>NC_133296.1:3984795-5321769 GCF_005239225.2 Populus alba | reverse complement strand
GTTGCTAGAGGTTTTACCCAGCAGGAAGGTATTGATTATTCTGAAACCTTCAGTCCAGTTATTAAGCAGGCCACTGTCCGATTGGTTTTCTCTATCGCGGTTTCGCGAAATTGAAAGATTCATCAGCTTGATATTCATAATGCCTTCCTCAATGGTGTTCTTACTGAAGAGGTCTACATGAAACAACCTCCAGGTTTCATTAACTCTTCTCTTGCATCTCATGTGTGCAGATTGCACAAATCATTGTATGGTTTGAAAACAGGCACCGAGAGCATGGTACAACACTCGTCTAAGTGATTTTTTTGCTCTCTCCATCGGTTTTCCGAGCTTCTAAGGTTGACACCCTCCCTGTTTATCTATCTGATGGTACTAATAATTTTTATCTCCTGGTGTATGTTGATGATATTCTGCTCACGGGTAGCAACTCTGCTATGCTCCATCACCTTATATAGTTACTCAGCTCTGAGTTTAAGCTTCGTGACTTAGGTGTTGTTTACTACTTTTCTGGGTATTGAAGTTCAGTCTACCAGTATGGGTTTAATGCTGCGTCAACATAAATATATTCTTGACATCCTCACCCGAGATGGTATGACTTCCTGCAAACCAGTTGATACTCCAGTCTCCCTTCGAAAGTCATTTTATTACCGAATCATTCATTCTCTGATCCTACACGATTTTTTCAAATCGTTGGTGCTCTTCAATATCTTACCTTCACCCGTCCAGATATATGCTTTGCTGTTAACAGAGTATGTCAGTTTATGCATGCTCCTACAGATTCTCATTGGGTCGCTGTCAAATGTATTTTACGCTATCTTAAAGGTACGTCATCTTATGGTTTCCATATCACTCGAGGCTCCTCTTTTGCTCTACATGGCTTTACAGATGCAGATTGGGTTGGTAGTATTGATGATCGCAAGTCTACGGGTGGCTATCTTGTCTTTTGTTGCTCGCTCCTCTACTGAGGCTGAGTATAAAGCCCTTACTGATGGTACTGCTGAAGTCATTTGGCTTCAATACTTGTTAACAGATTTGCAAGTTCCCTCGGTCTCTGCCCCTACCATTTGGTGTGATAATCTTGGTGCTACCTATCTCTCAGCAAATCCTATCTTCCATGCTCGTACTAAGCATGTTGAAGTGGATTATCACTTTGTCCGTGACCATGTTGCCAAGAAAGAAATTCAGATTCGTTTTGTTCCCTCTCGGGATCAACTTGCCGATGTCTTCACTAAACCGCTTCATGTTGCATCCTTTACTGCTTTTCAATTCAAGCTCCAGGTTGACCCCCCACCCTCAGCTTGAGGGGGCATATTACAGAATAGGATTCTAATATAGGATGTTGTAATCATTACAGTTACTCATGTATCTATTAGAATAGGATTCTAATATAGGATGTTGTAATCATTACAGTTACTGCAGTGTTCTACTGCCTCTATATAAATAGGAAGGTTGGCTAAGGCACAACCCAAAACATTCCATTATTCTCAACTAGTGCAAATTTGTTTAAGGAAAAAAGCATTTGAATTGAAGGACTGCCACCTATCATGATAGTAATGAGTAGAATTCTAAAAAAATCATGATTTACTTTCAAAGAATTGTTTGTTTTGTTTTATTATCACCATGCAAGAAAAATAAATACGGTGTGCAAAAGGATGGAAATGATTGAAAATTGAATTTTTTGGTGCAAAACACCCTTGCCCTAATTTTTTTGGCAATCCTATAGTCACAAGAATCTAGGTACAACCAGCAATGGGTTGTTTGTCGTAGCGGTCGACAAGTTGCGTACTACTTTTTTAAATTAAAAAAGATAGGGGAATGACATGTAATCTACCATTAAAAAAAATAAAATAAAATAATGAAGGCCTAGACAAGCAAGCATAAGCTAGCACACCCACAGGCCTAGACTTTTCTTTATTTAGGCCTACGCAACCATGCCAATTCAGGTCTGCTTGCTTATGTTTTTTTTCTGGGTTTTTTTGTTGCATGTTGCTCTTTTTTAATTTTATCTTTTGACTTTTTAAAAAAAAAATAGATATGTTTTTTCAATTTATTCTCCCCACTATTTTGTTGATTCTTGACTTCATGAATGTTTATTTTTGTTGTTGTTTTTTTTTTCTGGTCATTCTTTGCAGTCATTAAATCAGCTAATTTACATTATGTTAATTTCAATATAGTTTAATTTTTTTCCATTAGAAAATATATTAGAAGCACCTATTTGTTTTAAAAACAAATTTTAAAAGCTGTGCTGTCTTCGGCGTCACGCGGGCAACAGCAACAATATAGTATCTTATAAGACATCAACAAGCTCCGGCAATACATGTAAACGTACAACGTCTGGTTAGTATGTGGAAATAGTACGATAACTGCAATTCCTTGGTTTCATATTGTTATGCTTTTTATATCATTACCAAACCGAGCATAAAAGACAGGAGCAGAAACCTATTTATTCATGAAAATAAATATGAAAGAGGTACGTAGTAATGAAGAAAACATGCCAAACATGAGGCTAGCTACAGCTTCATGTCTTCTTAATAAATGTGTTCTTCTAATTGTTGTTGTCCGTCCAGAATTGTTTCTGAAGATAGTCGACTACCTTCTTGTCCACTTGGAAGGCCTTGGTTAGAACATTAGGATTAATAGGTGGATCTGCTCCAAACACTGCGTTTGCAATTGTAATCACACCAGGGTTCTGGCTGCTTAAACTGGCTAATGCAAACGGCATTGGTTTTTTCCCACATTGAGCTGGAAATGAATGAGTCCGACTGGGAACACAAAAACATCTCCGGGATTTAAGACCTTGGTGATTAGGCGATTATCTCCGTTAGCCAAGTTAGATGTAACAAAACCAACATAGAGGGTACCCTCCACGACCACTAGGATCTCAGTGGCACGAGGGTGAGTGTGGGGTGGGTTCAGGCCACCATATGGTGCAAAATCAATGCGAGCCAAGGATATGCCAAGAGTGTTGAGTCCTGGAATTTGAGCAACATTGACAGCAGTGACATTTGAGCCAACTGGACTGGAAGTGTCCCGAGGAACGTTGAGTCCAGAAAAGAAGAAATCCTTTTCAGTAACTTGCTGTGGGTCCTTGCAGAATTTTCCGTTCACGAACACTGCATGAGAAAGGCATTTGAAGCATGCCCATAAAAAGTCAGTCAATTAATAGAGAATGAAGATATTAAAATATATACAGGATGCATGGTATTTTCAGTGCAATATTATCATGTAACTCCTGACAAAAACTCTTGACGAAACACTTAAAAAGCACATACCACCATCGGTTTCGTTCATGGCAACACAGAAGTCCTGAAGAGGACTAGGATCAGAGGCAGAGGCAAATGAGGAAGCCAAAGCCAGGACGACAGAAACTACTAGAAACTTGAGTCCTTCCATCAGATTCTATACGGATTTTTCTTGTGGAGAGGGGTGAGTTATCTAGCGAGGATGCAAGGCCATTTATAGAGTGGAGCCATTGAATTAGTCCTAAATGAAGGCGACGAAGACTCAGTAGCTGCTCGTTCTATGATGTCAGTGATGAAACCAAGTCCTCAAAACATTTGACATTATCCGTCATATGCCAATATTATCTTTATAATACTCTTTCCAACATGATACTTTTCCATTAAGTTAACAGGACTGGGTGTGCATGTCTCTTGTCACAAGGCTTCGTCAAAGAACTCCGGTGAAAATGTGAGAGTTGGTCGAGAACTAAAGATTGTTAGGTGACGAAATGTTCCCGGTCCTGGGTAGTTAATTCAATGGGAGTTTCTTATGATTGTCCTGTTGATATGGTTTTCAAGCTCGTTCCCTTTCTTACGTTATAAGACCAGTAACCGATATATTTCCAAAGAAAATCTAATGGTTAATTCAACCATCATCTAACAAATTGGATCGTCTCACTTGAATTTGGACAGGCTCTACTGAACTAGTAGTGTCATTCTTATTAGGTGTTTTGCATGGTTGATAAATCAAAGCTCCCCAACACTTTACTTACTCATCGAAACATTTGTCTTTTTTGTTTCAGTTATATGACCTGGATCGCGAACACCTTTTAAAGTCATCTGAAGCCATAAATTCTAGAAACTCCCCCCAATTAACCTAGGTCACAAGACTCGGTCTCTGCTTTTTCTAACCCCGGTTTCTTCAGAGTTGATGTTTTTTTTTCTTTTCATATTTGTAGGCATCATCCCACAAATCATGAAACCTAGCACAAAGAATTTGTTAAATATTACATAAGATTAGAAAATTTAAGATTGCAATTTTAAATATAAAACTTGTTAATTTCTTGACACTAACGTAATTGCACCAACACTATAAGATTTCATAGTTTTTTCGATGGACCGAATCCGTCGGTATGAGATTCAGATTTCGTCGGTAAATTTTTTATCGACAGTTGAGAATAATTGGGAGGCTTAACCTAATAGGTAGCCAACCCTTTCTATATATATATATGTAGGGAAATATATAATAGTAATGGTGGAGTTTACCACACAAGAGTATGTCTACAATATTTCCTATATAAGTATATTCTATAATATGCCCCCTCAAGCTGAGGGTGGGGGATCAACCCGAAGCTTGAAACGAAAAGCAGTAAATGAAGAAGTACGAAGTGGTTTAGTGAAGACATCGGCAAGTTGATCCTGAGAGGAAATAAAACGAATCTGAATCTCCTTCTTTGCAACTCTATCTCGGACAAAATGATAATCGACCTCAACATGTTTTGTGCGAGCATGAAAAACAGGATTCATAGACAAATAAGTGGCACCAAGATTGTCACACCAAATAATAGGAGCATAAGTAGATGGACGCTGGAGATCTATTAATAAGTATTGAAGCCAAATAACTTCAGCAGTGCCATCAGCTAAGGCTTTGTACTCAGCTTCAGTAGAAGAGCGAGCAACTGTGCGTTGCTTACCGGATTTCCATGAAATCGGCGTCTGACCAAAAAACACAAGATAACCACCCATAGATTTTTTGTCCTCAACACTGCCTGCCCAATCTGCATCTGTAAAACCATGTAAGGCAAAAGAAGAATAAATTGGATCGTCTCACTTGAATTTGGACAGGCTCTACTGAATGTGTTTCAAAAAAAAATTATATTAGAATAAAGTTAAATAATATTCATTACAAATTGAATGTGTTTCAAAAAAAAATTAAATTAGAATAATGGTAGAGTTGGAGGATGGGGAGGAGGAGGAGGAGGTTGGTTGATCCCGGGATCATGGAGCCAAAAAGGGAGCACACATGTATCACCACTCTGTAATGTCATGTTCATGACCATTTGGTGAAGTTGTTCATAATTCGCTGAGAGTTGCCCGTATTGTTCGGTTAGATAAGCCGTATGTTCCTGCAATGCCACGAACTCCTTAGATTGGGGGCTCGATATTGATTGGGAGCTCACAACGATTGAAACACAAAGGCCCCTCTACAAGTTCTCAGTTGTAGTGTTGGAGAGCCTGTACACCCGATTTTTATCAGGTCCACTAGACGATCCTCCCTCAATCCATAAATCCATATCGAAATCCAAATTGATCGAAGGATCGTCCCGATATCTCTTCCTCAACCGGCTATTATAGGTCTCCTGAAAATGAAAAAAAAAATTGTCATGCTCAATTCAAGAAAAATAATAACTTATGATATAAAATGGTTGAACGAATAGATGACAAAGTGTTGAGCGTGGTTGTCAACGAACTATTGCACCCCCTTTTGGCGGTCTTCACTCTACACGTGTGTCTTTACAAACGGCTCCATTGGGCTTGGCTCACGTCCAAGAGACGTAGCATGTAAGGAAAAAAATTAATTAACAACAAATTAATTAACGATATATTTCATTTAAATTATCTTACTATCCGTTTTGCATGTGCAGCAAATGGATCGGAGCCGCCGGTGTGTGTTGTCACCAAAGCATGAATTTGTCAGTTCCGGTTGTTAGCACCAGACCGTGAGCTTTGTGTGAACCGCTCAGACGTCACGTGCTCAATATATTGCGGCTATATATCTCTCGTGATGTATAGTAGTTTGAAATTCCTTATATTAAAATCAACAATTACGAATACAATATAAATTACAACACATGTGAATAATTTATAAACAAAGTATAATGTCAAGTTACAAACATAATAGAGACTAAAAGTTAATTTACATGTATTTTTAGTTTTAAACTTCATTTACACAACAAAAGATAGACAACAAGTTTTACACCACAGAAGAAAGTTTAAAACACACACACACACATCACCATTACCTAAATTAAAAATACTAGCAATAAACTATCGCTCAGGTCATGTATGTAAAGAACCTATAATTAAGTTTATACATCATACGATTACAATTCAATAACCACATGATATAGCACATAAATTAATCACACATCATCTTTCATTAATTTTCCTTATCATAAAATTAATGAAAATAATTAAACACATATCATGCAATAATAGAGTAAAATTAAGATAAAATAATTAAATTTATTCCTATATATTCAATTACTATTACAAGGTAAATTCAACAATAACAATTAAAATTCAACAAAGTATTCAATTATGATGGCAATACAAACAATAAAATATAGTCAACAAATAAAAAAAAAAACTATAGACTTTAGGGATAAAAAAATGCTTACCTTAATAATGTGGCAAAAAATAATGGTGACTGTAAAAAAAGAAGCTTTACCTCCGTTTGTTAGCGTGAATGCCTTGTTGTTTTCCATGCAGCATGTACATGCTAGTTTTGTACATGCTAGTTTTCCATGCGTGCTCCACCTAGAAACCATTCCATAAGCAGGAAAATCATTGATAGTCCACATCAAAGCCGCCCTCATAACAAAATTTTGTTTCCTCGATCTATGATAAATCAAAGCTACGGAGGACCACAACTACGTCAACTCATCAATCAACAAATGAAGACCAACATCTATATTCCGGCCCGGGCTGCTCGGACTAGGTATGACAGTAGATAAAAACACGAACTCCAGCCTCATACACATCCCCGGTGGCAAATTTTAAATCGTGAGTATGACCGGCTAACAAGAATAAGGAGCAGCAAATGACCCGAATGGGTTGGATCCGTCTGTACATAACCTAAGATGCATGTATCTTGATTCAGCTGGAAAGTGAGGAAGCACACTATTGAAGTGTTTCCATGCTTCACCGTCAGAAGGATGCACCCTTACTCTATCAACCGCATCATGTGACTGGTATGATGTCATGTGCTCAGCAGTCCTTGGTGACATGAATAACCCCTACGAGTTCTGGGTTTATAACGGGAATGCCTAGATGCCCTCTTTGTATGGTTGAATTTAAAACTTCTTGATGGTAAGGTTGAATTTTCATTTTCTAATGGCAGGGTTGAAGTTTCCTAATTATTAGGTTCAATGAAAATTCCCGAAGACAGGATTGAATTTTCCTTTCTTGATAGCGGGGTTAAAATTTTCTTTCTTAATGGTAAGATTGGATTTTCTAATTGCAGGGTTCAATTTTCTTTTCCTAATGGTAGGGTTGAATTCTTGTTTCTTAATGGTAGGGTTGAATTTCCTAATTGCGGGGTAAAAACTAGGACTTCCTGACGACCAAGTTAAAATTTCCTTTTCTTATGGTACGGTTGGATTTTACTAATTGCAAGGTTCAATGAAAATTCTTGATAACAAGGTTGAATTTTCCTTTTTTAATGGTAGGTTTGGATTTTTCTTTCCTAATGAATGGTAGGGTTGGATTTCCTGATTGAAGGGTTAAAAATTTGACTTCCTGATGACTAGGTTAAAATTTCCTTTCCTAATGGTACGGTTGGATTTTACTAATTGCAAGGTTCAATGAAAATTCCTGATTACAAGGTTAAATTTTCCTATTTTAATGGTAGGTTTGCATTTTTCTTTCCTAATGGTAGGGTTGGATTTCCTGATTGAAGGGTTAAAAATTTGACTTCCTGATGACTAGGTTAAAATTTCATTTCCTAATGGTACGGTTGGATTTTACTAATTGCAAGGTTCAATGAAAATTCCTGATTACAAGGTTAAATTTTCCTATTTTAATGGTAGGTTTGCATTTTTCTTTCCTAATGGTAGGGTTGGATTTCCTGATTGAAGGGTTAAAAATTTGACTTCCTGATGACTAGGTTAAAATTTCCTTTCCTAATGGCATGGTTAGATTTTCTGATTGCAGGGTTCAATGAAAATTTCTAATGATAGGGTTGAATTTTCCTTTCCTAATGGTAGGGTTGGATTTTCCTTTTTCTAATGGTATGTTTGGATTTCCTGATTGCAAGGTTAAAAACTAGAATTCCTAATGACAGGTTTAAATTTTCCTTTCCTAATTGCAAGGTTGGATTTCGTGATTACAAGGTCAAAATTTCCATTGGTATCATGACTCAAGGATTACTTTTTCATTGACTTGGATTCATCGGAGCCTTCTTGGACTCCATCAATGAGTTTTCCTGTAAATGTTTTGCATGCATCTTTACCTGGTTTAAAATATAGGTCCTCTCTTTTATCTACAATCTCTCTTGCTTGCTTTGCGTTTGCTCACTCAAGTTTTGCCCATGTGATTAATGTGTCTAACTACTATTTTGGCCATGGGTAGCATTGCCTCCTAGCTGAGATGCCTCTTATCCATCATCATTGTTTAACCGTTTGGACTGCCATGCCACTTCTTTTTCTGGTGGGTCATATGAACTTCTCATCCATCAATATCGTCTTTTCCAAAGAATTTTGCAAACTCGATTAAGGACTATTTTTTGTAAATTGTTTTTTCATGTCTTGGTAACAAACCATGGAATTTAAAAATGCTATTCTTTCAAATATAATTGATGAAATGAAATCATCAAGATATAAATTTGAAAGTATTTTAACGAAGATTAAATTTCTTTGATCGAGAACTCAAAACATCTCATTCAATGCTAGGATGCACTTTGCATGTTTGTTTAGGTATATAAGCCAAATATTGCTTGAGAGAAATAATTTGGATTAAATGAATTTTTAAAATGCATGGTAAATTTGGTAAGAAAAGGTTCAAAGGTAATTTTTCATTCTCAACAAGGGAAACATCTTGCTTATGTTGCATTAAGCTTGTCCATTTATTGATAAAGACGAGATGATTAATTGACATGACTTGTGATGCACATTCATATCATAGTTTTGCTTCTCTTTATAGAGGCCGACACCTTTCAACAAAAACAAGTCATTCTTTATCGTAAAGGAATTTGAAAGCTCGTAATGTAGGCCATGACTCATGGCTATAAAAGAATGAATAGTCACAAGGCTTAAATGGTGTTTCTAGGTCAAGAGACATGGGATCACTTATTTTTTTAGAAACCTTTTGGGCTTGCCACCTGTTTTTTTAGTACTTGATGATCGTTGTCATCATGATCTCAATTCTTCAAATCAAAGGCTGGTATCTTGCGTTAGCTTGTTTTGATGAGCGCTATTATAGAATAGGATTCTAATATAGGATGTTGTAATCATTACAGTTACTCATGTATCTATCAGAATAGGATTCTAATATAGGATGTTGTAATCATTACAGTTACTGCAGTGTTCTACTGCCTCTATATAAATAGGAAGGTTGGCTAAGGCACAACCCAACACATTCCATTATTCTCAACTTGGTATCAGAGCCACAAAACCCTAAAATAAATTAAACCTATTTTTCTCACAACCTCCCAGCCTCCCTTCTTCAATGGAACAGTCGCCACATACATCTTCAAATTCTGCAGCACCAGCAGTCCAGCTTTCTTCTTCTCCAACAGTGCAGCCCTCTTCTCTTGCAGCGCCTCCTCTGCTTTCCTCTACTGCGTCACCGCCTGGATTCTCCTCTGCCATGGCTGGCGAACGCCTTCTCTTTCAGCCCACGTTTGCTGCCTCTACTGCTGCAAGCATTATCTCCCTTTCTCACACTCATCAAGTCATCTCCCTCAAATTAACAAACACCAATTATTTATATTGGCGTATGCAAATGCTGCCTTATCTCCTAGGCCAAGAAGTTTTTGGTTTTTTTTATGGCTCCAACACATGTCCATCAACACATGTTCTTGCCCATGATGGTATCTCTCTTCAGGTAAATCCACTTTTTCAAACCTAGAAACAACAGGACCAACTCATTCTAAGTGCTCTTCTTTCCTCCCTATCTATGGAAGTTTTGCATCTTGTTGTTGGCTGTCAAAGTTCTTGTTCAGCTTGGGGCACACTTGAGCGAGCTCTCGCTTCCACCTCCAACTCTCGTATTATGCAACTTCATGGCTCTCTTCAGAATCTTTGACAGGGTGATGAATCAGTAACTCAATTTATGCAAAAAAGCGAAGGCCTTATTTGATGAATTGGTTGCTGCTGGTCGACCAGTTTCTCTTGAAGATTTCAATTTATATGTGTTTCGTGGTCTTCGGGGAGAGTTTAAAGACTTAGTTACCAGTCTTATTACCAAGGCTGAACCTTTATCATATCCAGATCTTCACAGCCATCTCCTCAAACATGAATTTCTTCACAAATCTTCTACTGCCATACATGTTCCTCTGCTGCCCACACCCAGCATTCCATCTTCTGCTCTTGTTGCGCAGAGCCAGACTTTTGGCAATTCTGGCCACAGCAAGGGCCGCTTCAATGGTGGCTGGCGTCCTAACCAGTCCAACAGCAAAGGCAACCAATTTGCTGGCTCCAGACCTGATCACCGCAGCTTCCAAAACTCCTCCTTCGGTGACAATAGGTAGGGCTCTTTGCAGCGCAATAAGGGCAGAATCCACGCTGCCAACTGTGTCAGAATTTCGGCCATACAGCTCCCCATTGCCCTCAATTCCAGCAGCGAGGTTATGGCCAACAACCTGGTGCAGGGCAATCTCTCCTCAACCGGTTATGTTGATTGGTTTCCAGATACCGGTGCCAATCAACACGTCACACATAATCTTGCCACCTTGACCGCTTCAGAACCGTATCTTGGTAATGATAATTTGCATGTTGGTGATGGTAAGGGCCTTCCTATATCTCATCTTGGTCATACAAAAATATATACACCACATCGTTCTTTCACCTTATCTAATGTTCTTCATGTTCCTGCAATCACAAGACCTCTGCTCTCTGTTCAGAAATTTTGTCTTGATAATAATGTTTATTTTGAATTTCACCCTCGTGTGTTTTATGTCAAGGATTTCAACACCCATGAAGTCCTTCTCTCAGGTCAGAGTAAAGATGGTCTCTATGCCCTGACCAAGTCTTTCGTCACGTCAGTTCCTCAAGCCTATTGGTCACCCTGCACTTCTGCCTCTGCAGATTTATGGCATCGTCGACTAGGTCATCCTACTTCACATATCTTTCAATTGTTAATCTTGAAAAATAAGATCATTTGTAACAACAAACGTCTTAATTTTCAATGTCAAAGTTGTCCTTTAGGAAAATCATCGAGTTTGTCTTTAGGACCTATGGGTCACAAAACTTCTGCTCCACTTGAATTCATTTTTAGTGATGTATGGGGGCCTGCTCCTCTTTTTTCTTCAGATGGCTATTGTTATTTTGTTATCTTTGTTGATGCTTACACTAAATATGTATGGTATTATCCTCTCGTTGCCAAGTCTGATGTTTACTCTGTTTTTCATCAATTTCAGACTCTTGTCGAACGTTAATTTTCATTAAAAATAAAATCTGTTCAAACTGATTGGGGCGGTGAATACCGAAAACTATCCACATTTTTTCAGACCATTGGTATTCATCATCGTCTGATTTGTCCCCACACTCATGAACAAAATGGAATAGTAGAGCGTCGTCATAGGCATATTGTGGAAACAGGTCTTACTCTTTTAGGGCAATGTAAAGCACCTTTTCGATTCTGGAATTATGCTTTTGAAACCTCTGTTTATCTTATAAATCGCATGCCTACTCCTATTCTTGCCCATCGCTCTCCGTTTGATTGTTTATTTCAACGGTCTCCTGATTATCATTTTTTGCGTACCTTTGGGTGTCTCTGTTTTCCTTTTCTGCGCCCATATAATAATCATAAATTGGATTTTCGTTCCTCTCCATGTGTGTTTTTTGGATATAGTTCCTCGCATCTTGGTTATCGATGTCTTGACATTGCATCTCACCGTATTTATATTTCCCGTCATGTCTGCTTCCATGAACATGTGTTTCCATTTGATAATTCTGAACAGATTGCAAAGGTCTCCACCACAACCCCCACCCCACCCGCTACTGTCACCCTCCCAAATTTGCTAAACCACCCACCACTACCCGCTTTCACTAGCCACCCAAACAGCCCACAACACTCCGCTTTGCCACTCCAAACAGCCACCCGACCACAGCCTCCACCCATCCCTTCGCCATCATCCCATGCTTGTTTATCTAACCCTTATGATGCAGGTTCAGATCGTGAATTGGTCTCCTCTCCTCATGGTCTTGGGGCACTTTCTAGTCCCTCCTCTGCTTTGCCCTCCCTGACCAGCACTCCTGCAGCTTCAGTCTCTACCTCCAGCCCCTCCTCTGCTAACAATCATGTGCTTGAGGCTGCTTCTTTATCATCCTCTCCCGCTGGTCTGCACCTTATGGTTGATTTGTCTTCTTATCAGCTGCCACAGGTCTCCTCGCTACAACCGTCTTCCCCTGCGTCTCCACCAGCACACAGCAGACATCCTATGACTCTTAGACCGCGGCAGCCGAAGATAGCTAATCTGGTTGCTTCTGCTGCCGCTACTTTTACCTCCACACGGGTACTGTATTCTCCCTCTTCTAAGCCTTTTGCATTCTCTGATGCTGGCCGGTATGTAGTTTGGCATAATGCTATGTGTGATGAGATCGCCACTTTATGCGAAAATCACACTTGGTCTTTGGTTCCATTTCATCCTTCGATGAACGTTGTTGGTAGTAGATGGGTATATCAGATCAAACGTCGTGTTGATGGTAGTATTGAGTGCTATAAAGTGCGCCTTGTTGCTAGAGGTTTTACCCAGCAGGAAGGTATTGATTATTCTGAAACCTTCAGTCCAGTTATTAAGCAGGCCACTGTCCGATTGGTTTTCTCTATCGCGGTTTCGCGAAATTGAAAGATTCATCAGCTTGATATTCATAATGCCTTCCTCAATGGTGTTCTTACTGAAGAGGTCTACATGAAACAACCTCCAGGTTTCATTAACTCTTCTCTTGCATCTCATGTGTGCAGATTGCACAAATCATTGTATGGTTTGAAACAGGCACCGAGAGCATGGTACACTCGTCTAAGTGATTTTTTGCTCTCCATCGATTTCCGAGCTTCTAAGGTTGACACCTCCCTGTTTATCTTATCTGATGGTACTAATATCTTTTATCTCCTGGTGTATGTTGATGATATTCTGCTCACGGGTAGCAACTCTGCTATGCTCCATCACCTTATATAGTTACTCAGCTCTGAGTTTAAGCTTCGTGACTTAGGTGTTGTTTACTACTTTCTGGGTATTGAAGTTCAGTCTACCAGTATGGGTTTAATGCTGCGTCAACATAAATATATTCTTGACATCCTCACCCGAGATGGTATGACTTCCTGCAAACCAGTTGATACTCCAGTCTCCCCTTCGAAAGTCATTTTATTACCGAATCATTCATTCTCTGATCCTACACGATTTTTTTAAATCGTTGGTGCTCTTCAATATCTTACCTTCACCCGTCCAGATATATGCTTTGCTGTTAACAGAGTATGTCAGTTTATGCATGCTCCTACAGATTCTCATTGGGCCGCTGTCAAATGTATTTTACGCTATCTTAAAGGTACGTCATCTTATGGTTTCCATATCACTCGAGGCTCCTCTTTTGCTCTACATGGCTTTACAGATGCAGATTGGGTTGGTAGTATTGATGATCGCAAGTCTACGGGTGGCTATCTTGTCTTTTGTTGCTCGCTCCTCTACTGAGGCTGAGTATAAAGCCCTTACTGATGGTACTGCTGAAGTCATTTGGCTTCAATACTTGTTAACAGATTTGCAGGTTCCCTCAGTCTCTGCCCCTACCATTTGGTGTGATAATCTTGGTGCTACCTATCTCTCAGCAAATCCTATCTTCCATGCTCGTACTAAGCATGTTGAAGTGGATTATCACTTTGTCCGTGACCATGTTGCCAAGAAAGAAATTCAGATTCGTTTTGTTCCCTCTCGGGATCAACTTGCCGATGTCTTCACTAAACCGCTTCATGTTGCATCCTTTACTGCTTTTCAATTCAAGCTCCAGGTTGACCCCCCACCCTCAGCTTGAGGGGGCATATTATAGAATAGGATTCTAATATAGGATGTTGTAATCATTACAGTTACTCATGTATCTATCAGAATAGGATTCTAATATAGGATGTTGTAATCATTACAGTTACTGCAGTGTTCTACTGCCTCTATATAAAATAGAAGTTGGCTAAGGCACAACCCAAAACATTCCATTATTCTCAACTAGTGCAAATTTGTTTAAGGAAAAAAGCATTTGAATTGAAGGACTGCCACCTATCATGATAGTAATGAATAGAATTCTAAAAAAATCATGATTTACTTTCAAAGAATTGTTTGTTTTGTTTTATTATCACCATGCAAGAAAAATAAATACGGTGTGCAAAAGGATGGAAATGATTGAAAATTGAATTTTTTGGTGCAAAACACCCTTGCCCTAATTTTTTTGGCAATCCTATAGTCACAAGAATCTAGGTACAACCAGCAATGAGTTGTTTGTCGTAGCGGTCGACAAGTTGCGTACTACTTTTTTTAATTAAAAAAGATAGGGGAATGACATGTAATCTACCATTAAAAAAAATAAAATAAAATAATGAAGGCCTAGACAAGCAAGCATAAGCTAGCACACCCACAGGCCTAGACTTTTCTTTATTTAGGCCTACGCAACCATGCCAATTCAGGTCTGCTTGCTTATGTTTTTTTTCTGGGTTTTTTTGTTGCATGTTGCTCTTTTTTAATTTTATCTTTTGACTTTTAAAAAAAAAAAAAATAGATATGTTTTTTCAATTTATTCTCCCACTATTTTGTTGATTCTTGACTTCATGAATGTTTATTTTTGTTGTTGTTGTTTTTTTTTTCTGGGCATTCTTTGCAGTCATTAAATCAGCTAATTTACATTATGTTAATTTCAATATAGTTTAATTTTTTCCATTAGAAAATATATTAGAAGCACCTATTTGTTTTAAAAACAAATTTTAAAGCTGTGCTGTCTTCGGCGTCACGCGGGCAACAGCAACAATATAGTATCTTATAAGACATCAACAAGCTCCGGCAATACATGTAAACGTACAACGTCTGGTTAGTATGTGGAAATAGTACGATAACTGCAATTCCTTGGTTTCATATTGTTATGCTTTTTATATCATTACCAAACCGAGCATAAAAGACAGGAGCAGAAACCTATTTATTCATGAAAATAAATATGAAAGAGGTACGTAGTAATGAAGAAAACATGCCAAACATGAGGCTAGCTACAGCTTCATGTCTTCTTAATAAATGTGTTCTTCTAATTGTTGTTGTCCGTCCAGAATTGTTTCTGAAGATAGTCGACTACCTTCTTGTCGACTTGGAAGGCCTTGGTTAGAACATTAGGATTAATAGGTGGATCTGCTCCAAACACTGCGTTTGCAATTGTAATCACACCAGGGTTCTGGCTGCTTAAACTGGCTAATGCAACGGCATTGGTTTTTCCCACATTGAGCTGGAAATGAATGAGTCCGACTGGGAACACAAAAACATCTCCGGGATTTAAGACCTTGGTGATTAGGCGATTATCTCCGTTAGCCAAGTTAGATGTAACAAAACCAACATAGAGGGTACCCTCCACGACCACTAGGATCTCAGTGGCACGAGGGTGAGTGTGGGGTGGGTTCAGGCCACCATATGGTGCAAAATCAATGCGAGCCAAGGATATGCCAAGAGTGTTGAGTCCTGGAATTTGAGCAACATTGACAGCAGTGACATTTGAGCCAACTGGACTGGAAGTGTCCCGAGGAACGTTGAGTCCAGAAAAGAAGAAATCCTTTTCAGTAACTTGCTGTGGGTCCTTGCAGAATTTTCCGTTCACGAACACTGCATGAGAAAGGCATTTGAAGCATGCCCATAAAAAGTCAGTCAATTAATAGAGAATGAAGATATTAAAATATATACAGGATGCATGGTATTTTCAGTGCAATATTATCATGTAACTCCTGACAAAAACTCTTGACGAAACACTTAAAAAGCACATACCACCATCGGTTTCGTTCATGGCAACACAGAAGTCCTGAAGAGGACTAGGATCAGAGGCAGAGGCAAATGAGGAAGCCAAAGCCAGGACGACAGAAACTACTAGAAACTTGAGTCCTTCCATCAGATTCTATACGGATTTTTCTTGTGGAGAGGGGTGAGTTATCTAGCGAGGATGCAAGGCCATTTATAGAGTGGAGCCATTGAATTAGTCCTAAATGAAGGCGACGAAGACTCAGTAGCTGCTCGTTCTATGATGTCAGTGATGAAACCAAGTCCTCAAAACATTTGACATTATCCGTCATATGCCAATATTATCTTTATAATACTCTTTCCAACATGATACTTTTCCATTAAGTTAACAGGACTGGGTGTGCATGTCTCTTGTCACAAGGCTTCGTCAAAGAACTCCGGTGAAAATGTGAGAGTTGGTCGAGAACTAAAGATTGTTAGGTGACGAAATGTTCCCGGTCCTGGGTAGTTAATTCAATGGGAGTTTCTTATGATTGTCCTGTTGATATGGTTTTCAAGCTCGTTCCCTTTCTTACGTTATAATTGACCAGTAACCGATATATTTCCAAAGAAAATCTAATGGTTAATTCAACCATCATCTAACAAATTGGATCGTCTCACTTGAATTTGGACAGGCTCTACTGAACTAGTAGTGTCATTCTTATTAGGTGTTTTGCATGGTTGATAAATCAAAAGCTCCCAACACTTTACTTACTCATCGAAACATTTTGTCTTTTTTGTTTTAGTTCTATGACCTGGATCGCGAACACCTTTTAAAGTCATCTGAAGCCATAAATTCTAGAAACTCCCCCCAATTAACCTAGGTCACAAGACTCGGTCTCTGCTTTTTCTAACCCCGGTTTCTTCAGAGTTGATGTTTTTTTTTCTTTTCATATTTGTAGGCATCATCCCACAAATCATGCAACCTAGCACAAAGAATTTGTTAAATATTACATAAGATTAGAAAATTTAAGATTGCAATTTTAAATATAAAACTTGTTAATTTCTTGATACTTACTTAATTGCACCAACACTACAAGATATCACAGTTTTATCAACAGACCGAATCACAGAAGACGTCAATGATTGTAGCATTTCTAGTAAATATTTTTCAACTCTCAATAAATGTCGACGAATGTTATCTGTCTATGAAAGCGTCGATGATTGTGCCTTTTTTAGTGAATATTTTTCAACTTTTTGTAAAATGTTGACTGCTACATTCCGTCTGTAAATCCGTCAGTAGGGTTTTTTTTAATTTTTTTAAATTATTTAGAATAAATAATATAAATTATATAAATTAATAGTAAAAAAAAATTAAGCAAACAAAATTTTATTACATATCAATAATAATAAAAAAATAAAGTTAAATAATATTAATTACAAATTGAATGTGTTTCAAAAAAAAATAAATTAGAATAATGGTGGAGCTAGAGGAGGAGGAGGAGGAGGTTGGTTGATCCCGGGACCATACAACCAAAAAGGAGGCGCACATGTATCACCACTCTGTAATGTCATGTTCATAACCATTTGTTGAAGTTGTTCATAATTCACTGAGAGTTGCTCGTACTTTTCGGTGAGATGAGTCATGTGTTGCTGCAAGGCCACAGACTCCTTAGATTGGGTGCTCGATATTGATTAGGAGCTCACAACGGTTGAGACACTATGCCCCCTTGCAAGTTCTCAGTCGTAGTGTTGGAGAGCTCGTACACCAGATTTTTATCAGATCCACCGGACGATCCTACATCCATCCACAAATCCGGATCGAAATCCAGATTGGTCGAAGAATCGTCCCGATATCTCTTCCTCAACCGGCTATTATAGGTCTCCTAAAAATAAAAATAAAAAACCATCATATTCAATTCAAGAAAAATAATAACTTATGAAATAAAATGGTTGAACAAACAGACCACAAAGTGTTGAGCGCGGTTGTCAACAAACTATTGCACCCCTTTTAGGTGATCTTCATTCCACACGTATGTCTCTACAAACAGCTTCATTGGACGCGGCTCACGTCCAAGAGACGTGGCCCGTAAGGAAAAAAAATTATTTAAGTAACAATAAATCAATTAACGATATATTTTATTTAAATTATCTTACTACCCGTTTCGCATGTGCAGCAAACAGAACGGAGTTGTCGGTGTGTGTTGTCATCGAACCATGAATTTGCCAGTTCTGGTTGCCAGCACCGGACTGTAAGTGTCGTGTCAACCACTCAGACGTCATGTGTTCAATATATTGTGGCCATATATCGCCCAGGATGTATAGCGGTTTGAAATCCCTCCAAACTGCCATGTCGTTCCAGCCTTGGAGACCGTTATCTCTCGTGTTTTTTTTTTTTGCTTCATACCAAAAATCACACAACCTACTTCCATAGTGACAAATTAGATTTTAAAACATATATTTTAAAAAAAAAATATCGTATTATTTTCAATGTTATCTAGTTGTCGTATGATTTTCCCACACTCTTCTCACAACATTGTCAAGCACGTTGTCCCAGTTGAATTTGTGCTGTGTATGAATAATTTATTTTTAAAAAAATAGTTTATTTATAATTATAATAATAATTTATTAAAAATAAGCTTGCAATTAGAAATTAACACCATTCTCAAATTTGTCAAACCATGCATCGATATTAGGTCCCCATTCAAAATGTCTGGAAACCTGACTCCATTGAAATAATGGAATCTCTATCGACGATTTAAACGTTGATGACATTACTCAGGCGGCCTCAATGTTTGTGAACACGAAAATAAATTAAATTAATGAAATATTGATTAGTTGATCATAAAATATGTTATCATTACTAATAAAACTAAAACCAAAATAAACTTATATTGAAAGGTCGTCATTCCAATGTACCTCGTACTTGAGGGTGAATTGATTGCATTGTGAAGGCACACCACCTCTGCCGCTATGATACCGCGTTGGAAGAGGCTACATCACGAGTTGCCGCAGGTGTCTCTTTTAGATCGGCACCTAAGAACATGTCATCCTCACTGCTAGAAGAACTAGCTGCGATCATATATGAGCGATTAACAGTTAATTTCGTTCTACGCATCTACATAATTTTATATGAATAATTACATAATTAAATTCGATCATTAAAAAAAAATGGGTAGCAACTCCCCTATACTGGAGATTACACAAAGTTTTCAAACCTGCAAATATTGATAATTGCCACAACCCGAGCAATAGTTGGCATTCATTTAAGAGCGGACTCAATCTACCCTTCCAATAATCCAATTTCACATTCATTTTTCATAATAGGCATTAAGTATACTACATTATAATTATAAGTTTAATTTCAATAATAAGTTGAAGTTATAAATTAATATTGATTTTTATATGATATACAATATAATATTATTATGATAATAATTGTACATGTAACCTAATTATTATGATAATAATTATGTATATAATTGAATAAAATCAACTAGTTTGTGGCAATCGAATTTAAATTGTTGTATATTTGGAGGTTTAAGAATTTTGGATATTTTACCGTATAGGGGAAGTGTTACCAAATTGTTTTAAAATATGAATAGTTTATGGTATCTTAATCCTTTTATTTGTGTAGAAACCTAGGGAAAAGTCAAAGTGTGTCATACGAATAGGATCGCTGCTAGTTCTTCTAGCAGTGTTTCTGACAATCATGAGTCATTAGATGCTGATTAAAAACAGGTAACTGAGATACAAGCAGCCACGCTCGACACGGACTCATCGAGTGTGATACCGCCACATCGAGGGTCCCTTCATAGCAGGATCTATTTACCCGAAAGTACCAGCCTCAGTGGAAAAATGACATTTCAATGTAAGTTTGTTTTCTCTTAACAACGACATGTTAATAATTTTTGAAAAAATAATTTTAATTAACGAATGTAATTTTAGGTTTACAAATATTGAGGCTATTATAACTATAACATCGGCAATGAAATCATCAATGAAAATTTCATTATTTCAAAGAAGTCAAGTTTCCAAACACTTTGAATGAAAACCTATAATTGATGCATGGTTCAAAAGGTATAAGGTTAGTATTAACTTAAATATTTTATTATTATGTTAATTTAGTTAGTTTATTAATATTAATGAAAATTTTCTTTTCTAAATTTTAACTGCAAGGAAAATTTTGAATGGAATAGAGTTGGCAACACTATTGCGATGAAGGTTTGGGAGAATTACGATACAATTAAGTAAGATTGGAATTAAGATTTAAAAAAAATTCTTTTATTCAATTTTATTTTTCATTTACTAACAAACAATTCATTTGTACCATTAAGTTGTGTAATTTTTGGTACGAGACGCAAAAAAAGCCAAAAAAATATGCGAAAGAAAGAGCTTTTAGGTTGGAAGGACGTGGTGGTTTGAAAGAATTTCAGACCGCCATACATCACGGAGGTCGTGTGAGTAGAATATATCCCACATGTCACGTTCAACAATTTCGTGCAACAATCACACTCCAGGGCAAAGAATCGAAACCGGCTTGAATTAGTCATTAGATGAGCCTTCAACATATTTATGTGGTAGATGAGCGATATGTGGTAGGGTGCTTGTTATTACAAAACTGATTTACCTTAGTTTTTGTATAGGGATTTGAATGAGGTTTTATTCTCTCATGAGAAATAGAGAAAGAGTTTTAATTACTTAGGTCAGGTTTGTTTCATGAAAAGTGTTTTTTTGAAAATTACTTTTTAAATTTTCATGTGTTTGTTTACTTTTAGAAAAATTGATCAACAAAAAACACTTTTTAATCAGAAAAATTTAACTTAATTTTTAGAAAAGTATTTTTCTTTTATTTTGAGTGGCGAACGCTTTACAGAAATTGTGAAAAAATAAAAAAAAAAATATTTTGTTATTTGTTGATTATATCAAACTTGATTTTCGATCTTTTGATTACTATATATTTTATTTTATTTTATTTTTTAATATTGTTTCTTAGAATTTAATTTAATTTGATCTTTATATCAATTTTTTATTATTATTATTTTATTATCTTGGTTCTTTTTTTAATTAAATTTTTTTTATCTATCAAATTTAATTATCATTCTTTTTTATTGTTATTTGTTTTCCTCTTGTCCTTTTCTTTAATTCAAATTTTTTATTTATCAAATTTAGTTTTTATATTTTTTTAATTACTATTTATTTTATTTAAAATAATATATACATTTTTTTATATATCAACTTTTCTATCTGAAGACTACAACGAGCTATTTTGGTTTGTTTTGCAGCAACAGCAAATGAAACTTTTCAGTCATATAACCTCCTCTTCTGACTACATGCAAAAAAAAAAAAAATTATTATTATTATTCAGAAATTGAAAATTTCAAAAGGAGAGCCAATAGCCTTTCTTCCCAGTCCATCCTATAAGATTATGTATTTTTCAAGTACAAATTCCTTGGCTTCGAACCGAACAGCCATCTATGAAGAAGAAAAAACAAGCGCTCTTCAACCACTTGACCTAACGAGAAAATACAAGATGACGAGGGTGATAAGCATTCCAAAATATTTGATCCATCTATCGAAACGGTTACGCCTCTCGATCAGCCTCAGTACAGCATTGGAGAGCCCCACTGTGTTAAGCACATCCAAAGCCTTGCGTTGTGCCCTCTGTACCAGGCAACAGTTAAAATCAAGAAAGATGGTTTCAGGATTATTCATTTTTTTCAACTCACAACATATAAAATTATTTAAAACATCTACTAAAACCTATATTCCCACCGATAACATCTTGTAAACTGACAGCAATTTCTCTCCGTTCTTTTTAAGAGATAGAGAGGTTAGGGCATGAAAACATTAACATCCATTAACTGTGATCCAGTTATATAGGTAATTAGAAAGTGCACAGTTGAAGGCAACCACCATTTCCATCTAGGTTTTCTATAGCTGAAGAATTTCCTTACTCTACGAGGCTTCAAAATAATCACTAGTGAGTTCAACCCCTGCCAGCACTACACAGGAGCCACTTATGCCCCTTGATAACAAGACAAATATAGAGCTTATCATTATTTGTTTTTTTTTATCAATAATTCTAAAAACATAAAACTGGGGTGGTTAGTTTGCTTGTTAATGGATTAGAAAACATAAATGTGGATGGGATTATTGCAATATTACGATACCCCAAATAATTGCAAAATATGCCTTTTAGTGAAGAATGGTAGCGAATATTCTATGGGCAGATGATAAGCAATTCAGTATGCAAGGAATCGATCGCACTATCAAAAATACCTTTAAGCGTTCCCTTTGTTCTGAATATTTGGAAAGAATGGCTGCTCCAGTTGATATTGAATCTGCCAGCATTCTTTTTGAATTATGAACTGACTGCATTGCTTGTGCTTCTTCATCGAATATTCTCAAAACATGAGCTGAATCACCATTCTGGAATATAAAATAGACACCACATAGTAAGTAAAGTTTCCGAGCTCTCTGACCAGTTGGATACATTAAACAATAAGCAGAAAACATACAGCTCTTCCAAGCAACTCTGCTCTCTCCTGAGCTTCCTTCATCCGTCTTTGATTCCTTGCAAAATACCTATCCAAACTCTCTTTCAATGAACCAGCCTCTTCAGCTACTAGCTCCACCTTTCTGTGCAATAAAGCATCAAATTTATCAAATCAATATCCCAACCATCACATGATGATCATCATCATCATCATCATCATAAAAAAAAAAAGAAGAAGAAGAAGCCTGTTGCTTGAAGGAAAAGACAACCCATGTAGTTTCTACACAACTTGGTTTTCATTCTGTCAACATTAGATATATCGAAATGGGCAAGCTGAGGTTTACTAAGAAAACTCTTTAACTTGAAATAGGGAGCATACAACAACATATCAGAATACGACATTTCAAAAGGCCACAGTGTGCTTGAAACAATATCACAAAATATTTTGACATCTGAAATAGCTGTAATCATTTAAATATTAATGAGAGAAATCCACTCTTCGATCCCAGGAAAGAGCCTAATTCAACTACTCAAGTGAAAAGCTCTAATAGAGGTGATTCCCTAGATGGAAACTTGTTCCAAACGTCACAAGTTAAGATTACGAGGCATGAGTTCAAAAGACAAAAAGTACTATCATCCCAACTATGCGGATGGTTTAATCAAAAGGTTCTTTGATAGTACAAAAATCACATATATAATAAATAAGATACATCTTCTGGCTCTGCTCTTTAACAACAACTATGTAGAAAGCCATAATCCCAAACACTCTTCATGGATAGAATATTATCTGATGTTTATCAAAAACAATGAGAATGTTTATCAAAGTGAGTGATTATAAATAATTGTAGTTAAAAAATGATGAATTACAGATAAACCATACATGATCAAAATAGTCTTCTAGCGTTTTCTTGGTAGAGAACTTATCCCCCATGTCTATCATGAAATAGATAGGTGGTTGAAATAAATTTAAGCAGGCGGATGTCTTGACACTAACGTACAACAAAATAGAAGATCTTGAATCCCCACTAACTTTGGCTTCCTATATTCTACCTTCGAATACCAATTTTGAATCTAAAATTCAAGGGGCTTTAAGCATCCTTGCACAGAAGATCAATTACAGTCTTCAAATTTAACACTCTTTTTCAGAAGATCAATCACATTTAGCAAGAAATGAATAGATCATAATAATAATATTTAAAAAAAAAAACACATTGATCCTTCAATTAAAAGAACATCAAAAATCAAGAAAAGAGAGTAATTGACAAAGAAAAAAATACAATCAAAACCAATGCGCCTTTGTTTACACACACATCACGCAAAACAGAAACCCTAACTTCTATATATATAAAGAGAGAGAAGACAGAATAGGATACCTTCTCCAGAGATCGCGTTGAGGTTTGGCTTGAACAGAGCGCCAGAGACGGTCCATATCGGCACAGAGAGAAAGAACCTGAGAGATATCCTTCTTGACAACGAAAGATAGCTCAGGTGAATCTAATCCTCCACTAGAAGTCGAGTTCTCCAGTCGCTCCAGTCTCTCGATCCCATCCTGTGCTCTCATTAGCAACTTCTTCGCACTCTGGTATATTTCCGATAGTGTCCCTCCTCCTCCTTCCATCGCCGTTCTTCGATTTCGTTATTCTACTGAGGGAGGATTCTTGTCTCTGATAAAAGAAAGATAGTTGCGATTTTTATTTTTATTTAAAATTTTATTTATAAATTACGAAATGAATTCTTAGAAATTGAAAGAGCCCGTGAGAAAAGAAAAGGAGAAGAAGAGGAGATTCGATTTTTCATTGAAATGAATTCAAGAACGAAATGGATTGGTGTCGGAAAGAGAGAAGGGACGCGTCATTGATCCAATAAAAATGTGCCACGTCACGTCATATAGTTAATTACATTAAAAAAAATTACTCACAATTCACTTAGGATTACAACAATGTTTTTTTTTCATTTTTATCAATTTAATTCCTTAATATTATGTTTATTAGGATTTAAGGTTACCAATTTTGTTTCAATTTTTATTTTATGTGGTTATTATTATATTATAAAATTATCTTGATGTTAGTTTACGATGAATTTCAAAAAAAAAAAAAAAAATTGTTATTTTTAAAAGATTGAAAATCTGATTTTCTTTTAGTGATTGTTTTTTTTTTTTTTTTCAATTTGAGTTTTTGATTATGTGTTTTTTGGGAATTGAGGTTTATAGTGGATTTTTATTTACTTTTTTTGTGCTTATATTGATCAATAAAACCCTTCTCGCTATTCTTTTTTTGTGTTTTGTTTGATAAAAAAAATAATTTAATTTTATTATTTAAAAATGATTAAAAGTAAAGGACCAAAATTACATAAGTGAATTATTTAAAGGCCTTTTTTTAAAACAAGGAAGGTTACAGTCTCTTTTCCATATTTTTGCCTTTGGGTTTTGCAATTACAAGGTTAGGTCCAGAATTTCATTTTTCTTTCATTTGAATCTCTAAATTTAAAAAAACAGATTATCGAATTACAGAAATTGGACAAAAACCCACTTTTTGAGGACAAATCTTATTATTTTTTATATCAATAAATTTCATTTTCTTATGGAAGTTCAATTTAGATAGGAATTTTATTTTGTTTTGGGTTAAATGTTTGTTTTTTTGCAGGTTAAATGGTAATTTAATACCTCAAATGGGTGGCGTGGGTTATTTGAGGTCTCTAAGATGTATTTTTAAGTGCTATGGGATGAAAACATTGGTTTAAATGGGTTTTTCACTCGTAAGGGTGGCTGCGGGACATTTCACATGTGGTGATCCCAACCACGTTGCATGAGTTCCATGAAAGCATCAAGTTGTCGACGCCAATGTAGAGGTTGCTTATGATAGGAGGACAGAAACCGTTGACTAAAATGCTGCAATCCGGGATCTATAGTAAATTGTGAGATTGCATTAGATTTCCAAGAGTTGAAGCGTTGTTTTCTTTTTTTACAACTAAGACTCAAAATGCACTCATCGGAAGGTTGCACTCCGATTCCCAGTTGCTGGAAAGGCCTGACGTCTTCTGCCTTGGCGATATTCTCCTGTCTCGTCATCCTTTTGCATTTGAGCTCCCGGTGAACTTTTTATCGTGCCCACAGAGTCAAGCACGCCCCTCTGATTTTTGGCACTCCCTACTTTCAACCTACCTGCCGGATCTTCACCAGATCTTAGTGCAGTAGTATAATCAAATGGCTTCAGCTTCAAACCGCCACTTGGTTCTCCAGATTTCTTAACTTCTGCAGTTTTTTTATTTTGATTACTGGATGGGAAGCAGTTTTGGAAACTCCTAGACAAATCAGCTAGAGAAACAGGTTCCTCTCCATCTGTTTCCGAAGCGGATCCTGAAGATTTGTCATCCCCATTGACATTTGTAGTTTTGGAATCGTCTCTATCTGGTTCTGCAATATGAGTGTTTTGTTCCATGTCTGAATCATTGTCCAGCAGTATTATATCTTGCAAACTAGAACCGGTAGCTGGGACATCCAAAGATTCTTCAGGATGTGAGATTTCAGAAACTCCAATGGGCTCTTCTACTACTAGTTTTGGAGGTTCATTGATGCCCATAAATGAATGGAATGGAAGGTTTACTGACGATCTTATCTTTTCTAACTTGATCTTTTCCTTGACCTAAATATTTGAAAAACAAAAAAGTCAACCAGAAGTCAAAATAGATACAAGGATTTTTAACCAAGCATAAAAAGGCAGTAAAGATGCATCAAGACAACTTCCTCAGTTGAGCATGTTGACATCCAAGTTTTGTTCCATGGTATGAATAAGTTGCACAGTGGAACTGCCAGTAAGGATGAAAGTTCCCATTCCAAATAATGACAGTCAACTGGCAAAAAAAACAAAAACAAAAAGGGCAAAAACATTGCCATTCCTTCACTCTCCGTTTAGTGTGGGAGAGAGAGACTGATTTTAATACCTTTCAAAATTAATATGCTCGGAAATTCAAGCACAAAGCAGACCACCCAAGTGAAAGATCCATTACTATGTTCTAGATTATCTGCTGTCTACATTGTTGAAAAGGAAGCAAAGTCAAGGTAGAACGCTCACCTTTTTATCAGTATCAAGTTTCCTCTTTGCAACTGCACCCCCAAGAAGTGCTCCAAAAGCACCAGTTGGCTTCTTGAGAACCTGAACAGTTGCTCCAGCAACCTGTACAGAAACAAGTGAACATGTAAGTCTAAGGATATCTAACAAGGATAAGTTTCGATCAACTTATCAAATATTTACAACCTTAGCTGTTGGAGATGTATCTGAAATATAACTACTGGATCCAGTATTCACTTCACCATTTGCACCATGATGCTTGGCAGAGCTTCCTTGTCCACCTCTGCCAAGTTCAACAATACTGCTTCCCTGCTTCGGAAGCCCCTTTTCCAGCTGCGCAGAAGTTTCATGGCAGGCAGCCACACCGCTGTTCATTCCATTGCCACCAGGAATGCTTTGCGCTTCAGATCCATCATTAGCTTCTGTCTCTTCTTGTGAGACCTTAATAAAATATATATTTCAGTTATAAGAAGCACAAAAGGAAGAGAAGAAAAAGAAGAAGAAAAGCAGCAGCATGCAAAGCAAAGTAAGAATCCAAAGTTTATCATCATTAAGTCTTCAGCCCTGCAGGTAACATGATTACAAATTTATTTTGAAAGACCTTCTGAATTTTGAGCAGTTACTAAACAAACCCAGCCATGCCGGAAGACAAATCAGCTTGCCCTGAACTCACTCTACTTGCCCAGCTTTCCAAATTAGAGTGCAACTTTGTGGTTGCCAAGGCTCTGTTAACCTTGGGCGAACAGGTTGCTTCACTTTAAGCAAATAAAACCACTGCTTAGCCTAGAATATCAAGTCTTGCATTTTTCTTTCTTTCTTTTCTTTTCTTTTTTTTTTTTTTTTGAGAATCAAGAATATCAATATTTTTTATTTCAGAACTGAAGTCAAGATAACATGACACGAAATAGGTTGAATTCTCAGCCCTTTATCATGCTAGGTAGGGGGGCTGGCCCTCAATTAAATAGTTAGTTGATCTACGAGTAACACATGAATTTGTAATCTAGGCATCCTTGTAAGTTAAGATTCATAATAGTCCCCATACAGGAGACACCTCTATAATATATGTGGAGATCATCAAATTTGTGCAAGCAAAGTCTTACTATTTCCATGTGTCTCTCCTTTAAATGTTGAACAGCAGCTTCAAATGCAGCAGAGGTTTGCATGGAGTGCCTAATGATGCTAACAACAGAACTAAGATGCCGTTCAATATATGAGTGCTTTGATTTCAGCAGTTGACGTAATTTGCTAATTGTAACAGGCATCTCTTTGGCTTTCACCATTTCCAAACAAAAGAGGATTTAAGAGTCAGCCTTTACCATAAGATATTCACAAACAAACTAAGTTGAAGTTATGACAAATTTGAGAAGATTCTTACCAATTTCAAGAAGAGTTTTGTTAGGCAATATATAGCCTGTGCTCTCATCTTCTGCACGGGCAATGGCATCTCTCCACTCATAAAGCCCCTGGAATTCATACAAAGAAATGGAGCACAACAAATACCCTGGGTTAAAACAGGAGACTATAATAACTCGGCAACAAAGTTATATCTATACAGTATAGTCCACTCAGTTTGCAAATTAAAGAAGTAAATGACAATAAGCAACTACTTACTGCAACAATGGCAAGCTGCTGAGCATTGAAACCAGCACTAGGCAACCTAAATCAAAAAATAATTACACCCAGAAAAAAGCATAGAAATTAGTGCTGGTTGATTTTGTTCCAAGATACAGTAATTACTGAGAAAAAGAAAGGCACAGAAACAGCCCAAATTTTCAGAAAGAAAGACATTCCAAAAAAAAAAAAACAGCATTGCTGTGTGAAATATCACACAGCTCATGTGATGGTACATAGAATCATAACTAAATCGTCAGTAACATACCCATACATGTTGAGATACGAGTTTTCAGTGAAAAGCTCCTTCTCATACAGCTGCATGCATACATCATAACTGCGTTTGTAGACCTGTTATCAATTACATCTCATTCAATATTGTAATGTTGTAGTTAAAGAATTACCATATCCTATTTTTAAGATCATAATCGAATGCAGTAATCAGATGAAGGAAAGCATTCCCAGTTCCCACAAAAGATTACATGGAAGAAATCAAAACTGTAGCACTAAAAGACTCATAACATAAAACAGAGATGTTAAATACAATGTTCAATTTTACAGAAATTCAAGAAATCTGGTATTTTTCATGTGTCTTCACTTACCCAGAGACATGCAAATCAAAGAAAATATGAAAAATATTGCCAACCAAGAATAATGCCAGCCAAAATAAACGACTCAGCCCCCATATAAAAAAAGAGGAAAGGACAGATGACAAGTCTTTCATCCCCTGTTCTCCGTCGTCTCATTCTCTCATATAGTTGAACAATCTAGAAAATGCCTATTGTTTATCAAAACCATACCTCTAACAAAGGAGGATCAGCATTTTCATTGTCAATAGGCTTTGAGAGTAACAGAGCTCTCATCAAATCATATATATGCAGCAGATAGTGGGTATCTTCTCTGGCATATCTGTCACCAAAAAAGAGTTGCCAATTAGATAATTGAAGAAAGTTAGCATCAACAGCTTTCACCTAAACCAAAATTAATAATGCAAATGACAGTGAAGGAAAGACTTCACAGAGTATCATGCAAGTCCTAACCCATCTTGTTTCCAAACAAATTGTATATGATGAATTACAAACTTGCACAATTGGAAAATTATTACGAAAGAAACTTTACTACTAGATGGAACTTTTTGCACAAAATACCAACAATGTGTTATTAAACACCTGAAACATCTCGCTTTGTAAAGTGAAATTTCCTTCCATGCCCATCTCACTTGTGGACCATGCAACTAACACAGGCCTTTTTCTTCCATTTTTCACTAATGAACAGAATTTAACAGATATGTTTTTCTGCGCCTCTATTTCTTTTTTATAGATTTCTTGTTTTTATTTCCTCCACAATTTCCCCATTCAATTTTTTTTTCTCTTATTGACATATTAACATTTACAATTATCTAAATTGAATTTCTTAAATGATATTTACAAAAGAAATCAAATATAGAAACATCATTCTTCCAGAAACCAGATATCTTTGTATCAGAAGAACAGCCTCATGCTCAGAAGATGAAACTTTTGGCAGGTATAACAGAAAATTAGACAGAAATTGATCAATTTTGATTGAAATATACACTTGACATGAGTGAATAAAATAGCATGAGCAAGAAAATCTTTGTACGTGAGAAGCTGTCACACTCCACTAAACGAGCACTATGAGGAGTTGTTGCATGAAACAAACTACTACTCAACAGCCATTTTTTTCATGCTTCTGCAACCTACTACCCCACATTAGAGATCAGAGCATATGCTGGAGTCTTGAGCAAATATTTCAAAATCAGTTTTACAAATGACAGGTAAACTCAGATTTATTTAGATGGACAGTCAAGGATATTTTTGGTGTTTACAAGAGTCAAACTAGGTTCAATTAGTTGGCAAGGATAATTTTTCCAGCTATGCAGTTGAAGATATTTGCCATGCGACATTACTACAAGAATGTGTAATATGAAATGGTTTCCAATCTCTGGGGAAAAATGATACCATAAGATGTCCACGATATCTGACAATATATAGTCAGTGTAGTCTAAAATGAAGTTCATCACAGTAATATTTCTTTCTTTCTTTTATTTTTTTTATTTTTTTGTCATCCAAAGAATTTCTGAAACTTCTTTGTAAATTACTGACAACAACTATTCCTTATATCAAATGGCTTACATTCAGGCAAATTCAACATAAAATGTGCAAGGGACAAGTTTGGAAAACAAAAGACAATTTCTAAATTATGTATTCACCTTATCATCTCATCAGGAAGCGGGCGTAGTCTCCATTCTGCATTCTGGTATCTGCAATGAACAAACAGGTCATCTTTACTTAAAATTTTGTACTAAAATACACGCACAAGAAAACAAGCACATGTTGCACTCTGGTAAAACACAAATGTGCGAAGTTATATGAATCAAGCCATAAGCAGTGGCAGATCAACTGATTACATGAGAGGACCTACTCTTTATTGGCAGTAACCCCACAAAAGTGATGTAAGAGGTGCTCCAAACTATTTCTTTCCAACTTCAGCACTCTTGAGGCCTGAGGATTGAAACAAATGTTAAGCATAAGAAGCACCAAATGCTAATGGATGCTATAGAAGAAGGAAAAAAAGAAAGAAATTATTTTTGGACACAAAATTGGTTATTTTATCCACTGATATGTGCAAGAAAAAGGGTCTTAACACATTTGTTTAAAAAAGGCACAGGAACTTAACAATTGATTTCCATAGCCAGACCCTCCCACCTTGCTTGAATCAAAGACACAAAAATCGACATTAAGAAACTACTTGATAGATAACCAAGAAAATGACCAACCTAATTTATTTAATGACAGAAGAGGCTGTACATGAGAAAAATCAAATTGCACAAGATCACATGGCATACTGCCAAATTGGCACAAGAACCATCAACTAACTATGAAGCCAGATTTTCTAAATAAAACATTGCAAAAATGAGTTTGCAGAGTCATGGTATACAATGTTGACATAAAGAACCATTGAGTAACAAGAAAAATAAAATCAAGTGATTATGAGAAGTGATAAAGTCAAAGTACAAGACCTGTCCAGTATCAAAAAGATTGCAGATATATATGCCAAAGTCCCGTTGAAGCCACACAACATCTCGATCTGCTCCATGCATGACCTAATTAAATTAAATGCTATCACAAATATGAAGAAACCTGACACAATGAAGCAAGAAAACAGAACTTCAATACCAGACCTTTCTCTTGGCAGGATCCTTGAAAACTTCCCTAAGATATGGGCCAACATGTATTCGAAGTTTTAAAGTATCTACAATAAAATCCTCGGTTCTGGTAGAAATTTGCATTAAGCATGTCAATCCTTGAAAAGATCGATATTGATTGTGCTCCAAATCAACCTGAACATTCCATCAAGCATGTTGAGAATGATTTATGATAAGAAAAAAATAATCACATGATGAAATCTGCAATACAATATAAAAAGATTGTGCATTTGAAAACTCTTGAAAGAAACCAAATGGCATTCATAAGACATCTATATTTGGTTATTCAATGGTTATATCTTGTAACAACAATTGATATAGTTTTTACCGCAAATTCATTCACACCACGCAATTTAGCTGCCAACTCCTTCAAATCCTTGACTTCTTCCACAAGCTTAAATGTAGTACTCTCTATTGGAAGAGGTGGTGCAGGCTCAACATCTCCAGTACTTTTATCCATGAAATCAAGAACAGATAGCCTTTCCTGTACACATGAAAGAGCAATAATTAGAAGCTAACTAGAGTATTCTCTCTTCCAGAAAGCAAAAGGAATAAAGAAAGCAAAAGGCTACTAAAGTTAAATGAGAACAATAAATCAATAGCTACATCCAAATCTTATTGTATTGGTAAGGAAATACTAGACAGCAAGCATGTATAAACAGGAAAAACCAACAGCCTTTCAAACACATAGTGATACACCAAAAGATAGTTAATGATGTAACATAAACACATATTCTGTCAGATTATATAGAACCCATCACCAATTGAAACATAATCATGCATAGAACTAACATAATCAGAAGGTCGCATAATCATGTAAATGGATTGGGAAAACAAACACTTCATTCATGGATAGAGCTGTCAGCATCTGCCTCTTAGCTATGAATTCTAGTTGCAATGAAAATCTATGGGTGATATTCAGTACTCCTTCACAAATCCCTCAATCAAGGTTGTTTAGGCTGGGAAGATAATAGAAGAACCCTGCTATTGTCAAAAGAAAGGTTTCACGATCATGGAAATCACCTTTCAAGGATTAAAACTTTCTGGCACAGAATATTTCGAAAATAAGGACATTTCCAAGCCAGGGAAAACTGTAAACAATGCACCCAACAGATCTCAAGGAGGGCAGTTGGACACCTATAAACGAAAGTAACAAATGAATCCTGTGGAAATAACTAAATTAACTTCATTGGAATGTCTCCAGCTTAGCAATCATTTTGGCAGTAATACTAAACCAATTGTTATAAAAATTTAAAAAAATAAAAACACTGAATATTTTAGGTATTCAGATCCATGTAAGATAAAAATTACAACAAGAGATGCTTATAACAGTAAAGATTAATTAAATTTCTTTTAATACAGGCCAGATACCAAGACTAGCTATATTTTTATATAGCAATCAGAATATTTACAGATACTAACTAATCAGAGGTCATTCCAGGTGCTTGAGAAATGAAATTAACATCCCAAAATATCTGTAAAAGAAGAAATCATGAATTGAAAATTCTAAATGAGGGTGTGCATTCATCACTTCTTCAACCATGTATATAGATGCAAACCACATTGCACCATTTTTACAAAATGATTATCATTAGATTACTTGAAAGATAACAAAATTTGTTACAAGTCAAAATTCTCAAAGAACAAGAAGAGACATCCAAATTATTCAATTTTTATTCATCCAAGTTTCACTTGTCAAAAAACCATCACGGCCCTTTATATAGAAAAAACTAGAAAACACTATTGATACTGAATAGAAAAATAAAAAATAGAATTGCTCACTTCAAATAGAAAAACCATAAAAGCCTAATAATGCTTAATAGGAAAATAAAAATAGAAAAAACTAAATTAACTAAAAAAATATTTATTTTTCCAAAAAAGCTCCTCGTGGGTCAATGTGAACCACCAATTGAACACTTTTGTGCAGGCCGCCACATCATAGTTCTAACTGTGTGGGCCACATTATTGTGGGTCTCTAACACAATAACTTTGTGTGAGCCAACCCATCATGAGTCCCACCAGCAAGATTTCCAATAACAGCAAACTGACACAAATGGAAACAACACACTAGTTTTTGGACGTCTCTTTCCCAAGGGCAAAACAACATCATCGAGTCCTCCTACACAAGCACTTCTTGTTTTGCAGCCTCTTCTAACTATGATTATTCAAATCATCGATCTATGATACACGTCCCAAAACCAATAAGGCAAAGAATAAGGGGGTTTCTTACAAGTCAAAGCCATCATAGGCTAAGAACACCATAATATTCATTTTTCATCCATCCAAGTCTCATTTGCCAAAAGGCAATTACAAGAAAACAAAACTAGAAAACCCTATTAGTATTGAATTGAAAAACAAAAAGAAAACTAGAAAAGCCTAATAATACTGAATAGAAAAACAAAATTAGAAAAAAAATAAAATTAATAAGGAAAATATTCATTTTTCCAAAACAGCTCCTGCATGGTATTCTTTCTTTTGAGACTTTATCCCTTCATCTTTGTCTTATAACTAGTATCCAATTGACTACTCACCGACAGAGTAAACCTGTGGTACTTGTATTGCAATTGATAACATGTTAGTCAATAATACTTGAGAAAAACCTAAAAAAACACAACTCTGCACGCATGCTTTCCAAAAATCTAAGATTACAAATATAACAATAACCACAAACAAACAGATTAACCATATGTGAATCAAACCGAATAACACAATTTAGAATCCTCAAATGTGTAAATCACTAACCAGTGGATGAATAACCCTCAGCCCATCTTCGCTTCTCTCCAACCAAACATGATCAAAAGCCCTATTCGAATTATTAACCAATATATTATGTTCCTCTTGCGGCCTCCTTATCGTCGGTATATGAAACGGAACCTTGGCCTTATTTCCCAAAATCCACTTCTTGTTATCCGCCACTTTCACTCCTGAGTCACCACCAGCACGACTCACTGAGTCATCACTCACCGTTTTCTTCATTGACTTCTTATTCTTCTTCCCTAGCACCAATTGAAAACCATCCTCCCTATCTACACCCACGACCCGACCCGTTTCCTCTCGGACTCTCCTAAATTCATCAATTGAAGCATCGAAACGCTCGAAAATCTCGTCGTTTACATTCACCAGCCAATCATACGCCTCGTCGATGTCGACATCAGTAGGGAACTGTAACTTGTCTTTGAAAATATGATTTGAAGAGGAAGACCCGATTGATTCGAGTAGCGATTGCGACTTCTCTGCGATTTCTTGAATCGGGATCTTGAATTCGTCGAAATTGTAGTAGAAATGGAAGTCTTTGTTCGATGGAATCGCGCGAGAAGAGGCGGAGAGGTTTGAAACTGATCTAGATAATTGGGTAGCTGTTAGGGTTTGTAAAGTTTGAGATTCTTTGGGGGATTCTTCTTCTTCCGTTTCGTCCATATCCGCGTCGTTTTGGGTCATCGTTTTTGTGTTGAGAGAAAAGGCGGGAGGAGGGTTTTGTTAGGGTTTGGGTTTTAAACACGTGACATTCTTGAAGAGAATGAGAGGTCTGTTTCAGTGTTATAGTTAAGTGGGAAAGAAGGAGATGGAGGTTGTTAGGTTTTGGTCACGTGATATGAGTTGATTTGCACGTGGAGAATGATAAAACCGGGGGGGGGGGGGAATGTGCATGATGTGGATTTCGTTAAAGTTGTTATTATTGGAAAATTACAAACAGTCAAGATTTATTCTTCACAAAAACAACTCTAAATTAATTTTAAAATCTAATTAATTTCTTCTCCAAGAAAAAAAAAATCAGAGAATGGTATGATTGATAATTAAGAAGAATTATAGCAGTAAATTGCTTTCCAAAACAATATCCAAGCAAGTAATTGGTGGCTAAACAACTAAACCAAAATTAAAAATAAAAAAGAGTTAATGATACTAAAATGACCAACATGACCCTTATCAGTTGTTAGCCATAAAAAAATAGAAATGAATAATTGGTTTTTGGGTCTATTTGGGATTGTAGTAACGATTGTGATTTAAAGTGTTTTTTGTTTAGAAATACATCAAAATAATATTTTTTTTATTTTTTAAAAAATTATTTTTATATCAGTGTATCAAAACGATCTAAAAACACTAAAAAAATTAATTTTAAATAAAAAAAATTCAAAACTGTTAAAAATACAAGTTGGACCACGATTTTTAAAATGTTCTTCATCAACAAAAACAAGAAAAACTATGGCATATAAATAATAATAAAAAAAAAAAAAAAGCTTGCCATGAAGAGAGTGTGTAAAAGAGACAAAAGTAAAGACCAATGTAATGATCATAAATAGAGGTGAGCGAAAAAACTAAAAAACTGATTAAATCGAAAAAATTGGAAAAAAAAAATAACTGAAAAAAACCAAACTGTGAAAAAAAAATCAATTAAAATTTTTTAAAAAACTGACCGGTTCATTTCGATTTTATAAGCCTGAAATCGAAAAAACTAAATCGAAACTGGAAAAAAACCGAGTCAAATAAAAAAAAATCGAGTCAAACTGAAAAACCGAACCAAACTGGTTTTTGTTCTAAAATAATTGAACCGAAACCAATTTCCAGTTTGGTTTTGATTTTTTTAAAATAAAAAAACCGATTTGATCATTTTTTTTTATAAAAACTAAACCAAATAAAAAATAATCACCCCTAATCATAATTGTTGTTACTTTCATATCCTAACAATTATCCATCTATGGTATTTTTAAAATAATTTTTTTAATCTCAATACCAAGAGAAATTAGTGATGCAAATTAGAGGGTATTTCTTCTTCTTCTTTTTTTTAATCTTTTTAGTAATTAAATTTTAAATGAGATTCAAATTAATACCCTAAAAGAATTACAAATAAAAAAAATTAATTTAACCCTTGAAACTAAACTCAATTCCAAATATTCCAAACGGATGGAAATTATTTTTATTAATCTCACACTTCAATTTGAGTCTAGGAAAAAAAATCTTCATCAATTCAAAGATGTTATTAAGAGTTTTAAAATATTACAAGGACTATGCTAAAAAAAAATTCTTATTTTTGTCATGCGTGTTTATAAATATAGTAATAGTTGTTTTTTTAAGTGTTTTTTTACTTAAAATTCTATTAAAAAAATATTTTTTATTTTTTAAAAATTATTTTTAATATAATACATTAAAACCATCTAAAAACATAAAAAAATTAATTTAAAACAAAAAAAAATTTATTTTATATTTTTGTAGGCATTATTATCATGCGAAAAAAGGGTTGAAATGAATGTTTAGGGTTCAAAAAATCAGATCCCGACTAAAGGTAGTAACCTGTACTAGTACATGACGAGTTGTCTACTCCTACAAAAAAAAAACGCATCATTTATTTAATTTTTTTAAAAATATATGTTCTCTATCCTATTAGATGAAAAAACAAGAAAGCTAGGTGTATGGGCCTAGTTCACGCGTGTCTAGGCTTTTATTTATTAGATTAGTCACACAATCATCCAATTCCATGTATCTGACCTTTTTTTATTAAACCATTTTTAAGATTTAAATAAAAAATTGTCATAAATAAAGTAATTAAAATTTAGATGAAAATATTACTTTATTGAATACCATTAAGTTTTGCCTTTATTTTTCAAATAAGCTTTTAGTATTTTGTTTATAATATTAGCAATTATTTTGTTATTTATTATACATGAAACTAATATGCAAAATGTTTTCAAATTTACAATAATAAATATTCAAAAAACTAAAATTTATATTTTTGTTATAAGTTTTTAACAAAACTTTTAAAATTAATTATTTTTTTCTTCAATTGCATACTATACAGACTTGATTTGCAAAAGAAACCAGAGTTTTTATTAAAACTTGCATTTCAAACTATGATAAGTTTTTTTTTAATTTGAAAAGCAATCATTATGATTAATTTTTAAAAAAATAATAAATTATGTAATAAAGAAATGTAGTTTAGATTGAAGAGATATATTTTTTATTTATATTTTAATTCCCTTTACTTTTAATTAAAAAAATATACCACTTGGTAAAAAAAAAAAATTCGTTTAGCAAAAAAACTATTTTTTAAGAATTTAAATAGTATTCTTCTAAAAACCATAAAGGTATACTTCAAACCCTTTGGTTTTAATTCCAAAAAAAGACTCTATTGTTCTTGACAGACCTAATGTCAGAGGGAGAGAGGATTGAGCCTATTTAGCAGCATCTAACAGCTTAGTGCTGACTATGAGCCCGGTTGACAATTTTTTTGTAAAAAAACAAAATATTTGTAGATGTTTCTCTAAATTCCAGGGGAAAAAGTGTTTGGTGAATTTTTTTTAAAAAAAAATTGAAAGCCATTTGTTTTCTTCATGCAGCAAGAGTATTGAAAATACCTTGCAATCCTTGCCCATAACCCAAATTGGAAATGGGCTGGAGTGGAATTCTTCCTTCACCTTCTATCCTCCATATTGCAATGCGAAGATGTACAGTACTACTGAGCAAATAAGGGGCGTGGCACCAAGTGTCTGCATGGCCAACCCAACGTGTCAACCAAAGAAACGAACAGGTCTCGGTCTCTCCACAAAAGGGTTGCTTCTAATAACCTCTCTTAGAGTGCAGATTCACAAAGCCAACTTGAAGATGAAGCATCAATCCTCCATTGCTAATGATGTTATCCACAGATGTGCCCAGTAAATCTCTGTCTATACATGTGTCTTCATAGTTTTTATATGTCCAAATGTCCATGTACATAGATTGCATCATTCTCTTGGTTTGGAACTTGCTGTTAATGAGCTGATGGGCTCAAGAACTTCCGATGTTTGTATATGCCATCATTAGTTGATACCACCTTAATGTGTTCTATAAAGTTTTTTTCTGATTGTTAAAAAATGATTTCACTCTTCCGTTTACTTATTTTATTACTGAGAAACATATTGTTTGGTTAAATTTTGTCCAGAAAATTGGGTGTTTCTGTGGAGAAATTGGTGGAAGAGTTTGAAGCGGGATGGAAGCAGGAAATAGGTGATTATTCAAGGAAATTAGTGGAATTTTGTTGCTCAAAAGCACTTACTGTAGAGTGTCCACATATACAAGAAAAAATAATTGATGGATCATTCAGCCGGTTGACGTTTGATATGATGCTGGCCTGGGAGATGCCCACTTCCCAGGATGAAGAATCTCATATGGTACAGATATTTGCCCTCTGTCCAAGTATATTTACTACTAATTCCAACTGATTAGAAGGATTCGTTTTTGGTTTGCAAGGAGGCTCATAGAGTCAATCTGCGCAACATGTTTCACTTTTCCTGTGTGGCTAATTAAGAGCATATCTTCAGTTTTGCATATATTTCTCTGTTGTGATTTTTTCCCTACGTATATATGTTTTTGTGTCATATATATATCAGTTTCAGGCAAATGCAAACTCGATTGTTGGTCACATGAATGTATGGTTTCAAGAACCATGGTATTCCTCTAGGCAACCAATTATGCAGTGGTGTAAATTCTTGTACATTCTTTTCCTAGTTAAATATGGGAACTTATTGCATAAGAGTATCAGATCATTAGTAGAACCATTAATATGTGATTACCTTGTAAGTTTTAGGATGTTAGTAAAAAATTAGGGTCATAGAGATTGGTTAAATGCACCACAAATTTTCAATTTCTGCTGTCCTACAGATTCTTTGTAACCGTTAAATATGTCTGGCCAATTTCAAATGGATTGGAACCGTTGGGAAGGATTCTACATTTCAATATCGTTATAAAATCTGTTGTCTCCTTCATTTCAGTTTTTATGTTAATGGTTTATTCGGATCACAGGAGCAAGTGGGGAAGGGAAGAGAAGACAGGAAGCTACCAGCAAATGTTCCTGAAGAACAAGATGACATTCCTCTTTTCTATACCGACCTTATGCCGCTTCTTGTAAGAAATTCTTTTTTGCTAATTTAATATCGCAGAACAGACATCAATTTGTCCCCCCACCCCCCTTTTTTTTGGTCCGCCTTAAGTAATAGAATATGTTTTACATTAGCCATCTAACATTTAGTTTACATGGCATGTATAACTGGTTATCTAGTTGTTTCAGCTAGCTTGAATTTTTTGTTCCTTCTTTTGCTGCTCTTTTCTTGGATTATGTTTTGATTGTGTTCTGTGACTAGGTTAACGAGGAGCCAAGCATTGGAGAAGATGCATTTGTTTGGCTTGGATCATTGGTTCCGTTAGTTGTGGATGTTGTTAATGGAAGATTTGCATTTGAAACTCTAACAGCACCTACAGGCCACCGGCTCTTTTTTCCTGGTTACAAGAAGTTCTTGCAAGAAATTGACAAGTAATGCATCTGAACTGTACTTCCAAGGAGTCAGTATGCTAATCTATTGATGGAGATTGAGTAAATTAAAAAAATATAATGAAGGGATGAAATTAGTTGTAAAAAGCTTGTGTTTTCCTATTGGATAACAGGATGGCATAGAAAACAACTTGGCATGTGATGATTTCACATAGATCTCAACCTGTAATAACTAATACGTAAACACAGTTAGCCAGTTTTGACCTGGTTGAGGTGCAACATAGCAAACAAATGTAGTGCTGGCCATGCACCATTCTGGCATTAAGCTGAAGGTCTCAGTTTATTTAACAGCTCAAATTTTGGACACGTTTAGTTATTAGAAATCAGGTACCTTGAATGGACAATAACCGTAAAATAGTTCACCGCTTCAATATGGTAACGGCTCCGCTTAAGAACAATGTGCCCCAGCCCCATGTTTTATGTCGCAGGATAATAGTAATGGCCCAAAATAGTACTAGATATAAATATATGTTTGTGGGATACAATTGCATTTGAAATGCAATTTTTTCTGATTTATTGCCTGTGGGTTTCTTCGTCATAAGATGCATAAAGCATTTGCAAAAGCATGCAAAGCCGAAGGGAGTGGAGCTTGCCGATGATGAGTTTATACTGCATGTCGAAGGCACTGCAAGCTCACAGAGAGTAGTGCGGCATGTTGGAGGAACAAGTTGGCCTGGTATACCTTCCTCTCTTTTTATTTTGTGTTTATGATCCGAAGGAATAATAAATAGGCCCTCTAATGATTTTTAGAGGTTTCTTCTTCTATGGTGATTTGACTTTAAAGTTTATTTTTCTAGGTAGGCTTACTCTGACCAATTATGCTCTCTACTTTGAGGCTATGGGAGTGATAACGTATGATGATGCACTTAAGATTGACCTTTCAAAAAACATATCACACACTGTGAAGCCAGCCGCCACAGGTCCATGGGGTGCTCCACTTTTTGACAAGGCCATAATTTACGAATCTCCTGAATTGTAAGACTTACCATGCCTTTGTAAGACTGTCACGAGTTTTAGTGGCCAAATCACAAACAAGGTCCTAGCTAATGGGCATGAAATTCCTATTGTTAGTTTATTAATGCTGCTGCTTGGCGTTGTGCTACTTTTTTTTTCTTCTTTTTTTGAAAATTGGCAACCTTAAATTTAGATCCCATGTGATATGCATATTAATGATATTGATGCTTGAAATGTATAGTAGACAGTTTCAAGGTGCATGCCTCACTTACATTTTTAGTATTGCCTGCCTTCATGCATGCCAAAACCTCAAGCTAGAGCATCGTGACAATTATGCTAATCTTGTTGATACAACTTGTTGTCTGTGTTATTATGAATGATTTTTCCTCTGAAATTCTCTAGTTCGGAAGGAATTGTGCTAGAGTTTCCAGAGATGACAAGTTCCACAAGACGTGATCATTGGCTTGCACTCGTCAAAGAGGTTATGCTAATGCACCAGTTCTTGTCGAGTTATAATGTGGAATGTCCAATACAAGCATGGGAGATGCATGCAAGAACAATATCTGGAATCATAAGGCTGCATGCAGCTAGAGAATTGCTTAGAATATCGCCCCCTTCTCCAACAAAATTCTTAATATTTGCCTTATTTGATGAGTTACCCAAGGGAGATTATGTACTAGAACAACTTGCCGAGAGCCTGAAGAAAGTTAATAGTGGGCATCCATGCAGCGCTTGCTCGATTCTAAGAACTATGAACATGTCTCAGTCAGTGCTCCCAGGTGTAGAAGTTGAAGCAGTGGGAAAGGAATGTACTAGTGCAAGTGGTCAAGACGACATTCCCTCCTCATTGGAGAGTGCTATTGATCAAGTAAGAGAGGAAGCAAAGGAAGTTGAAATTGCCAAAGCTACTACTGAGGTGTTGAAAGAAGATGGGATTGGTGAAAGTGCGACCGTTCTGATGGTAAGTTTCCAAATCATCCGAACTTTATTTCCAACACAAACCATGATATGATAATCTTTCTTTCGCTTCAGTAAAACAAATAAGAAACAACAGATTTTTGATTCATCGCATCTCAAAAGTAAACAAAGAAACAATATGTCCACTCATCATGAGGTAGCCTGCCATGATTGTTTCAGTGGCACAAGGTGGGTGTTGCAGCTAACAAAGGAGAAATTTTCCAGCTTAAAATTTTTTAGTTGATATCTGTTTAAACTTTCAAGGGATATGCAAGGTAGCATATTTGTGATTTGTAAAATAATTGTCATACATCCAAAATAAAGATCTCATAGGTTCATACTCTGTATCGTAGGAGTTGCTAAAGCCACTGGAAAATGTGGTGCCGTGGTTTCAAGATGTCGTTTCATGGAGAAGACCAGCCACCACCCTGACCATGATTGTTGCATCTTTAGTTATCATCTACAAGTAAGTTCTTTTTTCACACTAATCCTCTAAACCATACATGAAGAAATCTTTGAGTTATGCATGACTGATGAAGAATACATCTGTATTCGGTAATATAGGGAGTGGGTTGGAAAGGCTATATCTGCTGGCTTGTTGTGGTTGGTGTTAAAGATGATTCTGGCAAGGTATGGAAGATCTCAAGACAAATGCAACGAGGTAGTAGTGTGCAGTGGTTCAAACCAGAAAACTACAATGGAGAGCATTGTAGCAGCTCAATTTGGTTTGAAAAATGTTCATGAGATGATGCAGCTGGCAAATATATCGATATTGAAAATCCAGTCACTTATACACGCAAAAGCCCGCAAGGTATTTCTTGCACCAATCCATGATTCCACTTTTTTAAAGCAATCTTTACTTGAAAACTTTTTGAGCAAAAGAAACATGTCTTCTCTTCCATCATATAAACTTTATGAATAAAAACACCATTTTAACAGATTCCTGAAAAAGTTCTCGTCGTGTTGTTTGCAGCAAAGCTGATGTGGTGATGGCGGCAATGACTGTATTGGCAATAATCTTAGCAGTGGTTCCCTTAAAATACATGCTCATAGCCATCACATTACACAGCATCATCATAACATCAAAGCTAGGGAGGCACTTTAGAAATGCACAAGGGAGCAGAAGGCTGAAAGAATGGTGGGATTCAATCCCAATTGTCCCCATTCACGTGGTAGAAGACGCTTCTCAATGCCCGTCATAGCTTGTTAGCAGCCTTGGCTTGCTATAAAAGCTGCAGTACTAACTGCTAGAAATGCACCATGGATTAGTGTCTGCTGCTCAAGTTGGCAAACCTCCTGTGGCATGATTGAACATTTCCTCTTTTTTTTTCCCTTTTATCCTTTGGTTGAAGAATGTATTGCAGCAGTTGACAAACAGAAAATAACATCATCTAATAAGGGTTTGATCTTATAGAACATAGAAGAAAAGTAACATGGCAATGTACTTCATAAATGTTGCACATGTATTTCGGTTTTTGATATGTTTTTCAATTTCTTTTGGCCATCTTCAATAAAAAGAAGCTTGATGGAAGTGTTGATGTCCTTGCTCTCAGAAATCATCCATAAGAGTGTTGCATTATGCCATCGATCATGTTCATGAAAACTTTTGGGGTTACAAAAATATTCCACCCCATTGTTAACCTCCAACGCTCGCCTGAAAGACGGTTTCCATTTTTCTCAAGAACATGGCTTGCATTGTTACATATCCTTGAACCCCTAATGATCTATACATTTAAAAGTTGGGACCTTCTATTTTCTTCTGAGAAAGTCGATGGGTCATGTTTTAGGCCAGTTTGGTTTACCCTCAAAAGCGGTTAATTTTGGGGCACAATTTGTGGGAATTTTAATTTTTTTATGGTTAAATTCTACTGAACAACTTGCCAAAACCACTCGAATGAGAATGTCTTCTCAACCACGAGAACTCATTACTGAGCCACACTTGAAGAACGACTAACGAAAAACCACTCCCAATTTCTGAATCGCCGGAACTAAATCTACACTGCTGATACATCTTCAATCCGATTGACCTCGGTAGAACACTGAATCATCAAGTAATAGCGTCCGCGACTAAACTTTAAGCCTCTGTTTAATTGACAAAGAATTTCCCGGTTTGCACCCATGCATTTCCCTTATGGCATAAAGGTAAGAAATGGTTCATGGGGAAATCGCAGAGATGCGTTAAAGTAGAAGGAGAAGTAAAAGTTACCGAAGCCATAAATAGCTGAGAGAGTGGTCAAATCATAACCTTCATCTTGTCAAGCAACTGGTACCATGGTCCAGTAACCGCGAGTCCCTTGCTGATGGTTAAGTTTTGAAAGTTCATCAGCCACATGACCAGGGAAATGGGAGAATACGAGTCAAACCCCAGACAACTCAAGAATAGTTTCAGAAGTGTTCAGTCATAATTTCTAGGGATCAATCCTGCAAGCCATCCTCTACTCTACTAAAACCGACGCAACTAATATATACAGTCTTCCGTTGTAATAGTTCTGCAATCTGCATTTTTTCAACTTCAATCTCCTTGCATACCAATCACTGATGCAGTTCTGCAATCACTGGAACTCCAATTGAAGTCAAAACACACTATGGTACTTGATTGTCGTCAATTTCCCCTTGCCTTCTCAAGATCAGGAAGATCTGCAAGTAATGTCCAAAGCAGTTAGGTATCACAACCATATCAGATGAAATAAAACTTTTAAAGGTAAAGTCGCACAGGCACAAAAGCAGTTTATTTGATTCGCATAATCATAACTTGGCACTTCCTTGAAATGATATGGACCGTATAATAATGAAATAATTATAGCAAGTTTCATGTCTTCATTGTTTTGGAATCAAAAGGCTAAAATTTCCATGTGGACTGAAAGCCACAAAGCATTCTTTTCATGACTATCAATGATAATGCATATATAGATGATAAACGTGAGTGTACACCACTGTTGCAGAACCCTATCTATGCATGTGAAGCACACACATAGGCTACTAAGTATTAACTTTGATGACAGTTCTTAAAAGCAATCAAGGTCTAACTTACAAAGCATTCCATCATCATCACTGCTCTCATCATCTTCTCCATGCTGCAAAAGAACAGGTGTTGAATAATCAATCGCAGATATGAAGCACTAGTAAAAACATTCTTTATATTAACAAATAACCACACAGAAAAATAAAAAAATAATAATTACCGCAGCATTATTGTCATCAGAGGCATCAGCTGCATGGGACAAAGGAAATTTGATCAAATTCAGTCAGAAACTTAAGCTGTAATTTCTTGCATACAGAACAACATATTCTCGAGTAATTTAATAGAAATCATAAAGCAACATAGAATGCAGACAAAGACAATGCATATTCATATTTATGTAAATGGTATTATATATCACCAGAGCTATAGTACTTTCAGGAAAGCTTTCTATAATAACTAACCACCATGCAGATTATGCAATGAATAAAGAGTAATACGGAAAAATTCATGCATCCCGCATTACAAAGGATTGTGTTGGGATGCAATAATGGTTGAAAGATAGAGCCTTTATTTCCATAGAAGAACACGAACATTTACAAAACTCAAAAGCATCACCATCATGGTATTGCTTGTAAATTTCTTGTTCAGTCATTTCAGGCCACGCAGACTCATAGCATATGAAAAATCAAGACTTAAGAACACTTTGAAAAGTGTAAGCTAACCGATTTTTCTATAAATATAAGAATTACACATTCTGCATTCATTGTGAAAGATAATGAATGCCAACCATACAATAGCAATATCGACATACATGGTTGATGCAACTCACTGGGTGGAAGCAGTCAAAACAACTATTTAAGAGTCTTTTAGCATACAATTCTTCTTCAAGCTAAGAAGATAATATCTAAATTTCCTATATGCCTAAGTTTAGGATAGCTGAAATAAAAGTTTCCACACTACTAGAACCTCATTTATGTGCACTCCCATTTTTAAAATGATGTTTGAACAATATCTTGCTTTATCAATAAAAAAAAAAAGCCTGAAACAGGACTCGAGAGAAAAACACTCACTGCTATTCAAGGGAAAACAGGACAACATATAAATTACACAAGAGGTGATAATTTAACAGCGCAACACGGTAAGCAGGAAAATCCAGCTTGTGTTAGAAATCTTGATATTAAACAACCCAAGTTAAATGCATTAAACCATCATGTGACAGGACTTTGGGCCAGGATTCAAATATCATAAAGTTCAATTAATAATATATACCCTAACTCAGGGCAGAATCATGACGTGTTTCAAAAATTGGACCAGGAGCAGAACTTTGAGGCCTCATATCATAATACAAAGAACAGGTTGGAAGAACTTACAAGCTGACTCGTTGTCATCTTCATCACACCACTTGTTCCAATCCACCTTAATGTAAGGAGCAGGTTTCTCTTCAGATTTTAACAGCCTTTTCCACCAACCTTTCTCTTCTTTCTGGATTGAGCATATAATGTTCCTCAACCCAGCCTTAGTTTTACAACCCTGCATAGCATCATAGAATTGAAGCTAAGACTTAAAATGTTTCAAAAGTTTGTGACAAAAAACAACCGAGAAAATTACTAGGAATTTCGCATTAAAACATTGATATTACAAATACTACATATTGAATGTCATCTAGACAAAATGCTCAGTTATGTGGCACCAAGTTTCTTTAACTTGAGAGGGTCAGTCAGACAAAGAAAAAGAAGGAGGAGAAAATTCTAAACATTGGATATTATATGGTACGTCAAAACCTTTGAGTAACAGATCATAATTGCATGAAAAAAGCTTGATCAGAGATAAGAAATTTAAGATACAAGAGTTTTCTAATAATTGATGCTTATGAACACTCAGCAATAATTCTACAAAATATTCCTTCTGATGTCCTTAAAGATGTGATGTACATAATAGGCTAAAGAATATCTCTGCAAGTAGAAGATGGAACCTGTCCTGAGTAGAAATGCTTCATCAGGGTGAACTGGAAGCCTGGCTTCATGTGAACTCGTTCATCACAATACAACTAGAAGACTGGCTGGCTCCATGCTAACTCGTCCATAGTTGATCATTATCTTGTAAGATAACCACCAACAGACAGATAGAGGGGTGGGGTCATCTTGTTTTTTTTAGAAAGGCATTACTTGGCATTGAGTTAGGAGCAGCAATTTTTTCATAATTTAAGTTTTCTCTTTTTGGTTCCTATTTGAGGGGGAGGAGGGGCACAGAAAAAATAAAGGCAAAGGCATTGCGTAGGCCATAGCTCTAGAGCTAGTGGCAACAAAAACAGATGCCAGAGACAATGATGGCTGACGTGCTGGAACAAAACACTAATCAACACAGAAATTGTGGAAGGGAGAGGTGATAAAGCAGAAGCGATAACGACAAATAGAAAGGAGAAAAGCACTTTGTACAATCTAAGGGGAGCGGTAGTGATGGTTACATAGATCAATGTTGGATATCCTGACAACTATTCAGACTTACTTAATCCATTAATTTTTCCCATCCAAAAGGATTAGAGCATGAAGCTTTCTCCAAACTAAGCCTAATTTTTCACGCAAAAATGCATAACATGAAGATGCATTAACAAGTGTGGTCAAAAGGTAAGCAGCAATTCCCCGCTTGGCTTCAAATCTACCAAAATAAAGTCTTTTTTTCCTTCTTGAAACCAGTAAAACCAACATGCAGAAATTGTTCAGAAACCATAAAGCTAAACTGACAATAGCCCCTCAAACAAAAGGACCGAAGAACCCATGATTAAGATCCTTCTAATGAAACAAAATGGCTGCAACCCGTGAACTATACAACCGTGCACTTTCCAATAAAATGACAATAACCCACAAAATATTTCAGAACTCTATACCAAAAGAGTGAAAATGCAGAGAAGAAATAAATAACAAAGCACTAACCTCGGGAACAATGTTTCCAAAGAGTTCCAAACTGAAATCAAACGATTCACCATGAACCCCAACAGCAGAGAAGCTAAATAACCCTTCACCTTCACATTTCACTGATATGTCTCTAGCATCAGGTAGTGCAATTGTCAAGTAAACCTTGTCTGATCTTTGAGCCCATAGAACTTCTGGGTGCCGACTGCACATACAAAACACCAAAGAAAAAAAAAAAGAAAATTCAGAGTGTTCAAAACAAAATGCTGAGATAAAGAGAAAAGGAGGACAAGAGAAGTGACCTGACCTCATTGATCCCATGGAGGGTCACTCAGTTATGGCAGAAACGCGGGGTTGTCTGAGGGAAATGGGGAGATGGCAGTTGCGAACACTAAAACCTTATGAACAAGAATACTACTGTCTTTGCTTGCTTGTGTTGGTTAAGGGCTGTTTGGGATTGTAAAAGTGGTGTGGTTTTAAAGTGTTTTTTATTTATAAATGTATTAAAATAAAATTTATGTATTTTTTAAATTTTATTTTTTATATTAATATCTCAAAATAATTAATTTTTAAAAATTTTAAAAAACACATTTTCCACTGCATTTCTAAACAACCTGAAGAATAGTTATTAAACCTGACTCGGAGGTTGATCCGATTAAGGAGTTGGATCCCGAGTTTCATAGGTCAATCGAAAAAATTAAAATATATATATATAATATTTCATATAAAAAATCTATATTTATTATATATATTATAAATAATAAATTTTAAAATAATATTTTTTAAAAAAAATTGTCTCACATTAAAAAGATATTATAGTTTTTAAGTTGAAGTATTTAAACTAAAAAAAATTTTTATCCTACATTGAAAAAACATAACTTCTTTTATGAAAAAATAAAAAAAATATATATATATATATATATATAAAAAGACTTCAAATCTCATATTGAAAAAATAATATATTATCCTTTTAAATTGAAGTATTTAAAAAAAATATTTTTTATCCCACATTAAAAAACACATGATTTTGTTCTTGGAAATATATAGTATATATATTAATGAGTTTGAAATTTTATATTAAAAAAATATAATTTTTTTTATAAAAATAAAAAATATATATACAAAAAAATTTTAAATCCTACATCGAAAAGATTCTAAGTCCCTACTTCTCGAAAATAATTAATTTTAATAATTGTTAATAAATTAGTCCCTCTTTACTTTTCGTTGGTGAGACGTTGAGCTGGCCTGGCCTGGCCCTATTGTGTCCGTTAATTCTTGTTCCTGACTTAACGATCAAGGGATTAATTAATAATTTTTATGACTAAAGGAGCTAAAATATTTGTTTTATAAGAGCACAGGACTAGGTTATAAATATTTGTTTTGTTGATTGTCGGTGTTAAACCCCACGCAAAGAATTTGAAAGTAATTAGATGCCTTTTGTCTTTGGATAACGTGTTTGAAAATTAACATCAATTGATATTTTTTTAATTTTATTTTATAATATTAATTTTTTTAAATAAATAAAAGGTTTTGTGGTTGCTTTTTTTATTTTTATTATCAGGTTATCTCAATTTTATTATTTATGTCATAAATTAATATATGTTAACTCGTTTTTTATTATCTAAGTTACATGTTTTTCATGCTATTTTTTTTTATTTTCTATTTAATTTTTCCCTTTCATATTTAATTAGTTAAAAATTAAAGTGCATTATTTTTTTAGAAAAACTTTCTTTCTCAAGTTATTATGATCACTTTTCTTTAAATTTTGATTTATTTACTATTGCTTCTAATTTTTTTCATATAATTAATAAAACCAATTTATTTAATATAGTGGGATAGTTGTTAATTTTTTCCTTTCTTTAAAAAGCATTTGCAATACCTAAACAATATGTTATTTTAAGAAAATAATAATAATATGAACTCGTAATATAAAGGGTGTTTGGGAGTGTGGTTGAAGTTATTTTTTAAAGTGTTTTTCACCAAGTAATACATCAAAATAATTTTTTTATTTTTAAAAAAATATTTTAAATATTAATACATCAAAATTATCTAAAAATATTTAAAAAATATTTTTAAAATATAAAAATAAAAAAATATTTTTAAAATACAAAAATAAAATGATAGAATTAGCTCACGTTTAGTATCACGATAGAATCTACATTTAGAGAGAGAGAGAGAGAGGAATTGAACATTGTTGAAGGGACAAGGAAAATGAACTTGAAATTGAAACGTTACAAACACCATAGCATCGGCTTGGACAAGATATTAATGGATGTGAGTGCCCACCTAGAGTATAGATTCATGAAAGGGATAGATGCATAACCATGCTCTTCAAAATACATGTGCTAAAGATATTAAATAATAAAAAATAAATATTGATTAATTTAATTTATGATTTAAAAAAAAAAAAGCTTTATAGAAGGGCATTCAGACATAAATAGACAGAAGCAAGGAAAAGTCCTAAATAAATAAATAAATAAATATGAGTTTTTCAAGAAGACACAGTAAAAATCCCAATAATTACTATAAACTAATAAACAAGAAAGGTTGAAAATCAGAGTATAACAAGTAGGCACATCATTTTTTTAAATAAAAAAAAAATCCAATAAAAAGCAATCATAATTAATCCATTCATAAAATAAAAAAAGCAAACCGATAAATAAAAAACAAGGGTTAACAAGGTCAACAAAATAGCTATTAAAAAATTATAAAGTAGATAATCTAATAATAAAAGTTTAGAATTAAGAATTTTATTTTCCTGTGATTTCATATTTGAGTCATATAGTTACTAATATTGATGATTACTATAAGTTTACCTAATTCTTAATTTCAAGATCTATTAGAATTAATTAAAGTATATATAAACTAATCCGGATATCCCTACATGAATTAAAAAAAAAATAGCTACCGACAAGAATTAGGAGTGCACAAAAAAAACAAAATAAAAATCAAAGGCAAAAGGGAATAAAGTTACTTGGTCAAGGCATGACCAAATTCGAATAAAACTAATCTCATATAGCAAAGAAATTCACAACCGCTGAAAACCAAGCCTGAAGCCGACAAAAAATGTACACAAGACGAGAAAGCAGACTAGTTATTTATTTTTTTTATATTTTAAAAGTATTATTAAAAAAAAAGTCAAAATTTTATTATTTTTTAATTTTAAATTAATTAATTTTGTATTTTAGATTGTTTTGATGTAATAATTTTTTAAAAATAAAAAAATATTATTTTAAAATATTTTTAAATAATATTTTTTAAAAAAGTTATTATTATATTCATAAATACCTCAATTAAACGTTAAATAAAAAAAAAACGTACACATCCCTCCTCTGTGAAGGGACAAAAATTGGCTTTGTCAATTAAATGGGCACTTGTCCCAACTCTCTGTATATGAACCAAACGCTACCTATTAATTTATTTTGCCTTATAGTTTTTCAATTAAATCATTTATTTACAAAATGATGAAATCATGTAATATAACTTTGTAATTTATATTTAAAGTGAGTATGCATGGAGAATGTAGAATATTATATGTATATATATGATCTTTTTTCCTTTTCCTATCATAATAATTTGTTTTCATTTCAACCAATATCAATTGATGAACAAACATGTTTTTGATAAATAAAAATACCATATAAAATGAACCATTTAGTAGACGATCTAGTGGTAAAAATTTAGAACCAAGAAGTTTACTTCCTTGTGGTTTCAATGTCAAGTCATGTGGTTGCTAATATGATGGTCACTGAAAACTTATATTATTGTTAACTTCAGGGCACGTAAAATTAGTCGAGGTGTACTCAAATTAGCCCGGACATCCACGTTAATTAAAAAAATAACATAAAAATATGTTTCGATCTAGTAAGAAAATAATTTAAATTGTTAATATTTTAGTATAATAATATTTAAAATCTAAGTCAATGATCATCAAGGATATCTGATTTGTTAATGTTCTTGTTTAAATACAACAAAAAAAATTAAAGAAAAAAAATAAATCTATTAGCATGATGTTTCGATAAAATCATCGTACAAAATCTTAATATATGAAGTTATGCTATCCGAGGCATTACGAAGCAATGCTAAATAATATAGCGAGAAACAATTTAATGGAGTTATGTGTATACAACTCTATATTTTCAATGACTTTGACTTTTATGACAAGTGAAGTTGAATATGAGATAAATTGTAGATAATTTATTTTGGTAATTTAAGAATTTATTATTAACAAGCTAATTACCTTACACATTTAAAAATCTTGAATTCTATGATGGTCTCTTCTTTTTAGCTTTTTTTTTTTTGTTTTTTTTAAATCTTGATTTGTTCTTACATCCTTAGACTTCTTGGCCTATTTTATTTGATTCTTTTTTGGCCTAAACGAATGAGATAAAATTTTCAATTTAATTAGAAATTAACTAGTATACTAAAAATGTTGAGGTTTTGTACACCTACTTCACTATTTATATGAACATTTATGGATTTTTTTTTTAAAAAATATATTTTTTTTTATTTTTTGTTCTTTTGATTGAATGCTTTTTTATCTATTTTTTTATTTTAATTTTATCATTTAATATTTCATTAGTTTTAAATTGATTTTCATAATTTATTTTAGTTTGTTTTATATAAGGTTATCAAAATCTCAAATAAACATCCCAACATTTTGTTGGTGCTTAATTATGTAAGTGTCTAATTTGTTATTACATTATTAAATAAAAAATAATTTTCAAAACTAGTGAAATTTATGATCTTGGTTGCGGGTTTGACAAGTTAAGTCATGAATCTCGAGTCAACCTAATATATTCTCATCTCTATATTAAAAAAAAAGAATATAACATCTTGAATTTTTTTAAAGTCAAACCATACTTTTACCTATCGTATGGATTATCATTAGACATGCCAAGTTGATTGTGTCACACAAGGGCAACTCCCACGCAAATTAATTTTAAATTCGGGCTAAAAAAAAGTTAGATAAAAAGGTTTCAAGATTCATCAGCTGGACCATGTTTAATAATAATGTCAAAAAGTTCTTTTATTTTTAAATTTTATCATCTATTTTTTTTTTCTTTCGATTGAATCCTTTTTGTTTTTTGTCTTTGATTTTATCTTTTAATATTTGATTTATTTTAAATTGGTTCTTATAATTTATTTCGGTTTTCTTTCTATGAGATTGTTGCAATCTTAAACAATGTCTTGATATTTGGTTGATACTCAATTTTACAAGTTTTGCTATCATGTCATTAAGTAAAAATAGTTAAAAAAACAAAATTATTAAACTCAATGAAATCCATAACTCGGGTCATGGTTTGACAGTTTAATCATGGAACATTGGTTGATCTAATATATCATTGCTTCGATAATAATAAAAAAAAATTAAAGTTTTAAACCATCTCTTTTACTAATTATCTAGATTCACTTTAAACTCATTAAGTCAATATGGTTGCATCTAGATAACTTCCAAGCTGATTGATTTTAAATCTAAGTTAATCAAGGAATCGGGTAGAAAGAATTAAGATTGATTTATTAAATCAAGTTCAGTAACAATATAAAATATTTTTTTATAAATTGAATAACTTTTTTATGTTCAATTTTTTTTTATTTGACCGACGGCTTAGCAAAATCAAACACTTGCTCAACTAGTAAGCATCTGACTAGTTTTATTATTATTATTATTATTATTATTATTTATTTGTGAACTCCTATGATAAACTTCTCTTTTCCTAACAAACTTGCCCAATGCGATGAATAAAACTTCTCTGAAGTTTTTGTTTCTAAACTATTCATATTTATTTCCTATAAGTTTGGGATACTACCTTAATAAAATAAAATAAAAGAAAAAATAGAAAGAAAGAAATAAACCATGCATCTGTATATTCTTCTATCATAAAAGTTAATTATAACACATTCATACAAATATATCAAAATCAATTAATTAATTATGCAATTTAAGAAATTATTAAACAGTTTTTATTTATTATAAAAATGCAATATTTCGTTATAAGAAAACTTCATCTTATCTACTTTGTTTTTTATTTCTGAAAAAAAGAAAAATAAATTGATCAAAGAATTAAGTTGTAAATAAATATGGAGAAACAAAGCTTAAACTAATTAGATTTGTTAAACTATAGGACTAAAGTTGAATTAAAAAAAAAACTAATAGAGTTCAGTTTTTTTACTGACACATTTTGCTATAAATTGGTAAAGTAAAATGATTATATTTCCATTTTTAAAAATGTTCATTAAACTATTTTTCAGGATAATATATTTTTTCACAAGAATCTATATGTTATTATCAAATTGATATAAAACATATCAATCATTTTAATGTTTTTTCACATAATAGATGCTAAATCATTCTTGAAAGTAAAATTTGTTTAACAAATGTCTTTAATTATTTTTGTAGTTTTACTTTTTTAAAGTATGTTAAAATAACTAAATTATCTTTAAATGCAAAGTTTCTTTAACTACTGTCCATAGACTTATTTTGTATTTTCATTATGGGTTTTTGATTATAAACAAGTTGATTTAGAGGTAATTGGCTAATTTAATAATTTTAAAATATTATTAAAATTTTTTAAAGTTTCTAGCATATTAATTGTTTTCATGCCACTCAGAGCATTGGGAGTGTTTGACGGCCAAACAATAGTTCTTGGCGGGCGTTCAAGCTTTTTTGATGGCCCTTTCATCCTCATCCTCAGACAATGTGCTTGAAGTATTGACCTTTAGTTTGACTTTGATGATCTTTTTTTTCCTTTTATTTTTTTTTTCTTTGATTTTTGCACCTAACCTTCTAATTTTTCAAACCATCTTTTTAATTTATTTTTCTTTCAGATTTAATATTTATTTTTTTTAATACTATTTTTTTATTTAAAATAATTTTTAAAATTAATTTTTTTTCAACTTCATCCTGCTTCAAATTGTTTTTCATAAGTCATATTTGGTTATCATTTTTTTTATTACTATTTATTTTATTTAAGATAATTTTTAAATTTAATTTTTTTTTTATGATTTCATCCTCTTTAGTTTTTTCTTATTATATTTGATACTATTAGCGTTGCATTGTAATATTTTTTAAAGTTAGGAAGAAATTGACTTGACCGTGGCTTAGCATGAAACACGTGTATTGGGGGTTTTGACACAACTGTTATTAATGCTTTTAGGTTCTTTTTAAAAATGCATTTGGCTTGAAAAAAATATTTATTGACAAAACTTCTTCTTGTGCTTTTATGAGTTTTTAAAAAATGCTTTTGGCTTGAAAAAAATATATTAAATTGTTGTTTTTTGAATATTTTTTAATGATTTTGATGTTAAAAATAAAAAAATCTAAAAAATATATTTTGATGTATTTTCAAACAATTTTTTTTTTTGAAAAATATCATACAGTGTACCACAATACCAAATACCTTTTAAATTGATGTTTAGTTTTTTAGTATTTTCTAATGATTTTAATATGCAGAAGTCAAAAAATTTAAAAACAAATATTTAAAAATATATATTATTTTGATAAATTTTCAAATAAAAAGCTATTTTAAAAAAACACTTTATACCACAATCCCAGATACTCTATAGTTAACTTTATACCAGATTATTTTTGTCTGCGCTATCCCACGAATTGGCTAACTTTTTTTCTAACATAAAAAAAATATACAAACGATGATAATCTTAGTAAACTCGGGTTAACTTGAATAACCTACGATTTGAGATAACCTTAGAGGAAGGAAAGGAAAAAAAAATAAAAAAGCTCAAGGTCCAACAAAGCTAATTTAAAAGGATAAAATAAAAAAAATATATGAAAAAGAAAACCTGAGTCAACCCAGGTTCACTTTACTAACCCACCACCTATGACATGAAATTAGGATAAGAAAATTAGTTTTTTTTATATATATAAAAGACCTAGATAAAAAAAAACATTGAAAAAAAATCCAAGTCACACCGGGTTAACCTAACGAGCCTTTGACCTGAGATAACCCTATAGAAAGAAAAAAATAAAAATAAAAAATACTAAGACCCAATAGCCCAACATCAAATGATAAAATTAAAAAAAAAATAAAAAAAAAAAATCCAAAGCAACCCTTGTTTACTTGACTCACTTGCGACCCTGGATAACCTTATAAGAAAGAAAAAGAAAAAATAGAAAGCTTAAAGTCCAATAGTCTAATATCAAATGATAAAATAAAAATAAAATTAAAAAATTAAAGTTAAATCAGGTTAATCTTTAAAATCAACAACTTTGATCATTAGACTAAAATGACCCTACAAAAGACAAAAAATCTTGAGTAAAAATTCTTAACCATAATTTTTTTTATAAAAAAAAAGTAATAAAAACAATGAGGACCTAATTTGGTATAAAAACTAATAAAAAAAAATAATGAGGGACTTAATCGAAAATAAAAAATAAAAGAAAAGAAAAGGATAAAAAAAAGAAGAGTAGTTAAAAGAATGAAGATCAAAATTGAATAAGAAAAACAAATAGAATAAAGCATTGAGGAAAAAAATTGAAAAAAAAATTAAGAAAATAATAAAAAACAATTAAAAGAATGAAGATCCAAAATTAGATAAATAAAATAAAATAAAATAAAATATTGAGGGAGTAATTGAAAAAAATAAATAAATTAAGAAAAGTAAAAAAAAAAATTAAAAGAATGGGGACTCAATTGGAAAAAAAAATAAAATGATATAAAAACAAAACAAAATCAAAAGGAAATAGATGAAATTAAAAAAAATATATCTAAAAGAGATTCCAAAATAAAAAAAAGACTAATAAAAAAAATAAGGATTATAATTGAAAGACAGAATAAATAAGAGGATAATCTTGATTTTTAGATGATCTAATATGAATTTCAAGGTGTAGAGAGAGAAAAAAAGAAGAAGAAGGAAATGAAAAAAAAAAAATCAAACTTTGTGATTTAATCAAACTTGGTGGCTCTATAAGCTTTTCTTCCACTAAACGCTTCGAAAAACATGACAATTGAGAAATTTTGGTCTGCATTGTCTAAAGAGTGAGTGAAGTCCACTTGCGAAAATATACCTTTTCTAGCAGTAAGGTAAAAACTTTATATAGAAAATAACAAAATAATAATTATATCGAATCCACTTGAATTATCTCACCGTCGACGTTGAAACACTGAGCAGTTTTTGAGTTTTTTTTTTTTTTTTTTTTTCCTATAATAATTATAATTTGAGAGGAAAACGGACCTGAAATTACCAAACACATACAGACAGCTAAATGGACCCTCTGCCTTCATCACCTCTGTAATTCATGGATGCTTGAAAAGCTTCCCTTTTTTCTTTTGCTCAAAATTACCAATCTCTCTCTCTATCCACCGAATGCAAATAATGAAAGACCACACTTTCTCTTCTCTAATTCGTCTCAACATCGGTCTCTCTCTCTGTCTCTAATTTATTTACGAATTTGTCTATATAGTAAAATGTCTGCGGATAATCATTTTTAGATCCTAAAATAAATCAAACTGTGAAGACCCAGATGAAATTTCACCGTTTTTTCCACTCTATTTAAAGGAGTTATAACTTCTTCTTCTTCTTCAGTTAATTGTGCTTGATTATGAATAGTTTATTGTGAAAATGTAATGGGTTTAATTAATTTACAGGAGGGAAGAAATTTTGCACCACAATTGATACATTAACGCAGGGTGAGCCAGATTCTATGCTTGCTGCTATGTTCAGAGGAAGATTCATGGTGTCTGAGGATCCTGATAAGGTAGTATCATTAGAATTATGCTTATTTGTTGTTCCATAGTGCGTACACAATTACGAGGAGTAAATGCCAAGGACTGCCCAATTAACAATTTGTATTTATTTTTGTCAAGTTTCTTGGAATGACTGGTTAGTATTTTAGAAACTTTGAGGGATAACCGCCTGGTTTGATGAAGATGGAAGTGTTGCCTGGCCAATTATTATTATTATTATTTGTTGAGAGAATGACACTTTGTTTCTTAGAGGGAAGTGAACTTATATTTTATTTAGTTGAGAGGAAAAGGAAGGGAAAGGGGCAAATGGGACCGGAGGTTTACTTCATTGATTTTCATATCAGAAGGTGTTGCGAGTAATGAATCGTTTCTGAATTTTGATTCTGCAGGGATACGTTTTCATTGATAGGGACGGGAAACACTTCCGGCATATTTTGAATTGGTTGAGGGATGGTGTGGTTCCCACACTAACTGATGCTGGATATTCAGAACTTATGCGTGAGGCAGAATACTATCAGCTTCTTGTGTGTGATTATATCCCTTTTCTGTTGGTTCTTTTCTGGCTATTACCTCTTCTTCCATTCCCTTTTTTGGTCCTTCGTGTCCTGCCTATTCGTAGAAGGACAGTACATGAAGTGCAAGCCTCTTGTTGAGTGGCACTTCACTTCTGATAAGCTGGCCCAGGCTTAAGATGCATAGGAATAGCAACAGGTTTAATAGTCTATATTATGTTGGATTTTCTTGCATATGTGTGTGGTGAATTTTCTTACTTTATCAATCTTAATTAACTTGATTTCTTCCTTCATGCGTGCACATGGCCTGGGGGAATTGGTATAAAGCAGTTTTTGAGAGGTTCCTGCATACCAGTCACAGCAGGAAATCTCCTGAGCTTATGCAGGTTTTTCCAAAGGGAGCCCCCAATTTTATAAAACTTTACACCACTTCCCTGTACACACTTTTTTTTCTTAAAATATCTGCCTAAATTCTTTGGAAGAACCAGAAGTCATTGTGTGTCTTCGATTTTATCTCTTCACATGAGCAAGTAATTTGTTCTTGTTTGTATGTAGTGCTAGGTTGCAATTTTTGACATGTTGGAAATTATGGCCTTGAGCTTGCATACAGGCATTTCAAAAGGAGAGCACACTTTTCAGACACTTCACGCCATTTCCATATAAACCTTTGTTTGAAAGATATGCCTAATTTGTTCAAGGAACCATTTGACATCATGCGTCCTTGATTTTATATGTTACTGGATCCAAGTAATAAATGGAGTTTTTCACAAACATATGCATCACATGTTTATGCTGTCCCCGTGCATGAGATTTTGTTAGCAAAAGGTGTTTCCAATTTACCTTATTCTTGTTGTCAAATTTATATTTTCTATTTTCTATTTTCTCTGCTAATCTGTTTTTTACTTTGCATCATTCTGCAATGAGTCTTGGCGCTCATCCTTGAATACTGTGAGGTTCATATGCATGCATTTAGATTCATGTATCTAGCAATGCTCGGGATAAGAAATGTCAAGCATATCGCTAATGTTTCTGACTTTCCATTCTCTATGACCTTATATGTCAGGGGCTCATAGAGGGAATCAATTCTGTTCTGAATAAGAGGAAGGAAGGTAATGAGTTGGATGCTGAATTGACACGGGCAGATATCATCAAATGTATACAGTATAAGAAAGTGAAATTTCGAGGGATTAATTTTTCTGGCCTTGATCTCTCTAAACTGGCAAGTCTTTTGGGTTTAGAAGCTGTCTAATTTGGAAGGATTTCTCTTGCTTTCTTAAGTTTATTCATGGCAGATTTGTCTCTCTGAACTAAGCCAATAGATTCATTTGTTTTGTTGGGGTTTGTTCTTAGAGAAAGTATAACTTATTATGGAGAGTTGTTAAATTCTGACTTCTCACTTTATTTCAGAATGAATTCTTGAATATATACAGCACCTACAGATCTATATTAGGACAGCTATTAACTACACATAAATAGGTATTATTGCTAGGTTCTGATTTATAGGAAAGGATATTTGACTTTCTGTTTTTACTCCCTACAATTCAGCTTCAAATCTGCCTTAATTACTTCAGAATCTTCAACACTCCCCCTCAAGCTGGATGGAAGAGATCTTTCATTCCCAGCTTGTCCAAGGTGTTTTTGAACACCGGATTCTGAACACCTTTAGTAAGTATATCAGCAAGTTGTTCCCCGGTAGGCACATAAGGAGTGCATATCAATCCACTCTCTAACTTTTCTTTGATGAAATGTCTGTCTACCTTCACATGTTTAGTTCTATCATGTTGCACTGGATTGTGTGCTATTGCAATGGCAGCCTTATTGTCACAGTACAACTTCATTGGTTCATCCCATTTGATTCTTAAATCTTCTAGGATAATCTTCATCCATAGTAACTCACAAATTCCAAGTGCCATTGATCTGAATTTTGCTTCTGCACTTGATCTTGACACAACACTTTGTTTTTTGCTTCTCCATGTCACAAGATTTCCTCCCAGCAGAGTACAATAACCTGATGTTGATCTTCTATCTGTTAATGCACCAGCATAGTCTGTATCTGTATAGCATTCAAGGTTCAGAGTACCATGATTTTTATACAAAATTCCTTTTCCAGGAGTAGACTTCAAGTATCTGAGGAGTCTATACACTGCCTGGAGATGTGAATCTTTCGGGTTGTGCATAAAATGACTCACCACACTCATGACATAAGCAATATCTGGACGAGTGTGAGCTAAGTAGATCAACTTACCAACTAACCTTTGGTATTGACCCTTGTCAGTTGTGGCTCCTTCCTCATCATTCTCAAGTCTGTGCTTTAGATCAATAGGTGTTTCACATGGTCTGCAGTCTACCATTCCTGTTTCCTTTAGAAGGTCAAGAATATACTTTTGTTGAGAGATAAAAATCCCCTTTTCTGAATGTGCCACTTCTATGCCAAGAAAGTATTTCAACTTCCCCAATTCCTTGATTTCAAATTCTGCTGAAAGTCTTTTTCTCAACTTATCTCTTTCCACATAGTCATCACCTGTTATTATAATGTTATCAACATAAACAATTAGAATAGTAACTCCCCTTGAAATGGAGTGTTTGATGAACAAAGTATGATCTCCTTGGCTTTGCCGATATCCCATAAAAACCATGGCTTTGGTGAACCTTTCAAACCAGGCTCTAGGAGCTTGTTTTAAGCCATAGAGTGCCTTCTTTAGTCTGCAGACCTGGTTGGGAAGAAGGGAGTGATTGAATCCTGGTGGTGGATCCATATAAACCTCTTCTTCCAACTCTCCATGTAAGAAGGCATTCTTAACATCATATTGCTACATACACCATCCAAAATTAGCAGATAAAGAAAACAAAATTTGAATGGTGTTCATCTTAGCAACTGGAGCAAATGTCTCTTGATAGTCTATCCCAAATGTTTGTGTAAATCCTTTTGCAACTAGCCTGGCTTTATACCTTTCTAGGCTGCCATTAGCTTTATATTTCAGGGCATAAACCCACTTACACCCTACTGTTTTCTTCTCTTTTGGTAACTCAACTATTTCCCATGTTTGATTCCTCTCTAGTGCATCCATCTCTTCTCTCATGGCAGTTTTCCAATTCTCATTTCTTAGAGCCTCATGTAAGGTTTTTGGGATAGGTATGGTGTTTATTTTTGAGAGAAAGGCTTTATGTGATGGTGAGAACTTTTGAAATGACATAAAATTAGCTATAGGATATAAGGGATTCTTAGTGCATTCTCTTCTTCCTTTTCTAATAGCAATTGGCTGATCAAGGTCAGGAATAGGTAGAGATGAATGAGAAAGTTCATTACCTTGCTCTGGTTCGGATTCTTGGGCTTGCAAGAGAGTCAAATTAGGTTGTATCCTTCTTCTATATACCTGAAGAGGTCTGTCAGCAGCAGTTTCTCCCTGCAGAGTAATATTTGGAGACTCACAGGATGGTGAAATGGGAGATGATTGCTGCCTAGATGGGATTTGGAATGAAAAAATGTCAAAGTCATTGTTAGTCTTATCTTCTGTGTTGTTTTCCTCCCCCTGAAGATAAGATTTGTTGAAGAAAGACTGATTTTCATTAAAACTTACATCCTTTGACACAAGAAATCTCTTTGAAGATGGATGATAACATTTGTAACCTTTTTGTGTGATGGAATATCCTATGAAAACACACTTAAGAGCTCTAGCATCAAGTTTGTCTCGTTGATGTTTATGAATGTGAATATAGGTGACACACTCAAAGATCCTTGGGGGAATTTTAGAATAAAAATTATTCTTTGGAAAGAATTCTGACAAATAGTTTAAAGGACTTTTGAAACCAATAACTCTTGAAGGTATTCGATTTATCAAATACGTAGAGGTTAAAACTGCTTCTCCCCAGTAATGTTTTGAAACTTGATGTTGGAAAAGTAAAGCTCAAGTAGTTTCAAGGAGATGTCTATTTTTTCTTTCTGCCAAAACCCATTTTTTTGGGAAGTATTAACACAAGATGATTGATGAATAATCCCTTCTTTTTCAAAGTATGGTGATAAAATCTGATTAAAGTAGTCCCTAGCATTATCAGTTCTAAAACCCTTAATGTTAACCCCAAATTGATTCCTTATCATAGTTGTAAAGTTTGGAAGGATATGACTCACATCAGATTTTCTTTTAAGAAGGTAAACCCAAGTTATTCGGGTGCAATCATCAATAAATGTTACAAAACCTTTTGCTCCTGAAATATTAGGAATGTTATAGGGACCCCATATATCTGAGTGAATTATAGTAAATGGAGACACAGATCTTGAATCACTTATAGGAAAAGGCACTCTATGGTGCTTTGCAAATTCACAGATTTCACAATGAAATTGCTCAACATCAAGATTTTTAAATAAAGATGGAAACATGTTCCTAAGAGTCTTAAATGATAGATGTCCTAAGCGACGATAATGATTCCAAACATCAGTTTTATTAGAATTAACTGAAATGAATGATAGAGAAGGGGAGTTACTACTGCTGCCTTGCACTCCAAGCATGTACAGCCCATCCTCGACTCTAGCTTGCCCAATCGTCTTCCCCATAGCTAGGTCCTGAAATATGCAGTGATCAAGGAAGAAAGTTACACTACAATTTATGTCTTTAATTAGTTTCTGGATAGACAACAGATTTGTAGTAAGATTAGGAACATGTAATACTCTTTTAAGAGTAAATACAGGATTAAGAGGGATTGTTCCCTGGCCTGCAACTGTGGTTAGAGATCCATCAGCCACTGTGATCTTCTTACTGCTAGGACAGGGTTGATAGGATGTGAAGGCATCTGCAGAATAAGTCATATGGTCTGTTGCACCTGAGTCAATGACCCAAATGCTGGAATGGTTCTTGTTTGAGGCACTAAAGACATGAGAAACTGGAATTTTACCATTTTGAGCAAGAGAGCATGATCCAGATGGTTTCTCCATTGTGTTGAGTAAGGTTCTTAGGCGTTCAATCTCCTCTTTGTTGAATCCTCTCACCTCTAGGGTGTTGGACTCATGTGTTGTCTCTTCTGAATTTGTTAAATGTGCATATCCTCTTGAATGTTTCCATTTGTGTCCTCCATTAGGCCCCATCCTTGGTGGTTTTCCATGGAGTTTCCAGCAAGTCTCCTTTGTATGACCTGATTTCTTGCAATAGTTGCAAAACTGATCATCTTTAAAGAATTTTCTCCCTTCAGTCTTCACCACTTCTGCACCATTCGTGGCATCATTTTTGTTTCTTCTGGCATCACTTAGGTTTCTGCTATTAGTTATCATCATAGTAGAACCTTCAGTATTTTGGACCTCAAGCATCACAGTTCTCCTTCCTTCTTCAGCCCTTATTACTGAGAATACCTCATTTAGTGAAGGCAAAGATTCCTTTCCAAGTATTTGGACTCGTATTTGATCAAATTCTATGTTGAGTCCTGCAAGAAATTCAAAGATCCTTTCTCTTTCTACATAATTCTTTAAAATCACAGCATCATCACTACACTGCATCTTAAAATCTTGATAATAGTTCAATTCCAACCAGAAACTTTTCATAGTATTGTAATATTCAATAACCATCATATTACCTTGTTTGGTCATTGAAAGCTTCGACTTAATCTCATAGATTAACGCTACATCCTTCACTTTAGAGTAGGTCTGTCTCACTGCATCCCATATGTCTTTTGCTGTAACTAGAAACATATAAAGCCCACAAACTTCTGGCATAATAGAGTTCCATAGCCATGACATAATCATGGAGTCTTCTTCATCCCAAAGTGTAACTTCGGGTCTTCTGGACTAGGAGGATTGTCCATCAAATGATTAATCTTTCCCTTTCCTTTGAGAAAGGTTTTAACTATCTGTGACCACTTTAAATAGTTTCTTCTATTCAGTCGGTAGGATGACTGTAAACTCTGGAATTCCCCTGAAATTTTGGTTTCTTTTGTAGTGTTTTCAGACATTTTTTTTCAGATCTGGACAAAAACAGATGGGAAGAGAGGAGGGGAAATCCCAGATTTAGAGAGAGATAGGCTTAGGAAAAAAATAGGCTCGGTTTAGGCTCTGATACCATATGGAGAGTTGTTAAATTCTGACTTCTCACTGTATTTCAGAATGAATTCTTGAATATATACAGCATCTACAGATCTATATTAGAACAACTATTAACTACACATAAATAGGTATTATTGCTAGGTTCCGATTTATAGGAAAGGATATTTGACTTTCTGTTTTTACTCCCTACAAATCAGCTTCAAATCTGCCTTAATTACTTCAGAATCTTCAACACTTATGTCAATAGACAACTGTGATTAGGCGCTGTTTTCTTCATCTAAAACTGTTATAGGAACAACCTGCGAAGGCAAAAAAATGCAGAATGCTAGCTTGTTTGGATTTAAATGGCTTTAATGACTATTATTCTGTCCTCTAATGTATGGTTTATTGAGATGCAGGACCTCTCATATGTTGACTTTAGCTATGCATCTCTTCAAAATGTGCTCTTCTCACGTGCAAACCTACTTTGTGCAAAATTCCGGGTAGGTGTAATTTCATATTCCTGTAATGCACTCTGTCCTGAACATCTCCTTATTGTCTTTGCATTGTACTTCCCAGAGACTTGCACTGTGGTCACTGCAATGAATTCTCTCGACCTTACAATGAGTGTCTTGAATTCTTTTGCTTCTTGTTTAAGCCCAAGCAGTCACTGCTATCACACATTACATGCTTAATTTCATTTTCTAAGCTAACCTCCTTGAGAGGAAGGACATGCTCTAGCAAGTGTGATGTAATAACTGGGGAAAGATTATGATTTGACTGTATCATGGTGGATATCCTATTTGAGACAGGCAAAAAGGGGAATCAAAATTGGGACAGGCAGTGTTGTTCTGTATTGATGATCATGTGTATATTCTGATGAACAAATCGTAGAATGCTTAAACAGTTGCATATTTTAAGAATCTTATTGCAATGGGTATGGCATATTGAAGTTAGTTTTGGCATTGCTCTTGGCTATCTAAGAAATACACATATTTGTTCTCTGTGTTTAGCTCCTTTACCACTTTTATCTATTTAATGGATCATGTTAAAACCTTTAAATTGATACTGCAGGATGTGGATGCCGAGGGTTCCATATTCCACAATGCAACTTTGCGGGAGTAAGACACTGAAATCAAAATAGGATAACATTTGTAAAACATCTAGTATTATAGAATCTTTCTTGATGGCTGTTTCATGCCTAGGGAAGGTGTGAATTTACTGGTGCAAATCTCCGAGGAGCTTTTTTAGCAGGTGCCAACCTTCAGAGTGCAACCCTGCAAGGTAATATTTGTAGTTATTCTGGTGATATAGACTATAGAAGTGCATGCTTTAATCAGTTCCTCTACTCAAGGCTACTAGGACTGTTGCATATTGTACTTTTGCATATTTACAGGCTTGTGGCCTCATAATCCTCGACATATATTTTATTTCTCTAATTCATTCACAAATTTATGTGAATGTTCTAGCATTTTATATAACCCCACTATATTTTCTTGAACATTAAATTTGTTATGTACACAAAAGTTTTTATCTTCTAGTGGAAACCTTGACCTAACCATTTAAGGCTCGATTAATGTTCATGGCAATCTCTGTAGGAAACTACTTCTAACTTTGATTTTATGTTCTGTTCCAGATGCTTGTTTGGTTGATTGCAATTTCTGCGGAGCAAATCTGCGTTCTGCACACTTACAGGTTCAGCATCTGTTAATCTTTTAAGTAACTGAATTTCATTTTGTGCCTGTTTTATTTATCCTCTGATTAATTGACCATACTAATTAGCTGGTGATTCTGGTTTGATTCCCTCAATGTTCATTGAATGTGAGAATGGGGCTTGGTTCTGGTTTACACTTGTGTTTTGGTTGCTTGAATTAGGAAATTTTTAGTTTAACCTGCATGTCTAAAGGGTTCGATGCATAAATATTGGACATGCAGAATTCAAATGGTAATCATTGTGTACTGCCACTAATCTAATTTCTAAACACAACATACTATTCTTTGAAATCAATTGTCCATGTGTAAAACACTTGCTAGAAGCATTAACTTTCTTATTTATCAAACAAAAACCCTTGTTGTTTTTAAGAGGCAAAAAATGGTAATGTGCTTCATATGAGTAGGGTCTCATCTTCCTTCTGATTTTTACCAAAGTTTGGTTATAGTTTATAGAACAAATATAATTGAAATAGTTTATGGATTTAAGCATAATGTAAACAAGAGCCTATATTTGTTTCTAGACCAGGTTGATTTCATATACTAACTGGTTCAGTTACCTAATTTCAGACTGCTGATCTCACTAATGCCAACTTTGAAGGAGCTAATCTAGAAGGAGCCAATCTGAAGGTAAAAACATTTTCAGTGTGGAAACCATGAATATAAATATAAAATGATAATAAGACTCACTTTTGAGGCAGAATCAAATGTGTGGAAAGAAAAAGGGGCCTAATGTAGGGACTATGGACACCACTTATCTCCACATTGGTATGATATTGTCCACTTTGGGCCTAAGCCCTCATGGATTTGCTCTTGGGCTATACCCCAAAAGGCCTCATATCAATGGAGATATTTGTCCATCCTTATATACCCTTGATCCTCCCCATTTCTAGCCAATGTGGGACTTTGGTCACATACCTAATAATCCTCCCCTTGAACAAAGGACCACCGAGCCTCCCCTCAAACGATCATTCATCCGTCCACTCTCTACCAACCAGGATTCTTCATTCTCTACTTCACCGTGTTGGGGTTAGGACACGTCCATGAAGCATCCGGAGAGCACTACCTGACTTGAGAGTTTGCTCTTTCTAGGTCAACTCTTCTTCATCGTGTTGGAGCCAAGACACGTCCATGAAGCATCTGGAGTACACCGCCTATCCAATAGAGCTGATCCAACGGATTACATCGTGATCTAATTGGGGCCCACCACCTTTTGTTCGGCATTCCGAGGATTCATCCATCATGGCTAACTCCAGGGCAAGGCTCTGATACCACTTGTTAGGATACTGGCATGCAAACCCGACAAGATAAAAGGCTTAAATGAGAAATGAGACACACAAGAATTTACGTGGTTCACCCAATTAGGCTACGTCCACGGGCAAGTATAGAAGGATTTTACTAGTAATGTGGGGATTACAACCTCTCTCAAATAATAGGAGAACAACTAAGAATCTCTCTATTACTAGGAGAAAACACCTCACTTACTCTCACAAATACCTCACAATTTAGTGGGATTACTTTCCCTCTTCACTCTCTCTTTTCCTTGGTATGCATATAATGCTTGGATGCATTGCCTATTTATAGGCAAGCATCCATGCAAGAGCAAGTGGCCAAGTGGCCAACTATCTTCAGTGCCGTATAGGTGAATAGTGATGTATAGGTGAATAGTAACCGTATACACGAATAACTTTTGTGTGTTAACAACACCAACCAAGAAGGCTCCGAAGATAGTTGGCCACTTGGCCACTTGCCAACTTGGCCAACTTGGCCACTTGGCCACTTGCTCTTGCATGGATGCTTGCTTATAAATAGGCAATGCATCCAAGCATTATATGCACACCAAGGAAAAGAGAGAGTGAAGAGGGAAAGTAATCCCACTAAATTATGAGGTATTTGTGAGAGTAAGTGAGGTGTTTTCTCCTAGTAATAGAGAGATTCTTGGTTGTTCTCCTATTATTTGAGAGAGGTTGTAATTCTCACATTACTAGTAAAATCCTTCTATACTTGCCCGTGGACGTAGTCTAATTGGGTGAACCACGTAAATTTTTGTGTGTCTCATTTCTCATTTAAGCCTTTTATCTTGTAGGGTTTGCATGCCAGTATCCTAACACCTAAACCAGTTTATTAGTGGATTTAGCAAGTATAAAACGACTGCAAGAAGGGATGCCCCTGCAAAATCAAGCTTCTTTCCTAACCCCTGTAGCTGTTAAGTTTAACTTGCTGAAAATGACATTTTTCAGGGTGCAAAATTGAATAATGCCAATCTAAAGGGTGCAAATCTTCAACGGGCTTATCTACGACATGTCAATCTTCAAAATGCAGTAAGTAACAACTGATGTGACTATGTAGAATCCTCTTATTTTCACTTGGCCTCTCAATCAGTATGGGCTTTACTTGGAGATGGCGTGGCAATTATTCTCAAAGTCTGAGGTGCCTAAAGTTGATATTCTTCTCTGGTGGCCATGAGTTTATATTATAGGTTTTTAATCTGTGAAAGGGATCCTTTGCATCATATGATAAACACCTCTTTTTCTTTAAATTTATTGCTTTTCAATTCTTGAAAAGGAAAAATGAAAGGCCTGTTGATGTTGATGTCATTGCTGATAATGGTAAACATTTAAACCTGTGTAATATTCATGGAGAATGCTGAAATTTGTATTGGATGTTGGATGGCATCAATATTTTCACAAGATCAGTAATATTTCTTCAGAAAGATTGACCTGACAGAATAATGATTTAATCATTCTTGTGCCACAGCATCATGAATAGAAGCAACAGTTTCCACCACTGAAATAGTTATATATGCAGGCATCTGCATAATTAAATTATATATACTGAAAATAACTTGCATTGAATCAAAGAGAGATTTTGATGGTGCATTTGAAGTGCAATGAAGTCAAAGATTAAGAACATGGTATTGTTGCTTAAAATCCGATCCCTGTCCGGTGCAGGGATCAATAATTTTGATTAATTAGGTTTTCTGGCCATGCAGATGATGTATGAGTTCCATTATCCACCAAATGCATAATTAATTAGAATCTTTGTCGTTGGAGTGTAACTTGACCACAATAATATTAAGAGCTATGATGTTTATGCAGAATATCTCAATTTTATGCTTACTAGTTTTTGTTTTGCTTTTAATTTTACTGATGTTTATGCAGAATACTCGACATGCTGGCTACTTTTCTGCTAGTAGTTTTTTTTTTCCATTTCATTTTTTTAAATAAAGGTTTAATCAATGGTCCTCAAATTCCTCAAGTTACATAGTTCTACCTGAAAATGGTTTTTGTGGAAGAGATTTGCTACAGGTTGCCTATATAAATGAAGTGTGACTTGTCTAGCTGAGAGTTCTTTACTTATGTCAGAAGATTTAATATGATCCCAAGTTTGGGTGCTATGTGCATAAACAGGTTTAGATGTCCAGTTCTGGCTCCCATTTCAGGGATTTGTTTGCAATCAAACATCTAATTTCTTGTTCCTATCACAGCATTTGGAAGATGCAAAGCTTGATGGTGCCAATTTGCTTGGAGCAATTCGATAAAACTGGCGGGAGACCGTGTCCAGAATACATATACATATTCTCATTTGTGAGTAACCTGTTTCATTTCTATCCCATTTTCTACAGATTGGATGTCTGTGATAAGTAATTTATGTGCAATTTGTGGATAGTTTGACAAACTGACTTTGAAAGACAACATAAAGCATGGCTTAGATAAGAGGTTTCTCTCTTGGTTATTATCTTCCGGCAACCTCTGCTGCCTTCATGGCCGTTGTTAATAGAAGTGCACTCCCAGTTAAGAATCAAAGATGTGACCGCCTTGGTTGGATAATCAACATGTAAGAGCGAATTAGAGGAAAGAATTTCTCATGTGGATAAGATCTTGTGTTGGTTGAAATTGAAAGTTGTTTTGCAGTGGAAATCTATCCTAAGTTTGTCCTTATTATCCACAGTTTCTTTGATCAGACATCCCATAATATATTGAAGATGATAAAATGGTTGGTTTCATTTAATTCGTCGTTAAAATGGCGAGTTGATTAGAATCCATCCAGTCTGTGGTCAGAAAGACGACATTAATAGCATTTTCAATCGTCTTTGTATTAGTTTGTGAGAATAAAAAATTTATTGATCAATTATGACGTGCATAATTACGCTGTGAGTATGTTTGGTTAATTTAAGTTTTTTTTAATATTATATTTTTATTGATTTTATTTTTTAACATTAAATTAATTGAAAATTAATTTTTTTTTTAAGATTATGCATGTGAGCCAGTTACAATTAACCCAAGTAAAATTAACTCAAATACTCTAGAAGTTATCATTTCAAGTCATAAATTTCAGGTTATTAAAACTTTATGACCATTAACTTTATGATTTATAAAATTAATTAAGATAGGTTTAAGTTGAATTTAAATATTTATATTAATTTTTTAAAACAGTAACTCAAGTAAATCAAATAAGTTATCATTAAATTGAAATATAATAGGATGGTTAATTTATTTTTTTTTAAGAAGATATGTAATTAATATTTGAATATATATTTTGTAAGACCTTAAAAATCTTTTGTTCTGACTCATGGTAGAGTACGGGCAATGACCTAGATATTTGTAGTGCTGGACCAGTTCCATGTAATAGTTTTGTGCAATAATTTCTTAATGGAAACCACGAGGTTGGTGGATCGATTTTATTTGCTTTGAACTCATAAGAAACCCATCAAGGAGCAGATAGCCACCATTTATTGGTTTCATGCGAAGCACTGCTGCATTTAGTTGTGAATGCAACCTAACAGTCACGCAGTCATCCTAGGCCACATATTTTTTTTTATATGGTTTAGTGATTTTTCCTTCAAGTATTTTTTATTTAAAAATTAATTAAAATAATTTTTATTTATTTAAAAATTAATTAAAATAATTTTTATTTATTTTTAAAATTTTATTTTTAATATTAACATATCTGAAAACATTAAAAAACTATTTATTTAATAAATTAAAAATAAATATTTTTTATAACATAAAAATTAATATTTTTAGGTAATGTGGTTGTAGCTTAAAGTGTTTTTTATTTACAAATATATTAATAAAAATGTATTAAAATGATATTTTTATTTTTTTAAAAAGTATTTTTGATATTAATATATTTAAAATATAAAAAAATTAATAATTAATTTTTAATAAAAAAAAATTAAATTGTTCTAGAAATATGGTTGCCGCTTTTGCAAACGGCCTGATCTTAGTAGTCTGGCCGTCGTCTTTCTTATCCAAACACGTGTAGCCAGTCCATTGGAAGCTTGAAAAATGGATAGATGAGAAAATCACGAGGACTTTTTTGGACAAGCACTACCACGTGTCAGTCGTTGTAGTAGTCATAGACTTTTATGTTGTAGCCTCACCGGAATTTCCGTACACAATCTAGACATTAGCATGGCAGCAGCCACCGCATCCTCTAGGAATAGCCACTTTGCTTTGGGCACTGTGCCCTCTTAGGAGTTTCCTGCTTTAGGCACCATTTAGATTTCTAGCTAAACTTTTTTTTTTAAATGGATTTAATTTGTTAATATTAAAAATAAATTTAAAAAACAATAAAAATATTATCTTAATATATTTTTAATAAACATTACTTCTCTTCTTTTCCGTAAAAATGACATGGAGGGCGACGATGGCCCCAAAATCAAAAAGGTAGTACACAGTAAGGGTAATAATAAAGACTGGTTGGTGGGAGACTTGCTCGGGATCCAGGGCACTTCCGGTATATATTATTAGAATGGCCGGTGAGAGTGATCAGATACAGTGAATGCATCATAAGAGTTACAGTGCCGGAATGTAAAACATATATCTGATCTCTTGAAATCCCATCAACGAGGACTCGAGAGATTTTTTCCTTATCTTGAACGTGGCAGCCAGAGGCAGTTTCCATGGCGGTGAACCTGACAGCAGGGTAACATTTCTAAGGTGTCGGCAAGGTACTATTCACCGTCGACGTGTCACTGTGTGCACGAAATGGATGAAGAAACTGGTATTTTCAACGGCGGTAAATTCATGCCGAGAAGATAGAAGGAAAGGGGATAAAGATACGATAGAGATGGGCCCCTTTTGCCTGGTAAATGGGGTCCCACAACATGGTAGATATTTCCTCATCATCCATATCCGATCATTTTTGCCAGCACTGCTCCTCGATTCAACATCATGGCTCCACCTCCACGGTTCTTTTTTTTTTCAAGTGACTTTTGTTTCGAAATATCCGAAACTAATGTTTTTTTAATTTTATTATGTTAAAATAATATGAAAATATATAAAAGACATTTCAATTTATTTTAAACATTTTTAAAAATACAAAAATAATCAGGCTATCAAACTTGTGATCATCCATGTTACTTTAATGATAGTCGAGTTCTTCCTTTTGCTCAGTCTAAAAAAAAACAAATTAAAATCCATGGCACGCCTTTATGTATAGGCAGAGGGTAATCTTATGGTTAGAAAAAAAATATCTTTGTACTATTTTGGATATTTTACTTGCTTTGTTTTTAAAATATGTTTGGGTATTAAAATAGTTTTTATTTTTTTTCAATAACATAGAAAAAAAACTATATGGTTATTTAAATAATTTATGTTTATTTCCACCCAGCTTATATGTAGTTATATTTTAAATTTTAGTTTTTTAAAAACTAAAAAAACATTTTTTTATTCACATAAGCTATTTTTTATTTATTCTGCATGTATAAATTTATCTCATTATAATTTTAATAAAACAATAATTTTTAAAATTTATATTTTTTAAATCATAATTAAAAATATTTTTCTTAAACATTTTTTTAAAACTAAATACTACCATAATCTCAAACACCTGTTTAATCAATCCACTACTTTTCTATTAAAGATTCAATTTTTTTTTTTTGTTTCGCTCTTTCTTGAACAAGATATCAACATTACTTAAATCCCATCTATCCATATCTTCCCACAGGAGAAAATGACCATGGCGGAGACCACAAGTGCCTCCTGCAACCGTTCTTCTTTAAAATATTTGGCATAATAACATGGATATATGTTTAATTAACATTTAAATTAAAATGAATTTGCTTCCTTCCCTTGTATGGTGCCCCAAACAGGGACCTAACAACTTTCAACGTCACCTTCAGCCTTTCAGATTAGATCAAAGGCCTTCCTAAAGGAAATGATACGTTGGAGTTTATTACATTTGTCATCAACACTGTGTGTACGCGTACATGGACATTTTTGTGATTTCCTATTACACCATTAGTTTTATCTTCTTTTTCTGTCTGCTTCCATTTCCTTCGCTCAACCTCTGAGCCTATAAATATGGCACTTGCCTCCTTCATCACTTCATATCAAAAACCATTTCAAAGAGAGAAAAAAGAAGAAAGAAATACACAATGGCAGGAATCATGCATAAGATTGAGGAGACTTTTGGAGGCAAGAAAGATGAGCGCAAGGGTGAGACACAAGGCGGGTACAGCCAACAAGATCACAGGGGCGGCGCCCAGGGTGAGCGCAAGGAAGGGTTTGTTGACCAGATGAAGGACAAGATGCCGGGGGGAGGCGGTGGCGGGCACGAGACACAAGGCGGGTACAACCAACAAGATCACAGGGGCGGCGCACAGGGTGAGCGCAAGGAAGGGTTTATTGGCCAGATGAAGGACAAGATGCCGGGGGGAGGCGGTGGCGGGCACGAGACACAAGGCGGGTACAACCAACAAGATCACAGGGGCGGCGCACAGGGTGAGCGCAAGGAAGGGTTTGTTGGCCAGATGAAGGACAAGATCCCGGGCATGACGCAAGGTGGGTACAACCAACAAGAGCACAGGGGCGGTGGCGGTGTTGGTGGCATGACGCAAGGTGGGTACAACCAACAAGAGCAAAGGGGCGGTGGTGGTGTAGGTGGCATGACGGGCGGCGCACAAGGGGAGCGCAAGGAAGGGTTTGTTGACAAGATCAAGGGGAAGATCCCGGGGGCTGGCGGTGGCAGTGGCGTCCGTGGTGAAGGGGAGAGAAAAAGAAGGACAGGAAGAAGAAAGATGATGGCCATAGCAGCAGTGACAGCGACTAAAAATCTTGCACTGCTTCCATGCATTAGGTATATACACACATATTTGCTCCCTACCAGCATAGTTTTTTGTCCTATTTTTTTCGTTAATTCTTTTCCCGTCATTTTTTCTTGATGTCTTTGTTGACTCTAGATCATAAATTAATTATATTTACGTAGGACTTGTTGCATGCTCTTCTTCTTACATCATGTCAAAGTCAAACCTCAAAAATGGTGAATCGTTTGTTACACGTCCTGTTCTTCCATAATTTTGATTTCTAACGTATCCTTCTGTCTTTGCAGGTGTGGAGGAGTGAGAGGTCGAGGTCGAGGTCCTGTCTACCAGTGTTGCAGTTTATTATCACTAGAAAAAAAAAAAAAAAAAGAAGCTGCACTGTTCAATATTTTGTATCTTTGCTTTAAGTGGTGTTGCTAGGCCCGGGAAGAATGTAAACCGAAAATGATATATTATAATAAAATAATTATTATTATTAACATTATGTTTTATGTGGGTGATTTTGATTTGTTCCTGAAAGAAATTGATAAACATATGTGAAGTGTACCTTCTATGGTACAGAAGCTCCCACCATATAGGAGCTGTACACGTACATGCAAGATATGTTCTTCCTTAAAATTGTTCTGCCAGCGACAATGGAAATTAAACACATGGAAGGGCTGTAAGAAATTTATGGATTATATTAAAGAAAATTCACCCATCATAACAAAGTTTGTCTGAACAGTTTTGAGATTTTATTTACTGGAGGTGAAACACACACCCTTCTCAACAAAAATAAAAAATAAAAATAAAATATTGGACACGTTTACTCCATTATTGTGCTTTATCTATGTCGAATCAATTTATTTATTAACGCTTGGAATATTAATATCTAAAGATTAATAAATTTATCTGTTTGGAAGGGTGGTTTAATAAATCTATCTGTTGAAAGTTGTGGTTATTTTATTTTGAAATATATTAAAATAATATATTTTAAAAAAATTTATATTCAATAATTAAAAATTATATAATGTATAAACATTAAAAAAATAAAAAATAAAAATATTTTTATAACATAAAATTAAATCGCAGTGAAAAAGAGATAATATGCATATACAATTAAAAAGTCTTTTATCTTTTTTAATTATTATTTATTTATAATTGTCAACGAGTATTTATTTGTATATTTACATGTTGATAAAGATCCTCCACTCAATTATATTATGCTTTCAAGGTTAAATGGAATAATATTATTATAACAATCTCAAGTGGCATTAGTGTATTATGGACATAGTTTTGGCATCCCAAAAAAGAAAATCGATTATACAAAATATCTTCTAGGGACTAATTGCTGTTAGGGGTATGATAAATGATTATAACATTGCAAATAATTTACAGTGAACTTTTTTTTTTTAATCTAAAAACATAATAAAATAAAATAAAATATGCTTTTGAAAAGTTAATCTTTTACGGTCTACTTTTCTATATGATCCGGGGGAAAGTCTTTAATCAAATTCTAAAAAAAGAATTGAATGAATTAAATCTGTATACCGTAATTAAATTTGTCTCAAGCAAATAAAACATTAAAAAATCCATTAGACACAATATAGAAGCCGCAAGGAGATCTCACTCATACTGTGGACCGGACTCCTCGTGGTAAAAAAAGACAATAAAATTAATTTATAAATTCAGAGCCCAGCTATTTGTGGACCGAACCTATTAGTTTTGGGCTGCTGCATAAACTTCGATCTGACCATTGAAAAGGTTAAAGCTTGCAGGTTTAGTTGGCACATGTTTAAACAATTTTTCAACATTAGCAATTGTGGACCAGACCTATTAGCAATAATGAACGAAATTTTATTGAATTTTAGGAGAATATTTTGCTAATTTAAGTCCTTGTAGAATTAGAAAATCAATCCCAAACAAATCTGATCTGATATGATCATAACATCTTAATTAACTCAAGCCAACTTTGAACCCCACATGGCCCAAATCTATATTCATTAATTGTGACCAAACCGGCCCCAAAATATACTCCAAATAAACTTTCTTTGCTGCCCAAAAACATACCATGCATAGCCTGTAATGATCTGTTCGAATTACCCATCAAAAGAATTGGGTTGAACTCATCATCCATAAGAACCTCAATCTAAGTGAATACATATGGATTGGGTTGAACTCATCATCCATAAGAACCTCAATACTTACTATAAAGAATCACTACCATAAAATCGATAAATACATATGGAAATATCGAGGGAATATTTTTGTCGGTAAATTTTCGAGGGATTTTACTGATGAAAATATTCCCTCAGTATATACTGAGGGAATTACAGTGGAAAAAAAAATTAAAACAAAGCAAAAAAAAAATGATGACATGTCATTTTTAAATTCATTGGAAAACTGTGAACACTGTTCATCATGTCAATTACAGAGGGAATAACTGATGAAATTTTATGTCGGTATTTTCCAAAGGGCTTCAGAACTATTCACTTTCTAATTGCACTGTTAATTGTTGTTCTTTACAGACAAAATCACTGACGGATTGAAAATTTATCGGTGTTATTTGGTGGTTTTCTGAAAAAATTCGATGAATTTAAAATTTTCATTTAATTATTACAGACGAAATCACTGACAGATTGAAAAATTATTGGTAATTGTTGGCGGTTTCTGAAAACGTTTTACGAAATTAAAAATTTAAATTAAATATTACCGATGAAATTACCAACGGAATAATTAAAAAATATTAATATTCAATTATCCGTTAATAAATTCGTCGCTAACGCATCCTAATAAAAAACCTGAATCCCCTTATTTTACAAGAGACAAACCCATTTATTATTCTTATTCTTCTTCTTCTTCTTCACTATATGTAAAAAACAATAATATCTATTTCTTTCTCTTCTATTCAATTATCCGGTAAGTCTTCTTCTTTTATCCTTTTAGTTTTTTTTTTAATTAATATGCTTTACAAAATTTCCTCTCTCTCCTTAGCTTCACTTGCAACTACATTAAGGTAAATTTTTTATTTTTTCTTCTTTTTCATGATTTGTTTCACTATATTTGTTTTTTATTTTATTTTTAATTGTTTTTGTTCTTAATAATTGTATAAATGTTGTTGTGAGATTTTTTTTTATATGAGATCATTTTTTAGTTGATTTATTTATAGGATTTTTAAATTTTTAGCAATTGTAACTTCATTTTTTTTTCATATGAATTTTTTTAGTTGAATTTATTTTTTCTTTTTATTTATTTGTTGCAAATTTGTTTGGGTTGAATTTCTTATTCTTTTTTCCAAGCATTTTGAGTATATATTATAAAGTGTTGATTTATGTTAATTTAATTATTTTATAATTTTATAAAATAAATTTTTTAAAAAATATTATTATTGACGCGTCTGTTCCGTCAGTAATAATATTTTTTTTTACGTTATCGTTTCTCAAGATTTTTATGTTATTGTAATGCTTTTGTAGGGTGAGAGCTCCTGCTTAGTGCTTTCAATAAATGAAAAAGCAATAGACAAAATCGAGCTCATTACTCCCTGCATATTTAATAATTAATTAACCATCATCAACATGAATTCGACTCGATCTTGCTCGTAGCAGAACAGATCAAAAAATGGGACCTTTCTTTTTCATTCTTCTTCCCACATTTACAGTAAAGACTAGGAAAATATGACGAGTTCTTGCGATGACCAAGTTTCTTGATATGCTCGGTATTGTCAAATATTAGCATCTTTGCTTTCATACTCTGTCCATTTCAGAAAAAAAATACAGAAACCATATTGGAGACAGAGATCTTCTCTAATTTTCCATTACTGAAAGACAAACGCCAACTAGACACGATGAATCGAGTTCTTCTAGCCCAAGAGGAGTCGACAATTGCGATTCCTACAGGTTCTTACAGCAACAACAAATTAAAATAGTTAAGACAAAGATGTTCTGGTGCAATGCCGTCTTTTTGAGTAAAAATCCATTCCCTAATGTTCAAAATAATTGTATATACAAATTGCAATCGGTTTTCCAACAAAAAGACGAAAGAATTAGAACAGTTGCCTCCCTCTCTATTAAGTACTTATCCAGTCCTGTTCTATGTTTTTTTATATTATTATTAATTTGGATGTACATATTAACTTGCGTGTATCTCGACTAATCCTATGAATCTTTAAGTTAACGATCATGTAAATTTTCAGTGGCTTTTAAAGAACTTGAACTCTTTACCATTGAAAAACAAACCCAAAACCTGATTAGCTAAGCTAGTTCATGAAGTTTTTACGTTTTAATTAATATAATTAATAGCAGATTGCACTGGAGTAAAGAATTTCTGATTAACCGTCGGTCCAAAGTTAGTGTGATAATCCTTTGAAAGGGTCATTTAATTTTTTTATATCTTTGCATAAGAATTAGATGATGCACTTGAAAAGGTAACCACTGGAAGAAGAATTAGTCGATGCCTCTACCTTTCTTGCTTGATCATATCTACCCTTCTACATAAAAGTGGCTCTAATTTTTTAGCTGTTTTAACCCTCTCGTCTCCATTACAGATGCCCATTATCTTGACCAAACTACCTGATAAAAGATTAAATAATTTACATATATGATAATGAGATGAAAAAAATAAGTAATATAATTTAAAAATCAATTAAAACCAAATATAAATAAAAAAGAAAAGAAAAAAAATCAGATTATCTTTTATAATGATAATTTTCTTTGAACTAAATAAACTAACTTATCAAGTGTAAGGCTCACTGTGTGATTTGTTCTTCAATTTACAGAATAAAGGATTGCCATGGTCATGGAGCATGCATATATATTGACATGTTTTGGTAAAATACTATATAAATGTCATGTGATTCATTACAGGCCGGATCAATATTTTTTTTAATGCAAAAAAATGTATATTTGAGCTTTGCCAACTTCTTTTTCTAAAAAAATAATTAATCATGGATTTAAAATAAGATGCATATTGAATAATATATTTTTTAAATATTGATACAATGATATTTTGAATGTTATTTTTTAAAAAATATTAAAACAATAACATATTAGATCGACTCAAGTTAACTTGTCAAATTTGTAACCCCAGTTATAAAACTGTGACAATTCTATAAATAAAACATCTAAATAAATTATAAAGATCAATTCATAATCGATTGAATATTAAAAGATAAAATTAATAATAAAACATATTAAATTAAAGAAAAAGACAACAAAACAATTGTTGTTGCTTTTTAAAGAAAGAATAAAATATGTATTGTCTCAATTAATTTTAATTAATGTTCAATTTTAATAACCTTTAATGCAATATGAATCATAACTATAAGAATTTTATAATTTTTTTTTAATATATTTTTATCTCAAAAACTTTATCTTTATTCTACATTTATTTATTAAATTTAAATAATTATTAAATATAAAATATTTTTATTAATAAATTAAATAGATATTGCATTAATAATATCAGTGTTAGCGGCAACTAACCAATTAATTGCAGGACATACAAACTGACAATGTGCATTTTCAATCTTCTACTTGGCCTTGTTAAACCATGTAAACACCCTGTGCCAATCTAAATCTAAAGACTAGTGTGTTGTAGGTTAATGGGGTCAAAAAGGCTTTTTATAAGTTAAACCATCTTTAGGTTTAAGAAGGTGTATTTCGTACTTGGATCTGTTTGTTTTATAAAAAATAAGTTTTTATAAATGATTTTTTAAATTATTTTATATTTGTTTATCATTAAAAAATTTATTCAATAAAAAAAATTATTTTATTTTCAAAAAAAATATTTTGAATGGAAAGTTTGGAATGATATTTTTTTTTATATGTCCATTCATATTTTGTGTCATAAGTAGAAAAACATATAAAAAGAGATTAAACAACTTACTTAAAAGATCGATCCAGGTGTAAAGTTAAAAAAAAAAAAAACTTGAAATATATTAATTTTATTATCATATAATTGGTATTCTGATATCAAAAATAATATTTAAAAAATAAAAAAATATTTTAATATATTTTCAAGTAAAAAATCATTTTTAAAAAGCAATCACAACTAAACATTTTATGTATATTTTTTGTTATGTATAAACATCAACCATAATTTTTATCAAACACGTATCTAAATCCAATTAACAACACCTAACCACATTATTTTAAAATTTATTTTTTAAAAATCACAACCACAAAAACTACCTTAAAAACAAACACAGTTCAGTTTATCATTGAAAGTGACTTGCAGAGAATAATTCCAAATAATTTCCTGTTTCTTTAATTTCATACAACTATGCCTAGGATTTATACAGTCAATACAGGGAATGGAACAAGTCTTCATTGTTTATAACACCACCAATTGGCACTCTCTCATGAGAGCCGGCTCTCCTCTGTCCTCCTCTTGTCTTAAAAATACTCCAATTCATAGTTTTAAAACCCGGAATGGCCCGGCGAGTTGACCCGAAACCCGGCCGACCTGAGTATAAAACCGATCCGGGTGGAGGCCAAAACCCGCTTGGAAATTGACCCGGCCAGACCCGATCGACCTGGAACCAGGTTGACCCGGCAAGACCCGACCGCAAACCCGTTGACTTTTATTTTTTTGTTTTTTTTTACTAAAACGATGTCGTTTTTATTTTTTAAAAAATAAATTAAAAAATAAATTTTGACCAGGCCGACCGGCGACCCGGCCAAAACCCGGAACCCGGGCCTTGGACCGGGCCGGGTCTTAAAACTATGCTCCAATCCAACCTCCTCCAATTCCTCTCTTCATGGGTTCTATCTTTCCCTAGTACCCATCAAGAATCACAGTGAGAGAACCTGTAGAGTAAAACAGAGACTTCAAGAGAATCCATTCCGAGCATATCGAGATCACCTGTACAGTAATAGCCAGGTAGGTCACTTGGCTCTCTGGAAGAGAAATGGACAGGCTTATTGGTTTGGAGCCATGGAATCTTGTATCTATCAGAATTGAACCTCGACAGAAATGCTATGGTGAACTTAGTACTCTCCGCAATGTTATGTGCACTATGCCGGTGGCCTTCAGGATCCAGGCCTTGAACAAGACTCGGTACACGATCAAGCCACAGTCAAGAATCATATCTCCTCTGGCGACACTAGCTATAGAGATCACATACCATCTCTCTCCGGGTTCTCTTCTTCCAGAGACGTTTCCTCACTGTGAGAACTCGTGTCTTTTGCATAGCGTGGTGGTTCCTGGCGCAGCAATCAAAGATGTTACATCAAGTACGGATGCAGTTCCTATTGACTGGTTCACAACCAGGAAAAAACAGGTGTTCATAGATAGTGGAATCAAAGTCATGTTTGTTGGGTCGCCAATTCTTGCTCAGCTGGTTACGGATGGCTTAATGGATGAGTTTCAAAGCCGATCAGGGTAAAGTCCACTTGAGGCGGCTGCAAGATCCGGTGAGGCTTTGATTGTTGAGCTTTTATTAGCTCGTCGAGCCAGCTCAGAAAGATCACAGTCCTCAACTTGGGGTCCAATCCACCATGCAGCTGGAGGGGGGCATTTGGAGGTGGCGGTAAATTAAAGCAGTCATTAAGGCTCCGTTTGTTTGCTGGAAAGTAGTTTCTTTTTGGAAAGTGAATTTCGAGGAAAATAAATTCCGGGAAATCAAATTTCAAGAAAGTATTTTCCGATATTTGGTAGTGTAATGGAAAATGAGTTGGAAAACACTTTCCAGTGTTTGGTTATGTTATGGAAAATGAGCTGGAAAATAACTTATTAATATTTTATTTTTCTCAAGTTTATTAAAATAATAAGGAACAAATCTTACAAATTAAAAAGTTGAATAAGAATGAAATTGAAAAAAAATATATAATTTCATAAATTATCTCAAATAAAATAATCAAAATAATAGAGATCAAATCTAAAAAATAAAAAAAAAAATAAAAGATGAAGAAATTAAAATAATAATAATTAACATTTCATAAATTATTTCAAATAAAATAAGTAACAATCAAAAAAAATAAAGACCAAATTTGATAAATACAAAATTTTAATAAAAAAATGATAAGGAAAAATCAAATAGCAATTATAAAAATAAGAACCAAAGTTAATATAAAAATAAAATTTTAAGAGATGAAATTAAAAAATAAATATTCAAAAAAAAAAATATATATATATATATATATATATAGCAATCAAAATTTTGAGGATCAAATAATGATATTTTTAAATTTTTCACAACTTCCGGAAAGTGTTTTCCTCTCAAATTTTTCAGGAAAACACTTTCCTGAAAACCAAGCCAAACTTTCCTTTTACTGGAAATTATTTTCCATTGACCAACTTTCCTACTGGCAAACAAATACAAGAAAGTCTGGAAAGTGATTTTCCGGAAACCACTTTCCGGAAAACAAACACAGCTAAAGGGAAAACACTTTCCTGAAAACCAAGCCAAACTTTCCTTTTACTGGAAATTGTTTTCCATTGACCAACTTTCTTACTGGCAAACAAATACAAGAAAGTCTGGAAAGTGATTTTACGGAAACCACTTTCCGGAAAACAAACACAGCTAAAGGGAAAAGACTTTCCTGAAAACCAAGTTAAATTTTTCTTTGACCGAAAAGTATTTTCCGTTGACTAGAAAGTGTTTTCTGTTGACCGGAAAGTGTTTTCTGTTGACCGGAAAATGTTTTTCGTTGACCAACTTTCCTAATAACAAACAAATACAAGAAAGTTTGGAAAATAGTTTCCGGAAACTATTTTCCGAGAAACAAAAATAGCCTAATTCATGCCCAGAAGATAGAAGGAAAGAGGAATAAAGATAGGATAGAGATGGGCCCCTTTTCCTGGTCCCACAACATTGTAGATATTTCTTCATCATCCATATCTGATCTCCTCAATTCAACATCATGGTTCCGCGGTTGTTTTTTTTTTTTTTTTAAGTGACTTTTGTTTTGAAATATCTGGAGTTAATATTTTTTTAATTTTATTATATTAAAATAATATGAGAACATGAAAAAAAATTAATTTAAAAAATTAATAAGATTTTATTTTTTTAAAATAAAAAAATAATGAGGCTATCAAACTTGTGATCATCCATGTTACTTTCACGGCAGTGGAGTTCTTCCTTTTGCTCAATTTAAAAAAAATAATAATTAAAATCCATGGCACGCCTTTAGTTGTTGGCAGAGGGTAATCCTATGGTTAGAAAAAAAATATCTTTATACTAGTTTGGATATTTTACATGCTTTCTTGTTCAAATATGTTTGGGTATTACAATAGTTTTTGTTTTTGTCCAATAACATAGAAAAATCTGTATGATTATTTAAATAATTTATGCTTTTCACACCTGGATTATATATAATTATTTTTTAAATTTTAATTTTATAAAAATTAAAATAATATTTTTTTTATTTATAAAGATCTTTCTTTTATTCATAAAAGACTGTTTTTATTTATTGTACATGAAAAAATTTATGTTATTATAATTTTAATAAAACACTTATTTTTTAAATTATAACTAAAAATATTTTTAAAAAACTAAATGATATCTTATGATGATATGTTTGGCATTATGTTTGAAAAGCGTTTTTAAAAAAATTTAAATTATTTTTTATTTTAAATTAATATATTTTTGATATTTTTAAATTATTTTAATATATTGATTTCAAAAATAATTTTTTAAAAATAAAAATTTATTATTAATATACTTTCTTAAATAAAAAATATTTTTAAAAAACAATCTCTTATCCCAAACCCCATCCGCTACTTTATAGATTCTAATCTCTTTTTTTATCTTTTTTTTTTTCCTGTCTTGGACAAGAGATCGACATTACTTAAATCCCATCAATCCATATCTTCCCACAGGAGAAAATGACCATGGCGGAGACCACAAGTGCCTCCTGCAACCTTTCTTCTTTAAAATATTTGGTTAATTAACATTTTAATTAAAATGAATTTGCTTCCTTCCCTCGTATGGTGCCCTAAAGAGGGACCTAACAACTTTCAACATCACCTTGAGCCTAATTTGAGATTAGATCAAAGGCCTTTCTAAAGGAAATGATACGTTGGAGTTTATTACATTTGTCATGAACACTGTGTGTACGCGTACATGGACATTTTTGTGATTTCCAATGATACCATTAGTTTTATCTTCTTTTTTCTGTCTGCTTCCATTTCCTTCGCTCCACTTCTGAGCGGCTGAGCCTATAAATATGGCACTTGTTTCCTTCATCACTTCATATCGAAAACCATATTTTCAAAGAGAGAGAAAAGAAAAAAGAAATACACAATATATATGGCAGGAATCATGCACAAGATTGAGGACACTCTGAACACTGGAGGCAAGAAAGATGAGCGCAAGGGTGAGACACAAGGTGGGTACAACCAACAAGATCACAGGGGAGGCGCACAAGGTGAGCGCAAGGAAGGGTTTGTTGGCCAGATGAAGGACAAGATCCCGGGCGGTGGCGGTGGCGGTGGCGGTGGCGTGCACCAGAGCGAGACACAAGGTGGGTACAACCAACAAGATCACAGGGGAGGCGCACAAGGTGAGCGCAAGGAAGGGTTTGTTGGCCAGATGAAGGACAAGATCCCGGGCGGTGGCGGTGGCGGTGGCGTGCACCAGGGTGGCGGTGTCGGTGGCATGCGCCAGGGCGACACACAAGGTGGGTACAACCAACAAGAGCACAGGGGCGGCGCACAAGGTGAGCGTGGGTTTGGGGACCAGATCAAGGACAAGTTGCCGGGCGGTGGCGGTGGGGTGCGCAAGGGCGAGACGCAAGGTGGGTACAATCAACAAGAGCACGGGGGCGACGCACAAGGTGAGCGCAAGGAAGGGTTTGTTGACAAGATCAAGGGCAAGATCCCGGGGGCTGGCGGTGGCAGTGGCATCCGTGGTGAAGGTGGAGAGAAAAAGAAGTAGGACAAGAAGAAGGATGATGGTGGCCATAGCAGCAGCGACAGCGACTAAGTATCTTGCACTGCTTCCATGCATTAGGTATATACACACATATTTGCTCTCTACTAGCATGGTTTTGTGTCATTTTTTTTCCGTCAATTCTTTTCCCATTATTTTTTCTGTCTTTGTTGCCTCTAGATCATAAACTAATCATATATACGTACGACTTATTGCATGCTCTGCTTCTTACATTATGTCAAAGTCAAGCTCAAAAATGGTGAATCGTTTGTTACACGTCCTGTTCTTCCATAATTTTGATTTCTAACGTATCCTTCTGTCTTTGCAGGTGTGGAGGAGGTCGAGGTCCTGTCTACCAGTGTTGCATGTTATTATCACTAGAAAAAAAAAGAAAAAAGCTGTACTTTTCAATATTTTGTATCTTTGCTTTAAGTGGTGTTGCTAAGCAGGGAAGAATGTAAACCGAAAAATATTATAATAAGATAATAATTATTATTAACATTATGTTTTATGTGGGTGATTTTAATTTGTTCCTGAAAGAAATTGTTAAAGATATGTGAATTATTCCTTCTATGGTACAGAAGCTCTCACCATATATGAGCTACACGCATGTACACTCCAAGATATGTTCTTCCTTGAAATTGTTCCGGCAATGGAATGGAATCCCCCATGGAAGGGCTGTAAGAAATTTATGGATTATATTAAAGAAAATTCACCCATCATAACAAAGTTTGTCTGAACTGTTTTGAGATTTTATTTACTAAAGGTGAAACACACGCAGCCCGTTCTCTCAGATTAAAAAAAAAAAAAAAAAAAAGGGACACTTCCAACTCTATTCTTGTGCTCTATGTCGAATCAATTTATTAACGGATGGTATGTTAATATCTACAAATTAATAAATCTGTGGTTATTTTTTAAAATGTATTTTATTTGAAATGAATTAAAATAATTTTTTTTTAATTTTAATGATTAAAAATATATTAATTTAAATTAAAAAAAAATTAAAATTTTTAAAAATATTTTTAAAATATACAAGAAAAATAATATGCATATACAATTAGAAAGTCCAAGGCGCTGGCTTTATAAATATTTATTTATCTTTTTTTAGTTATTATTTATTTATAATTCTCAACGAATATTTATTTGTATAATCCTTTCAAGGTTAAATGGTATCTATTATAGCAATCTCAAGTGGCATTAATGTATTATTATGGACATAGTTTTGGCATCCCAAAAACATAATCGATTATACAAAATATCTTCTAGGGACTAAATGCTCTAGGGGTATGATAAACGATTGTAAAATTGCAATAATTTACAGTACAGGGACTAAAGTGAACTTTTTTTAATCTAAAAACATAATAAAATAAAATAAAATAAAATGTGCTTTTGAAAAGTTAAAATAAACAGGATCTTTTCCGGTCTACTTTTCTATACGATCCCTGGATTTAGAAAAGGGGAAAACTCTTTTAATCAAAATCTAAAAAAAGGAATTGAATGAATTAAATCTTTTACCGTAATTAAATTTGTCTCAAGCAAATAAAACATAAAAAAAAAAAAAAAAAAATCCTTTAGACACAATATAGAAGCCGCAAGGAGATCTCACTCATACTGTGGACCGGACTTCTCGTGGTACAAAAATACAATAAAATTAATTTATAAATTCAGAACCCAGCTATTTGTGGACCAGACCTATTAGTTCTGTGCTGCTGCTTAAACTTCGATCTGACCATTGAGAAGGTTAAAGCTAACAGGTTTAGTTGGCACATGTTTAAACATTGTTTCAACATTATCAATTGTGGACCGGGCCTATTAGCAATCGAAATATTTTTGTATTTTTCTGCCATATTAAAAATTAATTTGAAATATTATATGTTTTTATTAATATATATAATCTTTATTATATTTTATTATATTTTATTATATTTAAACATTAACTTTCTAATTCACGGTTATATTTCTTACTTAATGTTAGAAAAAACGTTAATCATTAATTCTTTTAAGTCACAACAAAAAGAGTTGAATAAACACGATATCACTTTTTTTTTGTATTTATTAAGATAAATGGTTCTCAATGTATTTATTTAGATGCATGCATAGATTATTTTTATTTTTAAATAGAATTAAAAATAATACATTTGAAAAGCTTATATATTTAGTTGTTTTTATAAAACAATTTCCAACCCGTGGTGCAGGAATGAGACATAATAATTATACCATGTTTTTTGATATCCATGATAAAATGTATGGAAAATAATCAATAAAATCTTTAAGAATTGTCATCCTAGTTGGTTTTTAGGATCACATGAATTAAAAGCTATATTCATACAGTTGATACTGAAAATTTCATATATATAAAATGCCTTGTAAGGTTCAAATACAAGGAAGGTTTTATTTTTTTATTTAAAGCATAGCTACTGCTTCGACGCTAACATTATTTTTTTACTTATGTTTTATTATTTCAATTTTTTTTTAAGAGGTTAAGTTGTATAAAATTCAAAAAATAAAATAAAATAAGGCACAAGGCTAGTACATCAAAAGCAAGGTTGTCAATTCCGTTTCGGTAGGTGTTTCGTTTTTTCAATTGGAACGAAATGTTTCAGTTTCGGAGTGTTTCGGCGTGCCGTTTCGGGGTTGTACTGTTCATATATATATATATATATATATTCCACAAACATAATTCAAATTCAAGATAAATTAATTATAAATTATGCAATACAAACATAATGCCAAACAAATATAATTTTAAAATTTAAAATATTTTTAAATAGTAAAGATTAAATAGATCTTTAACTTAAACTAATATAAACCATATATTAATTTTTTAAAAATAATATTTTTTGGCCAAAACGGAACAACCGGAATGAAACCGGAACGTTTCGGCCGGAATTTCCGGAACGGGCCGAGATTTAAAATGAGATGAAATTTGTTCCGTTTTGTTTCGTTTTTTGAATTAGTATGAAATGTTTCGGCCATTCCGGGTGGAACGGAACGAAATTGACAACCTTGATCAAAAGTAGAAAAGAAAGCAAAACGCTAATGAAATAGATGATGTTGGTGACTAGGAAAACGATTCTCTCTCTTTTTTTTTCAAGCCTCTTCGTAAATTTATAGTTTCTGGCAATTTCTAGCCTTTTTTTCCCATTGACTGCATCATGTTGATTAGTTGTGGGTATGAAGGTATGACTAATTTAATTTCTTTCTTTTTCTTCCTAATAAAAGTAAAAAAAAATAAAAAAATTACCATCTTATTATATTATTTTTAAATTTTCTTGTCGGTTTTCTTTACCTTTTATTTTTTTTATTCTTGTTTTAATTTTTATTTGTTTGGCTAGTTTATGAATTTTATTATAAATAAAATATTCATGACGTGTCTCGTATTTAAAAATTAATGGTTTGTCATATATGAGAATAGATTAAAAAGGGAGTTAAAAATGAAAAGAAAACTTAACAAATGTAATTTTAACACTACAAATTCCGTAATATTAAAAAAAGATATAATGTGTAGGTCTCTAAAGCAATAATCTCATAACTTTCAAAGGATTGGCGTGGTCTTTTTAGTGTGATTCTCATCCCCTTGCCGTTAGTCTTTTTAAACATGAACTTAGACAATAAAATAAAATATATTGATTTATCAATACAATTATATAGAGAAATATTTGATGCGAACCTCTTAATTTCATGGTCAAATAATCCTCAATAAAGATAATATTTCCCCAAGAAAGTTGAGAATCAGGTTTGAGAAGTGTAACACCATAAAAACCTGTCTCAAGACACTAACACTATTAAAATTGAAACGAATGACGCCACAAGGTCAGCCTTGATAAGTCATATTTGATCTTTGTCCCAGCAAAGATAACGTGTTTTGTCACGCAAAACACAAGTTTATTTTATAAATTCATCGTGTTTTGCTTTTCAACATACAAAAAACTTATATAATGTTTCAAATAACTCTAATGGATCCCATGTGTGGGCTGATTTGAGTCCCTTACAAAATTGACTGAAATAAGTAATAATAAACCAAAAACTAAGAAGAAAATAATAAAAATTCAAAGTAATATCCTAGATATGCTAGAATCAGATTTGTCACTCATAAAAAGTTCCAAATAGACTAGAAAATTTGATGTGAATGTGGAATTGATTATGAAGTCTTCTTACCTTGTTGTGTTTAGTTTTATTGTTTTACATGGACAATTACTAAAGAAAATCTCCAAATTTTGTACCTGCCAATTTAGTTTCCTTTCTAAATTAGGAGAATCATTAATTAATTCTTTCTAGTTTAGAAAATCAGATTTGGCACCCCCTCCTAGCATCCTTTGTTGATAAATATTCTCCTAAATAATATGTAAAATTATGAACGAAATTTTCTTGAATTTTAGGAGAATATTTTGCTGATTGAAGTTCTTGTAGAAATTGGAAAATCAATCCCAAACAAATCTGATCCCAACAACTTAATTAACCCAAGTCAACTTTGAACCCCATGTGGCCTAAATCCATATTCATTAATAGGGACCAAACCACACTCAAAATATACTTCAAATAAACTTTCTTTACTTCTCAAAAACATCTTATGCATAGCCTACCAAATTTCCCACCAAAAAAATTGAGTCGAACCCATCATCCATAAGAATCTCATTCTGACCGAATTTTTTCAATTTAATTTTTATGAGGTTATTCTAGTCTCATGACCCGAACTATGGGTTTAATGAGTTAACTCTATTAACTCCATTTTTTCTCCTTTTCTAATTGACTTTTTTTCCCCTTAAATTCATCGTTCAATGTTGAGTTGATTGAGAATTAGGCCTTGTAATTTATTTTACTTTGCTTTATATAAGGTTATCATCGTCTCATGAATCAGGTTACAAGTTTAGCAGGTTAACCTGGATTAACTCGAGTTGTTTTTTATGTCTTTTTTTAATTGATTTATTTTTTTAATATAATCTTTCCACACTATATTGATTAGGGATTGTAATTTATAATTTTTTTAATTTTTTTTATTAGGTTATCTCAGTTTTGTGACCCAAGTTGACTTGTGTTGTTTTTTTAGTATTTTTTTAATTACAATTTTTTCAATGACATCATTCAATATTGGGTTTATTGAAAATTAGGCTTCATAATTTGTTTTGGTTTCTTTTTTATAGGGTTATTAGGATCTTATGATCATGCATGTGGATTAACAGATTAATCCGAGTTGACCGGAATCGATCCAATTTGTTGTCATCTTAATATTTATAAGAAATATCATATTGAATATTTAGTTTGATTCAAATTATATTTTTATCAATTGTCTGGGTTGCCTTTGGACCCGCCAAGTCTACTAAGTAATATCAGGTCAATCCCCACATGTTTTAAAAAATGTATTCTAGTAGAAAAAACATTAGCAATCCATAGATATTTTTTTAGGCTAAAAAAATTGATCTCAATGACAACATAACACGGGTCAATAATGACTTGCCAACCTGACCTCTAGGTTACGATGGGTTTTAAAGTAAATCAGGTGGGATTTGACCTAGTGTCGCTTAGCTAACCCAGTCGATCCACCCATAACTCGGTTGACTCGTCCAAAACTTGATTTAATATTTTTCATAAAAAAAAATCAAATCAACGGCATTCTGGTCTGAATTAGGTTAAACAAATATAAAAATAGATATTTACATGAAAAACAAAAAATAAAATTTTCGAGAAAAAATATATTTCTTCAATCAAAACTTCATTTCCTTATTTATTCATCTCCTTGTTATTTTAATGAAAGCATGTTATTTTAACTATAAGCATTGCTTTTTAAATAAAAATCTATAATGATTTTGAAAAAAAGTTTTAAAATAAAAATGCTAAAATAATATTTCAACATTTTGCATGTGGTTCAAGAAAAAATTAATAGATTTTATAAAATCATGTAAAAAATCCATTAAAAATATTAAAGAAAAAAATATATTATTTTCATTAAATATTCAAGAGCCTTTTTTTTGGCATATTAAACACGTAATAATTGAAAAAAAAAATATTAAATTCCCATCATGTATGGGTCTACAAAGCATGTCCACATGCTTAATTTTCTTCTTTTGTACCTTTGTATAGACGGTAAACAATGCGTCGTTTTCTTGTTCGAATTTTTGCCCTAACAGCAGCAAAATTACATTTAAGATATAACTTCATCCCCTCCACACCATATGCTTACCACAGCGCAATCATTAGAACATGTCTTAGAGCTTGAATTATACAATAATTACCATAAAAGACCGACGACGAGTAGATGACCAATAATATACGTAATCAACTTGGTTGGCCAAGTATATTAAATGGCCTTCCTTCCTTCTACCACACGCAGAGGTGAAAAGCACCATTATTGTTTTGTTAAGGCCACAGGCATCTTCAAAGAGCTCATGTGCTCACCCCAGTTTATATATTTTCCATGAACAGTAGCTTATCTGCAAAGATACCATCTTGTAATGATTTATTTTGGAGTTAGCATCATTGAAAGTGACTTGCAGAGAATAATTCCGAATAATTTCCTGTGTTTCTTTAATTTCATACAACTATGCCTAGGATTTATACAGTCAAGACAGGGAATGGAACAAGTCTTCATTGTTTTTAACACCACCAATTGGCACTCTCCGATTAGAGCCGGCGCTCCTCTGTCCTCCTCTTGCCTTAAAAATACTCCAATCCAACCTCCTCCTCCAATTCCTCTCTTCATGGGTTCTATCTTTCCCTAGTACCCATCAAGAATCACAGTGAAAGAACCTGTAGAGTAAAACAGAGACTTCAAGAGAATCCATTCCGAGCATATCAAGATTACCTGTACAGTAATAGCCAGGTAGGTCACTTGGCTCTCTGGAAGAGAAATGGACAGGCTTGTTGGTTTGGAGCCATGGAATCTTGTATCTATCAGAATTGAACCTGGACAGAAATGCTATGGTGAACTCACTCTCCGCAATGTTATGTACACTATGCCGGTGGCCTTCAGGATCCAGGCCTTGAGCAAGACTCGGTACACGATCAAGCCACAGTCAGGAATCATGTCTCCTCTGGCAACACTAACTATAGAGATCACATACCATCTCTCTCCAGGTTCTCTTCTTCCAGAGACATTTCCTCACTGTGAGGACTCGTTTCTTTTGCATAGCGTGGTGGTTCCTGGCGCAGCAATCAAAGATGCTACATCAAGTATGGATGCAGTTCCTATTGACTGGTTCACAACCAGGAAAAAACAGGTGTTCATAGATAGTGGAATCAAGGTCATGTTTGTTGGGTCGCCAATTCTTGCTCAGCTAGTTATGGATGGCTCAATGGATGAGATCAGAGAAGTACTTGAGCATAGTGACCCGTCATGGAATCCAGCTGATGCGGTTGATTTTCATGGGAAAACATTACTTCATATAGCCATCTCTCAAAGCCGAGCCGACATTGTACAGTTACTTCTTGAATTTGAGCCGGATGTGGAGTTTCAAAGCCGATCAGGGTATAGTCCACTTGAGGCAGCCGCAAGATCCGGTGAGGCTTTGATTGTTGAGCTTTTATTAGCTCGTCGAGCCAGCACAGAAAGATCACAGTCCTCAACTCGGGGTCCAATCCACCATGCAGCTGGAGGGTGCCATTTGGAGGTGCTAAGGCTTCTTTTACTTAAAGGAGCCAATGTCAACGCTCTCACTAAGGATGGAAATACCGCCTTGCATCTTGCTGTCGAGGAGCGTAGACGCGGTTGCGCACGCCTTTTGTTAGCTAGTGGAGCAAAAGCTGATGCTCGCAACAATGGAGATGGTGATACACCCCTGCACATAGCTGCAGGATTGGGAGATGAGAACATGGTAAAGCTGCTGTTACATAAAGGTGCCAATAAAGACATCCGCAATAAGAACGGCAAGATTGCCTATGATATTGCTGCAGAAGATGGCCACGCTCGCCTTTTTGATGCCTTGAAATTGGGTGACAGTTTATGCATAGCTGCACGCAAGGGAGAGGTGAGGACCATCGACAGGTTGATCGAAAACGGGGCAGCAATCAATGGCCGTGACCAACACGGATGGACTGCGTTGCATAGAGCTGCATTCAAAGGAAAAACCGATGCTCTGCGGGTTTTGATTGGAAAGGGAATTGATGTCGATGCAAAGGATGAAGATGGTTACACTGCATTGCATTGTGCAGTGGAGTCTAGTCAAGCAGATGCGATTGAGTTGCTGGTTAAGAAAGGGGCGGACGTCGAAGCAAGGACTAATAAGGGTGTTACTGCTTTACAGATTGCTGAGTCTTTGCACTATGTGGGCATCACCAGAGTGCTCATTCATGGCGGAGCAGCTAAAGACGGCGTCACACGATTGGTGGTTCCGGCTTTACACTCTCCTTTCAGGAATGGCATGGCAGGGAAAGAGGTGGAGACCAAACCAATGAAGAAGAGACCATTAAGGGCAAGAACATTGCGTGGTAGCTTTGATCGGGCAATGCCATTAGCCGTGGTTTAGGTATAGCATGGATTGGGACATGAGTTTTTTGCTTCCTCGCATTTTAGAGCATAAATTGCATTCGTTTTCATCTTGGGGATTTAAAGATTTGTGGAAGAAGTTGTAGACTCATTCACATATGTTCATTTCTATTACATACATTGATGCTAGCACAAGCTTTGTTAAGGAAATTAAGGTGATATTCACTTTCTGTGATCTGTGTGTAATGAATTTTTTTGTTAAAAAATCATCTCAATCCAATAATTTAAATTATTAGATGAAACATCAATATATGATTTATAGTATTCTTTAAAACATCCTCTCAAATAAAAGTTTTTTGGGTTCGAAACTTGTACATGCCCACATTACTTTATGCTTAATTTTTGTTAAATAAATAGAAATGATGAGATTCGAACTCGTGACCGCTTGGTCATTAAAACTCTGATAACATGTTAAATAATCATCTCAACCCAATAATTTAATTTATTATGTGAAACCTCAAAATATGATTTATTATTCTCTAATACTTTTGCCGAAATGTAGTGCCTTAATAAGAACATTGTATCGAGAACCTGTGGCTCTGTCCAAGTGATTTGTATCACTTTGTTTGATTTGTCTTTCTCCTGCAATCTGCCAGTCCTAACCACTATTTCCTCCTCGCCTAGTTTTCTTTATAGCTGATTGAAAATGGGTTTTGCTACAAGGAAATAGCCTCTGCTTCTATTTGCCTCAAATGATCTGAAAGTCCTTCGTCTACCGGAAAATCGGGTAACAGTAGAACCATCTTCTGACCCTTAGAGGATCGACCGACGGTCAAGAAACCTCGAACAAAATCTTTTGTATTGAAAGATCTTAATAATATTTGTTCAAGTGTCGGACTTGGGAAGCCTTCAAAGCTTAGAGTGTGGGGATTCGGGAAAGATGAGAATTTATATAAATTCTGAAAAAATACAGACATGTGATATAAAGATGAAGGAATATAATAAGAGTCAGAAGCTATAATTTGAAGACGAGCTTCTTTCACTAGTTGAATGTTCTGGTAATACAGTTGGGTAAATTATACCGAACACCATAAAAGTCTCAATGGGTGAGGGTGGAATGGACTTTTGAGAGATTGAGGGATTCAACATTGATATGCTTCCCAAGCAGGCTTTTAGAGAGTTACTAGATTGATTTGTGGCACCGGGGAAAAAAATTGGATTTAATCGGTAATTTAAATAATATAATTAAAAATATAACAATAATAAATAAATTGATAGACAATAAGTAAAAAAATAAAAAAAAATTGCTCTAAACCTACCCGGATTATAAAACAGTTCAACAATTAAAACTAAAATAAATTAAAATAAAAACTCAATTAAATCAAGTTAACTACGAGAAAGTTCGTAATTATTAGAGAGTAATTAATTTTGCTCCATGAAATTTACTTTGAAGAAAATAATGATAAGGTGAAAACATTCTTATATTTTTTCTGGTCACTGATTTTATTTCTAATGATACTAGCCTTGGTTTTCGGGTTTCACTACGGGGTTAGACAATTTTCTCTTTCACAAAAAAAAAAAAAAGATATTTAAGTATTGTTAATATTTTTTAAAAAAGAAAAAAAAATTAGTGATTTGGGTTATAAACTCAATTGAATTGAATGAGTTGGTTTGATTTTAATTAGATAATAAAAAATAAACAACAATTACAAATAGATGAAATTTTATCATAATCTAGGGAAAAATATTTTATCAAAAAAAGATAAACTATGTAGCTCAATTTGTATCCCATTAAATGCGTGGGAAAAAATGAGGTAAAAAAAGAACTAGAAAAATCAATCATGTTCACCCGAGTTAATATAAAAACTTGTAACCTTGATATTTAGGGTCGAGTTAACCTAGGATATTTTATCAAACTCACGATCCAAATCATGATATTAGAATAACCAATAAAAAAATGTCAAGCTCATTTAAAAAAAAATATCAACATGTGTTAACTTTTTAAACTCGTAATTCACGTCATTAGATTTTGAATCATCCTATCCAAAAAAATTATGAAGCTCAATTTCCGATCAATCAAATATTGAAAGATAAAATTTTAAAAAAAAATTCAATTATATAAAAGGATTCAAAAAAATAGCAATTAAAAAAATAATGATCAAAATTGAAATACAAAATAAATATTATATTTGATTCAATGACCCAAAAAATCAAAAGAATTAGGGTCAAAATTAGCATAAAAATTGATTAAAGGGTGAAATTGAAAAGAAAAATAACTTTAATAATAATAAAAAAAAAAGAGTAACAAATTTGGATTTTTTGGTAAAAATAATAAATCAATGTGCATGGCCAGCAGTTTGCAAAGAGCGGATAAAAAAAATGAAAAAAAAAATCCAATTGGGCTTGAATAGAATAAAGCTTCAGGAGTCGTCTAATAAAGGCTTTATAAGCCCATAGATGTTTGTAGCCCACAGGCTTGAATCAAAATCATCTTGGTCAACAACTGAACCCAATATAAAAGTTCTACTCGCAATTTTATTTTTTTTCCATCATACTTCTTTTTTCTTTAAGAAAACAATCATTTTATAAAATAAAATAAAAACAAATATTAAATAAAAAAATTAGGTTGAATATGGTCCAAGTAATCATCGACCGGATGTCACGATACTGGAATTTACAAGTTAGTTAAGGGAAAAACAGGAATGTTGAGAGATTATTTATTTTTGTTGAATCAAATATAGGTATTAAAAGGCAAAAAAAAAACAAAAAACAGATATGTACAGTCTGTGAAAACCCTAGAGCAGTGAAGTGTGTCACCATAAATGATAAAAGAGTCACATGATTTGAAGGACACATCTGGACAAGCCTCCATGTCCAAAGATCCATTGCTGCTTTGCTTAATTCGTAAATATTCATAGCCGAAGGAGATCGCCATGGACACTGATGGAATCATGACTTCGGACCGGTCCATGGAGAAGAACCCACAAGTGCACGCAACACGAAACAAAACTCAAAGGCATGCAGTGGTGTCTGCTGTGATTTTGCTAGGTGATAGAGCCATGAGGCCATATATGGTGTGGTGTTTACTTACGATGCCATCTAAAAAAAACCCTAGAAAATGCAGAAAGATAACTGGCAAATCCCAGGGGTTAGGAGGAGCCGATGCCTCTACTATACGGCTAATTCGTCACTAAATTTAATAATAAACACGAAACACATGAGAGGCTTAAACTATATAATATATGTATGACGCTAGCTAGGGTTAACTTGAGGCGCTTTTAGTGGTTGAGAATGTCTTGAAAAGGAGGAGACAGAAAAGGGGGAGTAGTAAAATGTAGCCATCAATGGTTGGTGGTGAAAGGAACATTACCAAAGCTCACCAACCACGCAAAATCTCCGACTAAGTTAGGGTTCGTGGTGGTTTTTTTGTAGTCTTCGCCTACCGAAGCTGTTTGTTCTTCAAGTCTTGTTTCTTAGAGCTCCATTTCCTGCCAAGTTGGGTGCGCAGACACCTAACGTTGATTGTGATTAGAAGATTAAGATTTGTCAAATAACAACTTAAGATGGCCCACGAAAGCACCAAAAACGGGTTGAATTTAGACGATAAGCTCGCCTGTTGGACTTTTTTAGGTAGAGACTGCGATAATTACAAGTTTTTTATTCTGTAAGCTCAACTTTTGGGTTTGTATATTACATCATCTATTTATTAAATGATATTTATATAGTCTTATTAAAAATAAAATAATACTTTCAATTTAATTTATATATATTTTATTTGTATTTAGATTAAGACTAAAAATTTATAATACATAGATTATTCAAAATTCTAGTTTTTTTTGTGTTTGATCTTAATTATTTTAACATTATTAATATAATTATGGTCTTACATTTTAGTTATTTTTTATTTTTATTATGGTCCAATTAAAGGGATCCATTGTGACATTTGGAGACCTACTCATCTAGTTTCCAATGGAAAGAAGAAGAATTTCATAAGCCGATTGGTAACCATTTCAAGGTTTTTGGTAGCTTAGCCTTTTCACATGTAACACACTAGAAACGGAAAAAGCTTGATGATAAAGGAGTAAGATGCGTCTTTCATGGCATAATTGATTCTTCATTACTTGCAAGCCTTATGATCCAATCACTCAAAAGATAATCATCACTAGAGATGTTGTTTTTTTACGAGAAAATGAAGTGGAATTGGGATACTAACAAGTTGGGATACCATAACAAAACTTGTCCGTAAATTTTAATAAAAAGATAAAGATCATCATCAAATTATATCTTTAGAATTTTCTAAAATTCAAGCATTAATATATATTTTAAGATAAAAAAAAAACTTTTTAAAAAAAACTATTATAAATGATAAATACATCAGTAGAAATGAATTATCTGATGAAGAAATAGCTTGTTTATTTTTTTTTACTTGTAGAAAATGATTATATTACATTTGAAGAAACAAAATGACACAATGCCATGAAAAAGTAACTATGACTAGAGTTAACAAGTATTCCATAAGGGCAAAATGTAGTTTGTGTTAAATGGATATACAAGATAAAGATAATGAGAAAGGTGTTGTTGATAAATACAAGGCTCCTCTTATTAAAAATATTAAGAAGTAATCCTCACTTATTAGTGTTTTGTAAACATTAATTGATGATAATTAATTTGGGTTTTCATAGGATTTTAAAAAAAGAATTTGATATACAACTTGAAATTTAAGTGAAATCCAAGTGAAGAAAAAACAAATATATATTAAAAATTGGGGATTAAGTTTTGATTTTTATAAGATTTTATATTCATGAAAAAAAAGGAGAAATTGTGTTGTATGGACAGTAAATTTTGGATGAATTGATTAGTTGTTTAAATTATTTGTGTTATATTATACATGATGATAGATTCATTTTTTTATAAAAATAAATAAATAAATTTTGTGTTGACATGTTAAGCAATAAAGGAAAAGTGTTTTATATATATATAGTAAAAATCTTTGAAATTAAGACAAGAATAATTGTTACTGCCAATTTAAAATAAATAAATACTGGTAATTATGTTAAAAGTGAAAATTCTATCCATTAATTTTCTTATCACATATAATATAAATTATCAGTTTTGATTAATTATAAGATTTGAAATATGAATTAAAAAAATATGATAGGATTCCACGACCTTTAAATCCGACCCGAAATTCGGATGAGCAAGCATGAAGAGTGTCGGTGCCGGTTACACAGAGCGTGTCACGCCCAAGTGAAGGCGCGTGCGATTAGATCTTGTTTAGATCGTTGTCTGAGAGGCGCCAGTTGTAGACCGACACTACACTACGTGCTGAAAAAAGAATCTGAATCTGGGCATTGAATGGTCCTCATTCAACACCGACGCTATTTCGCAGAAAAGTCAACCGACAGCTCACTAATTTTAGGTTAAAAGCAGTCCTTACTTCTTAACTCCATTTCATTTTGAGTCCTCTAATTGTTGTTCCTTAAGAGAAATCCTCCCCTTAATTCTTCCTTCTCTCTCCCTGAATCAAGAAACAAAGTTATTAAAATTAGAATATATGATGACTTACAAACACTATTACCAACAGGGCAGATCTTGCCTCAAGATCTTTGGAAGACAAGACCAATAATGTGATATATAGTTTTCGATATTATTCGTTCGTTCACTTTGTGTTAGCTTTTGGTTTTTAAAATTATTTTTTATTTAAATAAAATATTAAATTAATATTTCCATTTCTTTCTAGATCTTTTATAGATAATATCATGGTTGTTTGAAAGTGTGGTTGTGGTTGCTTTTCACTTAGAAATGTATCAAAATAATATATTTTTTATTTTTTAAAATTATTTTTGACATCATCATATCAAAATTATTTTAAAACACCAAAAAAATATTAATTTAAAATTAAAAAAATTAAAAAATATAATTTTTTTCATAAACACTTTTGAAATTCAAAAACAAACAAGGCACCATGATTTAAAACTGACCTAACCCGTTAAATATGAAAATTGATTCGGTTTAAGAAGGCGTTTGGCACTTTGTTTGAAAAATGTTTTTGAAAAATTTTAAATTTTTTTTTTGTTTTAAATTAATATATTTTTGATATTTTTAAATTAATTTTAATGTAATAATTTCAAAAATAATTTTTAAAAATAAAAAAATATTATTAATATATTTTTTTGAATAAAAAATATTTTTAAAACCAATATATACATCGAGGTGAAGTCCAAAACATGGCAAATTATCCATAGCCACCGAAACACTGTTCATATGAACAGTGTTAAATGAGTTGGTGAGTGTTAGGTTAAATGTAATTAATTGAAAGAGATTAAAAAAAAAATAATAATAAAAGAGCTAGATGTGGACACAAGGCCCACATCTTTAGAAAAAGCTTAGACTGCTTAAGGTTTTTTTCTTACTAAAGAGTCGTCTACTCTTTGATTTTTAAAAAGCATGCAGCAAGTTGTATACTTTCTTTTCTTTTACCTAAAAAATTTAATTTTTAACTTTTTTTTTAAAAACACCTCTAAAATACAATATAAATTTCCAAAAGCACTTAACAACATGAAATACTCCCAAAACTCTCTCTAGAAAACAAAATCAACATAATAAAAAAAATAAAAGAATTTTAAACTACTCTTTTTAGATATATTTAGAGTAAAATATCACCTTTATTAAACTATATTCGAGAAGATAAATTTATCAACATAAATATCATTTTTTTTCATGTTTGAAATGTCACCAATAAATAATTTTTTCTTTATTTTATCATTTTCCAATAACTTTTTCTTTCATGTCTCAAATTTAAAGAGTGAAAAATAAATAAAATAAACTTTAGGATTAAAGTTAAAATTCTAAGCACTCTAAAATTAGCCATATATTTTATTTGTATCTTACATTGTAATCTTTTTTTTTAATTTTTTTTCTCTACTACAATTTAAAATTTTATCTCATAAAATTAGGTTATAGAAATATTCAATGAAAAAAGTATAGGGTTGAAAATTATAAAGAAAAAGATGGAAAAAAAAAGTGAAAGGAGCTTCACTGTTGTCCTTTCTTTTACTTTATAGTTAATTCTATTATTTTACAAGTTAGCAACATTATGCCACAACAAAAAATTGTTGCCCTGAACTATCTAGGTGGTGGCCTAGTGGTAAAAACTTAGGACCAAGAGGTTTGCTTTCTCTGTGGTCTCAGGTTCGAGCCCTGGGTTGCTCATATGATGGCAACTGAAGATTTACATGGTCGTTAACTTTAGGGCCCGTGGAATTAGTCGAGGTGCGCGCAAGCTGGCCCGGATACCCACGTTAAACTAAAAAAAAAAAAATTGTTGCCCTGGCACCATCGCTTTCGCCCCAGGGGGGTTCGTACAAATGTAAATCTTTTGACCGTGCACGAATCTACAGAAGATGGCATGTACTTTACCCAGAATATTTATGGAATAAAGTTTGCAGTATTTAAGGATTTTCTCGCATTCCTCCGAGCCTCGTGAAAAAGGGCCTCCAAATTTATTTTTTATTATTTTTCCCAAAAGAACCTACCAAAATCTTGATTCTTGATGGATTTGCAATTCATAGAATAAACTATAATGTAGATTCAAATACCACGTTACATATGAATCTCTTGAATCAAAGGATGTTTTAGTAACACTAGCAGATTTGTTTTTCCATCGTCTATTTATAGTAACGACTTGGATTATTTATGGGTGGATAATATTTTTTTAATAAAAAAATATTTAAGTGTTGCTAATTTTTTTTTTAAAAAAAAAAAAATTAAACCACAGGGGATTAATCTGATATAACTTGGCTACCTTCACAGGTTCAAAGATAATTTGGATAATCGGTGAAAATATAATTTGACTTAAAATAAATATTTAAGATGATATTTTTTAAAATATCAAGACAGCAATATATTGAATTAATTCGGGTCAATCTGAGTTAAGATCATCATAACTCATAAAAAATAAATCAAAATAAATTATGAAGTTCAATTTTCAATAAATTAGTGTTGAATTTAAAAAATATAAATTAAAAAAAAATCGAGTTAGTTGAGTTAACTTGCTAAACTCGTGACACAAATCATGAGACCAAAATAACCATATAGAAAATAAACCACGATAAATTATAAAACTTAATCTTTAATAAATCAAAAATTAAATGATGAAATAATGATAAAAAAAACATAAATTTTAATAAATAAATAACCAAAAAAAATTATGAGATGATGAACAATAAAAAAAAATAAAGGAAAAATCCTTAATGGAACCTACAACATAAACGAAAAATCCATATAAGAGTTGGTATTAGGGAAAAACTCATGAAAAAAATAAAAACCGGGACAAAACATGACATTAAACAAAAAAAACAATTAAAGGACATGCTTAAAATTTCATATGACAGTGTCATTATCAATTAAAAAAAAAGATATCTAGGAATTCTACTTTCTCGTAACTACAAAAATAGTTATTTAATTCGTATTTTGTGGTGGTTAAATAATTTTTTTAATATAAAATTATTTTTTTTATTTTTTTAACATAAAAAATTTCCAAGCATTCATTTAATTAAATAAATCAAAAACTATTTATTCAACCTAAAAAAATATAAAGCCAGATTTCTAACAAACCGAAGTTAACCACCCAAACTCATGACTCATGTTGTTGGCTCAATTGGGTTTAATATATATTTTTTATATAATTTTTTCAACCTAAAATAGGCACCTGCAAAATTAAGAACTAACCAAATATTGAGATATTTGTTTAAGATTTCGATAAATAATAACAATATCAAACCAAAACAAATTAAATTGTCCAATCAATAATCAACAATTTATTAAAAAATGAAATTGAAAGAAAAAAGTAAGTAAGAAAAATCAATAAAAAGTTCATTTTTGATAGATTAAATTAAAAAAAACACCAATAAAAAGAAGGAAAAAAGGCTCAAATGCTTGGGCGTTGTTGGCCCAAGCACGCGAGTGTAGAGTAGCCCACGCACCTTGGTTTTTTTTTTCTTATGGGACAAGCGACCTATTATCCACTCCTTAATTTTTTGAGAAAAAAAAAATAGGCGATGCATCGCTTACCCTACTATATTCTTATGACATCTTACCACTGAAAGGTCAGGGCTATGATATTTCAAACCAAAAAAAATTCATTCTCAACTATATTTTGACTCGAAAATACTAAAAACAACCTTAAACACCTTAAAAAACATGTACATAGCCTAAAACAATCTAAAATTGGCTTTAAAACTCACAATCAACTCGAAATCAAAATTATTTCCTAACTCAAATCTACTATCTCAGGTAAGGTTCAGGGAAAATAACACCTATGATAACTCTCTCTGTTAAAAGGAACTTATTGATACTAAAATCATCTTTTTTCATGGATGAAATTGGTGTCAACCGAAACTTTCTCTCTCTTCTCTCAAACCAGGAACAAAAAATAAGGAAAATAAATTTTGGGGCCAAAACTAAATTACATAAGTTTTAAGGAACCAAAAGTTTATAATTTGAAAAGTTTACGAATCAAAGTGAACATTTCACACCAAGTTTAAAACAACAACCCTGCTTTACCTCTGTCTTTCAGTTTGGTCCCCTTTATTTGAATCTTGCTCTTCACCAATAAATGTGCTTTAATTGGCCATCAATTTAGGCCTATAAAAGTGTAATTGAAAAATATGAACGAAAAAAAAAAAGAGAGAACAAATCATTGTAGCAATCCATAGTAATTTATCTTTGTGTGAGTAGTGGCGTAGAAACGATATTTTTCTCATGTCTTTTAATGTTTTGTATAATAATATACAACCCAATATAAAAATTAACGACTAAAGTATGTTGGGAAAATACTATAACTTTTTGCACAAAACACTGTGGATTGCTATAGTGTTTCCTCAAATTGACTTTTTTTTTTTTTTTTATCTTGTTTATGTTCCTTGAACACACAGTTTCCTTTTTTCTTTTTCCTTTTGTTTAATTTTTTTATTTTGTTTTTTTTAAAAAAAAATTAATTTTGTCATTTTTTTTAATATTGGGATAATTGATAATATAACTTTGTAATTTTTTTTTTTTTTTTTGTATTTCAATGAAGTCAACGTGGTTTGCAGATTTGTGAAGGTAACCTGAGTTGTCTTAGTTTATATGTTTGGTGGGGTATATAATTTTTTTTCTTTTTTTAATTGAACTTGACTTTTTTGTAATCTATTTTTTAATATTAGGGTTGTTGATAATTTAACTTTATAATTTATTTCCTGTTATTTTGTCTTTCAATGAGGTCAGCATGGTTTACAAATTTGTGAAGGTAACCCGGGTTGTCATGGTTTATATGTTTGATAGGATGTCTAAATTTTTTTTAATTGAACTTGAGCTTTCTATACTCTATGTTTTTCTTCATATAATTTTTTTTAAAATAATTTTAGTGAAAATTCATGCTATTAAACTTTATAAAACAATAAAAATTAAAGGATATGAGGAAACCACTATTCACCTACACCAATTGCATTGCGGATTACAATAGCAATCCACAGTGTTTTGTTTTATTTTTTCCTTTTCTTTTTGAATTTTGTTATGAGCATCTATTTGTATTATTTAATTAAATAAAAATAATTTATAAAAAAGCTATTAAACCTAATATAATCCATAACCTAGGTCACAGGGGGTTGAGATCAATACAATTTGTCATTATCTCGATAAATTTTTTAAAAATTATCATCTTGAAGCTATCATTTTTTCGAAGCACAATAACTGTTTGTAGAACCGGTCAACTAGTTAATCTTGAATTTAAATGATATCTCAGTTCTTAACTATAATATTTAATTAATATCGTGTTTCAAAAACATGATATTTAATTAGATTTAATGATTATAAAATTCAAAAGTATGTTATTTCAAAGAAAAAAAAATTGTTGCTATATTAATTTGTTGTTTTTTAAAATTTACATTGCCTAATTTATCCGTATGCTATGGTCCATTTTCTTGCCTGCAATCCAATTTTCTTGAATTGGGCTACAGTGTTTCATGACAAAGGCACAATCCACTAGCATTGTGAACTACCCACCATTTTCTATTCTCCATAAACAAAGGATGGAAGTAATGATCACCACTAAAGTGGCGTCTTGTTCCTTAGGATCATGCGGCTAATAGTCAATTAATCATCCTTAAAAATATGTTTTAAATTTGTATTCGGATGGCCAACCCTAACCTCTACATGCTCTCCTGTAATTCCCTTGAGATGGCCATTATACTAATCTCTCAGAGTTTTTGACTTTTTTCCTTCCGGTGACAGAAGCACGTGTTATTTATTTATTTCTTTCCATAATGATGGTACTATTTCATGGCTAGCTTTTATTTATTTATTAGAAAGCTGGTTTATTTTTTATAGTTTTAAAATTCGGCCTGGTGAATCAATATAGACTGGAACTAGGGTATGTTGAAAAAAAAAACAAGAAAATAAAAAACTCGATGTGACTCAACAAGTTGAACTTCGTGACCTGGTTAACCTGGTCAAAAATTCCCGGTTGTAATTCATTGATTTTTGTTTTTTTACTAAAACAACATTGTTTTGATTTTTTTTTTAAAATTTAACCCGAGCAACCTAGTCAAAACCTGAAACCCAAGCCTTGGACCGAGCCGGTTTAAAATTATGTATTTTTGTGTTTCAAAAATATTTTTTATTTTTTCTTCAAATTAATATTTTTTAGTGTTTTATATCATTTTAATGTATGTTAAAATAATTTTTAAAAAATAAAAAAAATATTTTAAAATGTATTTTTAAAATAAAAAATACTTTAAAAAACAATTATTACTATATACTCAAACACCCCAAATTCCAAAATGATAATTTTTTTTTTTTTCTCGTGACCTCTTTAACTCAAATTATAACGTAGGAGAGTTATCTATTTATTAATTAAATTAGATTTCCAAAATATTCTTTCATTTGAGATTTGATTTGGAAAATGCTACAAAAATGATACTAAAACGTCAAAAATCAAGTTAGTGAGTTGCCGTCATCAACATGTATAGCTTGAATATTTATTATTTAGTATTAAAAGTGTATTTAAAAAAAATATTAAAACAATTTTTTATATAATTTTTATAAAATATATTAAAATCATTAAAAAAATAATTTAATATTCTTGTGATTCAAGACTTTCAAAAATATAAATATAAATATGGTCCCACACCCACCTACTCCCTCACCAATCCCCCATGCCTTTGGCTTTAGATTCAGAATTTCTTTTGGGTGGTTGCTAATCAAGAGATATTTTTTGTACTTTAAGAAATAAAATTAATTATTAACCTCATTCTAAAACGAGTGTCCCCACCACCTTTCCTCCACCAACCTCCGCCACCAACACCCTTTTACTTCTTCCCAATTTTCCCCTTCGCCACCAACTCCCTTTTACCTCTTCCCATTTTTCACCTTTCAAAACCTTTACTTTCCAATTTCATCTAAATTTCTAATTATTTATAAGTAATGTGCAATTGTTCAATGGGGCGCGTGAAACACATGCAATAAGGCAGTGCTTGAGGGCATAAGAAGCGTGAGAAGATCCCCCTTCTAAGTTATGCTCCACCACCAATCAGCGTCCTGTCACTCCCTATGGACCATCACCACGTGTACTGCATTTGAGCTCTCATTTTAATTTGATTATTTTCTTTAAATATGGTTCTTTTTTATTTTTTATTTTTTGACAATAACTTCAAATATCATGATATTATAAAATTTGGATTTAAAAAAAAATAGTATATTTTTAATAAAGTTTTGACAAACTAGAACCCATCAAAAAAATTCTTTTAAGAAATAGATTTGCAAGAAACCGCAAAATATCATATTTAAAAAGCATGATATATTAATTTCAAGAGAAATGGGAGAAAATTTTTTATATATAATTATGCCATTTGTTTTTATATGAAAAGTATTGCAATATTATACTATGCATATGAGCTCCAATTTCAAATGATTATTTTCTTTAAATATGGTTTTTTCCTGTTTGTCACCATTGATGTTACAAATTAATATATTTTTAAAAAAGAAGTAGCAAACTAGCACCGGTCATTTTTTTTTTTAAATACCATAGTTTGGTAAAAACCACAATTCCACATTAATTTTAGGAGAGAGCGAGAGCACTAAAAGAAAAAAAAATTGAGACTCTGAGCCATATTGAGACTCTGATTATAACACTTTAAAAATCATTGAAAAAAACTTGACGAGATAAATCCACAAACATCAAAAAAGGCTACAAACAATAGGCAGCATAAGCCACACGCGGTGCCCAAAGACAGTGTATTCATCTCGTTGAGCTATTTTCAATGGTACCAAAGATATCATTATCAAAACTTCAGTATGACTTCATGGTCATTATTATTATTATTATTATTATTATTATTATCCTTTTCTTTTCTCTTTTCTCTTTTCTCTCTTCTTATTATTCTATGATTAAGGCAATTATAACACCTGAGAAAATGGTGAATTAGTTGCGTCGCTAATATTAACAAAAAATGCAAATTAATTCAAATAAATACAATGACCACAATATAATTAAAGTGCTTAAAAAAAAAGATAAAAGAGAATTTCAAACTTATTTTTAACATGGTTCGACAAGTCTACATCGACACTTCAAGTATCAAATCGTACTTGAGTATTGTATTCTTTCACTTGTCCAAGATTTAGAATACAATAATCACTTGATGAATTCACACAAAAATTTTTACATCACTTAAAAGATATTTTCTCTTAGTGAAAATACCCCACCAAAACTAAGAGGTTTTTCATAACTATCAAATGTTTATAAATGTGAATTTTGTTATCACAATATACTCTCTTAATAGAATGGATATTACAATTAAAACTTCTAATATCCTAATATCTCACCATATAACACTTATAGGATTATAAAATGTTTAAGTATAGTGATAATAAAAATGATAATCTATGCTCTTGTGCTATATTATAAAGGTTTAATTGTATAAATTTGAATTTAATCAAGGATTGATATTTTTGTAGTGTTTTTGTACTTAAAATAACTTATATATGATGTATGTTGAGAATCCCCCTCTAATTTTGCAATTAGGTAAGCTATATATATGGTCTTAGCAAAAATTAATTGTTTATAGCCGTTACAATCCTATCGACAACTCAAATAGTCGATCGATTCAAATTGATCAAGTTAATCGGTCGACTAGTTCCTGCATAACTCAAATTTAAAGGGTTAGATATGGAAATCAAGGAGGAGAAATTTTTTTTTTTCAAAAAAAAAAATTATTAGTGTCAAACTAGAGGTCGGTTGGTCACATGGGCCACCTAGGGATGGAGAGGATCATCAAGACGATTCAAATGCCACCCAGGAAGCCATTATTTGGCCACTAAATGCTACTTCATGTGCCACCTCAACAACATGAGAACAACACACGCAATGACATGTTCAATGCACGTGTAAGCAACTTTTCCTTTTCAATAATATTTTTATTTATTAAACAGTAAACTTGTCCCTAAGTCAACTTGATTATTAAAAAAAAACATAAAAATACCGTTGAGATCTGATTAAAGAAAATTTTCCTATAAGGGTATTTAAGTAAGTTTACCATGAAAAAAAAAATAAAAGGACGAATAAGCTTATGTACATCAATTTTAAAATTTTTACTTTAAGGGGTTTCTTAGTCATTTTAGCATGAAAAAATATGAAAAGATTATTTTATCCCTAATAAACTTGGCAGTGACCAATAGATCCTGGTGAAAAGACTATTTTACCCCTAATAATTAGTTCAAAGATTTCAAGATGAAAGGGAAAATTCATCAATGCAATGTTCTAATGAATAGTTATTTTTGGCTGAGTGCACAATAACTTTATTAGGAAATTTAGTTTTATGTTAATAATGAACATTACAATATGTAACCAAATTAATTGTATGATTATAATTCACTCTAATTTACTAATTTTTTTCAACCACACAAAAATTACCATTATATAAAAGAACTAAGGTTTTTTTAGGTGGCATCATTGTTCATATAAATAGTGAAGCTTGCTACTCGCTTTTTTTTCATCTTTTTTTTTTTAAAGAATCATCCTCATACTTTTTGTTATATATAATTTAATCCTCTTTATGACCTGATCCTATGAAATGAAATTTTAGATTGTAGTAGACTGATAAAATTAAAAGAAAGAGGATCACAATGTAAAACATGGATACAACGCGTGGTAAATCTCAAAATTTTTAGAATTTTTATTTTGATCAAAAAGTTTATTTTGTTTATTTTTCAGTTCTTAAATTTGAGAGAGAAAATAAAAACTCACTATAAAATGCTAAAAAAAAAGAAAAAGTTGTTAGTTAACCACATTCTACCCACCAAAAATAAGGTTTTTTTGTGTCAATGGATTCCTCTCTCTCTCTCTCTCTCAAAGAGTTTAATGAAGGTGTTTTTTCCCTCTAAACATGGCGGGAAAAGTAGATTAGGTTCCATCTATTTTATTTCAATTCAATTAATTTTTTTAAGTAATTTTAGGGTGTTTTGAGTTGTTAACTAGTTATTTGAAGTTTAAAAGGTGTTTTAGAAGAGTTTTCGAGTAAAAATGAGCTGAAAATTAGGGTTTAAGGATCTAAAAATATGGATCATGAATTCTTAATCTAGAGGTAATCAGAAAAGCGACCTGATTAGTTTGATTTGTATCAAATTATAAAAAAAAACAAAAATAATTTGTTATTAGCAACAACATTTACTCATTAGGAGAAAATAATTGAAAACATTTAAAATAAAAGGAATTGTTAGTGAAAATCATTCATGTGTGCGCTTATCTATTTTTTCTATTATGAAGATTCTATTAACTTCTCACTTTAATATCTAATTAATATCAACAACCTTTTTTTATTTATCAATTTACATATTTTATTTATTTATTTTATAAAGCATAAACAATATTTTTTTTCCTTTTTTAAATTAATTTTTTATTATACATGAAAACATATTCATAACATAATTATTTTTTTCACATTAAAAATTGACTTGAAATCACTAGCAGCATAAAAATTATGTTTGCATTTCTAAATTAAAAAAAAAAAACCATGATATTTTAAAATGCACCTATAACATTAACGCAATCTTATATCATGCTTAAAGTTAAAGGAAGGAAAAAAAAAAAAAAAACCTGGTTTTAGCAAATTCAGTCATGGATCCACAAGATCCACCAAACTACACCCACGTGTCCAGCCATCCAAGCTCCAAAAATAGCGCGTAACATTTACAAAGGTAAAAGAAAAAAATAAAAGTATATTTATTTTTGTGTTTTATGAATATATTTTTTTTAAATAATTTTTTTTACGTTTTATTTTAAGTAATTTTTTATATTATTTTTACTTTGAAAAAAAATTATTATTATAATAATTTTTTATTTTTTTTATATTTTAATATTAAAAATAAAATTTAAAAATAAAAAATATTATTTTATTTAAAAAAACAATTATTATTACGAGCTCTAAATCTACCTTGAGAAAATTAAAGTAAAAGACAAAAAAACAAAAAGTCAAAAAAACACATATGAGAAAGAGATTCTATAAATAACCCAAGAGCTCAAACACCATCTCTCGTTCCGAGTTTTACTCTCTCTCTCTGTCTCTATATATTTTCTAACAAAGGAAGAGAGGAACCAGTCTCCCTACCCTTGCTGTTGTATCTCCGCAAGGTATGCTGATGTCTGCTCTTCCTTTTATTTCTCTTCTTCCTTCATTTCTCATGCAATCACCAACTACCCATTTTGGTTTCGCTCTTCTTGGGTTTCCTTTTCTCATTACGTTGTTCTCTTTTTCATTAAAAAGATCTGGTTTGTGTACTCTGCTTCTACTGATTTTGCTCTGTACTATCATGTTTGTTGCAGTGTCTGATTTCATTGTTTTTTTTTCGTTCTGTTGATCTGATTCTAACTGAGTCTTTTACTTGTTGCATTGGATCTGATGAGTAGTGGTTAGTTAGTGGTGTTTAAGACGTAAAGTTAAAATGAATGTATGTTCTCCTTATTGTCTACAGAGCAAATGATAAAAAAAACAGAGAAGAAGGTTATACAGTTCCAATCTTTGAGGAAACCTGACACACAATTACAGTTAATTGCATTTGGGTTTCTTTGTTGTTGTGTTCTCTTCATATGCTGTGTTAAGTGTTAGATCTGTTGTCTTGCAAGAAATAGCTGAAGTAAGTTCAAATCGAAACTGCTCATTCATGTAATGGATCTGATTAGTTTTTGCTCCTTTATTGTGATTTCAGAGCTTAATCTTTATAGATCCGTTTAAGATTTATTGTTTGGATCAAGAAAAACTGAATCTTGATTTTTGTGTGGCATAAGAAACAGAAAAATGGCATCACACATTGTTGGATATCCTCGTATGGGCCCCAAGAGAGAGCTCAAGTTTGCATTGGAATCTTTCTGGGATGGCAAGAGCAGTGCCGAGGATTTGCAGAAGGTTGCAGCTGATCTCAGGGAATCCATCTGGAAGCAGATGACTGATGCTGGGATCAAATACATCCCTAGCAACACCTTCTCTTACTACGACCAGATGCTCGACACCACTGCTATGCTCGGCGCTGTTCCACCTAGATACGGCTGGAATGGTGGTGAGATTGGATTCGATGTTTATTTCTCCATGGCCAGAGGAAATGCCTCTGTTCCTGCTATGGAAATGACCAAGTGGTTCGACACCAACTAGTAAGTGATAGCTTATCATCACGTACTTTGGTATTGCAACTAGTTCTGCCCTTCGATATGATGATTGCGTTTTTAAATATTGTTCCTGGAAAAAGAAGGAAAATTTACTGAACCATTTGCTTCTGTTTTGATCCAGCCATTTCATTGTCCCTGAATTGGGTCCTGATGTCAACTTCTCTTATGCTTCTCACAAGGCAGTGACTGAATACAAGGAGGCTAAGGCAGTAAGTGCTCTGGTTCTACCTTTTATTTGTCAAGATTTTTCTATATAATACTAGCTCGTATATTAATAAATTTGATATATAGCTCGTAAATTAATGAATTTGATATCTAATAATCATGAAACATCAATTGTGGAGTTAAGGCATGGCTGCACGCACATAGTTCTTGCTCCGCTATTAATTTTAGTGGATGTTCGGCAGTGTGGAAGTGGTTGTTTTTCATAATGTTTTTGCTTAGAAATGCATCAAAATAATGTGTTTTTTTTTTAAAATTATTTTTGATATCAACACATCAAAACGATTCAAATACATAAAAAATTTAATTTAAAAAAAAAAAATCATTTTTTTAGGAAATGCGGTTTCAATTGTGTTCCCAGACGGTCACTTAGAATCTTAGCTCAAAACATCTTTGAAATGTTGATAGATTCAATTCAATATCTTTTAGGTAGGTCTTTTTTAAGGTCAAGGAGCTGTTAGAATAGTCTGGAGCTGATATGGAAGTTGGAGATTCTATACTCATCATGATATTATGCGTGCTTTTTAGTATGAATTTTTTGAGTGCGCCTGCCAAGTTCTTTATAAACTGATTGTTTTTTTTGTCTGTCACCCAGCTTGGAGTAGACACAATACCGGTCCTTATTGGCCCAGTCTCCTACTTGTTGCTATCCAAACCTGCAAAGGGTGTTGAGAAAACCTTTTCTCTTCTCTCCCTTCTTGGAAAAATCCTTCCAATCTACAAGTAATTGTTCTATATGTATACTCTGGTTTTTTTATTTATTGGTCCTCTATATGTTTATAGGTGTAATTGTTCTATTATTATTTGCAGGGAGGTTATTTCAGAGCTTAAAGAAGCCGGTGCATCCTGGATTCAGTTTGATGAGCCTACGCTTGTAATGGATCTTGAATCTCACAAATTGGAAGCATTTACCGAGGCCTATTCTGAACTGGAGTCAACTGTATCTGGCTTGAATGTTCTCATCGAAACCTACTTCGCTGATATCCCTGCCAAGCAATACAAGACCCTCACCTCTTTGAAGGGTGTTACTGCACTCGGTTTTGATTTGGTTCGTGGAACCAAGACCCTTGACTTGATCAAGGGAGAGTTCCCCAAGGGAAAATATCTCTTTGCTGGAGTGGTTGATGGAAGGAACATTTGGGCCAATGATCTTGCTGCTTCTCTCAGCACCCTTGAAGCTCTTGAGGGCATTGTAGGCAAAGGTACCTATTATTTTCTTCTGTTTTTTGCATGCATTTTTGGCACAATGATAAATATTTTTATGACACGGACTCATTCATGATTTATCTACACAGACAAGCTTGTAGTCTCCACCTCTTGCTCTCTTCTCCACACTGCTGTTGATCTTGTCAACGAGACCAAGCTTGACAAGGAAATCAAATCATGGCTTGCATTTGCTGCCCAGAAAGTTCTCGAAGTAAATGCATTGGCCAAGGCTTTGGCCGGTGAAAAGGATGAGGTCTCTTCCTTTTATCCACTCTTGAACAACTATGAAGCATTTGTTGCTAGATTGACCAATTTCTTTTCTTATTTTATACTTTCAAAATTCTTATTAAACCGCCAATCTCATTTTACAGGAATTCTTCTCTGCTAATGTTGCTGCTCATACCTCAAGGAAATCCTCCCCACGTGTCAACAATGAGGCAGTTCAAAAGGCGGTAAGTACTTTGTTGGATTCTTTTCGTGTGGATGCTTTCAAGCATGGTTACTCTGCTAAGATCCTTGTATATTTATTTTAACATGCTTTTCTGGTCTTTTCAGGCTGCTGCATTGAAGGGTTCTGATCACCGTCGTGTTACAAATGTTAGTGCCAGACTTGATGCTCAGCAGAAAAAGCTTAACCTTCCGATCCTCCCAACCACCACAATTGGTTCCTTCCCACAAACCATGGAACTAAGGAAAGTCCGACGTGAATACAAGGCCAAAAAGTGAGTCATAGGATAATTTTCATATTTTTCCCACTTCTGTGGTATTATGGCAAAAAAAAAATTATTGATTGTCTTCATGAATTTTCTTTTAGGGTCTCTGAAGTTGATTATGTTGAAGCCATCAAGAAGGAAATTAGCAAAGTTGTCAAACTTCAAGAGGAGTTTGATATTGATGTTTTGGTTCATGGAGAGCCTGAGGTGATTTTTGCCCCATCAAATTAGTTTCTTACGCTCACACACATACAATATAAAAATCTAGGGAACATTATTTGTTTACAGATAACTCTTTTTTTTTTTTTTTTAGAGTTTACTTGTATATTAATTTACTAATCCTGTACACCAACTTGTGTGGTCATTCATTATTGTAGAGAAATGATATGGTCGAATACTTCGGAGAGCAATTGTCAGGTTTTGTGTTCTCTGCCAATGGTTGGGTGCAATCTTATGGTTCTCGCTGTGTGAAGCCACCAATCATCTATGGTGATGTGAGTCGCCCTAAGTCGATGACTGTCTTCTGGTCCGCTTTAGCTCAGAGCATGACTTCCCGCCCAATGAAAGGAATGCTTACAGGCCCTGTCACCATACTCAACTGGTCCTTCGTCCGAAACGACCAACCTAGGTATTGAAAATAAAAGGAGCAAGATAGGGAAAATGTCATTTTATATTTCATAGTTTCAATAAGTGATTCGTTTTCCTTTTTCCAGATTTGAGACCTGCTACCAGATTGCTTTGGCCATTAAGGATGAAGTGGAGGATCTTGAGAAGAATGGTATCACTGTTATCCAAATCGATGAGGCTGCTTTGAGAGAGGGTTTGCCTCTTAGAAAATCCGAACAAGCTTTTTACTTGGATTGGGCAGTCCACTCCTTCAGGATCACCAATTGTGGCGTACAGGACACCACCCAGGTTTGTTTTCCACTTCACTTGGAATTTCATAACTCAAATTCAAGTTGGTGTCTTTTTTCCTAGTGGACTCACTCTTTTATTTACTGCAGATCCACACTCACATGTGCTACTCCAACTTCAATGACATTATCCACTCAATCATCGACATGGATGCTGATGTGATCACCATCGAGAACTCTCGCTCAGATGAAAAGCTTCTCTCAGTCTTCCGTGAGGGAGTGAAGTATGGTGCTGGAATTGGTCCTGGTGTCTACGATATCCACTCTCCCAGAATACCATCAACCGAGGAGATTGCTGATAGAATCAACAAGATGCTCGCAGTGCTTGAGACAAACATCTTGTGGGTTAACCCTGACTGTGGACTCAAAACTCGCAAGTACACTGAGGTGAAGCCAGCTCTCAAGAACATGGTTGATGCTGCCAAGCTCCTCCGCACCCAACTTGCCAGTGCCAAGTGAACCAATCAGGAGATGTTGGAGCACCATCTTCCCTTATCTATTGGTTTTATACAAAACAAAGGAAAATATTGATTGAATATCTATGGTTCGTGATGAAGTAGGCATAATATGCCCGTTGTAGTCTATGATTTCTTCTCCTTTTATTTTTTTTTTTTATCTCTCATCCTTTTCTCTCTTTTCGTATTGTACTAGTAACATGGCCTGTGCTACGCTGCGGGTCAATTTTTTTATATAAAATATATTTAAAAAAGTTAAAATTTAAGAGTATTAGGTTTTTTTATAAAATTATACTTAAGAGCATTGAGTCTATTTGTTACTCCAGATCTAAAAGTTATATTTATAATATTAATAATAATATTAAACTTGCATGATCTAAGTTTAAGTGAGTTTGGTTGCAACATCAAACTTGAAGCCTTTGATATGAGTCTGATTGCAAGATTTTGTTATAAAAGTGTGATAATTAAAAGAATAAAAAATAAATATTACAGAATAAAAAAAATATTAATTGGAAAGAAAAAAACAATAAAGCAAAGCATTATTTGATGAATAGTGCTTTGCAAGGAGGGGTACAGTAAAATCCCCTCATGAGATCACAATAATTTAATGACCAATAAACAAAACAAATCATAAAGTTTAATTTTTAATCAAATTGATATTAAAAGATGAAATTAAAAGAAAAAAACTACTTAAGAAAAAAAAAATATTAATCAACTTGTTTCACCCGTCAAACCTGGGATTCGTGTCATAAAATTGAAAGAAAAAATATTGATGTCTTTTAATTATAATTAATTACAATATTTAAAGATGAAATTGGAAGAAAAAACTAATAAAGAAAAAGAAAAAAAAAATATGAATCAACTGGATTGGCCCACCAAATCAGATTAACCCGTTAAACCTGAGATTCGTGTCATGAGAGTGTGATAACTAAATAAAAAAAAATTAACATTAATAAACTAAAATGAACAAAAAAAAAATAATTAAAAAAAAAAACAAAGGAAAAAAAAACCTACATGAAGAAAAAGAAAAAAAAATCTGAATTAACTGGATTAACTCGTTAAATCAGGTTAATCCGTCAAGCCTGAGATTCATGTCATGAAAGTTTGATAACTAAATAGAAAAAAAAACTTAATATTAACAAAACTAAATTAAAAAAAAATAATTAAAAAAAAGAAAAAAATACTAAACAAAAAAAAAATATTAATGCAAAGAAAGAAAAAAAAAAAAAAAAAAAGAAAAAAAATCTGAATTAACTGGGTTAAAACCAAGTTAACCCGTCAAATCTGAGATTTTAGCTAACAAACAAACTAAATTAAACAAAAAAAAATAATTAAAAAGAAAACCAGAAAAACTTGAAAAAAAAAACAAAGAAAACAAAACATCTTAAAAAAAATAAAGAAAACAGCTAAAAAAGCAAAGCAAGCAAAAAATTACTGTGAACTGCAAAAATTAATTAAAAAGAAAAACCAGAAAAAAAAAAAACTGAATTAACCCATCAAACCCAAAACCTATATCATAAAAATTTGATAATTAAATAGAAAAAAAATTTAACATTAAAAAAAAATTCATTAAAAGAAAAAAACTAAAAAAAACAAAAAACAAAGCAACCTTTCACTGTGGATCGCTACAATGAAAGGCTGATCCCTTTTAGTATTTCTATTTCTAATTTTGGCTCTCTAGTTCAATTCTTTAAAAGGCTAAAAATTACTCAATGTACTTTACTTTACGATGAAAGTTAATTGAATGTCATTACCAAATTTGTGCAATGAGGTGATCTTTCAAAATATATCAGATTGTTTTTTTTCACCAAGTAAATTTGAATTGAAAGTAAAAACTCCTCTAAAAAAATCGTTTATTATAATTATAACAAACTCTTAAAGGCTTAGAAAAATATTATTTTCAATGTCATTATTCATCATTTCATAATTTACTTTGAATTGTTAAGAGTGATTTTTATTTAATTTGCTTATTAAAGTTTTTTTTCCTCCTCAATTACTAAATTGATGGCCAATTAGCTCTGATTTGTTGAACAAGAGCAGGATTACAACATAAAGAGTCAAAGTGGAAAAGAAGGGAAAACTTAGTAGCACTTTCAAAGTTTACACAAAAACTTTATTTTGATCCTTAAACTTTTTAATTTATTTCTTTTTGGTCCCTTTGATTTTCAAAATTTTAAGTTGGACTTAAAACTGCATTTTTCCTATTTTTTTTATGTAGTGTGAGAGAGAAAAGAGAAAGTTGTTGGATTCTAGTGATTGAGAGAGAAAAATCTCAATTGACATTGATTTGACCATGAAAAAAATCGATTTTGATGTAGTTTCATTCAAGATAGTTTTTTTTCCCTTCTCATCACTTGAAATGAATTTCAAAAATTCATTTATTATAATTACAATTATTATAAATTCTAAAAGGAGTGGGGAAAATATTGTTCTCTCGCCATTATTCACCCTTTCACAATTCACATAATGATTTTTTTTTTTTAATTTGGTCATGAAAGTATTTTTTTTCTCCTTAATTTAGTAATTTTGTGGCCAAATTGATTGTCAATTTGCTCTGATTTGTTGAAAAAAAAGCATAATTGAAATATGGACGGCTAAAGTAGAAAAGGCAGGAAAAATTGGTTACACCTTTAAAGTGCATTTAAAAAGTTCATTTTGATCCTTATACTTTTTATTTTCTTTTATTTTGGCCCTTTTGGTTTTTAAAATTTCAATTTGGTTCAAAAATTTATTTTTTTTACTTTTTAGTTTCCTCGTTTGAAGGAGGAGAGAAAAATCACTGATTTTAATGGTAGAAAAAAAAAGTCTTGGTTAACACTGATTTAAGTTATAAAAAAAAATGATATTAATGTCAATGAGTTCCATTTGATGATGAGAGTCTCATCTATGTATTTTTTTGCATTTTCCATTGCCTAAAATGTAGATATGAACTCAAAAAACTTTTGATTTTAGGTTTTTGGTTGCTATTTGGGTTATTTTAGGCCATAAATAGGTTTGTCAAAATGTATAAGGTGTTTTCTAAATGTTTTTGGTAAAAAAAGATCAAAAATTGAATTTTTTAAGGAAAAAAAACCCTTGACAGAATTTCCATCAACTTTTTTTGCATGAAATTGACCCAGCTAGATGATTAGTTGTCTGCCACATGCTTTTATTTTTTTCAAAGAAATAAGGGTTCATACCTTGAAAAATAATATAAAAGAAATAACTTAAACCCAAGCGTATTGGGTTACACCTATACTGGCTCGAGTGCCTAAGTCTCATTTTTCCGGTTTATTTAGTTTTTTTTTTTTTAATTTCATCCTTTTATGTGGGTTTTTATTGGTTGTTTTTTTTTCAATTTTTATGATGTTTTTTTAACAAAATATAATTTAATTTTTTCTTAGTTTTTACAATTTTTTAACATGTTTAAATTTGTTTTCCTAATCTTATGAGACATTTTTTCTTTGCAATTCCACTTAATTTTTTTCTCTTTTAATTTTATTAAATAAAATATTGGTTTTAAAAAATAACATGTATTAAATACAATTGAGTTTATGACTCATGTTTTGAAATCAAATATCTACATTCACATCTATCTTTTAATTTTTCAATTTATTTTTTGGTAAAATATCATTTGGTTTTTACTTGACTCTCACATATAATGATAACATTTTATTCTAATATATTCATAATATTTTTTCTTGTTGATTTCATTTAATTGATATCATATGTGTGTTTATTTTTATTATCATTTGATTAAATAAAAAAAATTAATTCTAATTAAAAAAATCATTAAATCTAATCGGGTGAATAACCGTATTGCGAGATCAAATATCTTGATTTGCATTTATCTTTCAATGTTTTATAGTTTAGTTATTAATTATCATTAACGACATGATTTTTTTTTCAATTTTTAACATAAATAGTTTTTAATTTATTTAATTAAATATATGGATAAAGATTTTTTTTTTTTTACGGTTAGGATTTTATTATATTAAAAAATGTTAAAAAAACCTGTATTTTTCTTGCTGAAAAAATTATCTAACATGTGGCAAAGCACAAATCAATTAGCCAGTAGTATACTCTCTAAACTCAGCAAGTTGGTGCTAGTTTCACATCAAAGTCTTGCACTTGACTCCCCACGAACGTGAGATGTTTTCAAAAAAAATTGATTTTTTCTAAAAAATAATTTTTTAAAAATAAAAAAAAAATATTATTTTAATATATTTTTAAATGAATAATATTTTATAAAATAATCAATATCTCACTCCCAAACACTTTCTATAAAAAAACAGGAATTGACTTTTGAAATTTAATGTTTTTTAGGGTAGTATTTAAGATTGTAGTAGTAAAAACTTTTTAAAATGCTTGTATTGCTTAGAAATACAATACAATAATAATTTTTTTTTAATTTATTTTTAACATCAACACATTTAAATAATTTAAAATAAATAAAATAATTTGAAGGAAAAATAAAATTTTCAAAAGTATTTTTTTTAAAAAAACAAATACACTTTAGAAACTAAAAATAAGGTGGATCCTTATGTAGATTTGTTAGAGAAGTAAGGTGGTCCACTCACCTGACACTTTGAATTAGGAGAGATACAGACGATATATTTTTTTTTAAGATATGCCTAAACTAAAATCACCATTTGTTGAATTAAAACTAGAAATTAAGATAATTAATTATTAACATGTAAAAATCCCTTTTTTCAACTATTTTCTAGGGAATATAACGTCTTAGAACACGTGGGATTTCAAAAAAATTGAGATTTCTTAGTTTATTAAGTACAAGAATGCTCGTATCTTTGTTTTTTTTATTTGACGGTAAAGATATTTTTAAACTAAATTGTGAGTTAATTAATATTAAATCCCTTCTCAGATAAAGTTATTAAAATAATTTTTTTATATCAGGCTATTAAAATTATAAAAAAATAATTTAATAATTTTTAAGTAAAATATATTTTTAAAATACATTAAACATAATCTGAAACATAAAAAAAGAAAAAGATTCAGTTGTATCTTACACGGATGATTCATGATCCGACCACCCGACCAATATGTCCAAGGAAAACTACAAGACAACACTAAATCCAAGTCACTTACTATATATATATATAACACCCAACTCTCAATGTCTCAGGCAATAGGAAAAGAACACCAGTAGTCTTCCGATGTCCTGTACTACTTAACTAAAGAATCAAAGACACAATGTACAAATCAAAGCTTCAAGAACTTTGCCAACAGAGAGCTTGGGAGTTGCCCACCTACGAATCATCAAGACAAGGACAAGCTCACAACCCTCGCTTCTTGGCTACTGTCACCGTCAATAACATTTCCTTTCACTCTCCATCTCCCTCTAATACCTCCAAGAAAGCTCAAAACGACGCTGCTAAGCTCGCTTACGAGCACTTCTCCATCTCTCGCCCCTCCCCCCCCCCCTCCGTCTCTGGTGATTATCAGTAACTCTTTTTATTTACAGTTTTGTTGAATTCGTTTTGCAACGGTTCATTTCTTCCTTTTTGGTCGCTTTATTTTCAATGTGTTAGAGAGATTAAAGACTTTTTAGGGTTATTTTTCTAAGGCTTAGAGAGATGAAGGACCTTTGTAAATTATAGTATTTGGTTAAAAATGAATGCTTCCATGATAATGTTTCTAGTTTCTTCTGTAAATTATAGCATTCAATTATTGTTGTTCGAATCTTTTTTTTAGATTAATTAATTAATTCCCATGGTAATAGGATGGATTGATTGGTTGATGCCCGTGACCTTGAATCTTACGATTAATCATTGATGTGATGTGATGTGATTATTATCATTCTAGTTCTGCTTATTTACACCGCATGAGTTCAAGAAACTACCCTTATGCTACAAGGGCTACCCTGCTTATCGAAGTTGCTGCAGGTTCTTTGAGTGAAAGGGCTGGGGCGATTACTTGTCTCTCTCCTGGAGGTACATCGCAATTCAACACACAAGATGCAAATCGAACTTCCCAGATAAATGAAGCTTTGGCAGCTGCCGAAAATGACGAGAGTTTCGGAGGTGAGAGCAAATTTATACTTGCCCTTTTTGGATTTAATCTGACTTTAACACAATCATGCTCCGTTTCTGGAGTCAGTTGGATGTGCTTGATAATTACAGGTGCATTTATTATTGCACTCTAAATTGAAAGATGGAGGCATTGAAGTAAAAACAAACATGTGTGTGTGTGTGTGTGTGTGTGTATCAAATGTATTGGCATGTCGAATTCTCCACACTTTAGAACCAAATCGCATTCCAAGTTTTGCAAGCAATGTAATGTTTTAACACAAATGAGATTTCTTAGTTTACCAAATTCAAAAATGATAAACCACTTGCTCCTCTCTCTCTCTCTCTCTCTCTCTCTCTCTCTCTCTCTCTCTCTTCATTCAAGAAACTACTGTTGTGCTACAAGGGCTACCTTCATTACTGAAGTTGCTGCAGGTTCTTTGAGTGTAAGCACTAGGGCGAATAGTCATCTCTCTCCCAAATGGTCATTGCAACTAAACACACAAAATGCAAATCAAACTCCTCAGGTGAATGAAGCCACAACGGTTGCCAGAAATGACGAGAGTTCCGGAGGTGAGAGAATTTATTTTTGCCCTTTTTAATCCTGGAGTGGAGTCAGTTGGATGTGCTTTATAGTCATCGTTATAGGTGCATTCTAAATAGGCAACCAATCATTATGGAAATGATAGCCTTTTCTCTCTAAATTGTGTAGGTGTGAAAACAGTTTATGTATGATATCTGTAATAAAGCAATTAGTTTTGTCTGGTTTGATGTTTCCTCTTGGCATTGAAAGATAACTTAAATAATAAACCTCCTTTAAAGTAAAAATAAATAAATATTGTTCACATTGCAGCTTAATTTTCATTAGCACTCCCCTCTTATGGTTTTCCCTGTGTTGCTCCATGCAATTTTTCTGGTGGAATCGTTTTAAAGTAAATTCTATGAACATGTGTGAGTGTTTGACACCTTCGAGCTGATTTGCAGATAGCCTGGTTGGCTCCATGGGGCTTGCAATCCACACATAGCCCAATTCAATGGTGTCAGATACTCGCAAGTGTCTGTGATGCTTGTCTCTTTTTAAACAAAACTTAATGGAAATCTGTTTATTATTATAACCATATATGGAGGGCGCATAATAAATTGTAATCTGTAATACGGTCCAATATTAGGGTTTGATAGCCTGTTTGGAATGGAGCATAGTGTTTCACAGCTTTTGTGGCCATAATGATTGTAAGGACGCCGCCATTGGAAACAAGTTAATTGAGCAGCGATAACACTTTTTGAACACATTTCCTCTTCACTGACAATAACCATCTCTAAAGCCACTTTACTCCATTTACTAAATATAAATCAAAATCAGTTGCTTCATACCATTCACTAAATATAAATCAAAATCAATTGCTTCATACCTTAACAATAAGGTTCTAAATCCTGATTTGGAAATTTGAGGTAAAATTCTCAACAATGTTATTTTTACACAATTTCTACAAAAATATTGATCAAATCCCTTTGTTTATGTTGTATTCATTTTTGCTTTACTGCTTTAAAGTTTTTTATTTGCTTGATCTATTTATATCTTAAGTTATTTGTGTGTTGTTATGTATGTTAAGTTTTAAAATCAATGTTCTTGGTTATCTTTTAGATTTGATGGGTCTGTGTATATCTTCAATTGCTTGTGTGTGGGCATATATGCATGTTTTATTTTTTGTAACCAATTTTCTTGGTTATCTTTTAGGTTCGATAGATCTGGGTATATCTTCAATTGCTTGTGTGTGTTGGTTAATTTCTGGAATCAATTTTCTTGGTTATCTTTTAGATTTTTGATATTTTTGAGGCAAGCATACATTTATTAGGAAAAAGTATAGCAGTCACAGTACCATTTTTGTCCATTTTTAGTGAGATTTTTGAAAACCTAGTTTCGAATCGCAAAATTTTAAACTTTAGACCTGCATTGTTTATGACCGCTATGCCATGCTTGGGATGGGGCATTGCAACTGTGATTGCAATGTGAAATTGCTGAATTAATGGATAACACCTGACAATCATGAAGAAAGGGTCAATAAAACAGTCAAGGGAAATTGGACAATTTTTTTTTTTTTTTTGTAAACTTGCAACGGTTTGTATATTTGGTATATGTGGAGCCTCATGAGATTCAAAAGTATTTAGTGGATCCACATAGATTATAAAATATCAAAGCTGTTGCAGTGTTCCTAAAGGAAAAAGGTTAGTTATTTTGTTTTTTCCTTGGATTGGAAAACTTTCAATAGTTATTCCTCATCAAATAGCCATGGATCTAGTTGTCTTCTTCTGATGGATGTACTTAGGCAGCATTTTTTTGTTTGATGTCTAGCTTCATGGGCTCTCTATGTTATAGAACTCCACAGCTGGTCTGCTCTATTTTTGACTGAGCTTTTACTTGTACTTTGGATTTGTATTTTAGGTTTGAGTATTTATGATTTCAAAAACTGTTCCTTTACTTCTCTTGACAATCAAGTCTTAGAACGGTTGAACTTTTTCTATAGCTCTAACTTAACTCTCTCTCTCTACTTTTTTTTTTTAAAAAAAAAATCCACAAAAAAATTAAAAAAAATTCCTAGAAATGATGTGAGCTGAAATGAGAAAAATGAAAGAAAGTATACACAAACCATGCCCGCATGGCTTAGCTGCCATGTATCACAGAGTTTACAAAATTGTTGATTGATGAAGATACTTTAGATCACAACTCTTGCTTTCCCACAACACTTGTGGTGAATGGACTCTTTCCCGCAACACTTGTGGTGAATGGACTCTCCCTCTTGCTCCAAATCTCAAAAGTATTAAAATGGAGGAAAACATAAAAAATTCTGGTTTAATTGTTTTATCAGTCTTTTCTTTTTTCCTTTTATTATTGTTATTGAATACTCTGCTCCCAATAGTGCCTCACTTGGCCATTGAAGATTTGCTGCATGTAATTAAATTGTTGTTTGGCCTGGCATGGGATAATGTAATTCGTACAGTGGCTTATAGGTTTTTATGGTGTAGTAAAAGGGAAAGGAGGGGATTTTGTATTTGATGCCCTGTTGGTTGCCAAGTTATTACAGGAAAAGATTAGCTGAATTCTGATTGAAGAAGGCAGTAGCATCACCTGACCATGGAAACTCAGTGTTGAATCACCTTATTTGGTGTCTTAAATAATGCACCTGTTTATCTTGGGTTTTCATGACAAGTCATTATGGGACATATTAATCTGAATTTTCTCCTGGCTTATAGATATGCAGCGTTTGTTTAAGAGCCAGCTGCAAACCTATGCACAAAAGAGAAATTTTGCTCTACCCGTGTATTCTTGTGAGCGGGTTGGTCCTCCTCATTCTAGTCGCTTTAAGTGCATGGTCACAGTAAATGGACAAACCTTTGATGGTCTAGAATATTTTCCCTCATTGAGCAAAGCTGAACATGCAGCTGCAAAAGCTGCATTGATGTCATTGTTGCCAAATGGAGTTGAAGAGGTTAGTTTCTTACTTATGGTCATTTTTATCAATTCATTGTGAGATGCAGAAATTTGCTGGTTGTGCATGCAGTTTTTGTGTTTTTTAGAGACATGATTACTCTTCTTTATGTAATTTATTTTTTTCTTTTTAGGATGAGTCTGGCTATAAAAATCTTTTACAAGAACTGGCTCAGAGAGAAGGTTGTGGTTTGCCAACTTATAGGACAAACAAATCTGGTGAAGCTCATGTACCCACTTTCGTTTCAACAGTGGAGATCGAAGGAGAGATTTTTACAGGACAAGGAGCAAAAACTAAAAAGCAAGCAGAGATGAGCGCAGCAAAGACTGCTTACACAGCTCTAAAACAGCGTATGTACATGCATACTTGTTTATTATATGTTTTAATTTATGTATTATTTAGTCTTGCATGCTTTAGGCATCCAATTAATTAGTACAGGAATCCACTCTCTATAACCTGGATTTTTTTTGTCAACAATTATTTCAATGCTATGAGGTTTATAACTTTATGGTAACAATCATTTGATTTTCATGATAAATTAAGTGGCAAGATTCATATATTGTACTCAAATTCTCAGCCTAGTACTTGAGTAGAGGATTACTTCTCTGTGAAACCTTTTGTGATTCCTCTCTTAGGACTTAGAATTGAGATTGCAAACCAGTCCTTGATGAGAGAATTCCATTTTGATATCATAATAATAATATGGTTGGGGGAGTAGAAGAAAGGAAAACAAAAGCCCTTCTCTCCCATTTGGTTGGATCTTGGAAGGAAAGGTATGGCAGGAGATAAAAGAGGCTTCTATTGGACCCAACAATTTCAATCCCTCAAAATGGATTTTAGGGCCCAAGAAGAAGGAAGAGGAAATTGTTTATTATCCAGCTTTGACCAGAACACGAATTCATGTAACATGTGGTTATTTTGTCCATAACATTTAGTTTAATACCTCTTACATCTTCTCTTCCTCTTTTCATCATCCAAAGAACTTAGAGGGTAGGAAGGTTCTATCCAGCCTCTCCTTCCTCTTGATTTTGTTAACCTCAACCAACCATGACAAATGGCATGCTTTCCTACACAAAACCATAAATGGTGCAATTTATGCTTCAATATGACATTTTCTTTTGTGACTTTCTCGTAAAACTACAGTATGGTTTGGGCCAGGGACATGAATATTTATTAACCACAGGGACATAAGAAAAGTTGAAGTCAAAGATTCAGTAAGAGACAGACTAACGAGCTTTTGGTCTTCACAGCAAACATCCTTGAGTAACTTAGCTGCATGAAGACATTCTAATGATACCTTCTAAATTGACGCGCTTCATAGTTCTTATAAGCTTTTTACAAAGCAGAGAAAATAGAGATGCTGCATAAAAAATTATTAAATTTAACATCTACAAAGTAAAGAATATACTATTGTAGTGCTTGATCAGAATGCTTGGTTTTTGGTCAGGCAACTCAAGTCCGGGCCCTGCATTTCTCTCCCCTGCTTGCCAATTTCAAGAAGCTCCTCAGAGCTCTACACTTCTCGCCACTGCTTGCCAAGTCCAGGAAGCTCCTCAGAGCTCTACACTTCTCGCCCCTGCTTGCCAAGTCCAGGAAGCTGTTCAAAGCACTACATGTCACTCTCCAGCTCACCAAGGACATGAAGCTCTGCAGTTCTCAACTCCTAGCCTTCTTGCAGATCTCACTGCATATCTTCAACAAAACATCCAACCTAAATTGCCTGTGCCCAGTGAACAAGATGAGGGGGATAGAGGTGAATTTTTCTAAAATTCCAAGCATTTTGCTCTTCTATTAGTAGTTATTAGAAGATGGTTTCATATTATACTAAATAATTCCTCTCTGCATGCTCATTATTGTCTTCAAAACCATGAACTAATGCTTTCTGCCGACATATTGTGGAAAACTAAATCTGAAAGCATCTAGATTTGAAACTAGATTTTTCAGACATTTGATATGGAGGAACACCATTGAAAGATGTGTTTGTAAAAGTTGTGCATTTTTCATTCGCACAAGAACTTGCTTTAACTATGACCTTTAGATTTCTAAAGATTGAATGGTGCTTAAAGGAGGTTATGGGGTATGTATGAGTTGGGGGTGGTGTGTGCTATATGTTTATACATATTTGTTGTAGATGTGTGCATGCATATAACGATATATGACACAGTGCACAGATATTCAAGTGTTTTCACTATTTTGGAGTACAAGTCACTAATTCGGGATAGAGAATAACTCAAGCTTCCCTCTTCATGCTACCTCTTCATGGTACTTCAGATTATTTGACATGAATAAAATATACCTCCAAATAGAGCATTAAATGTGAAACTAGATTAACAAACAAAAAGTTAAAAACTAATAGTGTTTTATAACTAATGTCCCATGGGTGGCCATGATACCTTCTCCACTGAAGAAGGGGGTGGTCACTTGGATAACTCGATGGACAACTTTTTAAAAATAGAAAACTACTTTTAGTTCCAGAACTTTCTAACATTGTTATGCAGGGTTTTCATTTTCGCACTGGTTCCTATGTTCTAGTGGGTTAATATTTTCATGCTTTTTGTCTGATTTTTGGTTCCAGAGAAATCGTTTAGTGGTTTCAATAGATGAACACTATTTTTGCATTTCCTTTCAAGGTGAATGAAAATATTATATGAAAAGTAAAAGGGAAAAAATATTTTAAAAATGAAGATGTAAAGAAACAGAACCCATTTCTCTACATAAAGGCACCTTTAGGCTTGTGATATTAGGATTCCCTTCTATATGTGTAGACACTGAACTCAAATTTGCATGCGCTTGCCATTTTAGTTCCTTCGACATGAAGTATTATTTGCTTCTTTCGTAGGCAAATTACACATGCTCTCATGATATCTTAATGGCATCCATGTCTGAGCATGTACCTTTTGAATTGTTGGCAGTGTGTTCTGAAGTTAGAAGTCGTCATCCCTTCATTGCATCTTCAGGGCAAGATAGTGTTTCAGCTGTGACAAGCATTACATCTTCATCTGGCGTCGCCATCTCTTCTTTGCCTAAGCATGACCTGTCTTCATCTTCTTTGCCTTCTGATTCCTCCACTAGTTCAGCTGCAAGCACAAGCATTGAGCATCTTGTTGGAAGGAGCACGACATGCCAAAGTAGGATTATTGTTCATCCACGTGGAGCCACAGTGACATATCCTTCAGGCACCACTGTATTGCCCATCAGCGATGGCAATTGGGTTGCGGTGAAGATACCACCTCAACCTAGTCAGTAAATGTTTGACTATTTAAGGAGTGTTGCCTATGGTTTATTCTGTAGGTCTCTAAATGTGAATGGTGGATACCTTTTATTTTGAATCGTGGCATAACACCCCCAGTAATCAGGATAATGGCAGACAGACTTAACTCCCCTTCCCAGCTTATGATTGGTGTTTTATTTGTCATTCCAACCATCATTATAATCCTAAAACATTAAATGTGATGCTAAGATTTAAATTGCTTATTTTGAAAATCTTTACCATATGTCAGATGTTGAATCATTACGAGTTTACAAGTACTAAACAATTTAAGGCAATTAGGATTTACAAGGTGCATTGTTGCCGTCTGCGGGATATGTTTTATTTGTAGTAAAATGGAGGCATTTTGTTGGATTTTTTAACCATGCAGCTACCATTTTATATGGCCATAGATGTCTTGCCTGATTTATTTCATAAAATGAAGATTATTTAAATGCTTGAAGCTAGGGAAGCCCCTAATTGAGCATTTGAAAGGTTTCAAATTAGGATCAAGTTAACCAGTCAAGGAAGTAACGAATTTCAGCTTCCTCTTTTGGTATTCAAAGCTCAAGGTGGTAGCTGTCGTCCTCATGGCATGTTATGTACTGTACGGACCCTGTTTTCTGTGGTTGTATTCCCCCTGCTGCTTCATCCCAAAACACTGGTTTCACCAAATGCTTAGACACGCCATAGGAATTAATAGAGATATCAACAGATATGGAAATACTACTATACCAGTAACAGCTTGTTAATTGACAAGAACAGAGCAGAAGTTGTGTTAGGAAATGGCCATATTGAACCCTCTTTAAAAATAATAGAAGGGAAAGGATGTCTGTCATCTTATAATAAAATTGCTAGCGTTTTACATCATTTCACCCATGGTAATTTAGTACTTGGCAGAATAAAATCTGGCAACCAAGTCAGGCTACAGGGAAAAAAAATAAACTACAAAATTTGGCCTTCACCAGGAAGAGCAACCATTTTCTCCAACTCACATGAGGACTCCTTCAGTATTATTAAGGGCTTTCTTTGAAATCTTGAATTTGTTTGCAAAGGCCTTGTTAGTTTTGACAACGTACTCCCTGATGAAGAACTCAATGCCATGACGGAGAGTTTCTAGCTCAGGGGAGACAGCAACACGTGTTAATGAGTTCCATATAACCTCATCAGGATACTCAAACAAGGCCTCAAACAGCATACGAAAATGCATGATCCTTTTTGGGGTTAGCTGTGTGACATCACTTAATTCTACACTCTTCAAAACTGCAAGAGAGAGGGTGAACGAGCCAACCATCTCTGCTATGAATTTTGCTAGGTGCATTGATCTTAATAGCTGCATTGACTCCAGCTCTTTGAAGTGGTCCCAAATGCAAAACTGTGAAAATATATCCGGTAAAAAGAGATTATCTTTACATAATCAAAGCTGGAAAGCTTATGCATACAAACTATGGATCTTGCACTAAATTTACATTCCCTGTTTTTTAGCATATCCCATATCACACTCAGAGAGAGAGAGAGTAGAGTAGGTTCCTTGTTACTTCCTCATGAAAAGGAAAAAGGGTTACCTGTAAAGTAAATTTGTGTTTTTTGTCATGCTCACACAACTTGGAAGCCAGGGTAGTGTAATACTTGTTAAATATCTTTTCTTGTAAACAGCATTCAACAATAACTCGCATAATCTCTCTGTCCTGTACATGAAAACAAAATACATCATATAAATGAAACGAGGGAGGAAAGGAAATGAAGAGCATTTTGGTGGGGGGGCCAAGAGATACCAACCTGCTTTCCAACCAAGTCCAACCTCAGAAGCTTTTCAAAAGCATCGATGTAGTCCTCACCACTCATTATTATACAAAAGATTGCTTTTCTGGCATCTGTGTTCATCCTCTGTGAGGAAGCTAGCTGTAGCATCTTTTGGGCTTCCAGAACATCTTTGTCAATCGTATTGGCAACCTCTTGAACATTATCTGTTTTGGCAGCCATACCCCCTGACAGCCACCACTGGCCCTTGTTGTCAGGATCAAGCAGCTTGCTCCATTTTAGCCCTCTAATAAGAATTTCTTCAACTCTTAACTGAGACATCAAGAAAACCATTAAAAAGGGGGGAAAGAAGGAATACGCCATGTGAATAAGAACAAAGAATCTCATCATCTTAATTTACCTGTGCAGTTCAATATCACAACTAACAAGACTACTCTAAAAATTGCTGTAAGTGCAACCAAGAAAAAGGATATCTTAATGTTTAACAGAACTTTTTTTTAACAACAAGCCCGATCTTGTTTTATATGAAAATTAATGCTTTTCTTTGTTTTCCTTTTGCTTCTTTCCTCTCACTGTTAATATGAAATTATAAAATAACCTCCTGATTGACTTAACTGGCTGTCTTGTTAAGAAATATAGATTTGAAATCAGAGACATGAATGAAGAACTTGAAATGAGAAAAATAATGTCCAACTAGTAAGACCTTCTGTAGCCACTTTTTTATCCGCGCATGAGGTGCAGTTTCCTCCTTGGGCCTTTTCTTGTTGTTTTTGATATCAAATATGGTTTCAAGCATAAACTCCATCTGCAAAAGTTACCATGTATGATAATTCTAAACTGACCACAAAAATTGCAGAATCAAAAGAGATCTTCATGAAAAGCTTACTCTTTTTCCATTTATATTTGCCTGGCCTTCAACAGAGGAGGCCTTCAGCTCATTCACTCTGTTCTGTACACTCTGAATGAAGTTCTTCATTGCAGTGGGATCATCACTCCTTATTTTCATCCCACAGCCTACACGGCCAGTAATGGCATGTTAAACATGATTAATTGGGCAACATATCCTACTAAATTAGTACACAGAAGCGGTGACGTCATACTATTTTTAACACCACGGAGAATCAATCAGTGCAGTGCAAAAACTGCAGCCAGATTGCATAGGGAAAATGATAACTGATGTAAACAAGGAAAAGAATATGATGCTGGAATATTAAAGTGATTGACATGCAGTTCCTTATCAAAAAGTGGAAGCTTCATGGAGTGAGAACTTAAATCATAATCAAAACTGAATTATAAATAGTTGACAAATGTGAAAATCACATTGTAAACATCAAGGGTTGAAAGACTGTACAATTTAAAACTGTCAAGATAGTGGAGACATCAATCTCTCTCAAACACTTGCTCAACGTGATTAGGAGGTCATATATCAGATCACTGCAAAACATCAACAGAATTAATGCTATTAGCTTATATATTATTTTCATCAAATAAATTAAAAATTGATGAAACAGACAACAACATATGAGGGCAGAAGGAGTAACACAAGCATTACACAACTATTTTGTACGCAAGGATGGTTCTAGCCATGTATTCAAACGCAGATAATGTCACAGTTGCCAAAAACACAAAGATCATTATTGGAAACAGCAACAACTAAGGCTCCTATACCATCAAGTTGATAACCTCATTATTACATTTAACATATTTTCCTACAAAGAATACTGCCATTACAGCAAAAGAGAATGAATTGCCAATTAAAATGTCTCTCTGTTGAGAGAAACTAATGTGGTTTTTTTAATTGTACAAGCTTGTAATTCCGATGAACATAGACCTAACTTGTTACGATAGGCACATCATGCCCTTCAAACTAATTCATATATGCTTATGTGTATATTCCAAAAAGAGGTTCTCATCAATAGATTCAGCAACTGGAGCCATGTGACATGTCTTTATAATAATGCATAGAAACTTTACCCATGTTAGCTTTTACTACAATTTTTCATTTTTTTAATCTTTTTATGAAAAAATCCAACAACTACAGGAGAAAATGAGGCATTTACTAATTATAGAGATGGTGTGATTGATTTTTTATTTATTTACTGCATTGAGTCCTAAGATGAAGTGAATTAAAAATAGAATTTAGATTTATATTTATAAGCAAATTATATGCATATAAATAAATAAAGTTAGTTAACTTGCCTTGAGCAAACTCCAAATATGCATAAATAGGAGAGTAGAAGAGTGAGATTACGCAAGGAAATATTGTCTTCTTTGAGGCACTCATCCTGCATACCAAACAGAAAGGGTCATTGCTCAAAGAAAGATTTAATTTCTGAAATAAAAGTGATGAAAAATGAAATTTACTGGGGAAAAGACAGATATGGACCTATAAATATATGTTTGCTAAACCTAAATGTTAATATATATAAAACCCAGAATCAACTTTGAATGGTGGGGAGCCCATGGCACCCCCCAAACTTTGAATGGTCAAGCCGTTAAAAATCAATACAACAATTCAACGTTAATGATGTACTTTCAAAGGGTGTATGCACCTCAAAAGCTTTAGCTAGCGACGCCATGAACTTTGCACTGAAGTCCATCCCAACAGAGCAAGCCAAGCCAGCAACAAAAGATGCAAAAACAGCAGCATACCTTCAAAAAAGCGCAGGCATCCAAATCAATCCTAAGTTCAATAGTGAGAAGGATTCCAGGAAAAATAGAAGAGAAATTGTCAGAGACATATATATACAAACATGCACCATATTGATCAAATGTACATATAAAATCTAACTACCAGAAGAAGAAAAAAGTCATCCCAGAAAGGTATAGAATTTGAGCATAGCTATCAAAACAATTTTGTCATCAGGATGTCATTCATAGATTAGTCCAGGCCAAAACAAGGAAAACAAAGGAAAGAAGCTCATCACTGACAGCATGCCAGTGCATAAAACTGATGCACTTGCACGTATCCTATTATTTCCAAATGCAGTTCTTGAGATACTTTAAAATAATCCACAATATAGTTGATTCGGAAAATACATTTCCCACAGAAATTTCAATCATCTTTTGACCTAAAGAACTTGCAAGCTTTCTGCAGGTACACAAACACCCATTCTGAAGCATAGGTGGATCTATATAACAAAAATTATAGTTCCAAATTCGTTTCAAAGAAAAGAATTGTTTTCCCATAGAGCAAAACTTTCTTGTATTTCTTTCTTTATCCTTTTTTTTCCAATCAATATGGCATGTAAGAACCAAAAATAGCTTAAGAAAACACATTTAACCCAAGCGAACACAAAAAAAAAAAGCTTATCAGCATTGATACACAGATTGAGCGTATGAATTAATATTGCACAAGCAAGCAAAAACAGAAGAAGGAAAAACAGAGCAAATAAGAAATCATTAGTCAACAATTTACTTGACCTTACTATAGTAAAGTTTTATAGCTTCTACAATCTATAGTCACAACTGCTTACAGAAAGTTCACCCAAAAAATGAAAAAAAGAAAAAAGTAGAAAGGAGGAAGTAGATCCAGGCAGCCAACTCCAACTAGTTTGGAATTTATGCTTAGATGAAACAAGTTCTGTTAAAAAATAAGCTCAATAAAAAGAGACAAGGAGATATAAATGTGAAGAAAAATAAATTCACTCACTGTTCATTGCCACGAGGACCACCTGAACATGCTGCCAACACCTCATTAATGATAATCTGAGTACTGACACTGCGAACAGTGGACTGCACACGAATTAAATAAAAGTGTTCAAGTTGTTATTCATAAGCCATGCTCACTAATATCTTACACACGAAACTGGTGTTAAAACATTCTGGATTTGATAAATAGTTTCCAAATGGCCAAACTAATAAAAAAAATTAGGAAAATGCTTCAGATTAACCAGCAAGCAATGTTTTGTCTGCACAGGTTTGCTGGCCCATAAATTGTTAGGTCAATATGCAGCAATTATTGTTTCATAGGCTTTCAAACATATCATGTACAAGGTTTTTTCCTTTCGTTTTTTATCAGCATTACCATGAAAAAATTGCTTATAAAGCAATAAATCATAAGGAAAATTATAACATACACGGAAGATGGTAGCCATTTCGCCTGTAATTGATTCCACATTGGATTCAGATAGCCTATTCAGTAGACCTGGAACAGGTTTAGAATTAGAAAGTGTTGCATTTATAGGTTTAGCCAAAACTTTACATGAAAGCTTGATTTTGTACCTCGGACCCGTCTACGGATTTGAATATGTTCTTCCGACTCATTTCCTGCAAGAGATCTCAAGTGTGGAGCAACATATTTTATACCACTGGCCACTGTAGGCGCCTTCTTAGAAGTTTCCTGCAGCACGGCCTCCGCATCATGGGTCTCTGCTGGGTCAGATGCACCAATTGTCATGTCTCCTGCAATGTCTTGCTTTCGCTTGGACTTCTTTTTGTTTCTATTATGTGAAGGTGTCTCACTGGCACCTTCTTCAAGCCCCACTTCTGCACCTAAGCTTTCCTGCAGCTCAGAAATTGCTCCCATCACATCCTCACTCCCATCTTCTAAAGATTCCTTCGAAGACTTTTTCTTCTTATGTTTCTTATCAGAAGTTGTATCCTCGACTCCCTCAATGGGAAACTGGTTAGCATCTGGGACTTCCCCTTTATCAAAAGCAAGCACAGATGGTATTCCCTCGAGTAATATGTCCATTTCATCATCCATCCTCTTCAATTTTCCATCCTTTAATTTGAGTTTCTTAGCAAGTCTCCTTTCCATTTCCAAATCTTCTTCAGCACAAGCATCTTTCGTATCCATTTCAAGATACTCTTCAAACTTCGTTTTCAAATTCCTCTTCATGCCCTTTTTTTCTTTCACTGTCTTTAGAGCATTAGAACCACCATGTCCCAACAAGCCCAATTTCCTTTCCATTTTTGTTGGCACATTCTTTTCCTCTGGACTCTGATTTCTCCTCGAGTTAGTAGCATCTTCTTGCATATCTTCTTTCTCTTTCAAGTTCTTTGATTTGTTAACATATTTTGCCTTTGAATTTCCAAATTTTCTCTTACTGTCTTCAGCTCTCCTCTGTTTTTTAAATTGCTGTAAACATCATATAAGAATCACAGTTGCTACAAATTTATAAAGCCATAAATTACAAAAAACGGTAACCAGAAAAAAATTACAAGGGCAACTGCTTAAACTATAATACCTGATGTTGAACCCAAGATTCATGTTTTTTCTGCGTTGTCATTTTTCTATCTTCTTTTCGCCTTTCTCGGCGTGTCTTCTCATCAGGCCCTGCCCCTGCAACAAAATGAAACCCAAATTATCCACTTTGTAAATCATAAATCATACAAAACAAAGAAGAAGAAAAATCTACCGATACAGCAAAACAAGTTTAATCAGGACTTACTCATGGTTCCAAATTAAATGTCCACCAAATAATCTGCAAAAAGAAAGAAAAAAAATCAATTAAAAAAAATCCTCTCTATAATTATTATTACTAAAGGTCATCGCCTGCATTTATGTACTTGAGTCTTGATCTCGTAATTTAGTAGTATAGAAAGAGATTCATTGTCCTTATTTGTTTGATCATTGAATTTCCTTTTCCCCAGATCAATGAAGAAGTGAGAAGTCAGTTGATTCTTTTGAAGAACCGGAAGCGAAGCACTATGCCGAGGGGAGGGAAAAGAAATGGCTCCGAAGAAAGAAATTGGTTCTCAATGCTTCTCCACACCCAACGAGAAGAAACAGAGTTAAAATTACTAGTACAAAAATCAATCACTCAGGAGATTTCATCACTAACTTAACTATAACAGACCTAAAAAACAAGAAGATTATTTTCGCAATCTATGCTTGGTTGCAAAATAATAATAATAATAATAATAAATCATTCTGAAAAAATAACCGGACGAACACTTCAACTCAGCTGTATTGAGTAGTAATTACTTCTAATTTTGAAGAAATTTAAGAAGCACACAACTCAGCTGTATTGAGTAGTAAGTACTTCTAATTTTTAAGAAATTTAAGTAGCACAAGAACAGCAAAGGAGCAAAAGACTAGGCCTTTGCTTTCTCTTGTTTTTTTTCTGTGTATCCAAACATAACAATAACAGCCTCTTTTACACACAAAAATAAAACCTAAAAACAATTCAGCATCAAAACCCACTTCAAAAAAATGTTAAAAACACTAACCCACGACTCATAATCACATATCAAGCATACTCTAAGGCCACTGTTAGAAAATATAATAACACATACTGTAAAACATAAGAACTTTAATGAAGCTTTGATGGAAAAAAGATTACCCGTATATTTAGTGGCTATGAATGATAAGATTAAGGTAATAACTAATACTGGGATTTAACAAAAATTGTGCGACTCCATTGATATTCTCTTCTCCAAGGTTTTGCCGCAACTTCTCTCCAGGTTTTAAAGACGGGTGGAGTTGGTTTGTTTTACATTTTCTCCTCTCCTCTTAAATAAGGATCTTGGGCCATTAAAACCTGGTCCGTATTTAAACTGGGCTAAGCCCAAATATGGATAGTCACTAATGAATTTATAATTTAATATGCTAAAGGCTCAAGGCTTTAACCAAATCAAGACATGAATTAAGAATTTATACACCCATGAGTCCGAAATTTAGGATAGGGATACCAGTATTTTTTCAAGAAATTCTAAAGATAAATGAAATCATTTTCCCAATAATTTATTTTTTGAATTAAAAATATATAAAAAATCATTTTCCCAATAATATATATTATTGTGTGACTACATGAAAAATCATTTTCCCAATAATCATTTTCCATTCTTTTAATTGTTATCTATTTTGTTTTGAATGCTTTTCTTAATTAATTTTTTTTTAATTTCATCTCTCAATATATATTTTATTTTTATATCAAATTCGGTTCTCATTTTTTTATTGTTATTTGTTGACATTTGGCTTCATAGTGGTAATCACAATCTCGAGACTGGGATCACAAGTTCAAAAGGCTAACTCGGGTTAACTTAGATTTTTTTTAAAAGAGTTATTTTTTGCAATTGATTTTTTAAAAAAAAAATTATCCTTCAATCTTGGATTTATTGGGGTCTAGGATTCATTAACTCTTTCTTTTTTATTAGGTTATTTTGATCTAATGTGTTGGATTGCGGGTTTTGCGACTTAACCTAAATTGACTGGAGCCAATTTTTTTATTCAATTTATCTATTGTCATTGTTTTTTTTATCATAATATTAAATTAACACTAAGTTTATTAAATCTAGTCAAGTCAATGACCTAAAACTAAAACTGTTCTTTCTTCTTTAAAAATGCTACCATAACTTGAGCATTTTTCATGTTATAAAAAGTTTGGTTTGGTCCGCGATGCACCAATCTAGTGTGATATATTTTTTTACAAGTGTGAAATGAGTTCTTTTACTTGTACTTCTGGTTGTTTTTTAAATGTATTTTTAGTTTAAAAACACATCAAATTAATACTTAATTTAATGTTTTCTGATAATTTTGATGTGTTAATATAAAAAATCTTTAAAATGTTATTTTGATATATTTTAAAAAATATCTTACACCATAATTCCAAACAAACACTTATATTATAAAAAAATATAAAGTAGGGGTAACAATAACACAACCCAAAATTGTCGTTTGTTAATTTTATGCATGTTGTAATCATCTCCTTGCTTTGTATACACTCTCTTTCAAGAGTGTTTTCGATATGGACTAATTCCCTGTATACATGTTTATCACACAATCTGGATTTTCTTTAAAGCTTAACACGTAACTTAGATGATAAAAAACAAAGTAGCTTGGGTTAACCCGCAAAACCTATAGTCCAGGTAATAAGAACAGGATAACCCAACATATCATTGTTTTGGGTTTCAATGAAAATAGGGGAGAAATGACTCGATAAAGATGATGTTATGCTTTGATTTTGTTACATGTTATCTTAATCGAGGTAATGGAGGGGCAAACACTAGGTGTAATATGAACTCTATGAAAGTACTTGAGTAATCAAGAGATAATTCATCACCCTAAGTGAATTAGAAAAAAATATTCAATTTGTTTTAAAATAATAATGACCGAGAAATCATTAATAAATGTAAAATGAGATTTGAAAAGAGTTTCAAATTTTATTCAAACAATCAATGGCTATTATGTAAGAATAAATATGATATAACATGGCAAACATATTTCATGCTTTAATGTTAAATCAAAATATTATTGATGAAATGATATTAATTACACTGAGAAACCGATCACTAAAAGGTTAAGTCAAATCACTAATTTTTTTTTTAATATTTAAGGGGATTGTGACACATTAACAATGCACCTGATTTTCAAATATAAATTAATCAATTGTTGAATTGATAATAAATTAAATTGCATAGTTTATTTAATTCTATTTAATCATTATTGGAATTTAATATGGGCCAACGTATTATGAATCTAATGAGTCACACATATTAAGAATCATTAGTTAGAAATTAAACTAGAATGATTTAATTAAATATGATTTGATTAAAATATATTTTAAAATTAAAACTAGAATATAATTAATACATGGATTATATTTCTAAACCTAGAAATATCAAGTAAGAAATTAATTGAGTTAATTTCTACAATTATCCTGAATTAATATATAAATATTATTTTAAAAAATAATATTTTATCAATTTATATAATTTTTAAAATATCCCTATAAATTCAAGAAACCCTAGAAAGCAAAGTGAGCAATTGAGTTGTAAATGACCATTAGATTTTTATTTATTATTATTATTATTATTATTATTATTTGCCTCTACTAGCCATTCCCAAACGAAACCCTGCTATCTAAACCCTCACGGATTTATTGATGTTTGATTTTTCAGAGGCGTGTGGATTTGTAAGAGTAATTAAAAAATCAAAACATGATGATCTAGTAAACTAGATGGAAAAAAGAGGTTTTAAGAAGAATTTATATGAGTCTGATTATTCTGACTTTTGTGTGGAAGATTTGAGTTTGAAATAGAGAATAAAATGGGTGGAAGGGAGATAAAAGAAGAGGGGGGGGGGTTATATGTTTGTGTTGTATTATATACGAGGGTGCATTTATTTTTTTAAAAATTTTAAATTTATTAAGGATATAAAGTGTTAATTTCAAAAAAAAATAGAGGTAAAGGGAAAAAATTACTATATTATAAGAGTATCAGAGTAATTTTCCTTTTAAAATATTATACTTCCTTAAAAAAAAAAATGATGTTCGTCTTGAATAAGTATATGTGAAAATTTACTTTAAAACCTTTTTACCAAATAAAATATTTCTAACATTCCGAAGAAAATAAATTGGGCCCATGAATTTTGTTTTAAAACAAAGAAAGCCAGGCATATGGGCCTTGGTGCGCATGCATTTTTTTTGTTGTTAAATAAGCCTAAGTTTTTTTTTTTTTTTTTAATTTGAGAATAAGATTGTCTTTAAATATATTTTTTAAAATAATATTTAAGTAATTGTTTAATAACTTTAATTATGTGATATTTTTCAAGAATATTAGATCTTTTAAATAATGATATAAAAATTATTTTATAATAAATTATATGTTAACCTAACATGCAAAATTTTATAAAAATTGATCGTTAGTATTTAATAAGAATAGAATATTTATTTTTTAATGTATTTAGCCCATGTTTATTATTCACATATTTATTCATAAAACTATGTAAAAATGATCGATTGATGATTTTTTTTTAATTAAAACTTGTTTTTACAATCTTAATAAGTTTTTATTTAAAAAACAATACTTCTAATAAAAAGATATATTTCTATCAAAATAAAAAATATATATTAATAAGGAAAGAGAGTTTTAAAATTTTAAAATGTATTTTTCCTCTTTAATTCAAGTTGTCGTAATAATTACTATTTTTTTTTTATAATGCTGCTAATAAAAAAATTATTATTGTCAAAACAAAATAAGAATTATATGAATAGGATAAGATAATCTTGACTAAAAAAATAAATTTTTCCTCCTAATCTTAATCTTGACTAACAATTAAATAAAAAAATATTTTAAAAATATCTGTTAACGCGGCAGACACTTAGTAAAAATAAAACTAAGGGTTTTATTTTAATTCTGTAGCCATTGTGTTGTGACTACGTGGCCATGTATTTTTCTGAATCCACTTCGCACGGTTCCTTCGATTGAAAGTAACAGATAGAGTGTGGTTCTGTTATTTTTAAAGTATATTTTATTTAAAAATATATTAAAATAATATTTTTTTATTTTTAAAAAATTATTTTTAACATTAATATATTAAAATAATATAAGAATATAAAAAAAAAATTAATTTTAAAATAAAAAAATTAATTTTTTAAAAAAAAAAAAAGGTTGAAGAGTTGCGACCACACGTCAGGCAGTTCCGATCTTTCTTTTGAATAATCCTGGCTGCGTTCAATTTGCCGACAGAGGTGGGAGGCAGCCTGGTAGCCCTGTCTTTTCCTTTCCTTTCTTTATTTCCTTTTCTTTTTGTTTTTAATTTTTATTTATAAACCCCACATCGTTTGCCCTACCCTCGAAGTCAAAATGACCACTGAGATGGTGATTGTAGTCGTAATTTGTTGGCTGTAACAGTAGATATAGTGGTAGCTGGTAGGTGGTATTAAAAATATATTATTTTAAAATAAGGGTTGCAAATGATATAAGAAAATAGAAAAATTATAAACAAGATCATACATTAACAACTAGCAATGGACTCGCAATATGGTAATTCCTAACTCATTAAATATGAAAGGAAAAAATTAAATAAAAAGATAAGAAAATTAGCCCAATTAAATTTGAGTTAATATAACAAACTTGTAATTTGGATAATATAGATCAAGCCAACTCAGGTTAACTTGTCATACTTGAAAGTCAGTTCATGAGATCAGAATAACTTGATAAAAAAAAAAAATAACTCGCATTAACTTTTCAAATCCATGGTTTGAGTTATTAGATTGAAAGCATTCTATATAGAAAAACCACAAAGCTTAATTCCAAACCAATCAAATATTAAAGGGTGAAATTGAAAAATTAATCTCAATTATACAAAAGGATCCAAAATAATAATAAAAAAAGCAATTGAAAGAATAAGAATTGAAATTGAAATAAAAAATAAATTTTATTTTTTTATTGAATAGTGAAATTAAAAAGAAAAATCAATTTAACAAAAAAAACCCAAACAAAAAAAACAATAAAAGATCAAAATTGGAAAAAAAAAATTGTTATTAAAAGGCAAAATTGAAAAGAAAAACTAATTTAATAAAAACAATAAAAAAAATAAAAACAATCAAAAGAAAGAGGCCTAAATTAAAAAAAAATAGCATATCACAAATTATAATTGAATGATGAAATTAAATACAAATTAAAATTTTACAAAAGAATAAAAACTAAATTTAATATTTTAAAAAAATCAAAGAACAACCTTGAAACTTTGCATGGGATTCTCAAGAGGAAGAAAGAGAAAGAAAACTGATCAATTTTTTTAAAAAATAAATCTCAGGGATTGAAGAATAATTTCAGGGGCTAATTTTTTAAAAATAATTTTTAAAATAATCTTAAATAAAATAAATAGTAATAAAAGAATAGAAATTAAATCTGACAGATTAAAAAACTAAAGGAGGGTAAAATTGAAAATAAATTTCAATTTTATAAATAATTTAAATAAAAAAAATATAAATTGAAAAAAAACTGATCAAATTATGAAAAACAAATTAAAAGACTGCCGTGAAATTTTAAAAGTTGAAGTGTTAAAATCAAGGAGAAAAAAAAAAAAAAGGAAACAAGAAAAGAAACGGGTGCCAACTGGGGAGAAACTAATCACACTTGCCATCTAGGGAGGTAGGCCCATCATTACAGATCATAAAACACTAAGGATGCTTGTTTTTTGCCGTTGTAATTCGCTAAACGCATTGTTCAAATATAGCGGGTGATTTACTCATTGACACATGTAACACACATAACAACAATTGTTTTTTGTATATTTATAAAAGTACCAATTTGCTCCTTAAAACTACATGATAATTATAAAATATAAATAAGCCCCTGAAGAAGAAAATTTTGAATTTAAATGCAATAGAGTTATTTTATTGTGATATGAAAAGTGAAATATAAAAAAAGGCTCCTAGTTTCAAGTTAAATAATTTTTTTTTATTTTTAAAAATAATTATGTAATTATATTGTGAAAAGAAGAAGAAGAAGAAAAGACCTAGATACAAACTAAATTCTATAATAACTACTCAACCATGTAAAAATCGAATTACCACTGGTTAAATTTTTTTAGAAAGATAAAATAGTAATTTTATTATTTTAATTCACAATTATTTTTATCGTATTTTTTCCAGTGTTTGTTAATAACCCAGAAACGACAAAAAAAGATGAATCAAAGAGCAGCTTCCTTTTCTTCCACAGCACATATCCATCCATCCAAATCCAACTTCCAAGAGAAGTCATGGGTTGGATGACGCCACGTGTCAGAATAATACAACTCACCGCACCTAGTATCGGCTATCAACCATAAAAACCGGCGAACATGAAAAATAAATCTTAAACAGCACAATAAAGACCTTATCCATTGATTTTCACATTTTTCGCAAAATAATTTCAACCGTTAGATTGAAGTCCCATCAATCATCCATAAAAAAATACAACGGTCCAAAAGAACCCACCACCATTTTCAATTTTCAACACTTCCGAATTCAAAAAGCATAGAGAGAGAGAGAGAGAGAGAGAGAGAGAGAGAGAGAGACTCTTATCTATAAGAGAGAAAGCACAAGCCTTTATTTATTGTTTTGCTAGAGCCTGAAACCAATATATTTCTCCATTTCTCTCTAAATTCTTCGTCTTTAGAAACAAAGTTTGTGTCTTTGTTTTTCGTAAGTTGTTGTAAGAAATTATGGCAGATGTTTTGAGCCAAACAAGTCTATTTTTTTCTTCTAATGTTGGTAATTATCAAAACCATCAACAAAATAGTATTTCTGTGTTTGCAAAAAGTTGCAAGCTTAAAGGGTTCCCTTTGAAGGCCAAACCACAGGCTTTGAGATCACAAATTACAAGATCTTCTTCTTGCAGTGATTTTTATGGCAAGAGGTTTGCTGTTCTAGGAAATCAAAGCAAACCCAGAAGAGGGTATCTTCGTCAAGCTTCGGTTGTGGCTCAGGTTGGTCAAATTTGTATGATTTTGATTTATAGACTCTATTTTGGATTTCTTGTTTAATGAGATTTTTTTTATCTCTTTTGTTTAATTTTGTTGCGGGTTGAAGCCTTGATTTTTGCTCCTGTTTGATATTATAATAAATAAAAGAATTATGAGATTTTATATATTGTGGAAAATCGAAGTTTTATTTTATTCTATTTTTTGTCATTTTATTATTACCAGGATGGATAAATATTTATCGGGTTTTCCTTTTGTGGAATTGACAGACTGGCCTTAGGCTTAAATATGCTCAAAAATGGTGGGAGAAAGGTCTGCAACCCAACGTGAGAGAGGTGACTTCTGCACAAGATCTTGTGGATTCCCTAATGAATGCCGGGGACAAACTTGTTGTCGTTGATTTCTTCTCCCCTGGATGTGGTGGCTGTAAAGCTCTCCATCCCAAGGTATGATATACATAACCATTTGGATATAGATATGGTGCATGTGAATGTGAAAAGGTTAGTTATTTTTCTGAGAGATTGCTGACGGATATCATTTTTTTTCCGGCAGTTATGTCAATTGGCAGAGATGAACCAAGATGTACAGTTTCTTCAAGTGAATTATGAGGAGCACAAATCCATGTGTTATAGCCTCAATGTCCATGTTTTACCTTTCTTCCGGTTATATCGAGGGGCTCACGGCCGGTTATGCAGCTTTAGCTGTACTAACGCCACGGTTAGTTTCACTATTCATTAACTTTTGTTGATTAGCTGCAATAGTTGAAGTGAGTTTTATAATTGTTTCTATTATGAACATGCCAATCTGTTTCAGTTTCTCCGTTTTCTGTTTTCTGTTTTCTGTATAGTAAGAGCTTCAACACATGAAAGAAGGAAAAACATAGCTTGATTGATTCTTGAAATAGAACATTTTTCTGCTTATGTTTTCGAGATCCAAGAATCGACAACTCACTCGACTTCACTTGTTAATCTTGAGTTAGAATTCATCTGGTTCTTTTTCCTAGGAAGATGCTGCTTCACAAACCCATTTTTCACTGGACCAGATTAACGGATTCCTCTTAATTTACTTCAACATAGCATCAACCATACAGTATATTATGCATGCTCTGCCAGTCTCGTTGATTGTTTCTATAATGATGATCTCTGTTTTGGTGCTGTTTCAGATCAAGAAATTCAAAGATGCATTGGCCAAGCACACACCAGACCGATGCAGCCTTGGGCCAACAAAAGGGCTGGAGGAAAAAGAGCTTGCTGCACTGGCTGCTAACAAAGACCTCTCCTTCACCTATACACCCAAAAAAGTGCAACCTGCACCAGTCCCTGCAGCGGAGGAAGAGGTAGTACCAGCAACAGCCCCATCCCATTCAGACGGAGGCCTACCTCCTCGTCCTCTCACTCTTCCTCTTCCTCTTCCTACAACAAGCTTGAAGTCCGCTCAAGACTCAGGGGAGAAAACCCTAGTCATTTCTGGGAGATGATGTGGTGTGGTCAGCCATCAGTGTCCTCCTCCCTACTCCTTGTACAGTCTGTGCACTACTTTCATTTTGTATCAGTATTAGAAATGAACAAAACCAGTACAAGCTCAGGGTTTGGATTTCTTTTTTTGGATCCTAGCCTCTGCTATTATGAGCCTTAAGAGAGATCTTTGTGATTGTAATTTGTAAATTGTTTTAACTTGTTGATATTAAAAATAAAAAAATGTTATTTTAATATAGTTTCAAATAAATATTACTCTAAAAAATAATCTAACCATTAATGACACAAAAATATTCATATCAATCATGGTTTGGTACATCAGAGCATTAGATGACATAAAATTTTAACTTTTTAAGGGGAGGGATAAGTGCGTTAGCTTCTAATTAGTTCTATTTTAAAAAAAAAATATTAAAGAATTGAGAATGATATTAGAAAATTCCAAAAAATATCTAAGAAAAGTTGTTTAAATTTTTAGCCAGATTTTTATTAATTTATCCTTATAAGTTGAATTATTCTTGATTTTTCTTTTATTTTTAGCTGAAATATTTGTTTTATTTTAAAATTCCATGTAAAATGTCAGGAAAGAAATAAATTTTAAGTAAAAGTTATAAATTTTTAATTATCAAAACAATTTGAAAACATAAAAATAATTAAAAAAATAAAATAAAAATTAATTATTTTAAGGTACTTTTAAAATAAAAAGGAAAAAAACTGTGTGAACTGCGAGGTGATGTGAGCGAGGGCATATCCAGATAAAAGGTTCCAAGCAGGAGCGTAAAGTGGGGATCGCTGGAGCACATGAGAAGATGCAAGGAACTTGACTAATATATAAAAGTAACATAAAATGGATAAGATTGCGTGTGTATGAGGATGGATCCACGTGGCCCAACTCATCTTACACACGCAGTATGCTCTTTGTGGGGCCAGGCTATCCTCTCTTTTTATCTTGACACAACTTGCAAGCAATTTTTCGAAAAATCTAAAGCCTCTCCTCTCTCGTATCCCCATTAATTAACAAAAATTAAAGAGTTCAAGAAAATTAGTGTTTATCTATACCCATTGAAACTTGAATTACAATAATAATTTAAAATGTTTTTTATTATGATTTTTAAAAAATTTATTTTATTTTTTAATATTAAGATAATTAAAAAAATTAAGTTTTTTTTACCTTTATATAGAGTTAGTATAATTTATGAGTTTATCAGGGTAATTCATATTATCTTAGTTTATAAGTTTGGTGGAGTGTTATTTATTTATTTATTTACATGTTTAGCTGATTGATCTAATTTGCAGGTCTAACAAGTCTAATTATTATTATTTAAAAAATAATTATTTTTATTGATTTTATTTTTAAATATTAAGTTAATTGAGAATTCAGTTTCATAACTGAAATCAATACAACATGTTATTATCTCAATATTTTTTTAAAAAAAATTGTTATTTCGAAGTTATTTTTTTCAAAGTTAACTTATATTTTTACTAATTATCTAATTTATCTTTAGATCTATAAAATCTATCCATTTAAATCGGATTAGCTTCCATTAGGTTTTGAAAATCATGTTTTTTTTTAAATTAATCTATATTTTTACTAATTATTTAAATTATTTTTAGATCTATAAAATCTATGGAGAAAGTATAGCTCACACGCAGCGAATAACTTGCGAATGTACAAGTGTGTCCTCTATTATTGCACATACTAATCTTTGTGGGGATAAACTTGTATAAATGATTGACACGATTTTAGGGATTGAAGAAATCCTAAACTCATATCTTCTTCTCTGCCGATGTGCCCTAACTTACCGAGCACACGAAAGTGCTTGGTGGGGGCACCTCCATATTTGGAACACAAATGTAGTGATCTATAATCGAAGCTCCTCTTTTTTCTTGCCATGTGTCCTGATTCCCAGCACATGAGGGAGCTTCGAACTATGCTTTCGTGGGAGGCCTGTCTTAAAATGATTTGCACAGATTGAGGTGTTGAAGCATCACGAGGCTCCTTCCTTCTCCATCCAGGTGTCCAGCACGGTATATCCCGTCAAAGATTAGGTGTCCCTCTAGACATGGACATTTGCGACGCCGAGGGGCCACATTATTTCTTTCTTAAAAATAATGTTCAGGTGCTTGAAGAAAGAAAATCCACCATTTAGGTTATAAATCTGTCTAAGTTAAATAAATTAGTTTTATTTTTTTTAGATAAAAAAGTAGGTAAATATAGCAAGTGAATCAAAATAAAAATAAAAAAGAAAAGCAATCATTATAATTCGAAAATAAAACCTTTTACCAAAAAAATAAAAAGGCTAAATTCTTAGTTAATTAAATATAAAAGGAGGAAATTGAATAAAAAAAAATTAATCCGAGTCAACTAACTAATGATAATCTTTTGAGTATTCATAGGATATATTTTCAACATATAAACACTCCAATTAACTGCTTCAGACTAGAAAGTTTTTGGTTATCCGCTACTGTTTAATATGCATTATTCTATATTTAAAATAATCCAATTCTTTTTTTTTAATACACCATTTTGATGTGGCGATATAATGTTATGAGTTATTTTTAAATTTGATATTTGTTAGAGTAACTTTCAAAGTCATCTGAAGTATGTTATCTTTCTCGATCACTAGGTTGTGTTTTAATCATGACCCCTATTTTCTTTTAGATAATAAATTTTATCTCTTCTTTCTCTTCCTCTGCCTAGGTTTCTAACTTGAATTTCTTGTTCATGGATAAGCAATGAATTGTATAGTTCATCAACTGAAAAAGTAAATGTCTTTAGACATTTTAATTGAACAAATAACATGGTTATAATTTGTTGTAATAGATCACAAAATATTCTCTATCACTATAACATCTTTTATTTTATCTATATGAAGTCTCATTTTACTAGCTATAGCTGATGTTCTAGAGAAATATTTATTTACTGACTCTCTTAGCTTTATTTGAAGAGTTTCAAGCTCTCTAGAAGAGCTTGAAGGTGTTGTCATTTCACTTTGATTTTTCCTTGATTTTTTTTTTTTTTTATGGAGTCCTATATATGCTTGAAGGTATCATTTTAAAGAATAGTCTCAAGTATAGAACAATCTATAATTTGAAATAAATAATTCTTTTCCTTGAGGTCTTCTAATTTTTATTCATCGTGAATTTTTTTTTTGTGTTGCATCGATTGATGTTTTTGCTTCAAGAATGCTAAACTTTATAAGATGAAAATACTATTTGGATCTCAAAATTTATTCCATCAACATATTTTAATGGTTATAATGACCATCGAAGCATGGGTTGCAGGTTGTATATAGTTTATAAGATGCCATTGGTGATTGTTTCCATGGAGGCTTTTTTTTAATCTTCTCTAGTGTTTCACTAAACTCACAATTATCTTCACTTATATGTTTTACTCTCTTTTCGTGTTTCACTTACCTCACAGTTCTCTTCACTTATATGATTACAAGTCTTGATACCATATATTAGTGCAAATTTCCAAAATAAGAATTATATAAATACATATCAAGAATGTTCTAAAAAAATTTGCTGCTATTTATCACAATCCTATAACTAACAACCTACCTTACTAACTCTGATTTTTCCTAAAAAATAACTAATAACATAAACAACTTCCTAATGGATAGAAAAACTATAGAATTACTCCAATATGATATCATGGTTGATTGTTTTCCTAAAGAATAGCTTAATAACAAACTCCATCCTCAGGAATAACTAACTTAATGATCTTTTACAAAAGATTGTAACATTCTTTTTTAGTCTTAACATTAACAAATCTCTGATACCATTTATTTTTTGGATTGATAGTAAATAATAGTGAAATAAAATATAAAACATAAACTTGTATAAAATATAGACTTTTATTAATTCAAATATTACAAGATGATAGTGAGTAGAGTGAGCACATAATATTGCAAGGTAGGACTTTTGCTATACTCTTAGAAGATTATTATACATTTATTTATACAAAAAACAAATTGGGCTAGATGTATTTCATTTTTTTAAATCGAATTTGTTTTAATCAATCATCATGGATGACATTTTAATCATTTTGAGATGAAAGGTGATAATAGCATGAGGGATGATGTTTTGAGCACTTTGATTTGGCAAGTGATGATGATGTGAGGAATAATATTTTGAGTATTTTGAACTAGCAAGTGGATAATGACATCAAAGATGATGTTCTTGAATACGTTTTCTTAGAAAACATTCTTTTATTGATCATAAATTTGTCCTATGATATCAAGACCATAATATCTTCATTAGCTAGTGTATGGTCTTCATCATCAGAACTTGAGGTTCGAGAAAGAGCTTTTTGAAGTTTTTTCTTGTACTTGGATTTTGAGCTTGTTGATGCTAGGTCTTCTTCGATATTTCTTTTGGAAGTGATAAATATGAATTAATATTCTTGAGATGGGGATGAATATGATGGTAGTTGTTTTTAGGATTGTAACAAAGTGGTTATCACTTGTGTACAAGCTTATTGTTTTTTGAACTATAGCCACCAATTGACCTTAATGATCTTCATCAAAGCAGGAACATAATTCATCACTATCCTAAGAAATAAAATAAACCCAACATATTATCAAAAGGACTCTGAAAGTGAATGTAAAATGAAGAGAAAGAGGAATTGATGTTGATGATATGTGTTAAGTGAACAACTTTTGACCTTCTAAGACTTTCTTAGGAAGGTTTTCTGTTTCTAAAGCATAGTATAGCCACGAACTATTATGAAACCATGCTAGAAGATTGTTTGAATAATTCTTATCAAGACAAATGAACTAATAATAATCATAATTCTTGAGGTAGAAGGCATTAAACTTTGCAATTTGGTTTTGAAGATAATTGTATACTTAGGGTTAAAAACTTTTAGAAAACTTTTTAGAAGTATATGAACTTCGGTTTCAGTCTTAATAAGTCAAGACATTTAGTATTTTGAGTTTTGAATAGTTAATTTTTTCAAGGTTATTGTTGTCTTGATTATGAGTTACCTTAATAGAGTTGGTGTCTACCAAGATAAAGTCATAAATTGCCTTGTTTTTTATATAATTTTTAGAATATAATGAAAAACTAAAGGGAAATAATGAGGAATAATTTGGTTGGTATCTTTATTGTAAAATTCTTTTTCAATAACAAGGAGGAATATATACATCTAGCAAAAATTTGTTTCGAAGCAATACTTTGTACATGTTTTTTTCAAAATATATTTTGTTGATTTAAAATCAATTCATAAAAAAAATTCTATGAGAAATAAATCATCTTAAAAAGACATGTATAACACAATCGATAAGAATGGAATATTATTTGTTTTGGTTGATAAGTATAGTTTCTTAACCATGTAAAGAATGGGATATTATTTTGTATCTTAGTAAGATCTTCATAATATTTTGTTTGAATTTGATTTCTTTGTTCTTAAATATAGGTTTTGAAGAATTAATTTCTTAATTATGTGTTTTGTATTGAATAGAAATCATTTCTTAAATTTTCTTTATTGATTTGAAATTCTTCTTGAATAACATTTAACTAATTTATGTACCGTATTTTACCCTATGTTGGTGAAATGGTTGGAGAGTCTAATTTCTCTTGAATCTCAATAATATGAGGAAAACTTGTTTTACTAGTTTGATAATATTGCTTAGGTATAGATCTATTGAAATCCACTCCTTAAAGGTTTGAAGTTCTTGATCTTCTAAGGTTTAAGTTTATAATCTTGATGGGTAAAGTTTAGCTGATTGAAAAATAATTTTTGCATTTCCTAACCAATCTTTTATGATTTGTACTTGATGATTTTTAGATGATAATAAATTTGAAATATTGACTTAAGATAATTTTTAATTAACAAGATACATGATTTGAATGTTTGAATTTTAAGGGTTATTTTTAATGAGAAAAGTTTGACTTTAAGGTGATTTTTTAAGAGCTTTTGAGTCTAATTTGTAGCCGCGACTTTATAATATATTCTATATATAATTGATTTATTCTTGTAATCTTCAGGCATGTTAGTTTTAGTTTTGATATTTAGAGTAAAAGTTTTTAAATATTTGGATCAAATAATGAAATAGTGAAGTGTAGGTAACAATTGAAATACACATGACCATTAGCGAGATTTGATTAAAAAAAAAGTGATGTCTCTTAAAATACATGAGTAGGGGAGTCTAGTCTAAAATGTTGAGGATCTAATTAAATAAGTTAAAGTATTTTAACTTGAGAATTGATAAGTAAAATCTTGATATTGATATGAATGATAACATGATGAAAAGAATAATAAAACAAAATAAAAATTAAAATAACTAATAACATAGTAAAATCCACTAACAAATTCACAACAAATACTTGAAAAGAGGAAACTCCCCTCTTCTCCTCTGCCGATGTGCCCTAACTGTGGGGCACCTCTATATTTCTTGCCATGTGTCCTGATTCCCGACACATGAGTGAGCATTGAACAGTGCTTGTGTGGAAGGCTTGTCTTCGAATGATTCGCACAAATTTAGGTGTTGAGCATCACGAAGCTCCTGATTGGATTGCCAATGGAGTTTTGATAGTTTTCAAAGTTGAAAAATATAATCAATAATCTTTTCTTAAAGGACTACATAATTTGATCCAATTTTGCACACTTTGCATTGTTACACCAATTTTGCAATCTGCAAATCACAACTGTTCTTGGGTTTCAACTTTTGTAAACCAATTTTGCAATGGTTGATGTCTGACAAGAACATAGATTAAAACAATTGCACACTGTTTATGACATTTGATCAAGAAGATGTTTGTTTTTCGGTAAAAATCATATTTTTAAAATTTTTAATTATTTTTATTTAAAATTAATTTTTAAGCTTTTTAGATTATTTTAATGTGTTGATATTAAAAATAAAAATAAATTATTTTATTATATTTTAAATTAAAAAATACTTAAAAAAACAAGATGTAAATAGAAAAACTGTTTAGTGTGAGGAGAAAATATTTGAAATTGCTAGTTTTAACGTGGCATTTTTGTGTGACACGTCTATCAAAAACTAATAATAAAATGGATGAAGAAATTGAATAAAAGATAAAATAAAAGAGCCACGTTAACAACCAAAAAAATACATTAACCCTTTTTTCGCTAGTTTATTTGTGGAGTTCGTCTTTTTGTTTTTGAATTTAAGACTCATTATTTATTGGCTATGGTTTAGAATCATGAATAATTTAGTGCCCATTAAGTACTGTTTTCTGATTATTATTTTTAATTATTTTTCATTAACCATACCAAGTTTTATCCTTTATATAGAATACATTTGTTTTAATATTGATTCCATCGAGATGATAATTTTTTAATATTGTTTGTCTTAATTTTTGTTTTAATAATATTTTTTCATGAATAATATTTGTTTTAATATTGTTCATTTTAATAAAAAATCATGATGATAATTTTTTTAAATTTTGAGATGACAACATATTAATTCGATCGAATTCAACCTTTTAAACTTTTAATTCGAGTTATAGACCTATTTGGATTCAATAAAAAAAATTTCTAAAGTATTTTAATTTAATTATATAAAAATCAGCAACTACAATAAAACAACAAAATAGAATACAATTGTTTTATTATGAGGGGTTGTAAAAAAGTAAAAATTATTTGAGAACAAAGTTAAAATTAAATAGAGTTTAATAGAATAATACATAAACTAAAACTCCATTTTATTTTGTGTGTGTGTATAATTTTTTTAAAAATTACATTTAAAAATGAAAAGAAGGTTAGCCGTATCAGCCTCGACGGCCTAATATATATCTTAGACCTTTTAAAAAATTCTAAGTACATGTGTTTGTCAACCCAAGCCCATAGGCCTTGGCCATTAAATTTTTTTTATATATATAAAAAGTAGGAGACTCATCATGTACTACCAAGAACCCGACCACCATAAAAGTGGCTAGTAAATTAAGGTTGTGTAATTTGTTTTATCACAGAATCTAATTTAAACTTATTTTTATCTAAAAATACTTTTTTAACCACAAGAAACCAATTTTCTAACTCAACAAACCTCCAAATTAGTTTAAAAACACAAAATAAAACCAGAAAAAAAAAAAAAAAACCTTTTGCAACCTCAATCTATTTTTTCAAGTGATATGGAAGCTTAAAAATACCTTAATGACACTCATTTAATAAAAAGAAATACCTGGATATCAAATTTGACTATTTTTGTAAACTGAATCGAAACAACTAACTTTTCTCTCTCTCCTTTGTCATTTTTCTCTTTTCTTTGTCATTTTTTGAGGATTTTCTTTTCCTCTCTTAAACCTAAAGACTAAAATGTAAATAAAATAAATTTTTGTATTAAATTGTATAATTTTCCAACTCCAGGGATAGAATATAGAAATTGTATAAAATCTTAAGAATAAAAGGCTTTAATATTAATTTTTTTAAAAAATAAGCTTCTATTTTACTAAGCTTTTAATTGTGGTTCCCTCATTTTTAGTTTTTCACAAACAACAAAATTAAAGTTGTTTTTTTAATATTAACAAACAAGCTAATGTCAAAATGTTTTTTTTTAAGTCGAAAAATATAAAATAAATCATTAATTCAAATCACTAATCAACACAATATGGAATGGCGTAGTTGAAATAAAGAAGCTTAATGGCCAAAGTAAAAAGAGAGAATAAATGATATAAAAGAAAAAAAGTTTCTTTTAAATAAAGGACTACCATTCCATCTTACTTTCAACTAGGTCCCCTTGTTTTTAATTCTTCATAAACAACTAAACCAAAATCTTTTTTGCAAAATCTAGAACCAACTCCATGATAAAATATTTTTTTTGAGATTGCAAAAACCAAAAAGAAAAGACACAAAACTAAATATCAAGCCCAATCACCAATTAATATAATATTAAATAATCAAATTAAAAAAAATAGTGAATGAAGTAAAAAAACATTCAAAGAAAAAAAAAAGAGGAAACATTGTGTGAATCCTCTAACAAGCCAAATCATGTAATTTAAAAAACAATAAAAATTAAAAATAAAATCTTGAGATACTCTTTTTTTGCCCTGAAATTCACTTATATGGGCCGAAATCAATAGAGAAACTTGAACTTAATTACCTTCTTCTCTAAATGGTCAAAGTAAATAAGAGTAGAAAACCTCCAAAACTCCAAATATCGGAAGTTGGGCCGAAATCACTTTTAGCTTCATGTTAGACCATTAATCAACCTAAGCAGGTTACATCTCGGTATGTTGGAAGGCCCATCTTAAGCCCAACAACACACCTTCAAATTCCTCTCTTTCTCTTCGGCTACAGTGAAAGAAAAACTAGCTCGTCATCTTCTATCTTCTTCCCCCAAATTAGAAAGGAAACACCCAAAAACACCCCAATCCTTTTCTTTTAGATTAATTAATTTGTATATATATGTCTTGAAACATGACTAAACAATTAATAATTGTGTAGAGAATATATTCTGAAACGTGACTAAAATATTATTATTTCCAGACACAATCGTGCTCAATCAAAATCAGCGTTTAGCAAACTTTCTACCTTTCTACCTTTTTCCTCTGTCGTGCCAATCCCTTTGGGGCATTTTTGTTTGTTTTTTTTTTTTTTTCCTCTTATCCAAACTCTATTAGGCGTGGTTCCTTTGAGCATCCTTATGTCGTCTGATGAGGCCAAACGCGACTTGTCTCCTTGCGGAGAATCAGAAGGGCTTGTTTTCTAGAGGAAGGAGGTAAAGTAAGAAGACTATCCTCATAAAATCATCTTAGGGATCTGTGGACATAGGTTTAAATCACGAAGCAAATCTCTTGAGAGCTTCGAACCGAACAAATATAATTGTTAAATGCTAATAAAAGAGTTCATGTAGTCTTTTCTTGTGTCGATGCATGGTAATGCTAACTTGTGTTCATCAGGAGGGCAAGAAGCAGTGAATGGCATGTATCTGACAATATTAATATGATAATCATGATTTCCATGTATTAAGAGGGAGATTAAGAAGATAACAACTGGAGGTTAATTTTCCTGTTGATGATATTATATTACATTACCATATGGTTTTTCATATCAGTGAAGCAGTGATCTTGAAGGAGATCCTTGCAACTTGCAAGTTCACAGGATAATCACCATAAGCCTGGCATGAGGAGCAGAAAGAAAAATGTAGCCAAGAACAACCTGCCAACGGATTCATCTCTTCTTGATTATGCGTATATTGATGGAAGCAAAAACGAGTCGTCGGCAAGTCATCCTTGGCTGCATCAATCTTTATGATCCTCCATGGAAGGCTGTTACAGTGAGATTACAGCAACTGAAGCAAGAAACAGGGACACTTTGCTTAATTTGCAGGCGTAGAGGGAGAGCTGGGAAGGATGGGAAGACAGAGGAGAAAGATGGGACGAGATTTCAAGGAAGCTTACGAGCCTTAAATACAAACGAAGGGGCCATGAGCTGCAATATTTGTGATAAAATACACTGCAGTATTATTTTGTGCCTATTTATCTGCTACCGAGGCAATTGGGACAGCTCTTGCGAGAGGATATGGTCTTGGCCCCAGACGAAAAAAGTAACAGAGGTCCTTTCTTTCATTCCTTCGTCGCCATCGAATTAGCACACTAATCATGAATTAATCTTATTAGCAAGCAACTAGTCATTGATTAAAGAATGCATGCTTCACGAGGTGTTCTTTAATTTGTGGAGAAGACTTGTTATTCCACTATGGGATTTCGGATTCAAGTCATGTCCTTTGATTGATATCTTGGAGAGATGATGACATCTTTATACTTTATTATTAAAAAATAAAAAAATTCATAGGAAAGTAACTCTAAAACAAGGTCAAGATTATTATTCATTTTAACAGTGTAGTGATGAACTCTTCTTCCCTTGGTGATTAAACCTTTGGAATAATAAGATGTATTTTTATTATAACATAATTGCCTTTTATAAATTATATAAAGTTAAATTAGTTATTTAAGGGTACCCAAGAGCATTGTTGTGAATTATATTTATTAAATATAATTTTAAAAAAGTTTTTTACACGTGGGGATGACCTCTGTGCTATGTAGTCGTTGAATGTAGAAATGTCTAGCCACTAAACATCACCTTTCAAGATGGTGTTTGAAATGTCTCAGCACTTTTAATACAATCGAGTGATGCATTCTTTTTACACATATTAGGTTTGATTCCAACAATTATTTTTTTTCTTTCTTTCTCCCCACCTCAAATTCCGTATCACCCCTTTAAAAAACCAAGTCCAACCCCTACAATATATTTATCCTTCAGATTTGATCTCTTTCATTTTAATTATTATTTTTTATATTTTGAATAAGTTATGAAATTAAAAATGTTTTTCAATTTCATCCCCCTACCATTTGTTTTTATCTATAAATAATCTATCAAATTACAAATGTTTTTCAATCCACCCTGTATGATTTTTTAATCTTTTAAATCTAGTCTATATTCTTTTAATTCAATTTTTTTTATTTGGGATAATTTTTAAGATTGATTTTTTTATATAATTTCATCGTAGGTTTTTTGTTCTATTAAATTTTATCATAATTCTTTTTGTTGCTATATTTTTGGATTTTGCAAAGTTTTTTTAGTTAATATTTTTTCATGATTTCATCCTTTAAAATTAAATTAGTTGGAAATTAATCTTTTTAGTTAAACATAGGTTTAAGGTTTCTCAAATTACGAGTTTTAGATATTAAACCGGGTTTATAATATTCACCAATGCTTGTTGGTGACTAGGCTTAACAACTTTGTATTTTTAAACCATGTTTTACACCATGATATAATAACAAAAATAAGTGCTTGCAAGATTAAACATCAATTATATAGCAAGGTGTTTGTTTGAGATTGTATAATCTTATAGAAGTAAACTAAAATAAATTATGAAGATCATTTAAAATTAATAAAATATTAAATGATAAAATTAAAAGTAAAAAACTAAAAAATAATCAAGAAAAAAAAGGAAAAATAAGATTAAAAAAAAAAGGCAGAACAATGAAGAAGCTGGGGTTTTTACCCTAGGTTTTTTTTAGTACAGGAGAGAATATTACGAGACAACAATTTAATAAGTAATATTCTCGCCATATTTATGTGAAGACCATTTAATAAATTGCTTTCATAGATGGGACCATGCCACAATGATTGAGAGAGCTTGCGTGTGTGTATTTTTTTTTTTTAAAAGGAAAAAGAAAATTGAAAACAAGTATACGAGGGCAGTGACTGAATTGAATTATTTAGAAAACTTACAAGCTTGGTGTGTGTGTGTGTGTGTGTGTGTGTGTGACTATATATGTTAAAAAAAATAATAAAAAAAAATAGGGAAGGCTGCTGCCTTCAAAACCGTTCATTATAGGGAAGTGACCAAGGCCTGTGTAGCACTCAATGCCACAAAAGCCATAGCCACTGCCTTCTTTAACGGTGTGATATCACGCCGTAGATTTATTATATCTAAAAATAATATAATTAAATTTTAATAAATTTTATATTAAATAATAAAACTAAAAAAATAAAAAAATAATCTTGAGTTAACCTGGATAAACTCATTAAACCCAAGATATATAAGACTAGAATAATCTTATAAAAGACTATGGTAATAAATAGTATTTTAACATTTTTACAAGACATGTAAAAATAATATTTTTTTTAAAATGATAAAATAGTATTTTGTTTATCATGCATAAATATTAAAAAAGTTAAAATAATATTTTATTATTATTTTTATCTCTTTATTTAGCATATCCACAGGAGATGCTCTTATATTAAGGTTTCCTTGGTTTGCAAAAAAAAAAAAAAAAAGCATTGACTCCCTTTTATTTCCAGATTCTCTCTCTTTCCTATGTCACAAATAAGATGCACGGAGGTTTTGCATTGATGAATTAAAGCAGATAAATTCAAGTTGATTTAACTGCCAGAAAATGTAACAAAAAGCTCAGACTAGTTGCAGAGTCTATTTGTTTTTTTCTTTTAAATTAATTTTTATTTTATTTTTAAATTGTTTTAATTTGTTTATGTCAAAAATAAAATAAAAAAATAAAAAAATTATTATAATATATTTCTAAATAAAAAATACTTTAAAAAAACAAATTGTTACCCTAAAATCAAACGGGCTTGTATACCTACACTATGACTATGGCATGGAGGCATACCACATTTTTTTTTATAAAAAATTATGTTCTAGTGCTACAAGTGTTTTTTTTTGTTTTTTTTTTTTAATCTATAACTTGGATTATAGACCTAACTAAATTAAATAAATTGATTTTATTTTAATTAGATGATAAAAAAAAGAAATAATGACAATAAATAGACTAAATAAAAAAAATGGTTATGATAATTTGAGAAAAAAACATATTTCAAAAGGGGAAAAAAAGATACAACTCAATTATTAACCGATTAAATACGAAACGACAAAATAAGGTAAACAAATGATAAAAGAAACTTGGCCATAGTAAACCCTAGTCAGAAAGACAAACCTGTAATCCAGATAATAAATACCGAGTCAACTCAAGTTAATATGTCAAATCCACAGCTCAAATTATGAGACAAAAAGCCTATTTTTTAAAAAAAATGCTGTTTAAAGAAATTGTTTTTCAAAAAAAGATGTCTACCGAGACTAACTTCTTAAACCTGTGACTTGGATCACTAGACTGGAGCACATTATATTGCAACACAATGAAACCCAATTCTCAACCAGTTAAACGTTAAAGCATGAGATTAAGATAAAATTCAATCTCACAAAAGGACCAAAAGAAGAATAAAAATTAAAAAAATAAGGATCAAAATTGAAATATAAATAAATTAGAGGAAAACTAATATTTTTTGATGTTGGGATTGAAAATAAAAATAAGGACCAAATTAAAAAAATAGCATATTAAAAATTAAAATTGAAGGATGAAATCGAGGAGATTAGTTTAGAACATATGCTTTCTAGGAATTAAAGGGTCGTGAAGACGAATCAAATGGTTCCTTGGAAGCCTCTAATTGGTTGATGTCGGTGCACACACGACACAAAGACCGGGGCAATCCTTCACGCGTTAACACGTCAACCACTTCTTTGTATAATATTTATTATATAGCAAAGTATAAATTTGCCCCTTAGCCTACTCAACAATAACAAAAAAAGCCAAGATGAAATAAAAAGAAAAAACCTTGAACAAAAGGTGTTTTTTTTTTTTTTTTTTTTTGACTAAAATAATGTCATTATACATTAAAATGAAATACCCAAAACTGCCTCCATACCCAGCACAAACTTTTTTGGTTCCAAGGGTAATTTCATACTTTTATTGTTTGAAAAAATGAAAAAAATCCTTTTACTGTCAGTCAGGCCAAATTTATTTGTCATGAGAGGTGAAACCGTAATTTTACAATTAGTCCATAGCTAGAGTAAATAGCACCCTTCCGTTTTATTTAAAAACAAAATTTGCTAAACTATCTTCCAAGTGTTTTTTCATTCTTTCATCCTGATTTTTTTTTTCAGTATCGAATTGACCCAAGAGCATTTTTGTATTTAAATAAATATTAAATATTATTTTAAAAAACTATCTAGCACATGCAATGCTAGCAAGTGGGTGGCACATGCTGGACCTTTCAATGACAAAACACCATGTTTTCGCAGCTACATTTGGATTGTCTCAGTAGCCCTCTCTAATTTGGCGCTGCATATCTTTTTTTTTCTCATTCATTTTTCTCTCCTCCTCAATTTTAACGTCAACTCCTTTTAAATTTCAAATCAACAATTCAATTTGTTTTTCCTTAAGATTTGAACCTTGTTCTATAGATTATTATTTGTTTTATTTAAAATAATTTATAAAATTAGAGTTCAATTTCTTCAATGTTTTCATCTTTCATATTTGATTTTTATTTTTTTATTACTATTTATTTTATTTAAAATAAATTTTTTGGATTGATTTTTTTGACAATTTTACCCACCTTTATTTGTTTTCATCTTTAAAGTATATTCTTTCCAAGACCAATAACATACAATGCCTCAATTAACCACCCGAAACAAATTTCAAATATCCAAGATCCTACATGGAATTATATAAAAAATAAATATAAAAGTAGTATGGAAAAACTTCTGACTTACCATCCAACTATTGGGGTAGTAGTTTTTATATCGTTTGTATCAATAAAAAAATATTACTTTTTAAATATTAATTATTTACAAGCTCCTCGTGTGATCTTCACTAAAGAATGGAAATGGAAACTTTCCTTTCTAGTAAAGAATGAGAGAACAATACGTGAGTAAAAAGTGATTGGGACTTCTTTTTAAGAGATTTGAGATTTTATATTTTGATGTGTACATCATCAAACAATTAAAGAAAACCTTCCCTCCAATTCTCTCCTACAATAGGGATTACATGTACTTAGCAATTTAGTTGATTATTTGATAGTACAATTAATATGAAAAATATTTTAGTATATGATATAAATAGTAATTCCTTACTGCATGTAAAGCATTAATTACATTATCCGAAAGTGAGTCTCACTTTTAGCATATGATATAAATAGTAAAGGAGATATGCATTGCCAACTCAAAATTTGGAAGGTGAGGACCAGCGCAAGCAAGCAGACAAGCAGAAAAAAGAAAGAGAGATTTTGAAAGGGAAACATGCATGCATTGTCAAGTCAGGCACGGGACAGGTGCTAGACATCTGGCTGTATATGTTTTGGACAAGAACCAGAGGATCACAACCATGCAAATTAATTTCAATGCTCAAACTATTTGATTTATGATGTAATAATATGTTCTTGTCAATCTAAATCATGTCAGTTCTTACGGATTCGAATCGTCTGGATTTCGTAAACTAAATCTATCATGCTTGCACATTATTGGATTAATTTTTTAAAAAATTAGCATAGTAAATGTAAATTTTTTTTAGTGAAATAAAACATTTTAACTATGTCATGCTCAAAAGTCATAATATTTAGTAAATATTACTATTAAGAAGTGCAACATGGTTAAAGATCGCGTTTCAAAAGCGCGATATCAATTAAAATTTAAACTTTCTAGATCGAAAAAAACAACACATAGATACTCTTTCTCTCTTAAAAAACTACTAATATCTGTTAAAAAATAATATAAATCATATTTTGTGACCTCACCTAAAAACTTAAGCTTTTGAGTTGAATTGGTTCTTTGATATGGTATTAAAGTCTTGATAACAAAGCGATCACGAGTTTGAATCTCACTATCCATATTTATTTAATAAAAAGTAAGCACAAGGTAGTATGAGCATGTGTAAGTTTCAAGCTCAAAGGGCTTTCATTTGAGGGAGTGTGTTACAGAATAATATAAATCATATCTTGAGATCTCACCTAAGAACCTAAGCTTTTGGGTTGAATTGGTTCTTTGACATAGTATCAGAGCCTTGATAACCAAGCGATTACGAGTTCAAATCTCACCAACCTATTTATTTAATAAAAGTAAGCACAAGGTAGTGTGAATCTATACAAGTTTCAAGCTCAAAAGGCTTTCACTTGAGGGGATGTGTTACATAATAATATAAATCATATCTTAGGATCTTACTTAGAAGCTTAAGTTTTTGGGTTGAATTGATTATTTGACAATACCCTCAATCTCTCTCTAAAATAACCCATTAAACACTTAGATTGTGCTCTTAAAAAAAAAAAAAACAAACTTATCGTAGTCTCTAAGTATCTTTGAATATTTTATGTTAAAAATCCACTACTATCTTTGTTGTTGTTGATGCCCCGACCCTTTTTCTAGTCCTACAAGCAAGGTAAACATACTATATTGCCATCAGTTTGTATTTGGTTGAGTTAAAATAAAATAATTGTTTAGGTTGAATTTAGGGTTTATGATGAATTTAGGGTTTATGATGAATTTTTTTGAAAAAATATTTTAAGAATATTATAAATTATGGTTGATTTGGTATAGTTGAACATGAAAATAAGTTAAATTAATTATATGTTGCGTTTAATTTATGCTAAGTTGTCAAATTAAGGATTTTGTGTGTATTGTTGGAATTAGCTAATAATATAATTAACTATGCTTGATGATTTAATGTAAGTAGGCATGTATATGGGATTTGCATGACAAATAACATGTTTCATTGAATTGTTGAAAAGTTCACAAATTTGGTATTTTCTTTGAATTATATTAATTTATTATGAATTTGGGGTTGATTTAATGCAATTGAGCATGAAAATATCAATTAAATTTCATTTCTTGAATTCTATTTAATTATTGGTGAATTTGCTTTAATGTTAAATTTTAGGAATTTGATTGTATTTAATATGAATTTTGCAAATTAGTGTAAGGATAATGCAATTTAGTTACAATTACATCCAAATGATCAAAATCCAATTTTTTTTAAACATAATGTATTATAATATATTTATGTTATGTTGTTACGGCGACACTACTATTCATGATGTGAACAATAGTATCACATATAATGGTGAAAACAGTTTGTTGTTAAATGGTAATTTAGGCATGTCATATGCAGAAATAAAAGAAACCATTTGTTATAGACATGAGTGAGATTATAATAATATTTATTAGTGTTAGATTGACTTTATGCTATGAGAGGATCGAGAGGCTGCATCTTATCTTTGTAATATTGACGAAGAAAGCAAAGTTCACATTATTGCATTTCGGTGGTTAAATGTTTGTCGCACTGGACTTGATATCTTGGAGAGAGGTTAACTCTTAATGATATTGTAGCAGAGGATGAGGCCACTCAGACAGGTGCAAGAAATGGATCTAGTCGTGCTATTGATGAGCCCAAATCATCCAGTAAATGACATAGACATAAATAAATTGATAAATATATGTGTTATGTTTATCTATTTTGGGATTATTTGAATATTGTATTATTGAATTGCTTTTTATTCATTTCGCGTGTATATATGTTTTTTTTTTTTTGTGCTTTCTTGGGTACTTGTGATTATGAAATGTGAGAATTTGTTGAGTTTAGTTAGAATTTGTTGATTGGGGTTATTGTGGTTTTTTGCAAGTTTTTTTAAGTGGGATAAAATTTTAGGTATAGTTTCTATATAAGGGAAACTCTATGCAAATTTTATTAAAATTATGAAATTTTTAACTCTCTAAAATCATAAAGTACATTCAATTTTAGATTAACAAAAACTATGATTTCATAAACATTTTCAGACTTAAAACACAAAAAAATTCCAAAATCAGACAATAGCCAAAACAATTCAATTGTTTTTTGAAATGTTTAAGTGTTTCTCAAAATGATCTACTAATTGATATTGTGTTTCAGGACTGTAGAATTTGATCAAATGTCATATTTTAGAAGTGCAACAAAATTATAAATGATGTTGTAGTTTAGAAACGCGATATTTAGTCAAGTATGGTGGTTCAGTATGGTGGTTCTAAACTGTGACATCCTCAAACTGTGCAATTTCTTTAAAATGGGTTTATAGAGGTTTGTAGGTGTTTTTTTATGTTCTTTCACTTAAGCAAATGGGTAAAAATGTTTTTTTTTAACTCTTAAGGTTGGTTGCCCGACTTTCTAGCCATTTATAGTTGTCAAAATCTTCTTTTAAGGCTAAAAAAAAAGGCCAAGGTTCGTTAGGCCTTCTAGACCTGTGCTCCCAACTTTTTTTTTCTTTCCTCTTATTGGTTTTGTTTTTCATTTTCATCCTTCAATATTGAGTTTTTTTTTCTTACTTATTTTTTTTAATTTTATACTTCAGTATTTGATTAATTTTGAATGGAGCCGCGTAATGTTTTTTGTTTGCTTTTTGTAGGTTTATCATTATTTTAGACAATCATCCCAGCAAATTATTAAACCTTGTTGAATTCATCACCTGGATCGTGGGTTTGGTAAGTGAACTTGGGTTGATTGAGAATTGAGGTTCATGATTTATTTTAGTTTGCTTTCGATGAGGTCATCTTGGTCTCAATAAAAATACTAACATTGGATTGATGTTGAATTTTTCAAGCTTCTATTTTTCATGTTATACAATTAAATTAAAAATAGTTAAAAAAATGTTATTATACTCAATGGAGTCCATGTTCGAGTCACATGTTTGACAAGTTAGTTTGGGTTGACTGAGAATTGAGCTTTATAATTTATTTCAGTTTACTTTTATATAAAGGGGTTATTGTGGTTTTAAACAAATATCTCAACATTGAGTTGGTGCTTGATTTTGCAATTGACTATTTTTGTTATCATATAATTAAATAAAAATAATAATTTAAAAATATTATTAAGCCCAATGGATTCCATAATCTAGGTCATCGGTTTAGTAGGTTAAGTTGAGAAATCCGAGTCGATATAATATATTGTAATCTCAATATATTTTTTTTTAAAATCAAATAATATTTTTTCTAGTCATTCAGGTTGTTTTTAGACTTGCCAAGTAAACTAAATCATGTTAAGACATCTCCTATACAATTTAATTTAAAACTCGAAATAGATTAAAGTGTCAGATTAAGAGATTTGAAGGTTGAACTTTAAGATACCAAAAATTTCCCTATGTCCTTAACACTGACTTTTATGTTCATTCTTTTTTTTGGTATAGAGCGAGATAATTATTTAGTATAATACTATGTATCATTGAATAATTTTGATAACCTTAACAAAAAAAAAATCTCCAACCATTAGAATTATAGTCTTCGCACTAATTTTGACACACTAGCTGAAAAACATAATTGGAGTTTGATGATCCAAATTAAAACAGAAGATTTGGTTATTTTTTGTTGAGCCAAAAGGCTATTATTTTCAGGACCATAGCTGCATCTGTGGCTCTGGATTACATTTATTTATTTATTGCTAGACATGAAATAATACATCTCATAATTCATTTTATCTTCATGCAAGTGGATCATATTGCTTCTTCTGGTTCCAATGTGATAAAACCACCACTCATGATTGGAACAAAAAGGAACAGACCACACTTGAGGGTCTAGCCCATTAGTCAACAGCAAAGCTTGTCTTTGTGAAGGTCCTGGGTTCGATCCTCAAGAGTACCAGCCTGTCACCCCCGCGGTGCCTTACCTGCCTACTGGGCTTGCAGGATGTTCAGTGGGCCCGGGGAATAGTCGTGGTACGCGTAAGCTGGCCCGGACACCCCGGATTACCAAAAAAAAAAAAAAAAAAAAGGAACAGACCTCTTATGTCCTTCTCATGGAAAAGGCCTTGTGATTCACTTGTGGGACCAAATCCTTCAAGTGGTACCGCGAAATCTTTATCTTATAAATTATTGGTATCAAAAGGGGAATCATATAAACAGAAAAAAAAAAAAAAAAAAAAGCAAACTTTGTTGTTTTTTTTTTCTTTTATAAAAAGTAGACAATGGTATTAAAACACCTATTTGAAAGCCATCAAAACTGAGAATAAAATATTAATCTAAAATGTAGAGAATAAATTCTTTTAATTAATCTAAAAATTTCAACAAAAATAAAGATAATAATTGTTTTAATTTAAAAATATATAAAAAATATTTAAGTTTAAGAACGGACAAGTCTTACATTGCAAGTATAATATTTATTACAAATATTTAAGTTACTCTTCCTTTGAGAGAACGCAAGACGATGAGTTCCTAATTTAAGTATTCAAGGGGTTAATTAAGTAATTGTTGGGAAAAGTAAAGAATAAGGAATGTGAATTTATTCCAAAATTAATTAATATATTTATATATTTCACCATAAGATTGCATGTGAATGTCATTTCCCGTACCTCTGGAACACAAAGATATATGATGCATTTCCTTGGATTAATTTCTCTTGCAAATCAACGGTAGCATTCATGAATTCGGTCATAAATACTTGAACCCGTTCTTGTAACTTGCACTTTCAGTACTTCCTTGTTTTACATCGCCCGAAGAAGAAGAAAAAAATAGCTCGGGCTCAGAAATGAGATTTTCTTACGTTTATTTTATTTATTTAATGAGTTATAAATAAATATTAGTAAAATAATATGAATTTAACTCATATGGGCGTGCTCGACTCAACTTAGGTTTGGATCTTGAGTTTGGGTTTGTTTTTCTAAATTTTAATCTATAAAATAATTATTTTTATCAACATATTAGAATATTTAGCTCACGTTTCATGTTCTAGTGATTTCGAGCTTGTATCGTACATTATAGATTTTTTAAAATAATTTTTTTGTTCAGAAAAAATATTTTTTATCAATCCATTAGAATGTTCAGTCCATGAACCAAGTTTCTTCAATAACTTGAATAGTTTATGGATATTTTTTCAGCTTAAAAACATTACAATTAAAGTTAAAAATTATTATGATTAATTATGGTTTATGGTCAGTAATCAGAACTAATAATTGAGGGAAATAATTTTGGTAATTATCAAATTTAATTTATTATCAGTTTGGGTTTGGGTTCTAAAATTAACTATAAAAAGAGGGTTGAAAGAAAATTTTTCTACACAATTTTTTTTTTCCAGATTTTACATTCTCTTTTTTTCCTCTATTTTCCAACTTATTCCCTTCCTTTTAAGATTTGTTTTTCCTTTAAATTTAGAGCTTAGATTCTGTCAATGTAGAGATATAGTGAGTTAATTTCCTTTGGTTCGTGTACTTTGAGTTAATTAAATCATTTCATGGCTCAGTTTAAATGGATTTCAAAACCTCTAACGCTAGGCCGAGCAGCCATCGAGATATCAATGAGAAAGCATATGTGAGGGACAGGCCTACTTCTTGAAACTGAACCCAACAAGTCTTTCCACTCCCATCTAATTGTCTTTAAAAATTAACTAGTTTGATGACACTTGTCATATGCTCATTATAGTTTAACTTGTTGGATTTTAAGTTTTTTTTTTTTTTTAAGATCATTAGTTTAAATTTCATAAGTTTCAGGGTCACTGGAGACTTACATGATCGTTAACTTAACAGCCTATGAAATTAATCAAAATATGTGCAAGTTAGCCTGAACATTTATTTTAAAAAAAAAATAATATCGCAATTTTCCTTTTAAAAAACCCACGACAAGTTTCAAATAAAAAAATGTTTAAATAATCTTTACAGTATGGGAAAAATAAATAGATTTAAAACTTTGTCTAATAAAATTAACAAATAAAAAATAATAGTGTGAAATAAGATCGACTATAAAAATATCTAAGAACATTGAATCTACGTAGCCTAGCCTAAAAAAGATAAAGCAATAATTCCAACAAACAAAATAGCTTACGCCACCCAAGAATCCAAACATAGTATGAACAACAGAATAGAACGCAAGTAATCATATTGGTGGCCTGTGATGGTGAATCAAGAGCAGAAACCAGCAACCCTTAGTGACTAGCTGCAACACCTCTGTGGCCTGTGATGGTAAATCAAGAGCAGAAACCAGCAACCCTCAATAGCTAGCTGTAACACCTCTGTGGCGTGTGATGGTGAATCGAGCAGAAAATGGCAACCTTCAGTAGCTAGCTGTAACACCTTTGTGGCAAGAATTACAGACAAAAATGATAGAAAACAACAATTAGCATCTCAAGATAGAATGGTAGAACAATAAGATTAAAGGTGCTAATATAAGAAATCATCATCAAACGAGTCGAATAAGAGCAGTCAAAGATTTTTCCAGAGAAATTAAAAGGACAAAATAAATTTATAGAGGGAACAACTAGCTCTCTTTAGATGATCAAAAGCTCGAGTCCATCCAAAATAAAATGACCAGTAGAATCAAGCAACCCCGATAAATATGATTTTGCAACAAATTACTAAAGCTTACTAAACCCTAGTTAACACGTTTTCAAGCTATTCGTGCATCTATCTTGCAATTGCTGACTATTTTCTCTTGTTAACATTTTCCTAAAAAAATAAAAGATTTCAAAAATATGTTTTCAGCGAACTTGCACTATTTTCAAAATTTTCGTGTTTCTTAGAAAAATAAAAATTTTAAAAATTAAAATTCAATGCATTTCAATTATTAACAAGTCCATTTCATAATTCTCGATTAATTTCCTAATCAAGTTGATGTTATTGTTTTTTTAAATGAAATAAAAATAGAGAGTAAAATAGATAAATAGACTAAAATACAAGATAAGAGAAATTAATGATAAAAAAAATACACAATTGGAATATTCCTAGAATATGGGACTAAAATAGGAATATAACTAGCTATGGGGTTATAAATAAGACCTTATCTCTTCTAAAAAGGGACATGTTGACAAACCCTAGTTATCATTGCTAAAAAGAGTGAGTTTAAAAAAAAAGGAGGGACTATTATTTGATAACAAAAAAAAAAATAGCCTCTATCTTATTCTCTCTCTATTTTTTTTTTATTTAAAAAGACCTAAAAAACCATAGTCATGATTGTGCTAGAAAAAAAAGAAAGAATAGGTGGACCCTAAAAAAAAAATCATAGAAAACCATCTCTCTCATTCACTCAAAAATCCAAAAACAATTATTGCCACCTATATTGTCAAACAACTTAACTAGCTAACTCCATCTTTCTTAAGCGAGTAGATTGAATCTTCACCTTCCCAACAACTTTTCTTCTTTTCCACTAAAATCAGGAACATCAACAATGGTCACAATAGTTTTCTCACTAGCAAAAGCTCTTCATAGCCTCTTCTCCACAATCCTTAATAACCATAAACCACCACCAACCTCTCCTCACCATCAATTAGTTTCCAATCACCACAACACGCATAATCTCCATCCATAAAAAATGGCAAATATCCCACAACCTTCAATCACCAAAAAATAGCCTTCTGTTTTCCTTCCTCAGTGTTATAAGAAAAGAAAATCATACCCATAACTACCATAAATTATCATTGTAACCGTCATTAGCCTCTTTAATCGTGCATCGCTATCACAAAAGCCCTCCTCCAATAAAAAATTGCCAATAATAATAGCACAAATGATGACAATAATATCTAAGTGCCAACTACCAACAATGATGGTGCGTGGCCTTTTCATGCTGGAAATGGTGGTGGTATGTGAACCTTATATATTGTCATAGTGTCATCGTTCCAAAATGTTTCTAGTAATGTTATAGTGGCTCTTAGATCACTTTAACCACCTCGAAAGGTCAATTTCAAACCTCATACTTTATATTTTTTTATGTTAGTGTTTGATTTGAAAAATATTATGAGATGATTAGATCTAAGTAGTTATTGAAAATGTTATGCATATTATGATGAAATGATTGTGATTTAAGTATGATTGCATATTGTTGAGATGTATTGTGAAAAACTGAGGTATTGAGTTTGTGGTGTGGTTTCGATGTGGTTTTCTACAATTGATTTTGATATGCAAAACATATTTTTTACCATCTATATGAGTCCAATGCTCATTTTAATATTCGAGCCATTATTTTAATGGATTGTTATTCATTTTTAAGGTTTAGGGTAATTGAATTCACATCAAGCCATTACTTTAAATATTAAGAAGAATAACATAATCTTGAGATTTCAACAATTAAAGATTCCCAATTTAAAATATCCATGAACACTAGAGTCAGGAATAATATTTTAAGTAATACTTATCAATACGAGAATTAGAAATATTATTTTTAGTCTAATATTTATTAATGTCAGAGTTATGAATATTAGATCTTTTTGGTGCAATACTCTTCAATGCCAAAATTTGGAGTATTATTTTTTTGTATTCAATTATACCAAGAGTCATGAATATTAGATCTTTTTTTTTTTTTTTTTTTTGCAATACCCATCAATACTAGAATTAGGAGTATTAGTTTTAGTTTAATATTCACTTACACCAAAGTCGAGGATATTAAGCCTTTTCAATATAATATTCATCAATGCCAAAATTAAAGATATTATTTTCTTTTCAATATTCATAACACCTTACAATTATGGATATATCTCTTAGAAAAAGAAGTCAAACCCTATGATGTATATTGAGATTAAGGGTTTTACAATAAGAAAAATATATTTTATGCTAAACGACCTAGAAAAGCATAAAAAAGAAAAAGGAAAAGCAGTGGAAAAGTTTGCCAATGATGGTCAAGTCAATAAGACAATCAACGACGAGAAAGCCACTGAATTTATCAAATTGATGAAACATGATGACTATAACATGGTTGACTAGCTAAAGAAAACCCTAACTTAGATATTCCTATTCTCTTTCATTTTGAGTTCATAACAATATTAAAAAACGCTTCAGAAAGTTTAAAATGAAACATATGTTCCTAAATATGTCATAATGATTGATTTCATTAAGCTTATAGTAGGAAGAATCTAGACCACTAACTACCTATATTTCTTTAAAATAAGTTAAGTTTTAGAAGGAATATGTATGTCATGGTTAAATGCAAAGATTATATCATAGTCAAGGTATTGATCTATAATGGTTTTGGATTTTATTGAGCTTCCAATGAACATGGCATGATCTCTTATTAATAAGGTTGATAAGCTAATGAGCTTTACTAGGATAACCTTGCAAAAAGACTTGCTTAGATTAATGAGAAAAACTTCAAGTTAAATGCACATGTCGCCCTTCATTAATAAAAATTAAATTACATATTGATTTTAAAAAATAAATCTATGCTTGTTTAAATATAGCATTTGGCATCTGATTCCAATATTTCATGAATGAGATGACAAATATATATATAAAGTTTAGGTTGGCAATCATGATCTAAACATGTCATTTGAATAAAAAAAAGAAAGAAAAAGAAGCAATCTATGTCTTAGTAGCCATAACAAAAACAAAAGAAAGCGAGAAACCCTAAAGTTTTTCCAAACTCGTCCTTAAGTTGTACATCATATATTTTCTTTGACATTATGAATAACAATGCATAGTAGATTAAAAAATCATGAACTCATGAAAAAAAAAGTTCTTTGCTAATTTGAATAAACTGCACTAGATAAAGTCAATACTTACTAATCCGAGTGGTTCATGTTTGAAATGAGAAAATGCCTTATTTGATTCTCATTGCAAAATACATATATCTCTTGCTAGACCTAAAAAATTGTTTGCAATAAAACCTTGACTAAAACCACCTTTATACTAGGGGAAATGAAAGTTATAAAAGATTAACGAAGCTCTGAGTAAAATTTCAAAGCAATACCATTTCACATGTGACATGTCTTGAAAAGCCCACCTTGGTATCACAAAGCAAATTGATAGGGGGCACATCAAAGTGAAAGAAAAAAATGCAAACAAAAGTTGTGGAATAACCATAATAAAAATATGTCAATGAAAGCTGAGCATCAATGGGCACATATTGAAAATAAGAGTTCATGATACATGATGGACAATATATTTAAATCATTACAAGATCCTTTGAAAATGATCCTAAGTTTTTTGAACCATTTAAACACCTGGCTTGTTGATAATTTAATGAACATCCACCAAAAATAAATAACTCACAAATAACCTTAGAAAATAATTTAGACACTAAATGACATGTATAAAATAAATTTAGAAGAAAATACTTATTGAGGAGTGAGACTCCTAAATCAAGGCATGATGATAACTCAATAAATATCCACCAAAAATAAATAAATCACAAATAAGCTCAGAACAAAATTTAGATAATAAATAACATGAATAAAATATATTTAGAAAAAAAACACATAGCTAAGATAACTCTTTTTTTTAAAGGATGTAATAAAGGTGATTTTTATTTTTTTAGATATAACTAGCCCCTTACTTAAATATCTAAAACTAATATATATATATATATTATATATATATATATATATATATATATATTAAGATTCTTAGTTTCCTTGAAAAACCTTAGAAAACTAGGTGGTGACTCTATATTGAAGAGTGAGACTTCTAAATCAGTGCATGATGATAACTCAAAAAATATCGACAAAAAATAAATGACTTATAAATATGCTTAGAAAATAATTTAGACAATAAATGACATGTATAAAATATATTTAGAAGAAAATATATAACTAAGATAACTTTTTTTTTTAAAGGATACAATAAAAGTGGTTTTTATTTTTATTTTAGGTATAATTAACCCTGAATCTCTAAAACTAATATATATTTTAAGGATTTTAATTTCCTTAAAAAACCTTAAAATATTGTACGTGGCACTTGGCTCTTATATCTATGTTTAATAGAAATGCTAATGATAAATTAGAAAAAGATAGCAAGTTAGCAACTGGCCTGTATTGACTGTAATTCGAAAAACCAAAACCATTCACCTTTGCAACATCTACAAGCAATTTTAATTTTATGAGAAAAAATATTTTATGTGACTTGAAATCTTGAAAAATATAATAAATAATATTTATGCATAATCAACTCTTAATATTTAGGCATAATCCATGTTTTTTTAAATAATGATAAAAAGAGTCATTTCAAGGTTTTTGTTGCTTTGAAGATTTTAATTAAATACAAGAAACGCATTAAATAAGGTTATTTTTATCTTTATAGAAATTTTATAAGTGGGGATAACATGTCATGAAGTGAGGAATAACGCCACTCTAAGGGATAATGTAGTACATTAATAAGATTTTATAATAAATATGGAGTGAGATTTATAATTATAACATCTTCCATGACTTTTTTATGTGTTAAAATGAAGAAAAAAATAGATCTATTTATCACTATTGAAAACCTTATCAATAATTACCAGAAAACCCTTATTTTAATTGAATTTATATATTGGAAAATGAGTAATGCTAGGGATACTAATATTTTTTAGTTAAACTTTATTATTAAATAATGTCATAGCTTAATCCGGTTGGGTTTTTGTATTGTTTCTTTGAATATAGCTGCTGATATTATTTTTTTATTTTAGTTCTTGACAGCATTAAAGATTATCAATTTATAATTACTAAAACTAGGGTTTTATATATATATAGCATTGAAGATCATTTAATTTAATTGCTGATTAATTTTAATTTTAATTTTCTTCCTCCCCCATTTTTCTCCACCAACACTGCAAAATTTTCCTTCCACCCCACGCCTCTATCCTCGCCGTCAAAACAAAAACCCAAGACCTTCAACCATCACAGGAGACCAACCTCTGATACCACAGGGGAGAGCGTTCATCAACACAGGGAGCTCTTATTCACCATTGCAGCCTCTCAAAAAACCTGCAGCAAGAGACACTGCCAATACCAAAAACCCCCCATCCCGGAAACATGCACCACCGGTAATTCAGAGGACGAACACCAGCACAATCAGCACTGAGATTTTTCTAGACCAGCCTCCTCCTATGGCAGCCTAACCCTCTCCCTCCCCAGTCTGTAACAGTAACCATCTTCCCCACACAAACCAAACGAGCCAGGCCACATAAAAAACTCCATAATCGAACTCGATTTTCAGCCACACACCCTGACAAGACCCACGGGAGCTTCTCCTCCACGATATTTTCCTAGACACCTGCCGCGACATCCACTGAGGTGCAACACATTGCATCTATATATTGATGATGTGTTGTGCTTATATATTTTTTGTTTATCAATGAACAAATTCTTATTATTCCATAACTATTGACTTATTTTTTTTTATTTACGTGGGTGTCCAGGCTAGCTTACGCGCACCACGACTAATCTCACGGCTCACTGAATATCCTGCAAACCCAGTGAGCATGTAAAGCACCGCGGGGGTGACAGGCGTGCACGGTGAGGTTTGAACCCAGGATGCAAATGAAGGAAACAAGTCACTTCAACCGCTAGGCCAAGACCTCAAGTGTTGTTCTGTTGTTGCTATTGCACTGTGTCGTGTTGTTCACTGCTATGTTATGACGCAAAAACAATATTTTGTATTGGTTGTGTTATTTTTTTTCAGGGTACTAAGGAATATCCGGTGATATTCTATTATATACTTTTCAAAGCTTACTTTTAAAAAAATAGATAAATATAAAGAGAAAATAAAAATTTCAGATGGAAATATTCTAATTATTTTTATAGGTTATAATACATTATTATTTTTTCTCTTTCTTATATCTATTTTTTAAATGAATTTCAATAAATAATTATATGACATTACTAGTTACTTAATATACGCTATGAGATTCTATTTTGTGTTATGCTTGTAAATGTTTATTTTAAAGCCATTAAATAATGATTAGTTAAATTTTATTGTTGTGCTTTTAAGATATAAAATGACTAATAAAGATTGTAATATACTAAACATATTTTATTTATATTATATGATTAATAACTTTTTTTATTTTTTTAGATTAATGTGGGTGTCCGGGTTATATTATTCGTACTTCGACTAATTCCACGAGCCTTGAAGTTAATAATCATGTAAGTTCCCGGTGGCCTCGAGGTTTGTAGGACTCGAACTAATGATATTTGAAAAATAAATTCTGGACCTGACTAATTGAGCTATACCCCTCAAGATTACATGATTAATAAATTTTAAATTTACATGATGTGTTTGCATATTTTACAAGAGTTATTTTAATTTTAGAAATTAATATATATATATATATATATATATATCATTTAAGCAAATCAATGATTTTGAAAAAAATTTTTAAAATAGAGTTTCCTAAAACGCCATTATATTTGGCACATGTAATTCTTTTTTTTTTTTTTTAAATAATAATTAAGAAAGTTGTTATTTTAGCCTTTAAAAAATATATCTTACAATAAGCAAGTGTGCTTTTAATGGGATAAATAGCCTGTTTTCCCACTGTACCCTTGCTTTTTTATGATCTTGCCATGTGGGTGTGTGGATATTATGGATTTTATCCTTTAATTTATGGTTTCATTAAAGACTGTGCCCACCTATCCAAGTTTATTAGTTTGAGGGATTAAGGTTGACCAATCATGCACTAAACCACCAGAAGATGACACGTGGAATTTTAGAAAAGGGGTTAGAAAGAGGTAAAAAAGATATCAGAAAAAAAGAAAGAGAGAGAAGTGTGTTTTCTTAAATTATCCGAGCATAACCCACAAAAAACAATTTAATTTCTTCCTTTATTTTAAGGTTTTTTTTTTTGGCCTTTTTGTGATTCATTTTCTAAAATTTAACGTGTACCTTTTTATTGATTTAGTGAATGACTGATTAATATATGATAGTTAGGGGTATTTGAAAGGGTAATAATAGTTATTTTTTAAAATATATTTTTTTAATATATTAAAATAATTTAAAAATAAAAATAAATTATTTTAAATAAAAAAATTTAAGATTTTTAAAAATACCTTTTGAAATCCAATTCCAAACAACCCCATAAACTAATTTTAGGATGAAAGTATATAGTACTTGACTTACAAGTTAAAACATGGTTTTTAGACTCAGCCTGATAGCCGGTTCATTCTAAGACCCGGGTTTCGGGTTTTGACCAGGTCACCGGGTTGTCTAGGTCATATTTTTTTAAAAATCAAAACAACGTCGTTTTAGTAAAAATAGTAATAAAAGTTAACGGGTTGCAATCGAGTCGTCGGGTTAACCTGTCTGGTTAGCCGGGTCACATCGTGTTTTTCCTTTTCCTATTTTTTCTTCAACCTAACCTTGTTCTAGCACCGGGTCCACTGAACCGAAGTCAATCCTCCAGCTTGAGCCGAGTTTTAAAACCATGAGTTAAAAAGTAGATTCCATAAAACAATTTATACAAAAGAAAAATCATTAAAAAATAGTATAACAACAACAATAAATAATGTATTATTTACCCATTTTGATTAAAACCAAGGGAGTACCCTGGTTGTTTTTTAAAGTAATTTTTTTTTTTTAAGTCAAACATGTGTTATTTTTTAAAATAAAATAGGTATTAGCTATAAACTGTTTTTAAATCAATAACAAATATCATTTAAAAGTACACCAATTTTAAACATACATTATATACAAAAGCTGAACCTTGATAATTAATTTGATCATTAAATTACTTAAAGTAATAAAAAAAAATTGAATTGATGCATCCATTTTCCCTTGTATGTTCATATTTTCTCTTACACATCATTTTGCTATGTTTCAAAAGCCTAAAAAAACTAATTTTTAAATTTTAAACCTTTGAAGAAAATAAAAAGTCCACAAAACATAAAAAATTCATAAACCTGGAAAAAATAAAAACATAACTTGTAAAATCTAAAAAGAAAAAAATTTACAATTATGTAAATAATCCAAGAAACGACGTCTCAAGGTTTAACAAAGCAAATGGATGTCTGTTAATAATTGAGAGCAAATAAATTGAATTGCCTAAATATAACAAATATAGAATTAAATTCATAAAATTATTTACAAAAAATCATGAATTCACCGTTTGGATATATTAACATTTTCAGTTTGATTTGATTTTTATTAAAAAAAGTAATCAAATCTATTTTTTAAAAAAAACTAAAACCAAACCAAAATTGGTTCAAACTGACTGGTTTCGTTTCGGTTCGGCTTGGTTTTTGAGGACAAAAACTGATTCAAACCGGTTTGATTTGGTTTTTTTGTTTTACCTTAATTTTTTCTGATTCGACTCGGTTTTTTTTTTTTTTCTAGTTTGGATTCGGTTTAGTTCAGTTCAGCTTTTTTAGTTTCAAGCTTATAAAACCAAAACCGAACCAAACCGGTTGGTTTTTTCAAAATTTTAATTAGTTTTTTTCATGATTCGATTTTTTAAGTTATTTTTTTTTTCAGTTTTCTCTGTTTAATCTGATTTTCAATATTTTTCTCACTCCTAAACACAACATCTAAAAATATGTTTTTTTTTTTAAATATTTACTAAGCACTTATTATATATTTTTTAATTACTTTACAATAAAACAGACTAAATATTAAATCCCATTTAATATCAAAAGATTTAACCTTGTACTTAAAACAATTAAATCCCATTTGGAAAAAAAAAAAGAAAAAGGAAAAAAGCATCAGACCGCGGCCAATCTGATGGCAAAGCGATACCTAGGAAGCTGTGTATGTGCCTCTGGGACAGTACAAGAATCTGATTCATTATTGCAAGGGTATAAAATTATAATCATTACATTACCTGTTTGGAAATCCAACCTTGTAAGATACAGCGTGGCATTTCATTACATCGTGTTTTTAATTATTTTTATTTTTTTAATTTTAAATTATCTTTTTCTATATTTTAAATCATTTTAAAGTGAAGGATTACATAAATTTAAATACCTGATGCCCATACTAATTATACAATTAATCGATACAATAATAATTATTTATAAAGTATTTAATTGATTAAGGGAAAAAAAATTGAAGCATAGGAACAGTGTTATGCCCATCCCTTTCAAAGCTCCTACCTTTTGCTTTCTCTTTTGTCTCATTTCTCCACAAGGTGAATATTTTATAACTACACCCTCATTAGTCTCCAATTAGTCTCCAATTATCAAAGCCTCAACCTCTTAAGCTTAGGGTTTCGTTTCTTCTCTTCATTTTTATCTCTCCCTGTGCAAATTGCAATCAAGTTCGTTTCTTTTTGGCATTTTGAGGTACTTTGTTTCTTGAACCATTTTTTTTATTTTATATGTAAATGGCCTTATTTTGTTTTGTTTTTGGGAAATTTTCTTCATTTTGGTTGGAAATATGAAAAGGGTTGGCGGGTTTATTTTTTTTTCTGGGGTGTTGTGGTGTCGTTTGGCACAGTTTTGTTAATTGGGTGTTTTAATTGATGTTGATTTCGCGTGTTTCTTCTCTTTGTTTCTTAATGGAAATTTGAGTTTAGAAAGATTTACCTTTTTGGGTGTCAATTTTAATTTTGGTTATAATTAAATGTTTGGAAGATTTGATTTATTTGGGGGCTGTTGTGGTGTCATCTTCTCTGTTATTATTACTTTTTTCTGCAAATAGAAGGTAATAATTCAGGCACTGTTTGCATTGTTGTGCTAATGATGTAAATTAGTGTTATTTTGCATATAGAATTGAAAACATAATTTTGTATTCGAACATAATTTTACTTGTTTGTTTATTGCCCTCTTTCATGTTGAAAGGACCTTTTAGTTATCACTGGGATAATGGTCTAGGTGTCCAGTATTTACTATGATTTTGCATAATGGCCCTTTCAAGTGATTATACAGCAGCATTTGTTGTCATTTGTCCTTTTGAAGTCTTTTTTTGTTCATGTCATTGACTAGTGTTCTATCAGAGTTCAGTCTCTGACTGAAGTAATAAGCATTTTGTGGTGTCCTTTAGACTTGTATTCAAATGTTGATTAATTTTAGATCCTTAATATGAATATTGTTTCTTTATCATTGTGGAATATGTGATGATTGTTTTGTTCTTGAACGTATCATCTTAGTTCAGTTGTTAAACTGGTGCAATTGGATAAATGCAGCGGAGAAGGGCAGACTTCAGGTGGAACTTGGCATCGGAAATTATCATAATTGTTCAGCAACTTGTCTAAGCATGCTGAGGTTTTGAATAGGTTGATTCAGAATGGAAATCTGATATGCCTCCTATGACGATTCCAAAGTACTGGGTGGCAGCTACCTTCAATGATTTCTGTCATCATCATACATAGTGATCCTTGGTTGCAATATTCAGAACTAGTGTTGCCATTATACCCAACTTAGTAACTTTGCCCATGTGGACCTTCATTTGACCATAACTGTATTTAACTTAATTACAAAACAACTTTGTTGTGCTAATAGAAATAGCTAACACGGGTGCACTCTGTTGTGTGGCCGCTGGGCCACATGGAGAAAAATCACCTGCCACTGGTAGGGACTCTTCCAATAATCATGGTGAACCACATTGGCGAATAAACTCCAGTTTCTCACCTCCTCCATTGAGGATGTGGGATTGTAGGTTACGGTCAGATGGTTTATCACATGGGTCTCGTGCAGTTCATGATTCATCATTTTCCTCAAATAGTAGGGGAAGCAGAAGCTGGGTGGGAAGTGAACGGTATACCAATCATCATCATTCTGTATCTGATGGTGCACTCTCTTATTCAGATAGCACACCTGACAATGTTCAGGAGCCCCGATGGACATCACCAGTGCAAAAATTTAATCTTAGTGACCTTGCAGTCTCTACTGCTGGAGGTAATCTTAATAAATTTTTTCTCCAATATTAGATTCATGGTATTCTGATCTTGTCTACTAGTATACCCATCATGACAAGGGCAAGTCCTGTTTAGAGGTTTTGTTTTTTGATGGAGCAGTGCAAAAATGAGGTTTTTGTCCAGTTCCTTTTCATATATTTTTGTGTGTGTTCAAGCTGTTTATCACTTTTTTTTTTTTTTTTTTTATCATTTAAGGGATTGTTAAAACCATTATTGAAAGGTTTTCTAACACTAGTCAGCTAACAATAGAAAATTGTAATTTTAATTATCATTCTTGGTGAATCAAGTCTTAAATTAACTGAATATCCTAATTATATAAAATCTGTATTGATTAGGTCATTTCTCATCTACGATGCCATTTAGTTCCTGAATGCTGAAAATCCGCTGGATGTTCTGTTAGTTTTCTGGAAACTTTATCAGAGGCTGTGTGTCCTGCCCAATTCTGTTCGCAGATTACCTTCTTTTTTCTGCAGGGATTCATTCTCTTGTTTGTCTTAAGATTCACATTCTAAATCTAATGCTCATATTCCACACCATTTTTTTTATTATGCAGCTCATGTTAATGGTAAATCATAAAGCTGAGGACAGAAAATTAGAAGGAAAAAAAAAGTGGTGTAGAAGTTTCTTAAACTATTACCTACTCTGCAGGCCTTGCTTTTCTCATTTTCTTTTTAGACAAAAACTTTATATAAACTACAGAGTTTCTGAATTTAATCACATTTATCAAATCATGTTTAACTTTTTATCTTATGTTATCCATCTTTAAATTCCTAATGGCATCCAGGGTTTGAAAAATGTCAATTTGATACTCTCGTTTTGGAGAGGCAATGCTGAGAAAGGGCATCCTCAGCTTCTCAGCAGGGAGTAATTGTATTTCATATGATTTCTTCACGGTCAACTGGTCGTGTTTAAGGTGATTTGGTAGCATGGTGTTCTGTAAATTTATACTTGTAATAACTGAGGGAAGCGGTGATGTCTACAAATGTAAACAAGATTTATCCAGAATGAGATATTGGGTTGGAAAAGACACTGAGTAATATGTTAGCATGTTGGGCATGTTACTGAAAATACCATGAGATTCTACATCAAAGGGACCTTAGACTAGAAACCAGCAAGATATTGCAATTAGGATAATGAGAAATTGACAACATATATAAATTGACCAGTTTTGCAGTTCTCATTCTCTTTGCAGCTTCTTTTCAAGCTAGCCATTTGTTAATAATTATTGAAATATGCTATCGAGCTTGATATGACCTCTCTTGTACTCTTTATTGGTACCCATTTTCTTCTTATTATTAGTATTTTTACATGTTATTTCCTAACCATGAATTACAGTCAAGTAAGTTATTCACTTTTACCTAACCAAAGAAAGTAAGGTAAAAAGAGGAACTCATTATTTGGAGGCAAGTTATTTAGCCCATGTACCAGCAGTTGCATGGAGTTTGGATAGGTTTTAGATTCCTCCATCATATCATTTTCATAATCGATACTTTGCTCTGTGGTGCATGTAATTTCTTTTATATAGAATGGAAGTTAGACCTTCCTATCCCCCTTCTTTATGCTTAATATGGCAACCAAAGTTGGTCAATAGCTATATATAATGCCTCATATATATAAAATAACCTTTGTGAAAGCCAAAATGATTGACTGGAAACTAAGAATATTATTTATTATTTGAAAACAAAAACTTATTGAGGCAAAATCCATGATTATATTGCAGTTAAAATTAGATGGTTGAAAATAATTAAGTGAAATTTGTGCATTAATTTATATTGATGGTGGATTTCGATCACAAGAGAATTTTCATCCAAGGCTTCTTTTGTGTGTATGATCAGGAATCCTTATCTTTTTTGCATGTCTGCAAACTCATGTTTAGGAAAATGTCTAGCTTTTTGGTAGTTAATTTTAATAAAATCCAGCAGTGTTATGCTGCTTGAGTTTCTGGTTTTGTGCCAGATATCTGGACGATTTTATTATTTACTGTTTTACAGGTTTGTATTTTAACATATTTTCAATTTCCAGGATCAAGATCCCAGACCACTTGGTTTCCATGCTCCACTGAGGTGACTTACTTCTACACTCCTTTGGTTTGTTAGAACCAGCTGAAAAGTTTCTATTGCATGACATTTTCCTTCTCTGGTGTTTCATGTTTCAGAGAAGATTTGCCATCAGAAACAGTGTGACATCCCCTGGTTTTGGTTCCCCGTCCTCACTTTCTGAGTCCAGCCATTGGGAATCAACTAGCAAGCGACCATTTGCTTTCTCCAGTCGCAACTTTTCAAATCAACGCTCCTACATGTCAAAAGCTGTTTATCCTTTAGTATTTCGCAACCCTGTGTCAGATTGTGAAAACTTTGGTGATGTGGATAACAGTAGTCTTGGCAGGTTAACACCAGGTGAGGATCGGATATCGCCATCTCATTGGCCTGATAACAGTTCAAGTGCTGATTATAAGTTCCATAAAACCCTCACTGAACTTCAGAAGTTGGAGACGTCACCAGACCCCAGTGCAAGCTCTAGAAGAGAGGGTTTTAGATGGAGCAGTGCCAGCAGTTATGATCTGGGGATTGATGGAGAAAGGTTTGACATTGCAGAGCACATGGATATGGAGAGTCTGAGGTCCCCTAGTCGTCCTGTAGTGGAACAAAAATGTGGAGTTTGTGGAAAACTTTTGTGGCAAAAATCTCCCTGGAGCTCACATCGAATCATGAGAGGTAGTGACATGCCCATTGCTGGGGTATTACCCTGCAGCCATGTGTTCCATGCTGAATGTCTGGAACAAGTCACTCCAAAGACCCAGATTCATGACCCTCCTTGCCCCCTGTGCTTGAAAACCGTAGGATCAATTGAAGAGTCCCCACCAGTTTCAGAGCCCTTGCAGATGGCTCTAAGATCTGTACGGAGAAGCAGAGGGGTGGTGATATCTGAGGCCCAGGGTAGTAACAGTAATACGGAAGCCTCTTATCATATCAAGGACAGATTGAGGAGAAACTGGCCATGTACAGTGTCACCACGGAACGACAACGGGTCTTCAATAACCTGTCGTCTTAGAAGGCATTTTACATTCAAGGCTGGAAAAGAACTTTTCAACGCTAAGGTTTTCCAGAAGACTGGTTCCTCTTCTAGCCAGAAACCAGCTTGACACTGAATGTTTGTCAAGTAGCCTCGTGTATGTAATTACTCGCAAGTAGATTTCAAGATTTAGATGTTTGATGAATCTTTCATGATACCTTTTTAAATCTGCTTGGGTTCATTTTTCAAGACAGTGGTAAGAACCCTTGCATGTTGTTAATTTATATATATAAGCTGTGGCAGATCTCTCTGACTCATGACTATTTGTGACTATCCATGTGAGTTCTCTCATTCATTATTTTCAACTCTTCGAGTTATTAATTAGCAAATATTGCATCCATTTTTAAAGACCAGAGCATTTTACTTGGCTTAGGCCCCCTGGTGTTGGAAGTCTAAGTGACATGGATTTCAGTGGTCAATCCAAATGAGAGCTGAGAACAGAGTCCGCTTGCATGGTTATGTTGGTCCAAAACAGTAATGAATCGCGGGCATCAGACACAGTAGCTTGTTGGTTGCTGCTGTCAGGAGTGTGCAGGCAAGGGGTGATAAATAACTAAATTGCTCATTATTTGTCAAGGTTACTAATCAATTTAAGACAGATTTCCACCAAGCTGGTGGTGGCCTGAATATATGGTGGTGGCGCACATCCATTTCTCTTTTTTATTCTCTCCCTTTTGTGTGAAGTCTAAATCTATTTCAATGCATGCCACTATCTGGAGGTTTGCATGATATACCCACATGCCTGCCTCCTCTAAAGTATAGTAGCTTGCTGGCTTCAACTCTGAGTGGCTAATGCCACAAAAGTCTACAAGAAAACCCGGTGGGCTCTCCATGATTCGGAGGAGTGGGTACTTTCTAGCTTCATGTGGCTTTGAGTTGTTCTTGGAAAACCATATTTGTAAACCACGATGAGAAGACCCTGTATTTTGGATAAAACGTGGGCCAAATTATATGCCCTAGCTATTAAGGTGTCTCGAAATTAGGTCCCTAGGCTCACCTTTACTTCTTATTCTACAGCTTGAGCCAGTGGCCATGTGATCCCATGTGCAATTAGGTATTGTTCTTCAGATCTGTTATCTTCCTCTGGACTTTTTTATTTATTTATCCATTTCCTGTTGCCAATAGACGCTTCCTTGGACTGTCTGCTGCATTTTTTTTTCATTAGAATAGTCACTGATGACAAGAACACTTGGGATTTGCCACCCACAATTCTACTCCTAACAACCATTTTCCCTAGCATAAAAATACTAAACATCTTTGTTCAGATAATGGGAGAATAATTCAACTTTGATTAGGTACGGAAGCCTATCCAGGTACCCAAAGGACCGCAGTGTTCTAACCATTTAGGTGGTGGCCAGTGATAAGAGCTTAGGACCAAGAGGTTTGCTTCCTCTGTGATCTCAGGTTCAAGCCCTGAAGTTGCTCATATGATGGCTACTGGAGGCTTACATGGTCGTTAACTTCAGGGCCCGTGGAATTAGTCGAGGTGCGCGCAAGCTGGCCCGGACACCCACATTAAACTAAAAAAAAAAAAAAAAAAGAACTGGAGTGTTCTTCCATATCAATTAAGCAGTCGATCAATAGAAACGCGGGAACATGAATTAGGTAAAAGAAGCAGATACAAAAATATTCCCCCTAACTTCCATTCTAACTGATGCTTTTGGACAGTTCCCTTTGGAAATGCAATGATGATGTATCCATGTGCTGTAGCTTGTTTGCTGCTCTGATGTTTTGGTATTTTTCTTATGTAGCTTGTTTGTCAAACATATCTACCAGCTACTCATTATTCTATGCATGGGGATTTTGAGGGCATCAAAAGATTCCAAGAGATTACATATTTCCGTGGATTCTTTACATGAAGCTTGATTATTAATCAGTCAATGTTTTTGGTTAACTGGGTGAAGAAATCTGCAACCAGCAACATGCGCAGAGCTTGAAATAGCAAATCAGAAGTGAAGAATACTTTGGTAGAGAAAATCTTCTGTTATGATTTGATGCATCTCCATACCAATATCCAAGATTTCTGAAAATGATTAGCACAGCTTAATAATTTCGTTGCTAACTACAGGCTAAGCTGTAAAGATCAGAAGTGCTTTATTCTTTAAATAGAATTGCAGCAAGAAAGCATTAAGGCTCATCAGCTGGACACAGCTAAGAAAAGCATGAAAGCATGATGGGACACATTCATCAATGGTGCAGAAACAGTATAATTCATCTTTTCAACCATGGACGGTCTCCCACGTGCACAGAAATATGATTAGACATTTGTCAAACCTCTTTTTATCAACGCAGGCAGGCAGCAGCCTGTATTTTGTTCTTTGCCTTCGGGTGCTAGCGCTGGAAAACATGTTTCCAAAGAGAAATTTCTTTTCTTAGCAGCGGTAAAACTGTTTCCTTGATTACCAGATGATGTTCATGGTAAGGTTTTGCCTGCAACAAGTAGAGCACCAAAATCATTGACATATCTTTGTTCTCAGCTAACTCTTGAACAGCAGAAATGTTCTCTTGGTATGTTGACAGCATGTGAAAGGTCAGAAGCTCAACTTTCTGCCCTCCAAAGACGTCAAGGAGTGGTAGACCAGAAAACAAAAATAAATACACACACTAAAGAACATCAGAACAGGAACTCAGAAAGTAACATCTATGCATCTACTCTTATCCACTCAAAATTAGAGATTCAAAGAACTTGGTCGGTGCGATCTTTTTATCTTTCTAGTTAACTTTAACAGACATCCAATCATTTATTCAAACAATTTCCTTAAGAAATCCGAAACTTTTCTACTTCAGTAAGGATTCCCTATAGACGTCAAGGGGAGAATAAGATAGGTAACCATGCAAAAACAGGTTTATATTAGGGTATTGAAAAGATTAGGTTAAATTTGGATGTATAGCAAGGACAGAAGGCAGGCCAAAAAGAGCATGTATACAGGCTGTTATGCTGTAAGGTATGATGGAATTTGACTTTCAACAATACATTTAACATGTTAAATGATGTCAAGCAGTAGAGAGAAGTCTCTATAATGGTGCAGAAACAATCATATGTTTATGATTATAGTAGCGATGATATTTTAAAATATTTTTTTATCTAAAAATATATTTTAATAAAATTAAAAATTAATTTTGATATTAACATGTAAAAAGATTTAAAATTATAAAAAATAATTTAAATTTTTTTTAAAATAAAATAAAAAACTTGAAATTCTAAGCATACGAGAGATGTGTGTTGGAAAACATAATAAAAATAAAATAAAAAATTTACACATTTCTTTGTGTAAATTAAACTTTAGACATGTAAACAATGTTGAAGTTTACAAAATCAGGTGTTGGAGCTTTTTTTTTTCCGGCATAAATGTATTTTTGTGTTAGTTTGTAGTAGGATTAAAACTTGAAAATATAGCAATGATTATTTTTTTAAATATTTTTTATTTAAAAATTTATTAAAATAATTATTTTTTTAAATAAATTTATTTTTAATATTAGCACATCAAAATAATAAGAAAATATAAAAAAATTAATTTTTAAACATTTTTTTTAATTATTTTTCATGAAACACTATTTAAAACACAATTCCAAACCACATATTTGAATTAGATGCATTTGATATTTTTTTTTTTTTTTATGGACATTAACTCCAAGGTTTGAAACTAGGAAGTAAAGTAAAGAAACAAACCTTTTTAACAACTAGGCCAACCCCTTAAAGTTTATACATTTTAAAACCAATATAGTTTTAAAATTTTGAAATCAAAATTAATTTACCAATAATAACAAAAGCAATTAATGGTAAGAAATCAAGCTTAAAAAACTCAAATGTTTTGAAATATATTTCATATAACAGTCAATTATAATATTTTCTAAGGAAAGATATCCCCTAAGCTAATCTATATACCAAATGAGGCTACATTCTTTTTCAAATGATTTTATAGACAACCTCCTGTATTATTGATATGGTGCATTCAAAATAATTTAATAAATTTTTCTAAGCCTGAACCTAGAAAGACAGAGGAAGGGAAAGAGCAACCTTCTTTGCCATTCGGAGATTGAAATTAATTGTACTTACCTTCTTCTTCTTTTTTAATTCTACATGTCAAGATTATAAAGTTGGTAGCATAGCACTACCTTTTGGCAAAACTCTCCTCCTTAGGATAGCATATAGTTTTCTCCACAAACATCTATAAATACAGGTTCATTCCCCATCTTCTTCCCTGCCTTTTCCTATTCATCGACTTGTGTTTTCCAAGCTGATTTCTTGAGTTCAAATTTATTAGGCCATTGTAAGCACAAAGTTATCAATGATTTTCTTTTCCCACTTGCAAAAAGAATCCTTATCTCAAACTGTGTTTCTTTTGCTGCTACTTTGCAGGAAATGGATTTTCTTGGAGTTTGTTTCGTAGTCTTCCTAACCATGTCGAAAACAGTTCATGGCTATGGAGGTGGATGGTCTAATGCTCATGCTACCTTCTATGGAGGTGGTGATGCTTCTGGCACAATGGGTAAGAACCAAAATCCAATGAGATACCTGCTAGTCTACATATCTCTTTGCTATATGGTAGTTCATAGCTAAATCAATTCATGTGTATGCTACAATATATAGGAGGAGCTTGTGGTTATGGAAACCTCTACAGCCAAGGTTATGGGACAAACACGGCAGCATTAAGCACAGCTTTATTCAAGAATGGACTAACCTGTGGAGCTTGCTTCGAACTCAAATGCGTAAATGATGCCAGGTGGTGTCTCTCAGGATCTATCATAGTCACAGCAACAAATTTTTGCCCTCCAAACAGTGCAGGAGGGTGGTGCAATCCTCCTTCGCAACACTTCGATCTTTCTCAGCCTGTTTTTCAACATCTAGCTCGTTACAAAGCAGGGATTGTCCCTGTTCTATACAGAAGGTGAGCTTACTCATCATCATATAAATATGACTCAACTTTGCTCTAAAATCTCCACAATATACTGAACCAAACAATCTTTATTTTGTTTACAGAGTTGCTTGTAGGAAAACTGGAGGAATCAGGTTCACTATAAATGGCCATTCATACTTCAACCTTGTCCTTATAACCAATGTTGGTGGTGCCGGCGATGTTGTGTCGGTCTCCATCAAAGGATCTGGAACTGGTTGGCAGCCAATGTCTCGCAATTGGGGCCAAAATTGGCAGAGCAATTCTTACCTGAATGGTCAAGCACTCTCTTTCAAGGTCACAACAAGTGATGGACGATCTATCATCTCCAGCAATGTGGCTCCTCCAAACTGGGCTTTTGGCCAAACCTTCCATGGGGGGCAGTTCTAAATTCCATATCCCATGCCCAAACTAACTGAAACCACTTCAAAGTTTAGCCTTCAAGGGAAGAAGATATTGATTAGTACTGAAAATTTCTCTTCTGATTAGTTTATATCGGACCTGCATACGTCAAATGTGTTAAAAGTGTTTGTGACATAGTTGACTATGGTGTTACAGCTATGGGCCCTTTTAGAAATGGCCATGGATGCATTTGTTGCCTTCCTCGCACAACCTGCAAAGGGTTAGTGAATTTGCTTGTAAAAAAGGTCCAAGCAAAACCTAGATCAGTTGGAAACCATTTCCACATCTTGTGGAAGACGTGATAGCAGGAAGCAGAGAGATTGTATAATGTTTCTTTTTTTTTAGCTTGCTTGTGATATAAAATCGCTCATTATATGAGGGTCCAGCGGTCCTAAGAATAAAGTTTTAACAGGATAGAAAAGTCCTTCGGTCCTCACAAAAAGGTAAAACAAAAGCAATGTCCCGCAACCATTAATGTTGACAAGGTTTGCAGAAGCAAAGGCGAAGCAGGTTCTTTTAGTTATGACATTGCAGGTAATAGAGGATGATTGACAGCACAAACGCTCGAAAAATACATACAAGCACCGCCCATTTCATACCCAGATGAATTCCCAAGGATTTTTATACTTAATTTTTAGTTTTTTGGTGTTAGACAATATTACATAAGCGATCGACTTTCAGAGAATTTTCACGGCACAGGTCCGTCCTTGATCCAAAACACATATGCTCCTTCACTGATCCATCAGCACAGGCCATCAATCCGAGGATGTAATAATCATTGGATTTGTCTAACAATGTGCAGCGATTGACAGTATCAACATCTTTCTTCATTTCTCTTTCAAAGGCAAGTATCATTAACCCCAATAAAATGCTAAAAGCTACACCATCAGACAAAGTCAAGAAACACTAGCATCGCTTTCTACATCACAATTATATACTGCTTACAAGGGACTTGTACACAACTCCAATCAAATAAACAAGACTGAAATTTGACAAACCTGACATCGTGAAATTAAAGTCAGTAGATATATAGGATGGATGAAATATAGGAGGAGCTAATTAGAGGAAAAACAAATGCAATTCAAACATCAATCCTCCAATTCCTTCTAGTTTAAAACGCCTAAAAAACAGGACGTCTTTCTAAAAGAAGAGATGGATAAATTCATTCCCACAAGTATTTCATAGATGCAACCAACAGTAGTAAGCAATTCTTCAAGGCCATATATTCTCTCCCACCCAAACAGCCAAGGTGTGGAGCATATAGCAATGAAAATTTATTGATCATCAATAGAATACCACAAGCCTGCAAAATTATAGTGTTGATACAAGGACATGTTAGCTAGGCAAAGTCGATAGTTTTGATAACATGATTGTCAACATATTGTTTGCTATATTGATAAATATGGCGACATGATCAATATATAATTTATCATGTCAACATATCTATCAATATAGCAAACAATATGTTGACCCATTTATGCCATGACAACAAACCTGTGAAAGTTCATTACCAACATATTCCACATCAACATCATAAATCCATAGGCCTACCGCAGTAAACAGAAAAAAATATCAACCATCATGCGTTTCAAATCCAGATTAATTCCAAAGGAAAATCATTATCTTGTAGTTATTTAATGTTAGACAATAACATATACGCAACTGACTTTCAAAGGATTTTCCAGAAGCTAGACCTCTCCTGATCCAAAATAGACGCTACATTCCTAATCCATCAAATTTACCACACACCAACGATCATAATAAGTAAAAAACTTGGATTGTATAACAATGAGTGGAAGTTTTAGCACTTGACAAAAAATGTTATGCATCATCTTTCATCTCTCTGTCAAGGCAAAGTACCATTAACACTAACAAAAAGCTTATAGTCATTGTTCAATAATGTAAAGGATAACATACATGAGACTTAAGCATAACTCAATAGTTAGATAACCTAAATTGAAACTTGAGAAACTAACATTGTGAATGGGAGGTTAGAAGTTATACAGGATGAATGACTTGGAAGAGAGATGGATAAACAGGAAAATGAAAGCAATTCCCTCATCTATATTCCACTTCCTTCTACCTTGAAAAAAATTTATTCATGATAAAAGAGTTTGATGATTTCATTCCCTAAGTATTGCATGCAATTAACAGATGTAAGCAATCATTTACATTCCATAAAGCCATATATCCCCCACCACCATAACAAACATGGTGTGTAGGATAGTGAAGAGATGTTAGTCATAAAAATCTCGCTCATTGAGACAATAGATGTATTATCAAAATCTTTATAATTCAATATAATACATGCAAGACCTAAATGCATCAATTGTAACAAATGCAGACAATTCTCTTATTATCACCTGCCTATGTTCAAACATACCCCCTCCATAATCACCATCTGAAATGATTGAACTTTTTATTTGTGTTGTCTTTTTATAATTTAGTCTATGAGCAAGTTAGTGAACCAAACCTACATAGCAATTTGTAATTATAGTTGATATATCAAAACTTTAAATGTATAATGCACGTGTACATATATCCCATTGGCAAGTATAGGAACTAAAAATGCATACATAATCTAAAAGTCCCTATCATAACTAATTCTACCAACTCTCATCCTCATTGTTGCCTTTCTAATACATTGCGCTAAGAACTCGACCTAGCAAAGCCAGCCGTTCAATCAATTCAACCATAGCAATCTTTTGACAAACACAATCAATATTCTCGGATTCAACATGAACAAATACATTATTATTTTTTAAAAATAAGTAGCTATTAAAAAGAGTTTATTATGTTGGAGGCACTGCTCATCTGAGACCAGAATACATCTGAAAGGAATATACACTTATTAAGAATTCTAATTCAAACACATGAAACTTTCCGTAAAAATGTCTGAAAATTTACATTATTTGATCACACTTAAACCCACAACGTCCTTTAACAAACGAAAAACAAGTCAGTCACTAAAACTACCTGCAGATGATGGGCAGCAGAAACCTACAACCTGTTGAACAAAAGAAAACATTATAAATTACGAGATTCCAAAATTAGATTGAACTCCATGCTTGCTTGTAAAGAAGAATTTACATTGAGTTTTAAATAAATTCATAATATAGCTAGAGAAGGGATAGAAAACAAGCGCTCTTTTTTTAAAATAAATTTTTCTACATTTTACTTGCAAGGAAAAAAAAAACAAGCATAGATAACTAAGAAAAAACATAATGAAAAAAATTTTGATGGTTGTGAGTTAGCCCGCGAAGCCATCACTGCCCAATCGAAGAACAAAGATCGGGCTCTGACCGCAGGCAGTCTTCATCGCAGGAATCGGACACCTCAAAATCGACCGAAAACCGAATCTCTCACACTCTTTCCTCAGTGGCGGAGCCGCCAGCAGCCATGGCAACATAGAGGGTGGCTCTATTAAGAGATAGAGAGAGGGTTTTGGCTAAACTGAGAGTCCAGATCTTCTGCTCGGATAAGATCACGTAGTGAAGTTTTAGTGTTAGGGTTTTAGTTTGTTTTTATAGCGGTAAGGTAGATAACCTAGCTTGTTCTCCTTTTTCGTGATTTCTTAAATGCCTCTGAGGTTGGTGAGTATTTACTTAAGTGTAATGTATGTTTCCGTCTTAATGGTAAGGGTATTTATGGGAAGTACAATTGTTTGCAGAGTAACTTATCAGAATCTTGCTTGACATGCTATGCGTTCAGCCAGTACCCTATGTATTTGAACGACGCGTCTCCTTTTCATCTGATCAGCATTAGGGGTGTTAAAAAAAAAAACTGAGTTATTGTAGTATTTGTATTATCTTAACAAATCTGTTAAATTTAATTAATGTAGATATTATAAACAAATAATGGATTAAAAAATTAAATAAATAGATATGAGTTGAGAATTTTAAAAATTATCCAGTGACTTGATTTGTATAACTTTTTTAGTTAGAGCATCTTCAACCCATGAGCTAAATGAAAATGCAACTATACTTTAGCTTTTATTCTTTCACTTTTTACATTCCAACGGAGCAGCTAAATAAATAGCCATTTTGGCTATTTGTTTGCTTGGCAGCCATTTCTACATTTTATTGTAGAAATGACCAAAATAATAACTGTTGGCCAACGGCTATTTTTATAGTCGTTGGCCAACAACTCTCTTTTTTTTTCTTCTTTAAATATAGAAGAAATTTTTTTTAAATGCATGAGGAAAGAACTTGTAGTTTTAAAATTTTGCATTATGCCTCACCCTTCTCTTAAATTTAGAAAAACAAGAATAAATTATTCTCCGGTTAATTATTAACATCAGTTATGTTAATTAGCTGAAATTAAAAGGTATGCTTGTTTAAAAGCTTTTTCTATTTTTTCTTTTATTTCTATTGATTTTTTAGATCTTTTGTTGTTAATTTAATATTTGTGATGATTTTTATTTCTTTATTATTTTATGTTTTTAATATGGGTTAAGGAAGACAATTTTTATTTATGTTGTTATCTTTGATAAAATTGAGAGGAATTAATAATGGTAATTGATATTGATAAAAAGATAGAGTGACATATTTAAAATTTATTTTTGATTGTTTGTTTTAATTTGAGGTTAATTATATTTTGTCTTGTTGAAAATGCAATTAAACCAGTATATCAATTCTCTTTTAGTTCCAAAAAATAGTCAAATTGTTATGTTAGAACAAGTAAAAGGCAATACTTATTATTAATTCGCATATATAAAAACAATAAAATTGCTAGACATTGAATGTGAGCTTCTTTTACACTCTCTTATAAGGTTTTAACTTGAGTTTTTTTTTTTTAATTAATGTAGATGGATTCAAATTTTCCAAACTCTTTTACCAACTTTTTTATTAGCGAGTCAGAAGATATTCTCTCTTAACCAAGTGATTCTAATAAATTAATTAATGACTTAACATACTCGAATTTAAATGTCCATTCGGCAAAAAAATCACAAATAAGTAAAAATTTCTTACTAGAGGATGATTGTTTACTTGTCTCTGCATGACTAAATACAAGCAAGGATCCAATTACAGGAGTTGAACAACAAACAAAATAGTTCTGGGCTCGCGTACATGCTTATGTTGTAAAGAATGGAGGAAACTTGAATAATCGTTCACAAATAAGCATCTCAAGTAGATGGCAAGAAATAAATAGAGAAGTCGGTAAATTTATTGAATTTGTTACTCAAATTAAAAATCGTCAGCAAAGTGGAATGACCGAAGAATCAAGGGTCATGTTAATATTCATTTCTATGTTAAATTGTTTAACATATATTTTAACATTATTTTATTTATTTATTTATTTACCAGATTAATGATGCTCGGCAAATGTATGCTTCTTGCGTTGGCAAATGATTTCAACTAGAACATTGTTGGGTTATCTTAAGAAAAGAACCTAAATGACAATTTGAGCGTGTAAGTCAACATCAAAGATCAAACAAGAAACAAAAAAGACATGTCAATGCAAGTTCGGTTTCATCAACTCCATCTACCCCTAATTCTGTTAGTTTAGGAGAATATAGTGAACCATTGATTTATCAAGATAGACCAATCGGTCAGAAGGCTGCAAAGAAACGACTTAAACATAGACAAGGAAAAGATAGAGTTGGGGATGTAGCTGTAACGAATTTCTTATAACAATTTAGGGATACTCTAGTAGAAATTGAGGATTAGAAGAAACAAGACAAGAAAATTATGTTAGAGCAACAAGCCATGATGATTCAACAAAGTGAAGAGAAACAAAAATTGGACAGGATTGAGAAAGAATAACAAATTATGAAAATGAATATTTCTATTTTGGATCCAATTTCTGTAGCGTATTTTCAAAATAGAAAGTTAGAAATTATGAAAAAGAGGGGTTTTAATTTTTAATTAACTTTGATTCATTTATTGTAATGTAATGTATTTTTAATTAAATATGTAGAAAATTCTTGGTTATTTTAAATATATTGTTATGAAATTGATATCAATTCATAATACTTTTTTGAAGTTCCTCTAACACTTAACAATAATAAATAGGATTAATTAACTTAAAAGATAACAACCATAATGAAAAAAAAAACAAAAAAAACTTGAAAATTATGATAACATAAGAAGTTCAAATCTAAAGATTCTACTCGTTGCCATATTGTTTCCATAAATGTTCAATCAAATCTTCTTGTAGTTGAGAGCTAGTTGCTCTATCCCTAATTCGATTATGAGTTTGAAGAAAATCATGTAATTCTGGTATTTCACCATGTGACACTGATATAAAGGAATTGACTTCATGTTCATGGTTAAATTCAAGGTTCATTGCTCATTCATCCTCAATAATCATATTATACATTATTATACAAGCTTTCATAATATATGCAAGAGTTTCTTCATCCCAGTATCGAACAGGTCCACGTACAATTACAAAACGAGATTGGAGCACCCCAAATGCCCGCTCCATATCTTTTCTTGCAGACTCTTGCTTGCTTGCAAAATATTTTCTCTTTGCTCCTAATGGTTTTGGGATTGTCTTAACAAAGATTGACCAATTAGGATAAATCTCATTTGCTAAATAATATCCCATTGTATATTCATGCCCATTAATTGTATAATTGACAGGAGCAGTACGACATTCAGCAAGTGCATCAAAGATAGGTGACCGATCAAGAACATTAATATCATTTAATGATCCAGGCATTCCAAAAAAGGCATGCCATATCCAAAGATCTTGTGAAGCCACCGCCTCTAGAATTATAGATGGTTCACGACAATGACCAGTATACATCTCATGGCATGCAATTGGGCATTTCTCCCATTTCCATTGCATACAGTCAATGCTCCCTAACATCCCTGGAAATCCACGCTGCTCTCCAATTGATAATAATCGACAAATATTGGTCTTATTTGGTGCCCTTAGATACCAATCACCAAAAACTTCTACGATTGCTTTGACGAAAGCTCTAAGACTTTCTATCGTAGTGGTTTCTTCAATTCGAAGATATTCATCAGTAAGATCTGCAGGAATACCATATGTAAGTATTCTGCGAGCTGCAGTTACCTTTTGAAGGCAAGATAAACCAAAAACACCAAGAGCATCTGTCCTTTGTTTGAAATATGGATTATGAGCTTCCACTGCATTTGTGATCTGAAGAAAAAGACGACGATTCATCCTAAATCTTATTCGAAATTGACTTTAAGTGAATTTAGGATTTTCTGCAAAATAATCATTATATAACCTTAACTGACCTTCCTTTCTATTACGATTGACAATATTATGACCAGGAATAGAGCCACGATACCCTGTTATCCGCCCTTGATTATTCGATTCTTCTTCAGCAACCACAACAGTAGCAACTTGAAAAGCAAACATAGGAGTGTCATCATCAAAATCAAAAGCATCATAAAAATTAAAATTAGAATAATTCATGATGAATTATAATAAAATATAACAAACATAGGAGAGAAGAAAATGATGAGAAACAAATGTTAAGGTATTTGAGAATATTTATAGATGGATTATTTTTTTGAATTGTAAAATCTTAGAATGTTGGCGGTAATTTTTTTTAAAATTTAAAACGTTGGGGGTTATGTTGGCAGTCATTTTTTTCAAAGTTTGAATTTGAATTTAATTTTAAAAAATTAAATTTTTAACAATAACATATAAAACTTAAAATTAAAAATATTCATATAAATAAATTTTAAATTATATCTTTTAACTTTCATATTACTTCATTAATTTTATATTACTTTTATAAATTACTCATATTGATTATATAATTAATAACATCATAATTATATTATATATAAAAAGCTATATTTACACTATTTAAAAAGCTATTTTTTTTCATTTGGCTCTTCATTGTAGCATTTTCCATTGGAGATGCTCTTAGTGAATAACCCTTTTTGTATAAATATATTTTTTGCCCTTCTCTTTCTTTATTTTATTTTTATATATATCATTTTTTATTTCAAGTCTTAATTATAAATTCTTTTATGCTTAGTGCTAACTACATGTGTGAAATACTATAAACACATTGCAATATCAATTATAATTAAAAACAAATAATTATATGCTTTCAAAAGTATATTTTTTTGAAATAATTGATCTCATTCCGTGAATATTTGTAATATTTATAAAAATTTAGTTTAATCTAAGATATCTAATTTGTTTGGATTAAAAAAAATTAAATACATTGAATCTATATTTTATAAAATATTAAAAATTAAGTTGAATGTAATTTATGTATAATCACAGCCATGAACACCCCTAATCAGCATATTCACACCTTTTCTTTGTGGTTGTATCCATTGTTTTGTCTCTATTTTTCTCATTATATCAATTCTACTGGGATGCAAATATTGACACGTATACCTAAAATAAATCCCCGCTAGCTTTAATTATAGAAAATAATTGATGATTATAAATTTAGAGTATGTTTGAAATATTTTTGAATTGTGATTTTTTTTTTTAAATTATAATTCAAAATTTTTTTTATATACAATTAACTTACAAAAAAATACTTGAAATTACTTTAAATAGAAATATGTTTCATATATCAACGTAGAGTATGACTCAAGTATTTTTTTATCCTTGTTTTAATTGTTTTTATTTTGAATTTTAATTTTCAACATTGGATTAATATTTTGTTTTGATTTATTTTCTATTGGGTTATCCATGTCTCATGACCCATGTTTGACAAATTAATCCGAATTGACTCAGCTTTTTTTTTTTAGTTAAATTTTATTTATATTTCATCCTTCAACATTGGGTTGATTGAGAATTAGATTTAATAATTTTTTTTATTTTCTTGTTGTTAGGTTATTAGGGTTTCATAACCTAAATAATAAATTTAACAAGTTAACCCGAGTTGATTTGAATCGATTTAATATATTGTCATTTCAATATTTTAAAAAAGATATCATCTTATTTTTTTAAAAAAATTAAACTATATTTTTCTTAATTGTCCTTATTGTTTTAAAATTTATCAAGTTAATCAGGTCATATCATATCAATACTTATATAATTAATTTTTTTCCTTAAAAAACACATTAACAATAAGACAATTCTAGTATAAGCTATAATCTAGATATCAAAGTTATAAAGTTCAACTTTTGATTAAAGTCTTGTTTATTTGCTGGAAAGTAGTTTTCTTTTGAAAAGTGAATTCCATGAAAGTAAATTATTTTTCGATGTTTGGTAGTGTAATTGAAAATAAGTTGAAAAATACTTTTCAGTATTTGGTTATGTCATGAAAAATGATTTGGAAAATAACTTATTAATATATTTTTTTTAAGTTTATTAAAATAATGATGAACAAATCTTACAAATTAAAAAGTTGAATGAGAATAAAATTGAAAAAAGAATATAATTTCATAAATTATCTCAAATAAAATAAATAATAATCAAAATAATAGAGATCAAATCTAACAAATAAAAAATTTGAAAGATGAAGAAATTAAAATAATAATAATTACCATTTTATAAATTATTTCAAATAAAATAAGTAACAATCAAAAGAATGAGGATCAAATTTGATAGATAAAAAATTTTAATTTAAAAATGATAAGAAAAAAACAAATAAAAATTATAAAAATGAGGACCAAAGTTAATATAAAAATTAAATTCTAAGGGATGAAATTGAAAAAAAATATTCAAAACAAAATATATATAATAATCAAAAGTTTGAGGACCAAATTTAATATAATCAGCAAATAATATAATATTTCTAAATTTTTTACAACTTTCAAAAAATATTTTCCATTTAAAATAAAAAAAAATACTTTTTCAGGATATCACTTTCCATCAAACAAACGCCTCCTAAATAAAAGAGTTTTGCTCGATTTTATAACAAAATTAAAAAATTATTTATAACAAAAAATATTTGTAATTGTTTTTAGTAAAAAAGGAACATGGATCTATTTATAAAAATCATATCAAACACAATCTTAATTTATGGTTTTTGAATTATAATTTTTTATTTTGAGTTATAATTGAAAAATTAAGTTTCATAAACAACTTATTAAAAAAATTTATTCATTCTGAAATATTCATCCATGATAAGTTTTTAAACTACTTGATGGCCGAAATTACATGGACCACTGTTAGGTACGCCCTCTCACCAATGATTGATAAAACTGATATAGGATGGATAATTGAGTATAAATAAAATGATTCATGTAACAAACATTTTACTCGGCTTGCATTATTGCGACCGGTGATAAAAAAGTTGGTAAAAAAGTATAGGGCATCTATAGCATAGGGTATTATTCTAGTAGACAAAATATCGAACTAGAGCAATGTAAATGCAATAATATTACAAATAAAATTAAAATTCATCATCATTTTATTATAGATTGTTTACAATGCAATGATTAAACAAGTAAACGTAGAATCATATTTATTTTATAGTGGAATTACTGTCGTGCCATTAAAAAAACAAAACATAACTAATGTCTAAGGGTGCTTTTTGGATTTTCATATTTTTTGTACAGTTTAATTATCGCATAACTCTTGTGGTCGACTATTTTTTGCCTAAGATCAAGGGGTATTTTGGGTTTTTTAACTTTGGTTTTCTTGAAATGATCTCATGGGATCAATGGTGTTTTGGCCTGTGTATAATTCAGAAAAAATAGTTGGCATGTGTAAAGTAAACATCAACAAGTGAGAGGCGCCTGCACCCTTTAGACAGCGTATATGATGCCTCATGATAACCATTGGTAGCCTTTCGCGATAGCATCCAAAGCATCATGCCACCTCTATATAGTGGGGTGACGCGTGTTGGTCTCCATAGCACAGAGAAGCTCTTGCATTTTTCTCCTCCCCTCTTTTTTCTTTCTCCCTCACCTCAAAAGGTGTGTTGGCCTTGCAAAGTTCAAAGTGATCTTCAATAATTTAATTGTATCAAATTTGATTTTTTTTTCAATTTTATCCCTTGACATTTGATTTTTTATGGTTTTTTTTTTATAATCAAATTTGATCCATATTCTTTTTTTTTTTTTTTTTTTTAATCAATTTTTTAATTGGATTTTATTTTTTCAATTTAATCTCTAATAATTTGATTTTAATTTTATTTTTTTTTTGTTAAATTTGATCTTCATTCTCATGATTGCAATTCTTCTTATTTTGAGTTATCTTCTTAATTAATTATTATTTTTTTATATAATTTCATCGTTTATTGTTTAATTTCATTGAATTTTTATATCATATTTGATGTTTAGTTTTTGTATCATGCTTTTAAAATCCAACACGGGAGTGAACTCTTATCATGTTCTATGTCGAGGGTTAGGAATCATCTTTGTCAAAGACATTATTGTTGGACTAATTGTGTAATTCTTATTTATAGGTCAGGTTAAGGAAAGGCTAAAATTGTAGTACATGGAAGGGACTATATCGAATTAATGATGGATAACTGCCATGACTCTTATTAATTCTCTTACTTGATTATTGTGTATGATGTGATCAATGTGTGTAAGGTTTTAACATTATTTTATATGTATTATGTTGATATATTAATTAAACCATAAAGAAAGATAATATCATGTGAGCCAATTAGGAGAATATAAAATGTGACTCATATGAATGAGATAATTAATATCAATGCTAAAATCTTATTGGTCAATTTAAAGAAGAGTTTTTTTTATTTAATAACCGGATGAATGTCTTATATAAAAAGTCTATTAACATTAAAATTACACGAAGGACTCCAATATCTCAAATGACTTGATATGAATCAAGGTACACTTTCTTTAAATATTTATTTGAATATAAAAATTATAAAATTCTAAGATCATGACATTATAATTTTTAATTGCTTACAATCTCATCCAACTTTATATAACAACTTCTTCCCTTCACCTCTCAGCCTCTTCATCTCTGAAATGCCAACGCATAGAACGAGTTGACGAAAATACAAACCACTCAAAAGAAATTTCAAAGAGGACGAAGTTATGAAACAAAATATAAAATGACTTGAAGGCCCAGTGATAGAAAGGAGTTGAATTGATGTCCGGAGAGAGGCTGCCGGTGCTGCATTTGGCAAAGCATGATGAAATGGATGATAGCTTTCGAGGAGGGAGGGAGACCTTTCTGACTCAGAACATCCCTGAAAAGTAGAAGACTTCGACAAATGAAAAGGGAAAAAAATCTTTGCAAATAAAACATATCTTGAGCATAAATTAGAGAGAAGCATTTTAGCAAACTAGTATTTAGAGTAATAGATCTCTGTTTTGATGCTCCTATTCTGCTGATATAATTTTGGCTGAAATTTGATGGATTTCTTGAATTATTCTCCCAGCTGATCTTCTGCCATGCTGTTGAACATATGCACTGCTTTTTTTTCTGGGAAGAGTTGTTCTTGCTGGGCTGGAGAGCTGCAAGTGCCTTCACAAGTCTGTTCTTCAACTTGAGGCCTGCATATTTGGGTTTTGCACTGTTATTTGATCCATACTTGCGGCTCATCTTGTCCAGTCCTGGTGTTTTGCAGCAACTCTTGAGTCTTGACAAGCTCAAATTGAGACCAAGCATTTGAAATTTAATTTAAAATGTTGGGATTTATCTGTCATTAGTCAATTCTCAATAGATTAACGCGGTGTTAAGCTTTCTCGTGAGAAAACGAATGAACACCAACCAATGGACCACACACTTGGAAGAAAAGCAAACAACAGCAAAACTCAACATAAGAAAATAACAAGCTGCTATTATTTTAATTACCATGATTCATTAAACAAATCATTGAGCAATAAGAATACTAAATCAAGAAGTTGGCAGGTTTAGCGATAAAAAAGAGAGAGCACCATTGCTTTTTTCTCATCTTTCTCTCTACCAACCAGCTAGCTTCATTATTTTCCAACGAACATCAAATCACTAAGATAAAAATCAACACCCACTTCCTCTATCCACAAGGTGCACAGAAGCAATCTTACTTTTATCTGTCCACTCTTGTTTCTGTAGTTAATTTGTTGATAAGTTGCCAGGCTTGAGAATGAGTTGAAGGATGGTAGTGTGTACACACACAAACCAAGCTGCAGTGCTACCTCAAAGATTATAGAATCAGATGACAACTAACCGGAAGATTAATATATAATCAGCTGCCATCTCCTTGTGACAATGCTTGTTAGCGTGTAAGAAACTTCCATATTTCTTCATCCATAAGGTACAGAACATTCTTATATCTCACCCTTTTCTAAAACGAGAAAGGCCGTCTTTTTTTCATCCTACTCTTCCGCTCTCATTTTCAATCTTTGATAATGTTCAATGGAGTTCTAGATTTGATTTGTTGTCTTAATTCTATAGAGATTTGACAGCTTACTTCGTAGTTCTTTTCATGCATGCCTTTGACAGGATTTTGGAGTAGGATTTTTTCAGTCTCGAGGAACAATTGTCTATTCTTTTTCATGACATGAAAGAATAGCGAGTTGTTTCACTCTCTGTTTATTCTGAAAAATACTTGTACACTGTGAAGAGGTTATATGCAATATAAATCATTTTTATCACAATCTTAAATAATAGAGGCAGATTCAATTGGTTCAATCTGTGGTTCATCATATTTTCATCCCCTTTCCTCGGATCCATCAAGAGTTCTTCTTTGTTGCTTGATTCTTCTCCTTATTTATTTTGATTCATTGTTTAGTTTATTTGGCTGTTGTGTAGATAAAGGGAGATGGAAGATGAAATGGTGGATCAGTATTGGTGTCACATGTGTTCTCAGATGGTGAACCCGGTAACGGAAGCTGAGATTAAATGCCCTTTCTGTGAGAGTGGTTTTCTGGAAGAGATGGGCAGCGTGAGAGAAGTCAATAACAATATCTTTGATTTAGGATCAGAACATGCATTCTCTCTTTGGGATACATTCTTGCTGGACCTTATGGGTGGCTTAGGCACTTCTGGTTCAAGTAGAATAGCTCAAGAACATATTAGCAGTACCAGTTCCCAAGATGAAGATGATGAGCTAGACTTTGAGTCCTTACTTCGAAGAAGAGGTAGACTAAGCACATCTTCAGTCCAACGCTTACTTCAAGATCTTCATTTGAGGTCAGAGAACCCTGAAAATGACAGGGAGAGCAGCGGCGGCAGTGGTAGTAGCAGTAGTGTGATCTTGGTCAATCCTTTCAATGAGGAGGCAATAATTCTTCACAGTCCTGATAATATGAACCGACCAGAAAACTCGAGTCAAAACGTGTCAATTTCTTTGCAGGACTATCTTATAGGACCTGATGTGGATTTATTGCTACATCATTTGGCAGAGAGTGGTCCTAACCGATACGGGACTCCTCCAGCAGAGAAAGAAGCAGTTGAAGCAATGCCAACAGTTTCCATTACGCAGAATTTGCAGTGTTCAGTATGCTTGGAAGAGTTCGACATTGGATGTGAAGCGAAGGAGATGCCATGTAAACACAAATTTCATGGAGAGTGTATTGTTCCGTGGCTGGAACTTCATAGTTCCTGCCCAGTTTGCAGGTTCCTAATGCCCTCTGATGATTCCACGACTAGAGTAAGCCAGTCGAGAAGTGACGAAGAGAGAACGGAGAGCAATGATGCTAGGATCATTAATAATGGGAGAAGGTATTGGGTCCCTATCCCATGGCCTTTTGATGGTTTGTTTCCTTTACCAGGATCTCAACATGGTGGCAGTTCTTCATCAACCACCATGCGCGGAAGTGCTTCCTACTCCGATGAAACTTGAACACTTGTGTTCCTAACGTACTTGTGCTTCTTTCATATGTTTCCATGCCTTTCTTCAATGTATTTCCATCTTATCTTAGCAAAATGGTTTCCTGCAAACCGTTTCGTGTATAGAAACAACTTTATGGTTTGAGAAATTGATTGCTTCTGTTGCTGTCTTCTAATTTGTTAATGCTATACTTTATGGAACCCTTTCTCCTTGCGGTGGGATTGGTGCCCAAACTAAACAACTCAACATTGCATTGGCCTCTGGGATTAAACGTTTCTACTACTAAATGGGCTTAGAAAATATTTAAAGAAGCAGAAAGACTAATGGAACGTGGAAAAAACAGATCCCATGCGTCATGTAAGCAGAGCAAAAAATAAAATGCCAAAATTGTGAAGATGCACTCTTCCAATATTCAATTACTCATCATTGATCCAACACCAGTTAAACTAGAGATAAACTAACAAAAAATCAAATGCCTCAAAATCTGTAGAATCTTTCAATTGAATCCGTGCACGATATGATCACTGCTGCACTTGCATGATCTTGATCACAGAAGCAGGGCCAATCTTGTGCAAAGCCACAACCGAGTCTCCTGGCTTGCATAGTCCCTTTATCTTTGCATAATGAAAGGCCTGCTCAATTGTCTCTTCAGTTGACTCACTATTATAAACTTTTCCAGACACTGAGCTCAAAACAGGTATAAGACCCCTGTAAATAAGGCTATGTCTTGCTGGAGCTTCATCACTGCATGACCATGTAAAGAAATCAGTTCGAATCTCTGGAACAATCATTGACAAAATTGGCATGCTTGGTCGGTACTTAGACACCAACTTTGCTGTGGTTCCACCCTTGGTCAGGACTAAAATAAATGCTGCTTTGATGATGTTTGCTGTCCTGACTGCTGAAGAAGCCATACTTTCTAATGGGGTCATAGGTATAGGAGCAGTAACCATGATTGCCTTGAAAAGACGTCCATAATCTATGAAGTTCTCTGCCTCCATGCATATTCTGGACATGGTTTGAACAGCAAGCTCAGGGTAGGCTCCAGCAGCAGTTTCTCCACTGAGCATCACACAATCAGTACCATCGAGAACCGCATTGGCAACATCTGTAGCTTCAGCTCTAGTCGGCCTTGGAGACTTGATCATGGATTCCAACATCTGAGTAGCAGTCACTACAGGCTTTCCTTTTATGTTGGCCTTGTGTATCATCACTTTTTGAGCTAGGAATATTTTCTCAATTGGAATTTCCATTCCCAGGTCACCTCGTGCCACCATAAATGCATCAGAATTTGCAAGAATGTCATCAAAATTAGCAACCCCTTCTTGGTTTTCTACCTGCCAAAATACAAAACCAAAATGTCAATTTGATGATATTTTTGCTTCAAAACTGTAAATCCATTATAGCTCGACATTAGCTATTCATAGCGTGGAGTCAATTTGTAGGCATTTCTGAGTTACCATAGTAATCTGTATCAATCTTAAGAAGTCACTTTTTAGTTATAAAAGAGAAAGTTAGAACCTTTGACATGAGAAGGATGTTCTTTCCATCATCACCTAGCAGCTTCCTGACCTCGGTGAGGTCTGAACCTTTGCGAACAAAGGACAGTGCGATGATGTCAATCTTATTGGGGACACCCCACTTCAGGATATCCTCCTTATCCTTCTCTGTTAAGGTAGGGAGATCAACGACAACTCCAGGAAGATTGACATTCTTCTTCTCACCCAAAACAGCAGAATTCTCACAGCGACAACGGATCAACCCTGCTTCCTTGTCACAAGCCAACACTGTCAGTGAAATTGTGCCATCAGAACACAAAATAACACTCCCTGGCTGGACATCTTCAGCCAGCTTTTTGTAGCTCATGCAGATCATATTCTCATCACCCTTTAAGCTATAATCAGTAGAAATAAGTATCTCTTGACCCTGCTTGAGTTGTACAGGCTTCCCATCCTTCAAGAATCCAGTTCGAATTTCCGGTCCCTGAGCATATCACAATTTAAGAACATTAAAAGTTGGCCAAGTTCCTTGTGTTGCAGCTAGAATTCCGAAACAAATGCCAAAATTCAGCATGATCTTTAAGCCATATTTGAAACCCTCATCATTGAGAATAAAATAAGGTAGCACCTAAGAAAGAAAATATTTGCAAACCAAATCCAATGCCATGCAAGACCAAAGTTGATTCCCTAGGCAGCCTATCCCCCATATGCAATTACACAGTACATGACCAACAATTTTATTTTATTCTTCGAGAAGTAGAGAACTTATTCAGTGGAACTTAACATTAATTCCCTTGTCTCTTTGCATAATTCATTGATTCTACTAAAGCAACAGCAAATGGAAGTTTATACTTAGAATTATGCCTATACACGGGACAGGCCGGGTTGGCCTAAAGAGAACATCAATATTTTCCACAGATAGAAGCACATCAAATTGATGATGGCCACAGAAAGAAGAAGAGTGTTTGCACCCTATATTGCTTTTCTTAATATTTAATAATCAAATCCCAGACCATTAAAAACATAATATTTTGTATCTTTCCTTGGAATTCTTCCTGAAAAACAATATGAATTGAACGAAGAATTTCCTACTTGATCTAGAGCAAATTAATAAAATTCGTTCGTCGAACTGCATGCTTGGGGGATCCAGAATTGCCATTAGTTAATTTCTAATTAAACTAAGTTTAATAACATCGAATCAGTGATATCATGGCAAAGGAACAAAGTCACAGAATTCAAAGGAAAAGAAAAAAAACAGAATCTATAAACAGACGCTAATGCATTAAAGATGAAAATATACCTTGGTGTCCAACATGACAGCACAAAGAATGCCAGTATTGTTCATGGCAGTCCTAAGATTATCAAGGGTTTCCTGATGATAGGCATGAGTTCCATGCGAGAAGTTGAAGCGAGCAACGTTCATGCCAGCCCTCAAAAGCCTCTCAGTCATCTCAACAGACCTTGACTGTGGCCCTAACGTGCATATTATCTTAGTCTTTCTATTCCTCGTGTGCTCCCCTACCATCAAGTTTTGACCACCCAAAATATTCTCCATTCTCGTTAAAACCTTGAAGAAAGCAACAACAGAGATTTTTACTACAAAAGTAGGGGGCGCCTAAAAGGGTTTTTCAAGGGTTTTTGTGCACGACACAGATTGTTAATGACAGGGGCTAAGGTATATATAGGGTTATGGGGTTGTCGTCTTCCTGATGGGATAGTTTACGGGTTTTACTTGCTGGTTACTGCCATTATTTACGGTACCAATAGTTGTACAATTTAAAACCCTTTGTGAATCGGAGATAAAAACAAGAAAAAAAGAATATCATGTTTATTTAATTAATTAGTATGCCTTATGACTCGAGTCAAAAAAGGAAAAAACTGGTAAGATCTTGTTTGGTTTTCTTAGGAAAATATTTTCTTGAGGGACAAACAAAGATATATTAAATAGGAATTATGGGTTTCCCAAGAACATTAAATATGATGAGCTGTTTTATTTTAGTTGTCAATACAATTAATGTGGAGTAAAGTTCTATTCTATATATATATATATATATATATATATATATATATATTATATATATATATATATATATCAACCATAATTGGAATTTTTTAAATTAATTTTTAAGTTGCTTGGTAGCCGCTTTGACCTCCATCATAAACAAGAGAGAAAGGAATGAGGAAAACTTGGGAATCCATTATATTTCTTTCCAAGTTGTTTGGATGGCAAGAAAGAGGAAATAATAATAATAATAATAATAATAATAAAGCACAAAGAATATAATCAAACCCTATTTAGAGCTAATTTATTTTTATATTTTAAAATTTTAAAAATATATATTATTTTTTTTTATTTTAAATTAATTTTTTTTATATATTTTCATATCATTTTAATACAATAATATTAAAAATATTTTTTTAAAAAATGCAAAAATTATTGTAATATATTTTTAAATAAAAAAAAATACTTTAAAATACATCAACATCACACGCTAAAACAGTCAATCAGCCAATTAAAACCCATTAATTTCAAGAATAGCAATGATTAGTGGCATCATGTGGCATGTGCTGCACCAAGAAGCTAAAGAAGCATAAGGTACAATCCCCTCTAAAGGCATCGCCATGTATCCACCGTCCATTATTATACCCTCTCTGTTAGTGGCTTGTATTAACTTGGACCGCTGATTTCCAGAACCATAATATAAAGACAAGTGTTAAATTATAATCCTCTTCCTTGAAAAAATATTTTATTATTGGTGTGGCTGATTTTAACAAAGAAACACCAACTTTCGTGCTGCAAGTCATAGCTACTGCGAATCCAACTTGAGAAAATATTGGTATTTCCCTCTCTGTTAGTGGCTTTTTTTTTTTACATTAAAAATTGATGTTTAGCTAGCACGAGCATGTTTTTAAAAAGAAGAGAAATATGTGACTTTAATTATGCACCATATTAGATTTTGTTTTTATTTTGATCAGATAATGATAAAATTTATAATGATAGCAAGTGGATTGAATTTAGAAAAAAAAATGATAATAAAAAAACATATTTTTGTGAATGAAAACAAATGATATAACTCAATTCTCTATCCATTAAATATGAAAGAACAAAATTGAGTAAAAAAAAAGACAAAAAAAACTAGCTCGAGTCTATTTAAATTAGTATTACAAACTTATAACCTGGGGAATAAAAAAATCACAAGGATAAAAGGAAAAAAAAAATGTCAACCTGCGTTAACTTTTCAAACTTGTAACTTGATGTATTAGATTGGAAACACCTTATTTAGAAAAACCACAAAACTCAATTCCCAACCAATTAAAAGTTAAAGGATTAATTTGGAAAAAAGACTATCAATTACTTGAAAGGATCCAAAATAAAAAATAAATAAATTAAAAGAATGATGATTAAAATTGACACAAAAAATAAAAATAAATTCTTAATTTAAGGGTGAAACTGAAAAGAAAATCAATTCAACAAAAAGCCCAAAATTAAGAGAATGAAAATCAAATTTGAAAAAAAGTATTATATAGCAAATTAGGATGGAATGATGAAATTAAAAAAAAAAACTTCTATAAAAATATCAAGAATAAAGATTGAAATTGAAATACCACCAATAAAAAGGGATAAGCAATACATTTCAAGGGATGAGAGAGAGAGAGAGAGAGAGAGAATAGTCCACCGGAGATAAACCGGACCACCATCATAGACATATGCCACTCCACCAGAAAGAAAATGTAGCAGCGTTTTCAACAACATGACAGAAAAGTATTTTTAGATATGAAAAGGCGCCTCATATGTTGGAGAGTGCATCACCGTACCCCCACTTTATATATATATTTGGTCAAATATTAGATTACTCCTAAACTAACTTGATAATAACAAAAAAAAAAAAAAACAACCTTGTGGAAAAATAAAAAAATCCCTTGATTTCTTTTTTCTTTTGCTTTTAAGAATATTTTAATTGTTTCATTGTACTTTTCAAATTTTTTATATTTGATTAGATACCAAATTTTTCTTGAGCTAGCATTATAATAATAAAAAACTCTTTGTGAAATAGAAAAATGCCCTTGATACTGGTTTTAATTTTTTTTTTGCTTCCAAGTACATTTTAATCGTTTTACTATATAATTAAATAGAAAAAAATTTATTTGTTCCCATCAGTTTGATAATAAAAGATAAAACAAGTAAAAAGATTTCAATACTCAGTGATAAGTAACGTTAAATCTTTTAGGTGAAGAGCCAAAATCACTACTATAATATTCCGATTAACGGTGCAAATAGATTTGGGTTAACACTGTTTTTCTAAGAGGATTGAGCTTCTGTTAATTTCTTGTGGTTCAGGGGGATCTCTGTATAGAAAACCTAGGAAGGGGAAGCTTTCCTTTTTATACTCCCTGATGCCCGGGGCTTGGAAGTGTCCACAGTATCTTAAGGAAGGATGACGCCAGGATTAGTATGAAAAGTCGGTTCCAATACGGTGGCTTCTTCTTCCACTGCAAATTCACGAGAGAGCAATCTCTGAATGCGTGCAAATTAAGCATGGCTAAAGATGTTCAGAAGCATTTCCCCTATTTGGGGCACTTGAAGCTAGCACCCTGCATGTCAATGCATACATTTAAACCACAACTAGCAAGGGATTGGTGCAGATGCAAATATGAAGAATTACAGGTTCACAACTTGCCAGTTTCTAATGTCTCTCTATATAGCCTGAAGAAAAATATTACACTAACAAAATTGACGAACTTTATTACATCCCTCTGAAAATTCAATGCTACTCTATAAAGATGAACAACATCTAGTTCTGGAATTGGTAGATAAATGGGATCCCAACCCAAAACTTGGGTAAAATCTCAAACTAGTTTCTCTGCCGTGGGGAAAATAATCTAAACTGGGAGATTTAGTAAAGGCCTTTGAAAGACATGCACAAAGAACATCATGTAGAAGCTTTGATGCATTGTTTTGGTCCAATACTCGGGGAGATAACTGCATCTCATCATCATAAATAAACTCGGATAGCTTCGGATGGCCACTTTTTGATGCAATATCTGGAGCATTTGCCAATTGATGCACCCAGTTTACAGCTCATCATGGCCACCTTGCAGTTGTTCATTGTACATTGATTCAAGTTTACGCTCAAGTTCCTGTCAGTTCAATTTTCACATTTCAATAAGACAAGGAAAAATAGGAGCAGAGAAAACTGGCTGCTCATTAAATAAAATATACCTCAAGCTTTCCTTCTAGGCAATGGATAGGGGTCGACATCAGAGCTACATATCTGCCATGACGAAGCAAGAGTAAGAAAGCTGAATTTTATGTGACGGTATGTTCACATATATGCATGCAAGCAGGTAAGAGAGGGAGGAGGGAGGGAGGGAGGGAGCGAGACATACTCGCAGCGGCTTGGTTCTTTCACATCGGTCAGTTCTGTTTTCAGTCCACATCTAAGCTTGACCTGTTAAAATGAAAGGACTTGTCAGCAACAATCTTACTCGTAAAAAGACTAGTAAAAATCTATGCCTTAATTAGATACCAGGCGTTTTTGTCATTCGCTGTCACCCAGTTAATTGTTTAGACATACCCATAGAACACACTTTATGACAGGAAAAAAACATAAACAAAAAATATGTTGATTTACTGTCTTCTACACATCACACGGATCCTAAAGTGGTCAGTATATCAAAAGGGATCTAGACAGATCAAATGATCAATAAACTGGAAGAAAAAAAAGTACTTTAGACATATTTAAGATCCAATGTAGCTCCATTTGCCTTAGACAAGAGTTTTAACAAATAATAAGATCTCTCATACCTTTACACTTCTATCAGGTCCATTCCAGCATCCATCACCATTTGAAAACAACATGGTGCCATATGAGTTTTCAAATTTCTCCCATTGCCTGCATAGAGAACAGAAAAGAAAACATGAATCTTCAGTGTATAGACATTAACATGAACAAAGAAGCCAACAAAACTACCCAATCTGACAAGGACTATATTTTTGTTTCTCATCGCTTTTTGAGGGATGTCTTGTTCTTGAATTTTGTATTATTCAGTTCCTTCTTTCTAATACCACTTTTTTTTTATCTAAAAATGACACTAACACGAGTGTATACAGAAACTAGTTCTAGATCCAAAACATAAGTACATACAACACTTTTGACCTCCCCCACCACATCTGCCAGTGTAGGTGTTTTAAGAAGAATTGCTTGAGTATAGTAACCATATGGGATCATTGACTTACTCTACAGCATCGTGCTATCATCACATATTGAGACACATCCTGCATTTTAATGTCTTGCATGAAGACCGGATTGATTTGTGAAATGTAGGTGATGGGAAATGAAGAAAGAGAACAATGGGAACTAGTTGTTACTTTATTCTGAAAAGTAAGTGTATCACTTTGCTTTCAAGTTGAATTCAATAGTTTGTTCCTTCTCCTGTTCATTGTTACAATTCAACTTCTATTAAATTGATTAGGTTATAGCCATACTGCTATGTTTTAAGGCTTGCCTCCATTAGATAGCTGATACCAATATTTCTTCAACTGAAATAAAGTTATCCTTGTATTGAAAGAGCTTTGTAATTTCACCTTCCGACAATTTATCAAAGTTCTGTTCATAAATTTATGCCCTCTGTGTTGATGATTGTGTCGATGGGAAAGAGTCAAACATGTTCCTGGTCACCAGCCTTCCATCCCCTAGTATCATTATGTTTAACTAAACTGCTTAGTCCCTAATCAAACAAGCGCTGAATCATGACTCTGATGAGATATCGATAATTTAAAATCTCTACATAAATGCTAATGTTGATATTTCCTCTTTTGATCTCATTGGCAAGACAACAAAGTTAGCTCCCACTTCACAAAGTTAGCTCCTACTTCCCCAATGGCCTCTTTTTAAAAAGCTGCCATCACCAGCTTAAATTTAAGTACTGACTGCTCAGAGGGCGGAAAACACGTATAGCAACAGAGAACTAATACTGTATGACTAGACAAAGGATAAAAACAGCATGAAGACATACCCTAGTTGAGTTATTTGATAGCCCTCCTCCTGGGATGCATCTTTAAATGGGCAGACTTTATACACGTACCTGGGAGGGGAAAGAAACCAACACCAAAAGCAAAGCCAGTAACGAAGGTAAATTCCCACACATCTTAATTGATATGAGAGCAGGGCAACCATCAACACAGAGAGAAGAGGGGTTTTGAATATTACTTGTCCTGTTTGGTTTCAAAACATTGATCGTAGTAGAAATAGAACTCCTTCTCCATGCCTAGAATTCAAAATTAGATTTGAAGTGAAGAAAATTATCAACCATACGCTGGTAAAAGTATCCTTTAGCTGTTAAATACAAATTCATTGATATACTGACTTACCAAAGTCGTGTTTTAACTTCTCTGTCAAACTTGCTATTCTTTCCTGTATATCAGACAACCTTGTAGTGGAGTCCTCATAATCCTTCCGGACACGATTTGCATCTATTAAGCAAGAGACACACACACACACACTCTCATGCAATTATTAATAACTTAAAAGGTATGCTATATGGAAACCAACACTTGCCTAGTTTATCTAGTGGAGCAGGAAACAAATTAATCGCCTGAAACAGGTTTTGAGCAGCATCCTGTATCTTTTCCAACCAAGATGGGTCATTCAAAATAGTTACTCCTAAAGACATTAGAAAAAGACTCTTACTATGAGAACTTGCGGTATGAAAAAAAAAAAAAGGAGAAAAAAATTTAGCAGAGAGAAGAAAAACAACTGCTTCAAAAGAACAATTGCTAATCTGGTAAATCTTTTTGCACTTATGCCAAACATATATGTGGCACCGGAGTTATTAAGATCATTTCCTTCAGATGATTCCCTTACCATCATTATTGTCATGGTCCTTGTCATCAGTGCCCTCTGGAATCTCATTGTTGCCTTCATGGTTATCTTTACTAGGACTAACTTCCTCAACTTGGTGTTCAGTTTTTTCTCCTGTCCAACGCGAAGCAACAAGGCGACCCAGCTCTTCTCTTAACAACCCCTCTGTGCTTTCAGATCCATCAGTTGGCAATCCCTCAGTATTTTCATATTCATCTTTCTGTTGCTGAGAGCAACGAATACTATTCAGGTTCATGGTGAAACTCAACAATATAAATACAGAAATACTAATTTAAATGGAGAACTTCCAATTTTTTCAATGCTATTACATAGAATTTTCATGTGTTGTTATTACAACTATATGAAACTAAAAAGGAAAAATCAACTCATTGCAGTCCCAGGTAAAGGACATCCTGAATAAGTAATCAACTTGCTTCTCTATTGTTCCCTCCACTGCTCAATTTGATGTTGATTCTTGCAAAAGTGTATCACATATAAAGAAGCAAACTTCATGAGAGACAGGTTAAGGGTACAGCAGTTCAATAGGAAACAGCAAATTGTCCAGGTAATTTCTTTAGCAATTTGAAGTTCACCATCATCAATATCAAATTGCTAATGTACAAGGGTGCTCTTGGCAGTCACAAGAGTTGTATACATAGCTATCTACTATTGGGCTCAACGTGACTGACGTAAATACTATTTATTGCTAATGTACATTGATCATTTAATACTTAAGTGTACAATTGTCAATTTTCTTTTCTCTAACAGTCAAAAGTGATACAAGCAGCTTGGCTTGACAGCTTAAATTATCTTTGAGCCGAACTTGGCTTAGGCTTTTCATTTATTCATATGCCCAAGCAGAGATCAAGCCTCAATAATATTTTACAGCTTGATCTTGTATATAAATTTTCTGTCTGTACACAAATTCAAGCCCTTGAATACCATGAGCAAGTACAGCATGGCTGAGCTCATTTGCAGCTAAGCACAGCAACACACACACAGAGATAGAGGGAGAGAGGGAGAAAGATATTAAAAGGCAGACCTCCATGCTGACTAACCTGATCTACTGAAGGTTCATCGGACAGCCCATTGTTCTCACTATCTAAAGTTGTAGAGCTAGAGCTTTCCTTATGCTCATCATCAGATTTATCGTCAGCAGCCATTTTCATCATCTCTTCCTTTTCTTTCACCAGGCGTTCTTTTTCCTCTGCCTTAATCTGCTCCTTACGTGCTATATAACAGCTCAAATAATAAATGATGGAAGGTAGACGTGAATAATCAGTTACTTGGCTGAAAGGTCACACAACTGCTATATTTAAACAAATTTATAAATTTAAGCATCAACAAGATAGCAAGAAGAAACAGAATTTCTCAATTCTTTAACAGAGCAGAAGCAGAGTCTTAAACAAGTCAGAGTGGAGTGTTTCAATCAAAATACTGCAAGATTATTGAATTATAGATATCTAACAAGGGACTTGCTTTGTTTAAAGAACTGGTTCATTTAAGGTTGCTCTATGAGTTCTCATTGAGACTATGCAATTCAACCTTCAGCATGTTTTCTTTTTTTCTGCAAACTCAGTGTAAATTAGAGCAAATATCAAGCAGGCATGCATAACTATACAATACATACAGATTTATATGTGTAGCCTTTTCATTTTGCTTGGCATATGCACATCTATGTGTTCACCGAATCTGATTAAAAATTCCATAAGGCCATTAGTAGTGGAATTAAAGCTGGAAAATCAAAGAGTAAGGGAAGGGAGGAGAACTTGACAATTAAAAGTGACAGTATGTTAAACAAAATGTTGAAATTGAAGAGAAATTAACCCTTACTAGAAAATGATGAATTACCTTTAAGATTTTTAACAAGCCCTTTAAGACTCTTTTCATTGTTTTTCAGTTTTGATAGTTCTTCTTTATCTTTCACTATTGCTTGTTTTGCTTGCTCAACTTCCTTTTTCCTTATGGTGACACCTTCTTTATAAATGTCAATTTTTTTCTTTAGCTTGTCTCTGGTCACTTTGCCAGCCTCCCAGCATGTATTTGGACACTTCACTTCCCCGTCATACTCATCACTTCCATCACAGCAATCTGCTCATTTTATTTTATAATACAGAATGGTCAATAAAAGAAATTTCAACAATTAAAAGGTTTATATTCAGTGTACACAAACACCTAGAGAATTCTGAAGTCAATCTACAAAGAAAGGGATATAAAGATTCTCAAACTGAACTAAATTTTCAAAAGTACTGTTGATGGTAAGCATCCTCCAAATTAACACAGCAGAAGGAAAAACAAACTAAAGTGCATTCTAATCTTTCCTGAATATCAGCAAGGGAAACACCACTAAAAGCCCTTGAAGCAGTACACCACAAGGACACTTCCCGATCAATGAATTAACTAAAAAGGACCTTTAAACATGCAAACATTAAGAAAAAAACACCGCCATAAAAAACAGACGAAACAATTTTACTGGTTTATTAATAAAAATGGTAGTGTTAATGAAGACATGAAAACAGGAAAGAAAAGGGAGGCACGAGCTTCTGGTATGTTGAGAAATTCTCAGACCCTGGTTGACATCCAGACCATGTTTTCAAGCCCAGAGGGAGGTGCAGAAGTGGCAGAATTTATAAAGGAATCAATTTCTCACCAGAACAAAAGAGATTATCAACATGGTTTATTAATAATTACAGATGCTGAATATTCCGAAGAGATTTTTGTAATCATGTGGCATGAACACATTTCTAAAGTTAGATGCCAGTCATCAAACAGCGAAAAAGCAACATGCCATCTAAGGTTTCCACTGAAGAATTCCAACTAGCATAGGCTGTACAAATCCATCTTCATCTGTTGGTCCTGTCTAGGATCTTTTAAGCATTCACCATTAAGTCCTAGTCAATAAATATTTTATTCATTATCTCAAGCCAGTAGACATGTTTTCTTGCTATTCAACTTATACCAAATCAGTCAGTCTCACATGTTCTTTTGTCTTTACAGAAGGACACTCCAGGAGCATCCAAGTCTTTACATGAAATATGAATGTACGCAGACGAGCTTGCATGAGACTTGATAGCTTTAACTTAAACAGCATAACTATATGTGCTTACAAACTGGAAAAAATAAAAAAAGAAAAAAAATTCACAAACATAACCCATCTTACCGCAGATTCCATCATTCACTTTTGAAGAATGTAATGAAACAGGAAGGTGTCCCACATTCACACAGTAGAACTTTCCATGTGGGCATGCTGATGTTCCTGCAACGAACACAGCAATTGAAAAACAATTTTCAGCTAGGAAATATAATTCCTACAAAAGATATCACACACAATTTGCATACCATAAAATCTTTCAAAAATATAAGAAACAAACAAAACCATTACCGTTACAAAAGCTATATGGTAATGAATTCTACAAAAGTTTGCAGTCACCAGAGAGCCTTAAGTAAATAATAATCCATCATTTTGCAAACTTAAAAAAATTAAATAATACCCCAAATTCAAGTATCTACCTTAAATTTAAGAACTTTCTATAATTATAAAGCAAGCCCATTTCCAGTATCACATTACCATCATGAACACAATACCCATCATTTCAATTACAAAAAAAAAAACTAAATGCAAGTGTATACATGTAAGACTCAAGAACATTCCAACTAGTTTCTGCAATTATGCACCAAACCCATCTTTAGGGTCACATTACTCAAAATAAATAAAAAATCCCAATAATAAACCCATTTAAAAAAACAATCAAACAAAAACTAAAACTAAAACAACAAAGAGAAAGGAGAGAATATACCTGGCTCGTCAGTCCCATCAGGACAATCACAGAAATCATCATTAAGTTGAGCTCTAGTGAACTTCTTGGATCCATTCCTACACTTTATAGTCTCTGTTTTGAAGTAATTCTCATCTGGGTCCAAATTACACCATCATTTCATGAACTCAAAAATCAAAACAAATTAAAGAAAACGCAATTTTATAAACGAAAAGAAGAGGTACAAGCATAGGTACCTTGAGGGGCAACTCCAAGGAGGGAAATGAAAGATGATTTGGTTGAAGAAATCAGAGAGAAATTGGTAATTAAAAGAGAGAATAATAAGAAAAGGATGTTAACTTTCATAATTTTGGTAATGCGTATATAGTTTATGTGCTGTTTATTTATTTTGCTGAAACTCAGGTTTTGTATCTTCTTTTCCTTTTCTTGTTTAGCTCTCGACAGATCCATTAAACCTCATTTTTATCACTAATAAATTATCTAATTCTCAATTTCATCTCAAATATATTAGTTTTGTCAAATTTATCCTTTCATGTTTTTGTTTAAAGTATCACAATTTTCAGATTTTCTTCAAAATGGTGTTGTTTTATTGTGTAAAGTACTTGATTGAGAAATATAATTATACTTTAGAGATCTTGGATACAATTAAGAATAGTTGGATAGTTTAGAGATTTACTAGAGTGGATTGTGAGACCCCTTTTTTTTATATAGTAAAAAAGTGAAATTAAGGCTACACAAACATTTCTAAATAAGCAAAAAAAAAGTTGAGACTCGGGTCATCAATATGACCCGATTCAATAAACCTGTATAATTTTAATAATATAAATAAATAAAAAATAGCAAAAAAAAATTAAAAAAAAACCCGACACAAATCCATCTTTATCATACAAAATTTGTGACCTCGCCACAACAACGAGATAACTTTATCGAAAGCAAATTAAAAACTCAATTATTAAACAATCCAATATGAAAGGGCAAAATTGAAAAAAAAAAAAGAAGAAGAACATAGTTAAATCGAGTTAACTTGTTAAATCCGCGACCATGAACATAATACTAGGATAACTTCATAGAAAGAAAAGTAAAAACAATACAAAGACCAATTCACAAGAAATCAAACATTGAAGGATGAGATTTGAAAAAAAATTCAATAAAGAATCTAAAAAGAGACCGAGATCAATCCGTGTTAATATTTGAAACTCGTGACCCTAGTTACAAGCTCAGGACTAACCTCATTGAAAGCAAACTCTAAAAAATAATGAAGTAAATTCTCAATCACAAAACATTAAGAGATGAAATTTGAAAAAAAAAAAAAGCAATAAAAAAGGAACTAAAATAAAACAAAGAGTAATTAAAAAACAGATAAATTTGACACACAAATAAATTGAAATCAAATGTTGAGGGATGACAATGAATACCCACATACTAGATTTCTTGATATTCATACCCTACTCGTTACCCATCTAGTAAGAAATTAAGATATTTGTAAACTATCCATCAGGTTTTGGGTATCCATATGAGTATCAATCACCTTATTATTATTATTATTATTATTATTATTCAATAAAATAATAATTAATATGTGTATTTAAAGTGTGCGTGTGTGTATTAAATTAAAAATTTTAAATATTACACACCTTATCATATTGCATTAAAAATATAAACATTCAACAAATATATCTATATGATAAAAATGTACATTTCATGTCAAGTTTGGCCGTGTTTTGGGTTGGTTGTGATAATATCCATACCCTATTTATTACTTATTGGGTAAGGTAACCATAAAACAACTGACATGTTCAGGTTGGATCAGTATCTATCAGGTTCAAATTAAATTGTCATCCATAATATTGAGAGATGAAATTATTTATCCTTATGGATATCTATTATCTATATATTATTTATTATTAGATAAAAAAATAAATAAATGAACTAAAATATAAATTTGAAGTGTGTGTATCAAATTATTAATCTATAAAATTAAAATATCTCACACTATATTAAAAAAAAATCTAAATTTTCTACAAATGTATTTATATAATATAAATATACATTTCAGGTTTAGTTTAGGCGGATTTCGAGTATGTTTTGATAATATTTATACCACATTCATTACTTATTGGATAAGATAACCATAAAAAAAAATCATCAGCCTATTCAGGGTGGGACGGTATCTGTCAGGTTCATATTAAATTGCAATCCTTAATGTTGAGAAATGAAATTGAAAACAAAAATTAAGTTAGGAAAATGATTAACATAAAATAACTAACAATCAAAATAATAAAAACCAAATTTAAATAAAAAAATAAATAAAATCAAATGATAAGAGGTGAAATTGAAAAAAAAAAAAAACTATGAAAGATTAAAAAAAAAAGTAACTAAATAGAAAAAAAAAATAAAGACCAAATTTGAAATAAAAACTAAATGAAGTCAAATGATAAAGTGTGAAATTAAAAAAAAAAAAAAAACAACTAACCTATAAAAGATTAAAAAACAAAATATATAAAAATCAAAAGAATAAGAACTAATTTATCTACATAAAACAAATGAAATGAAATTTTTGTATTTTGCCATACTTTGCCAAAGAGAGGCGAGAGAGAAAAAAAGAGAAAAAAAAAACAGTCTATTAGAACGAAACCATTCATCCATCACCACCACACACACAACCACTATAAAGATCTTAATACAACACTCTATATACCATTGTGAAAAATAGTGTTTGATCACTAGAGTAGCCCGAATGCGTCACCCAACTCTACCAACAACTCTCTCTCTCTCTCTCTCTCTCTCTATATATATATATATATATATATATATATATATATATATATATATTCAAAAGATCCAATTGCCCTTATCTCTAATTGATAATTATAGAAAAGCCAATTTAAAATAATAAAGATACTTCTAGACCCAAGTTGAAGAAAAAAAAATTACAAAGATAGGCAAGTAATTATACATTACCAAAAAAAAAAAAACCAAAAACACCATTTTCCCCTAAGTTATTTTTTGTTTGTTTTAAAAGTTACATTAGTAATTTTACTATGTAATAAAAATATAAATATAAAAAAACCAATTTACACAGCAATTATAGTGCACTGAATCTTGCTCCACAAGAAAAAAAAAAAAAAGAAGTTTAAGCTTTTTTTGTTTTTAATTTCAGAATTATCTTTTCCTTTCCACATCTTCTTTATATTTAAATAATCACGGGTAATTTTGGTACATGCATTGAATGTGTAATATTCATTGCATAAAAATTTGTTTGTTATTTAAGAAAAAGGTACAAAACTAATAGATAATTAAATTGATTTTATTAGAAAATTAAGAATATTACATTGCAATTGTATTATCAAAAAGTTATTTAAAGTGCAAAAGTTATTATATTATTATTTATTGCGAGGTTTTTACTTATTGTGACTTAATTTAGACAATAACTAGTTAGTTCCTCATGTTCTAATGTTGGTCGCATAATAATATAGGAACAACAACTAAAAAACAATTGGTTTTAAGGGTTCGTGAATGAAGACAATAGGGGAAGAAAAGTTGTCTTAAGACATCAATAAGTATAAAAGGTGAAACATGCACAATTGAGTCATTAATAAAAAGATAAGTGATAAAGAACTGTGAAAGGGAAAATCAAGGGGTGTGTGTGTGTGTGAAATTGAAGTGCTAGCAAGGATAACAAATATGAATAATAATAAAATGGAACTAATGAAATCATATAAAAACTTTACAAAGAGTGGACTTTCTTTAGCTAATGAGTTTCTGGCCTAAAGTTGTATATGTGAAACAAGTTCCTAGAGGAACACGAGACACTCCGATATTAGAGTTATTAATTGAATTTTGAATGCTCAAATGACAAACATACAAATCAAAAAGATAAAAAAATGCATTTTTTTTAAAGTAGAAAAAAGATATATATTCTCAGTGTATTTTCTATGCAAAGAGATTAGCTCAGTGTCTCTTAATTATTATATGAAAATTAACCACCCGAACAACTTTTCGAGCAAACACTGAAAAAGACAATAAATAATATTAGATGATGTGCCGTTTGGTTCTTTTTTTTTTAATTCAAAATGGTGTTGTTTTTATCTTGAATTAGGGATTTTAGCCAAAGTTCAATTTAGTCCTCTAACTTTTAATTTATTTTAATTGCACTCATAATTGACTCTAAATTGTTGATTTAATGCAATTTAGTCCAAGGAAAACTTCAATTTTGACCCTGAATTTCGACGCCTTTTTCTTTTTGGTCCCTGATCTCGAATTTCTTTAATTTAGCTTCTAATCAACCATTAAACTTTTAATTTTATCAATTTCACCCCAGTTCCAATCAATTAAGCCCCTATAATTCAGCGTCTTTTGTAGATTGATCCTTGTCTTTGAAGTTTTTTAATTTAACCCCTAATTGACCCTAAAACTTTAATTTTATTGTAATTTTCCCCATGAATTCAATTAATTAACTTGGTAAAAATTAAATTTGGTGTCCTAAAATTTTAATTTTCTCAATTAAGCCTAATTTGGGTTTCCAAACTTAATTAAGTTTTCACCAATTAAACCTGTAATAAAATTAATATGACTCATTTAAATTATAATCAAGTCCTTGCACCTAATTAAATCCTTTAATTGAACCCAAAATAATTCCTAAACATAATTAAATTTTTAATTTGACCCATGACTAAATCAAATTGGCCTATTACAAATTTAATTATATATTCAGACTTAATTTTTATACAAATTCGTTCAATAATCAATTAATTTAACCTTAAATTTGTATTTTTTCTTCAATCTTTAGGTATAATGGGGTATAATTAAGTTTCAAATTTCCTTCAAAATTACAGCTTGATTTTTATTTATTTTTAAAATCTTCCTCTACCTACTTTCTCTATATTGCCAACTTTTATTTTATTTTTTTATTTTCATTTTAAAAAGAAAAATAAGTAATTTTAGGGAATAACCCACAATGATTGCTATTGCTAAACTAAAAGTGTTTTTAGAAGAAGAAAAAAAAAGGGTGCTAAAATAATTGTTATTACGGAAATTATACAAAAAACTAAAACAGCATGCCTTTGTTTTTTTTTTTTTTTTCTTACAGTTAGTTTCATGGTTCATTCAGTATAGACATTGACATAATGCACTACTCATATTTTTTCTCGCTTGATTGCATCTTAATATAGCCAAATTAATGATCAATTTCTTATAATTTGTAATTAAAAGTAAAAATTACAAGACAAAGGACTAAAGTATAACAAACAGAGAAACCAAATGGCCAATAACAACTTTTTATAAAAAAGTTCTCTTTAATCCACCACTTTTCTTTTCATTCTTTTTAGTCCATTTAGTTTTTAAATTTTATTTTTTTAATCCAAAACTTTATATTGGTTTTTTTTAATCCTTAAGGTTGAGAAGTAAAAGAAAATCATCGAAAAATATCAAGTTGAGAGAATGTTTGATCGTCCACACCCCAAGCACTAAAAATACCAAATTTGTTATCAATATGTTCTTCTTGAAGATGGAGTTCATCGGTGATGGTTTTTTTTTTTTTTTTTTAATTTAATATAAAACTCAATAAAATAAAATAATTATAATAATAGCTGGGACTCTTTTTCAGAGTTCTTTATTTTTAATTTTTTTTAATCAGAATTAGTTATAAGTAGTTTAGAAACGTATCAATTTTCAAACAATCGCTTAAAAATCCGGACATACTTATACAGAGATGTTTTTGAACTATTTTTACATGCTTCTGCTGAGTAAAAAAACCACTAAAAAGTATCGTATTTTGCAATCCAAACTCGCCTAAATTTCTCAATCGTAATATACTTTTACAAAAACATGTGGACCATGTACCAAACACACCCTTAATCACTCGTTATATTGAAGCTTTCACCATCCATGGTCGCCTCCACAATATGTGAACGATCCACTGCTCTTTCTACACAGCAACAACGCCACCTTTTTCAATCTCAAAGGACCAAGGCAATGCTGGACCTAATTGCGACATTTGAAAAAAGAGAAAAAAGAAAAAGGTTAGACCGAAACCATTATATTGTGTTAATAGAAATATTTTAGATATCAAACATGTCTAGCTAGCTAAGTAGATAGCCACTGTGGCTTCCATCTTTTTCTCCCTGGATATTCTTGCCTAGTAGGGCAACACGATATGCACTTGAAACGCTGGATTTGTGCACACCCCTTTTTAAATAGAAAGGAATGGACGCAGAGGCGGATCTTAAGATCAGAGATAAGCAACTGGACCACAAAAACCTAGAGTGCACCGATCCTAGCTAGTGTATATCATGTCAACAACTTGGGCACAGCCCACAGATGAAAATGGCTGAGAATATATGCATACATGCATGATATTGACTCCTCCTCGACGACACTTGATGGAAAGTAAAAGAGAAGAAAATTGTGAAAGATATAGCTTAACTAGTTAGGTTCTAGATTTGCTTTCGAGTCTCACAAATTTCAGGACCATTAAAGGCTTACATAGTCGTTAACTTCAGAATTCATAGAATTAATTGAGATACACGTAAGCTGGTTCAGACATCCACATTAATCTTCCAAAAAAAAAGTAAAGAGGAGGGGAGAGAAAGGGGATCTAGTGCTTATCATGAGAACTCTACTAGGAATGCTACCATGAAATGGATGGTCTGGGAAGAGTGACTTTTCTAAAGGAAGCCCTTTCATTGTCCTATATAGGTATGCATGCCATGTGTAACTACCATGGGATCTCTGAATGATTTGATGCATGATATTAGTTCTTCATGGCACACAATTATTGAAGCAAGTCCATGCATGGCTAGGGAGGCAACATATGCGTATAGCTTAGAGTTGATTTGTCAATGGAATGGAAGCTAGCTGGTGTATTGTTGCTGGAAAGAGTTGTAGAATCTGCTTTCTGCTAAAAAGCATGGTGCACGCGTCCGCATATGCATGAAATGAGTTGTGCAACATGCATGCATGCATGCATGTTCTATGTATCAGATTTTATACCAGAGGAAACTGGTAAAGTTAACATCTGGTGATAAAATTAACAGAAACTAAGCTGCGCGGGTAAAGTTTATGTTGCACAAGAGAGAAATCATTATTCGTTGTAATAGTGGGTAATGGACAAGTTTACCCTTCTAACCCAAAAATACAATGCTTTTTATACGGGATAATTAGGTCTTTTCATGGGGTTTATAAATCATTATTGATTGAAATTACTTAAATGCCTTTAAAGGCAAAAAGTTTGTTAGCTTAAATCTAGGGGCTCATCAGAATTTTTAATTTTTTAAGCATATTATAATAACTATATAACCCTGGATTTTGAAAAATTATAACCTTCTTTTCATAGGCTTAGTAGGACTTTCTTCTTGGTGTTTTTTTTTTAATTGTCATGTGGTATTAGGGGCAAGTTAATATTTTATTAATATAAAAAATTAAAAAAAAATAGTTGGCGCATGCTTCGAAATGCACCAGCATGTAAGCTGCCTCGCTGCATTCAAGCAGCATGTATTGCGGTTTATGATTGTCAAAAATAGCCTTCTAGGGTGTTTTTCAATTTGTTTTGGCGGTGACTACTTGTAAGGGTGACATGTGTATTGTAATGCTAATTGGCTCAACGCCAATTTGGTTTTTTTTTTTTTCATTTTCCTCTCTCTTCATCTTGAATGGCATGCTGCCTTAGAAAAAAAATTACAAGAACCTTTCAATTTATTGTTTCTTGAGATTTAGTCCCTCTAATTTTAAATGCATTTCTTTTATTTAAATTAATTTTTTCAAATTAAAAATTGTTTTCAAATTCATCATCCTTTTATTTAGGCCCGTTTAGGTTTGCTTTGTTTTTTGTATTATTAAATTAGAGTTTCTAAGATTTCACAGGCTTTGGATTTGGAGGATTAACTCATGCTTAGAAAATTAACTAGGGTTTTCTTGGTTTTTTATATAATTAAATTAGGGTTTCCTTTTTTCATATTTCTTGATTAGAAGATGACTCAATAACTCATCTCTAATATGTTTTTTATTTTTTCTAGAAACATTTACGCTGCCTTAACTTTTTTTATACATACGGTCGAATTTTTGCTAGCCCGCGGTATGGCACTGACCATTTTTAGGTTTGCTCATGTCTTTTTTTTTTTTTGGGTTTTGTTTTTTAGATTTAGTTTTTTTTTTTTTTTTTTTTTTACCTTCAATATTTGATTTATTAGGATTGACTTGATTTGTTCTAGTATAGGTTCCATGAGGTTTTTATGTTCTTATGCCTCAATTCACGGGTTTCACAAGTTAACCATGGTTAATCCGGATTAATCTAATGTGTTGTTATTTAAACATAGTTATTTAGTATTTAAAAGAGACAAGTACTGCTTGGCCCTGTATATATCAAGGGAACAGAACCAACCCTTCGAGAATGAGTAATTAAGGTTACAGAGATTCCTAGCTAATCAATTATTCAGTTTATGACATAACCAGAAGAAAGAAAATATGAGTAAATATATGCCCTCTGTGTTCTCTCAAGGTCAAGTGGGGTTACGAATTGATTATTATGCTGATCCATGTTCACATGCAAGAGAGAAGAGAAAATATATGCCCTCTCTGTGGCTCGTTCAAAGGCTGCTGTAACAAGATCCTTCATATGAAATGAAATTAGCCATGCAAATTACTGATCATTTCCTCAAATTCACAACTTCTTCTTGAAAAAGTAGAGGAAAAGAGTGCTAATTAAGCCTTCTATGTGGGTTGAAAGACTCCTCCTCGAAGTAGCATTCGATCAATTTGCTAGGATAAGCTACAAACTGTAGTTGATTAATGTGATTATATTCCTCTTCAGCTTAATAATCACGTTAGATATATACTTTGGGGGGGTATAATTTTCAACTTATCTTAAATTCTTTATATCCCTTCACCATGACTCGTATTGATTTCCCTTCTGATGATAGATCAACAGCAATGCATGGTGATAGGGTTGAGTTGCTGTGAGTCAAATCAGTAATGATATCATTTTAATAATAAAAAAAATATTTCTTGTAATGATATCATTTTAGTAAAATAAAAACTAGATCGTTGCGCACGTTGCGCTTCATGTTAGATTAAATTTTTTTAATTTAAGAAAATATCCAAACATTATTAACATGTTTTCAGATAAAAAAATTAATCATGGACTTAAAATATTATGCATATTGGATTGTATTTTTTAAAAAATATTAATACGGAAACATATTAAATTATTTATTTTCAAATATTGAGATATTAATATATTAGAATAACCTGGATTAATCTGTCAAATCTACGATCTAGATAATGAGACCATAGTAACCTCATAAAAAGTATATCAAAATAAATTATGAAGATCAATTCCTAATTAACTCAATATTGAAAGACAAATTAAAAAAATTACCCGAGCCAATCTGGGTTAATTACCTGCTTAACATGCAACCATATTCATGAGATTAGAATAACTCAATAGAAAATAAATTAAGAAAAAAAAATTATGAAACCCAATTCTCAATCAACTCAATGTTGAATGATGAAACTAAAAAAAATTAATTAAAAAAAATAACAAAAAACAACCTAAGTCAACTTACGACCTAGGTCATAAGATTGAGTTAACTTCATAAAAAAATAAATAAAAAATTATAAAGCTTCATTTCCAACAAAACCAATGTTAAATGTTGAAATTAAAAAAAAAATCCATGAGACTAGGAAAACTCCAAATAAAAAAATAATTATGAAGCTTAATTTTCAAAAAATATAAATTAAATTATAAATTAAAAAAAATGAGTTGTTAGATGGTGAAATTTTAAAAAAAATCAATTAAAGAATCTAGAAAAATAAACAAAATCAACCATGCCCAACCTGCTAAACTACGACCTAAGTTATTATATCAGGATAACTCCACATAAAAAAAAAATTGAAATGAATTATGAATCCCAATTAAAAAAATATTCAATTAAAAATGGCCCCAAAGAAATGAATAGAGTCAACTTATTAAATTCATGATTTAGATCATGAAATTGAGAAAATCCAAATAAAAATAAATAAAAAGAAGCCCAACTTTTAAGAATTCTAATATAGAATGATGAAATAATAAAAAATTAATTACAAAAATCAAACAAAAAAAGATATAATTCAACTTGAGTTAATATGTTAAACCTATTATCAAAGTAATAAGATTGGGATAAATTCATAGAAAACAAGTAAAAAAAAATATGAAACCTCACTTCTAACAAATCTAAATTTGAAGGTTGAGATTTAGGGGAAAAAAACTAAATCCATGATTAAAAATAAAATTACAAAACATAATTTATAAAACAACTTAATATTAAATAATAAAGTTAAAAATAAAATTAAATAAAAATAAATAAATTGATCAAGGATGAAATTAAAAAATAATAATAATAAAATCCTTTTAGTAAAATAAATAAATAAATCATCTCAATGCCAATAACCCAAAGGGTTAATATTTGAAACTTGTAATAGAAAAATGGTGGGTTAAAATTCTAATTAAGAGGAGGAGGTCGTAAATTAGGGACAGGGAGGAACTCAAGGCCTCAACAAAATCTATCTGAGTATTGTGTATCTGGAATAAAAAGTTGAAAATCGCAATTGCTTAGGAATTGACAGCTCTGGCATTTCAATCAACACTAAATTTTACTACTTTTTAGCATTTCGTACAGACTCTGTTCATTGTTGAAACAAGGGATAAAAACAAGTTTGTCAAGAAATTCTGAAATCAAAGTCACATTCACTTGAAAAGGCTATGCTTTGATGCGAAAACAGCATATCCATTTGCACTTGTGACAATCGTATCTATTTGTTATTCGACATCTCTTAGCTGTTACATGCAGCAAATATTTTCGTGAGAGGACAGGGAGGCCTAGGCTACCGGAGCAGGTGACCTCTCCGTGCAGGGAGGCCGAGGCTCCATCGCATGCCATTGATTTCAAATCTTAATGGTAAGAACCATGCTAATCACATATATATCTGAGATTAAACAGGACTATCTTATCAAGATGCGAAATCAAGCAATGCACATGTAAGAATGGAGGACGTGGACTCTCTACTTAACCATTTAAGTTTTTGGGTTGAATTGATTCTTTGAAGCTACTCGAGTGATAGGGACAACCTTACAGAACATGGCCTGAAACTAGTTGTTCCTGTCTGTCTATTGCTAAAAAGGATGGTGTTCAGGCAGGACATATCTCAAATAAACCTAAGCAAATCTCTAAACATGGCAATATTCTGAGCTTACAAGGACACAACAATAATGATGAACGCAGAGAGGCATCAAACTAAAGATTTAGCTAAAGTGGGAAAAGATGGGTGGGAACCCATTTTTTGTGGCTTTGGGTAGAAGGGAATAACTAAATTCTTGACTTGAGAATATGACTCATTGGCTTTAGTTTGAGTTAAGATTCTAACATTCCCATCTTGGAATCTTTAGCAGCTTTATCCTTCCTCACCCTGCTTTTTCCACAAGGAATACATTCCGTGGTCATTTCTCACTTTCTTGTTTCATCCAATGCAATAGCATCTGTGGTCAACAAAATACAACCAATCAACGTCTTGCATGTGTAAGTCGCTCATGATTGACCAGTCCTTAAATGTGATTCTCTATTCTCTGATGCGTTTTTTTTATTTTTCGGCTCCTCCTTGTCCTCAAAAGTAAAGTTCTGTGGTAATATAGAATCCATAAAAAGGCATTGCAAGTACAAGGAAGAACAAGAAATCCTAGTCCTCTCTTGCAAAGTGGTGGGGAACATCATTCTCAGGGAGAGGGAGGTGAAAGCAGTAGATAACAGAGTAAACGTTAGGCATTCTCTTGCACTGTTAAAAAAACCAGACCGCCATCTCTGGTTTCTTGACGAGGATGGCCGCATAGCATTAGTAATACTAACAGCTAACAAGGGCATTTGGGCAACATCATCACATGTCCCATTATGGGAAAGCTAGGTCACCCCTGAGACAAGAAATGATTTATTCTGTTTACAGCTAGGCATTGACACTTTAGAATGTTACCTCTTGCAGCAAGAACGCACCACATCAATGATTAAGCACAGTGCATACTTAGCATTATAATGTAAAGAAACCTAAGATACTCTTAACTCTTATGAGCTTTTTGATGAACAAGATTCTCTACACAGTACAATACAACTACTGGATTCACTGTTTTTCAAATAACCAACACAATTAAACAGGGTTATGTGCATGGATTTGTATATTTTCAGTTTATTAGCTATCAGGGATTAAGATAAAAATAAGCAGCTTTTACTTGTCATGTTACATGTTAGTTGTTCTTGCTGTGGGAAATATCAGAAAAGAATGTGCAGCTAATTCACACACAATGATGATGCTTATACCATTGGGTAGGGAGATGTCAACTGGCTTGCATTCTTGCTAGAAATTCGTAATATCAACACAATCCTAGCAAAATTCACACACAGTTGGTGAAACTAATTTCATTCATTACAGGCAACTTAATTTTGCAGCTTGCATTTGTACACTACCATGCCTCTTGTGCATTATATTCCTATCCACATGCCAGCACACTATTTAGGAATTCTACTTTAGTACTTTACATCAAGGTTTTTCAACAGATTCTCTCCAAACTGCATAAAATATCCCCACAAATCAGAATCAAGTGATCTTCCTAAATAGGCCAATTGGAACTAATGTGAAGATTTTGTTCAAGGAATACAAATTTTATTTACGTTACTATTAAGTCACCTCTTATAATTTCCATCAATTGGCAATCGTTGTTTCATGCATCTCTCGTATGCTCATCAAATGGGTATCTGCATATCAGAAATGTCCACATTAATGAATAAATTTTATTTCCGTATCGAGTGGTAAGTTGGTGGATCTGTTCTCCATGACTTAATATACGAATTTATTCTGCATTAGCAGTTGATCATATAGATAATATTTTTAAAGAGGTATGGTATAATTCCTGATGATCATCTCAAGAACAGATCCTTCATTGCAATGCAATGGAACAGCATAAGCATAAAGAACATGCAGTTGACACATGCACAGCTTTCACAAATGGAAATCCAGAAACAAATCAGATTATTTTACACGAGTTTAAAATAGCAGTTGACCATGTATGTGGTTTGCAGATATCTGTTTTCTTCAAGCAGCTATGATAAGACCAAGTCGAGCTTTATATGCCTAGTACATTTTCAAGCAAGATGCATGCCAAAGCATCTATTTTTCTTTTTCTTTTTCTTTCTTTCTTTTTGATGGAAATCGAAAGACTTCATCAAGATAAAACAGCTACCAAGAGAGTGGCTTAAACGGAAGGAAGAGAATAAAATGATGCAAAAACTACAACCAAGCTACAAGTTCACCAGTTCTTTCTAAGCTTTGCTTTGCTAGTCTGTCTGCTACCCCATTTCCTTCCCTTAAAATGTGAATGGAGCTAATTGACTTGAAACACTTTGCTACTCCAGTTTCTTCCCTTCTAGTATCTGCTCTATTTGTACATGCAGACACATGGTAGAAGGTAAATTTAATGTTTGTTTGTTCAAGATTGTTCAGAAGTAAGAGGGAATGTGAGACAGTGTGAGTTAAGTTGTGTGATATTCCATATATCGTGTGTGAAAAATTATACAAGGAGTGTCATGCATGAACTCATCTGTTTGTAAACGATCGAATGACACAAATCTGTATAAATGTATGGATACTTAAGAACACTTTATTAAAACTCAAACAGAAAACGTATGTAAGATAATTAAACAAAAACAATACTATCAATAAAAGAGAGCAATTTAAGAGTTGTATAGATTCATACAAGAGAATCTGGAAAATGAAGGCAGAGTCAAGGGCAAGCGGTTATCTACAGGGAAAGAAGGGCCATGTCCTTCACCAAATGCAAGTAAGGAAGAAAGTACAATCCTTCTTTTTTTTGCTTTCTATTCGGTCCCAGGTGCTTAGGATTCGTCGGTGGGGGGCCGGCTGTCTTGCGCAAATTGAAGAATGTAAAGGAGCTGGGGCCCTCATCTATTTTATACTGTGGGCTGAATAAGTACCAAACTTACTGAAGGAGACAATAGAGAATGTATTCCTTATTCCATTCCTTGCCTTCAATCAATGTCCAAGGACAAGCATCTTTCCACCATTTATTTTCCTTTTTCTTGTTTGTATCTAATTCCAAAGTTTCCAGGTGCTCCAGTCAAAAGAATCTTCCTCTACATTCTTCAAATAAACCGCAATAAAACAAGGTTTTGTGTCTCCATCTACTCACTTCAGCGTGGATAACATCCAATTAGACATCGTTTATAATAAGATTAGCCCCGTAACATGCATTGACAACTGAAAAAACGACCTGGGAGCAAGGTGAGGGACAAGGATATCAGAAATCTGAGAATCTTCAATGAGAATGAACGGGCAAAGAAGGTCTCAAGACAACATAGATTTGGATTCCCCTAATCCAAGTCAGAAAAATTCTTCTCATACCCGGGAATAAGATTCTTGCTTTTCACAGACAGACGAATTCGAATGCACACAACGAAAAAACCTCTGGTGGGATCAATTCTGGTATCTAATGCAAGTCGTTAACATGTTTTGGAGAGTTAAATGTGCAGAGGAATTCAAATAGATAGCACTGTCTTAGAATAGAAAGTGGAATTCTAGGAGAGGCCCCACTGTGTTAAATATTGGATTGGACCGGGTGTACTGTTGGCTCTGTCCAAGATTCTATGCCTCGCTAGCCCACACCCTCCACCCCAATTTGCTTTATAAAAGCATGCTTCAGCGGACCTTTGGTTTGTGAGCACTAGCTGAAGGAGATAGGAGATAAGCCAGAGCACTTGCAAAACAAAATATCCGGGTGTGAGCATTAGCTGAAGGAGATAACCAAGAGTAGTTGCAGAAAATCATACTTGGAAGGATCTGATGTGGGATTTTACCTGAAGAACATCGCGTAATCAAGTTCAACATTTTAGGGGATAGAAGATCAGGCTGAGAGAGCGAGAAGATATCAGGTAAATACACTACTGATCTTGTCCACAATAGTTACCCTGCCAGTGCTGCTATAGCAAGCTAAACTTGAATTGGATTTATAGGAGATATAGAAATGTACCATCATCACCAGCATCAAGGAAAGAGCATCCACTCTTCTTCAAGAATGGCAATCCCTCCAGAAAGACATCTGTTCCTGCAAGGAGGGAATGGCCCTGGAGATTCTGGACTTGTCCTCTCAACTGATGCAAAGCCTAGACTAAAGTGGACACAAGATCTTCACGAGCGGTTCATAGAAGCAGTCAATCAGCTTGGAGGAGCAGACAGTGAGTATACAAAAAGGTTAAAAAACCCAGCAACAAATAGACTAGTGAAATTCAGCATTCTCAAACGTTCTTCTTTTATATTTTCAGAGGCCACTCCGAAAACAGTCATGAAACTTATGGGAATTCCTGGACTTACCCTCTACCACCTAAAGAGTCATCTTCAGGTAAACCATTACACTATCTGAGCATTGTGGAAATATATCTGACACCAGCCAATTTATAGCTGCTTTTAAATGTTTTTTAAGTAGCATCAAGGCCCTCTAAGATTTAACCATCTAGCCAAGCTTGGGGACATCAAAAGAATACCAGCCTTTCTATTGTTAAGAGTTGGAGCATGACAATCTGGTGGTTCCACTGTTTATTATTTTTCTTTATTTGCATAATTTTGTAATAGAAAAACTCCATAGATCGATGCTTCATTCCTGTTGACTGACAAAGAAGCTAGAAAATCTTGTGCTTTGGAGTTTGAATAGTAACAAGTAGAAACCCAAAGAGGCCTGAGCATGAAAGAGCAAAAACTCTGCAAATAGTAGTAAAAATTACCCTTCATTAGACAGAGCTCGAAAAATAATACCACGTATGAAACAATTGTTTTTCCTTAAGAATTGAAATTGCCAAATCTCTTCTCTCTCTCTCTCTCGCTCTAATTTAGCTAGAGAATGCTATAGTATTTGAGTTTTGAATTTGTTTGGATTCACACAATAATATGGTGCTAACTCCACTCTCGCACTATCAGAAGTACAGACTCAGCAAGAACCTTCATGGACAAGCTAATATTGGGAGCAGCAAAATTGGTATGAAGACAGTGCAATAAATTACTCTCCGAATATTTTGAACTATTGATCAGAGATTAAAGAATTGCACATTTTCTTATGCAAAATATAAATTTGTAACTTGACACAGGTACCGTTGCTGTGGTGGGAGATAGGATGCCTGAAGCAAATGCAACTCACATTAACATTAACAATCTAAGCATCGGATCCCAACCAAACAAGTACGACGAGCTCATTTGCTCTATGTTCATTTGTCCTTTTTCTTATATAGAAAAGCATGTTTAAAATTATTTTACACTAAGACAGAATTCTTAAATCCAGAAGCTTACATTTCAGTGAAGCACTACAGATGCAAATTGAAGTGCAAAGAAGGCTGCATGAACAGCTTGAGGTACAGTACAACTTTCTGAATAATTACATTTCAGCTTTTTTTGTTGTTGCAGGGAAGCTCTCCTAAACACACACACACATATCATAATATAAGCCTCTTGTGCTTGCAAAACTCCATTAACCATGATCCATGAATTGCAAAGAAAAGAGAGAGAGAGAGAGAGAGAGAGAGAGGAGAGGCAAATGATCATCTTTATAAAATTGGGAATCATATTTCTCGAAAACATAGCTAATACTAAGTGTGGAGAATCCAGAATGAGAGCATTCTCATTTAACACGAGAAAAGTCTCTGCTTGTCGATAGATATTAATTTCTGGAGGGCCATTAGATTCATAATTCAGATTTACAATATTTCAAGCACACCACACTCAACCTCAAAGATATATCAACACACTTGTTTTATTTTATTTCCTTATTTCAAGTCGACTAACTTGGTATTTCAGATACAGAACTTAAATAGTATCTATCAAATTGCTATCATTAATTTATCTTGGCACAGTGGCCTCTTGTTTCTGTCATCATGTATCTGTAAAGATAGTAAAATGGTATGAGCTACATTCTGATAATTTGTTCTGAACTGAAACAGGTGCAGAGACATTTACAGCTCCGTATAGAAGCTCAAGGAAAATACCTACAGGCAGTGCTAGAGAAAGCCCAGGAAACCCTTGGAAGGCAAAATTTAGGTACAGTGGGGCTTGAAGCTGCCAAAGTTCAACTCTCTGAATTGGTGTCCAAAGTGTCTACTCAATGTCTGAATTCCACATTTTCAGAGATAAATGATCTGCAGGGTCTGTGCCCACAACAAGCACCACCGACCCAGCCCAATGATTGTTCAATGGACAGCTGCCTGACCTCCTGTGAAGGTTCACAAAAGGAGCAAGAAATACACAACACTGGGATGGGGTTGAGGCCCTGTAATAGCAATGCTCTCTTAGAGCCAAAAGAGATTACTGAAGAACATGCGTTGCAGCAAACTGAACTCAAGTGGGGTGAATATCTAAGACATAACAAAATGTTTCTAACCTCAATAGGACATGAGACAGAAAGGAGAACATTTTCTGCAGAAAGAAGCTGCAGTGATTTATCCATTGGTGTTGGGCTCCAAGGAGAAAAGGGGAATATAAGCAGTAGCTTTGCTGAGGGAAGATTTAAGGGAATGAGTGAGGATGATGGTTTTCAAGACCAGACTAACAAAAGGGCAGATTCAGTTAAATTTGAGAACGAGAAAATGTCACCAGGGTATAGATTGTCTTACTTCACAACCAAACTGGATCTGAATTCCCATGACGAAATTGATGCAGCTTCAAGCTGCAAACAACTCGACTTGAATGGTTTCAGCTGGAACTGAGATGGTTCACTGAGAGCAAAAGGCCAACCGGACAGGTTCAGGGCCGGGATGATCCATCACGAGAGGATGAAAGTCAACATGATAACATGCTGTTTTCTCCTTCAGGTCATGTGGCTAGAAAACAATCGCTTTAACCTCAACTGAATAAGTTGCACCAGCAGATATAGCTTGCACTATAATGTAAATCAATCCAGTAGGTGTACTCTTTCTATCTTATATGGCATTAAGAGTTCGTGGACATGAAGCTCAAAATGAAAACACTCGACTTATAGCTGTTCAAGTGCTTATTTCCTGTCAAATGATTGAACTTGAACTGTGTGAGGAAATCCTAGAGCTCTTATTTCCACATTCATGGCTCATAGAAAGTAAACACAGAACTCCAAGGCCTTAATCCAATATACAGCTTGAGAATTCCATCTAGCGAATTGTTAGTTGAGGCTGGGAAAACTAGCAGCCATCAACTCAAAAGTATTGCACAAAGAGAATTGCTGTAATATGTCAACCATAAGAACAATAATCCATGCATGTGTCTCAAGGAATAGGAGCAAGAGAACAAAAAAAAGAAAAAGAAAAATCTTGTCTTGAAGGGTATTATTACTTTCACACATCCCATAGACTCCATCTGTTTCATTCACCAAGTGTAGAAGAAGAGATAGATGCCCTTTCAGATTCTACTAGTGATAAATTTGGAAATTATTAGAATATATTCTCCCGTTACATTTTCATTTCTATTACAAGATATCGTGCTCAAAACTAGCTTATTAATCATGAGACTGAGCCATATCATACATTTTTAACACAACATTACTCTCTGAACAACTACTAGTAAGTTTAACGAGTGTTCTCACTGACATTTGATCGGAAAGTGAAGGCGGGATTCCGATTTCCGAGGTCCCCTCCAACATTTGTATTACCTTTTTCATAGAAGGTCTGGACATTGCATGAGGATGAATGCACCATAAACCCACTAAGGTCATTCTCTCGAATCTCTTGAAATCACTTAATACTTCAGGGGTTTATCATGTCCTACCACCGTCTCTAGCTTCCCGGCGGCCATGCAACTTATAACCCAGTCGGAGAGAACAAGATCATCCTCTTCACTCTCTTCCTCGACCCGGCTCGGTTCTATATGCCTTCTGCAACATAGAATTTCAAGTAACATCACACCAAAGCTGTAAACATCTACTTTGGATGTCACTTGTTCATGCCTTAACCATTCTGGTGCCAGATACCCCACTGTGCCTCTGAAATTTGTGTCTGTTCTAGTTTGATCTCTATTCAGAAGCTTGGAGAGGCCAAAATCTGCAAGCTTAGCAGTGTAATTGTTATCAATCAGTACATTCTCAGGCTTGATGTCACAATGGATAATCCGTGTCTCGCATTCCTCATGCAAGTAGAGCAATCCTCTGGCTATTTCAAGCACCATTTTTGACCTCAGAACCCAGTTAGGTCTTTCTGATCCCTTCCCGAATAGAAGATTGGCGAGCGAGCCATTTGCCATTAACTCATAGACCAGAAGCTGTTGATCGTTCTCAACACAAAAGCCCAACAGTCTTACCAAATTCTTGTGGTATGTCCGGCCTATTATTTTGAGCTCTGTCATGAATTCCTTCTCGGCTTTTTCAATCGATTTCTTCAGCACTTTTACAGCAATATCAATCTGTATGTCCTTCATGCTTAGAATCCCACTGTAAACTTGAGCAGAAGATCCTCTACCCAGGGTCTTGCTGAATCCATTTGTTGCCTTCTGTAGTTCCAAGTACTTGAACTCCTGGAAGTTTATGCCAATGGAACTAGCATTTGAATAGCGTTTCCTTTTGATAAATCTTCGAGGAGCAGGATGGTAATAAGATGGCAGAAACTCCAAAACAGAAAAGCTAAGGCGTGGCAGTAACTATAAGGCTAATCTTTAGAAAAACCCGAGTGTCAAAATCATTGTTCTTTTTATGTTCTTGAATGTCAGGATTGCTTTTCATCGGCACCTTCACCAGCGCTTGGCGTCCTTTAGTAGAAAAACTCTTTCTCGCATTTAGTAAAGGCATCCTTTTCTTGATACATCTAGAATCCACCAAGGATGCAGACAAGCTGTAACAATCATCCATAAGAGCTTTTTTGCAACCCTCCAGATCGACATTCCTCACTCGAGCCAAGTCTGCGAAGCCCTCAAATGGGAAGTCTGCATCATCAATCACCTTAATTGTGAAATTTCTCATTGAAGGGTCGGCACAATAGTTCACCACGGTCTCTGGGCGACACCCTTTGGACAGGTGATTAGGGTCCAATGGAATGTAACCTGGTATGCAATTACATGTTGCTTGTTCCCATTATTCAGAGAAGAACACATGCCATAGACACCACATATAGCATTCACCACGCAAGGCTCGTCGATCGCCCTCCACACCCTTGTCCATCCACTGTTATTTGATTTATGGTAAGCGAATTGTTGGAAATCACCACGATCATTAATTGTTGCTCGGTGATAGTAGTCCCCAACGGGGGTTGAGACATTTCTTGTTAAAGCGTAGATATTATCACCAGCACCGTTGGCAAGGTACATGGAAGCAGTATCATTATTGAACACCAAATGAACCTTGTTTTGTCCAGTTTCTGCAGTTAACCAATAACCAGGATCAGCGAAGTGATAGGCAGAGAGCACAAGCTTTCCATCAGGTTGCATTTGCAACATGAAATTCCCAGTGGAGTAATCAACAGTTCCATTCGCATTGGAATAGAGCTTTTGCTTACCATTAAGAACTTGACCTGGTAAGATTGTGTCTGTTGGTGAATTAAAACTCTCCCAGATGACACTTGAACTGCCATCTTTCAAGACAAAGTTGCCATCATCTTGCATGAAGCCAAATTGTGCTCCTGCCCCCCCGTATATTTGTACAACACTACCATTGAGATGTGTGAGCGTAAGCTGGCCTGCAGACGTGAGTATGACTGTGGATCCGGCAACTGCCGGAGAGTCACGATTAGCTGACCAGACTAGTGTTCCTTTAGGGATCTTGTTAAACCAAATTCCAACAAGGTAAAGATTGTTGGGCAGAGGGTAGAACCCGAACGCAAATTCATCAGAAAGTGATCGCCAAGAATTACCAGATCCAGCCGTGATGTTAGAACCCGAGCTTATGGTGGGAGGTATCTGAGCATGCAATTCATGGAAGTACAGGAACTGCAGTAGAACAAAAGGAAGTATTTTCTGGATAGTCATTGCCAAGTTGTGAGGAAATGAGGGGAAAACAATCTTAGTACAGAGCTAGCAACTTAGCCGCGGTTTCACGTGATTGATAGCTATGAACATGGTTAAATAGTTATATGCCCATGCCATTCTTTGAAATTTACACAGACACCTAAAATATTTCATTTTTATTCATCTTTTATCTTTCCGTGTCAAAAAATATTATGATCTCTTATATATATAAAAAAAACAAGTTAAAAAACCTTAATAGAAAAAATAAATTAAAATAATATCTATTTTCCTAGAAAAAAAAACGCATACATTGATCTTCTCAGGTTAAAAGAAATTTGTTCTCGAGTTAGATCTTCATTTTAAAATTTTTATGTGTGGACCATCCCATTATAGACCCATAACATCTTTGTGCAGCTCACTCCATCATGAATTCTTAACATATACAATATTTTTATGTGAAGTTATCATATCGTTGTTCTTTAACACAATATCTTTGTGTGAATCGGCTCATCATGAATTCCACTACTAGGATTTCAAAAGAGAAAAATTAACCTAACTGAAAACAACACACTAGTTTTTAGAATTTTTTTATAAGAGATAATCTTCTGATTTTCTCCTACACAAGCATATTCTATTATGTAATCTCTTCTAGCTATGGTTGTTCAGTAAAGGAAAATAATCACCATAGATTGTTAAGCTGTAATTCTAGTTGACACATATGGAAGCACAAGGTAAGAGATTTGTTATAAATCAAAATTATTTTTAATGATAAAAAACACCATAAGTACTAGGTTCAACTAAAATATTTAATTTTTAATCATCTATCTTTTCACTTTCAAAAATCTATTGCAATCTTTTATATAGAAAAAAAAAAATAGAAAAACTTTAATAATTCTAAATTAAAAAAAAAACTAACAAAAATATTATCTTCAATTAGAAAAGGATAGAAAAAAAATGAAAATAAAGAATATTTATTTTCCTAAAAAAACTCTTTCATCATAAATCCGTTTCTTGCTTGGTTTATACCGACTTCGCATTTAATGTAGCGTTTGGAATTTAAGGGAAAGTTGTGGAATTTTAGTTTTCTCGACCTTGAGGTTCATGAACCACAGTTTTATGTGATTGAAGCTTTGATTGATTCAAACGCACAAGTAATCACGCAAACAAATAGAGTCTTAAAGCAATGAACATATATGGAGGTTGAATGTAGCTTGTGGAATTTAAGGGAAAGCTGTGGAATCCTAGTTTTCTTCACCTGCTGGTCCATGAACTCAAAACTGGACTGATGGTGATTCACCATTACGAAGGAAATTAATGTGTAGCCGTGTCGGCATTCTATCAAAGTTTATTGGAATTTTCCTTTCATGAATTTAGTTAGTCAAGGATCACACGAAGACTTTTCCTTTATTGCATGTTCTTACTGTGTTTTCTATTGAGCCCTACAAGAACACCAAACTCACAGGTTTCATAATTGGCTTCTGGGGTATTTTTTTGGCAGGATTCGGCAGCAAGTTGAAGATTAGGAACTTAGAACTTTAGTTGCGTAATCGTCTGTTTTACATAAACCCAGTGCAAGAATAGAAAATTATTACGTGGACTTGTTCTAAGATGTTGACGTGCTAACTAAAGTTTACGATTCCACCAAACGCGTCCTAAATTAAGGTTTCATAATTGAGTTCTGGGATTTTGTTTTGGCAGAATAAGGCAGCAAGCAAGTTCCTAGAACCCTACTTTGACATGACTGTAGCTGTGTAATCACCTGTTTGAGGAAAATTATTACGTGGACTTGTTCTATCATGTTGACGTGCTAACCAAAGTTTACGCAATGGATCATAGATCAAATCACAAAAGATTATTGGACTGGAATTTTTGTTTCAACTATTGAGGCAGTGAAGGCTCACAAGAAGGCTATTCTTTTTTCTTGTTTTTTTTTTTTTTTATGATCAGGATCATAAATAAATTTTAATGAAGAAAGATGAGGATTACAGCAGAAATAACGCAGAGAATGACCAAGACAGAACCTCCAGCAAGGAGATGGAAGTAGCAGAACCCAAGTCTAAACTGCAGCAAAAGATCCATCCATCAAAGAAAGAAATTAAGAGGCATAATCGATCCCAACAAACTACCTCCTCATATATAGAGATAACAAAGCCATCACCATACAAAGCTCAAAAGAGAAACTGCGAAATAACACAACCAGATAGTGGAAGAAAACTAGATGTCTTCCGAATAATGGAATCACTGAGCTAAGGGCTCCAAACTATTATGATCTTAAACAAGCTTCCAAAACCAATAAAAAACAAAGCATGGTGTGGATTATTGCGCCACCATATAATTTCAATACAATACCGAAATCATGAAACAGACATAACGATAATCTTGTTTAAAAAATCAGTGCATCGATCAAAGGGCGAACATCAACTTCACTAGTTCCTTCCAGCATCTGTGTAACCTTGTTCATTGATGGTCGAAGAGTTGGGTTAGGACATATGCACCATAAACCCACCAAGACCATTCTTTCAAACCTGCAAAAATCTTCCAGGACTTCAGAATCGTGGCTGACAATGGCTTGTAAGTTACCAGCTATCACATTGCATAGAACCCAATCAATTAGAATCATCTCGTTGCCCGTATAAAAAAAAAATTAAAAAACCCTAATAGAAAAAAAAAATTAAGAAAAATATTTCTTTCAATTAGAAAAAAAAAAACTAAAAAAAAAACATCATAATAAAAAAACAAAAAAATACATATTTTCCTAAAAAACTTCATGCATTTGTCTTCTCGAGTTAAAAGAGACTCGTCCTCAAGTTCAATTTTTAATTTATAATTTTTATTCATGAATTGGTTTTTTTTTATAGTTTGATTTTTTTAATTTTTTTTATTTAATTAATTTTTTAATTTTTTTACTTATCTCTAGTTGATACATATGAAAGCGTGAGATAAAAGATTTGTTACAAGTAAGTTCCTATAACCCTACTTTGACATGACTGTAGCTGTGTACTCACCTGTTTAAGGAAAATTATTACGTGGACTTGTTCTATGATGTCGTAGCTGCTAACCAAAGTTTATGATTCCACCAAACACCCCCTAAATTAAGGTTTCATAATCGAGTTCTGGTATTTTTTTTTTTTTGGCAGGATTAGACAGCAAGCAAGTTCCTAGAACCCTACTTTGACATGACCGTAGCTGTGTACTCACTTGTTTGAGGAAAATTATTACGTGGACTTGTTCTAAGATGTTGACGTGCTAACCAAAGTTTACGATTCCACCAAACACCCCCTAAATTAAGGTTTCATAATTGAGTTCTGGTATTTTTTTTTTTGGCAGGATTAGGCAGCAAGCAAGTTCCTAGAACCCTACTTTGACATGACCGTAGCTGTGTACTCACTTGTTTGAGGAAAATTATTACGTGGACTTGTTCTAAGATGTTGACGTGCTAACCAAAGTTTACGATTCCACCAAACACCCCCTAAATTAAGGTTTCATAATTGAGTTCTGGTATTTTTTTTTTTTGGCAGGATTAGGCAGCAAGCAAGTTCCTAACCCTACTTTGACATGACCATAGTTGTGTACTCACTTGTTTGAGGAAAATTATTATGTGGACTTGTTCTATGATGTTGACGTGCTAATCAAAGTTTACGACTCCACCAAACAGCCCCTAAATTAAGGTTTTATAATTGAGTTATGGTATTTTTTTTTTTTTGGCAGGATTAGGCAGCAAGCAAGTTCCTAGAACCCTACTTTGACATGACCGTAGTTGTGTACTCACTTGTTTGAGGAAAATTATTACGTGGACTTGTTCTATGATGTTGACATGCTAACCAAAGTTTACGATTCCGCCAAACACCCCCTAAATTAAGGTTTTATAATTGAGTTCTGGTATTTTTTTTTTTTGGCAGGATTAGGCAGCAAGCAAGTTCCTAGAACCCTACTTTGACATGATCGTAGCTGTGTACTCACCTGTTTGAGGAAAATTATTACGTGGACTTGTTCTAAGATGTTGACGTGCTAACCAAAGTTTACGATTCCACCAAACACCCCCTAAATTAAGGTTTCATAATTGAGTTCTGGGATTTTTTTTTTTGGCAGGATTAGGCAGCAAGTTCCTAGAACCCTACTCTGGCATGACCATAGCTGTGTAATCACCTGTTTGAGGAAAATTATTATGTGGACTTGTTCTATCATGTTGACGTGCTAACCAAAGTTTACGCAATGGATCATAGATCAAATCACAAAAGATTATTGAACTGGAATTTTTGTTTCAACAATTGAGGAAGTGAAGGCTCACAAGAAGGCTATTCTTTTTTCTTGTTTTTTTTTAATTTTTTTTTTATTAATAGGATCATAAATAAATTTTAATGAAGAAAGATGAGGATTACAGCAGAAATAACGCAGAGCATGACCAAGACAGAACCTCCAGCAAGGAGATGGAAGTAGCAGAACCCAAGTCTAAACTACAGCAAAAGATCCATCCATCAAAGAAAGAAATTAAGAGGCATAATCGATCCCAACAAACTACCTTCTCATATATAGAGATAACAAAGCCATCACCATACAAAGCTCAAAAGAGAAACTGCGAAATAACACAACCAGATAGTGGAAGAAAACTAGATGTCTTCCGAATAATGGAATCACTGAGCTAAGGGCTCCAAACTATTATGATCTTAAACAAGCTTCCAAAACCAATAAAAAACAAAGCATGGTGTGGATTATTGCGCCACCATATAATTTCAATACAATACCGAAATCATGAAACAGACATAACGATAATCTTGTTTAAAAAATCAGTGCATCGATCAAAGGGGGAACATCAACTTCACTAGTTCCTTCCAGCATCTGCGTAACCTTGTTCATTGATGGTCGAAGAGTTGGGTTCGGACATATGCACCATAAACCCACCAAGACCATTCTTTCAAACCTGCAAAAATCTTCCAGGACTTCAGAATCATGGCTGACAATGGCTTGTAAGTTACCAGCTCTCACATTGCATAGAACCCAATCAATTAGAATCATCTCGTTGCCCTCTGTTGACTCATTAACTTCATGCAACTCTATGTGCTTTCTGCAAAAAATAATCTCCAGCAACACGACCCCAAAGCTGTAAACATCAACTTTGGTAGTCACAGGAGCATTTTTTAGCCATTCAGGTGCCATGTATCCCATTGTTCCTCTAACTTTGGTGCTCGTTCGAGTCTGGTCTTTATTCAGGAGCTTCGCTAGGCCAAAATCAGCTATCTTGGCTGTGTAATTTTTGTCAAGAAGAACATTTTGCGGCTTTATGTCACAATGAATGATCTGCGTCTCACACTCTTCATGCAAGTATAACAAACCTCTTGCAATTCCATACACAGTTTCAGCCCTTTGATCCCAACTAGGCCTCCTCTCCTCTCCAAACAGAAAATCCGACAAAGTACCATTCTTCATTAGCTCATAAACTAAAAGCCGGTGATTTTTCTCATTACAAAAACCCACCAGCCTTACAAGATTCTTGTGGTGAGTTAGTCCAATTACTTGGACTTCTGTTAAGAATTCCTTCTCACCTTGTTCAATGACCTTCTCAAGCTTCTTGACAGCAATCTCAACCTCTTCCGCCTCCAAGGTTAACACCCCACTATAGACAGTTCCGAAAGCACCTCTCCCAAGTTTGTTCCTTAAACCATTCGTTGCTTGAAGCAATTCCTGGAATGAAAATGCCTTCAAATTGATCTCTACAGGCTTTGGCACTGGGAGCTGCTTTTGACTAATGTAAGGCTGAGCAAGAGGGTGATGATAAATGGAAATGGTGGCAAAGAGTAACGTCATTATTGAACATAATAATAAGCCTGCTAGAAGAGCAATCCAAGAAGGAGAATCATCATCTTTGTCTTGAATTTGATTGTTGTTGTTTGCCTTGGGAATTTTTATAAACGCCACTCTATTATTAGTAGAAGGGTTGCTCCTTCTAGCATTAAGCAAAGGCGTTCTCTTCTTGTAGCACACAGACTCGACCCAGACACCAGCCACAGCAAAACAGTCATCCATTATCGCCTTCCTGCATTCTTCTTCATCGACTTCTGTGACTATGGCCATATCTGCAAAGTCACGGTCGTTTGGAAAATCTGCCTTATCTATCTTTTCAAGGGAGAAATTTGAAGGCGAAGAATTCGGAGCACAGAAATCTATCACCGTATCAGGATAGCATCCTTTTGAGGGAATGCTTGGATCCCGTGGTGAGTAGCCAGTAAAACAAGTACAGTTTATTGTGTTATCAATCGAAGTGCAGAAGCCATAAACTCCACAGATATTATTCGGTAAGCAAGGTTCTGCTTTAATACTATCTGGCTCCCACACAACTTTCCACCCGCCTCCATTTTCTTTGTGGTAAACAAACTGTTGAAGATTTCCATAGTCATTGATCGTTGCTCGGTGATAGTAATCTCCAATCGGAGTGGGAACTTGACTTGTCATATTATACATAATTGAAGTGTGATTCACAACATACATAAAAGCTGTACTCTGGTTGAAAATCAGGCTCACATTTTTGTTTCCTTCTGTCGCAGTGTACCAGTAACCAGGATCAGCGAACTTGTATGCAGACATAACAACATTACCATCCAATAATTGAACCTCTAACATGTACTGCCCAGTCGAGTAGTCAACTGATCCATTTGCATTGGAGTAGAGTTTTTGGCCCATTACTAGGACTTGGCCTAATAAAATGGTGTCTGTTGGAGAATCAAAGCTTCCCCAGATAACGTCGGAAGAATTGGTTTTTACAACAAAATTGCCATCATTTTGCATCAGAGCAGAACTAGCACCGAAAGTTCCATTGTATATTAAGTATCCAGTTCCATTTGAGTGTGTAAGAACAAGCTGGCCATCAAGTGTGAAATTGATGGTTGATCCAGTTCGAGCTGGATCATCACGGTTCGCTGACCAAACTAGTGTTCTTTCTGGGATTTTGTCAAACCAGATTCCAACAAGGAACAGGCCATTCAGAAGAGGATAGAACCCAAAAGCAAAATCACCAGAGGGTGATCGCCACGAAGAATTAGTCCCAGCAGTGATGCTGGCACCCAAGTTTATTGTGTTAGTGTTTATCTGGGGTTGCGCTAAAGAACCAAGAAAGGAAAGAACAAATGGAAGACACCATAAAACAATAGAAACCATTGTTACTGAGAAAACAGAATCAGTAGGTCAGAAAACCATAGAGAAACAACATTTTAACTCAATTTATAGCAGAGATATTACATTCTGGTACTGCATGATGACTCGGGATAATTCACCTCATAGACAAGTCAAATCATGAAGAGTCAGCAAGCTCGTACACCAGAGATAAGCGGTCAATGACTCAGCCAAAAGGTTACCATAACCCATGTCTTTCACATGGCCTGTCAAACTCAACCGCTTGGAAAAATCATTCCAACTTTTGACGTTTTTAGCAATAGTTGCTGGTCCATATATAGAAGCTGGAGGCATTCAACACCGTGCAAGGCGGGCAGAAGAAAACCATATAATGGAAACTAAAAATCTTACAACTTCCAGAGTCCCTGCAGACTAAAAGTAGTGCTTTACTAGCCAGCCAGCGCGCTGCTGTGGGGAAAAGTCTAGTGCATCATCGAGTGCTGACCGAGTAAAAACCTCATTTAATTTTTGTAAAAGAAAAAATTATTTAAAACAAAGTTGATTTTTTTTTTTTTTTTTAAAAGTATAGGAAGTGATAGAAATGAAAAATATAAAATATCTTTAGGTGAATTATGTTTGCAAAATAATAATATCCACAAAACTACTTTTTTTTATTTACCTCAATAAAATGACATTATAGAATGTAAAAATCAAACACTAAAAAAATAATGAATATTATATTGATAAGTTTAAAAGCACCGAAGAACTTGCCGGGGTGATTTTTATTGTCAATTATATGCTTAACAACCCCATAAAAAGCTAGAGAAAACACTATATGAATTGTAAAAAGCTAGATGACTTTCCTATAAATACCTCAAACTATAAGGGTGCCTTGCAAAGTTGGTAGTACCTTATCCTATAAGGGTCAAGATGAGACCTAAAACTATGAGTTTTGTTTTTATTGAATATGCTTAAAATAATAGTGCATATCAACTTTTTATACACAAGTCAAGTATTGAGAATGTTCATTATAACACTATTATGGAATCAAGAAATGTGTTTTCATTTAAAAAAGTACAAGAAAATTATTTACTTAATAAGGCTAGTTTAAGTAGTCATCGTTAATCGAAAAATGATGAAGTTGAGCTTATAAAGAGTAAAAAAAAAAATAATCAAAATATTTGGTCATAATTTTCTAACATACTTCTTAGAAAATGAACTTCAAACTTACTCTAGGGAAATGTCTTGTCTGAAACTTTTTATTAAAAAAAGACAATTAATAATGAAATAAAATTTATTATGAATAATTATACATGAGAAATAGTGAATATTCCACCTAGAAGTAAGCCATTAAATTATAAATGGATAATCAAAATTAATATAAAAACTGATGGAACTATTAACAAATACAAAATAAGATTTATAGTTTAAGAATTCAAGCAACAAGAAAGTGTGGAGTATTTTAACTTATATTTCTCTATGTCAAGAATAACTTTTATACGAAGGTTTATAGTTATGACCTCTTTTAACAGGCTTGAGATACATCACATAGATGTAAGATCAACTTTCTTAAATGGTGACCTTAATAAAAAAAGATTTACATGGAATAACTTGATAGGTTTGTTATTAATGAATAATAACTAAAAGTTTGTGAGTTAGTTAAATCATTATATGGTTTGAAAAAGACATATAAAGAATGAAATAAAAAATTCAAGAAGGTCATGTTATCAAATAAGTTTAAAATCAATGAAGTTGATAAATGTTTTTATGTGAAAAACATATATAAATGTTATATTATTATATGTTTCTATGCTAATGATATGCTTATTTGGACAATAATGATTGCATGATCAAGTGTACTAAGAAAAATATGAACTCGTAAGATTGTAATGAAAGACTTAGGTGTTGTAAATGTCACATTGGGAACAAAAATTACCAAGATGCTTAATCAATTGGTATTGTACCAATTTCACTTTGTTGAGACAATTCTAAATAAATTTTGTATAGGTAACAATAGTAATATGAAAACACCATTGGACATAAGTGTATATATGTCTAAAAATAAAAGGTGAGGAAATAAATCAATTGAAATATTCTTGAATAATTAAGAGCTTGATGTACATTATAAACTACACAGTGCCTGCTATTGCATACTTGCTTAGCAAACTATGTAAATTTACTAGCAATCTGAGCATGGATTGTTAGAAAGCAATAAATAGGATACTCAAATATTTAAGGTACACCTTGATTAAGGATTACACTATATTGATTACTCAACGATACTAGAAAGATATAATGATGCAAATTAAATATTCAATACTAAAGATTAAAATCCACTAATGGATATGTCTTTACATATAGTGAAACAACTATATCATAAAAATATTTAAAGTAAACATGTATCATAAGATCATTTATGAGATCAAAGTTTATTACTTATAATAAAGTTAGAGAGGAAGGTGAGTGGCTTTAGAATTTCTTAGAGGATATTTCATATTGGCTAAAACTAGCGCCAATAATTCTTGTCTATTGTGATCATTAGGCTATAATTTGAAGGGTATAAACTAGTTTATATAATAGTAAATTTAAACATATACGTTATAGATATAATACCGTCAAATATTTATTCTCAAATAGATTTATTTTCTTTGACTATGTAAAGTTAAAGAAAAACATTATGGACCCACCAACCAGATGTTTGTTAAGATAGTTTATATATAATTCATCAAGGATAATGGACTTAAAGCCTTTAAAAATAAAATAGTGTAATGATAATAACTATACCTAGTTAACTAGAGATCTTAAGATCTAAGTTTAAATAGAAAACTAAGTCATATAATATTTTCATTATCATTCGAAAATTATGATTTCATGTTTATTCATATAATGAAAGAAGATGTTAGTTGCAACTTTATAAAGGGTGAGTTGTGCTCTTAATGATTTACATATCTTAGTATATCAAGTGGAGTATCGTATATACATTTATTAAAAAATCATCTGTATAAGTGAGAAATATGATCGTTTTTTAGAGTTTAGAAAAAATTGAATTCTCTAAAACATTCATGAATTTAGAAGATGTTCATGACCAAAATAAACATAGCAGTGAGAATCAAATGAAATCTCTAGGTAGACAGCTCTGTGAATACTATTATATTAGTTTACATAAAAAGCTGAATAGTTTAAGACATCACATTCACTATTTAACCGAGTAAATCCGATAGTATTTAAATAAGAAAAATTCAAAGCTAAAAGCTATTTTATCTTGATGTAATGAATCACCAAATTAGTATCTTATGAATCTTTGAGTCTTTTATATTGGTCTAGTAATTTTCATTTATGTGGGGAATTATTGAAAATTTTATTTTAAAACATGGTTAATAGGCACATTTGAAATCAAATTATAAGTGGAGACCACTTACTTTTGAGTTTAATTTTTTTTAGAATTTATTATCTAAAACAAACTCTTTAATATGAAAAATTAACATAATTAAAATAAAAAATGAGTGAATGAGAAATTTATATAAAAAAACCCTTAATTGACATGCTTTTGTGAAATCTAAAAACTATATCTCATAAGAAAGAGAAACAAGATTTTCTTGTTATTTTCATGATAAGAAGTTAAAAAGTTAAAACTAACTTAAAAAACACTTAAGTTTCTAAAAAGAAAATGACCTAAGCAAAGCAGGTGTTGGGCTCAAGCCACACACTTGCATGACTCAGTTTGAGCTTCGTGCATGATCCAAGCATTGGTTTGGATTTAATATAAAAACAATATTATAAGCTAAGTATAATTTTAATATAAGCATACTAGAATTGTGTTTGAATCTATTATGCTAAGTTTCAATATTTACCTAGTATGTATATTATAATTTTTGTTTTGATTGCAAGTTTGCTTAAGAATATAGAATTGCATCCTTATAAACTATATATTTTTGGATTACACTTCTATCATCAAAACTTTTTGGTATCTATTTTTCTTCTTCTAATAACTATATCATGCAAAATTTTTGAATTTATTTTTTACATAAAAGATTTTTTTTTCCTCAAATAAATATTAATTTCATTATTAGGCTATGTACAAAAGAAATATAAGTGTTAGAAAGAGAAAATGATAAAAATTAATAAGTGAGGCTCATGATTTAATAAAAATATTGTCTTGTAAAATATTTTCTTCTCTTGAAAAATTTAAGTTATTTTTTACTTTAAATTTATTTTTTCACCATAAAATATTTTCATTCACCAATTTTGTTCTTAAAGTTAGTGAAAGATGAGAAAAATACTTGATGGAAAACAAACACTGTTAAATTAAATTTACTGTTGCAATTAAGTGTAAGGCTTAATTTAATTATACGGCTACACCAAAAACCACTCACATCCGTAATCTGTGTGAGCAGCCCAAATCACAACAAAGCCCAGCCCATAATTAAAGAACGAAATTCGGACTCACTCGCTCCTCTCTAAAATCCATCTCCTTCCTCATTCTCAATTTTCCCCATCATCTCCTCCATTTTTCAATCAGCACAGCAGGCGAAAAGAATAAAATAAAAGGAAAAAGAAAAAAAACCCTAAAAATAAAGAGCGGCACACACAGAAAATCCGTCCATTTATCACTTGTGAGATTGAATGATAATAAGAGCAAACACATCAGTAGTAGTTATTGACTTGACAGTGATCAAATTGTTGGACAATGGGAGCAAGCCGCAAGTTACAAGGCGAGATCGATCGTGTTCTAAAGAAAGTTCAAGAAGGCGTCGACGTTTTTGACAGTATCTGGAACAAGGTGACTATCTGACTCTCCCTTCTCCATCGCTATCTCTCTTAAATATTTTTTGTTTGATTTTTCATATTTTTTAGCTGCCAAGAAGTAACGAATTTAGAGTCTAAAAATCAATTTGAGAAGTATTGTTTCAGTGTGCTTTCTTTTTCTTTTTTAGAAGTGTTTGGTTGCTGAGAAAACGAAGGAAAGCGAGTTTTGGCGGAATTTCATTTTGTTTTCTCTTTTGTTAAACGTATAATGAATTGTTATTTTGTGGTTTGTGCTGATGGATTTTTAACGGTTAGTTTGTTAATGCTGTGATTTCATTGATTGTGTGGGTTACTTTTGTTTCAGTTATTATTATTTTTTTAATAATAAGTTAAAATAAAAAAAATCCCTAATTCTGTATTTCTTTTTTTGGTATTGTTATTTGATTTTTATTCTGTGTTTGTTATCGAAAAAATGGTAAGCTTCTCTGTATATTTTTGTTTTTGTTATTTTGTTTTCTTGGTTTAAAAAATGATTTATTGATGCGATGTAGTGATGATATATAACTTTTACTCTTTGCTTAATTGAGTTTTCTTGCACCTTTTGTTTTATTTTATTTTGTAGTATTTTGTTTGTTTGTTTTTCCCTCTCTAACTTGGTTGTTTATGAATGGGTTATTGCTGTTTGTAGGTTTATGACACGGACAACGTGAATCAAAAAGAAAAGTTTGAGGCAGACTTGAAGAAGGAAATCAAGAAACTGCAGAGATACAGGGACCAGATCAAAACATGGATTCAATCCAGTGAAATAAAGGATAAGAAGGTCACCCCTCTTCATTTTTATTTTCTGGTTATTGTGCTTGAATCATTTCAGCCTTGCAGATTTGAGTTCCTATTATGAATTATAGTTGCTAAAACGAGAAAAGTTACCCAGCCTTTTAGTTTGCTCTTGATCAATTATTTAACCCAAGTTTAGATATCAAAAAGTACTGTTAGTTTGGGTTATTTTGAGTCATCAAGTTGGTTATAGATGAAGGGACACTTTTTATTTATTTGTTTGGTTTACATTTTTGAATAAATCAATTCAATGCAGCTAAGCCTGGATGGCACATGTATCTACCTTGTCTATTTAGTTACATTTTGTGCTAAACTTTCTGCTAGCTGTTATGAGATTATGTTCTTTATTACTTTAGTCATATGCCATTTTTGGTTTATCGCACCCCACCCCTCTCTAGGCTTTAATCATTTTACAACTGGTCTGTCCAAATTATCTTAAACCATCTTCATGTTCATTCAGCTTTTCCTGAACAGATGTAACCTTCACCTTCCAACACATGTGTTCGCTTCTTATCTGGTTATTTTTTGTGTTATCATGCACCACTCTTATCTAAAGCTTTGAGGATATTTGATAGTGCAGTCATTTTCCATGATAAAATGGTTATTCATTTCTGTGATGCGTCGTGGCATTTTCTTCCTTACTATGTATATTTGACACTGTTGTTGAAGCTGAGGTTGATCTTGCTTTCTTTTGAATCATGTTGTAGGTTAGCGCATCGTATGAGCAGGCTCTGGTGGATGCTCGTAAGACTATCGAGAAAGAAATGGAGAGATTTAAGATCTGCGAAAAGGAAACTAAGACAAAAGCATTTTCCAAAGAAGGATTGGGCCAGCAACCCAAAACTGTAAGCATTGCATACTAACACTGCCTTGTTTTATGCTGGACCTTGAATCGAATCGGTCAAATGGGTAGTAAATTTGAGGCTGAGTAAACCATCAGATTGGTACCTTGGGAGCAATTGATGTGGTTACATGGAACCACATTACTCTGTGAGGCAATCCCTTCTTAGGGTGATGTAATGTGCCATGACTGCTAGTACTTTCTCAATCTGATGAAGCCTGTTAAAGGGTTTCTAATTCACCTCTATTATCTGGCTTACATATTTGGTGCTTTTTATTGTTTGTTTTGTGCTTAAATATGTTTTTCTTTCGCACTTCAGTGTTTACATGTGCAGACATGCAGAAGTAGCTCAATTTAAAAGTTTTTGAGCTATTAGTGGACATCATTGACAGCATAGAATTGAGGTCTTCATTAAATGGATCTTCTTATTCATTTTTTGCTCTTTTTGGTTTTTTTGGAGGAATGCTAATTAGTTGTCTTTTGGATTTGAGGCCTTGTTGTTGTTGCTGCTGCTGCTGCTGCTGTTAGTGTTCATCATTGGACTTGATTCCATCTCCCTGTAATTAGAAGTTTTATTTCCAATCTTAAAATTGTCTTTTGGGTTTTGTATGTGTTCCATATCTTTAATCTTTATAAGTTCACAAAAACTATTATTAAAAAGTAAAATAGTTCTTTTTTCCAAGATGTCATAGCTTTTGCAATCAGAATCGCTTAGTATGCTTATCTTTTTTATTATTAGGATCCAAAGGAGAAGGCTAAATCAGAGACAAGGGATTGGTTGAATAATGTGGTATGTAAGTAAGCTGTTTGATTTGCTTTCTTCTTATCTTTATTTCTGAAAGTGTATATAAAATAAAACAGTTCTGACTTTTCAAATTTCATTTCTTTGTGCTGGTATTATAAAATCTTTCATTATGACTTGTAATTGACCTGCCCCTCTCTGGTCCTAGTGCATGTGGCATGTGCAGCCAGTTGATTTTGCTTGCTAATTAATGTCCAAAGCTTTATACTTATCCTAGAAAAAAATCAATGATATAGAAGAACTATTGAAGTTATAAATGGTTTATGGCTTGGAGATCTGTGATCTGCCTGACAGCATTTAAAATAGTAAAGCCGTTTCCCTTCGAGATAATTCCTTGTTCAATACCAAAACATTTTTTTCCTTTTGTTTTGCCAACTATGTTTATAAGCTTTTAATTGTCTTAAACTTGTCCAAAATGAATGCCTGTTAGTCACATGAGAACCTCGTCATTCATACCGAATCTGAAACTTTGTATCTTGAGAACAAGAACTGGACCAATTTTCAAGCGATTAAAATTACTCCATTATATGTCAATTTGGTCTGGAAAATGTGTTTTGAAATGAATAAAACTTATTTTTAGTTTGACATCATCGAGTCTTAAATTGAAGTCCTTTTCTGTTTTATGAATTCTTATTTAATTAGTGGTGTTTTAACTTGTTCTTCCTTGAGTAGGTTGGGGAACTGGAATCTCAGATTGATAGCTTTGAAGCTGAGATTGAGGGGCTTACTGTTAAGAAAGGAAAGACAAGGCCACCCAGACTGGTAGGACAGAAAAGGAAAAAGTAGTTTTTAGAATTTATATATTCTTCCTGTTATAATTTTTTGTTTTCTTCCTTTTGTTTGACAGACACATTTAGAGGCATCCATTACACGACACAAGCTTCATATAAAGAAGTTAGAGTTGATCCTGAGGCTACTAGACAACGATGAGTTGAGTCCTGAGCAGGTTAATGATGTTAAAGACTTCCTGGATGACTATGTAGAACGTAATCAGGTTTGTGTTTTTTAACCTTTTCTAACAGCACACAAATTTTTTATCATGCTTATTGTAAGAGGCTTCATGCATTCTCTTGTGGATTTTCCCATGTTAAACTGTATATTTTCACTTCACTTCAACATTCTTGATGGGACATCATATTAATATTCTTTCATTTTATGTCACTTCAATTCTCTTTTTATATGTTATCTTTTTTGTAGGAAGATTTTGATGATTTTAGTGATGTTGATGAGCTTTACAACTCATTACCATTAGACAAGGTTGACTCTCTTGAAGACCTGGTTACAATTGGTCCTCCTGGTCTTGTGAAGGTAAACTCTAATGGGTGGCAGCCTGTGCGTCTAACTACTTTGCCATTTTAGAGATGGGAATGCAGTCATCTTTTGTATGTGTGGTTGTGCTTGTTTTCTCTTTCTCTTCTAACATTCAATGGAAGAATAATCTCAGATTTTTTCAAATTGTTTTGTTAACACAATTTTTTTTCCATTATTTTTTTGGTGTTGGTTGGTGGGTGGGTGGGGGTGTTTCTTTTACTCGGTTTTGTAATAAATTTCTTTTTTCCTCTGCAGGGTGCCCCTGTTCACAGCTTAAAGACTTCCTTGGTGACATCTGCTCCTCAAATGCCTGTATGTCTATACTATATCTACGATTGTTATCCTATTATATCTTTAGCTTTGAATTTATGAAGGATCTCAAGAGACATTAGTGGTTTTGATTAAGCCTTCCTTTTACCTATTTATTATTAGAGAGGTTGTGTTCTTCTTCTTGTGTTGATGTAGCAAGCTGCAAGGCCTGAATCAGATGTACCTTGGTGATTCAGTGACATGCATGGGCCAGTGGATATTTGTGTGGCTTTAAGTAGTTGCCAAGGGAGTTTTCATTATATTTTGCTTTAAGATTTAGTTGGACCTGTGATACTAGGGCTTCTGACAATGACACATTCGATTCCTTCTTTATTTTGAAGTGAAGCAAGAAATGTGAAAGTTATATGTAATGTACATTGCTTTTGCTTTTGGCTCTTCTAACCCTTTTATTTGATATAATATAGTTGGAGGTTTATATTTCTTGGGTTTAATAATGTTTTATATTAGTTTGTTTGGTCTAGGCTGCTATTAACTGTGTTAAACTCTGGAATAATGGCAAATAGTTGCCTTTTTCTTTCAGAATAACTTACATTTGCTTTATCTTGGGTCTATATATACCATATATTCTCACTAGCTAATTGTTATTACGTTCTCCACTTTTTATAGTTGATTTTAAGCCATACCAGGTTTGAATAGCTTATTCAGTGTCTAGAGAAGTGCTTTGGAATCACAACTTTTTCTCATGTTGTGTATCACTGGTATTTTATTTTCATTTATATCTTATAAAACCAGGACTTTACCACTTCTACTATTTGCACTTATTAATTCCCTAATTCCATTTCAATTTTGTGCTTTGTCCTAACATTGTTGCTATGCCTATGGAATGATAATTCTTTATCAGGCCACTGTTGCTTCTGCTCATCATGAGGGTGCTGTTGTTCAAGATCATGCCGATGATACTACTTCACAGGATAGTAATTCTGATATTGTTGCAAGAACTCCTCCTGCCAAAAGTAGCATGGTTGGTTCTTCTGCTGCATCAATACCAACTGGGAACCATGCACCTATTTCTGTGAATGTTCATGCTCAAACATTGCCTGGTTTGTCAGCAGCCTCACCAACTCTTCCTGGTTCAACTTCTGTTCGAGGTGTCTTGGAAAATGCAGCTCCTTCTAATCCTTCTTCTCCCGCAACACTTGGCAATTCTACGAAGGAGGAAGAAATTGCAGGCTTCCCTGGCCGTAGATCATCACCTTCTCTTGCTGATGCTGGATTAGCAAAGGGCATTGGTAGAGGTAGCCTCTCTAGCCAGCCCTCATCTAGTATCCCCCTCAGTCCTGGTGTTATTCCTAGCAACGGGGCTCATGGTTCAGTACCTTTAGCTTCTGACATTGCAAAGAGAAATATTTTGGGAACTGATGATAGAATTGGGAGTGCTGGAATGGTGCAGCCTCTGGCTTCCCCGCTTAGTAACCGAATGATCTTGCCTCAGGCTGGTGATGGAACCAATGCAGTTGATACTAGTAGTGCTGGTGAAGCTGCTACTATGGGTGGCAGAGTTTTCTCTCCTTTGGTCACTGGCATGCAATGGAGACCTGGGAGTTCCTTTCAAAATCAGAATGAACCGGTATGCCACTTGTTTTAACACTGTCTGTTGTCCTGGTGTTTATAATAGCATAGGGGTGCGAGTGTGAGTTTGTGTGCAAATTTATTTAAGAGGATATTGTGCAAGGTGTCTAATTTTTTTTACTGTATAATCCCTCATTTGTCAAGGACAAGTCCAACTGCAAACTACCCCACCCAGCTGTCGCCCTTTCACCCTAATCAAACCTTATTGGCATTAATGTCAATGGCTTTTATCTGTGATCATCACCATCCTTCTAGTGGAATGAAGGCTCAAGGTTAACTAAGCTGTGTTTATTGGGTGGGCCAATTTATGGGACATTTGGAAACATAATTGAAAATATTTAAACTTAGGTTTTTTAGCGTACATGGATTAGCTTATTAGATCCATTTACTAGCTTAGTGACTGCAATTAAGCTATTAGCATAAATGCCAATTGCTTTTATCTGGTCTTGATCCTAGCTGCCTCCTTGGTGCAATGGGTGGTCACCACCATCCTACTGCAATGGATGCTCAAGGTGTTAATTAAACTGTGTTTCATTGATGGACCAAGAAATAGGATATTGGAAATGCTGTTGAAAATATTGAAATCTCAATTTGCAGAGCCTGTATGCGTAACATATTTGATGCAATTTTTAGTTTAGTAAGTGACTGAAATGATCTTTGTACATCCATCCTTTTTGGAAGCTGATAAAGTTGACTTTTTTACAATCATTGGATTATATATCTATCTAAGTTCTAATTCATTTGAAAATGAACATCTCTGTTAATAACCACCAGCATTAATAGTATATTATAACTTTTATTGTTGAATGGGTGTTTTTTATTTTTTTCATGCAAGCCGGAACTAATTTGATGTGTGGCTACTCAACTAAAATAATATGTGCATGATAAGATTGCCAACCAATGGAAAATGCTATAAGATTCAGATTCACCCAAAATTCTTCCTCCAATGTCAATGTGGTCCTTTCTAGTGAGGGTGTTAATAACAGACCACGATATGATTGGTGGATGTATAAGATGCTTAATCATCTGAAGAAAATAAATGAACAAAACAAAACAAATCTTTCCTATGCAGCTTAGTTTTTTTGGTGTCCTCACTGTCCTGCATTTTGCAAATACTTTATTTTGCTAAATAGCCTAGAGACGGGAGTTTTTTTTTAAGAAGAGGGTGGAAAGATTGAAAGAGGGCGGGAAGAGACTTAATACCATGCATAACTGCTGGTGGTAAAGCTAAAGAACTGAAAATAAGAGCAAAACTAGAGGGGAAGAGTGAGAAAAGCTGGATGAGTAAACTTCACTGAGAAATATTTTGATAGCTCACTGGCTTTTTTTAATATTAACTTCATTTGGTTTTTTGTAATGGACAAATGACATTAATATTTCATGCCAAATGTTTAGAATTTAGCTTCATGACATGAATTGTCCATGTCAGAAAGTGTTGATTAATTTTTCCTTCAGTTCAATTAAATTATGGGGTTTTGTTATTAAGAAATTCTGTCTAAAAGTTATGCCATGCTGTTTTAAACGGTATTGCTGCTGCAGGGCCAATTTCGTGCAAGAACTGAAATAGCTCCTGATCAGAGAGAGAAATTTTTGCAGCGTCTTCAGCAAGTCCAGCAGCAAGGTCACAGTAACATTCTTGGCATGCCGCCTCTTACTGGTGGGAATCATAAGCAGTATTCTGCCCAACAAAACCCCCTTTTGCAGCAGGTGCTTTTTCTTCTTTAAGATTTTTCATTCCCAGTCATTTCCTTTGTTTGAACAAGTCAGCTTAGAAAAATAAGTCGAGTGAAAGATTTTGTAGGGTGCTGTTTCATGATTTCAATGTAAGTTTAGCCTAGTTGTGAATTGTAATTATATCGTGCTATTTTGTGGAGTTGCACATATATTTCATTCAATATAAATCTCTTGTAGATTTGTGAGAAGAAATTTATTAGCAATCAGATGTAACTAATACAAACCTTTTTTTTTTTATAGCAGCTGATGCCATTTCCATTCATTTGTTGTTTGATCACTTGACCCTTCCATTGAGCTTCATAGGAGAAATATCAGTATTTCTTTTAGTATCACTCTTTTCTATATTTACCTGGTTAGTTGATAACAAGGTTTATGTGAGTACCATTGCACTTTATAGGAGAAATATCCATATTTCTTTTAGTATCGCTCTTTTCTATATTTACCTGGTTAGTTGATAACAAGGTTTTATGTGAGTATTTTGGATTTGCATTTAGATTCTTTAAATTCAATATAACTATAGGTGTAGAAGAAGCTATACACATGCTTGAAATAATGTTTTGATCATGTTCTTAATTGCCAATGTTGATGAATTATATTCTGTTCACAGAAGCTTTTGCTTTTGTTTACATTCTGTTGATAATCCTATTCCTTCTGCATTTCCAGCATCCATGCATAAAAGCTTAGTTTGACACCTGTTGCTTTTTTGGCATGCCATCTGATTACATTTGCAGTTTAATTCTCAAAGTTCATCTGTCTCTCAAGCTAGTTTAGGACTTGGAGTGCAGTCATCAGGCTTCAATACTGTTACATCTGCTGCTTTACAGCAGCCAAATTCCATCCATCAGCAGTCTAGTCAGCAAGTTGTGATGTCAAGTGGTGCGAAAGATGCTGGTACTCTTCACTCTTCAATTAACGTGTCATGATTGGAATTTGGAAACACTATCATAAGTGGGCTTAAATTAATTCCATGAGCAAATGATGCAGAACCTGGCCATTCAACAGTTGAGGAGCAGCAGCTAAAGCAGAATTTACCTGAGGATTCAACCACCGAATCTGCTCTTACATCTGGGCTTGGAAAAAGTCTTGTGAATGAGGATGAACTCACATCTCCATATGCAATGGATACTTCTGTATGTTGAATATTTCCTAATCTTGCCTGCTGTGTAGATTTTTTTGTTTTAAGTATTCCACATGCATCAAACCCATCCTGCTCTACTAGGGCTAGATTTTAAATTTCCCTGACTGGAAAAATTAAAATTAATTTCTTACCCAGATATCGTTTCAAGTTTGGGGCTGTCACGGCACCACCTACTCACAGGACCTTTCCTGATATTTTTTATTAGTATTCTTATGGGCTTTGTTATTTGAATTTGATATCCATCACAGTGGTGGCTTAACTGTTACCAGCACAATGAAATAATGTTTCAGTCTGCTGAATTTTGAGAGCCCCTCTATTTTTTGATAGTGTATCCTCAGCATGTCCTCTCCCAAATTTGTTTTATAGTGGGGACGGGGATGGGAGGGATTCTCTGTGAGGTAATGATTGGATGACCCCTCCAATTACAAATAGACTTGGCTGCAACTTGCAAGCTGTTATCATAATTTCATAACTAGTACACCTTTTAATTTTTTAATGTGTAATTCACTGTAACATGCAAATAATTTGTCATGAGTTCATTTTATCTTGCAAACTGATTCGCTCTCTCATGCACATATGTGCATGTGCAGACACAAGAAGCATATTCATACCTTTAAATTTTGGTGGTTGTGTTTATCCCATCCAAGGTTTACTTTTTTAATATCTTTTGCCAGTAAAGAGATTCATATGTTGAGATGAGTTATCCCATATACAGCTTTTATGAATTAACATGTAGATTCTACGTTTACCATGGATCTACTCAGTAAAGTCAGTGTGCTGGGCCAGGTTTATTTTTATGAAGCCATTGCATTTTTTGTTTTGAAATTCTATGCCACCATTTTACGAGTTATCCCATATAAGCACTTTATTGTGGTTGACAATTTGGTAGTGCGTGCAACTTGATGGTCTAGTTAGGGTGACTGAAGTTGTTTTATAATGTCTTTGCTGCAGTCTGGGGCATCTAGTTCCTTGACAGAGCCTTTACAAGTGCCAAGAGATATTGATCTCTTGCCAGGGCAACTCCTACAATCCAGTCAACCATCTAGTGGCCTAGGTGTTATTGGCCGGAGAAGTGTTTCGGACCTTGGTGCCATTGGCGATAATCTCACTGGATCTGCTGTAAATTCTGGGGCAATGCACAATCAGTTATACAATTTACAGATGCTTGAGGCTGCATATCACAAGCTTCCTCAACCTAAAGACTCAGAACGAGCTAGGAGCTATATTCCAGTATGGATGTGCAATTATCTTCCTATTATAGCGCCTTTTAAACTATGGGAAAATATTGTTTATGGTAATCTCTCTTGTTTGTCTGGACAGAGGCACCCGGTAGCCACCCCACCTAGCTATCCTCAAGTTCAGTTACCAATGGCAAGTAACCCTGCATTCTGGGAACGTCTAAGCATGCATAGTTATGGAACTGATACCTTGTTCTTTGCATTTTACTATCAACAGGTGATGTGGCATGCTATGGTGTTTCATTTCTATGCAGTTTTTGTTTCTGTCATATAATGACTGCGAGTTTCTTCTCAAGCCAATTATCATGTGCAGAATACCTATCAGCAGTATCTGGCTGCGAAAGAGCTAAAGAAGCAATCTTGGAGATACCACAGAAAATACAACACCTGGTTTCAACGGCATGAGGAGCCAAAAGTTACCACTGATGAATATGAACAGGGGACATATGTGTATTTTGATTTCCATGTTGGCAATGAGGACAAACAAGGATGGTATGCTGATTTTGATTTAACTCTCCACCTGGTTTGCATTGCTGCTGAGCTGTGTTATGGAAAACTCTATACAAACAGAAAGTTGTACATAAAAATCTTCTTAACTGATTTGACAAGTGATGGTATTGTACAAGTAATTTACTGCATATAAGTTACTTATAAAATCATTGCATTGAATGTTCTTTTTGTTTGTAAGATTTTTCGGTATATTTGTTTCTTTGTATGTGGTCTTTACTCTTGTATTGCATGTGTGGTCAAATTATATTTGCTTGTGTATAAGGATGAGATCAAATTATTTCATTATATAAGACTTAAGGATGAGAGAAAATTGTTTAATGATATAAGAGGATGAATGGTCCATCATGTTAGATTTTCAAAGGTGGTTTCACTTCATTAGGCTGGTGGGTAACATGGGTGAAATGTTGTGGAAACGTGCTTCTACCTTGGCATGTCAGTTAAAGTTATTCTATATTATTTTCCTTTACATATTAGAATGATTTCAACATTCAGAAGCTTGCACACATGAACAGACATGGTTGCATGTGTGAATTTATTGCATGTTTTTGTCTAAATCCTCAAATTAGGGCAATGTAGCCAAGAATTTGTTATCAGTTTGATTTTCAATCTATTTCAAATCAATCTCTCATATCTATATATACATTGCAGCTCATCTTCAATAAAAATTGAGTTCATTTCAATATAATTTGACTGCGCTTGTGGTTCTTATGATCTCTGTTTTTGTATGTTCAGGTGTCAAAGAATCAAGACAGAGTTCACTTTTGAGTATAACTATCTTGAAGATGAACTCATTGTTTAGAAGATGTGCTTTACTAGAAATATCACGTGTTTAACTCTTGGTATGTGCTTGTGCCAACTTTTCTTGTTGATTTCATAGTCTTTTAGTTATGAACACTGTTGCATATAATGTGATTTAGTCTTTCAATAGTTGTTCAAGACTATTGGACGAGTGTTGTTTATATGAGTCTGTGCATGAGCATGCAGAAAGACTTAAATCCTCTAGAATAACTGTTCCCCGTCAGCTATAATTCCTATGGACTTTCATCCATATAAAACCCACTTGAAACTGAATCCTTCAGAGTGCTACCTGGGTTGGCCGTTTCTCATCCCGGTACTGAATTCACTGATCTGTAGCTTTTTTCCATGTTGATCAAATGCAAGTTTGATTATGAACATATTAGAGCTGGATAGTGTAATATAGCAAATGTGTTCTGTCACCTCAGAGATAACATTACATAGTTGCTTTTTTGATTTCCAACCTAGTAAATATCAAAGAACTTCAGGCATGCTGTATTACAATTCGTGCATGACTTTTTGATTGAAATATGTTATTCGTCTAAAATCTTGCAGTGGTACCCGTTTTATGCTTTTATATTTAAATACCCTGTCTGGGGCTGTGTCTGCTACGGAGTTTCAGAAAAATTTGATTCTTTTTGTTTGTTTAATTTTTTTTTTAATGTTTTTGGATCGTTTTAATGTAGTGATGTTAAAAATAATTTTTAAAAAATAAAAAAAATATATTTTAAAGTATTTCAAAGTAAAAAATAATTTGAAAATCAACCGCAATCATACTTCTAAACACCCTATTAGTTTCTAAGCATTCCTGCAAATTGCTGCTACTGTTAGCATTTATCATCATTGAATTTGAATATATGTTTTGGCCTCTCTCCTTGCAGATGATTGCTTGTGAATTGGTAGCGTTACAATTGAATTTGGCGGCAGTGAGAATCACGAATTCGGGTTTTAATTCATTTTCTTTGGTACACTGGTTGTTAGGTTCCATGTTTTTTCATTTTTTGGGAATTTGTAATTGGCAAGTGTAAGACAGACACGAACTTTTCTTCTGAAGCATATTAATCCAAACATTTTTTTTAACCCTTTGGTGTATAAAAAATACTGAAACACCACTTCTTTTTTCTGTTTTTTTTTCACCATGGCGCAAGACTCGGGTGCACTATGGACTGTTTAGTGTAGCTGAGTTGGCCCTTTTTTTTCTAAGCCTTTGAGTTGTCTGATTTTGGTCTATTTTTTCCTCAATTTTATGGTGACTTTGTTTCAAGTCTGATAATTTATTGTCTTGTGTGCTATAACATATCTGCGATGTATAAAAATATCTGCATTAAATTGATATATATATATATATATATATATATATATATATATATATATATATATTGCAAAATAAGAATTAATTCTTTATATTAAAAAAAATTGAAACGATCAAATTCAACACAAACAAAACAAAAAGCTCTTTTCCTTAATTTACTATTCATGTGGGGCATGGAGAACTAAAATTTTATCCTTGAAGTTCACTTTTTTATTTGTACCCTTTGGTTTTTTGAGAGTTTTACATTATGGTCAACTTTATTTGTTCTATGTTTTAATTTTTAAAATTGAAAGGAGTCATTGGAAAAATGGAGAGGAGAGAGTAGGTGGTTAGATGGCAGCATTTTGATTGCTATAAAGACTGTTCTTGGTTTTAACGCTATTAACGGGGGTATTTTTACAAGATGAGTTTTATTAATATGTTTTAATAATTCATGTCATTAAAAATAGTAGATTGAGGTTTGGAAAAATTTTTCTATTTCATTTTAGTTTTGGTTTTTTTAATATATTTTAGGGTGTTTTGAGGTTGAAAATAAACCTTTTAAACTGCATGTTTCTTCAATGTTTTTAAATGAAACAATGGTTGAAAATGGTATGTTGGTGTTCAAAAACTTGAACATTGATTTTTTATTTTCCTACCTTGATGGCTAGCGACTTTATTAGAATATTTAGCCTGTAAAAAGCTCCTCATATGTTATTCTCGGGAGAGAAGATCCTTGAGTTACAAAATTTTGGTGGATGTTCAACCTGTAGGGCTTCTAAGATGATGCCATGTTCATAATAAATTTGTATTGTAGAATTTTGGTGGATGTTCAACCTGTAGGGCTTCTAAGATGATGCCATGTTCATAATAAATTTGTATTGTAGAGTTTTGGTTGTGTTGATTGTGAAATTTTGACAAGTTTATTTAATGGAATTAGGGTGAAAAGAGGAAAAAGGACTTATTGATGGAATTATGGTAAAAAGGAAAAAGAAACTTAGTTGTTTTATTATTATTTTTAAGCTTTATGGCTCTTTAGTCATTATTTAAAATATAGTGGAAGTCTTGTAAATAGATAGACATTTTTTGTTGATTTTCTTGCGCCAACTCATGAGGATATAAAGTGTTACCTATCTTCAAATTTCAGGATGTAAAGTATAAATTTTAAAAAATCGGTCCCAAAATAAAATAAAAAATTCCAACTACAAAGATTCTCAGAGTAATTTTCCTTAAATTAAATAAAAGAAAATATGTGTTGTCATGAATTGAATTTTTTCTTAAATTAAACAATCTAACTATTTATTATTTTAAAACAAACATTTTCTAATTCCAAATTACATTTCTCTTTTATATTTCTCTTTGGGTTTATACCAGTAAAAGTAAGGTGGTTATAAAGGTTTGTAAGGGATAAGTTAACTTGATCTAGTTTTATCAAGTGTTGGTATAATTCCTTAAAAGACATTGAAATTGGTGGTAATTAATTTGTGTTTTTGACATTTTAGTTTAAAAAATAACACGTATTCAGTTTAATTTAAAATATTATTATTTCATTAACATATATATATATATATATATTCTTTCATTTGTCTTCTCTTTTTAAAGATTTAGAGGATTTAGTTATATTTTATAGGTGTTGTTTTTGTGTGAGATAAATAAATATGTTAAAAACAGTGTTTTCATGTCTCTAAATCAACTCTTTATTTGTTTTCATTTTAAACTATTTCTCTAACATTAACTATTAATAATTTCAATTTAAATAAATTTTATTTTATTTATCCTTAGAAAAATACATAAAACTTTCTTTGAATCTAAATCCAACATAAACTACATGCAATAGAGGCTTACATGCCCATTTCCAAAATTCAATAGGCTTACTTGTCCTTTTTTCTTTTCCCAAACCCAAATCTTACAATCTTTGCATTCCATGTGGTTTTCAAAATTCGATTCCATTGGAATAGCTAGATCAACTTCAAAATATATTCCCTGATTTAACTCCTCAATTCAAATTTTATTTATTAAAATGCCTAGACTAGAGACGTGGGATAAACACGTCAATACATAACTTACACATGTATGAAGTTCTTGTGTGATTTCTTATGTGCAATAACAGTTAATATTATTGAATTTTCAAGCTCAAGAACAGTCTCAAATATATTTTTAAATGTTGTGAGCATAGACATGTGAATGCATGACTTTACTGGCAGTACCAATGTCGACTAGCTGCGACTCACTACCTATCCTTATCTTCTCCTTCTTGTGGAGTTTTGCCACTTGAGGTGCTTGCAGCCAAAAACCAAATCTCTATCGCATGCGCAGTGCATCTTCCTTCGAAAGAGACACCATGATCATATCATCATCGTCGACAAAAATAATTATTTATGGGCATTGTAGTAGTTTTCACAACTCCAACAAGTTACAGAATAATTATGAAAAGGGAAAAGATTTTTTTGAAGAAAAAAATGCATAAAATGACGACCATAGATGTAACTCTAGTATGCTTTTTTTCATATATTATTTGCATTATTTGGAACGGCGATGGAAATCATGTTTTCAAACAACTAATATTGTGTTATCTTGTAATTTAGTATATTATATTTTACGTTATTTTTTTTAAATGAGTAAATCGTGTAAGATTCTTGCTTTATATTTATGTTTCTTAATTATTTTATTTTAAAGATAAAATATATTTTACGTCATTGTCATTATGCAAAGTATCATGGAGTTTTCAAGTTTGAGGACTGTTTTCAGCGACTCAGAAGCCTTGTCGTCTTCTAATTCTTGTTGAGTTTTGCCACTTGAGAGCAGCAGCCAAAAACGACATCTCGCAAAGCAGAGCATCCAACCCATCGTCCTCTCAAACAGATATTTTATCATTCCATGAGCGCATGCCTTTCAGTCGGCAAAGTGAATATAATTAATCAAGACATATATTTTTAATGTCATCCTCAATTTGATTTTTTTTTCATTAAACTGTGTTTTGGAATATTGTTTTTCATTTAAAATAATATTTTTTATTTTTTTAAAACTATTTTTAACATTAGCATGTCAAAATCATCTAAAAACACTAAAAAATATTAATTTAAAATAAATAAAAATTTAAAATTCTTTAAAAATATTTTTGAAACATAAAAATAAATAAAAACTAATATTACTGATCACCGACCGTAATATATAATTAAATCATGTTTCTCGTTCGAAGTATAAAGATATAATTTGATGGCTGAGATCGAACCCTACATATACAGTGGTAAATTTGATCAACTTGTTCGATAGACTTTGATGCTCCAATATTCCTGGATTTCATCAACTTGTTCGATAGATTTTGATGCGTGCACGAAGGAGGAACCAACGAAGATTGGTGAGTTCATTCCAGTTTAAATTGTAATTTTAGCCGTAATCCGAAGTGGTAGATATATAGTTTTAATATCTGGTCCGGTTCAAGATTCAAGTTCTAAATTTTAACCGGGTTATTAGGTTTTAATCGGGTCATTAAATTGTCCGAGTCAAATTTTTTTTTTTAAATCAAAATGATGTTGTTTTAGTAAAAGAAATAAAAATAATAAAAATTAACGGGTTTGCAGCCGGATCTTACCAGATCAACTGAGTTATCGGGTCACATTAAATTTTTATTTTTTAATCTATTTTTTAAATCCTGTCCTATTCTAACCCCGAATTAATTGAGTATCAAAACAACCTGATAATTCGAATCAGATTTCAAAATTATGAGCAGATACGACAGTAAAGAATAATATTGCTTAATTTTAGCAAGTTGGCATCGTAAGATTCATAGTTCATACTCTTTCTGTTCATGAATAAATTCTTTTTTAAAAAAAATATCAGAATTTCTTTTTCCTAGCTTTGCTAAAAGGGAATAATCCCTTTGCAAATCCAAAAGGCAAGAAGCCTCGTGTCCTCTTCTCAAGTATCTTATAACTATATCCAAGTCCCGACGGGTAGTAACAGTTGTTTTATTGTGGATTATAATATTAAAATAATTGTTTTTGCCTCTTAATCTAATAAAGTGTAACCTTGTTTAGAAGGGTATTAGATTCTTTTTATTTTTTTTATGAAAAGTCAAAATGCTAAAATGATCTTTAAATCAAAAAATTATAAGCCTATGATCCAAGGGTATTATAGTTTTTTTTTTTTAAGTGTACAGTTGGATTAATAAAATCTTTTTTTAAATCAACAATATCAAAACTTACTTTCTTATTAATGTATTTTCAGTTCTTTTTTTTTTCAGGTTATTTTTCCTTTTTTGTCAAGAGCATTGTCATATTTAATCATAATAAAATAATAATTAAATTCAAAAAGCTATTGGCGTGTGGAAGACACCCTCGCACTTTGGACGACACGTGCAACATCTCCCAACCGTTAAAACTACTCATCCGCCGTGTAGTTTAGATGAGTCATCACCTTCTTTTTCATTCAATGCGGTGCGTGTCATCCGCCGTGTATTTTTTATTTGATTTTTAATCTTATTTTTTTAATTATTTTAATTTTTTTGTGTAGTTAACTTGTTTTCCCCAGTTATGTTCTTTCTTGTTATTGATCCGATCTAATTTTTTTTATCCTTTTTTATTTGATTTGGTGCTTCTTTTGGTTTTTTCCCAAGTTATTGTGATATTTTGAAAAAATTATTTTCTAATTAATATCATTATTTTTTTATCATTTAATTAAAATAAATTAAATTTATTAATTTTAGTTGATATTATAACTCAAATTATTAATATATTTTATTTTTTAAAATCACATTTGCATTAATATTGTTTTGTATGAAAAAAGAAAAAAGAAAAAAACATTTGTATCAATTAAATGTTGTGTTTTACGAGAAAAATATGTACCAGCACGGACCCATTATACTGTCGGCTACCGACCGATTGAAAAGCCTGGAAAGTGGGGAAACGTCACTTTTATTGTACTATTTAATAATTATAACACCAGGAAGGAAAAAAAAATATTTGTTTTTATGTTTACTTATTTGTTTTTATTTTAAATTAATATTTTATTATTATTTTCATATCATTTTAACATGATGATTTTAAAAATATTTTTTTAAAAAATATATTATTTTAATATATTTTTAAATTAAAAATACTTTTAAAAACAGCTATAATTATATTCTCAAATGAGCAACAATCTAGTTTCTATTTTTAAGGTATAATTTTATAAATATCTCTGTTGAAGGTTTTAATATCAAATGAATTAATAAGATTTTTTTTTTTAATATCTAAATTTTTGAGATTTAATGAAACTAAATAATATTTTTTTTTAATTTATTTTTCAAAGTATTATGATAATATTTAGTATTGTACTAGCGGTTATTTTTTAAAATATTTTTTATTTAAAATTATATTAAAATAATATATTTTTTTATTTTAAAATACAGATATAAAAATAATCGAAAAATATATAAAAAAGTTTATTAAAAGAAAAAAAACATAATATCTCCGCGTCAACAAACATATCTGATAAGCTTTTAGAAAAAGTGTACATGATGGAATAGCATCGATTGTAAAGAAATAAATAATGTAGTTATAATTATAAGCATGGAGAGAACCTTGCAAAAGTAACTTGAGTTGTCATACTTTTTAATTAAGTGGGAGCCACGTCATTACCATGTTATACACCGTCACCTTCGGAAAAGAAGCTTGCTGATGCGCACTTGAGGTTTTGACCCAGCGGTTGAAGGGACTTGTTTCCTTCCTCTGCAATCTAGGTTCAAACCTCATCGTACACGTCTGTCACCCCCGCGGTGCTTTACATGCTCATTGGGTTTGCAGGATGTTCAGTGAGCCGTGGGATAAGTCGTGGTGCGCACAAGTTGGCCTGGACACCCACGTAAATAATAATAAAAAAAAAGCTTGCTTATGCTTGAGATTGTTGGTACTTGGTAGGATATTTTTTTTTTATATAAAAAAATATATATTAAAATAATATTTTATTAAATTTTTTAAAATTTAGTTTTGATATAAGTATTTTAAAAGAATCTAAAATAAAAAAAAATATTTTTTAAACATAAAAATGATATTATGGAGTTTCTCGTGAAACTGATTTTTTTATAGATATAATTTAAAGGAATTTAATAAATATCATCGTAATGAATATAAAAATGCATATTCTAATTTTGATAAAAACTTAAATGACATTCACAAAATAAAAAAAGTAATCTTAAATGCATCTTTCAGTTCATTGCTTCCTAAATCAGTAAGGGAGAAAGAAGATCGAAAGAAAAAGCATCTTTCATAACTTTTACAAAGTATTTATTATATCCCCCCAAAAGGATGATCTAGCATTGAAGATTCCATATTTGTATGGAGTTGAGTTTGCATCAAAGATTTTAACTTTTACTTTTTTTTGTTTGAATTATTTTGATATACTAATATTAAAGATAATTTTTTTAAAAAAATATATTATTTTAATATATTTTTAAATAAAAATATTTTAAAAAACAACTTTAATTACACTTTCAAGTCCAGAGATTTATAATTGCAATTGACATAGAATTTAAAAATAAAACAACTTTATCCCATATTATATGGTTTAAGTACCATCAAATTATTATTTTTTAATGTGGATATCCGGGCCAGTTTGCGTGCACTTCAATTAATCCCACGAGTCCTGAAGTTAACGACCATATAAGCCTTCAATAGCCCTAAGGTTTATAAGAATGTAACTGGTAATCTCTAAAAAACAAATCTAGAACCTAACCGGTTGAGCTATATTCTCCAGAATTATTATTATTATTATTATTATTATTATTATTGAATTAAAACAAATGTGGATTCAAAGCATCTAAACCTAATTAATCTTGTAAGGATTTAATTTTCAGTTCAATGCTTTTAGGAATTCTATGATCAAACACACAAATTTTGAAACATAAATTTTTTAAATCCTTACCTCTTAATCATTTATTTAGACATTGCTTAATTAGTACTAATACCTTAATCATACATTCATCTCTCTTATTTTCACAGTAGGACCTAGCTAGCAATGTTTTAAAACCTTCACAAAAAATTAAAAACAGCAAAACCCTTCTCAATGATTTCTCAAAAATACTAGCCGTTAGGAGCCGTTCCTTGATATAATACCCCCATTAGAGAAATCTAGGTTTATACACCCATTCCCGTGGTGCTTTGTCATTTCCTTATTGGCTCTATTTATCTATCTAGTATCTGAGTTTTCTGCTTTCACCTTTTCTCATTGTCAAAAAAACTATCTCTGTGTTTTCTCTTTACTATTTTGTTTTTTATTCAACGCGTCTCTTTTGATACACACGGTTTTGAGATCTTTCATGTGTTTTTCAAATCCACAGATTTTCATCTTTCTACCCTTTTAACTTCCGGTTCTATTTTTTCTTGTTTTTTTGGTTTCCATTCAAAATCCATCTTCCAAAATCGATCAATCCATTCTCTTTAGCATATAATTTTTGTTAATCATAACCGAGTATCAGTTCGTTTGGATCTCCGCTTGCTCTGTTTTTGCTGCTCTGTTTCTTGAGTTTCTTAAAAGAGTTGCGGATTCTTGGTTGTTGATTCTCTCTATTCACGCACCAGAAGGAAATAAAAAAGTGTATTTCTTTTACACTTTTGTCTTTGATTCATATTTATGTTCTTTTTTTCTTTGTTTTGAAATATTCATTAGATTTTTGCGTGTTTCTATCCTTCTCTCCTATCAATCACGAACTGCAAATCGTGGCCCTTAAATCGCTTTTTTTTCGCTGTTTTAGTGTACCCATCTGTCAAAACCGTTGCTTTCCCTCTCTTTCTCACACAAAAAAGGAAAGAAACTCAGTTTTTAGTTACAACAATTAACATAACCCTTCGACTTTACTTTGTTGTCTTGTCTTCCCTTTTCCTTGAAATTTTTTTCTTCGAAACCAGAACTAAAAATGGGTACTTATTGGTTTCTTAGATTGGTTTTGATTTTAGGCCTTTTAGGGACTTGTGTTCATGGTCTTGGTGTTAATTGGGGAACTATGGCTATACATAAATTGTCACCAGAAACAGTTGTTCAAATGTTGAAGGATAATGGGATCCTAAAAGTGAAGCTTTTTGATGCAGACCAAAATACAATGACTGCGCTTGCTGGTTCTGGCATTGAAGTTATGGTTGCTATTCCTAATGATCAGCTTGCTGTAATGGGTGATTATAATCGTGCTAAAGATTGGGTCAAGAGGAATGTCACTCGTTATAACTTCAATGGAGGAGTTACCATCAAGTAAGCTTGAGCTCTCTCTCTCTCTCTCTAAACTAATTTTTTTCTATTAATATGATTAACTAGGAGTTTATGGTTTTTGATGTTGGTAACATTTTTTGCTTTTTCTTGCAATTGCAAAAAAAAAAAGAAGAAGTAATTAGGCCTTCTAGTGCATAATCAATGCAGTTGAGAAGGTGTGTTCTCTAGGATTTGACTTTGAATTGATTTCTTAAGTTTAAATTTGAGTTACTTAAAACAAATTTAACAAAGTGGGATTGTATGAGTTGTGATTAGAGTTGCCCTGCAGATTGTGACAGAAGATGCAGCAATATTGTCTGTGTTTTGGAAGTCTTGATAATTCTATTGCTTTTGGATGAAGATGCAGCAATTTCAGATACTTTATTACATTTGCTATACAGATTCAGCTCCTCTTATCCCCATCCAATGTCATACTTAGGAATATAGAAGCTTCCACAGTAGGAATTGTTAAAATGGCTGACTTGTTTGTTGAATCTTCCATAAGATGACAGTTGTGATTTGTTAATTGGAGAAGCTAACAATTTGGTAGGCATTAATGCGATGCGCGCAAGTTTTGCTTGCCAAATTGTTAGGCGAGTCATTAAAATGTAAATCGTTTTCTACTCTGAGTAATCTGTTTTATAGAATATGATAGCACATGCTGAGAGTTTCTAGGAAAATAAAATGGGAGTTTGGGCTTTGGAATCTCACTGAGCACTCCAGTTTTTATCCATGTGAAATTTTGATTTCCTTTTCGTATGCATTCAAAAACTTTTTGGAGAATCATATTCTCAGTGCTGTACTTCTTTGAGAGAACTTGTATGTACTGAAAAGGAGAAATGGAATGCAACTTTGGCCACTCCGAAAGTCAATTGGTATGGGATATAAGTAGAACAAGAGAATAATGTTTTACTAGACTTGTCTGTGCGGTTTCTCCATATCCAGTGCTTGATGACATGTGGCAATTAATTGAAAGGGGTGTGTAGTTCCATAACATAACACATCGTTTTCCACTTAAATTTGCTGTAATTCTTATTTAAAATTCAACCTGCACATTTTCCATCTTTTCAGATACTCATGGTGTTTTCGGAAATGATATGAAATACAAGATTTTATATTAGCTCTGAAGTTGGCAGGTGCAGAACTCAGAAAAAGAGACATGGCCAAATGCTCATTGGTTTAGAAATTATGTTTACTTGTGAGATGGAACGGTGGTTAGTTACTAGTAAAAGATATTTATATTCCAAAAGTTTATTGGTGTGTTATGTAGAATAGAATGAAAAAAAGGATTTATTCTTGTGATCAATTTTGAGAAACAGAAAATAAAATCGATTTTCCCTTTAGGTGGCTCCTTTTCTGAATGGTTTTTGTGCTTTGGCATCCATAATTTCCTATAAAAATGCATCTGGAGGTGGGTGCATTAGAGCTTTAAAACATTTCTATCTTCTTAAACTACAAGAGATGGTGTGTGTGTGTGTGGATATTGTGTTTGAATTCTATATCTCTGCATTAAATTGATTCTGTTGAATGAAGGAATTTATGCAAATCAGCAACTAACTATTTCATTTCCAAGCATATAAATTGGAAGCTTTACTTTCATTATTTGACTGTGAATGCATTTTATGTTGTTGAGAATAAAAATTCACAATTAACTTCTGCATTCCTAAATATTTTTATCGTCTCTGAACAGGTATGTAGCAGTTGGTAATGAGCCTTTCCTCACATCCTATAATGGTTCATTCTTAAACACCACCTTCCCAGCACTTCGGAACATACAGAATGCCCTTAACGATGCTGGGGTAGGAGACTCCATAAAGGCCACTGTACCCTTAAATGCTGATGTCTACGGCTCGCCAGATGACCAAGCTTATCCATCTTCTGGAAGATTCCGCACTGATATCAATGACATTATGACCCAGATTGTTCAGTTTTTGAGTCAGAACGGAGCGCCTTTCACTGTGAACATCTATCCTTTCCTAAGTCTTTATGGGAACGATGATTTCCCATTCGATTATGCTTTCTTTGATGGGGCTCCTCAACCTGTTGTAGACAGAGGCACTGGGATTCAGTACACCAACGTTTTTTATGCCAACTTTGACACCTTGGTTTCGGCCTTGAAAGCAGCGGGGCATGGGGATATGCCCATTGTAGTAGGCGAGGTAGGCTGGCCCACAGATGGGGACAAGAATGCCAACATAGGTTATGCTATTAGATTTTACAATGGACTTATACCACGACTTGTAGGCAATAGAGGCACTCCACTTCGGCCTGGCTACATTGAAGTTTACTTGTTTGGTCTTCTTGACGAGGATGCCAAGAGCATCGCTCCTGGAAATTTTGAGCGCCATTGGGGGATCTTTCGTTACGACGGGCAGCCAAAATTTCCTCTAGATCTTACTGGTCAGAATCAAAACAAGTTTCTTGCGGGCGCGCCGAATGTGCAATATCTTCCGGCTAAATGGTGTATGTTTAATCCAAATGCTAAGGATCTTAGCAAGCTTGCGGAGAACGTAGATTATGCTTGCTCACGTTCAGACTGCACTGCACTTGGATATGGCTCTTCTTGCAACAGCTTGGACTCCAATGGGAATGCTTCATATGCTTTCAACATGTACTACCAGGTACAAAACCAGGATGAATTCGCCTGTAATTTTGAAGGCCTGGCCACGATTACCAGTCAGAATATTTCCCAAGGGAATTGCAATTTCATCATTCAGATATTAGCTTCGTCCTCCTCCTCTCTCACCCTGTCATTGATGGCATTTGTAACAGTATTATTAACATTCCTGTTTCTATAGATTGATTTTTGTAGCATCTACACTACTTTTATATTGTTGTAAGCTTCTCCTTCTGCTTTTTGGCATCGGTTTCTCAACCAATTCATTTAATAGAATTTCACAGAACCTTGTTCATCTCCTAACTTGTCGGTTTGACAATGAACTGTTCAGAATTCATTTAATAAATATGGTTTCGCGAATGCTCCTGCCATCATCATCGCTTTCAAGCATTATTTGAGAGAACTGAGAACGTGGCTGGCTAGGAAATCTGAGAGATAATCCAAGATAATGTGTTGAACAAGGCGTTGGAAATTCTTAACCTTCCCTTTGCCCCCAGATATATCATCTCCGTAACAGTCAATAGTTGCTGGATTTCTTCTTGTTGTAAAGATTCCTGAAGCTAGCTTCCGAGTTTAACATCCAAAAGAGTTGCTCGTGAATCAACAAGCACTCTTGCTAATTTGAATGATTCTATCCATCATCAGGCGCCTTGCAAGTCAGCATGGTACAGCTGATCACCTGTTTGACACTATAGTCTAAATATATTTTTTAAAATCTTTGAATTTTTAAACTCTCAAGAAGCCGATGAAGTAGAATCCTAATGAGTTAAATATTAAAAGATAATTAAAAATAATAATTAATAACACAAAAAAATCTAGAAAAAAAATTAGGGTAAAAAAAATTAATTAGAGGACAAATAAAAATTTTCAATTGAAAGGTTAAATTGAATTAAAAAATAACTTTAACAAAAGAAAAAAAAATTTCTATAAAAAAAGTAAAAATGAAATAAGAAATTAAAATATGGAAGACTAAAATTTTAAAAAAGAAGATAATGATGTACTTTATCTCTCAAAAGAGAAAAAAAAAAAAAAAAAAAGACAAATGATCACCGATGACAATCTAACTACCATACACCTACACGCATCATATAATATGAAAAAGGATATGGTTTCACATTCAAGGAGACAATGGATAGATAGATTGGGCCACTAGGTGATGTCACCCGCGCCACCTGAATGATGTGAACGTCATTCACTCGCTAGCATATTTGGAACACGCTCCAATAATTTTTCTAATTAAAAAATCCAAAATTAAGCGTTAAAAATATCAAAATACTCCTATGACTGTTAATTACACAAAATATCCATGTAAAAGTGTAAAAATACCCCTAAATACAAAGGTTTTTTTTTTTTTTTTTGTCTTTTTTAAGGTTCAAAACATGCTTTCATTATCCATGAATAATGAAAAAATCTAAAAAACTCTTGTACAATAGCTTAATAATTTTTTGAACTTGGAAGTAAAAAATATTTTTATTATTAAGAAACTTGTGAAAAGTTATAAAAGCTCTTAATCAATAGTTCTAAATTCTATTAATTTTAGGGTACTCTGTTAAAAAAAAAAAAAAAAAACGCATACACTCTCAAATAATTTACCACTGAGTTAGTGAAAAAAAACAAAAATAACTCAGCGTTAAAGCTTGATTTTTTTTGAGTAAAAAAATAATTTAATACACACACACGAGGCTGCAGAGGGTTGGAAGTTACCGCAGTAGCTGTCTCCATGCCCGTTTTCAGATATAAGAATCATTGGTGCGCAGACCAATGGACCTCCATCGGCCAAATCTTATCTTCATCGTTCCCGATTTATTGCATTTTTTTAATATTGAAAGATTGCCTGCACGGACCTCCATTAACATTCTAGCTTGACTCCTCCTGCATGCACGGAGACCTCCATTATCGTTCTGGGAGCAGCTCGATATATACCATAAACTCCCAGTAACACATTTGACTTTATGCTAGCAAGCAGCTCGCATCTCTCAGATTGTGTACCCTTCAAGAACAGCCACCACCACAACAAACCCACACTCTTGTGTCTTCTCTGATCCCACGAATACTAGCCAGCCCACCTGCATCTCCTCTTTATTCTTATACCTTGCTGCATTTTCTTCCTCCCCTGTGAAGGCTTTCGCCATCCACAGGCTGCAGCATCGACAGCTAGCTTATAAATAATAATCTTGAACATGATATTTGACTAATTAATGAAACACTTTAATTCAAACTCAAATTCCATTTAGTGGGAGGTAAAAAGTTCTCGTTGACAATCATTCAGATGAAGATATGGTTTAAAATGTTGAATGGTGGGAATCTTTAATAAAATTGCGTTCACTTTTTTATCTCTCTCTCTTGCCATCACCTTTCTTTCTCTCTTTTTCGTTTTTGGTTACCGAAAGTTGGATGTTACTGCGCCTGTTATCCTTCTTAATACCATGAGTTCAAGAATGAAATCAAAACCCTAGTTTTAAATATAGGATGGGTTGTATTTCTTCTATCAATTACAGAAAGAAAATCAGAAGAAAACACAATTAAACTACGTTAAATTCTGAGGGAAAAAGTTAAGTTGAAATGTCATCATTGCCAACGTAACTAGCAGAGAAATAAATGCACAAAGAGTGCGGATGTGATCAATATTTCCTTGACTTGTTTAACTTGATGGTGGACAAGCTAATTTGAGTTGCTAGGACGTCATTATCAAATAGCCAGTCGCAATTAGATGAATAGACAAAAAGGTTGATGAAGGGATTTTCAAGGTGGAAAATCTTCTTGGCTAAGAGTATTTTTATGAACTGTCCGGGAGTACTGTTGAAAAAATTAATATTTTTTAATATTTTTATTTTATTATTAACGTGGTGATGTTCTGGTTAGCTTTCACGCACCTTAAATAATTTTACAGGCCCTAAAATTAATGATCACATAAGTTTCTAGTGACTCTAAAATTTGTAGGACTCAAACTTGTGATTTTTAGGAAATAAATTCAAAATCTGACCAATTAAGTTACACCCATCAAAGTTTAATGTTTTATTATTATTTTAATGTGTAGATATTATTCTGATATATTTTTAAATATATTTTTTTATTATTATATTATCAAACACCCTTTAACCTTGATCAAAGACATGCTATTAGGAAGTATAGCTAAGGATTATCTCGTCGGAAGTGTTCATCAGGACACGGAGCCATTTCAAAGAAAATGGAAGAACTACATAGCTGTGGCCTCCTAAGTTGAGGACGGAGATGGACATGGATGCCTTGTTTTGGGAGCAGGATTGTGATAAGGTCCCTTTACTTGGTGTGTGGCATGCCGCTAGACAGCCATCAAACTAAAAGCAATCAAAACATGGAAGATCACATGTTTGCGTCAACTTTTTCTTTTTTCTTTTTTCCTTTCGAAGAAAGAGCTAGGAGGGATGAGAGCATTGAATCTTTCCTGGGATGGGAAAAATGAAAGATCTGATTTCCTGTATCCATCTGTCCTCCATTGTCATCAATAAATGTAGATCAAACGCGATGTTTTATTCTTGGAGGATAAGAAAGACCTCACCCCCTTTTTTCCATGGTTTAATGGCGTTTCTTCTCCAGCTAGCTCGCATTGAGATCTGTAAAATCAATTTGTCAATTTTATTTTTTAATTCTCATGCTTTGATAATATATATATATATATATATATATATATATATATATATATATATATATATATTGTTTTTCTATTTGATTTTACCATTATCATTTACTAAAAACAATTTTTTTAAAAAAATAATTTTTGGTATTTTAAGTTGAGATTTTCCACTTATATTTAAATTATATGATACTTTCAATTATATTCATTGATTATAATTTTTTTTAATTTTTATTTTCTATATAAAAAAATAGTTCTTGACGTCAAAAAGATTTGTTAAAATGAATTTAATTTTTATTAATTCAATTAAAAATAACAAAATATGAAATTATTTTTTAAAAGTTTGGTCAATAATTAATATAAATGCTCAAATCAAATGAAGAGACAATATTCACTCAAAACAGAGAAATGTATTTAGGCTCCGTTTGTTTGCAGGAAAATGGTTTCCTTTTGGAAAGTGAATTCCGGGGAAAGTGAATTCCGGGAAAATATTTTTCGATGTTTGGCAGTGTTATGGAAAATAAACTGGAAAACACTTTCCAGTGTTTGGTTGTGTTATGGAAAATGAACTGGAAAATAATTTATTAATGAATTAATTTTTTTTTTCAAGTTTATCTAATATATATAAAATATTTAATCACTTACAATAAAAAAAAATAAAATCTAAAAAGTATAATGATGAATTTTTTTTATTATATCTTATATCCATACATAACTTATTTTATAAAATATAACTATATATATATCATATCATATTATAGAAAAATAAGCTTGTGAAATATTTTTTACGTAAAACCTATTAATATATTTTTTTCAATTTTAAAAGCTTAAAATAATTTTTTTTTTCATATGAAGAAAGCCAAATTAGTTTATGGTAAGAGTTATATATTTGAGTTTTTTTTTTTTGGTATAAAGAATTTTTTAAAAGATAAATACATACAAAAATATTTTTATGGGTTTTTTGGATAAATATTTTTTTTTGTACGGGTAAAGGCAATTATCTCTTTAATATCCTTTCCATCTATATCAAATAAACATCAAGATATAAATATAAATATCTAACATCAAACATAGTCATGCATAAATATTAAGTTTCGATGTCTTATACATACATATTAGTTCAAATTACAAACATAAACATGCTAGACCGAATTAAACAAGTAAACATACTCGTTAAATAACAAACATAGTCTGAACCCAAATTTTAAACATAGTCAAACCATATTAGCAATCAGGTCTGTAGCAGTGTCGGTTCACAAAATTTTGAACCCAAATTTTCCTCAAATTAGCATTTTTTGCCATAAATGCTTTTGCCAACATCTCATTTTGGACCAAATGATCAAATGCATCCCCAAGAGTGATCTCATCAAAGCCTTCAATTTTCATCACTTCCGTATACAGCGCATTAACATCAAGTTGATTTTTGCTGAGACTTTGAATTGCAAATGCTACATTTCCAATCTGTTTAGACAACTTTTCAATACCATCATCTTCATACATGCGATTTCTCTTCCTATGCTGCCTCTTTTGTGTACTAGAGGAAGATGTTTCTTTTCCTTTATAACTTTCTTCATATTCACCTTCATTTTCAATTGAAATTGATTGCTCTTCAGTGTTCTCTTCCAAGTTCACATCAGCATATGATTTCGCATAATTTCCGATTGCCATGTCTTTTCCAACAACAATTGCCATTGCCTCGTACATATCAAGTTTTTTGTTGAGAAACTTGTCATGATTGGGATGTGCCTGTTCATAAAGTTTAGAATATGCAATTTTTTAGTTCATTGTATAACATTTTAAAAACAAAAGTAAATATAAAAATTACAAAGAGTATAATATTTATCATACCTTTACTTCTTCATCATATACATCTTTCGAAACTGTAATCATCTTCAAACAATCATCCCAGCCAAAGCCACTTTTATTTTTAAGCTTGGTTATTATTCCCCATTCTTTTTTCACAGTCTTGAGATGATTTTCCACATGCTTAGGCTTGCATTGGACGTTGAACTTTTGACTGATTTCTGTAGCCACCTTAACAAAAGATTCTGCTTTAAAGGTGGAAGAAGGTTTGCTTCCTTTAAGTGCCTCCTCAGCTAATATCTCAAGCAACATGTGAGACATAGGCTTAGACCATGTGAAGTGTTTGCCCTTGCATTTTTCATTCTGCGTGGAACTCATTTCTACAAAAAAGAAATTATAAATTTATACAAAATAAAATCATACAACATTTAGATTTAATAAATTTCATATAAAAACTACAATTAATAATTAAAAGAGAAATTATAATAAAGTCAATATCTACTCCAAATACATAACAAAGATAACACAAACTTAAGCAACACATAATAAAAACAAACACATAATTAACACTCAATTAATTGTTTCTTTGAGTGTTATAGTCATTCCACATGGTTGATGCAATCATTTCTCTTTTTGTTATCCACTCCCTATTCTCTTCCCTTTCCTCCCGTTGACTTAAGTTGATTGTTCGTCTAATTGGTTCACTATCCGAACACATTTCTTCCATTATAAAGTCATAAGGATCAACCCCCATTATATGATTATGAATAATACAACATGCAAGCACAACATCTACTTGTGTTTCATAGGACCAAAAAGATTTTCCATCAATTGATCTAAAACGACTCTTCAAAATACCAAACCCTCGCTCAATAGCGGTTCTCAATGAAGAGTGTCGAAGATTAAATAGCTCCTTTTCATTTTCTGGTGCACGTTCTGTAAACTCGTTCAAGTGATATCGAACTCCACGAAAAGGAGAAATTATTCCTTTTTGAATACCGTAACCAGCATCACCAAGATAATATTTCCCTACAAATTAAAAAAAATAAAACTTATTACTATCTTTATCTGGTAACACATTTAATATGTTTATTGCATATAATAAAATAATTTATTATATACCTTCTGGAATTTTTAGACCACTAGATCTTGATAATGCATCACCTAAAACCCGTGAATCATGTGCACTTCCTTCCCAACCAGCTAAAACATATATGAACTTTAAATCAAAAGTTATAGCTGCTAAAACATTTTGTGTTGTTCCTTCTTTTCGTCCTCGAAACTTTCCTTGAATCTCAACAGGAACATTTGCAGGAACATGGGTACCATCAATTGCTCCCACACAATCCTATATAAACATGAAAAAATAATTTATAACATTTTCTTATTAATGTAATTAATTAATTCATAAAAATAGTGGTATTGTTTTCATACCTTAAAATAAGGATAGAATCTTCTATTATTCATTATCTCTGCTGGAACTGTATCCTCTGGATCTTTAATAAGGTGTTTGTATAACTTAAGAATTGCTTTTAAAACAATTCTAAAGTAACGATGGATAGTTTCAACAGACCTATAGTATATACCACTAATAACCCGAAATCTTTGGTTTTGACCTATAATTTGTAAGAACACAATTACTTGCTCTCTAATAGACACATTTTGAGTTGATCGTAATAGGTTATGACTTGTGAGAACATCACACAATCTATAAAAGACAACAGGTTTCATACGAATTTGTTCAACGCAATGTCTATCACCTCGATTCAAAATGCTGTCAATATAGAATTCTCGTTGAGCAATTGCATTTATATGTGGTTCTCGTGGTATATTAATTCTATTTCTTTCTTGTTCAATAATAGCTACCCCTGTAGCTATCACAGTTACAGCTGCTCCGATACATGCTGCATGAATTATCTTACTATCCATAAAATGAAAGTGAAGTTTTCTGATAACGAAACCTAAAAATTTAGGAAAATAAATATTAAAAAAAGCATATAAAATACTAACACAATCAATTCAATAAATTACCGGCATAGTCACACAAATTTATCCATATATAACAAATATAATCAAACACAAATCATAAATTAATCAAAGTAAAATAAAACACAAATTCCCCATTAACATCCCCAATTACACTGTTTCATTCCCATTTTCCCTATAATTTCATTATAACCGTTTATGCCATTATTCTCCATTAGCATTGAACTATTTCACTGTTCAGTTCCCCTCTCCTCTCTCGGTTTAGTTCACCGAAATCCACTCTCATTTCTGTTCCCATTCCCCTCTCCTCTCTCGGTTCAGTTCCCCTCTCCTCTCTCGGTTCAGTTCCCCTCTCCTCTCTCGGTTCAGTTCAACAAAATCACCGAAATCCCCTCTCATTTCTGTTCCCATTTTGTTTGCAAAGTTTGCCTATTCACTGTTAAAAGATCGCCCCCACCCCATCTCTCAGTAGCAGATTGATCGCCCCCCCTCGTTTTGTTCGCCCCCCCGTTTGGTCTCTCTGTCTCTCGGTCTCACAGAAATGATCGCCCCCACCCCCCATTCGTTTTGATGTTATGGAAATCGATTGCCCCCCACAGAAATCGATCTCCCCCCTCCCCCCCGTTTTGGCCTCACTGTCAACAGAAATCAATCGCCCCCCCACAGAAATCGATCGCCGCCCCCCTCGCCCCTGTTGTGGCCTCTCTGTCATGAGAAATCAATCGCCCCCTCCCCCCGTTGTGGCCTCTCTATCATCAGAAATCAATCGCTCTATTCACAGTTATCTCCCCCCCCGGTTTGTCTCTTTGTTTGGTTAGGGAGCTGCATAATTTTTTCTCCTTCGTGAAGAAGAGAACAGTAACAGTGGTAGTAAAATGTGTTTTTTGTTTTTGGGTTGCTTGATTAGTTGAATGTGACGAGATTGATGAGAAGAATTATGGAAAAAATATAACAGTAGCAGTAGCAGAATATCAAAGATTCATGCCTTCATTTTTTCAGATCTACGCAGAAGAAAAACATAAAGGAGAAATGAAAGAAGAAAAAAAATACCTGATATTTTTGGTCCAGAGAAATACTCTTGTTCCTGCTCAGCTTCCCGATTGATTTTGAAGGAAAAGAGACTGTGTGATTTTTGAAGAAAAAATTTCAAAGCTGTGTATTCTCGTTCAGCTGAGTGTGTAGAAAAAAGGAAAGTGTTTTCCTTTCTTTAACGGAAGGAAAACACTTTCCTTTCCCAATGTTATTAATTTTAAGTTGACCGGAAACCTTTTTCCTTTGACCACTTTCCTTTATTACTGCCAAACACAGGAAAAGCAGGAAAGTGAATTCCTAGAATTCACTTTCCTGCAATCAAACACAGCCTTAGTTATAAAAACAGAGACAGAGACATAACAACAAATATATCTTTGAAATAATTTTGAAGTGAATTTTTATACATTCAAAATAGAAGATATAGAGATGATATATATTAAGAGAGAATATTTTTTATTCTTTATTCTTAAAATATCCTTATAAAAAAAATTCAATTTCAAAATTGTTTAACTAATTAAGACATGTAAGGATAAAAATAGCTATTATTATAATTTTAAAACCCAACTCGAAGACCGATCTAGGACGAGGTCTAAGTCACAGGTCGGGAGGGTAAGCTTGGATTGACTAGAGTCAACATAAACATAAAAGTTGTTATTATAATAGTTTTAAAAGTTTATTTAAAAGTTAATCTTTAACAAGGCCTAGGTTACAATTTGGGTTGACCATTAACTAGAGTCAATATAAAGAGAAAAATGGTTATGATTATAATTTAATAACCTAATTTGGTGGTCGACCAGGGAGAAGTCTAGGCCACTGGGTGAGAGGGTAAACCCGAGTTCATTGGGTCATCAATGTAAGGATAACAATAGTTATTATCATAATTTTAAAACCTAACTTGGAAGTCGATTAGAAGTAAAGCCTTAATCACAGGTTGAGAGGGTTAGTTTGAGTTGATCCATATCAATATATAAATAAAAATAATTATTATCATAATTTTAAAATCCGACTCAACATTCAATCAGAGACAAGGCTCACGTCATAGGTTAGGAAAGTCGTCAATATGAGTTTACTCAATATAAACTAAGTAAAAATAATAATATCTAATTATTTATTAAAACATGTAAGTTTGACAATAATATATAATAAGGGTAAAATATTTTTTTTTTCTTATTTTCTTGTCCATTATAACCAAACTTGATACATAAACAGTCACTATGTCTTATACATTACTATCCAATACAATTATATTTTTGTCTTCTTTCATGTTTTGTCTTCTTTGTCCCAATTATTTTTGTTTTTTTATGTCCAAGACAATAATCAAACACTACCTAATAGTATATGAGTAAGAAAATACCATTAAACTTTTTCTTATATAAAAAAGTCTCTTCTTTTACTTACTTTACAATTACGATTAAAAAAAAAAGGACACAGGCAATTGAAAACAAAATATTTCTCCATTTTAGTCCCTAGATAACTAGATGTTTCAAAAGGATAATGGAAATTAACAGGCTTGAATGAAGACTCAAAAGTTCAAGTCCACCATGCTCATGGCAATTTTTCTTGGACCCGGCTTTGTGAAAGTAAATGTAAACAGTACTATCGTAAATTGGTAATACTATTAAACATCATATTCAGGGAGGGAGATTCTAAAGGAAAATATATATATATATTTCTTGAGCAAACAATATGATTGACATTTTTCTTTCTTTGGATCGGGCAATATTCTTATTTTACAATGGAAAAAAGAGAAGTATTTGTTGTTAATGTTGAAGAAAAAAAAACCCATCTGTTTGTTAATGTTGCATGTTTATGCAGTATTTTTTGTTTTAGTTTTAGCTCTTTTACAAGTTACTTATTTTTTAACTAAAGATTATAAATGCAAGGTTGCATAATAATTGTATCATTTTTATGCGAAAACCAAGTTTAAAACATATAATATTTAAATAAAGAATAAATTGAAAAGTTGAGAAATAAATGTGGAAGTAAATATCTAAAATTAAAACACAAAGCACAAACTTGATTGTATTTAATAACATTATTTTTTGAAACCAATGTTTTATTTAATAAAACAATAACAAAAAAAACACATATAAAAGGGATTCCATGAAACTAAAGATAAAAAAAATATTAAGTAAGGCTGCATAGAAAGAATTTGAAAATGTATTTGTAAATCAAGTAAAAATTAAATAATATTTTAATAAAAATATTATAAGAACTAGAAAAAAAAAAAAACTAGCTAATAAAAGACCAAAACTAAATGATAAAATTAAAAAGACAAAAAATAATAGGCTAGGCGTGCAAGCATAGCTTAGATGGCCCAACATGCCTAGACTTGTGCCCTTTGAGCCTAGAATTAGTGTGCATGAACTAGATTAATTTTTTTTTTAAGGGATGAATAACCTATAATCGTCTTTTTACTTTTTTATTTTTAAAAAATTAACAGTTAATGTGTCACCTACTAACCCGACTTCAAGCGACTGAAAGGTTACCAAAAATTCAAGTCAAGGGTTTTTTTCCCCAAAAAACTCGATTTTGAAGTACTCATTTTTTTACCAAAAACATATAGAAAGCATCTTGTACACCTTAAAAAAAAACTATTAATAATCTCAAATGATCCAATAATTCGATATCAGTCTAAAATATAAAAAAATCTTTTCTATAGGAAGTATAAAGAACATTTAGATGAGACTTTTCTCGTTAAATGGAACTCATTAACACCAAGATCAATCTTTTTCATGATCTTTATTAATTAAATCGATATCAACCAATATTTTTTTCTCTTTCTCAAACAATGAACTAAAAAATAAAAGATAAAATAAAATTTTAGATCAAAATTAAAATCGTAAAAACTAAAGGGACAAAAAAAAATTAAAAAGTATAAGAACCAAAATAAAATTTCATATAAACTTTGAAGGTGTCGCAGAGTTTAGCCGGAAGTCCACTCCACAATTAAATGTGTGCGCGTATGAATAATGGCTTCGAGGAAATAGACATTTAATTGTTATATGGAATAGTAATGACAATAAATATTCCCAAAGTTCCTCGTCTCTATCCAATGGGACAAGGCCACCTCTCCGTTTCAAAAAAAAAAAAAAAAACACAAATAAAAATCTTAATACAATTTTATTGGCACTTGTTCAATTTCCTTGGCCATGGACCAAGTACATTACTTGTTCGATATGTCATCTTTGACTATAACATTTCCCTAGCCTGCATGTTTTAATGCCCCCCCTGACACCCTCCCTCTCTCTCCAATCTTTTTTTTTTTTCTTTCTAAATTCACAATAATTTCTCTAGTTGTTATAAGGGTCCTCATCATGGATAAAAAACCTATCATTTGGGAAAAACAAATCAATATACAAGAGGTAAAAAAGAAAAAAAAAATCAACCAACTCTGTTTCTGTTTCTGAGAATATATGGCCTCTCCCTAGCTAATTAACCATCTAGGTAGTGGTCCAATGATAAAAGCTTAAGATCAAGAGGTTTGTTTTCTTTGTGGTCTCAGGTTCAAACCCTAGGTTACTCATATGATGGCCATTGGAGGCTTACATGGTTGTTAACTTCAGGGCCCGTGGAATTAGTCGAGGTACGCGCAAGCTGGCCCGGACACCCACGTTAATAAAAAAAAAAATCAAGAGGTTTGCTCCCTTTGTGGTCTCAGGTTCAAACCCTAGGTTACTCATATGATGGCCATTGGAGGCTTACATGGTTGTTAACTTCAGGGCCCGTGGAATTAGTCGAGGTGCGCGCAAGCTGGCCCGGACACCCACGTTAATAAAAAAAAAATCAAGAGGTTTGCTCCCTTTGTGGTCTCAGGTTCAAACCCTAGGTTACTCATATGATGGCCATTGGAGGCTTACATGGTTGTTAACTTCAGGGCCCGTGGGATTAGTCGAGGTGCGCGCAAGCTGGCCCGGACACCCACGTTAATAAATAAAAAAAAAAAAATTAGAGTTGGGAAGGAAATTGAAGAGGGTAGTTATTTAATTTATTTGTTAGATTTTAAATTTATTTTTAAAAAATTATTAATTTGAGTATTATAAATTTTAAAGTGATTTGAAAGTTACATAATTATGTGAGATTAGTGAGATAAACGCAAGGGGAGAAGCTTCAGATACTGTCACAAAGGATCAAATGGGTTCGCTGAAGCAGAAAAGGGACAGGAATCTCTTTCAAACTGTTTCCCATTTTCATTAGAACAAAAACTAATTGATTCAAATGGATAATGAAAGGTCACGTGCATGCTCAAATCAATCATCTTTTCTCCTTTGAGATAGCGCCAAACTTCATGTGATACAAAAAATTATATAATGCCAGATTCCTTTCTAAACCTTGGACACTTGGATCATGCACTCTTGGCCATTATGATTTTTTTCTGGTAAAGAATTGCCTCCTCTCTTCCAGGGCTAGAAGTATCATGAGGGGTTTGAAACTATTACCAAGTGGTCTGCTTTAGTCAGTAGCCCTCTTATTCTGGAGAGAAATTCAAGATCATCGAGTTGCAATCAGAAAGAAGAGAGGATTTTTCCCCGAGTAAACAGAATGGTAGAGAGTTTTAAAAAGTGCAAAGAAAAAAGGAAAAACCAAGTTTTGAAACAGGAAAAAAGGCTGTAGAAAGCACCCTGCAGAGCCAGATTGCAAGGGAATCCCATACCACTTGTGTAGATAAATAATCCTTCAACAAAAAAGGAATTCACTGCATCACCAGCTAATAATTTGATTCAGCATCTGTGGAACTATACTTTTCTAGTATACATTGGAAAATGGAATATCTGAGTTCCTGCTCTACTACTGGTAACTAGGTGTTGAAGCCAGCCATTCTCATCTCCATTACCTTCTTGTGAGAATTCGAGTGTAAATAGCTCACAAAAGTAGGACTCTTTGCTGGCCTATACTCTGGCAGTAGCCTGCCTGACTTGTATCTCACTCCACATGCATTACAGAGTGTTTTTGGACCCAGTGGTCCTGCCCTCCATTGTGGTGTCCTTTGTGCTAGGCAATGGGTGCACCTCCTTGGTTGCTGCTGTCCATTGTTGCTTTCCAAAACGCCTAAACTGTCCTTGCTACCATCACTCCCTGCTACAGCCACTACCTTTCCTCGGTCGTCGTCGTGCACTTCCACTCCTGGTTCTTCTTGCACTTCATTATCCGTGCCTGTGTTGTTGCTGTCCTCTTTTATGGGCATTATAATGAGTTCACTGTCGGCTAGCCAATATGTTTGCTGAAGCAAAGGAGGGTCTGAGCTGGTCAAATTATTGAAGGCTTGGTTGGTATAAGACCAGCTAGTTAACGGGTTTCTGGTCTTGTCACCAGGAAGCCTTCTCCTCTTGCTTCTTGACTTTCCTGGGATTACAAGTTTCTTCGAGGAAGATGGGTCTTCTTGGTCTTGGGGCCTCCGTTGCCAGTTTTTTTGGGGGTTTTCTTCTGTATTTGGCTTTTGAGCTTCAACTGTGGGTGCTGGGAGGCAGTTTCCTGAGCTGGACAAGCAGTCCTCTACAAATACTGCCAGCCATTCCGAGCTAAAATCAACTTCCTACATTTGTTTTTCAATTCACCAAAGTAAGAATATTGGCCATTACGAGCTGGGTTTATGTGATATAATTAAGCAAATATTACTTTGAAAACAGCAGTATAACGCAGAAACAGATAAAACACAGCAAAAACTGTTACTTTCCAGGTTTCTTGAGCACATAAAGTAGTTAAAAGATTATCCAGACAAAATCTAGAGCAAGAAGCAGATAACAGAAGCATAACAAGAAAGACAAGCAGCAGAAGAAAGAACTGAACACAAAACGTACGCAGGAAGAAACAAAATACCCAAAAAAAAATATTGCAGCACTAAAATACCCGATGGTAAACCATCAAGAGCTGAGACTAATAACTCAACAAGTACAAAAACTGTGCATAAAAACACGAAAGAAACAAATAGAAAAAAACCAACCGTGTTTTGAGCAGAGAAAGGGTCATCAAGAAGACTAGTAGTAGCTGTCAAGGCAGCACCACCACCACCACCACCAAGTGTAGAGCAAGGAGGAGGGGAAGCAAGGACCTTCTCTTGCTGGTGATACTCAGTGGAAACTGTCACATTCCGGCAAAAATCCATGGCCAAGAAAGGGGAATGTTTGAAACTAACAATAACCCTCCAAGAGAAATGAGAGGGAGAGGGAGGAAGGGAAAGTATGAGAAAGTGAAAGAAATTAAAGAGAGCAAAGGAAGGAAGGAGATAAAGAGTGGAGTGCTGCTGTGCTGTCTCAGTGAAAGTAACCCTTTATGGCCTGAGTTTTCTGTCGGCAGATAAAGCTAAATATAAAATCGAAGCTACTAATCCATCAACAAAACCTAATTAAGCCCACTTCTCCCCCTCTCCCTTCGACCTTAAAAGTCCATGGAAATGCACTGCTTGCAGGAAAGCCTGGAACCCACAGGCTCATTTTATGCACAGTGAAACTTCGTTTTTCTTTTCCTTTATTTATAATACGTTTTGTGTTCGTTCTGAAAAACAAGAGTGCTATTTTCAAAATGGTTGCTATTAGTTTATTCACAAATTAATTGTTTACCTCAAATAAATTTAAGATTGTTAATTAGTTTTCATTTTCCAATTTAGTTCATATATTCCAAAACAAAGACCAGTTTGAATCTTAAAGACAGTGAAGGACTGCAGCTTGGGAGAGGTTATCCTGAAGAAATGCAGGCCTGCCCTGCTAAAATCCTGAATCTCTCTCTCTCTCTCTCTGTGAAAAGAGAAGCAGAGTAAAGACTGGCAAACACACCAAAAATAAAATAATAAATAAATAAAGACAGACAAGGACTACTGGCAATGGCATTTAGCACCGCTAGATACTCTAAATAAATAAAAGGTCATTTTTCTTAAACCAGACTGACCAGGTGAATCTAAAGTTCCTCTGCCAGTTGTCAAGAATTAGACTATTTTACAAAAATACATGGCGCGTGGCTTTTTCATAGCAGCAATATACACAGTTTGCTCCCATAAAATTATGCTTTACATATATATATATAGTGCGATGAATTACCCTTAAAAACATAGTTTTAATATATCCATTCCATGAATTTTATGGACTTTTTCTTCTTTTTTTAGTGCAAGTGAAAACACTTGATTGCCCTTTTCACTAGATATTTTTAGCTTTGCTTGAAGAGCATTTGTGTGTGTGTATTTGTGAGCTAGAGGGTTTTTTTTTTTTTTTTTTTTTTTTTTTAACTTTAACACAAATCTAATATTATTAAAATCAAAAGTTATCATGTATGTTGGATACACATAAAGACGTGTTATCTCCATCTATGCCATTTGATAGATACTCGAGGTGTGTTATGGTGATTGTACCCCAATTTTCACGACAACTTTAGAAAGGTCCAATTATCCTCTTCATGATGGTCCGACACGTGCTGATAGTGGGGTTATGGTTGGCCTCCAATTTGCTCTTTTCTTCACCTCTCACTTTTCTCTCTCTTATTCTTGCCAAACTTTAGTTTTATCCTTTGAGTTTATTTTATCTTCTACTTTGGTTTTTATTCTCTTGATTGATAATTGTTTTGTTTTGTTTTGTTTTGAATATTTTTTTTCAATTGCATCCCTCGTATTTTATTCAATTTATGTTTTGATAATTTGGTCCTCTTTGTTTTGATTTCTTTTTATTTTATCATCAATCTTTTTTATTAATTTTTTTTCAATTTGAACCTTTAAATTTATTTTATCTCCCATTTTGGTCCTTATTCTCTTAATTGTTGATTGTTTTATTTTGAATCATTTTTTATTTTCAATTGAATCCCTCATATTTGATTCAATTTATTTTTTTTGAATTCGGTCTTTATGTTTTTGGGTTTTTTATTTTATCCTTAATCCTTATTTATTTATTTTTTTTAAAATTTTATCCCTTAATATTTTATTCAATTTAATTTGTGTTAAAATTTTTAAACTTATTCATTTGATTTCTATTTGTTTTATTTTTTTCATTTTTTTTCATTTTTGTCCCGTGATATTTTTATAGTGGAGATTTGGTTTCATTATGTTTTTTATGTATGCATTCTATGGGTTAATCTCGGTCTTATGGATTAAGTGACATGTTTTAAAGATTATCATGGGTTGCCTCCAACCTTTTTTTCACATATTTTTCTTTAATTATTCTTTTGTCTATTTCATCATCCATCATTATATTGTTTAGAAATTTAACTTCCTTAATTTTTTTTGTTTTTATTATATAAGGTTATTAAGGTCTCATATATAAGGTTACATATTTTATATGTCAATCCGTATTTACTTGATTTTTTTTTTTGTATTCAGCCCCTTTTTTGACATTAAAGTTTTTTTTTTTTTTTCATCTTCGCTCAAGAGAGAATTGGCCCGTTGAACATACCTCTTTTTGAATGAGCCAAGCATTGAGGACCAAGAGCACACCTAGCATGTTTTGATTTTATTTTGTTTTCCTCTTTTTCCCCTTACAATTACATCCTTTCATGTTTATCTTGCTTAGAATTTAGGTACATTGTTTCTTCTTCTTCTTTTTTTATTGTCCTCACATTATCTTCATTGGCTTATTATTTTTTTTTTTACTATTATTTCCTTTTTTAAATTATTTTATTAAGATTAATAAATCAAGTCTATGACCCGCGGTGTTGATCACCCCCCTCCCTTTTTATGATGCACTTGCATCGAATAAATATAAATTTCTTATGATAAAAAGAGATTTTAACTAACCCACGGCCGAGCTCAGGTTTCACAGCTAGGAGAGTGCAGGAATGGAAGGCGTTGTTGAGAGTTATGAATATTTTACGATAACACGTCAAAATTATCAAGAAATATTTTTAAAAAATACATCAATTTAATATTTTTTTTAAGCCAATTTTTTTTTTTTTTGAAAAGCACCTAAAAGCAAAGTTGTGTCAAACACCGCCTAGATTTGGGCAACACATTGAGCAATGCCATATTTTAATTTTCTCTTATAACAAAATTTTAAATTTTTTTATCTTAAAAGCTCGTTTGATATTATAATAGTGATTTTTTTTCAAAGTATTTTTTACTTGTAAATATATTAAAATAATATTTTTTAAAAAATTTATTTTTGATATCAGCATATCAAAATAATTTAAAAATATTTAATTTGACATAAATTTTTTTTTTTATAAAAACACTTTCCAACCGGAAAAGAAAAAAAAAAAAAAAAAACCTTTCAATTATTTGTGCAGTCATGAGTATTTGTTTGTCCATATGCCAGGCTGTCATACATAAATAATTGAAATTAAACAACAAACGTAAATCATATAATTGCTCTGAAAAACTACATATACAAATACGCGGTCTCCTACACACAAAGACATATGGTGTGGGGCAGTTGTTATTTTCAAATTGGTTTGAATTTGATGCTCTAATTCAAAGGAGTCACCAACACTTGTTTAGTCTATAAAAAATAATTCAACACAATACCTGTTGCATCAATCTCAACAGTACAAAATTTTTGACCCCACATGGTTGGAAAAATGGATTTTCCGGCTAAACTAGCCATCACTCACCGTCGCCCTAATCACCTACATTTCTCTCATAAATGTATATTATATTTTTTTCCCTTAATTAATTTGATATAATCTATATTTAATTAGTTTTAATTTGATTTTATTGAATGTTAGGGCAATATAAGATGCAATATTATTTTATATTTAGTAAATACTAGAATTTTTTTTTTTTTGGTAGATGATAACTAATTGGTTTTTAATATATGTATATAGATTAATTACTTGGTATAAGAAGCTAGAAAAATAACAACAACTATCCATAAAAGTGTCGATGAGATGAGACATATTATAACCAATTTCACATTCAATTTATGTTGTGGAAAACTTCAAGAGATTAGGGATGTTGAGCATCTTGAAGCAGCATTAACAGAAAATGAGATTGCTTATTGTAGGAGCGTTGGGAATGTTAGCATGTCCATGAGCGACTCAGGTCCATCAATGAGTTAGGATAATATTGATCCTCCTCAAACCTACATGGATATTACAAACTTGACCTCAAGTTGAACAACATGAGGAGATTATTAGATATAATTACATATTATTATATATTATGATAATTGTGGATAAATGTATATTTAATTTAATTTTTAATAAAATATTATTTTATTTTAAATTCCAATGTATATTTGTTATTTGTGATTTAATATATTATATATTGTTTATGTGAATTGTGTTTTAATAGTGAAGAACTGATTATTTATGATTATGTGATTTTTGTTTTCTTGCAGGGAGTTGATTGCAAAATAAATTACCCATAATCGTAGATAGCCTAGATATCATTTATGATTTTCTTAAATGTATTTAGATTTATAATAATTTTTTAACTATTGTTATTTTACAAATTATTTTTTTAAATATAAAAACCTACCAAAACACTCCGTTTAGTCTTAGCCCATTGGCAGTGATTAACAGGGAAATTCAGTTAAACCAACGTACAGACCACCTTGACAAGCTAGCATGTGAACTCTATGAAAATAAGATCCGCTCTTTCTAGTTTCTACTGCACTTCTTTTCCTTGCTTTTGTCTTGCCCTCACCTTTCGTTTTGTTTAGCGTTCGGTAATATTTTAAAATTTATTTTTTTAATATTGTCTAAAAACCAAAAATTAGAAGTTGAAAAAAATAAAGTTTTGAGGCTTTTGAATATGTTATAACATAAAACTATTTGAACATCAAATATTACTAAATACAATTGTGCAAATATAATAACTAAGGTTGCAGTAGCGGAGGTAGGGGGGCTGGCAGGAGCCCCGGCCCCTGCAACGAAAAATTTTCCCAGCCCCTCCCTTATATAAAATAATAGGAAATTTTAACCTTTTTAAACTTTTTTTTAATTTGGCCCCCCTTAGTTTTTCTTTCCTGCTCCGCCCCTGTACGGTAGTGTTTAAAATTAGTAGTTATTTTTTCAAAGTGTTTTTTTTTTGAAATGTATTTAAATAATATATATTTTTTATTTTTTAAAAATTTATTTTTAATATCAGTACATCAAAATAATCCAAAAATATAAAACAAAAAATTAAAGAAATAACAATTCAAAAACATTTTTTATAATGTGTTTTAGGATAACATATATGCTTTCCCTTACAAAACACAATGAATTTCAATAGTGTATTTTTGGTCATCCTTATGTCTATTATGTGTTGTTTATGAGTTGGTGGTATCTTATATTTCAATTGAAGGTTTCTATGTTTCTAAAATTTATTAGATGTAGATTTAATAAGAAAACATTTGAATTTATAGCATAAAGACACAATAAAAAAAAAAAGTGAGCAAATTGAAAATAAAAAAACAGCATGGCTTCTCTTGAATTCACATGAAAAAAATGCACTTTATCCACATATTCTCCATTGATTTCTCCTTTGGTCCCTTTGATTTTAGCATTTGATGTTTTGGTTTAAAACTTATTTTTGTTCATGATTCAATTTCTAAGTTAAAAGAGGGGAAAGAAAGTCACTAGAAAATAAGAGAAAAAAAAAATCGGTTAGCCACATTTTAACAATAAAAAAATCAATCTTGATACAAATAAGTTTTATTTTATGAGAGGAGTTCAATTTAAGTATTTTTTGATATTTTCATATGCCAAAAAATAGATCAAAGCTCAGGGTTTTTTTTATTCGGGATGGTTTTTATTTTTTGACCGATTAGAGGTTGATTTGAGGTTGGATATAAGTTTATTGAGGTTATTAATATATTTCTTAGGTGTTTTCAAGGTTCAAAAAAAAAAAAAAAAAAAGCTAAACACATGATTTTTAAGACGAATGAGGCGAAACCTAACTTTTCATTCAATTGAAGTGGTAAAAAATCATACTAGTGAACAACACGTAGTCTATTTTATTTTTTAATGGGCTGACAATGCATTGTCTACCCATTTTAAACAAGAAAAAAGAGATGGTCAGGTATGTGGTCAGTCGTGACCTTGAATTCCCACACGTGTTTAACCTTCTTTATTATAGGCTAAACGCACTGGGCCACTTTACACACACAAGTGTTTGTCCTACTTTTTAAAAGCCTTTATGACTTTTTATTTTTATTTTCCTTCTATTTTGATTAAAATTAATTAAAATATATCAAGGATATTATCTCATAAACACCATTCAAATTTAGTTAGTTTTTGAATAAAATCATAACATTCTTTTTATAATATTAGCGAGTGTTTTTTTTTTTTTTGTACAACCCTTCATGCTTTTAAAAAAAAATCATTAACTTTTCTATGCATGTTTTTTATCATATAATAAAATAAAATAAGAATTAATTCGACCCAACATAATTTATAACTCAGATCGCAGATTTGATGAGTTGAAGTAAGGTTAACTTGATCTATTTTTTTTCCTTTGATGTTTTTCCGTTGGACCGACCCAACCAACAAGATTTTATTAATATAATTCTTACATAATTTAATTTAAAATTCAAGCTAAAAAATAGAGTCAAACCAAGTTTAGTAATAATACTAAAAAGTTTTTTATAATCTAGATACTATTTTCATTACATTCCAAAAAAATTTGGTGTAGCCATAGGAGATAACGTAGGCAATAAACTAGTTATATTTTACATGCCAAAAAGCAAAACCCTTCATTTAAGAAAAAAATTGGTTTCATATACATTTGTATTCCTAAATGGTATTTTAATTGGATTTTAAAACTTTAGACTCTCTTTTTCTTCATTTTTATATCTAATTTTAATATCTTCTTATAAAAATTGTGCTGATATACATGTGTAAAAATCAGTAATTTTAACACTTGAAGCAAAGAACTGTTTGGACGGCTTTCCTGTTAATTTGCAATCCAACGTGGCGTGCAAAACGGTTGCCTAACACATGAAGTAAGAAATATTGCACTTTATTTCTTTTGTTCATAATTTGATACGGTTAAATCTTGAAGTAAATATGCTTCCTTTTTAGCTTTAAAGATTTAGATTTATGAATTATGAGTTGATGTTAGAGTATAATATATATAAATCATATTTTGATATTCTACTTTCCAGCTTAAGTTTTTGGGTGGAGATAGTTTTTTGACAAGGTATTAGAGCTTTGATGACTAAATGGTCACGAGTTCGAATTTCATTATCTTATTTTATTTGATAAAAATTAAACACAAAGTAATGTGGGCATATGCAAGTTTCAAGCTCAAAAAGTTTTCACTTAAGAAAATGTGTTAGAAAAATAATATAAATCATATCTTTGAAGACTTCACTTAACAGCTTAAATTTTTATATTTTTTATAGTTAAAACATTCAAATTAATTAAAATACCCTTGGTTTTTTATCAACTTAATATCTAAAATAGAAATCGTAGTAATTTTTATTATGAATTATTTTTTTAAAGAAATTTAATACTTTTTACGCCTATAATTTTTCTTTTTTTTTCATTTAAGTAATTATTAGCGGTTGTATTTTCTTTTTTATAATGAGTCATAACTGTAATATTTTTTATTCCTTCACTTCAAGAAATCTAATACCTTTTCCGTTTTTTGTTTTTTTTTTCTTTTTTAATATTATTGCGTTTTTATTCTTTTTTATTACGAATTTAAAACCTTTTTTTTCATACTACCTTGATAGATAGTTGGGAGACATTTTTTTTGGGGTTTGCTCATAATATTTTGCCCGTGAACTCTATAGAAATCCAATTTTAGCCGTAGCTCTTGCTTCTGTCGGAGCTTGACAGAAGATTCAGAAGCTCAAAACCATGAGCTCTCTCAGACGGGATCTGCGTTCACAGTTCAATGAACTTCTTGGGATCGTAAAAGAGCAAAAGACTTTTCCTGAACACATTTTTCCCTGCCCTATGAACAAAGCAAAGGCCGTACCGGTGGAGACTTTGGGTGCTCTTTCCTTGTTTCGACGGTGACCGGGCACAGGGCAGCATTGCTGTGAGAATAATGCACTGTAGACAGGCTCAGCCCAGCTACCTGCACACTGTAGGACACAGCAAGCAATCATTGTAAGAGCTAAGAGGTCATAAGTGTATGAATTATTGTACTTGCCGACAATAATGAGGTGGAGAATTGATGTATGTAGTTCAGGCCTTGAGTTATGATTCTGTCCATGCATGCATATGCTAAAAAGTCCACAAGCATGCACCGTCTTCCCAACTCCATCACCAACACTTGAAAAGTTAAAAGTGCAAGAATATTTACAGCTTTAGATTCCTTTTGCACATATGCGGTATGCCTGACTTGACTAATTGGGGTTCAAGATGCAAAACACACAGTAGAGATGTAAATCAGCAGATGATCACGGATACTTCGATTATAATTCAGAGAACCAAATCTAGGAATAGCACAAAAACCACTGGTTGTCTGTGTGGTTAACAAATATGCCATACGAACAAGGAAAAAGAAAGTTGCCTTGCAGCACCACAGATAGAACACAAGATTTTTCTCAAATGAGTGAAGGTTGCTGGAAATGGCACCATTAAATTCAGAAAGCATAAAATGGATATGTGTGTGTGTGTAGCGATCAGTAAAAAGTTGGCAACCAGCTGCATTTACATAGATCCATCTAAATCAACTTGCAGCATCATACAGGTAGGTTACACTTGTTAAATTTAAGCCATGAGTGAGGATTCGCCTCATCCTCACACGACCAAGAAAGTGGAGTAGCATGAAAACAAGCAAGCAAACATCTTCAAAATTAGAGCTTCATTCAAATCTAAGCATCTAGCTCTGGAAAATTTGCCAAATAATCATCGTATAAAGGAGAACTGGAAGAAAACCATCAACGTTTGATCAAACTTATAGGCATTATTATACCAGTATAAGTTCAAGCATTTGGATTTGAAATGACAAACAAGAGCCTATCACAATACTGAAGGTTCTGTGTTAGATAAGTGTCTCGTTTACATGAGTTTATCCAGTACATAAGAGGCAAAAGAAAGAAAATCTAAGCAATTCACATTTGCATCAGAATACATCTATAAGATTTGGGCACCAAGAGCTAGAAAAATCATATGTACTGAGCATGAGAATGTACAACTTCAACGTGGAATATATGTCATGGCTCTGATGATGGCCTCGCTAGATATTGTTGCCACTCTTCAGGCATTCCCTTTCTCATCCTCAGCATCCTTATTGCTGCACTTGTTAGGGGTATGGCAAGTATGTCATAATCCTTAGGGGCCTGCAAGATAAAGGGTAGAAATTCTTCATAAAATATTTAATTCTTCTGTTCAGCTGATGAAACTTCATGTTTGGGTCAGTTTTACATTGATGATCATTGCCAAAAGTCATCTGGTTTTCGTTCAAAACGAGAAAAAGGTAACACTGCTTACTACCTGTAGCCACAACATGCAACATCACAGTTTTCCATGGACCGATACTTGAGTTACAACCATTTATTCTTGTCATAATATCAGAACTAAATAATACCTTGGGGACCTTACTCAGCTTCATGTTTGCTTCCTCTGGAGTTTTTTGACCCTTCTTTGAGTTGCATTTGGCACAAGCAGCAACCTGTTACAAGAGGCCGAAACTGTGAAGAACTTCAAAATGCCAAAGTAAAACTACTTCAAGTTTCCAGTCTTCCTTTTCTTCTCTTGATTCCTTCCATGTCCTCCATACATTGTATGGCCATCTAGCTTATATGTGTTTCCATTATAATTAACCAGAAAGGGAAAAGAAAAACACAAGTTTGAAAGTTAATTAACTGTTCCAACATACCATCAACACTAGCAGTACATAAGATACTGGATCATGTATACAGACAGATTTGACAATTACTTGGAAGATCAATGCCAGCAATGAAAGTAATCCCAATAAGTTTGAAATAATAAATCAAAAGGAAAGGGAAAGTAAGGACAATCAAAGTTACCAAACAGATATTAGATTGTATTCTCTTGTCGGCACGTTGTGGTGTCAAGAAACTCCTTCCTTTCTTTGATTTCTGTTTCTCCTTTCAAATAATCTTTGTGTGCATAAAAAATAAATAAATAAAAATACTTTCCTAGACTTGCAACTAGTATCTTACCAGATTTTCCCATTTCCATTCACCTCCTCGTGCAGTAGGCAGAACATGGTCAATGGTCAAGTTCTCGCGAGAAGAACAATACCTATTCACAAACGGAGTATTAAATTAAACACTAAGAAACACGCCATTAGTATATTTCTTCCTGTACATAATAAGTTCATTCAGGGTGGAAGGAAACAACAAGAAACTGTGGAAACAAAACAAAAACATCTGATAGCCATGAAACACATGCAAATCAATCAAAATACCAAGTACTTTTATTTTTTCCTCTTTTTCGTTTCAAGTGAAGAAGAAGTAATGATGACTTTTGTTTCCACCTAACAGTACAGATAGAATCTTCATCAAGAGGAACTTATCAATCAATATGCACATTAAAAAAAAAAATTCCAAAAGGATCTGATAGCCATGAAAAGGGAAAGAAAGATAAAGAAGCTCCATTTTTAGAACTCAGGTTGTAAAACTTGAGCATTTTTTCCTTCACTTGCTAAATCATGGATTTTGCAAATTGGGAGTGATCATACTAACAAATTAGAAGTCCTCGGGTATTTTTTGATGTTGAATAACCTGGTTAAAGAAAATGACATTCTGGTCTACAAGGGACCCACAGCTCCACAATTATAATGCCATAGTGATTCATGATTCTATACACAAGTATACAACAATCACTACATAAACAACCATTCATATGATTCTTCTCTGCATGGAGAATCTCATCCTAAAGTTTGAAATGTATAGACTGCATAAAATTCAGCGTTGAAAAAGTAATCCTTCATGAAACTTGCACTCATTTTAATGTCAATATGGCATATTTCTCTGTCTCGCCAATTGCGTACCAGTACCTAGAACCATTTAGTATAGTAGCTCACTGGCTGGGATTATTCTGCAACTTCTAAAGTTTGCTGGGTTTTCTAAATGCATCATAAACACACAAGCATGGACCACATTGAGGGAACAAAGCAAACCAATTTATTAGCAGGTTTACTCATCCCCTGTAGGTTAAGAGAGAACAAAGGCATTTGTCCTCAGCACGCTGGTCATATGCATGTGTGTATAATGCAATCACTAGCTTGTGTGTGTGTGATAGTAATGCACAAAGCTTTGAAATTAAGGGGAGTTTCGTAGGTTCACTGACTTTTAAAGATGACTTTATCTTCAAACTTAGCCACAAAAAGGGTATCTAGAGAGAGATTCATTAAGATATATCTTCATGAAAGAAAGAACCATCTTTCTAACTTAAAAATGAACAGGACTTTCAGTTAAACTTTTAAGAAACTTGAGAAGCATCTGCGTTACTGTCAACTTTCAACAACAAGATTTTGGGTTTCTTCTTTCATATGCAAACACGTTTTCCCTACTATTGATACAGTGATTGTTTCCTTCCTACTACATGAGCGAAGAACCTAAGATGACTACGTTTCAAATAATTGAAAAAAACATATCCCAACGTGCTTACAGAGATCAAATCATCATCTAACTAAGCAGTAACATATGCAAATGCCATCTCACACAACACTTCAGTGTTTGTGTCTGTGAAGCAACAGATTAAACTTGAACTAATATGTCGCAGGCTACTTACTGACAAGTAAAGTTGTCCCTATAAAGTATATTCTTGCGACTAAGGTTGCTTTTGATTCTTCTTCTCTTAACGACCTGTAATAGATGTGGAACCTGAAAGCAGAAGTTTACAGTAAGTTTGAGTGGAACAGGAAGCAAGTGAAGAAGTAAGAACATTTTAGCAAGAAAAAGGTCGGACTTTGAGATGAAATGAAAAAAAATAATGATGATGAGAGAACAAAAATATATCCAGGAACTGCAAAGGGATGGACGGGAAAAGAAAAATTAGATCATATGCAGCCCTCGAATTCTTACCCTTAATACAGCTGGTATGTAAAAGGATCCGCTTGGGGAATTTACAGCCTGATCATAATATTCTAGTACATCAGCCTGGAAACAGAATGGTAAAGAAATCAAAGACCAAATGTAAAGCATAACTTGTATGCAGTTGTGAGAGCATGTGTGCATAGTATGGTGTCAATATGTTTACAGAATAGCAGGAATGAGGGAATAAGTGGTATTGTTTCAGAAACAAGTTAGTCATAGCAATCATATCATGTACCAGCATGCTTCCCACCAATGCTACATGATCATTCTTTGATAAGCTAAAAAACTAATTCGCATTGTCATGTTTACTAGGTTATTTGTGTGAGAAACTAACTGCCTGCAACCATGAACTACAAACTGTGTATGACTGCTGTTCACAAATCTAAGTGTATTAGGGAGCCACATTGGTCCGACCTTCTCCATGAATTCCAAACATATAGCACGCCTCCAGCACACAACATTGACTGGCCTGGTGCAGGACAAGAACAATCAGATCCATGTACAAACATCTATCCAAATATTTCTAAATTGGTAGAACAATAAAGAAAGGAAAAAAGAATAGACCGTGCGATTGAATCAAGCATTTCCAGAAAAAAGAACTTGTAGCTTCTGATCTTTCTGTCCTGTTCTACTGATGTTGAAATGAAGTGCAGAAAGGAAGTGGGATACAGAAGTTAAATGGAAACTCACAATCAACAAAGAGAAATGAGGTCAATGGGACTCTAAGACATCAGCAGAAGGTAATTAACCATGTGCCAGAGAGGTTTTAAGAGACGTGTATCGGACACAACATTAACCCAAAGCTATTCTTTCTGCAAACACCAATCTTCCATTATTTGAAACCATCATTCTTAGAGGAATATGAACTACACTTCTAACTACAAGTCCACAAGCAGTGCTACCCATTCTCAGTCCATCTTTGGCAAATCTAGAGCGCAAGCAGAGCTTTGATGCAAAATATTCATAGCAAATCACATTTAAGTGATCTGCACATTTGAAGTATGCACCAAACTTCACACTCGCTATTTCATCATAAAATCAGCTAGTGTAACTTGTCAAATGACATTCGCTTAAAACAATAACCTTTCGATCCATGAATTGTTATTCTATGTTTTGCGTTCAATTCATGATCAAACAGTAGGGGAAAAAGAATAAAAGAATTCTTAGATAACTGTCTAAAATGATTTAAACCAGCACTTCAAGAAACCTGCTCACTAGTTCAAAATAGCAAGCATCTCACGCATCATGCAGTGAAGCAGTCCATTTGTACACTAAAAACCAAACACACAGCATGACATTAAATAAAGAATCCAATCAATATTATCAAAGAAAGCAAAAAAAAAAAAAACTATCAATATTTATATAAAGAACCTAGTCAAACAAACAATATTTAAATCGATACTAACAAGTAAAAGAAGTAAAAGAATTATGTGGATTGAGAGACATGAGGTACCTGTAAGAGATATCCAAGACAAGGCCTCTAAAGCAAGCTAATTCATCCCTCTCATAATCTTCTTCACTATCATCATTAACCTCACTAACACTTTGACTTGCCTCTGTGTAAAAATGCTTGGGTTTCTTGCTCAAAGAAGAAGCAGCATATAACCTTGTACCACTAGTACCGAGAAACCTGATTTTTCTCTTCTGACTCTGAAATGATCTCAACCCACCAACAAAATCATTCCCAAGAAGTTTCCAGCTAGCGCCATCATTGTTAAACGGAAACTTCAAGCGACCATGTGCTGTAAATTGAGCCATCAACTACTGTGAATTGAAACAAAGAGATTGGCAGAGAGGAAGAATACTGCTTTCTTGTTTGTGCTTTATAGATGTTAACGTGAGAAATGAGAAGTTGCTACAAGTCTTGATTGTGTAGGCATTTTGAAGGTTTTGGTTTCTTGGAAGTAAAAGAAAAGAAAAAATCTTCTCGGAAAAAAAAAAAGTCTGCTTACGAGAAAAAACCGTTGCCACATGTTAATACACATGTGCCTTTCGTTCTCTTCTCTATTCCCCGAATATCTTCTTTGAATGTGGTTGAATTTACAAATCTGCCATTCTTTTGCTTCTTGATTTTGTTTTGTTCAGTGCATGAGAATTTCACTTCAAATTTTGGACTATTATTTGTCGACGAGAAAATGATTTCTTGATTTGTATGTGATGGCACTAAAAAACTATAATTCTTCAACATATATATATATATATATATTGCCCTGTTTGCGGGACTCTACCCACGCGGCCAAGCTGCATGGCCCCAGACACTCTACTCTCTCTGTTTTTTTTTTTTTTTTTTTTTTTCCTTGCTAAACCAAGCATCATAGCACACTAACCAAACAAATTAGCACTCCCTTCTTCATTTTATTCCTCTTCTGTACATTTACTGAATTAAGATCCAATAGTCTCATTGAACGACCTGCTTTTTAAAGTCCACATGCCAGCAAAGGACGCAGCCAAGGGAAGTCTCAGCTCTGTACTGGCAACTCTCTCTTTTCGACTTTGCTATGTTTTCTAACCGACAAAATAATGGAAAAAAAATACTAATCACCAGCTAAAGAGTTGACGAAAATGTTACGACTTGAGAGCGCGCTTTCGAACACACCAATATCGATTCGAACTCCTTTTACTTGTAAGAGTACGTCTTGGATCTGTCGATTTCATCAAAGAATCATACGACTTGTCAAACCACAAAAATCTATGATATATTCTGAACAAATAGCCATTGCACAGGTTGTCCAGTTGATCAACATCTTATCAGAGATAGATCTCTCATTGGTCATTACTGTACAATTTAAGTTTCGAATGCACACTAGCTAGGTAGATATAGCTAAATGAGCATGAACAATAAGAAAGGTTAGAAACACGGTTCGAGTCAAAATTGGAACTAAGTTTTTAGCATTAAATTATCCAAGTGTAATCCGCATTGGCTAAAAAACAAAAAACATGTTATTCAGTCCCCTTCCCTTGCAACTCCTACGCACCTCACTAATTACACATTACAAAAGCACTTTCCCCCAGGACACACCCACTTTCGGTGGGTAAGAGACCAAACACATTAGAATACAGCGACAGACCCGGAGCCATGAAGGCTGTGTCACAGCTTCACTTATGCACACTTGGACCCACATCATCCATGACTATCCACAATAACACCAAAGCCCCATTTCAAATATGTATCTGCAAACCAATAGAAAAGACATACAGATTAAGCATGATAAGAGTTAAATGTAGGATATAAAGCAGGGCACAGAGATTGAGATGCATACCATTGCTGGACTTTCCTGAACTCTGTAAGGACAGGGTATATATTTTCAAAGGCTGTGTATGTCTCATCTCTCACCTAAAATGCCAAACAAACAGAAGTATCAGCAACCAAACTCCATCAGCATGCAGATCACAGATGATGAACAAGAGATCTTTGGATTTACCTTGGCTCCAGTGATCACAATTTTTCCAGAGACAAAAATAAGGAGCACGATCTTTGGTTGTTTCATGCGATATATTAGACCCGGAAAGAGTTCAGGTTCATACTGCATAAATAGATCACAACTAAGGTTTATACTGCATAAATACAACACATGTCCTACAGAAAGCACATCCTTTAGACTTCATACTTGCACAAGTACAGCACAAGAGTTTTAAAATTCACACTAATCGAATACAATACAGGCATAAGAGTAAGGCTCTGTTTGGCAGCAACAGCTGCTGAAAGTGATAATAGTAAAACACAGTTTCTGCTGTATACTTTCGACTCCCTTAAGCATTAAGACCAATAAATGTAAAGCTATTTAAAGCAGCCCTCTTCCCGCTAGGCCAAATGGAGCCTATGTGCAACAGATTTTGGCTTTTACTTACACTTGAGAAAGCACCATGGGAGTATGCAAGCCCTTCAAGTCTAATGGGGAACTTGACATCACAGGAGCCAACAATATTCTGAATCTTGAAGTCCTGGCAGTTGCAATGAGGAAATTTAAGCAAGAGAGGAACTTCAAAAGACAACAGCTCAAAACTAACCAGAAGAAACTTATTTGTGTGTGCATGAGAGAGAGAGAGAGAGAGAGAGTAATGACACCTTAAATTTGGCAGCAAAGCCAAGCTTTTGGATAATTCGAGCATACTGGGAAGAAAATAGATTAAATTTTGAGTGAGAATCTTGTCAAAATAAAAGCATTTCAACAAAAAACATGCAAGTCCTGTTATACTTGTCACACATATCTCCATTCTTCACTTCAGTCTATGGTTTCACTCTTCTATGAGAAACAACAGAATGCATTTATTTGTAGGAGAATATTACAGAATAATGTTTCCCACATGATGAATATGAAAAATGTCCACCAAAAATCTTCCTACCGATGGGTATTTGTGTGTCACGAGAAATTTATAAATGAATATCTAGTTGTGATATATTGTTTGCCAAACAGAAGATAGAGAAAACTAGATTTAGTTTTAGGAGGAAATTGTTAGAGACCATCCTGAAATAAAAATATTGAAAAATAAGAATTAAAAGTTTCTGTTTGGAAGGAAGTGGTACAAATTAACATCGGAGTCAACTTTCCTTCTTTGCGAAAAGATTTTACAGAAAACATACTAATTTTCCTCAATGAAGAGGGCAATACCTTTCTCGCAGCCAGTTTAGATTGCTGTTCGCTCTTGGCACCTGTGCACACCTGATACAGCAGGAAAACAAACTGTTTCAGACAAAGGACTACAGGAGATCACCAAAATATACAGAAGTAGAATTAGCACCACACAATGATTTTGGCTATGATACTGATAACCCACAATCTTCAATAAAAGCAAAACTCAGAAACCTTCCAGAGTTAAAACAGAATAATACAATATTCAGCACCTCAACTCAACTGAACATCATTCACAAACTGGATAAGTTGTTGGAATGCACCCTTTTCATCATTCAGTTTCAATATTTTTATAAGCCATTGTAATGCTAGATCAGTATTTAATTATTTATCACTTCAATCAGCAGCAGTTTTTTGAACCACCTAAATCCCTCCTCACTCCCAAAACTTCATTCCAATCACCTTTCCACATCAATGCAACTAAGGGTACATGCTTTGTAAGGCCAGGCCATCCCAAATAAACATCCCTTAATTTATCATCAATACACTTAAATGTATCCTTAAATATTATATAGTTCTTTCCTGCAATTCTACGCATGACTTTTTTCAATCACACAACACTCAAGTCACAATGTTCCATTTCAAGCAACATTCATTGAAACCATTGGTAATATAACAAATCCATGTAGCATACATTGAAAGCAACAGCCAATATACAGCCATCAGTAAGCATTACTTTCAGAAGCAGATAACTCACCATCTTGCCAGAGGCAAAAATCAATGCTGTAGTTTTTGGTTCCCTAATCCGCATGATGACAGCAGCAAAACGCTTGATGAACATGCATAAAAAGGTGAGGGACCACATAGACCAAAAGCAACAGAGTTTGTATCAGGAAGCTATCACAAGCATACCTTGGGATTATATTCTGCATTACGGGCTTGCAGGGCAATTTGCTTAAGTTCCAGCTTGCAATCCAAGTTCACTGTTGAAACAATGTTCCTAAAAGTACAGGGTTGAAAATAACCATAAAATGTCAAAATTTAACATAGATTACTCAATATTGATGAATCATTTTTGGAGGAAAAGAAAGAACATGGTGAGCCGAAAACAAAATAAAGCATGGGAAAAGACAGTGGAATGTCAAATCTAAATATTGTCAAACAAAGCCACTTCTTGACATTTATCTTCGTATTGGGAGAAACAAAGTCAAAACTGAATTCAAATGTGAGAAACACAACAATTTTATACAATCTCTCCAATAAATAACTCAATACCTCTATTTGAGCTCCATACCTCCTGATACCAGGTTAAAATTTAAAGTTATAACACATAACCAAGACCACATACTTGTTATAGATGATTTTAGCTTTGAGGTAATGTATCAAATTAACAAAAGGACCTCTCTCCAACTAACTAATGAGGCATAGTACAAGAAGACATGGTTTTTAAACATTTTAGCTGCCACATGTAAGCCAGAAAAGGTGCAAAAGATCCTCAGCTTCCTGGAGACTTGGCTCTAGCTTAACAGAAGTAAAAATAGTTCAAATAGCTACAAAGCAGCTGCGGAAAATTAATTGACAAATACAGAAAACTATGTTTTCTATTTTATATATTTATTTTCTCTCATTGTAACAGGCAGATTATAACAAGTCAATAACACACCATATAACTTTATCCTCTAGAGGTAAGCCACAGAATCAGGAACTGTGGCATAGCAAAGAAGGTTCTATGATTGTAGTAGGCGAGTAATGCCATTTCAAGCTTGATTTAAGTCACTTTGTATGCGAGTTTCGAATAAAATCTGTTATAATTTAATTTCTTTCTTATGCCTCCAGGATGAGACAAACATAAACTTGTTCGACTCTACCTGTCAAACTCCTTTTGCATTGTCAAAAGCTAGAACTTCCCATTGCAAGCAAAGATCATCACATGCAAATCTGTTTTATAAAGCTTCAACTTTTAATCGAGAACAACTTCATTCCATGTAGAAAACAACAATTTTCCATATGATTACTCATCATGAATATAAACAAGAAATAACAAGCATGCTGCTTAAGTTTATTATTCAAGAAAGGTTCATTTACAACTGCACATTGGCAAAGAAATCCCACTTCTTCTCTTCCGCTTCTCATTCACAATATTTAACAAACATCAAACGAAGGCTCTTTTCCTTTGACAATTACATACGTCAAAAAACCCAGCTCCGCCACTGAAGCCTTCCCCAATGTTAAGCCCTAAGCACTGATCAACTTACATAAAAAAAAACACTTCACAGCCTTCAAAGAGCTATTACAAACAACATAATCTCACTCACTACTTTCTTCTCCTTCCAATTTATAAACATCACCACAACCACACAAGCCCTATTTTAGGAAAATCAAACAAACACAACTGCAATCAACCCAAAAAACGCAAAGCTTCCACAAATTCTTCACATCACCTAGATCAAAACACACATGTAGGCATACCCAAAATAAAAATATAAAGCAAATAGCTTTGATTTATGGAAAGAAAAGGGCAAAGGGACTTACTGGAGGGTGGGAATAATGCCAGAAGGATGCTTGGAGAGATCCACTGGCTGGCTACCTTCCACGCCTCCTTGCTCTGCCATTTCTTCCTTTCGTGTTCCACACTACCCCAATAATCCCTCAACAAAAACACTATCAATTTATTTATTTTTTGGTTCCTCTTTTCACACCTAAAAACTGGGTTTTTTTATCTAGGTTTGTCCTTTGACGACTAAACAATAAACTTTTATATCTGGGTTTTTGTTTCAACAGCTAAAAGCTGAATCTTCTTCTCTGGGTTTTCGATTTCACAGCCAAAAAAGATGAATCCAACCTCATTAATTAATAAAAAACACAGATCTAACCAAAAAGATTCAATTTTGAACTGTTTAATCCCAACCCAGTAACCAAAACCCTGAATCAAGCGAAAAATAAGGTAAATCTAGGGTTTGTTCAAAGATTAAAGACCCAAAAGTTAAGAGCTTTAAAAGGGGAAAAAAATAGAAAGAAAATAAAGAGAGAGGGAAGAATTTAAAAAAAGGTTCTTTTATAGGTTTTGATCTAAAAGAGAGAAAGATATAAATGAGAGAGATTTGAGGGCTGCGTTGTTTTGGGTTTGGATTTTGGTCTGGTATGGTCTTATCCTCTAATTATGAGAGAGAGAGGGGGGAGGCAGGTGATGGAGCTGGTGGATGGTGAGGGGGGGTTTTGTACCCTAGCTAGGGTTATTTATAGCGGTGACTGGTTAATGGGAACTTGATCCGGTAATGGGCTTGAGGTTACCGGGTAGTGCCGGTTGGAAGGGTAAGGTTGGGATATTGGGGAAGTTTTGTGAGTTTACTTGTTTAGCCTCCATACGGGTTTCTTTGCGTCGTCAGTTATGCAGGGTGTCGTTGGAAGTTTGGAGGGTTGATGGTTCTACACACGTGGACGGTGAGATTGTGGTGGCGTGATAGATTTGTCGAGCAGAAGGGTGTGGGTCCCAGATGATGAAGATGATGGTATGAAGCCTCTGGAAGCACCACACCCTATAGTGGAAGAAGACCTCCACACGGTTTCATCCGATTTTTTTAGTCTTTTAATAACGATCTTGGTTTAAGAATAAAGTTTTTGCTCTCTTTCAAATAAATTAAAAATGATAGCAATAATCATTAACTAAGTAAGTGATATCTAATAGGTTTAGTCGATTTATAAATAAAATTATATTTTATATTATTATTTAGCATTTGAAAAAAATATATTTTCTTACAAATACATAAGTTTTGAGCATGGATTACATGCTAGTAAAATTGGTTTAAAAATACCATACTAATAAAGACAAAAAAATAAATCAAGTGACTCTTCAAGAGAAAATTATGTTCTCAGACTAGTTGTTTTCGGTTTAAAGGAATGGATAATAGAAATACTCATTATTTGTAATTTATATATTACGCGTTGTTTAATTTCGGTAGGCAATATATTTTTTGTTTTTTTTTTTAAATAAGATAGATGGTATATAGTTCATCCTATGGTAGTTAAATAAAAATCTCAGTCACGTGGTTTTTTAAATAAGAATGGCTTAGATGCATGGTCCCTTATGAAATAGGTTAGGCGGGCTGGTTAAATTTGCTTAGCCTAGCCACACCTAACTCTTTTTTTTATTTTTTATATTTTAATTGATTTTTTTTTTAAAATAAACTTAATTATATTTATATTAATACCCTTTTTCTTTTTTATTGTGTTTAGAGAGCCTCTTTTAAATGATGATGATTTTTTGGTTATACATTTAATTTTCGAAAAGGCTTTTCTGATTTATTTATGATTTTTTTTATCTTTTGTGTACATCAATTATATTTTTTAAAAATAAAAAATATTTATTTTCAAATGATATTTCTAATATGTGTAGCCTTACATGTTATTTTTTTCTTTTTATTTTATTCAATCAATTTAATATGTTTATCTATTTCTATTATCGTTTGATTAAATAAAAAAATGTTTTAATAAACAAAAATTAGCAAACATGATCGGGTAAATATTCAGTCTTGCAAGATTAAATATATTGATCTACATCTTTTTCTTGGTTTTTCAAATTTTATTCTTAAGTGTCATTGATGATTTTTTATTTATTTATTAACACACATAATTTTCGGTTTATTTGATTATATATGTGCATAAACTTCTTGATTTGCATTTAAATTTTTTAAACTATAAAAATACATCTAAACAACCTTCATATACATTTTTTTAATGAAAAATACAAAATATTTGACCTGCGGCACCCCTACACTTAAAAGGAGTTGCATTCATCGCTCTCACATAAGACACTTCAAATAAGGATTTAGTCATTATCGATCTCCATTTGAGTCTCACTCACACACACCTTATAAAAAAAAAAAAAAAAACCTAAGTGTGAGATGAAATCTAGGACTCTAGAAGTTCTTAAGCATAACTCTTATCAAGTAGGAGAATCTTTATTTTGTCAAAGAATATTGTACATTCGACTCTCCAAAACATATGTCTATGCAAAAGCCAACCTAGACAACTATAAGGAATTCACTAACCTTCGAGATCACATATAAAACATGAGAAGCATCCTAAAGCATGTCACACAAGACAATGGTTCTATGTGCAAAGTTCTTCCAATAATGTTTTATGGATTTGCACATGTATGGTATTATGGTTTAAAATCCGACTCTATTTTTTATTTTAATGATCTCGACTCTAAACTCATCTCGTGCTTTAATATAAATATTATAGCTAAAAACAGCATTACCAAGCTTTTAATCATCACATAGTAAGAAGATATGAACATTATAATCTATCTTTAAAGGTTTAATAAGGAAATTCTCAACATCAAAAGACTTCTTGAACTCATTATAACTGAAACCTTGATTAATGGAGTCTATAACTATTTTTTATGAGAAATGTTATATACTCTCCCTCATAGAAATCTTCTTAGTATCAAACAAGCAATGGAAAATTATATCATGGTGGAAGAAGCAAGTGTGATCAGACAAGATTACCTATGTTTTCACCGAATAAATTCTCTCCAATGTCACTAGTATTTAATCAGAGCATCTAAAAGGAACACCAAAGGATATATTCACGATCACCTTACATTCTCATGGCTCTTAACTATTATTATGACGATCACACAGACTAAGATACTAATTACTATCATAAAGAAAGAACTTGTGCCAAAAAACATAGTTCATATTTTTATTTGGCCTTATATATTTATCATTTAAGAAGCTTGAAGTTCAATTTTTTTTTATAAAAAAACTAGAAGTATTTGTTAAAAAAGTTTGCTTTTTAATAAAGTAAATATATTATTTTAGAAAAGTACATAAAACTAAGTATGAGATAAAGGATTAATGGTGAAACAAACTAGATTTTTCTTAAAACGAGTAAATTCGAGAGGAATTGTTATTTTTCTTAAAATTATTTTTAATGAAGATTGTGAATTTTTATTTTAAATATCTTATAGTGTATTTATAGTCCATAAGTCTTGTCCTTCTATGAAGACGAAGGTCTGGAATGTAATTTTATATTGATAGCATTTAATTAGATATAAATATCATTTACATCTATATTAAAGTTTGATATAAATATAGTGGGTTCCCAAAGAACTTTTATAAACTCAAAATATATAGGGAGATTAGAGTTCAAGATGTCAAATGTAGCCAAATCCATAGAGGTTGAGCTCTTCCCCTAGACTAGACTTAAAGGAGGAGGGTCATATCCTTGGACGTGCTCCAGGTAGGATGGTCATTCCTTTAGGCATGTCCCAGTAAAGATGGTGGACATGCTAAGAAATGATGGTCATTTAGCAAGGATAGTTATTCCATTAGGTGTGCTAAGGAAGGATGTGGTCATTCCCTTAAGTGTGCCCGAGAGAGGATGGTGGGCGTGCCAATGGAGGATGGTCATTCCTTTAGGCGTTCCCAAAGAAGGATGTACATTGAGCTTAACACACTGCCAAAATCGATGTTTCTGGTGTTGGCACACTACCAAGTCTAATCGCGTCTGTGTCTGGCTAATATAAGACCCAGCGCTCCCAAGGCTTGGCACACTGTCAAGCCTATCACGCCTTTATTGGGCATACTTGTTTTCTTGAAAATTTATACCCGTAAATCTTTCTTAATCCAGTGTTTTATTGGTAAAAATATACTAATAAAAACTTGATTAATCAATTAGCATTTTAATTGAGAGACCTGTTATTGTTTTCTGAATTATGGATTACCATCAAATGCATATATGTTTGTTTCATGTATATTAAGTACTTCAAAAATATTGGGCTGGGTTTTCTTCCTTTTTCTTCCATCCCTTGAAACTATTTTCCTCGAAAACCCAAACATGTTTGATAATTCAATATAAAAAACCAGAAATATATGTATTAACTTGCATGAGACGCAGCTTATGTTAGATAGAATATTATTAGATGATTATTCGATCAGTTATTTAGGTTTCCTAATTTCCTTCATTTTTCTCTCTCGAAAGCTCTCCGTAGGATGTCCCCTGCAACACATCTCTTTTTTGTGGGGTTGTCAGCTTCATTAATTCTAACAAATGGGGCAGCTGTTGTCATCCAGGTTCATGACAGCAGCATCCGGATAGGTGGAACTCTGCCCTGAAATGTTCAACATGGTTGTGCCAAAAAAGAAATTTATGCCTTCTGAATGTTGCAAAAAAGCGATGTCATTGTCATGCATGCAGTGCAGAGTATAGAACGTATATAAATAACCTTCGATAAAGATTTTACGTTCACGCATAAAGGCAACATCCCTGTTTCGCAGTAAGGATGGCTACAAATACTGGTCTAAAAATTACCAACCTCAAATCCTGAAGAAACATTCAAGCATAGTTAACTGAAGTTAAACTTGCCATCCTGGGGAAACAACATTCAAACATATAATACATATCTCTGTTAGTTCAACCAAGTAGATCAAGCATGCATTAGTAGCTCACAACCTGGACGAGGAGACAGAACTGATTCACAAAATAGAGCTCATTCAGTGGGTCTCGCTTGATTTTGCTAAGCAAATACATTCAATGATGGTCAAATGCAAATCAGAACCTCATCTTCTGTTTTGAATTCTGTACAGGACATGTATTGCCAGAGGAAGTGGTTTATTCAAGGTAAATTAACAAATACGAGAGAAGCCTTTTCATACTTGTCTGCATTTGTGCCTAGCATGCAATTCAAGCTAGTTGACACAACTTTGAACAGAAACTTTTAAAACGTAGAGAATTATTCTTTCAAAAACTAGTAGGATGAATTTTTCAAATCCTATACATAACCACCATTGGCCCGAATTACCTGCCCATTAATCCACTCACTAGCATCAGTAGCCATAAACCCAACAACCTCTGCAATGTCCTTGGTCTCACCAAGCCGGCCTAGTGGGGATGACTCTATGTTCTTCTTTATCTGCTCCTCAGTTTTTCCAGCAAAATACATCTCTGTTGCAACAGGCCCTGGTGCAACACAATTTGCAGTAATTCTAGTTCCCTTCAGTTCCTTAGCTAATATCCTTATAATTGTCTCCACTGCAGCCTTTGATGCTGCATATGCCCCAAATCCAGGCATCAATCCACCGACCATAGATGATGATAACACTATTATCCGACCACCACCACCATGTTTCAGCCGATTTGCTGCTTCCTTGCAGCATAAAAATGCACCTCTAGTGTTGACACTGACAAAGACAACGTTTTTAAAGTTAAGTCATAAATCATGCTGCTTTGAAATGAGATACAAACAGGAACTTGTATACATTATACCATTAATCTGAGTTGGAATTTGTTACAAATTCTTTGCCCTAAAAAACAACTCTTTATAGGTCCCCACGTTCAACTTCACTATAAAATTTCAAGTACCCTCTCCTGAGCCAAGTTATTTAGATAACATTAGGTTATCAATTTCTTACTAAAATGTCCAAGTAAAGCTAAACAGACCGTTAATGATCTGGTTTCAAGCAACCTACCCATATTGGACTGGGAAAAAAATAAGGGAAAGAAGAGCACCCTTTGCATATGCCCAGAATATACCATCAATGTTTTTGTCTTCCCAGCTTCAAGCTGACAATTCAAGCATTATGTACTTGTTGATCTTAAATTATCATGTGCAATATTTGGTTTGTTTTCTAATTGATGTAACATTGATATTTTTCTGCTAATTTTACTACTATAACTAGGTGTTCTCATTGAATCATTGCTCGAAAGAATTATTCTCAAAAGCCAAACTTTATCCAGAATCTGAGTCAGTCATCGAGTAATAATTTATTTCAGTTATTTTCCGACAGCATATCAAAACATACATTTTTGTTTTACCTTCAAGCTATCATACAGGAAATTCACTATTTACTAAAAACAAAAGCAAAAAAAAAAAAAAGAGCTAAAGTAAAAAGACATCTCTTTGTTGGTTTATAAAAATACCTGAAAATATGATCAAAATCCTGCAAGGAAGTGTTGGGAATGGAAGGATATTTAGGATCCAATACACCAGCACAGTTAACCAAGATATGAAGTTGAGAGCCAAAGACTCTTTCAGCCTCATCAAAGAGAAACTTGACCTGGGCTGGATCGGAAACATCAGCTTGGGCTACTATGGCTCGTGGGGTATTGTCAACACAGGAAGAATTGATGTCATTAGCAACAAGATCAGCCTGTTCCTTGTTGGAAGTGTAATTGATAACAAGTTTCGCACCAAGTGAAGCCAAGTGGATGGCTATGGCTTTGCCAATGCCACGGGATGAGCCTGTGACTATGGCTACACGATCATGGAGAGGGAGAGACAGTAGAGGTGATGGGGCGGCCATGATGTCGTGTTGCTGAAGAAGGAGAAGATGGGTTTCAACTTTAAAGTACCAAAGCAAGATTCTATTTAAAATAATTTTTAAATAGACTTTTGGATTGAACACGGCAGGTCAGACTGTTTGGATTATTACGGTGCTGTCTGTAAACGTGAAGAGATATTGTTTTTTTTTTTTTTTTTAAAAAAAAGTTATTTGAAAATTATTAAAATAATTTTTTATTTTATAAATTTATTTTTTATATCAATATATTAAAACAATATGAATTTATAAAAAATTAAAAATTAAAAAATTAAAAAATATTTTTTAATCACAAAATAATCACACTCTATATTCTACATTGTGTTCTGCTCATAGTTATCATACCCAATCTAGAGATTGACCCGGTCAAAAAACTGGATCTCGGGTTACGCGAGTTGACCCAAAATCAACCAAAATAACCAGAATCAACTCGGAAAAATTAAAAAATATATTTAAAATTTTAATATTTCATATGAAAAAATTAAGAAAAAATTCATATGAATATAAACTATATATATTATAAATAATAAAGTTTAAAAGATTATTTCATAAGGTTTTTCTATCCCACATTGAAAAAATATTATGTTAGTATGTTATTTTTTTAAGTTAAAGTATTTAAACTAAAAAGGTTTTTTTGTGCCACATTGAAAAAATATAATTTTTATCTTGTGAATATTGAGTATATATATTAAAAGGCTTCAAATCACACATTTAAAAAATAAAACATTCTTCTAATATTTATATAGTGAACTTTGAAAATGATTAATAACTAACAAAAAAATAAAATAAAATAATGGGTTCTAGCTAGGAGAAAAAACACTTTTGAAAAAAAAAATTAGGTTTTGTCTAGTCCCCTAGGTCACATGTCAATCGGGTTTCGTCGGGTTTTTGCTTATCCCGGTCTTTTACCTTATCTGGACCGATCCAGCCACCGAGTTGATCAAGTCCCGAGCTGATGAGGGTTTAATAACTATGGTTCTACCAGTAAAAAATATGTAGTCGATGCTACTACACTAACCCTTGAAGCTACACTCTAAAGGCCAATCAATTAATACACCTATACCAAAAGGATTAAGGGTTGGGAGGATGTTAAGGACAATGTTAGAGATTACTTTTTAAAGTATTTTTTATTTAGAATTATAATAAAATAATATTTTTTTTATTTTTTAAAATTTATTTTTGATATCAGCACATTAAAACAATAAAAAAAAAACACCCAAAAAAATTCAAAATTTTTGAAAAGTGTGGTTGAACCATGTTCCCAAACCCCTCCTAGATTACAATAGACAAATAATTGTTTTGTGTTTAATGTACATTGAATTGGACAATTTATTTTATTTTATATTTGATAGACAGTGGACATGACATAGCCGATTCAAGGTTTAGATTGGTATGAGTTTAAGAAAAAATATAGGAAGAATTGATTTGATGACCCAGTTAAAAACCTAGGTCAACTTGTTACCCATTCAACCCTAGATAAAACATGAGTAAAAAGTTCATTATTTTTTAAAAAATTTGTTTTTGTTAAAATAAGGTTGTTTTGATTATTTTTTATTTAAATCAACTCCGGTTGATCCTTCCGAACCGTGACCTGGGCTTTGTCTCGATTCCCAAGTAAAGTTTTAAAACTATAATAATATCAACTTTTATATATACATCGACTTGGGTCAACCCAGATTTACCCTCCCAACCCATTACCAAGGCGTTGTCTCGGGTTGATCCCTCAATTAAGTTTTAAAATTAAGATAATAATCACTTTTATACTTGAGTTGAACCGAGACAATGCTCAACCAGACCTACGACTCAGGCCTTGACTCGAGTCAATATCCAAGTCAGGTTTTAAACTTATGATAATAACTACTTTTATTGTTACGTTGATCTGGATCAATGGTCAATCTGACCAATGACTCGGGCCTTGATTCAATTCGATCTTCTAGTTGAGTTTTAAAACAATGATAATAACTCTTTTTATTCTTAAATTAACCCTGGTCAATGGTCAACCCTATCCTAACTCGGTCCTTGCCCTGAGTTGAGAATAACTATTTTTATTCTTATACTGACTAGGGTTAATGGTCAACCTAACCCTTGCACTAATTTGACCAAGTCAATGGTTGATTTTATCCGTGATCCTGACTTCATCCCAAGTTGACCCTTTAATCAAGTTTGAAAACTATAATGATAATTACTTTTATTTTTATGTTAACATAAATCAATTTTTGTGCAGAAAATTTAACAAATTTATACTATCTTTTTTAGTTAGAGAAAAATTTTTCTTCTGAAACAATCTTAGACATAATAAAAATTAATTTTTTATAATATCTAAAAATACACCAAATAACTTTATAAAATAAATTATTTTATTCCATTCATCTTTATCAACATTCGAAACACTACCTTATAGTTATAAATTGACATTTCTTCTTTTTTCTTTATTGGAGCATGATATTACCACGTCTCATCATGAAATTATGGATATACTAAATTATTATTTTTTTAATTGTAATTAAAGCTACTTGTAGGCATGATGGTCTATTTTGCATGCTTCAAATAATCATGTTTGATTTCGTGGTTGGTTCTAATTGCTTCATAATTTCATCTGCATTACATTCTCTAATAAAATGAAAGTGCACAACATAAACTCTTTTAATTTTTTTTTAAAAATATTATTAATAGGTATGAGCAATTATTGAAATTAAAAACCTGAATAGTATATTTAATTATAATTGCTTTTATAAAAGCACATTATTAATTGCCTTAGATATTCTCTAGCAAAAAGTTATAAGAAATGAATACGAAAAAAATATATATTTTTTAACAACTTGACTGTAATTTTTATCAACTTTTTTGGATATATATTTTTTATGTGAATTTTTTAAATGTTATTCATGTTATTCGTATTGTAAATGATGTATTTATCTATAATAGTTAATTTTATTATGTCATGTGTGTGAAAATTATAAAATAAGATGGATTTTTAAGTCATTTATGTATATATAAAAAACAGTTTTACTCTTACGAACTTAAATTTAATAGGATTAAAAGCCCAACAACCATGGGCTCTGGGCAACGCGTTTAAGCCCATTTTATGCTTCTAATAAACTTAGGCAACTCGTTTGGGCCTAACACTCTCTTGGTAATTTTGTAGGATATCCATGTGGGTTTTTTAATATTTTATATTAATTCAATACGTATTATTTTGAGTTGAATACAACTCATAATATCACAGGGGTGAAATGATTCTTTTATCCCTCCTCTCCATTAAAAATGAAGACTCATAGGCTATTAATACTCCACAAATCTTTCAATTTCCAGGTTCACAATATCTTCATTCTCAATATTTCTAACAAACATAATTTTAGAGTATATTCCTCTAAAATATCATTGTATTTTCTCTCTCTAAATAGATAATTATTTAAATATATGAGAGTCGTCATATCTACAAAAAAAGATATTTTATAGGTACCAGCAATCAACCACCTTAACCTACCAGATATCAGGTATAAGCTACCATCCACCTTCTCTAGAAAAAATGAATCAAATTAACCGATTATCCAATACATAAATATTGTTCTTAAGCTACTTGAATTTTCGAGGATCTCATCATTGGCATTGTATGTGGAAAATGAACAAAAAATCAGTTCATTCCTATTCCTCAAAAGCCCTTTTCATGGATAACAAAACCCCAACACAACAGTAGCTATGCTAGTGGCTATGTCTACGTCTACGCCAATAACATGCCAACGGTTATACCTGAAATTACACCCAAGACTACACCCCATGTGGTTACGCCAACGACTACACCCACAACGATGCCCATAACTATGTCTATAGCTACGCCCACAAAATTTTTTCATGATGGCTTGTATGTGTCAAAAATTATCATTGGACTTAGGGGCTATAATACAACACACAAAAAAAAAGAAGCTCCATCTGCTAGGTGAGCACAACTCTTCAAGGGATAGATTTTATCTTCATAGTGCAATAGCATCACTCTTCAAATGATGGACTTAGTCTCTCTAACACAATAACATCACTCTTCAAGGGATAGATATAAGTCTTCCTAATATAATAGCACCACTTTGTAAGGGATGAATATAAGGTCTTTCTAATGTAATAGAACTACACTCAAAGGGATGGATTTGATTTCCTTAATGCAATAACACCACTCTTCAAAGGATGGGTATGAGGTCTCCCTAATGCAATAGCACCACTCTCTAAGTTATGAACATGATTTCTCTAATGCAGTAACACCATATTTAATGGGTTCCTCTCGGACACTTAGAAATTTTCTAAGTATGGGCTCTACCTTGAATGGGTTCCTCCCTTATAAATTTTCCAAGTACGATCTCTACCCTTAATAAGTTCCTTTAATGGGTTCTTTTCATAGGTTCCTTCTAGTTACTTAGAAATTTTCTAAATATGGGCTCCATCATTCATGGGTTCCCTCAATCACATAGAAGTTTTTCTAAGTATAGGCTCTTTTTCTATGAGTTTCTTCAACTATTAGAAAAAATTTCTAGATATGAATTCTTTTATGGCTTCACCTTACCCTCCTGGATAATTTCTAAGTATGGGTTCCTTTATTGTTCCCCCCTATATACTTAGAAATTTTTTTTTCAACCAGGGTACATGCCCCTACACATGGGCTCTCCGATATATTACCTTGGGTTTTCACCCCTCGTCTTATACGAAGAAAATTCAACAAACTCATCATGGTAATCGAGTATTTTTACAAGTCTTTGCGTATCAATATCACATATCACATAGGTGAAATATCTCTTCAACCTTTTCTCTTCATAAAAGAACAAGACTCATAAGATATAAATACCCTATGAATCCTTCAAACTCCAGGTTCATAATCTCTTCATTCTCAACATTTTTAGCATATATATATTTTCAAAGTCTTTCTTTTTAAAATATCATTGTATTTTCTCTCTCTTAAAAGATACTTAAACATCTAAGAGTCTTCACTTTTATAAAAGAGAATTTTTTGTAGGTACTAGCCATCAACTACTTTAGCCTACCAGGCACGAAGACCAGCCACCTTGGTAAGGCATAATGAATCAGATTACTAGAACTAAGAGATTAACTGATTATTCAACACATAAACCTTGCTCTTAAGCTACTTAAATTTTTTGGAACCTTATCATACTCATAATTCATATATGTAGTTTTTTTAATTTTTCTAATTAATTACCAACTACTTTTGTTGGTTTGATTGAATCATTGTACATAATGTTGACGATATGGTCCAGCAGTCAAAGTTAATACTTGGTTAGAATTGAACCATAAAATAATGAACACACTCATTTCTAAAATATATATATATATATATATATATATATATATATATATATATATATATATATATATATATTTACACACACACACACACATACAATTTCTCTTAAAACATTTATATAAGTGGAAAAAAAACTTAATATTCTTAGAAAATATATAAAAAATTTAATCTCCAAAATAAATTCTCACTTGTAACTAAGAATATAATAATAAATAATAAATTTTACATGAAGAAATGTAATTCTAAAATCATTTCAATGGAAAATAAAAATTAGTAAAACTCTAAAACCAATTAGATTAAAAACTATAAAATTCTACTAGGTCAACTTGGTGTGCTCCAAATGTGACCAGACTAACCTGGTCGAAACACAATTTGACTTTTAAAAAATTACAAGATGATTTCATTTTAATTTTTTAAAAATATTAAGATGAAGATATTTTGGATTAATCCAAGTTAACCATCAAACTTGCAATTCAAGTTATGAACTTGGTTTGATTTAATAACTTAAAAAAAAAACTATTTAATTATACAATATTAAAAATATACATGAGCAAGAAAGCAACCACGTTAAATTTAAAAAGAATATATTATGAAGGGCTTTACAAAAAGAGAACTTGCTAATAGTATATATATATATATATATATATATATATATATATATATATATATATATATTAGTCTTATTTGAAAACAAAGTAGAAATGGAAGGGTATTTAATAAAATAATATCCCAAAAATATTTTAAAACAATTTATTTTAATGAATTTTAAATAAATTGATTGAAGTATTTAGGTGTAGGTGGGTCATCTTACCTTGCTCATTTAAAAGCAGGTTAGGCTTTTACAGTTGGTTTTTTTTCTTCTTTTTCTTAAAATGGGTGGTTGACACATCATTCATCCATTATTTTTATTAACAAAAAACATATGTTGTTTCATATGTAGTGGTAGATGACGTGTTATTCACTAGTTGTACTCCAATCATCTTAGGAGGCCAAAAGGTTGTCAAAAAATCAAAGTCCAACTCCTTGGACTAAAAAAAAACTCGTTTTCAACCTTTTTTTCACTTAAAAACATGTAAGAAATGCTTCATATATCTCAATAAACTTATATCTAACCTCAAAACACCCTTTAAAAACCAAATATTAGCCCAAATTTCAAAAAAATAATCTCGATCTCCAATTTCTTTTCCAACAAGATAAGGTGTAAAAAATACCTCAATGAAACTTTTTTCATCAAATAGGACTCATTGACACCAATAACAACTTTTTTTTATCATCAGCATGTGCCTAACCATCCACTTTCTTTCTCCTCCCCTATTTCTCGATGACTTTTTCTCTCTTTTTTCAAATTCAAGGACTAAAACATTAATAAAATTAAGTTTAGGATCAAAATGTAAAACCCTTAACAAATAAGAATCATAATTGAAAAACAAAAAATCTTTGGGGACTAGAATTTTTAAAACATGCCTCATGAATAGTAAAAAAAGAAGGGAGAAAAAAGCTTAATTTTTGTTTTAGTGTCAAAGTTAATCACCAGAGTTTGAATTTTTTTGTAATAAAATTGAATTCTATCAAAATATTGTTATATAAAAGGAAACAAAACAAATCATAAAATCATCTTCCTTATAAAGTGGCGCATAAGTATTTATCCAAGCTCCGATCAATGTTGTTTTTTATTCCGTTGAATTCATCACGGCAACATCTTTCTTATAAGGTGGCTTGTGTTGGAGGAGGGGGTCTAATATGATTCTAATAATCTATTCTTTCCTTTTTTTTTTTTTTCTTTTTTTCTCTCTCCTTACCTCAGTTTCCATGAATAGCTTATGTTATTCTTCTTAAATGTTTTTCTATTTTTCAATTTTGTCCCTTTACTTTTAATTTTTTAAAAAACAAAGGACCTGAACAATAATTTATAAAATCAACTATCAACCAATGTAAGGACAATTATTTGATACAATGGTGTGCATATAAAAAATAAATCAAAACAAATTATCAATCAAAAACATTAATTAACACAGCATTGAAAGATAAAATTGAAAAAAAAAATAAATAACCAAACTTGAAAGCACTTTTAAAAAAATATAAAAAAAAGAGCAAGAGGATTGCTTGTCTTTTTTTTTAGTTCTTTGGTTTTAAATTGAAACAATTTTCCGATATCGCACCATGTAAAAAACAAATTAAAATAAGTTATCAACCCCAAATTTCAATAAACACACAATTTAAGGACTAAATTGGAAGTAAAGGAAATTAAATAATTAAAGAAAAAAAAGATTAAAATGCAAAAAGATAAAAACATACAAACTGCTATTGTAATTGATAGTGCTATAGGTGTGGGTAAATAGTATTTGTCCCTCGCCATCTAGTTAGTTTCTTAATCTTAATTCGAAGAATGGAGAACCTTTAAGCTTCTAATATTATTAGTGTACGTCAATTAATAAAATGAAGATAAAACTTACAAATGGTAGAAGAGGAAAAAAAAAAAAGAGAGAGGGGAAAGGAAAATAAAATAAACACACAAGTTCAATTAAACAATAAATCCACCGTTAACTCTAATAACCTGGCCATTGATCCACTCCCCAGCATCACTAGCTATGAATCCTACAACCTTACTTACATCCTCGGGCTCTCCAAGTCGGTTCAAAGGGCAAGCATCCGCAATTCTCTTTAATGTCTCCTCAGTTTTACCTGCAAAAAACAATTCTGTCGCCACAGGACCTGGAGCAACACAATTAGCAGTTATTCCTGTCCCCTTCAGCTCCTTGGCCACTATCCTTGTCATTGTCTCCACGGCTGCCTTGGAAGCAGTATAGGCTGCATAACCTGGTGTGGGTGCTCCAACAAGAGATGTTGATATCATGATGATTCTTCCACCACCCCCATGAGCCAACCGATTAGTTGCCTCTCGACAACACAGGAATGCCCCTTTAGTATTGACATTAAAGATCATATCCCAATCCTCCACTGTTGTGTTAGCCAAGACGGGATACTTTGGATCGAGCACCCCAGCACAATGTGCAAGTATATGAATCTTTGAGCCAAATTCTTCTTCAGTTCTGCTGAATAGTTGCTTGACTTGATCTGGGTCTGAAACGTCAGCTTTGATGGCGATTGCTTGAGGATGTGAAGACGGTGCTGAGGTGTTGAGCTCGGAAGCTAGGAGATCAGCTTGTTTGGAGCTTGAAGCATAGTTGATGACAACTCTTGCACCGAGGGAGTGAAGGTGGATGGAAATGGCTCGGCCAATGCCACCTGAAGCACCGGTTACTATTGCAACCCGGCCATCAAGGGGAAGGGAAGAGGACACCACCTCCTTGGTATGGTCACCGGCCATGATGAAGATTTGGAGTGTTCAGAACTCAAGAGAAAAGGAAAGAGGTTTGTACTTCGGACTTCGGAGCTTAAATGCAAATGGATTGTTGCTTGATACTCGGGCTTAAGTATACGTGTTTCAAATAAAATAATAGTTCTCTCAGCAAAGGTGCCTATTTCAATACGTGGCTGAAGCGGGGGCAACTTGGTCTCTGCACCTGATAAGATATTAATGCCAGTCAGCAGCAACCATGTTAGAACAAACTCTTGGTAGCATGTTCTACAGAAAGTCAACTTAGTTGAATGGCAAACAAAAATGCATAACCAGTTAGATCAATCATGCATCATCAGATACATCAGCCTTACCTAACATTTATTATAAAGTGCAAAACAAGGAAAGAAGCTATAAAACTAGAATATAATTTACATATTCAACGACGCCTTTTATCAATGAGTAAAAGGACGAAGCATGGATGGAGGTGTAAGAAGTTTTATGGTATTAAATATTGCTAATACAAAATGAATTCAACAGGTACCACCTGAATTAGGACAATTTTCCTGCTTACCAAAGCAAGAGGGCACTGTAGAAGTGCTTGAAATGCTTGTTTTTTCTCTTCTTTTCCTCTGATTTATTAACAAACAAAATGGTTTGATCTCTGTTCTTGTCTTGAAATCTTTGGAAAGAAAAAAAAGCCTAAGCAAGTTAGATATATAATAAGTATAGAAAGAACAAACCTATCTCGAAAAAAAGGAAAAAACACAATCGATATAACAGAAGGTATAGAACATAAAAACCGGCTGATGGCATTTTCTCATATAAATATATTATCACAAAAGCAGATGTGAACAGATTTGGTGATTGTGTGCTATTATGTTATAGCTGGAAAAATAATTGACACTGGATTACCATGGTTTTTTTTTTTTTTTCCTTTTAAATCTCATTCTTCATTATTGACAACTCATTGTTTGAGAAAGAGAAAGAATGATAGGTTCTTGCTATAAGGTGACTCATTGCAGATATGAGCACCGAGACGAGGGATTTACAATGAAAAGTTTGCTTCTTAAAACCATCTATCTCAGAGTGTTCCACGTACATACAACAAATTATGCAAGGAGATGGGAGATAAATGAAGAATGGCATTCTCCAGGAAAGGAAAGATTCAGAAACCTTATGATATGAACTCCAATTAGAAACGGTGAAGAATTATCCGAGTCCTTCAGGAAGGACTCACTATCAGCAATGCCACCAAGTTCTTCATATCAATGTTAAATCTCAACTAATATCCAGAGCTGAGAAATATGGATAATCAGAGATGTAGAACTCGGGAGAAAATGGGTTTTCTCCCATTGAATTATCACAATTCACAAGTATACAAAATTTTCTGCGAGTAAACAAGACAGAAACTGCAGTTAAAAGGAAAAAAAAGTAGCCCATAAAAGGAACCTGTTAATTTTTCACCTTGCAAAAGAAAAATGATGGAATTACGGGGATAAAAATAATTTTTCCTTAGGAAAGCACACCCTGTTGCATCTGGAGCATGTGGGAATAAACAGCTCCAAGCCAAAAGAAAAGTACTCGTTATTTTGAAGTTGACATGCACACTACTACACATTTTAAGTATCAAAGCAGATCAATTCATAGAAATCGTAGTTAAATATTCAAATAAGACCACACACAGAAAAACATGAAGAAAATACTTATATCAGCCCAAACAGATCAAAATTAACCATACTTGATTCACATAAATCGTACCTAAATATTCAAATTTGGCCATTTATGTTATTTTGGGATCCAAATTGGCATGCCAGTAATGAATTGTAACATGGATTATTTGACTGTTCGTTTCACAAATAATGACTATAGACTAGCATAGCTATTGAAGGATTTCTTTTTAGTTTCTACTCTCCCTATCCAATAACAAACAATAGAGAATTCACCTCTTCTGGTTGCCATCATGAGGATAGTAACTTAACATTTCAGTCAGATTCAAAGATTAGATATTATTTTGCAGGAAAGATTGGAAAGAAGCAACAACTTGATGACAATGCTCTAATTCACTGCTTCTGGTTATCGTCATGAGGACAGAAGTGTAGAATTTCAATCAGAATAAAAAAAATTAGCTATTACTTTGCACTAAAGATTGATAATAAGCAATAACTTGATGACAACGCAGCAAAACTACCAGCTTCCAATTCCCAGGTCATGACTATCTTGGGCATTGCTACTTTGGACCAAAGTCACCGAGTGAATATTTCATTTCTTATTAGTAAAAACTAAAAAGAAATCCATCAACAGCAATGTTTGTGAAAACAGGATTTAAACTTCTACATCATGCTGCTGCATAGAAAAACATAATAGAGAGTTGATAAAACACAGGTTTGCCAAGTTTTTCCATCATGTTGAAATTCTACCTGTGTATTTGCATATATAGAACCTTATACTTAAAACAGGTGAAGATATAATTAAGTGGAAGTGAAATATGAAAAAACTTTGAGAGAAAAATTACTAAACTCAAGTATCTAATTCTCTGTAAGTATGTTTCTAGAGAAAAAAAATTGCACCTGTCCAATTCAATTAAATGCTCATGTCAGAAAATATACTTACAAGAAATTGAAACTGTCATTTGTTTAGCAGCAATTATTTATATCATTGACAAAACTTCCAAATGAAACAAAATGTAATGTCACAAGACATTCGTTTTTATTCCATTCTTATTTTTCTTAAATAGAATGATGAAGTCAAATGAAAGCTCCACGATAAATTGAAAGTATGCTCTACATAAAACAAAATAGAAGACCTCTATATTTGGAAGCTATATTGTTTTCATAAATCTCCATTTTCATCTTTAAGTGAATTTTCCAAAAAATAATTTTTAAGAATATTGATTGGTAGGTGGGTAAATGAAGGATGAACCCAATACCTCACACCCCACTTCAAGAACATGACAGGTGATGTTACCAGCTGTTGTGAATTCCCATAGTTCATGCCTCGCCAATAATCTTCACAGTGTTCTCAATTACCAATAATCTTTACATGAACAAATACCACCTTCAAAATGATGAAAGCGGTATGCATCTCGGACTATAATTGCTCGATTTGAAATCTTTGATACAAATTTAATCCATGAGTGGCAGTCTTTACATACACGAAGGTTCTTCATTACATGTATTGGAACTGTGTCAGACAAACTAAGGAGTCCAAACGTAATAGCCAGTTTCTCACTGTGAATGTAAACAGTTGGATCCTTTTGCTCCTGCTCTACATCATTCAAAAGGCTATATCGATCTTGGACATAACCAATTTCAGCTGCTTTTTTATTTAGTTCAGCCAAGAACTCATATATTTTATCTGCTAGTGGATGGAGTCGATCACCAACATAGAATGCGTGAACGAAATTCTTAACCTCTATCCAGCTACGACCGGGCTCCTTCTTCACACCCCTGTTTCTCATCATTTGCCTGGTCTGATCCCTGCAATCCCATTTCCCAGACACAGCATACATATTTGACAAAAGAACATAAGTCGCTGAATCTTCAGGTTCCAATTCCAGAAGATGGTGAGCAGCAAACTCTCCAACTTCCACATTCTTATGAACTGTACAAGCACTCAAAAGTGTCCTCCAAATCGTTGCATCTGGTTCAATTGGCATCTCCTCGATAAACTTTCTTGCACGACTCAAAAACCCTGCTCGGCTGATCAGATCCACAACACACGCATAGTGCGCAGGCTTAGGCACTAAGCCGTGCTCTTTGCTCATAGACTCAAAGTAGCCAAGACCCTTAGTAACCAACCCCACATGGCTACAGGCTGATAAAAGTCCAACAAAAGTGACGTGGTTTGGCATCTCACCAACCTGTTTCATCTTCTCAAAAAGATTCACTGCTTCATTACCATATCCATGTTGAGAATAGCCCGTGATCATGGCATTCCAAGAAACATCATTTTTCTCTGGCATCTCACAAAACTCCTTCCTGGCATCTTCAATGCTACCACACTTTGCATAAAATGTGATTAAAGCATTGGAAACTTCAATATCTGAATCAAACCCTCTTTTTATAATCATCGCATGGATCTGCTTCCCTTGTTTTATGTTTGCAATATTAGCAGCAGCACTCACAGCAGAGCCAAATGTGAAAAAACTAGCTTCTAGTTTAGCTCTATTCATTTGAGCAAAGACCTTCAGTGCGTCCTCACAGTATCCACTCTGTGCAAAACCTGAGATCAATCCATTCCATGATATACTATCTTTGGCATCTATTTTCTCAAATTCCAGGTAGGCTTCTTTGATCCTACCACATCTGGCATAAAGACTAACAAGTGCATTACCAATTGAAAGGTCTTCTGAATAACCAGAAACATATGATTGAGCATGAATTTGTTGTCCTTGATTTAGAGCTTGAATACCTGCACATGCACTGATTGCACTAGAGAAACCTATGTTATCAGATTGGATCCCTCGGTTAAGCATTTCTTTGAAATGTTTAAGAGCTTCAGCAAACAAATTGTGCTGTGCATACCCTGAGATCAGAGCTGTCCATGACACAACATCATCCTCGGTGAGTGTTCTAAGAATTACATGGGCAGTATCTAGTTTTCCATGCTTAGCATACATATCTATGAGCACGCTACAAACATACACATTAAACTGAAAGCCAGTCTTTATGACCTGAGTATGAATCTGCTCTCCTAGATCAAGAGCACCCACTGAGGTGCAAGTTCTCAAAATACTAGGGTAGGTGAATTGATTAGGTATCAGGCCTTCAATCTGCATTTGTCTAAATATTCGAAATGACTCACTTAAATTATCTAACTTCCCAAAAGCCACAAGCATCACATTCCACAAAACCACATTTTCTGTCTGTGCTGTGAGAAACATTTCATGGGCTGTTTTTATATCAGAGCAGTTCACATAAAGATCAAGCAGAGCACCTTCAACAATCATGTCTGAAGATATTCCTGCTTTTATCACATATGAATGAAGCTGTTCTCCCTTACAAAGGGCCCCATTTGACGCACAGGCACTCAAGAGACTTGCAACAGTAACACAGTCTGGTTTCAAGTAATCCCGTTTCATTTTCGTGAACAATTCCAAAGCACCATCACTAAATCCCTGCTGAGCTAGGCCAGAGATCAGCGAGTTAAATGAAACTTCATCCTTAGACTGCATTTTTCTGAAAACTTTTTCAGCAGATACAAAGTTTGGCATTCGGGAATACAATGTGACAAGAGCATTGCAGACATAAGTTTCCAAAGAGGATCCATACTTGAAAACTAGGGCATGAAGTTGCTCCCCAACATCAAATAACTTTATTTTTGTGCAGCCACTTAGAACACTCGAAAACACATAGGGAGTGGGAAAAATTCCCGCTGTATGCATTTCACAAAAGAGGTGAATGGCCTCTTCTTCATATCCATTCTGTGAAAAACCAGAGATCATAGCCACCCAAGAAACACTATCCTTCGTGCATAAATTATCAAATACCTTTCTGGCAGATATTATAAGCCCATTTTTGGCATACAAACCAATCAAAGGATTAGAAATAATTGGACTACAAAGAAGACCATGAAAAATAATCCTGGCATGAATCTGCTCTGCATAGCGAATACCACCTCTATGGCCAGAACAAGCCCTTAAAACACTGGCAAAAGAAATTTCAGTTGGACTTACATTTTCCTCAATCATGCACGAAAATAGATCCAGCACTCTGTTACTCATTTTCTTTTCCATAAAACCAGAAATTATCTTATCCCAACTACGCACACTTCTATTAGGCATATCCTCGAAAACCTTGACTACACCATCCAAATCACCTAACGCAAAATAAACATCAACAAGCTTGTTACACAAAACACTTTCATTGCCAAATCCCAACTTCAAAATCTTCCCATGAACTTTCTTGCATTCTACCAAAGACCCAGAATTCAAACAAAGGTCTAAAATCCATATATATGTTTGACAATTCGCGCAAATCCCACGGTGTTCCATCAACTGCAGAAACTCAATCCCTTTCAAATTCTCTTCGTTTACTTGGTTGGGAAATTCATCGAATGCATAGCAAGCTAGAGTTGGTCTACTTAAATCCCAGCTAAAACACTGCCAAAAAAATATAAAAATCCAATTAAAAAAAGAGAGGGAGAGAACTTTTACATGTGAAGCCTATATCTTTAACACTAAATCGTCGCTATTTACTTAAATTTCGATGAAATGAGAAGTTATACACATGATTTTTTAACATATCTCGCGTGTAAAGTTGGCAATAGTAATAACAATGATAAAGGGTTGGTGTTACCTTACGGGGGTTTTGGGAGGGTTTTAGAGAGGGAGTGGGGTTGAATTTGCGCGGGAAGTGAGAAAGGAAGGATTTTGAGAGTGAGGCACGAAGGGAAATCTGATTAAGAATCATGGGTTCTCGTTGGATTTGAGTGAGCATCAATCAATCCAATGGAATACTAGCTTTCATGTCTTTCTGAAATGGTAGATTGAGAGAGGCAAGACGTGTGGTGATTATGGGTAAGTGGACAAGAGGAGAGAAGGATGGATTTTTTGTACACTTTTTTTTTTTTTTTTAATTATGGATGAGAGTATTTACTTGATTCAAGTTTGAAAATAGCTATAATTAAAATGAAAAAATGATCAGCAATTGGAAAAAAAAATCTCTAATTTCAATTTCTTTACAACTTCTTTAACTTTTTTTTAATTTATAATTTAACCTAATCTTTTAAATAAGAAAAAAATAGTAAATTTCTCACAATATATTCCCAATTTTAATTCTTAAAAAAATAAATTTTTTTTTCAATTATATATACATTTAAATACAATATAAAACCTTAAATAAGACATAATAAATTTTCTAAATCATCCTAAACCAAATTAAGGATATGTTTGAGAGTACGGTTGGAATTGTTTTTTTCAAGATAATTTTTATGCTGAAATGTATCAAAATAATATTTTTATTTTATTTTTAAAAAATTATTTTTGAAATCAACATATCAAAATGATCAAAATATACAAAAAAAAATTAAACTTTTTGAAAACATGGATTGGTCACGTTTTTTAAACGGCCTCAAATAACTTCTTAATACTTTATTTTGTCTATTAAAAGTTGAAAATATTTTAAAATAAATTAAAAAAATAAAAAACCTTAAAAACATAATATAATCACATAAAATTAATTAAATATTAAATCAAACTCTTAGTTATTTTTATAAGAAATTTTTTATTATTGTTTGATAAGCTTTGACTTTTTTGAATAAAAAGTTTTGTAAAGAAATTATTATTTATTCTAGAAAATTCTACTAATAATAAAAATATTTTAAAAAGATATATAAACTTATATTAAAAATCCTTTGTACTTTAAATAAAATAGTTTAAAATAAAATAAAAACATGAATATTAATAGGTTTATTTGAAAAAAGACTCATTTAAATAAATAAAAAAATGTATAAATATTATGATACTAATAACAATAGTAGCAGGACAAATCATTAAAAAAATTAATACTAAAATGTAAAAATAAATTTTGAACTTTCGATTGATTTATCAAGTTTTTTTAGTAGTTTTTAATTATATATATTTACTAAATATTATTAATGAAAAGAGCACTTAAAATTATATTATTTATTATGTGTACCCTGATATTTTATAATCAATCTAAATTTGTTTTTATTTGACATTTCATTTTTAAGGTTAATTAAGCATAAAATTCAATACTGTCAGTCCATAATCTTGGCGTTTTTCAGAGTATTTAGAAACTCCAAAAACAAATATTTACAGGTTTTCTTATTAACTATTATAATTAAATTAGGATCCTTTATATGTTTAATTATAAATATATGTTTAACTATAAATATAAATGAACATAATTGTTACTTGGCTTCCCAACGGTCAAAACTCGTATCTCGATTTTTAATATTGCAAAAAAACCCAAAATTCCTCCAACTAAAATAAATATATCATACACGACACCGTTTCCTCCCTCTTTAAATCAAAAACACAAATCAGGAATCTGCAAAACCCTAGAATTTCTAAAAACTTAAATCCCTAATCTCAATAAATGGCAATTGCACGAACTGGAGTCTACGTTGACGATTACCTTGAGTGTAGGTTCCTCTGCAGTCCCTGGGTTTCGCATCAAGTTTCATTTTTTTCTTGAAATTCAATCTCGTCAATGTTTAATAAATTTCGTATCTTCTTTTTTTTAATTCCAACAGATGCAAATACATTGCCAGCTGAGCTTCAACGGCTTCTTAATACTGTTAGAGAGCTTGATGACCGATCCCAATGTAAGCAAACCCCCATCCACATATACGTATACATGCATGTATTTTTGTACACATACATTTCACTTGTGTGTGTGTGTGTGTATAATTTTTTAAATTTTCTGCAAGTATATAAATGTCACTATCTAGAAGGTTGTAAAAGTTTTGAATTTTTTTTTCAGGTTTATTGCTTAATTGTTTTACATTCACATGTATTCATGCATATAAACTGTGAAGTTCTTACTTTTAGGTTTGCTTCTGGTGAATATAAAATGCGGTATAGTTGTGAAATTTTAATCTTTTTTCTGTAGGGTTATTGCTTAATTATTGCACATTTTCATGCATGTAGGAAGGTATTTGTGTAAACAAGCTGTAAAATTTGTTTTTATGGTTTAATTACTTGGAAACAACAGAATTTCAATTGTTATATGAATATAAACATGTGCACGCTTTACATGCTTGTGCATGTGTGTATGTTACATTTTCTTGTATGACAGGAAGTTTTGATCCAGCCTTCATTTAGCCAACATGTGTGTGTGTGTGTGTGAATGCGTATGGTTAATTTTTTGATTTTTTGGTATTTTATGGGTGGAAGCAATGATAAACCAAACAAGGCAACAGACAAACTATTGTCTGGGATTGGCATCTCAAAGCTTAAGAAAAGGAAGTGGTAGTATTTATAATTGCTACAACACTAATAACAATGAAGAGGATGAGGCAGTTGAGAAAATGAGGAAGGATATCGAGGCAAATCAGGATAGTGCATTGAGTTTGTGTACAGAGAAGGTTTTGTTGGCACGGCAAGCTTATGACCTTGTGAGTTTCTTTTATTCCAAGGCCTTTCTAATAAATTGTTTCTTGCAACATCTCAAATTGATGTTATATGGGGCATGCTGATTTATTAGGAGTTTGTTGGGGTATTATGTAGTCGCTACAATGAAAAAGGGTATTTGATTTGTATTTAGTAAAACATTGGGGGCATTTTCGCATTCAAGGTTGTGTTGTAGTTCTTAGGGATTATTTTGTTTTGAATTGTTTTGTGTCAGAAGACATGGAGAAAGATTTTTTTAATTCCTATAAAGTAGTTCTTTGACTGGATGATGAAATTCTGCCATAGTCTTCTCTGATTATGGCTGTGGAGAATAGTATGTAATGTCTTCCACTCCAAAGAAGATTTCTTTCAGGGCATTGTGAGGTAAATATCTACTTTGTGATTATTGCTTTCAGCATTGTCAAGTCCTTGGTACTTGGTAAAGCCCCTAGCTAAACACACAGTCTTGCCCTCTTCTCATTTTCCAATGATGGAAAGCTTTAGTGAATAAGTTACTATGCTAAAGCATCGTATGTATCTTATTTTCCAAGATTCAAATGCTTGACTAGGTAGTGCAACACATTCAGGATAAGATTGTTTTCACCAATAGGGACAACCAAGACGTATAAGGCTTAAAAAAAAAAGTCTGTCTGAAGTTCATTTACTCTTCTATTTCCTTTGGGCTGTTTAATTCGTTCTATGTGATAGCTAGGTGTTAGCCAATAAGCAATGTTGCGTTAGTCATACATTGTTCACAGATAGCATCTTAACTCTGGCTTAACTGAAACTGGAAAAGGAAGCGGGGAGCATTGAGTGCTGGTAGATGGAATGCAATTTGTATGTAACTAATATAGTTACTCTTCCTAAATTACTATACAGAAGTTCATAAAATTCTATTAATAGAGAAAAGAGTATAGGCACAGCATGACATAAATGGTATTCCAATGCTGCCAACCTGAGCTCTGAGCACGGACAATATTGGAGCTTTCTCAGCATTGAACTACATTTTAGCATCTTTGGCATTTCTTCACCAGGATGATATGATCATGGTGAAGGAATTTTTGTAGTGTTTTTTTACGGTGAAACCAGAGTTTGGTGCACTTCTAATGGCCAATTCTCATATCATGTATTCAACCAGGAATTTCTAGTGTGTTAAGGATAAAAAATAGCACCACTTTGCTTTTATTAGGTTAAATGGAAAATATATCATGTTAAAGAACTGATCTATGATGCACTCAAAATTTCAAGTTAGATGGCCAAGTGAAATTATATCCACTCATCTTTTCTCTTGTTTCCTTCATTTGTTGAGGGGTGATTGTGCACAAGGATGACTCCCAGATCCTAAATTGTCGCTATTATTGGGATATCTGAGCTGACAGCTTCTGTTCCTCAGCTTCCCAAGTTGTCAAGCAACTTGTAATTAGGGTTTTTTTTGGTAATTTAGCTTGATGAGAGAGAGCAGTTGGTTACAGGCTAAAGAAGTTTATAACTGTTTTAACACCAGTGAACTGCTTGACCAGGAAACAGACAGCTGGCTGGCCTCTATGTTAAGTAAATTTTTCCTAGCATAGCAAATATGGAAGCGACCATCTAGTGATGGTATTATCTGTCTTTTTCTTTTTTGTATTCTCTTTTTCTTAGGTGGGGGTTGAGTAAAATATCCATCTTATGTGAAGGTTGATTTGACACACTAAAACTAATGCTTGAAGAAAGTGTAAAATTGGAAATAATTGAAATTTTTGTTAGGATTTAGTATTTTGGGCATGCTAGACTTCCTTCCTCTCGGCCCTTCCCTGATTTTTTGAGGTAATGTTCTAGTTTTGCTTGACGCGTACTGCTGAATGAGAGACTGTTTGATGAGACTGTCTTGTATTGCAATTTCCTGTAATCATTTGTTCATAATTTTATGGCAAGATTTAATAACCATCTTAACTGAACTTTAGAATCAGTAGCCAATATTGCTCCTACTTACATTATTGTTCTTCTTTCTTGACTGCTCATTTGCACCATTGGAGGTTTCTCTTCACCTGAGGACATTTACTGAGCAAGTAGAGATTTCCACAATTATTAGGGATTTCATCAATGCAAGCAAAGCCATATAGCAGTTGTGCCTTTCACGGCATGGAATATCCTGCTGAACTCACTCGGGTTTTTTCTAGATGCTCATTGTAGCTAGCTTGTGAGACCCCAATAATCTAGCTTTAAGTTTGGGCTGAGTGAGGATAATTACATATGATCCTTCTCATTCTAAGTGTTACTTGAGGCATATGATAGGTTCATTCTCTCTCCCCCTGTCATTCTGTTAGGAGAGGATATGATAGATTCTTTCTAATTAACGCACACTCAATGTCTTGTACTTTGATCCGTATGCAGATAGACAGCCATGTAAAACGACTTGATGAGGATCTGAACAACTTTGCAGAAGATTTGAAGCAAGGTACAATAATGGATTGTCACTACTTTATTGTTGTCTCTTGCTACTCTAAACCTAGCACAGGATCTATTTAGTGGCTTAATTCTTTTCCTTTTTGTCATGTATTCAGAGGGAAAACTATCACCAGATGAACCAGCAATCCTTCCTCCACTGCCTATAATAGTCCCTAAAATTGAGAAACGCAGGAATTTTTACGGAACACCTCAATCTCAATCGAAAAGGATTGATTTTAGGGATCGGGATTGGGACAGAGAGCGTGATAGGGATTTTGAGCTCATGCCTCCTCCAGGAAGCCATAGAAAGGATTTCCCTGTTCCTGTTGAAGTTGAGCAACCCATTGATCCCAATGAACCTACCTACTGTGTCTGCCATCAGGTTTGACTCTTTGTTTAATGCTATTTCAGTTTCAAATTCAACTCTTTCTTCTGCAGAGTTGCTTTACAGTTTCTTTAGATACACAATAAAAAATCTTGTACATCACTAAGCTTCTGTAATGTTTGTGGTCATTTAGGTGTCCTTCGGAGATATGATTGCTTGTGATAATGAGAATGTAAGTACTTTCACCTTTGCTCTGTGTATGTTGGTGCGTGGCTTCTTGATTGAACTTCATTGTTATGGTTCCTTGTCTAGAGTTTCATATCTTGCACTCAACATGAGTTCAAGTCCTAACAAGTTGAAGTTTTTGTGAACATTTTGATAAGATTTCAAGACAATATTTATGGAGTTCACATGATAAATTGATATGGCAAAAATAATGAGAATTTAGAATCCAGAAATCATAGTATCTTTAATCCTTCATCATTTTTACTGCAGCAGAACGATTTTAATGGTTATAACTGTTTCATGTGTGTGAGAATACTTTTTCTAAATACTCGCCCGCTTGTTTGTCTGTTTACAGTGCCAAGGAGGTGAATGGTTCCATTATTCATGTGTTGGGTTGACACCGGAGACAAGATTCAAGGGAAAGTGGTACTGTCCAACCTGCAGGAATCTACCTCAATTTCAATGGTAGAATGTATTCATAATTACAGTTTCTTTATTGTACCATCAATTTTTGTTTGCAACAAAACATTACAACTGCAATGTGGTCAAATAGAGCCAGGTTTTGTTCCAACATTGGATTCTCTGAAGTTCTTATGTTATCCTCCCCTCCCCTCTCCCCTCCCCTCGCCGTCTTGCTTCCCACCATCCCCTCCTTTCTTTCCAGGAACAGCAAGGGAAACAGATGTTTACATATCCCCATCGATACCGCAGTGAAATTCATTATGCATATATTACTATGAATTCTTGCATCCAAAACCGAAGTTATTTCAACAAGGGAAAAGTCAAAGCAGCAGTCCCTTAATGGTTCTCCAATTTCAACACCCTATAAATCCTTTGATTGGGGGTAGAGTTGGTCCTGGTCGCAGCTAATCCAAGAATAGTTTAACCAGTAAAACCGGAATTAATAAACAAATGCCCGAAATCCCCTGTGCTTTAGCAGAAGGCAAGAGCAATGGCATCTTCTGGTGGGAAATTGAATTTTTTTGAGGAATTTGGAAAGGCAAATGGAGGTATGAAAAATTGAAGATAAAGTTTATACTTTTATTCTTCTTGTCTTGCATCACAGCTTACAGCTTTACCAGTGCGAGTAATGGGGCATGGATTCTTTCGTATCCGTCGTTTTCTTGCGCTACCTCCCTGTTATCTGTTTCTAGCATCCGAAGAAACCTGGACCACCGGTCACTTTCTCCGGCACAATCTGTCGTGGAAACTAATCACTGTGTATGGACGGATATCTGACCAAAAATCTTATTAGGGATATAAATACTAAAAACGATTTAAAAATATTAAAAAACAATAAAATATTTTTAAAACACAAGATCCATTTTAAAGAACTATTAACACGTAAGGCCAGAACACAAGACACGTGCGTGGTTCGGCCAGGCTAAAGGGAAGGCCCAACTGAGAGGGGCATGGTGGTAATTTCACTAGGTTTGACTCTCCTTTTTGTACTCTTCTGGACAGCAAGATTCAATTTGAGACGAATGAAATAGCGGGAAACATTTAAGATTTTGGGTGCCCAAAAGTAAGCGCGAGCTTGAAAATTGGAATTCTGAGTTGAATGACGAAGGTACCCTCGTCAAGACAAGCAGTGCGTTGTCCCACTCTCACTTCCCAAATCTTTTTACTAAGGGCACGCAATCCAACATGAGTTTTTTAACCTCGACTGTCATTTCACAATCAGCATGATCTTTTTGTAATTTTGTTACTACGGTGAGGTTTGTTTATATGATGGGAGGTGATTTTGTAAAAAATTATTTTTTTGTTTTAAATTATTTTATTAAAAATAAATTTAAAAAATAAAAAAATATTATTTTAATGTATTTATAAGCTAAAAGTATTTTAAAAACAACCACTATTATAATGCTAAATAAATTTTATTTAGCATATTCAATCATATTTTTAAAAAATTTTATTTATACCTTTAAATTAATTTTTTAAAATTTTTAAAATTATTTTGATATACTAATATAAAAATAAAAATAAAATAAAATCTTAATATATATTTAAATAAAAATATTATTTTAAAAAATAACAATTATCACGCTCTTCATATATATTACACATAATTTAATAACTTTTTATTATTAAGTATTTTTTTAATTTTTTTTATAGATACACGTGTCAATAACCTTTGAGATGATTGGATATGTTTTTTTTTTTTTTTTTCCAATCGAATGCTTTGGATAATCATAGATACCCAACCACCCTGCATAATTTTGATAGTCATTGGTTGATTTAAAAAAAAAACAATCGTTATAAAGGTAGTTGATCTAAAGAAATATCCATGGTTTTAATTGTTAGAACATTTTCTATAAAAAACAGAATTAATTTCACTCAATCTTTCATGGTTAATACCTGGTATAAAAAACATAAAGTTTTGAAATTCTTGAACTTCAAACTTCACAAATCTCTAGGAATCAATTAAAGTAAATTAAATGGTTATTTACGACGGATTGAACAATTGGCGTTTGGTTAACGCAAAAATACTTCTACAAAAGATCTTGTTTTTTTACAAAAAAAAAATCTTGTTTTTTTATGTAATTGTTTTTTCATCTAAAAATATATTAAAATAATATTTTTTTTATTTTTTTAAATTTATTTTTTACATCAGCATATTAAAATAATTTAAAAACCTAAAAAAATAATTTTTAAAAAAATAGTTTTTTAGGATTGATTGAGCAATTAGTGTTTGATTAGTTTGGCGTTGCAGTTCAACTGTGTTTTTAAAAACAATTTAATTTTTTTAATTTCAAATTATTATTTTTTATGTGTTTTTGAATTATTTTGATGTGCTTATGTTAAAAGTAAATTTTAAAAAATAGAAAATTATATTATATTTAATGTATTTTCAAGTAAAAAAACACTTTAAAAAATAATATTTATCACACTCTTAAATAAACCATAATAGAAATCTAGCCACACAATCCCATGTATAAAATATCAAATTTAGTTTAATATATATGATTAAAAGTAAAGTGTGAGGGAGGAGAAAGAGAGACGAGCATACATTAATAAAGCTTATAAAGAATAAAAATCTTGAGCAATGATGGATATCAATTGATGCACTTTAAAAACAATATAACAAAATAGTAAAAACAAACAAAACATAATCATGCTAAATAGGATCTCTATATAAAATTCTAATTTAAAATTTTATTATTGAATATTTTTAATTATTTATAATTAAAAATATTTATCTTCAAGTAGCCTATTAAAAAACAAACTAAATAACTCTATTTATAATTATCCCAAGCCTAACTAAATAAGAAAGGAAATTTCCTAAATTAAATAGGAAGAATAAAAGCACCATAAAAAAAAATATTTTTCTAAACTAAACAGGAATAAAACTAACTAAGGAAACATATAACTTCTCTTAAAAATCATCTTGCATCAGTTTTTCAGGGTTGGAAGGAACTTGACCTCGAGTTTAAATTATTCTTACATCAATCTAATGGATGTTTAATCAAGACAATCCAATCTATTTTCTTTCTTCCCTTCACTTTAAATTTTGCATAAGAAATATCAATTGACAAATCATTTCTCTTCTACTAGCTTCTAAAGTAATGATTTACAAATCTCAAATTTGTTTTATCAATATATGTTGTAATTATATAGCCTTTGAACAAATCCACTTTTTTCATAATAATAAGCTTATAATCAAAAGATCAATATAGGCTAAATCAATATTTTTTTTTTTGTTGAGCACTTTTCACGCTCTCTTTTCACTTAATTTCTATCTTATCAATGAGGATACTATTTATGACATCATCAATGTTAGTATTGTCATTTTATGCTATAATTATGAATATAATCAACATCCAAATGAATATCACAAAATCGGTGGAGAACACCAATTCACATCTATCTATTTATAAAAGGGATTATCAAAATCTTCATGGCACTTATCTCGAACAAAAGACTACCTTCTCCACTATCGTCTCTAAATCGAGTTTTTAAATTGATTATGGATTCGTAATCACTTTCCTCGCCAACCTCTAGTTTCATCTTCTTCATCTTTGTCAATTGACGAGATAATTATTCAGCATGCCTCTACAATGTTATCATCTCCATTTGATAGGTTAATTACATAATTTGTCCACGCATGTTTTCTATTACTGATTTTTAAATTTCTCTTTCCCAATAGAGAACCTCTTTATCTCCTTTTACATAAGCGAGTTTTATTATACAATTATCTCTTTCAGTCATGGATATTTGATAGACCACAATAACTAATTATTAGGAATCGTTTAGTTATGATGCCAATTAACGCCAACGAGAACAATACAAGAAAATAATAAACATGAACAACACAAAAATATGTCAAATAGGATCACCATACAAAACTCTAATTTAAGATTGTATTGCTAACTATTTTATATTCAAATAGTCTTTTGAAATACAAAATAAAATACTCTATTTATAATAGTCGCACCTAAATAGAATAAGAAAAAACAAATTCCTAAAATAAATATAAATAATAAAAACCCACAAAAGAATATTTTTTTTTCTAAACTAATGCTTTATTTGGTAGCGTGGCCAACTAAATAAAAATAATTAAGGAAACAAATTACTTCCTTTAAAAATTCTTCGACATAAAATGGTTTATGTATATGTAATGAAATAAAAGAAATTAATATCATGATGAAATAAAAAGATATGAATAGAGAAAACAATAAAAAGGAGTGTTTATGGTTGTTTTTTTTTTTTTATTCACTTTATAATTTTGTCAACATAATAAATCTTGAAACTAAATGCTATGGATAAGGTAAGCCTAACATTGATTATTTATTTTTTTAAAAATCTAATTGTTACAAATTTAAGCCTAACTTGATATTACGTAAATTTAACAATTATTAACATATCAGTCAAGTTAACCATATAATTTTATTAATCACAATTCACACAACTGAAAATAGAAGAAATTTATAAATTCTACCATTTATTTGATTTAATTTTTTTTAAAAAAAACTATTTGTTAGCCAGCTTTAAAAAGTGTTTGAAAACACGTTGTACCGTGTTTTCAAATAAAGAAAATTTTCTTTTAAGTTTTGGATCGTTTTAATGCGTTGATTTTAAAAATATTTTTTTAAAAAATAAAAAATATCATTTTAATGTATTTTAGCAAGTTAACCATATAATTTTATTAATCACGGTTCACACAACTGAAATAGAAGAAATTTATAAATTATACCATTTATTTGATTTAATTTTTTAAAAAGAAACTATTTGTTAGTTAGCTTTAAAGAGTGTTTGGAAATGTAATTGTACTGTATTTTCAAATAAAGAAAATTTTCTTTGAAGTTTTGGATCGTTTTAATGCGCTAATCTTAAAAATAATTTTTTAAAAATAAAAAATATTATTTTAATATATTTCAGTACAAAAAACACTTTAAAAAAACAACCACAACTACATTCTCAAACAAGCATATAAGCGGACCACCTACTTTTTCTTGTATTGCTACTATTGATTATTTTTTTAATGTTTATTTGATATTGGTATTTTTTTTATAATATTTTTATTTGAAAAAAATATTAAATTTATGCTCTTCTAGGTATTTTATATTAATTTTAATATATTAAAATTAAAATTAAAAAATATCTTTAATAAAAAAATACTTTTAAAAAGTTTTAAATTTACGTTAACAAATATATTTAGAGGATATTTGACATTGAGATTTGCTTTTCGTCTAAATTAATTTAAAAAATAACCTCCGCACGCCCTCCTAATAAACGGTAAAACTTTCAGTCCCAAAAGTGTAAAATGGTCCAAGATGACAAAGCGAAAGTGGATGGAGCCCACTCGAAGAAGGATAGCGGCGGAATTTCAGAGATGGATTTGAATTTTAACGTACCCCTTTCCTTTCACAACGAAGACAAAAACACAGAAGGAAACCTCATTGGACAGCTAGATTTGCTTAGAAAATATTTATAAAAAACGAAACCCACCAACTAAACCTCACAACCATTAACCAATCTCTCATTTCGTTTCCAAAAGATTTCATCTTTTTACTTTAAAAAAATCTGTTTCTTGATTTGTGTAAGTGAGGAGAGCAGTATACAGAAGAAGCAGCAGCAGCACCAAGAAACACAGACAGAAAGCTTAAAGAGGTAAGTTTTGTGCACTTTGTGGGGTTTTCTCTTATGCTTTCAAAATGTTCGTTTGCTAGTTTAAGTTCTTCTTTTCAATTCTACTCTCTGAAAGATTTTGGATTTCTTAGTATAAAATTTGTGGTATTTTTTGTAGATAAATGGGAACCCTTTTTCGCTCTCTCTCTTTTTTTCCCTGTTTGTCATTTATATCTAAAGTCTTGGTTTTTCCTGTTTGGTCTCTGAGAAAGTGCGGGAAGGAATGAAATTTACTTGTTCAGTCTTGGGCAGACCTTTCTTTGCTTGAGTACTTGAGAGGACATGAGACTTTCAATTGACTTGGATTTATATTTTTTCTTTGTTTGGATGTTAGTGAGTACATAATGAATCTGATAATTAAAAGTTGACAGCTCTCATGGGGAACCCTTAAAGATGCAAGCATTTAGGCATAGAATTGGAAGTAAAGAAGAGGCCTTGTAACTACTGAAATCATTTCCAGCATAGTAACTGAGTTGTAGAGAATATATTTTGATAATCTCGATTCCAATTGATTGTTTGGTATCAGGTATACAATGGGAAGAAATATCAGTCCAATACTGCGGCAAGAATTGGCAAATCTTGACAAAGATGCTGATAGTCGTAAATCAGCAATGAAAGCACTGAAATCGTATGTGAAAAGCTTGGATTCCAAGGCAATCCCACAATTTCTTGCTCAAGTTTCTGAAACCAAAGAAACTGGGTCTTTATCTGGCGAATACACAATTTCACTCTATGAAGTTCTTGCTCGTGTCCATGGAGTTAATATTGTTCCTCAGATTGATAGTATCATGGCTACTATCATTAAGACTTTAGCTTCAAGTGCAGGGTATTTTCCTCTTCAACAAGCATGCTCCAAGGTGGTACCAGCAATTGCAAGGTATGGCATTGAACCGACGACACCAGAGGATAAGAAAAGGCATATAATCCACTCACTCTGTAAGCCTCTTTCAGAAGCTCTCTTAGGTTCTCAAGAATGCCTGACTTCAGGGGCTGCCCTTTGCCTGAAGGCTCTAGTGGACTCAGATAATTGGCGATTTGCTTCGGATGAGATGGTGAATCGGGTTTGTCAGAATGTGGCTGTCGCTTTGGAGGAGAAGTGCACGCAAACTAATTCGCACATGGCCTTGGTGATGGCTTTGGCTAAGCATAATGCTTTGATAGTTGAAGCATATGTAAGACTTTTGATACAATCAGGGTTGCGTATCTTGAAAGCTGGGGTCTTGGAGGGTAATTCTCAGAAACGATTATCAGCTATCCAAATGATCAATTTCTTGATGAAGTGTCTGGATCCTAGGAGCATATTCTCAGAGCTTGAGTTGATAATCGAGGAGATGGATAAGTGCCAGTCCGATCAGATGGCATTTGTGAGTGGAGCCGCATTTGAAGCTTTGCAAACTGCAAAGAAAATAGCTACAGAGAAAGGGACAAAATTTGAGAAGAGTTCTGGTTCAGTTAGTGGATCAAACTTTGGCAGGAGAGACCACAGAGGGAGGAGAAATTTGTCCGGTGCCTATGGTGATCAATCTCCAGCATCTGTATCACCAGAATCACAGACTCTTGATTTCTTTATGGAATATGAATCTTTCACTGAGTCACCTATTTCAACAACTAATGTTTCTTCTAATGAGAATGACCGTGGAAGTGTGAACCGAAAACTCTGGAGTTTTGAGAATGGAGGGGTGGATATATCTCTAAAAGATGGTTTATTTTCAGAGTTGTCTCAGGGAAGTCCCGTCCACGATGCATTCTCTGATCAGTCTGGGCTGTATGAAAACGGAGGAAGTTACATGGGTGAATTTGCAGGGTTCTTGCCTAGAAGTCCTAGAAACAAACTATCGAGAAGCACCACTCCCAGCCCTCAGGTATTGTGCTAGTACTTGTTTCATTAGTCACTTCTACGATTAGTTAGAAAAAGACTGACCTCCAGTGAACTCTGATGGTGATTTTGGACACCTTTTCTTAATGTGCGGCTTAGGAGGTTTATTTTTCTTGTTATTCTTAACCACAAATTTAGGCATTGAATAGTGACAACGGAGTTTAACCTCCGGGTTCAGAAATAGGCTGGCTACAGTGGTGATTTTCCATTTAAAACATATCTGATAAGGATCTTAAACTGCCACCAATGTTTTCAAAATACAGGTCAGACAGCTTGGGAACCAGTTTGAAGGATTATCCCACTTTTCCCATTTGGAATTAGCTTTAATTAGTGGTTTCATTGTTGTAAAATGACTGTTTCCTCCCTTGCTGTCAAGCGCACATTAAGTCATAGCTGAAATAAGTTGCCTAAATTAATACAGTGATCACAGGCCCAAGGGAGACTAGATTTATTGCTGAGATTCTTGTTCCACACATGATCAATTTACTTATTTACATTTGGTTGTAGGCCTGTGCTCCTTTTTTTGTTGCAGTTGCATGAGATATATCAACATTTGCCAATCGCTACAAATTTACTTGATGTTTGTGATATTGGATTTTGATTGCTAATATAGATTGCATTTGACACCATTTTGTTTGTGTTTTAGCGGTCACGATCTCATATAAATGTTGACAACGTTAGCATCTTCACAACTCCCAGGAAGCTCGTACGTGCTCTCCAGGATCCTAATGATTTGGATTCAGACTTCTCAGAGAAACAAAATGGAAGGTTTGAAAGTCCATTGCCGAGCAAATTTGATTACAGCCCCTCTCCGAGATTAAAACGAAATGGCTTTCAGCATGATGAGGGTTTAGAGGTCGATGAGAATGGAAAGTCGTATACTGGCGTTGAGGAGTTCCAAGGTGCCTCTGAATCAGTGGCATCAACAGATGACATTCCAGTCAAAGCTGATGTGCAGGCATCTCCAGAGGTGATTCGTGGAAATAAACCTTATTCTAATAAATTTTGCACTGAAAAAGATGCGAGGAAGACTTCATCTATTTTAGCTGTTGGGTTCTGGATTGCTTTGCTAGCAATTTTTGCCTCGTTAATGGGCATTTATCTGCAAGATGATGACCATCATATGGTTCCAACTTAGTTCTGACATTTGTATCAAAATCTTCCAATTACCTTGTATTAGGTCATTGTGAAAATCCTATGTTTCTCTGTAGTGTAAGGTAGTCAATTGTTCAAACTATGAGTTGGATGATTATGTGCTTAATATTAGGAAACAATTTCTGTTGTTGCAACCTTTTTTTTTTTATCATTAAACATGTTCATTACAGAACAGAATATTGTTCCTTAAACTTCACCTGCAAAATCAGTTTGCTTATTTTTCAGAAGAGGAAGGGGAGAAACTATAGAAGCAGAGACAAGAATTGTCCTCTGGACAGTGAAGTGATATGTGATGCAAGAAACTGTGCCTTCTCTTCACAAACATGAATGGTTTGCAGCATGTGTTTCGTTTCTTTTCAAATTTTATGATAACAATTTATGTATATGGGTTACGAAAAACCATTTCTGATATCTACAGCTCCTAGGAAGATGTAGATATTGATAGTCAAAAACAAAATTAACCAAATTGCAAGGTGCTGAGAATTTGGTAAACTACTGAGCTTGAATTATTGAAAACGAGAGTCGATGAGAAAAGCAACCGGTTGATGACTGTGAAGTCGGGTCGTGAGCTGGTGTAAATCCTGCTCATCTGCTCAGTTAAATTCTTATAATTATCGTTTTCTTCACCCTCCATTTCCTCACTCTAGTAGACTGTCTTTTCATTTATCATCATTCTTCTGATTTCTCACCTCCCAGCCAGTAAAAAATCCTTCTGAGCCCCAAATTGCCCCGCCGTTGGCCAGAACCAAATCCACTTTTTCTAAGGCCAGGATGAACAATGCCGAAACTTGATAAGAACATAGGCCTCTGCAGAAGTCTTATCCCTCTAATCCATATGCATAGGTTGCTTCTGGTGTGCTTACTGTAAGATGGCTAATAAATAATACAACCCCTCATTTGGATCAATGAAGATTTCGAGTTTGAGACAATAAGCTCGGAGCTTAAGTGCTTCCATTTCTCCATGGAGACTCAATGCATCTTACTTCAACCACATCTTTTGCATCAGTGCGTACATTTCAACCTGCATCAACGCAGACAAAAAAAACTTCATGAATTCACAGGAAAACTTTACAAGACAGCTTTAAGAGAACTTTGTTGGAAATTGAGAAACTTAAAACAGTTTCGGGAACATGTCAGCCTATTCTTCCTTTCAGCTTTTAGCATCACTGCAACCTGATACTTTACAAACGATTTTAGTTCATTTCTTTTATCACTGAAAATTTATCTGTCAGGTTATATTTTTATTTACTGAGTAGACTGTTTTCTGAACCCGATTTTCTGCACAGGCTCCGCCAATGTGCATTCCAGCTGAAATATTTCTCAAACTCAAAGCAATTGGTGCTCGTGCTCCAACAGTTGTAGTTCATCTGGCCATTCAGGGAATTTTCCGTGGGTTTAAGGACACTAAGTCTCCTGTCCAATGTCTAGGCAGGTGTTTGGCTGGAATTATTATGAAGTACCAACAGGTGTTTGGTAATATGATTTTGACAAGAACAAACTAAACCAGCTACCCAAAGAAAACGAGAAAGGGAAAGGGAAAGAAAAATGAACAAACTAATGTATTGTTGATTTTGAATTTGATATCAAAATCTTTTATTACAAAATATCCCTTCCAATCTTCACCAGGTTTCACGACGACAGGGACCAGCATTGCAGCGGGGCCAGTGCAGATAAAATAGTTCTTACCATACTTCTCAGCAAATGAGCCAGGGCTTCCAATGTAATTATCTTCGAAACCGATCTGTATCACCCTGAAGAAAAGCTCTTTTCCCTGAAATGAACCGCCAACCATTTTTGTGACTCGTTGGATTTCTCAGTTGCAGATGATCTTATGACATAAATAGACAACAAGCACACGCAGTTTAATTGAAATATTCTGTTCACCAGTATTTGTATAAGTAAAACCAAACTATCTATGTACTGGAGTCGATGCCTAAAAAGTACAGTTTTCAAACAAGAAAAACTTCATTCACAAATCTCCTGTAATATCACTTGTATTTGTGAAATTTTACGAGCTAAGATGACAATTTCTTTTCATATTCTCATTTATAAAACATTTAAGGAAATGGGTGATTCTGAAAATGATGAGCCATAGTAACAAGCTAAAAACTTTCTCGAAATTGATTTCATATACTATATGCTAGAGCCATTTGATCTTGGGCTGGAAGTAGAAATGACACGCACATACCTGATCGATCGCTTCATATTTTGTAGGAGAGGTGTAGTAGAATGCTTTCAACCTCTCTTCTGGTGGAGCAGCATAAACTCTACCAAGCCTATTCTTCAAAATTGTGAAGGGCTCATCTTGCACTTTCCATGATCCAGGTTTCTCTTCAGGCTCGAAATCAAATCAAACATTCTCGGAGACTCTACTTTCATTACTTCAGACGCAGATAAAACTTCGAAAGGTGAAGATAAAGGAGGCCGTGTTCAGTAAGAACATTTTCCGAGTCCTTGGATCCCTGCCATTGCTCGCCTTATGAATTTGAGATGACGAAGCATAGCCCTAGTTAGAGTCACATCCTTTCGACAATTATTCCTTACTATCACTGCTGGTGCCATGTTCAGTGGATAAAGTGAGACTACAGATGTTATGTCAAGAGGTCCACTGCTGCAGCTCAATTCAACCTTCAACAAGCCGGAAAAACAAGCATGAGAGTTTCAGTCCTTGAGCAGGCGTTGATCCTCCTCCCCCCAAAGAAAAGCAGGGTGCAGCTTTAATTCTACAACCCCCACCCTACTTCTCCCTTCTTCCTCTTGCCACTGAACCAAGGAAGATTTTGATCAATGGTAAAAGAAGTTCAGTTACTGTGAAAATAAATGGATCCAGGCTCATGATTCCAAGACAAAATGCCAGGAAATAAAATTTGAAGGGAATTCGAGTCTTAAACTGAACAACCCTACATAGTTTTAAAACAGCATTTTCTCGTTCTTGGCATTGATTCGTCAACCATTTTTACCTTTCCAAAATGAAAAATTAATAATATATTAATTGATAAAATTGTCACTTGACCCTGTCCTTAACTTGTTATTGCAAAGTCTGAAAATCAAACAAATAAAAAACCTTAAAATTAGCTTTCCTCTAAAAAGAACCCGATCAGTTTCAGGCATGAACTAGTTTAAAGAACTAAGATATAAGCTGAACAAAATGATGTAGCCAAGAAAATACCTGAATAGCATCAATGGAGTCAGAGCCAACATCCTTTACAGTCCATTCAGAAGAAGAAACGAGTGACCCTTTGGAACCGCCTTCAGAGGAATCACTGATGACAAAACCAACGCCTCCTTCAGCTTGACTAGAATCCTTTTCATTACCAAGAAGTGTAAAAAGAACGAACCTCCTGAAAACCATCATCCTTCCAATAAACTTTTGGCCTGGAAGACGTGACATGAGCATTAGGTATCGTGTCCCTCACAGAGCTGCCATTTCTAACAGTTAGAGAACACTGTTGGATTCCTAGAATTTGATGCCTTATCTACCTGACGTACAAGACGTGTAATATTTTGCCCTTCGAACGAAGGAGGATATTTTGTTAAACCCCAGTACATTAGGAGCAGCAGCCTTTCCCATCCATCAAGCTAATTTGGATTTGGAGGGTAGAATTTGGATTATAAAATCTGCCGATTGGATTGGGAAGTCAGATTACAGATTGACTCTGAAGCACAGGGTGCTTACAAGCGCAATTCAAATCATGTTTTTTTAAAAAATAAAATGTATTTTATATATATTTTTATATCTAGTGTAAAAATTAATTTTTAAAAATAAAAATATATATTATTTTAATATATTTTCAAACAAAAACACATCACTCAAACACCCCCATTATAATCTTCGCGAATCCTACATAAAACCCTAGTCATTAATGGCAACAGAAGGGCATACAAGAAAGGATGTGCTCCAGTTTTCACCGAGGAGAAACACACCTTTAACAAACTCATAACACATCCCCAATACATTGCACAACTCAGATGCGGGCACTGGAAGAAATCAAATTCATTCGCCAAAGATGCTCATAGCACAAAAAACCAAACACATTTTTCAATCGAAACAACAGAACTAATTGAAACCAACCATCACATCACTTGGATTAGAAATGGCATATACATATCTTTTCTTTGACTCTAAACAAAATCGTTTTAAAGTGATACAGTCAAGACAAAAGCGAAGTTGCCATGTGCAAAACTAATCTTCATCCATCCCTCCTCCGGGTGCAGCATCTCTCCTTGGACCACCAGCTGGTTTTGCCATTATAATCTGAATAGCAGAATGGGAAAAATAAAACAAAGCAAGCTAAATTCGCAATTCAAATTGGTGTTCAGTTCCATATATATGGCTATAAATCAATTCCACTGTTATCTCATACAAGAATAATAGACCAAAACTATCAGCTGAATATAACCTAATATTTTAGTTTTATAAACTGCCCCCCTGAAAAGATTGGATTATAAAAATCTAAAGTGCAAGCAAACCAAGCTGCTCAAGAACCTAAAAGTTTAGCAGATATCAATTTCAAATCACAAGGAAAGGTGACAGATGCAATAATTAAATACCTGGTCCACACGCAATACAGTACAGGCAGCATCTGCAGCATATTTGAGAGCAAAAAACCTGTCCAAAATTGGGGGAGGAAAAGATTGAGTTTGTATTTTATATAGACATAATTTTAGCTTGACAAATGATAGTTCCTGATCTATATCAGTTAAGAATTAATTACTCGAATTCACAATATCTGATCTGAATCTTGAAATATGCATTCTTGTAGAGAACCTAAATGGAAGGAAACCCTAAGATTGAGAATGGTACAATAAAAAACTAGTGACCAATATCATATGGCAGAATAAGATTCTTTTATCCTTATTTTTTATGATCAGAGGCTCATCTACCCTGCTGATAGATGAAACATGCAAAAAAATTTGGTTTCACAGACCCAAATTCTATGTATGCCTGCCTTGTTTAACTACACAACTAACCCTTTCAAATCGAAGTTTCTATTGAACAACAAGGCATATAAGAAAATGATTGCTAACAATCACAGCAGACTAAAGCACAATATTATATACATAAACACACAGAGAAAGTTAGCATAAAAAAGGTCATGGAAAAAGTTCCATTAAGCCCTAAACTGCAACAAGTGGAAGAAACAGCATGACATGCCAATATTTCACAGAGAAGTGTGGATGCTACAAGATAGTGATAAACATACTTTGTGACATAGAGGTCCCAGATATTAGTGGTTGATACATCCTTGAAAACACCTTCCTCCAAGTCGATGCCCACTTTGGTATTTCCAGAAGCATGTTCAGCATAGAGAGAAGATATGATCTCCATTGCATTTAGTCCAGCATTCTCAGCCAGTGTTTTAGGTATCATCTCAAAACTTTCAGCAAACTTTGCAATAGCATACTGATCCAATCTGCAAGAGCAATGGAAGTAGCATATCAACAGATCATTCATGTAATGCCCTTGTGACTGAAGTCTGAATGATGGAAAGTATTTCTATGCCTTCAAAACTTGTCAAAGTTAAAAAACAATCACAGTTATAAAAAAATGACAAACCCAAAGAATTAATACTAAGGGAGATGAACAGAAATAAACAGCTTACCCTGTTTCTTTAAATGAGAATTCTCTAAGTCTTTTGGCCAACTCAATCTCGGTAGCTGCCCCTCCAGGTACTATTCGACTGTCCCTACACATTGCCTGAAAAGAGGGAGAAAATAAAAAGATGTGCAAAGAAATGTTTAGAATTGACTTCCTGCAACCAAATTCTCCACCGGAGTAAATGTTTAGCAACAATAACCTTGTAAGTATTGACTCCATCATCAACAGCTCTTTCAAGGTCATCTAGTATGCTATCTGTACTTCCTCGTAACACCACAGTGCATACAGAGTTGCCACCTTCTTCATTTCTCACAATAGTGACCTGTTTCATATAATTCATACAGAGCATACATCATTTTGAGAAAATAAAGGAAGCGAGGCAAGACAGAGGAAAGGAGAAAATCTACAGCCAAAATGATGGGATCAAGGTGTCTATGAACATACCCTAGCACCACCAATTTCCTCAACCGAAATAGAATCTACACATCCCAAGTCATCTGGGTTGGGTGGACTAAGCTTCAGCTGTTGCAAGAACACAAAAGAATCTCAGAGTGCAACCAAAAGAACTTTCAAGCAGCATGAACAAATATTTCTAACAAGAAAAACAAAATATCTCTAACAAGGAAAAAAAAAAATTAAACAGAAGTGAACGTACGATAGCAACAGCGCCAGTGGTGCGGCAAAATCTTCTCAGTTCAAACTTTGAGCTAATCTTCAGAACCATGAGTCTAGAAGCAAGAATGTCGGAAATAAGAATTGACAACAGAGGTTATGGATGCAAAGAAGAAACTACTTAAGCAACCCGTTAATAACGTTACTATAAGCAAACACAAGTACAGCATGACATGACCTCAATTTGTCCAAATACTCTCCCACAACCCATACAAATGGATATATTCAAAGGAAGAATAAAACAAAACCACAAGGCAGAAAACTTATGTACTTGTAACGTTCACAGAAATGTAATGCCATCTCTCCAACAGCTGCCCCGCTAACAATTACTTTGGCACCAGTTTCTGCCACTGCCTTAATGAGCTCCTCAACTTTAGCTTCTTCAGTTTTAGCATAATTCTCTAGCTGCAAGGCAAAAATTAGGTAGTTGTTAATACACCAAGGCCACCACAAACTTCATTAACTCTTTTTGTACGAAATATAAAGTCTCATAAAAAAGCAGATATATTCCACAACACTGCAAAGGACATGTAGAGAGCAACAAAAAATGCTATTCCCTCCAGACATACCTGTTCAGCAGAGTGAATTAGGACAGTTCCCTTGGTTTCAGTTGCAGAGGTATCAACACCACCAGCAAACACAGCAACCTATGAGTGCACGGAAAAAAATATATTTGAAATTGTTAAATTGCAAGGTTCAGAAGTTCATTTAAAAAAATTAAAAAAAAAAAAAAGAAAACATTAACAAATTCAGAGCAGCTTTGGATTAAATGTTACAGACCCAAAGCATAAAGAGACGGATAAATGCTCACCTTTGCCTTCTCCACTCTCTTTATGGTTCCCACAGTATCACCTTTCAAAACCATACCACGGACTATTGAAGAATTGATCAAACCTCCTCCCACAAGCTTTGCAACCCGGACATTGTCCACATTGAAGTTTACTGGGTTCTTGGGACATACTTGGATGCACGCCTACAATGCAAGAAAAAAGAATCATAATAAAACAACTGATAGAACAGCTAAGTGATAATTAAAAGAGTTTCAGTAAATGTACTTACATCGGCAATGAGGTTACATAGAATATCTTCTTGTCCGAATTGCTTGCTAGCAACAGCAGCCTTCATCCGACAAATAACTTGCTCCTTATTCCTCACATCCATGTTTTCAGAACCTGGCTCCACCAGTTCGCTTAAGATTTCAATTGCCTAAGAGAGCATTTGAAAACAGAGAAAAGAAACATATCAAGTGAGGAAGGTACATGCACACTATACTACGCTCTCTTCAACATAATAAAACAAGTCATTTTTGCAAATTTATCATAGCACCAAATAAACCTTGTTGATTGCTTTATTGTAACCGCTGATGATCTCACTGGGGTGCAGGCCCATCCTAATAAGCTCGTCCGCATTTTGAAGCATCTCTCCAGCAAAAGAGATGGTCAAGTTAGCTCCATCCCCAATTTCCTCTTGTTGGGCCTTGCCAGCTAAGACCAAAATCTTGGCAGCTGGATGCTGAACCTCGAGTTCATTTACAATAGTGGCAGCATCATTGGTGACAAAGAGTTTGTCCAAGTGATTAATAACCATCTTATTCATACCTGATCACAGCCAAAAAACAAAGAAATAGCTTCAAAATAATTAATCCCTGTAAGGAAGGAAAAATATATTGGAGAAAATCCAGAAAAGAAGATCCCCATACATGTGACTAAAATCATTTAGATTTGGTAACTGAATTCCTAATGTATGAACCTAAATCCAAGCCTTTCCTGCCTTCAATTTCAAATTACAAGTGCAAACATTGGTTTCTTTCTCACTTAACAGCTTTTAGATTCACTTGTCATTCATTGATAATTCGAAAACAAAACACATAAATGTAGCAAAAACCCTACTTATCCAGTAGTGGCACAGCACAAGAACTTGGAATGTGAGACAATAAAAAGCAAAAACCCTAAAGACACAGCAAAAACCCAGAAAAGTAGAGGATCCGGAAATATATGGGAAGTACCGTTGGGGCCGAGAGAAGTGCGAGTGATAGCAGACAACTGCTTACAAGCATCGATGTTTTTTAGAACGGCTTCATCGAGACCTGATAAATGCCTGTGTCCTTCTTTTAACATTGATTGCATTCCATATGGTTGCATTGAGAACCCCATCTCTCTCCCTCTCTGATTTTTCTCTTATTTTCTTTTACAGAGAAACTAAAAACCCTAGACCTAGAACAGAGAGAAAGAAGCTTGGAAAGAGTTTCACAAAGGTTTTACGTCCTTTACTGTGTTCTGTTGTGTGTGCAAATGGATGCCAGGGTTCCAGAGAAGACGCCCTAGAAACCTTGATTTTAAAAGTTTCTCAAAGCCTTTACGCCGTCGTTTCGAGTTTTGTAGGGCTGACAAAGTGCCGTTATATGTTAAATTTGTTGAAATAGTGTTTTTTAAGAGTTTATTTTTTAATTTAAAATTATTATTTTAAAATTATTTTTATATAATTTTTTTAAAAAATAACTGATATTTCACGCACAACATTCAGTAAACTTAAAATAAAACTATAACAAACCATCTAGGTGGTGGCCAGTGATAAGAACTTGTAACTAAGAGGTTTGCTCCCTTTATGGTCTCATGTTCGAGTCCTAGGTTGCTCATATGATGGCCACTGAAGACTTACATGGTCGTTAACTTCAGGACCCGTGGGATTAGTTGAGGTGCGCGCAAGCTGGTCCGGATACCCACGTTAAACTAAAAAAAAACTATAACATATTGTCCTGACATAAAAAAAAATATTAATTTTATTGAATAGAAATGGAACCAAACAACCTTGTTTCCCTGCTAATATATTTCAGAAATTAATAACAAACACAAAAATATTAATTTTATTAAATATCAAACAAAAAAATTTATCATATGGTAAGTATTTCTTGAACAATTTTAAAAGCATATGTCCACACAGGTATGGTATCTTCAGATAAATAAACTAATTAAGAAAGGAATTTGACATTAGATTATTAATTATGACAAAAATAGATGATTGGTTTAATGAATTGTGGTTTTTAGGGGTGAGCAAAAAAACTGAAAAACCGATTAAACCTGGAAAACCGGAATAAAAAATTGAAAAAACCAAATCGTAAAAAAACCCGATTAAATTGATTAAAGTTTTAAAAAAATTGACCAGTTTGGTTTTGATTTTTTAAATCTAAAACCAAAAAAATTGAATTGAACCAGAAAAAACTGGAAAAAAAACTGAGCCAAATCAGTTTGAACCAATTTTTGTCCAAAAAATCGAACCGAAACTGGTCAGTTTGAATTGGTTTTGGGATTTTTAAAAAAAATTCAATTTGATTATTTTTTTAAATAAAAATCAAACTGAATAAAAAATAAACATCCTAGCAATTTTCTCTCTAACATATAAAAAAATTATTCGTGCATTGAAATTATTTGAATGGAATGATGATACTATTTAATTTCGTGTCATTAGTCTATACATGACACTTTAAGTGTGTTAATTAAAACATTTTTTATGGGGGAGTATTAATTATATCTAATAACAATATCATTATAATATTTTATTGATGTATAGTTGAGCCTTTATAAATTAACATGCAAATTAATTAATTAAGATAGTATTTAATTTAAGATTGAATAAAAATATTATTTAATCAAGATTATTGATTAACAAAGATTATAAAGTGTTCTCGTAAAAAAAGTTCAAAGTCCTTAAAACTTACTTCCCCTACTTACATATTTTCACTAGCATAGAAATATGCATGTATATATTTGTTTATTTTTTAATTAAAAGGTATGTGAAATTTAAGAACACTACATTTTTATTTCTTTTTCCTTTCACAAACAATTTTAGTGGCCTTTTTAAGTGTTTTCCTTTTCTCCTATTTCATTCATGATTCACGATAAGCCATGCCAAGAGAACAATCTCTTGGATTTTTTTTAATTAACATGATTTAAATAGATTATATATAAATAAAAAATTAAACTAGAAAACATTTTGTTTTACCACCCAAAAAATCTTAGTTTTTTTAGATTTAATTCGTTATTTATGATAGCTAATCAAAGAATGATAACGATGAAAATTAATTTTTATTAAAACTTTTACTTTTACTAACTGAATTTATAAGACCAACAGAAGTTGGGAAACACATAAATTTTAGATGGCTACTTACATACATATAACTATCTTGAAATTGTCATCACACACAATTGAAATAGAATGACACTAATGTTTATCACTCTAACACTTCCAAGCTATTTTAATATTAATATCATTATAATTCCAACTAAGCCCATTATAAATATTATCTTTCATTTCTACATATAACATGCATAACTTACCATTTAACAACAAACTACTATTATCATTTTATGTGATGTTATTGTTCACATTATAAACAATAGTGCCACTATAATGACATAATATAAATATATTATAAGATATTCAGTAAAAAAAAAAAAATTAGATTATTGTTAATTGGATGTAATTGTAACTAAATTGCATTACCCTAACTCTAATTGACAAAAATCATATCAAATCCCCAAAATTTAACATTAAAAATATTCAACAAAAATTAAACATAAATTCATTATATGAAATCTAATTGATATTTTTATATTCAAATGTATTAAATCAAACCCAAAAGTATAGCAAATTAGTACAGTTCATAAAAAATACCAAATTCATCAACTTATCAACAATTCAATGAAACGTATAGTTCATCATAATTCAACTACATTCATGTCCTCTTATGTGAAATCATTAAACACAGTTAATTACATTATTAGTCAATTCTAACAACACACACAAAATTCATAATTTGACAACTTAATAATAATAATTAAACACAACATATAATTAATTGAAAAAATTCATTCAACTTATTTTCATGTTCAACTATATTAAATCAACCATAATTGATGATATTCTTAATTAACTTAACATTAATTAAATAAACCCTAAATTCAACCTAAATAATTATTTATTTAAACCAAACCAAACACAAATTTATAGCAATTTAATATGTTTACCTTTCTTCTAGGACTAGAAAAAAGGTTGGGGAGGTGGCAAAAACAAAGGGAAGGATCAATTTTGAACCCAAAACATGTCAAATGATACTTAGAGGCTAGCTTAGGTTACATTTTTTTGTTGTTTTAAGGGCAAAATGAAGTATTTGGTGGATTTTTTTTATGGAGACTGTGAGAGCATCGTTTGATTTTTAAAGGGAGGGCATCTGGTACATGTGTTCGTTGATCTAGAAAAAAGTTAAAACTTTAATTAATATCATATTTTAGAAGCGCGATATCTTAAGTTGTCGCGCTTCTAAATAACAATATTTACTAAATATCATACTTTAAAAGTGTGACAATATCAAAATGTGCTATTTTATTAAATATTTTTCAAATAATATTATTTTGCTAAATCTTCGTGTTTATTGTGCTATTTTTTTAAACCATAATCTAAGCACTACCTATTCTGGGTTGGGCCTGGATACCCACCATCTAGGTTCTTATTGGGCCAAATTTAGGCTTCACTAAAAGGCTCAAATGGTGTAAGGTAAGGCCTTGTCAACTCTACCCATTAACGGGACCCAATTACTATTGGATAATTACTAGCAAAGCTGAGGGGTAATTTCGTAGTATACCACAAAAAAGGAGACCCCAAAACCCTACCTCATAACCCCTAGACCATAAAGCTCAAAACCTCACTTTGCCCACTCTGTATGAAAAACCCTCCACCTCTCTTCCTCTTCACCTAAAGAACAGCAAATAATGAGGCCACCAAGAGGCGGCGGATTTAGGGGCGGTAGGGATGGCGGTTTTAGGGGAGGTAGAGATGGCGGTTTAGGGGAGGTCGAGACGGCGGGTTTAGGGGAGGTCGAGACGGCGGGTTCAGGGGCGGACGTGGCGGACGTGGCGGCGGGTTTCGTGATGAAGGCCCTCCTTCTGAAGTAATAGGTGTGCTCTTTTTTATTCTATTTTCCCTCTTTAGCTAGCTTGTTTTCTTTCCTGTATATGCTTTCTAGTTTGTTTCAGCTAAGAAGGTGCATAAATGTGTTTTAAAGTTTTGAACTTCGAAAGATAATGATTGAGATTTAGCTGCAACTGTGAAGAATGGTAGCTGATGGGTGAACTGAAAATTAAAACTTTTTATAGCATTTGATCAAGGAGGGACTGGTATTTGTTGATTTATTGACTGGTTTTGTTTTTTTGTAGAGGTTTCATCGTTTCTTCATGCATGTGAAGGAGATGCAGTGACAAAACTAACCAATGAGAAAATCCCATACTTCAATGCTCCGATCTTTTTGCAGAATAAGACCCAGATAGGGAAAGTTGATGAAATCTTCGGTCCCATTAATGAATCTGTGAGCTTTCTTGCTTTTCTTCATGTTACTTATATATTGTAGTAGCTTTCCATTTTAAAGATTTAAATTTTTTTATGCTACGATTGCAGTATTTTTCTATCAAAATGATGGAAGGAATTGTGGCAACTTCGTATGCTCCAGGGGATAAGTTCTATATTGACCCGAGTAAACTCTTGCCTCTTGCAAGATTTCTTACACAACCAAAGTATGCTTCTTGTCCTTTTCTATGATACTGAAATAAAGCTCCATGTTTTCCTTTGTTGAACATTCTACTACTATACTATTCTGTATTGCTTGCATTCTGTGGGGATTTGGATGTTTCTCGTGAAAACTCTGCCATTACATCATATGTGATACGTTATCTTTGCATCATAGGAGATGGCTTAAGTTATTTTAGACTGTGCATATTAGATTCAGTGACTAATGAGTCCATTGGTTGGAAGTTGCTTAATTCCAAATTTTGGTAATGTTGTCATTGGCTTGTTACGTGTCTTTCCTCTATGTATTGTTGCTTGTAACATTTTCTAGAAATATACATGACAAGCACTGGCAACACATATTGTTATATATATCAGTTGTGAATTCTATACATGTCCTGAGAAATAGCTGCAAGAGGTTTGCAGATGTTATTCGTCATTTGTGATAGTTTGTAAACATGCTATGCCCAAGTATCAAAACATTTTTTGAATTACTCCGGACAAACAACTGAATCCATTTATGATTTTTTGCTTGACATATAGATGGTTGTTACTCAAACTTAACGTGAGTGGGTTTATTCCAAGTATCTGAGCTGTGGAAGAAATTATGGGGTATTAGTTAGATACCACATAATATTCTGCAATGATCAACTGAGTGTTGTGTGTAACTTAAGGATTCCAACCCTTTGTGTTGTTTTGTTTCACATATAGATTCAATTGCTGAAAATCAAATCCTCTTACCGGCCTTTACTCTACTGTATTCTTTCGCACTATATTTGCATATCATGTCTGGTATCTGACCATGTTCTCGGTGTTTAGAATCTTGTCTAATTCAATCAAATTACAACGTGTCATGTTTTTTTGCAGGGGACAAGCACAAGGTGGCAGAGGTGGTGGTCGTGGAGGAAGAGGCAGAGGCGGTTTTGGTGGTGGCAGAGGTGATTTCCGTGGGAGAGGCAGAGGCAGAGGTCCACCAAGAGGTGGTGGCCGTGGACGTGGTGGTGGCTTTAGGGGAAGAGGGAGGGGATAAAACAACTTTCTGTAATATTTCCAGCGCGCATGCCCTTTTAAGTTTTAATTTCAAGATGCAATGGGCAAACAACAATCAACATTTGGATTCTGACTTGAAGAGATTTGGTTTTCTGCAGTAGTTGTTGTTGCAATGTAATTTTATTTTAAATTCCATGAATTGCTGATATCTTTCAGAATCTGGTCAGAGCTTTCATTCACAAAATGGGAGGATCACGGTGCCTGTAGAGATTATATAGTGCTTTCAGGGGTTCAACCCTCTGTAATTCACTGAAGGGGGCGCGATCTTCTACATATTCGTGAATCATATCACTTTGTTCACACTGCTATCTTGATTTTTGTTTCCCTTTGAATAATTCCGTCTGTGCTAGCTTCCTTTAAGTAAAAAAGAAAAAGAAAGAAAAAAAATAGCATTAATTAGCTATTAGATCCTACTGCTCCATTCCCCGCGCTGTGCGGATCAAGGAGGCCGCTGTGTCTCTTTTGATTAGACCTTAATCTATGGTCATGGATTTTAAGCAACCTCTCCAAAATTGGTGCCACCTTTTTTAGTATTATAGTGAATGTCAACGCATTTTGATGGAAGGGTACTCAACCGATTCCTGAGTTTCAAGAATTGGATCTGAGATCTTGAATAGAAGCACACTGCCGAGTCTTATCTTTTCACTGTAGGGTCAACTCCATAAAGTTGTATTCAAAATCATATATAATATGTTTTGAGTATATTTTGTGTCAATTGGTTTTTTTTAAAATTCAAAATGTCGAACTAAATCAAATAATCTTAATGAAAATTATAATTCATTGCAAAACTAATTTAAACTAGGCAAGAAGCTTAACAAAGCTAAAAAGTAGAATAAAATAAAAAAATGTTTACTCTTAACACAACCTAATATTCTTTATAAAGAACGGACAAAAACTCAGATAGGATAAGAAGTAATAAATTAGAAAAAATAAGTAATGCCTAGCTAGAAACAACTCAATAATTGTTTTTCACATGTTTATAGGATTTCTCACAAAATTAATTTGAGATTTGAAAAAGATGAATAAAAACTTATAATGTGATTGTTTGAAAGATGATAGTCAATGTTGAGAAGTTTTTTAAAAATACTAAACATTATGTAGCATTTAAATAAATAAATCCAAAATATAAACCTAGTCCCTTATTTTTTTTAATCAAATCTAAGTAATGTAACTAGTCAAATCCAATGAATTTGTTTGATGCTAGGGTTTCTTGAAGCTTTTCTAGCGCGAACAAGCTAAAAAGCTACCATCTTGCGATTCTCCATGGGTTTTTGAAAGTTGAAACATATCTCAAGACTGAAATTATGATTAGGAGTCTAATCAAACCCTTAATGTAATTTAGAACTTGCAATGTTTAGGGATAAAGGCCTCAAGGCTGAGGTTTTAGAAGTTGGGTGTAAGTTCAAATCATTCCACCCTAAAAAGCTTACAATAAAACCAAGGAATTCCTCCTCTCCAGTCTCCGTTCTCTGTAGGAGAATCTGCAGTGCATAGAGAAACGCCTTAGGGGTAGAAACTCAGGCGAGGAGGAAACTAGGGCAATACATGTAACGAAACCTTGTTTAAACTTCACAGGTATAAGTGGCCTCGTTGAAGCCTCATCTTTATTCAGAGCAGCAGGCATCTCAGGCTTCCCAACCTCTAAGAACAGTAGCTCGTGCAACACGGTTAACACCTAGAGTGAAGGCTCCCATACGGAGATCACAATCATGGGTTTTGCACATTTCTTTCACATCTTTGAAACCTTTGGTCATGTAATTCTTTAGTTCACAGTTCACCTTCTTTTCATCCCACATGAATCCTTGGATGTTCTGCAATGCACAGACAACAAAAAACATTATTACATGTGCTACTGACAAGGAGTCCTGATTCAGTGTTACATGTAAAAAGTAGAGAAGGTTGTCAGAATATAGGGAAAAAATCCTAGAATTTGGACTTGCTATTTTCTCCTCTTGATCATTCAAGTATTCAAACTTGAATGTATCATCATAGAAAATGCGAATAAAAGGAATAGAAGGCCATGGTGACAAGCTGCAAGGAGATGTAGCTATCACAGAAAAGTGACATTCTATACCTGCACCCACTCGAAGTAACTAACAGTAACGCCTCCTGAGTTAGCATAAATGTCTGGAAGAATAACAACTCCTTTCTTTGACAAAATCTGTGGAAAGACCAAAAAAAAAAAAAAAAAATTATCATTTCACAAAATTTTGTGTGGCCGTCTATAACTCTAAACCTCAAGCAGGCACTAACCTCATCAGCCTCAGGGTCAGTTGGATGGTTGGCAGCTTCAATAATGAACTTGGCTTTAATATCATTTGCATTCTCCCTTTTATCAGACAAAAAGAACAACGTTTAGTTGAAAATTCAGACTTTCAAGACCAATATAAAGGAGAAGGAATATCTTCTCAGTAATCCAAGAAATAAAATTTTATATGCATTTAAAATCTATTTCAGAGGAAAATTCCTCGTCCGTGAATATTTTGATAAGAAAAGAGCTTCTGTTATGACGAATAGACCTGTTGATGACACCTCCAAGGGCTGCTGGAATGAGAATATCACAGTCCTCAACTAGTATTGACTTGGGATCTATGGAATCCCCACCATGGAATCCTTTCACACCCTTATGTTCCTTGGCATGTTTGAGTAGGCTTGGAATATCAATCCCTTTGCTGTTCTCTATAGCTCCAGTAATGTCACTTATGGCAACAATCTTCCCACCCTGCTCACTGATTAGTTGGGCAGCCCAGGCACCCACATTTCCGAAACCCTGAAACCAACACCTCCGTTTAGATCAGGCGACGTGCTAGGGCAAGCAACCCAATGTCTTTGAGTCAATGATCAACTAAGCTGAAATAATGTTCAAAGTGCACCTGTATGACAAATCGTTGACCTGATATGGTCTTCCCATGCTCATTAAGCAGGGCTTCTGTTGCGAAGAGCACTCCTTGTCCAGTGGCAGCATCTCTGCCTAGAGATCCACCAAGATCCTAATTTAAAACAAAGAAGAAGAGAACCAAAAGGACCGTCAATTTATTGCAAGAAACAAATTTCATCAGCAAGACTAAAATGCTGCAATTTTAAAAGATGCCCATTTAGATGGACTAGGAGAAACTCAACAGATAAAAAAAAAATTCAATACTAAAGCCCTGTATCTCCCATCATAAACAAGAACAAAGCAGAAAGAACTATTTAATGGATTAGATTAAATGTCAACACTCATAAGCAAAGCAGAAAGAACTCCAAAATTTTCTGTCAAACAGCTGGATGGTGTATTAAAAAAATTAGCGAAAGTGGAAGGCTACAGGAAATGACAACTACACTACAATTACGAGTTAAATGTACTTACAATTGGTTTTCCAGTAACAACAGCAGGAGAGTAGCCATGGAATTTGGAGTACTCATCAAGTATCCACGCCATAGTCTGTTTAACCAAATAACAAGCATATCTTAGTATAGTCATCAATGTAGTAAAAATAAACACAGAAACTCTTTTCAGTTCATCTGTTTCGTGCTACAAAGTAATATATCCTTGGCAACAAGACATGCTTTCAGTGCCCAACCTGTGGACCAGTTCCCATATCAGGAGCCGGAACGTCTGTGTGGATTCCTATCAGATCATGTATCTTCTGAGTGAACACCCGGGTAAGTCGTTCTAGTTCAGAGACACTTAACTCCCCTGGATTACATCCTATTCCACCTTTAGCCCCACCATAGGGAATATTTGCCACAGCTGTCTTCCATGTCATGAGTTGTGCTAATGCGTTGACTTCATCCGGATCAACCTAAAACCATCCATAACATTATCAGAAATCAAACTCAATATATACTTGTTTAGCCATGCTCTCTGCAAGATTTGACCACGAAATCTTGCTAAAGAGAAAGAGAACTCACTCTTGGCATTAAATCAAAATAATGCCACAGCTAAAGTTAGGTTATAATGTAAGGTACCTCCGGGTGATATCTGATTCCTCCCTTCATAGGACCTCTGGCATTGTCATGCTGAACCCTGAACCCAACAAAAGATGCCAAAGTGCCATCATCTTTGGGTATGGTACATTCAACCTGCATTTTCCCCTCCATCAAAGTCCATTACAACAGCAGGGACACACATGTTTAAGCCAGTTGTATAGGGTATTAAAAAATTATATAGATTTAAACAACTTCTGTAATCACCTTGATTTCTCTGAACGGAATAAGCAAACTTTTCTCAAGCTTGGAGTCCAACCCCAACAGCCTAGCTGCCAGCTTGAAGTTCCTGTTGGTTGCCACTAATGCATTCATGACTGCTGCTGAAACTGTCTGAAGAGCTAATCACAGAAGTTAGTCCCTTGTTTATGGATAAAGACGAGGAAAATAGACCAATTTATAGCTTCCCACAAAGCAATCAGTCAAAGTCTACATAAAACAGTGATTTGAATATATTATGGAAGATAATACAAGAGATCGACTCCTCCACATCAACAAGATTTAGGACTCCATTAATGTAATGAGAAAACTAATTCATCAGCAATGCCATCAATTTACACCACGTTGTCTATTAAGAATCTGAAAATAAAATATAGCACTTCTGAGAGGAGACTAATCAGGTTCATTTTTCGAGCCCGTCGAGGTCTTGAAAGGGCAAAATTAACAAATGAACATCGTTAGAACTTCATTGGTCAAAGAAGACAAACTCTTTAACAAGTTTCATATATAATCATAATGGTTTATTATATTCAAAGACCTAAGAAGAAATATGCTATAAGTTAAATATCATGGTCAAAGTTAAGAAGTATCAGATGCAATGAATATATGCATGAAGCTTACAAGGCATTCAAAATCATGAAGCAATTAATCTTGCCAAGATCCCAACTCTTGAGGCTCGGATACCTTCCTTGCTCAACATTATCAACTAATCTCTATGAGCCTACAGATTAACGTAAATCAACCAAGACCATCTCTCTCTAAAGTGCAAAAAACATATAGAAAATTATGCAGTAAAGCGGCCACGTTTTTTTCTTTTTTTCTAGTTTTGAAATCCAACGGTATTCTTAGACAAGCTATGGGGACCGAGATTAGTGATCCGGTGACAATTTTGGATCAGCATCTTACTCACCGGAACTAAATCCACCGTTCTCCGATTAACTCAAAGACAAGTCCACGCCAGGATCAAAGAACCATGACACTAAAATTAAAATTGGAAAATGTGGTGGGTGGCAACTCTGGAACGTGACTTTGTTTGACTACAACTTTCGTGACAATGGTTGGAAAAAATAAAAAAAAAATCTGATGTGTATCCAAAGTGCCATCCCCATCAGCGTTTACTACGGGTATGAAACATGTGTAGGAAAATCACTTGAATAATCTTTTGAAATTAAATAAATTATTTCAAATTTAAAATTAATTTCTCTCTAATAATAATAATAATCCCGGAAGGGAAAAGTCCTTTAATTTCAACTTCACATCCTAACTACAAGAATTTCTATCAATTTGGAAAAAAAACTTAAAATTATTATTGTAAACTAAAAAAAAAAAAAAAACAGTTGCAAATCAACCAATTTATTTCAACGGGAATTCGATTAAAACTGTATTTTTTAAAGAATCATTTTTTTTCCATTTAAAATTATTTTTTTAATATTTTTATATATAATTTTGATATATTGATGTAACAAATAATTTTTTAAAAAATAAAAAAAAATATTATTTTGATGTTTTTCCAGTCTAAAAATATTTTTAACCATAATCATTACAATATTTTTAAAGATTTATAATTTAATTCTTAAAAAAACTTATTTTTTTTTTAGAATACATGAATATATCATGTAATTTGCCAATAATGATGTAGCACCTTAAAATGTGTATGTACTTTAACACGATCTATACTTTTGTAATTAACATAAATGTCAAATTGTGTGCTGCTGACATTATTTTGTTTGAAAATAGAGAGGCTGATGTTGCACTTTTATCACATCAATGTACTTACTTATCATTTTGGATTTCAATTTATGAGGATGGCTGCCATAAAAATATCATATATATATATATATATATATATATATATATATATAATTGATTGAAAATATAAAAACATAAAGCATAAAATCGAATATAATTTTTTTATGAAAGAATTTCTAAATTTTCAAAATAAAAATACATAAAAAACATATAATTTTAATCCTCACCATCCCGTTTCTTTTACCAGAGAAAATTAAAAAAAAAAAAAATCAACTTATAAATGGTAACAGATCAGCTCTTATCTACCCGTAATAAAAATTGAAGAAACTAAAAAAAGAAAACAAAAAATGGGAAAAGTTAATCACAAGATAGCAAGATCAAATGGCTATTGATGGGGGGGGGAAAGCATTGCTTTCTGGGTGGCTTAGATGGTGACACATAAGCAAGTATTTAGAAACATGCAAATCACAAATCCCAATCTAGACCGTTGAATTGTTGGAAAATCTGTCCATTTTTTTAAACAAGTTGACCATCATCATCATCATCATCACCACCACCTAGCAAATGGCAATCTTGAACCAGTAAAAAACCCATGGCTCTAAAGACGATGCTTAACTTTCCTGTTAGCAACAACCAAATTAAACACAGAGAAGGGAATGGGTTGCTTACATGGAGTCGTCAAGAGAGAGCAGACAAGCCAAAACTCCAGGATGATGAACCAAAGGCAAGAACATCCATTATCTATATATAAGCTGAGAAAGAAGGAAAGTTGCCTCCTTTTTTGTTTTCTCCGTGCTTTGTATCAGCATAAAGGGATGGATTCGTAGGTGGGTTTTTGGTGAAGGATCAGAATTGAATGGGAATTAATTATGAAGATCATGATCGGATTTGGTAAAGTGGATTTCATTTCCTAATTTTCTGCGTGTGATAGCAGACAACGTGACTGTCTTGATCAAAAGCTAATCAATGTTGCCGATGTTCATGGCAGAGCAGATTAAAGCACACCCACAAATAACTTGTTCATAAAAAAAAATTAAAAAAAAAGTGTTTTTCTTTTCTGATATCGGTATAATTTAACGAAAAAAAAAAACAAATACTTGATTTGTAAGAACAAAGGTAGGAACAACTGAAGAGTCCAGAAATTTAACTTAAAATGTTATTTTCGTTTTTTCATGTAATTAGATAAATCCAACGCAAATGAAAAACTAAACTCTTAAAAATAATATTTTTCCCTCTATGATAAAATATTCTCGAGTTATTTTTTCATATCAAAACTAAACCGATTGTATTTAATTTAAAATAAATTAATGATATCTGAATGAGCATATGTAAACAAGAAAAGTGATCAGAATAACTCATTTATACTAAACATGCATCAAACCCTGAACTCAACGTCATTATGCATTGATAATATATATATTTTTTATTTTTAAAATTATTTTTGATATATATATATATATATATCGTGAGGTCACGGGGGCATGTTGTCATGAAACAGTGAAGCCCAGAAGAGCAAAAAGAAGGATAATAAAAGTGGAAAAAAAGTGCAGGGAAAGAGGACGTAAGAGCCTCCTCTCTATCCTCCTCCGTCCTCACCTGACAGCAAAGAAGCCAAAAGGATCTGAAATAAAACCAAAATCTTCCCCTTTTGGCTTCGTTTTTGACGCGCAGCGCCTGAAATGGCCAGTTCACGAAAAACTAAACCAAATGCTAACCTAAGTCCCTGTGCATGGGTGCGAAGAGGCAGGTTTTCTCTTGTACTACCAAGAAAAAAAAACAAAACAAAATCCATATGATACATACATATATAAAGATCTTTACCTCAAGATAGTGAAGACGACGACTCGATCTCTTCCAAAATTGATCAACGATGATCCAAGTTGAGCACCAAATCTATGAATAAATAGTGTAAGAAAAAGGAAGAACAGAATGAGAATCAAATTCCTTAAGAATCCAAGAAAGAAGACTTTATTATCTCCCCATGTACTTGCCAAACCAAATCTAAATATTTCTGTTATCATATATATATATGTATCTTCAACATGCTGCATGCTAGCTAGCTTTTCAGGTAAGAATATGATACCCCTACTATGCTCACAAGACAGCCTCAAAGCCACTCTCCATCCATTAATGGTGTCGCAGGTTCTATGCTCTTGGTGATTGATCATCATAAGAGAATGTTTCAAGATAGATAGAAAAGTAAGAGAGAGAGAGAATCATCATACGTGGAAAACAAAATCTTCAAGCCTGGCAAACGTTGCTGCATGGACTTCAAGATTAATGTTCTTGAAGATTTATCAGGTGCTATTTAGGTATGGGGTTTTATAGAGACTGGTCTGGGCAATGTGCCTTTAGTGATTGTGATCATGGTGGTGTGTGAAACAGAAAGACGAGTGTCCATTACTGGTTATTTAAATCTTTAATTGCTTTTCATGTACCGTCGTTTCTCAGCCAAAAAGACTACATAAAGAAAGAGAAGAACATGCATGCGCCTTCAAACACGACAAATTAACGATCAAAGTCTGGTGAAATTGCTGTATCGGCTTTTCAATTATTGGTGCACGTCGATATATATTCTTCTTAGCCATGGAATTACTGTGATGATTCAATTCAAGGAGTCTAATACTCCTGGAATTGTTAAAGCTTCTAATTTAACGCCTGAAAACAACTACTCTCGAGCACGAAAACAACTACTCTAGCTAGCCAGTTCATATCATTCATGACTAATCCTAGCTAGCGAGCTCGTAACATTCACGACGGCGCAACTCTCCCTCCGGCCGGCCACTTTACAGAGAGAATACAAACGATTCGATCACATCTTCTATATAATATTATTCCATTCCAAGAGTGGGCACAGTAGATTGTTAGTGAAGACTTTCCTAGGCAATTTCCAAGATGGAGTGGTCTTTAGCCACACAATTAAGAGAGATCTGATTATTTTTTTTCATTATCATTTCTTTCTTCTCCATCTTGATTACCTTGATTATTAAGTTGATTTGTTCCTCTATATATCCTCATGTTAACATTTATAAGAAAAATAACTTTTATTGTGAGCTAGGAGAGAAATGCTTTGTATAAAGTATATAAAGGCCACAGGTTAAATGAAAATTTTATATAATTTAGTTTAGAAAGCTCCTAGTGGACTTCTATGGAAGCATAGACGAGAAAGGGGGATCTCTCATTTTGATTCTGCAATATGACGAAGCTTTGTTCTTCTTTTGTTTTGATACCTCGATGGAACCAAAGGCCATTAATAGCTTTCGTACGAGTCATGGCCTCATTCTTCTTCGTGACGTATTTGCCTTCCATTAATTTAAGTTCGTGAGATCATCAACACTCATGTCAGAAAGTAATTAGAGTTTTTTTTATAAATGATGATATTAAATGCTGGTATTCCATTTATATTTAAAAAAGTATAACCAAAAGTAAAAAAAATCATCAATATTCAAACTTCAACTTTTTTTTTTATTAACAAGAACTAATTGACGAGGAAAATACATTGTTTCTCTTTTCACAAAATATTGTTCACTTGAACAATATATTTTTTCTCTAAATATTTAGTTTTTTTTATTTTTTATTTTATTATTTAATATTGAATTTGCTTATCCTTATCCCATAACCCGGGTCATAGATTTAAATGATTAACTTGGGTTTTTTTTTTAGTTGATTTTTTTTTTCTTCAATTCCATTCTTTAACATTTGGTTGATTTGAAACCAAATTTGTTTTCTACGAGGTTATCTTAGTCTCATTTCTTAGGTCACGGGTTTGAAGGGTTAACTTGAGTTTTTTATTTTTGTGTTTTCTTAATTTTTTTTAATTTAATCCTTCAATATTGGGTTGATTGAAAAAAATTAAAATTCATAATCTACTTTGAATTTTTTATTAGATTATCGCAGTCACATGACCTAGGATGCAGGTTTGGTAGGTTAACCCGAGTTGACTCAAGTTGTTTGTTTTTTGGTCTTTTTTGTAATTGATTTTTTTTTAATTTCATCTCTTAACATTGAATTGATTGAGAATTGAGTTTTATAAAAATAAATTTGACCTACTCTTCCCCTAGCCTGAGCCTATGGCAATATCGAGCTCTTTCTAAGGGTTGAGCCCATGAGAGTTTTGAGTTATTCCTTATTTAGAGCATGTGACACTCGAATTGTAAAGTAATATATATGGTTATAAGGGATGTTCCTAACTTGTGAGTTAGAATTTGCAATGTCATGAATTATTGATCAACTCCCCAAGCTTGCAATGTATATGGAGTGATTGACCTCCATGTGTTGAAACATTAGTTTAAACCCCCCAATCTTTGAAACTTGAAAGGCTAATCACACTTTCCAAGTAGCAAGTAATCAATCCTTAATTTTTTTTTATGTAATTTGTGATTGTTGATGCTAGGCTTCAAAGACTAATAAGATAGTATTTGATATGTTGGATAAAGAAAGACTAGAGATGATAATTGTTTTTGTGAAGTTGTTTAGTGTACCTTTGAATATTATAAAAATCAATTTTTATCCTATCCAAGGTTGTTTTAATGGAGAAATTATTTTTCCAATTAAAAAGGGCAAGATAATCAAGTCCAATTCTCTATATAAGGGTTAATTCAGGTTGATTTGGCCAACATAATTTTCGAAACTCGACTAGGGGGATTGACCTGTGTCATTAGTCTAGTTGATAATTGATGCGGGTCAATTTAATGATAAAAATAATTATTATCATAGTTTTAAAACTTGAATAAAGGGCCAACCCGAGGCAAGTTCTAAGTCACAGGTCGGGATAATCATTGACTCCAGTTAATATAAAAATAAAAATTATTATTATTATCATAGTTCTGAAACTCAAATGAGGGGTCAATTGGAGCTAAGCTCAGGTTAGGTTGACCATTGATCAAGGTTAACGTAAAGATAAAAGTGATTATTGTCATAATAATTTTAAGATGTATTTAAATCTTATCCTACCCAATTATGCTCTCTCTCTCTCTCCCTCTCTCTCTCTCTCTCTCTCTCTCTAAAGATAGAAACCCTTAAGTTTAATCTTTGTTTCCAGTTCTTTGAATGAGAGTTATTGACCACAGTCAAGAATTATTGGCAAATGGGAAGCAAGTACTCTTCATGTTAATGCAAGAGGCGGCTATCATTATAAAGTTGCTGCTGCTCCTTGTAAAAGCTAGCTGGGCCTAGAAAACCATTGTTGTTTATCTTAATTTTTGTTTGTAACACTCAAGTTAAGCAGCTGGAGATGGAGACGAAGGGTCAAAAAGATGGATTCCACTACTTCAACTCTTGGAAAACCATTGCCCTGACAGTGTGCTTTGAGATAAAGGAAAATTGATAGAAAGTGATCCCCCACCGAGCCCTTTCCGCCCCCTCCATTATCCACCCCCAAAAGCTTCTTGCTTACATGCACACAATTCTAGGGCTCCATCGTCGTTTTATGTTTTCCATCTAGGTTCCAATAAGACTCAGATTCGAAAAAAAAAAAAAAAAAAGATCGATGGTATTTTGAGTTTTATATTCGTTTTTGAGGAAATCCAATACTCTTACTTCCTGCACAAGGAAACTTCCAGCAAATATATCTGTCTTCTCTCTTTCTTTTTCGGCCTAGTTTCAATAAAAAAAAAAAATTATTTTTACGTCAGAATGCTCATTGTGAGGTAAGGTGGCTTGAAGAAAATGAGACTGCTATTTTGATGATTTAGAGGGTGTTTTCGAGTATAGTATTTGTTATTTCTTAAAATGTTTTTTATTTTAAAACATATTAAAAATATATTTTTTTATTAATATTAACACATTAAAATAATTTATAATAAAAACAATGTAAATTTTTTCAAAAATATTTTCCATCACAGTGCAAACCCTATTAATTTCAAATAAATTGGGGTGAGCAATAAAATGTATTCCCTATAGGAACTACACTAGAAATTAACCAAGTTGATCAATCGAATAAAGTGAATAGTACTACGTAAAAGATAGGTTGATTCTTTTTCTTTTTTAATTCTTTCAATTAAAATGGCTACTAAAGTCCAAAGATAGAAGTGGTGAGATTTGCTAGATATATCTATGAAAGTGTGATAATAATTATTTTTTAAAATATATTTTATTTTAAAATATTTTTGACACCCGTATATCAAAATAATGTAAAAATATTAAAAATTAATTAAAAATATTTTTTAAATACAAAAATAATTAAAAAAAATACAATGGGACCACGGTGTTGAAAACGAAGAGGCGTGAAGGGTATGATGGTAATGGGAGAGGCCACTAGCGAGGGAGAAATTAATGTTGATGGAAATCCGTCTCAGATTCTATGACATATCACCACTTCCATAAGCACAGCTCATGCCTCCTGTAAATAATGTCAATAGATTCCTTCTTGTCTGGGAATCACATCACATGCTGACCACTAACATTTTGCCCTAATTCAATTATATTCATCTTATTTACAAATGTAAACGCTTCTAGAAGTTCCTTTCATTAATTTTAACTCTAAAATATTATAATTTTTTTTTTATCTAATCTTGGATTTAATTAGCTTATATTTTCATAGGATATATAAATTGTCTTTCATTAAGTTCCAACTTATTAATTTTGGATTTGTTTATTGATTGTTTCCTAGTTATTTACAGATAATTTAAACCTGTTATTGTAATTGTTTTTGAATTTTTACGGAATAAGACTATGTATTTTTATAATTTTGATTAAGATTTATCTAATTTTAGATAAAAATGAGTAAAAAAAACAGAAAATAATCACTTTTAGAGTTTTGATGTTTGTTTTAAACTCGAAACTATAGCTTTCTATCCGTCACATAGATTCCATTGTACTAAAGAAGCACGATATTAACTTTTGTATTTGGATCATTATCAAAAATAAAAACATTTGCTTTTTGCTGCAATGGTCGCTATTAGAGCTTGGATTGTTTTGATTAAAGAACTTTCTATGTCATTTTGTATGATAAAGACATTGATTATAACATGAGACCTCCTGATCCATCGTCTATTTCTAATTAAATATAAAAATGTAATTGTAGTTGTTTTTTAAAGTGTTTTTCATTTAAAAATATATCAATATAATATTTTTTTAATTTTTTAAAAGTTATTTTTGAAATCAACGCATCGAAATAATCTAAAACTACAAAAAAAATTTATTTTTTTAAAATATAAAAATAAACAGGCCTAAATAAAATATTTACCCTCTACTTGTGTCGTTATTTCACTCTCTATTTTTTATATTTTATTTTAATTTTAGTTTCCATAATTCTTTTATATAAAATCTTGAACAAAATTCTTGGAGTTCGGCCCAACTCCAATACTCTCTATAAGTTGCCATCTAAAATAAAAAAGCTCAATTCTCGGGACAAGAAGAGAAGCCCAAGAACTCAAATAAAAATGGTAATTATTATACATGTATAAAAGAAAACGGTGTTTTCATGCGAAAATGACATTATTTTAAATTTGTGATTTTGTAGTGTTCATAAAATTGTAATTTTTATTTTTTTATTTATATTTTGTATTTTTATTATTTTATACTCTGTCTATTTATCATCAATTTTCTCTCTCTTGTCTTTGTTTGTTTGTAATATTTTTTAGTTTTTATTTTTTTCCTTACACTTTTTTTAGAAAAAATACTATTTTTTTATTTTTTACACTTTAAATATTTATTACTCTATACTTTTTGTTATTATATTTATTCTTTTGTATTTTTTTTTTTGAAAAATTGTTATATAAGGCTAAGAAAATAATGTTTCAATGTAACAATTACAATATTATTTTATTTTTCTGCTACGTTAAAAATTAGCTTGAAATCTTATATATTTATATTAAAAAATATAATATTAATTATATAAAAGCATCAACTTTTTGATTTACAGTTATACTTTTTACTCAATGTAAAAAAATGCGTTAATAACACTTATATATTAATTTTTTTATGTTAAAAAAAATATTTGACTTGCATCGAGGCGAATTAAATAAACATGTTAATATTTTATTTTATTATTATTTATTAGCATGAATAATTCTCAATATATTTAATTAAATACATGCATAAACCTTTGAATTTATAATTAGAATTGAAACAAAAAAACACATTTTAGAAGTCTACATATTTTGTTTTTGCCAAAAAAAAAAAATCTCCTACCCACAATAAAACACGGTTAAATACCTAGTCATAACAGAACGTCCACCTCCATTTACCCGACTGAAAATAATACAGACAGACTTATTTTTATGGAGATGAAGGTGAAAATGGGTAAAAAAATACAATCAATAAACTAAATTAGTAGTATTGTGCTGTAAAACTCTAAAACATCGGCCCTCCATTAAAGATAATAATTCATCCACTTTCACTCCCAACCATCACAAATATATGCTCATCATTTTTGACTTTGTGAAAAAAAAAAATGGAAAGATAACTTCTTCATTCATGATACAGGCTTGCTTTGGACATTTCAAGCCTAAATTATTGACAGTTGATCACTTCGTATTATCAAAATCATTACCGCCAGAAAATGGCTGCCGCAAATGTCATTATGTGCCAGCAGATGACTATGTGCGCGCACGTAGCGGTAGGTGATCGGTGGAGCTGCCATTGACTTCGTAAAGATTTAGGAGCTTCGAATCAACCAAAACGCAATTTCAACAATCCTTGCATTTGATAAAGCAAAGGCATTGAGAAGGAGAAGGGGGTGCAAAAACGGAAAGTCGACTCAACCTCTCTTCGTTTAATTACTGCAAGACGGACGCAGAGGGTTTCTTGTTTTGGTGTTTCTCGAAAGATTGATATGTGTCCTTTAAGGTTTATCTTGGTGTTCTTCTCAGCCGTTTTAGCTGGATATTTTGCATGGAGGACAGTACGATCATCGCCCGAGATTGATGATTTTGTTTCCGATGATTCAACTGCCGAAAAGACTTCCTTGAGAGAGAAACAAGAATTCAATTTCAAAAGGGTATGTTTCCATCGAGAATGAATTCTTTAACTTTATGATCCTTTATGTTCAATCAAGAATTCTTTTCTTCTCCTTCTCTTGGTACCAGTCTTGATAATTGTTCGTTATTGGGTTTTCTTTTCAGATTATTCAAAATGGATTCTGGGTATTTGTCGACATGGCTAGTGGGAGGTACTTGTGGAGGAACTTCAAGGAGATGAAGAAAGTTGAGACATTGAAAAGCTTATAGGATTTGACCATGGCCGTTTCCGATTTATTTGTTCTTTTAGTAAATAATAATCTCTGTATCATTGGGGCGAAAATAATTGTAATCTCTCTTTCGCTTGCTGTTGAGGATGGGAGGGCATGGATCTTCTGTCATCTGTGTTTTGTTCCTGCTAAGGCATGGATTAATGAAATTAGATTTATCATTATTTTCGCACCACACTTGAATTACCATAAATTGGCAGTGCTTGTACTCAAATATGAAGGCAGATAATCAAAGTCCAGTAGTTAAATCTGAAACTTTCAAATTGAAGACCTTAATATTTCTTGATTCAATTTCTGTGTCTGAGCAGATGAAAGTTCAGGAAATGAGAGGAGGACAGACTATTGACAGCATGGAGAATGAGAGCAGGCTAAATTTCTTACATATATACATATATAATACACGGTCCAATTTGCCTCCGGATCAAAAAAGAAGAAGAATCATCCCATGTAATAATTGGCACAGATGTTGTGCTGTGCATTAGAACACAAGTAAAAAGGATTATCAGAGGAGCAAATATCATCGATGCAATGCTGACGGAGAACCAGCTGCGAGCCTGCGAACGCTTCAATTTAGGTCCGCTTGCAGCTTAATAGACATGTACAGAAGTGTAACAAGAGCACCTTGCGGGAGTGGAGCAAACCTAGCAAGATTTGAACCAACCCACATGGCTACCACTACCAGAGCAACCATGCTGCTGCTCCTCTTTCCACATGCCCAGCTAGCAAATTGGAGACACAGAACAAGCGAGATCCCACCTCTCCCACCCAAAATCCATGCAATCAGATAACCAATCTTGTACCCAGCATCCAATTGTCTGTCGAACAACGCCATGAGACTGCTGAAGGCGAGAGATAATAGAGATCCAAAAGTATGCAGTAAGAAGAGAGAGATAAATGCAGATCTTAGCACTTCGCTAAAAGGGCCTCTTTCCTGATCTAGGCTTCCTTCTTCGGGTTCCTCTTCTGTCTCACTGTAGAAGGAAGGATCCTCACTCACGTTATAATGCTCCCAATACCTCTCGCTCCTTGTTTTCCTCTTCATTTCAGCCCACCTGTATATCCTTACCCAGTTTTCAACTTCAGGTGTATAGTATTGTTTTTTGCTATATGACCTGCCAGTTTCTTCTTGAAACCGAAGTACTCGATCATACTGAGTCCTTGTCACTTCATTAGAGAGTATCTATTTAAGAAATGGTTTGTGAGAAGGTAAATATACAGTCTGGAAAATGGAAATTAAAATAATACAATAACCATGAAACTAAAGGAAAAGAATGCAACCACCACCACATTACACTCGGTCAAGACCTTAAATCTCATCGACCGACACTATTACTATTTCCATGTGGATTTAGGGAAAATCAGTTATTAAAAGTCAGCTTTTCAATATTCTAATTTTTCCATACAACAAACTAACTGGACGTTGCCAAGAACTTAAAACAAGACTAGTACACCGCTTGAATTTTTCCAGTCCAACAAGGGTTGTCATTCTACCCCACTGCATCCATGCTTGTTTGAGCGTGTTTGGCAATGTGGTAGCGGTTGCTTTTCAAATAACTTTCATGCCGAAATGCATGCCAATGATGTTTTTTCATTTTTTAAAAATCATTTTTGACATCAGCACATCAAAAAGATCCAAAAAGTACAAACCACATTAAATTTTAACAAAAAAAAAAAACTTTTGAATTTTTTGGGAACGCGTTTCAACCACGTCCCCAAACACTACCTTTCTCCAGATAGGAATATAGACTACTTTAAGTTGTTATCATTCTAATAAAATCAGTAATTAGCAGAACAAACACCAAGAAGTTTATCAAGGATTTCTCACTTCGTATGCATGCCGAATGCTCTTGAACAGCTCACCAGCTTGTGAATGCTTGCTGACATCAGGATGATACTGCAGCCATAATACAAGAACAAGTGTCAAGGAGAAAACCATTAGCAAACATCTTGGGGATAGTTCTTGAAAAAGTATGGTAATCTTTTATGACCTTTCAAACAAAATGAATCTAGAAGAAGTAATCATTCATGGTAAATGACAGTCAATATCTAAAACCTCAGTCACAAGGCTAAAAGAAGGTATAAATAACATGAATCATATGAGAGCGAGAGAGAGTTAAAATGTAACTTGCATGAATTTAACAAGTGATGTTAAGATCAAGGACATCGGGCCCTATTGCAGCTGATGCGTGCGTGCTTGTGTGTGGATATCAGGCCACTGCTTGGAGGTTGGAACCCCAGAGAAGGCATGAGCACTGTAGTAAATCGTGGAGAAACAAAAGTGCACAATTCCTTTTATAATGTCTTCTGGCATAACCAACCACCAATGACCATGGAAACCCTAAAAAACTAAATTATTAACCAACTGTGTACATCTCCTTCAAACCAACACGATTGTTTGAAGCAACAAAAAATAAACCAAGACATTCTATCCTGTAGCAGCTGCCCTTTTTAAGCACATTCTAGTATTAATCATCTTCCAACAATCCCATCCATCTATTTCTAACACAGCATTTCAACTCCTACTGCATAACTGCAAGCCAACGCAGAGGAGGAAGCCCTTTTTAAGCACAGTCCATATAGAGTCACACGGATGACAATAAACAACCCTCCTTTGATAAACTCGCCGATGAAATATTCAAGTTTAATTATACCTCCTTTCTGCGATGCAATATGGAAAAATCTCCATGATACTGTTTCATCAAGTAAAAGTTTTAGGAACTCGAAACCTAACCTAACACAACTCTTTAGATTACCTTAGCTAGCATTAAACCCACAACTTAATTTTAAACAAGACCCAAGTTTTTTTTTTTTTTTTAACCTATAATTAATTAACCTTAAAACACTACTACATAAACTCATTTGTCTCAAATTTATATACAAGAACAGGTTCTTGAAATCAAACACAAACCTAAAACCTCCAAAATTGCAAACAGTGATTAGTGTTCGAATTAAAAATAGCTACGATTTACAGACTTAATAAATAAAAACAATTACTGCATAATTAGAATTACCTTTCGAGCAAGAAAGCGATAAGCTTTTTTAATATCGGCTGAAGTGGCGGTCCGCTCGAGTCCCAGTACCGCGTAATGGTCTTGCTCGCCGCCGTTGATTGCTGCCCATGATGACGATGATGATGCAGCTACCACTGTTGGGCCCCATTTGTTGTTTTTGCGATGGCGGGATTTATTGTCAAGGTTAGGATGGTGGGTCCAGCTACCGATCAGGTAATTGTGGCCACCGGTTATGATGGAGCTGGAGGAGGAGAATGAAGCAGAGGCGTCGATTGTGGTGGGGATAAGTCCCACCAGGAGGAGGCGCGCTTGCATTATCGTTCATGCATCTCTCTCTCTCTCTCTCTCTCTGTGTATCGTGTGGTGGTGGTGAATCAACCTGTGGACATCGAGTGTTTGACAAATGATGCAGAGAGGAAATCAGCGACTCTTTTTTGTTGTTGAATTATAAAAGTACTCCCTGGAGTTTGGAGGATTCATCAATTTTATCCCCTAGAAGCCCTAAACTAATTTGCTCTCAACTAGTTTATAAGGATTACTTTTCTTCAAAACTCCTCCTTGTTTCAATTCTACACCTATTTAATTTAATTGAAATTCAGATTTCAAGCAAATTGTATTTTGACCGTACATCTTCTCAGAAGCTATGCCATTCAAAACTTCTGATGTCCTGATTGTGTCTTCTTCAATAGTTGAACATCTAAGCAAAATTGAGGGTGGATTTTATTATATTCCATTTATCAAATGAACAATAATTATTCTGTGGAAGGAAATCTGCCACATAAAAGGCTATGTTAGGACAAATGATGGATGTCCATCCAAAACAGAAGGTCTTTTCTGTCGATCTGACAAGGCAGATGAAGATGAACAACACAGTTTGTAGAGATACTTAGCAACTAAGCACCCAATCCGTTAAATTATTTTTCTTCTTAAACTCTTGAAACAACGATTTTAATTACTATTATATGAGAAGCCCATTTCACTATTGCATTTATTATATCACCTCTCAAGTTTGCACTATAAATTGCCACCATGCATAACCTGTTTATATTTTTACTGCAGAAACGGTGTTTTTAAAAAAATTTAAAGCCAGTTCAACTTCACATTTTCCAACTCTTTCCATGGTTGATAATTCAAAAAAACCAGGACATGAGAGAGTTACAAATCTCTTGACAGGTGCTCCATCAGCTTCTTTAGATCTTCAACAACTTACCCAGTAAGCGAGGACCACCACCTATACCAACATGTGCATTTAGACAAGCCCAGTTATTAAGAAACGAGAATCGCATGCAAGAGAGACGTTGGTAGGGGTGTCATCGCTGTCACAGTCCATCAAAAACTCCCCTCTCACCATTCTAAGACTAGGGACACTAAGTGTGATCTTCAAAAGTCTAAGAATAGAGTGACAGGCAGTCGCAACTGTAAGGACAACCACCTCCATCTTCGTAGTCTTCCTCGAGTACAAAAAAGGCTCCGAAGATACGTGATATCCGTGGTTATATGAAAACACCCTTTAAACTTGCAATAGCTGAACCTCACCTCTCTGTGAACTTCATCCACCGCAGAGATGAACCTGAATAACTTTGATAGGCTCACAGACCTAAGAAAACACATGTAAAATCATCGACAGTAGCCTGGAGCTTGCCATGCCATGTGTCAAATTCTTATGGCAATGATCCGGAGATCCGTTCATGCACGGTATCACAACTTGGAAACCAACTCCATTTTTAATTTCAAAAACCTCTGCGCAAATATGTAAGCATGGTATCCTGTTTCAGATGAATTACAATTTGGTTCTTGGGGTCTGTACTGTGTGCAGCTAGCAAAATAAGACTATCTTTTTGCTGCCTTAAGTGTTTACATAGGCTTTAAATTTGTAGTTTGAAAGATCTTAGGCATTGCGTTGGTAGCTCTAATATACACCACAAAGGGTTCATAATACAGATGGTGGTGTGTGTAATATGATCATAAATGACATTTTAATAGATTTATGGCTTCCCAGAGAACCATAAAAAAGAGAAATATCATCTTTAAGAATCTTATTTGAAAACTTATTTAGAGGTGTTCTAAAGTCTCTTCAAATACGGATAATATCAATCTATAATTAATTATAACTATATTACTGCCTAGATTATCTAAAAGAAATGTTCCCATCAGCTTTTCATCAAAATTTAAATCTTTTTACTTTATATTTATTTTATTTTTCTACTTTTACGGCTCCAGGTCAGCGCCACTAAATTCATTAGGACCCACCATTCACGGAGAAGCAAAGAAGGCAGTATCCATGGCTGTTGCCTCACGTAGAAGGCAGGGCTGTCCAGATTCATCACAGGGGACCGCATTCTTGTCCCCTTAATTTCTTGCTCGAAAATCTTGCCATTTTCTTCTTGATTTTACCTCCTAAACACGTCCTCATTATGTTGACAGACAGTTGTATTGTAAGAATACGATAATTTTGTAAAAAATACTTATCAAATCACTCCTTAATATTCACAATAATTGAATTTGCAGACATCATTCCTTCGTTAACATGATGTTTCTCTTTTTATTACCAAAATGAGTATAAATACATTGATTAATTACTGAGAAATTCAACAACTCCTTTCTTTTGTAGGTTTAATCCTCCGTTTAGAATTGCGCTTCAACAGAAATAGATTAAAATTTAATTTTTATTTATTTTTTAAAAATAAAAAATATTATTTTAATATATTTTTAAATAAAAACTACTTTTAAAAACAATAACAAATGAGAAAAATTCTACAAATAAGACTAATTATAGCATGATTTAGACTTGAGATTTTGACCATGTCATTTATTTATCACAACCAACTCCCTAGAAGCCGATGAAATGGCTCAGTGTTAAAATTCATGAAATGGTCCAAATTCATGAAGTGTTAAAAGTTATATTGTTAATTAAAAAATCATTTATGATACATTTATATAAAAAAAAAAAAAATTATAACATTAACTAAATATAAAAAAATAATTTTAATTTTTCACACTATTAAAAAATACTTGTATATAAAAGAAAAAAAAAATATTATTCATTTTTTATTTGAAAAAAAAAAAACTTTTATTGAAAAACATTTAAAATGTGTTTTTTCAAATTATATAAATTTAAAAAACTGTAAAACTAGTTTTAAAGTTTTTTTTAATAAAAAAAATATTGTATTTGAACATAATTTTTTTTATTTAATTTGCTAAAAAAACTGAAGTATTGCTCAATGAAACTTTAAATTTTATTATGAAAAAAGGAAAGAAAACAAAGCTAATTTACTATTATTACCGTTATTATTTTGGGTTATTTTAAGTTTGTTTTCTTGTCCATAACAGAAGATGAGAACAACGGGCAAAGGGAAAACACGCTTTAATTCAAGCCTCAATGAGACCGTCTCTCCCGGCCATCCTCTACTTGAGTTAATAAAACACTCTCCCCCTACCTCAAGGAGGGCCAGAATACTGAGACACAATACAAAGGACGTTCAAAGGGCCTCTCTCTTTCTCACTCTCAGGTATTTCTTTACACCTTCTCTTTAAAAGAAACTTGTTTCATGTGATGTGAAATGGTGATTTTCTTCATGGGTTTTCCAAGAAACTTAGTTGTAATGTACATTATTTCTTCATTATTATGATGCCTCGAAATATGATTTGTTGTTCTACTCAATAAAAGAAAAAAACTAATCTTTATGTAGAAGTTCTTGTCCAAATATTAGTAGGATTCACACATGATCCTCCTTGTCAATTGGTTTTGCTAAGCTGTGGAAGATATTTGGAAAAAAATTTCTTCCTTTTCCATTTGAAATTTTGTTTCTTTTCTCATATGTACTCTGGATTGTTTTAGTTTCTTTTCAGGGGAGTTATAGCATGCATGCAAAAATCAGAATTTGAGGGGAAAATAAAAGGATCACACCAAGAAGAGACTAAGAAATAGATTGTACAAAGAAAATCGATTCAAGAAAAATTTCAGCAGTTTTATAAATTTTAATCAGCAGTAGAAGCATCCCTTCATGGGTTTTCATCGAAGCATGTCATTGAATATGTGGTTTCTAAATGTAATTTGCTCTTTCTCAAAGAAAATTTCTCGGTTTAATGGTCTTTGATCTCCTTGTCTAACTGTAGAAAGTAACGGAAGAATAAGAATTCCAATGTCTTCTTTGGGAAATTCCAACAATATATTTTGGCAAGAATGTCCTGTTGGGAAGTTGGAAAGGCAAAAACTAATTAACCAGAAGGGGTGTGCTGTATGGATTACAGGTCTCAGTGGATCAGGTTTGTTGTGAAACTGAGTTCTTTTTACTTTTGTTGCATCAGTCATCATCACCAGGCGGATATTGAGAACCAGAATTAGCATGTTCTGCTTTTATCGCGTGCAGCTCTGTTCAAAATGATGTTATTACCTTCTAAATAATATCTTTTGCAAAGTACCATCAGCTTTTAGAATCTAAACTGTTGTAAGCATCATAGAAGCTGTGTCTACAGGGCACGAGTAGTTTAACTAGTTTCAAACCAAAGCTGGATGCTGGACTGTTATCATAGGTATTTAATGAATTTCCATACCCTCTTATACTGCTTCGTCAATTTTTCAGGGAAAAGCACACTGGCATTTTCGCTAAATAGACAATTGTATTCTAGGGGGAAGCTGTCCTATGTGCTTGATGGGGATAACCTTAGGCATGGACTGAACAAGGATCTTGGTTTCAGTGCTGAAGATCGAACTGAAAATATAAGGAGGGTTGGTAAGTATGATTACACTCAAAAGCTTATAATTGGAGTTTGAGTTAATGACCATGGGAGTTAATTTTTTTATCATAGATGTTTTGTGTTCTTCAAGATAACAAACAAACATGTACAATGGGATTGGACATGGTATGTATAATCTCGCATCCAACAGAAGTTGGACAAGGCTTTCTGATGGCTCTGAACTACAATTTGTTGAAAGTGTCTGACAAACGAGTCATCTTATTCCAGTTCTGGAGTAATTTGGAAGATGTTAATTACTAGTAGTAAATTAGTTAAACATCAGCATTTGATATGACCTTGTTTGGCATTCTTGTTCTTTGGTCTCCCATTAAAGCAGTTCTGATTGCCATATGCTCTGTGGGTTCTTTTGGGGAGTCTTTGAGGAAGCTCTTACTAGCTCCAACTCTTTGTTTTGTTAGTTATTGTGTCCCAACTTCCAGTAATGGGAGAACTGTAAGAGATAAGCTAGATTTAAAACATGCTAAAAAACCGAAAGCAATTTCTCAACTTTTGCAGGTTTGCAGCTCACTATTTGAATGTCATAATTCCTTGTAAGCTGAAGTATGAGGTCATGGTCAAGTTTCAGCTCCAAGACTCATTCATAAACAAACTATTAGTGTCTATTGCATATTTGAGCTATTGTTAAACATTGTATCAGTAACAAAAAGAAAGATATCATACTTGAGGTTGTGATAATTAGAAGGTTGTAATATGCTGTGCTTGTTTACATGATTTTTTGTTTTGTTCATCTCTAAGTTATTTTGCATCTATTTCATCTAGGGGAGGTGGCAAAGCTCTTTGCAGATGCTGGTATGATATGCATTGCTAGTCTGATATCACCATACAGAAAAGACCGGGATGCTTGCCGAGCAATGTTGCCAGATTCAAATTTTATTGAGGCAAGTTTCCTCATGAAGGCTGTTATGTGTGAGCTTGTTTTTTCCTAGAGATGGAATGCTGATTACTTGTATCTGTACAGGTTTTCATGAACACTCCTCTATCATTGTGTGAGTCAAGAGATCCTAAAGGCCTTTACAAGCTTGCACGTGCTGGAAAGATCAAAGGTGTGCTTTTGAAAATTTCTGAGCTGTATCTTTAATACATTGAGCAGTTTCCCTGACAGTCAATTCATCTGCACCCAATTAGTAAGGGGAAAACACACAAGATGTGTAATAATAGATTATATAATTACCTAGAAAATGCACCAAATGATAACACTTAAAAACAAAGAAGAACCAAATAATATTTCGGATATGCTTTGGCACATAACTCTGATAATGGTATGAATTATGACACCTTTTTCACTTCTTTAGAAGTTTCTGAAGCTCTGCATTACAACTGCAGAGGACTTTTGGCTAAGTGAAGGGCTCACTTCGAGTGTCCCATCCACACAAAGCAATAATAAATCAACACTTGTAAATAAGAAAAAAAAAGAGAAAAGAAAAGCAGCTACCAAATCTCAAGAGTCTCGATACTTTTTTCGTAATCAAGTCTTTAGAACAAGAAACCATAAATTGATTGCTTACATAAATTGTGAGAATTTCTTAGCATCCCCTGCTATTATGCATTTCCTTCCATTATTAATACATTTTGTTCCAGATGGCTGGATGGACCAGCCAAACCTTGTCCTCAGCCACTCCCCTGTCATCCAAAAGTAACCATGTTTAAATTGCAGGTTTTACCGGAATAGATGATCCATACGAACCACCTTTGCAATGTGAGGTATGATTTTAGACAATTAAGCTTTCTGATGTGCTCATAAATATCTCTGATGTTTTTCCTTGTCCAATCTCCAAAGCCTCATAACTGAGTTATTATTTTCCAATCCTATCCGTGCAGATAGAATTACAGCAGATAGATGGAGTCTGCCCCACACCAACTGCTATGGGTGGGCAAGTATTGTCTTACTTGGAAGAGAAAGGATACCTGGAAGATCAGTGATTGACTCCACCAATTCTGCTCTGTCCGTGTCGTAACGAGTCACTCTCAGTTCGAGGATCTCATCTAAATAATAACTCGAACCAGTCTTTATCTGCATCAACACCTCCTGGCTACCCATATGGCTTTTTTGGCAGTTTCTAATTGCATAGTTTCGAATTGTGTTTGAAAGCATGGACTCATGTCAGGCTAATTTATTTTGGTTTTCAAGATTGATAGGGTTTAGAGAACCTGGCAGGATGTTGTTGAATCTGTGCACAGTTTCTTCAGGTTCATACCCAACCGTTCCCATAGACAAATTCTCTTTCAGGTTCCATGTCCTCCCAAATAAACGTCAACTTATCTTCTTAACTTGGAACAGCTTACAAATACAATTTATACCAAAGGGTTTTTACATGCACGTCTTTATTTAAGGTTTCTGACTTCCTTTCAGCTTGACTTGGATCCTCATTTATCCAATTTATGTTGGACTGAAATCATCAAAGTTGATGTGTATGATCCTGCTAGGAACAACTGGTAAAGCAAGATGCGTTTTATCAGGTTGCATTATTTAGAATGAATCAAAATACTTGATAGTTAGTTTATGGATATAAGCAGCCTATGCATGAACAAGGATATTTGAGCTTACCTGGAATATTTGGTGCTTTCTCTAGGTCTAGGTAGTATATATTATGGTAGAGTGTTTTTTTATTTGAATATATATTAAAATAATATTTTTTTAAATATTAATATATCAAAATAATTTAAAAAATATAATTTAAAACAAAAAAAATATATTTAAAAAAAAAAACACAATGACATCTGCCAAACCTACAAAAAAAAAAAATGCTGAACCTCATTTCTTCAAAATTATGAGTAAGAGATTTTAAAAGGACTTCCTGTTGGGTAAAATTGTTAAAAGATATGTGGGTCAAAGCCTAGGCAAGAACTGCCAAGCCCATTCTTATTTGAAATTGAAACGGCTCTAATACGACATCGTTCCTGCCCCAAATGAAATCAATAAGACCAAAAACACTTGAATACAAGGCAACCCAACAAAACATCCAAAGACGGACAGCCACCACTCCAGGTCAGGCGAAGACCAAAGACAAAACACAGGGAGATAAATTGAACAAGAGAAGAGACAGAGAGATGGTTCTGAACAGCGGTTTGATGGTGACAATAGCGAACGTATCAGCAAATCTGTGTCAATACATAGCGTGCAACCCAGAACGCTTAAGCAGCGATCAAGTTTTACATCTCCTCTTCTGTCTCCCTCTCCATCACTTTGGGCGTCTCGCTCTCTCTTTCTGGACCTATCTTTGCTACAACCCCACCCCCGCCAATCTGCCGGACTCTTACTCTGATGCTGATTCCGATAACGATTCCCACTCGGATTGATGAGTTTTCTTTCTTCTTTTTATTTTTTACAATACCCGTTTCTTTTCATGCTGGGTTTTGCATTTCTTGTCCCCATTAATGAAATAAAAAATAAATTATGTGTAATTTAGTCTTGATTGTCAATGCCTGATTATGGATTTTATTGCTTTCAATCTTGATTTATGCTTGTTTGTTTTGTTTGTCTTTATTTATTTATTTATTTTATCTGCCACTTCGAGATAATTTCTTTTGTACCTTTTTCTTCTAATAAATGAAAGAAATTAAGGAACAATACTTGAAGATGAAAACAAGCTCCAACATTGCATAATTCTCATACTTGAAAACAATAGCAGGTTGCAGATGTCAAAGATTGAGCTCTCAAATCCAATTCTTTTTCCAAACTTAAAATGAAAACTGCTAATTGGATGGGAAACATATCTATCCATGGATAACTTTAAAGTGAAGTTGTTTCTTCTTCAATAGCTGGACATGAAAAAAGAAAAAAATAATGAAAAAAGAGTAGACTTAAGATTTGGTAATATAAAAAATTGGAGTATTAATATTTGTTTTTTTAAATAATTTATATTTGTAAATGTATTAAGATAATATTTATTATTTATTTTTAAAAAATATTATTTTTAATATCATTATATCAAAATAATCTAAAAATTCATATAAAAAAAAATTTAAATAAAAAAATCAAATTATTTAAAACCTGTGTTTTCACTGCAATAACAAAAATAAATAAAATACCTTCCTCTTTTTCCTTCCAACTTCCACTGTTTAAGAAAACAAACACAGTAAAATGGATTAGTTTATGTAAATTTTTTGTGTTTTAAAAACACTTTTAAATAATTTTAATTTTTTTTATATTTTTATTAATTTCAAATTAATATATTTTTAGTGTTTCAAATGATTTTGATATGCTTATATCAAAAATAATTTTAAAAAAATAAAAAAAATATCATTGACATATATTTTGACACAAAAAATTATTTGAAAAACAACCACAACCACACTGAATTTTATACCTATTGAATTTTGAAATAGAAACATAACAAGAGAGCACTAGGATCTACATGACGTTGTCATTCCTTGACTTCTAAAGAAGTAAAACTTGTTTATTTTTGTGTTTTAAAAATATTTTTTTAAAAAATTAATTTTTAATTTTTTTACTTTAAATTAATTATTTTTTATATTTTTATATTGTATTGATGTCAAAAATAATTTTTTAAAAAAAAATTATATATTTCAAAATAAAAAACATTTTGAAAAATAATATTTACTACATTCTCAAACATTTTATTTAAAAACTATGATTTTAAAGTTCGAATTTGAGTATCAATTTCTTTCCTTGTTCAAACCTTGTGGTCATTTTTTTATTAAATGTTTGTGGATTTTTTAAAAATGTCCTGAACAGTGATGCAATGAAAATTACTTAAAAAACATGTGGCACCATAATTGAATCAAAATAAAAACAACTTTTTTTTTTTTTGGTGTATGGTAGAGTACATATACAAGCTGGGCATGCATGGATGTAGCAAAATTCAAATCAATATAATTGTTTTATGCAATATTCAACAAGATTTCATTAATAAAAAATATCAATTCTCATAAATATAACTCGTGACTCATTTTTCTGATAAAAAATACTTATAAAAAGATTTAAATTAAAAAAACAAACAGAAAGATAGAGAGAATAAGGCTAAACCAAGCACCTGCCCTATGCCCTATGAATAAAGGGTTACACGCGGGATTTTATTTTTTTTATAAGGTAATGGGATAGATGATATCTCATATATCCAAATTCTGATTGAAAAAAATAAATGACACGTCATTTGTAGCAAATGACGTATTATCTGGAATATTTAGATTTTAATTAGTCATTATGGTTATTGATTTTTTTTTTCTAACAACCTATTTTCAACTTAGAAAACACTCTAGAAACCTTGTTACACCATTCCATAACCTCTAAAAGCGCAAAAAGCCATTCCAAACACCAAAACTAATTCAAAATCAAAAATTTTCTTGAGCTCATATATGTATTTAGGCACTTTCATGGTAAAAAAAAAAAAAAAAAAAAAAAAACCTTGATTTGAACCTCTTACTTCATAAGAAATCATTTGGAACAAAAATCTATTATTTTGGGTGGTTAGAATCGTCACAACGTCAATTTTCTTTTTTTAGATTGGAATTTGGTGATTCATTCTCTCGTTTTCCTCTGGAAAAGGACTGGAAAATAATAAAAATAAAGTTTTATGCTGAAATTATTTTTTCTAAAATTAGAGGGATTGGACCAGTCATCTAATAGTTAAAAAAAATAAGGACTAAAATAAATTTTTTAAATAAATTTGAAAGATACCACCTATTTAAACCATGTTTTTCACTTTTTTCCTCTTACTTTTAACTCAATCCTCTCTTCAAAGAAAAAAAGAACATGTAATTGGGTGCTAATCTGCGTTGAGCTTAATTGTATAAATAAAAAGTTTAAGGATCAAATTGATTTTTTTTAAAAAAATCATTGCCTCAATTATATATATATATATATATATATATATATATATATATATATATATTACTTTCTAACTAACTAAATTGAAATAGAATTTGTGTTTATTTATAATTCACGAGAATCAATATAAACTATGTGAAAATGTTTATCATTTGAGGTATTATCGATCATTGTTATTTATCCTGAAACTAAAATGTTCTATCCCTTCAGTGATTGTTCAACTTTCATTAAACCCGTAATGATCGGAGCAATTGAACATTTAAATTTAATAGTGATTTACAAGACAAAACAACTCTTTTTTTTTTTTTTTTTTTAATTTACATGGGTCTCCGGGTCAGCTTGTGTGCACCACGACTAATCCCACAGCCCACTAAACATTCTATAAATTCAGTGAACATGTAAGATACTACAGAGATAACAGACATATTTTGAACCCTGGTATAGCAAAAAAAGAACAAGCTTTTACTACCGCTAGGGCAAGACTCTAAGTGCAAAACATCTCTATTTTCTTTGATTGATCGTGTAGAATGTTGAAAAATCTCTTCTTCTGTTTTGTCGTTATATAATAAGTTTTAGACAATATAATTTTTTGTTTTCATTGCATTTCACTATATTATGCATGCTTTACTTAGGGAATATGGTGTAAATCTTGTTCCAAAATATTTTTAATTTTTTTGTTTAAAATAATTTTTTATATATATTTTTATATTATTTTGATATGTTGATATTAAAAATATTTAAAAAAAAAAAAAAACTTCATTTTGATGCATTGTTTAGCAAAAAATACTTTAAACTATTATCGCTACCACCACCCTAAATAAATTTAGACTCTAAATAATCTAGTTAATCTCTCCCTTTTTTATTTTGATTTTGATGCTAATAGTTTTGCACAGTCATTAAATTATTCAATTATTTTTAAAATAATCTTTATTTTTTAATTGTAGTTGCATATTCCGGTTTTGAATCTCTTGCCACGATAACGTGAATAGTTTATGTAATAATATTTAACCTCTTGATTTCTGGAAAAAAAATTTATAAAGAAAAGAAGTACTCCTATAACTTATACCCTTCTCTTTCTTTTTTTTCTTTTCGTAAAAGAAAAGGAGTTTTACATGAATTATAAACTTCCTAATCGTCACCAATCTAATTAATAGTTTGTAAGAAAAGCTACCTTCATAGCAGGCTCCTCTTTACTAATAAAATGATGGTCTAATAATTAAAATACTGTTATATTACTACAAGATAAGAACATAAATTTGATTTTCAGAAAATATATTTATTGAGAAAAACAACTACAAACCCTAAATAAAACTAATTTTACCTTTTAAAAGAATATGAGAATACCCAAACAAAAATAAAAACACTATTGCATTTCAATCATTCTAATTAATAGTTTTATATATAGTATTTACACAAATATGTGGACTTAGCAAGTATCTATGAGTACTTTATATAGAAAGCTAACTAAAAAAATATTAAAAGAAGATATTTTTGTTAGTTATCCAGAGATTATATAATATTTTTGAAGATTGAGTCAAAATAATACCACCATAGTTCCTTTAATGATTTTTCATCTTTCAATCATATCCATAATATTTCAGTTTAATATATATATATATATAAATCAAGTTCCTCTTATGACTAAAGCAACTAAACTAGCTCTTCAAAATATCTTCATTTTAGATATTATATCATCCTAAACAATATCAACTTGTACTCTCTCGAGAATGCTAGCTTACCATTTAATAAATTATTTATTTTATAAAAAAATTATAATTAAAATTTTTCTATATAAATTTTAGAAATTTATTTATTAGAAAATTAAAATTTACTCCAATTAATTATTATTTTTTATTGATATGAATTAGGAAGTATAATAATAATAATTTTACTTTGGTTAATTTATTTTTCTTCAATGTTCATTTGATGAAATATATAGAATTTTTACAATACAATTATTTATAAAAAAAATATTATAAAAAGCATATTTTAAAAAATCAGAAAGGAATAGAAAAAAAAAAGTGTAAAAGGGCATGAAACAAAGCCTAGGCATTGATTGGTTTCGCAGCAACTCAATGAGAAAATGTTGACGATGTGTTGTCCGAATAGAGGACGTATTATATCATATTATTTTCTCCGGTGAGCCTCATTGATTTTTTCGTAGACTAGTCAGATTCTTGGTATATTTGTAGGCAACCACACAAAATCATAATTTTCCTTCATCTTTTTTTTTCTCCCTTTCTTTACAAAATAAAAAATTGGCAAACACTCCCATTACCTCATAAATACAAACCTAACATAAAATTTTATTTTTAACTAACAAATCATCACAAAACTTCAAATATATATATATATATATATATATATATATATATATATATATATATATATATATCTTCTAAATGCCTTGATGAAATTGTATAATTTTGATATTTATAAATTCCATATAACTAGAGCTTTAATTCACTAGTGGTATTGACCGGTTTTGTGGCTAAATGAAAAAAATTATATATCTATTCTCTGTATCTTTTTAATGTTTTTGTTAATTTTATTAAAAAAAATTAATATATTTAGGTTTCCAAATCCAATAGTGGATTTTAGCTATTGTAAAGTTGGTGGCTTAGGTGTGAAGGTGGGGGTAGAAATACGTGACTTTGTTTTTGTATTTTAAAAGTGTTTTTTTAAAAATTATTATTATTATTTATTATTTTAAATTAATTTATTTTATGTTTTTAGATCATTTTAATGTGCTGGTATCAAAAATAATTTTTTAAAAATAAAAATAAATATCATTTTGATATATTTCTAAATAAAAAATATTTTAAAAAATAATTGTAATGAAACATAAATAAACATAATTTTATCTTGTTATTTTTATATTATTTTATCTTAGTCCCTTCGATTCCAGGAAAGAAACAAAATTCCATCTAAAATGAAGATATGGTATAAAATGTAATCATAAGCTTCAATGTGATGAGTATTTTCTAAAACTTCTTCTTCGATAGCCAAGGCAAAATAGGTCGTGTAACTCTAGTTGTGCCTTCCACATTCACTTTGATCAATTTCTCCATTAACCCCTCACCAACCTTCTAAAAGATGGGAAACACTAACATCCAGTCTTTCTATTATAGTTTATAGATCCGGTCTGATTCAAGACTTAAATTTTAGATTTTGATCGGGTTATTAGGTTATTTTTAACAAAAAAAAATCAATGAGTTGCAACCGGATTTTTAACCGATTTTTGCCAGGTCAATTTGCCGAGTCAGCTGGGTCACACTGAGTTTTTTCTTTTCTTGTTTTTTTTTTAATCCGGCCTGATCCCAACCCTGGATCGACTCGTTAGACTGGGTTGGGTGTTAAAACTATACCTTTAATAGTAAAGAAAGAAATAACTCGTAAACTAATTTCAAAAATAAAGAAAACTCATCAATCGAACATGTAAACAAAGGTAAAATAAAATATGTGTCTCAATAAAAAAAAAAAAAAACTGAAAAAACCATCAAAGAATGCAGGATTTCAAATGACATACTTTTTTTCTTCAACGTCATCCGTTCTACTATAAAAGCACATCGATGCCAGCACCACCATCTTGATCATCGTTGTAGCGAGAGAAAATCTCTCTCTCTCTAGAACTTCTTCTTCTCCAATGCAAACTTCATTTCTTCTCTTTCTTCTTTTTGTTTCATTCAAGAAGAGAAGATCAATTGAAAGCATAGTTTTAAGACGCGATTCGGTTTAAGGCTTGGATTTCAGGGTTATTGGGTTAGTTAGGTCAAATTTTTTTTTTAAAAAAATCAAAATGATGTTATTTTAATAGAAAAAAAATCAACGGGTTTGCGGCCGAGTCTTGCTGAGTCACCGGGTCACATCGAGTTTTTTTTTCTTTGTTTTTTTTCAATCCGGTCCAATTCCAACCCTCGGTTAGCCAAGTCTCAAGTCGACCCGCCGAGTTAAACCGGGTTTTAAAACTATAATTAAAAGAATGATTTTAGGCTCAAGAGGTCAACAAGAAAAGAGAAATGTGGTAGAGATGTAAACTCGTCTCCACATAGCAATTTGGGAGTGGTGAAACAACAGATGGAATATATAGGAAAACAAATTGCATCATCTCTGCCAGCAAGAGACAAAGCAAGAGTGGTTGCTGCAGAGACAACACCAATATTGAATAAAAAAAAGCACAACCCCAGAATAAAATGATCTCTGGGCGCCAGTTTGCTTGCGGGGCGTGGCTTCCATGCACAGAGAACATCCCTTCTATTTTCTTGTGTTATAATATTATGTTTAGAAACCTAATAAAAATTATATTTTTATTTAAAAATATATTTAAATAATATTTTTTATATTAATATATCAAAATGATAAAAAAATAATTTAAAATTAAAAAAAAATTAATTTTTTTTTTTAAAATAGATTGGCTTGAATGTCAAATTGTTTAGATCCGTTTGTTTTTGGATTTTAAAATTTTTTTATTTTTTTATATTTTTAAATTATTTTAGTGTGATAGGTAAAAAATAATTTTTTAAAAATAAAAAATAATTATTTAAATATATTTTTAAATAAAAAACATTTTACAACTCCAAGCAGCGATCTTACATCAGTAGAATAGAGTTTTCTTCTTCTTTTTATTACCATTTCGCCACTCCCCTGTCTCTTACTCTCAGCCATCATCAATATCGACTTCCCTCGCTTTCCATGGCTTCTGTTGCTCAGTCTTCCACTCAGGTAAAGTGAAACAATTTTCCTTTTTTTATTGTAAAAAGCAATCTTTTTTAATTAATTGCTTGATGGGTTTATTTGTTTTTGGGATTTTATACGTGTTAGTGTAAGCTTTGAAAGCTATACAGAGTAGAGAGCTGATTTTTAACAGTTTTTTACTAATGGGTTTTTAATTGATCAGTTGTTTTGTTGTTATTTTGATCAGGCCGTGTCAACTGGGGATGTTAACTCTGATGCCAATGTGTTCCAGTTGATCCAAACTCACCAGGTAGCCTCTCTGTTATACCCGCATTGTGTTTGCTTGTGGGTAGATGTGTAAATTCCTGGATGTCAATGCTAATATCAGTATTATTAGATTGATCATGTGTGAATAGATAGTTTTCAATGCTACTGATTGGTTTTGTGCTTGTGTGATTATAGGAAAAGGCAGCTCGGCTTCCTCCGGTTGAGGAAATTAGAACCGTGCTTGACCAGAGCACGCACGGCATGCTTTCAACTTTTTCTCAGGTTTTTGTTCGTGTACTGGTTAACGATTTGAACTTATTAATTAAATGAGAAGTACTGAAAGTAAATTCTTCATGAATGTTGAAGTTGGCCCAACTGAAGGGTGTTGTTCGTGATGTTAGGGTAGGATTGTTCGTGGTTGTTATCAGCAGAGTTATGGCTTTATATTTAACATTTCTCGTTGAAGGATGGGAGGTTAGAGAGTCCATAGTGGGATCCGTTCAATTTTGTGTTTGATTTGTTTGTTACATGTATCTTAAACCTGCTTGTATTGGAATTGATGTTGGTGACTCAATTTGATATTATCAATCCAACATTAGGACAGAAAAGGAAGATTGTGGTAGGGTGGTAGTTGGTGTAAACCTTGTCACAACTTTATCATGGCACGATTCATGATGATGATGATGATGCTCTAATCCTCTGAGCTACAGGCACTTTGTCTCCACTGGATCTATTCCTGGGAATACCCTAAATAAAACCTTTCCTCTCCTTAGCCAAGAAGATGCCAAAGTGCCTCTTTCTCTATAAGAACAGTGTGTTTCGAGGCATGAAGTGGGAGAGAGGGGATTTCATAATTGGGGTTTTGAATAAGACTGCCTTTTCATTTTTCTCTCTCGTAATAATAGGATTAGAAAAATAACAAGTGCATTCGGAGAGAAAAGGTGGAGGTGAATACCAATAATAAGTTGAGAAAGTGTGTTTAATTTAGTTTGCCCTCGTACATATAGACATGCAGATGCATCAGTTTTAAAAAATAATTTGATTCAAGTAGTATGATCGAATTAGGGGAAAAGTGGACCCAAAAAAAAGGTTGAATCAAGCAGTAAAAACAAACAATTTAGTATCATGATAGATCATAAAATGTTGGCCCTAAAAATTAAAAAAAAAAATGGACAAAAAAAATGAATGCAGCTATCTGGAACTCTGTGAGACTAGATTTGGTTAAGTTGAATTCAATAAGGTAAGTATGCATATTACTGAGCAAACATCTTGAAGTGTGCGTATTGCTCATCAAACTTTTCTTGCCTTGTGGATTTAGGAGAACAACTAAATAAAATATCTGCCCTTACTCATTTGATTATTTTCCTTCAATTTCTTATCCTAGAGAATAATCAGAAGACGTTTCAAAGACTTCTTTTTTTGAACTTTAACTAGTTGCTATTATAAAAGGATAGCTAATTATATGCTGTTGCTTAAACTTGTGAATTAAAAATGAATCTTGTAATATGGCTCTTCCCTTGCACTCTATGTTCATAAATCACAGCATAAATGTTAAGCAGTCTACTTGCCAAAAATTCTCTGAATTTAGGGTTCATCATGAACTGGGGGGAAGGTTCATTAACTGTATCAAGGTCAGGTTACAGGCTTTTTCAGGTCTATAGGTCCAATGTTTTGGCCCTTCTGAAATATTAGAAAAGACAGCTGCTGCTATAAACCATAAGGTGAATCTAAGGTAAATTCTTATCAAATACTGAGTTCATTAGGCACTGAATTTTGAAATCAATGGCATGGAAAAGACAGCAGCTGGTTTACACTTGATTGTAGATTCATTTCTTAGACTACTTTCTCATACATTCACTGAAACTTGCTGAAATTTCTTTTGATATGACAGAAGCATGAGGGTTATCCATCAGGTTCAATGGTTGATTTTGCATGCGATGCTGATGGATCTCCAATAGTAGCAGTCAGCAGCTGGGCAGTTCATGCTAAGGTATGTTTTGCTTACCTTCTATCTTTTTTCACATATCCTTTAGTTGTGAAAACAGTTTATGTGATCATAGAATAAAAGAAATCCAATTGAAATTTAGATTTTAGAGATTTACCATTGTCAAAATGCAGGCTTGATTCTCTTAGATTGTGACTTATACATTGATCATGTTTTACGCTTAAACTTTGTGAAGCCTATTGGTAACTGTTTGCTCAAAATTGAATTTCACTGAATGCTTTTGAGAATAAAAGTCTGGTCAACAAGATTGATTGATCTCATAATGTTTGGTTCGAAATAATTGTTGTATCAGCCTTCCGCATGTGCATCTCTATGTGTTCTATGGAGCAACTAGACTAATTTTGTTCTAATTTTGTTGTATCAGCCTACACTGAATGCTTAATTCTCCTTGCCTAATTTTGTTCTTTAACCTATTTGGGGTTCTTTAGGAGGTCCTGGTGTCCTTGTATGTTTGAAAAATTGCTGCTTTCTGCAGGACCTAATAGCCAATCCCAAATGCTCATTGCTTGTTGCTAAAGATCCCGAAGATAGGACTGATTTAGTAATCACCCTGCATGGTGATTCCATTCCTGTAAGTTTTTTTCTCTATTTTCCTTATGATAATGTCCAAAATGTTTCTGCTTATTAATTATTATACTTTAGCAGATATTGTACCTTCACTGAATCATAATTTTTTTGCACTGATACGAGTTTTGAACTTTTTTCTGATCATTTGTTTAGGTTTCTGAGAAAGATGTAACTGCTGTTCGAACAACATATCTGGCAAAGCATCCTGATGCATTCAGGGTAACTTGTTTCCTCCATTTTCTAGCATGCTTCATGTATTCCTTGAATGTATTTTTGCTGCTTTTTGTCAAGGCGAGGACTTAATTATCTCTTCCATTTTCAAGGTTGACTTTGGTGATTTCCAATTTATGCGCATTGAACCAAAAGTTGTGCAATACATGTCAGGAGCTGCAACTACTTTGCTTGGATCTGGTGGTCTGTGTCCCATCCGGCTGATTTTCATTTTTTCTAAAGCACATCATTGTCTATAACTTTTTTCAAGTCATTGGGAGTGGGTTTAGATAATCAAGTTGTGGTCTAGAGCTCACCAATGGTTTAGCTGCTTTCCTGTTTGTCTAGGCTCACCAATGGCATCAGTGCCTCTTTCAAATTTGTCTGTGCTGTTGTTGTTTTTTCCACTGTTATTCTACTTCAATTTATTTCATTTGTTACTTACAAATGTTAATAATGACAGAATTCAGCAAAGAAGAGTACCAGACTGCTAAAGTTGATCCAATTGCTCAATTTTCTAAACCTGTTGCGGTATATTGCTTAAAAATTAAATGCTCTATCTGTATGACATATGCCCTGTTTATTATTTCAGTTTCTTTCTCTTCTAAATGAAATCAAATGGCTTTGTCAGTCTCACATGAACAGAGATCATGCTGAAGATACAAGACTCATAGTGCAACACTCAACTTCAATTCCGGTAATTTTCAATACAACAAATAGCATCTTATATATGTCTGCGTCATGGAAGAAGAGGGACACGACATTATTTATAAGCCAGACTGACAATAAATTTAGTTGGAGGTCTACAAAACTAGTTTTATGGCTTCAAAATGAGCTGGCCACGTGGAGTAATTAAATAATATATGTGTTTGCGAGGAAGAGTGAGTTTGATAAGCTTGGTGACACACTTTTCTTTGCCTGTATATTATATGCATGATTTTTAGTTTCCCTTATTTTTCTTTTTTTGGACCAAAATCAAAGAGGAAAAAGTAAAAACTTTCCTTTCCATTGCTTCTGGGATAACCTTTTTAGGCATGTATATGGCATATAAACTCAAGGAGAAAATTATGATTATCTCTCTCTCTCTCTCTTGAGGAAAAAAATTTATCTTATCTAGTCTCCGTTTCTGTCGCCTCTTTTGTTTCCCCTTCCCTTTAAAATTGAGCAAACATACCAAACAGGATATCTAGGCTGATTTCATATCTTTTTATCAGGTGGACTCTGCTTATATGCTGGATGTGGACAGTCTTGGATTCAATGTTAAGGTATTGCTCGTGTGTGACCATGTACAGGCCTCTTCTTGTATTTAAAAATTGCACTTTCTTTCAGAGGTCTACTTTTATTAGAACTGTTTTGTTGCAGTGCTAGTTTATTATTTAGATTTTACGTTGAACTCAAAACTTTTCATCTGAATCGTTTTTTTTTTTTTTTAATCCACTCTCGAAATGTTATGATCTCTCTTGCAGGCTGTTTATCAAGGAAATACATACAAGCTTCGAATTCCTTTCCCTAGACGTGCAGAAGAGAGAAAGTAAGAGTTCTAAACCATGTCCTTGCCTTCTTCTTTCCAAATCATACCAATGCATGTGTGAGTGGCTCATGTTGATATTGGCCAAGCTGATTTGAGGATTTGATTGCATATTTCTGGTCATTTGTTCTTGTGCATGGATAAAGTTTGATCCTAAACCGTGTTATTAGACCTACCCCTGGCTACCGGAAAACTGATGCTTTGATGCTCTATCACCTGGGAATCTGAAGGGAACGTGTGCCATTTTCATACTGTAAATCACAGATGTATTGATAGTTCCTTTGCTTCCTATCTGACTGCATTATTTGATTTTGACTTCTGGTGTACTGTAGGGATGTAAAGACTCTGGTGGTAGAGATGCTTCAAGCTGCGAAGTCTTAAATTAAATGACTCCTTGCTGAACAGAAAGAGGTTTGTTTATTCAAAAATTCTGCCATGAAAGAAAATGTCACTCGTAAGCATGAAAACCTTGTCTTGTTCTCAATGTGATCAAATTACGAGTCTTGTAAACATATTATGTGCTTGTATTGCCTATTCTAAAACAACTACGATTTTTTGAGGAGATGAATAAGAGCATTTGTTTTTTGGTACACACGATCTCGATTTTATGAAATCTCATTTTCCATTTCATTACAAAAAACCTAAAAGATGTGATCTCATTGTTCACCACCTTACATAACACTAATGTTGTGATTTTATTTTGGTACTTTTGAGTTATTTTCTTATTTCAGTTATCAAAATTTTTTGTCTCGACACTAGGTTGGTTCTCTTTTTTGTAAAAATCATCGGTTTTATTGTTTGTGAAAAATTCAAAACGAGGGGATCAAAACTGATGGTGAGGCAAAAATGCAATCTTTTTTAAACACTATTCATTTAGTGCCTTTTTGAAGAATTTTGCCTTCAATTTTTTTTTTAGTTTTTTTTTGGTCCTTTAAGTTTGAAAATTATAAGTTTTAGTTTAATATTATAGTTTATTCACATTTCATTTCATGAGTTTAAGAGAGAAGAGGAGTCATTAGAAAATGGTGGAGGAGAGAGAAAGTGGTTGACTAACTAAATTTTACGGGGAAAAAAAAAAACCAAAGTTGATGTTAATGTATTTCTCTTAATGAGAGGAGTATCATTGAAGTATTTTTTTTATATATATATCTTTGATATTTTTTTGAAAAAAATAGATTAGATTGAAAGATTTTTTTCAGTTTAGTTTTGTGTTTTTAAACCAATTTATGGGTGTTTGGAGTTGAGAAATTATTATAATGAGGTTTTAAGTGTTTTGAAGTTAAAATAGGTTAAAAATTGATTTTTTTGGGTCTAAATTGCCATTACCTTATTTTATGGTCACCTCTTTGGTGGCTGAAATATAGGTAATTAAATGATGTATCATCTTATTTTTATTTTTTTTTTTCAAAAAACAAAGAGCATGTTGTTCACCCTTACACAAAAAGAAAAAGAAGATGAAAGCTGGTCGTGGTCGTGCAAGTAAGGATGACAATGGGTACCTTGCTAGTTAGATTTCCTATATCCTATTTATTATCTATCAAATAAAAAATTTAGATAATTAAACCATCCATCATCTAATATATATATAGGGTTAGATTCAGGCAGGTTTCAGATCGGGTTTGACAATAACCATACCTTATTTAGTATTCATTGATTCAAAAAATACTTATTTAGATCGAGTTGGTATCCATTGGGTTTAGATTAAATTGGCATTCCTACATGCAAGCCTTTATTTTTACTGGACTAGACATGCTAGCCCAACCTCCTTAGCACAAGCGCTTGATCCCTTTTGATTTTTTTTCAAGATTTGGTTTTTGGTTGAAAAGCATTATTAAAATTATTTGACTTTGATATTTAAATTATTGTTAAAATTTGTATGGTTTTTAAATTATGACATCTTTAATTTTTTTTAGTCAAATCAGGTTTTGACTTGGTCAACCAAGTCATGTTTGGATTCTTCAAATCAATTAAGTCATATTAGATCAATTCTTACATGATTTAATTTGAAACATGAATTATGTTTAATAACATCGCTTATAATTTTAACTTGAATGTATTAATAAAATAAGAATAATGCATCGTCCATGCATTTGTCATAGAAATTTTTTTAATAGTGTTATTAAATTCAACCTAACCTGATGGGTCAACCTGGAGCCTAGGCTTTTGACCCAACCTCACAACTTGGATCATGTTATTAGAATAACAAGGAAAAAAAGAAGAAGAAGCTAAAATGGGAAAAGAATGAAGATTATTTTTTTAAAAAGTGACTCTTAAAAAGATCCTAGCCAACTCAAATTAACACATCAAATTTACATCTTAAGTCATTTGATTAAGATAACTTCTAGAAAAAGAAGAAGAAGAAGAAAGCTTGTTTTTTTTCTTTTTTTAAAAAAAAAACCAGCAATGAATGACAAAATCAAAAAAAAAAAGTCCCAAAAAAAATAATAATAATAATATCAATTCGTATTAACTTTTCAAACTTATGATCCTGGTTATTAGACTGGAAGCATTTTATCTAGAAAAACTATGAATCTCATTTTCAAACTAATCAAATATTGAAGGATAAAATTTTTTAAAAAAATTATTCAAATAGATAAAAAAAAAATAAATTATAGGAAAACTAACATTTTTTTTATTGAAAGGTGAAATTGAAAAGAAAAATCAATTTAATAAAAGGACAAAAAAAATAAAAAAATAAGGATTAAATTGAAAAAAAATAACACATCACAAATTTGGATTCAATGATAAAGTTGAAAACAATTTGAAATTTTACAAAGTAACTACGAATAAAAATTATTAATACAAAAAAAATGAAGCTGAAATCTTAATAAATAAGAGGATAATTTTGAAATTCTAAATGGTTAACATAAATTCCGAGAGGAGATAGAAAATGGGAATAAAAGAAAGAAAACGTTGTTGCCGGCAAAACATCCCACACCCTATGCAAGTCGTTGTCCCAAAAGAAAAAAGACTTTGCCACGCTTCTAATGCCGTTGTGGAAACCGGTATTTGACCGCCATATAATGCCTTACGCATCATCTGTAGATGGAGGAAACATCCCAAACGCTAGTGCGTGCAAAGCCAAATTGTCCTGCCTATTTACCCTAGTCCCTCTTTGTTATATTTTCAATTTTGGTTCCTTATAACTTATTTGTTTTAAATTAATTAAAATTTGTTTTGTTTTGTAAAATCGAGCATCAACCGAGCGTTGAATATCTCCCTCAATATTACAAGATCTTTGTATCAAGGTGATACAAAGAATCATAAATTAAAGTAATTTGAATGAAACAAATTGAGAAAAAAAATTAAATTCAGGGATTAAAAAAGGATTGAACCTTCCCATGCCCATACATTTTAGTCCTTGAGTTTTTCAAGAAAAAGAGGTTGAATACCTTCTAATTGTTCAAAATCAATTCCCATAATTTTAACTATTTTAAATTAATAAAATTTTATTTAATTTTGACAAATCAAGCAATATGTTTTTCTCAACATTGCAAGATTCCCTGGCCAAGACAACCAAAGTAATCTACCAAGTCTAATCACAAGTAAATGCAATACCAAGGATCAAATTGAAAGGAAAACAATTAACGGATCAAAATGGAAAAAACCAAAAGGCCCAAATAAAAAGAAAAGGAAAACACTATTACAATCCATCATGTTTTGTCTCTTGTGCTAAAGTACTTTTGCTACTTTACTTAGTTTTTTTCTTAAATCTTTTAATGTATAAATAAACTTATCGCCATATAAATAAATAAATAAAAATTTAGGGCTCTCTGCAGCAGAAGATTATATGTTTTAATCTATCTAGAATTAAATAAAATTTAACTTGATTTATGTCATGTACATTTTAAATTTCATGCATAGATTTCAATCACTTTCTGGAGTTCCAGGTTGATAATTTTTCTTCCCTTCTAAACTATGGAGGAGGATTTGACTCTTTTTTTTTTTTTTATGTTCATTACTACGATCATCGTCATTTTTATTATGAAACTGCTTCTACACCACACCACATCACAGAGATGATTGATTCCAGAATCCAAGCATTCCCAGTGCTGTATCATTCACTCTGGTTGTGACGTTGTATCATCGTGTACAGTGCATCAACCACGGGATTACAATATGCTATGAATTACATAGTGTGGAAATCATCATTCCTTCTGGGGTAAGGTGTTCTTTTGTTGTTTGTCTCTGTAGGATTCTGCTGTTCGTCAGAAAGTGGAGCATCATGGAATGATGTGGACAGATACAATGTTTCTGCAAACTAAAAACAATCAGCTGGCCTTTGGCTTGTTCCTCCCGTGTGCTATTGATTCTTGCTTATTTCGAAGAGGTACCGTAACATTGCGAAGGGTTAAGAGTAAGAACCGTTTGAAGTTGAACTTCTGATGTCAAAATGTTTGATGAAAAGATCTTGCGAAAGTTTATGAAGTGAGAATGCGATCCATCAGTTCCTTTTTTTTTTAATTCCTTTTGTAACACATTGTATAAAGAACTAGGTTTATACAATCTTCCATCATCATCGTGCTGGTGCAAAAAATAAGTTTCGGAAAGGAGGTTGATTTTGTCCTATCTCCTATGCTTGGCTTCCATGTCACATAGCATCATCCTGGTTGATTCCATAATCCAAACAAAATAATGGACACAAGACAAGATTGCTTTTCTAGAATGGATTGTCTTGGACGTTCTATCTGAATCTGGTTGCCCTTGTGAAACTTTTGGGCTATGGCCTATTTTTGTGATGAAATTCACTTCTTTTTTAAAAAAAGAAAAAAATGAAAAGGATTTGTTTTCGTCTTGGAACATGAGAGGCTCTATCTTAACAAAATTGAGAAAAGAACAGAACCCATTAGATGAAAGTAGCTGTATCTTCCAAGCCATAGCTACCCAAAGAGCAAAGCTCTGACACGCAGAACTAACTAGATAGTATCTAGTTTTTGTCGAATGCTTAGACATTGAAGACCATGGCAATTCACTGCTACATTTTCTCCTTCAATAAATTTCAATGGAAGAGGAGAAATATTATCATTTCGCCACTCTTAAGTCGTCGTCGTCATCAACCTCCCTCTCTTCCCATGACTTCTGCTTCCAGGTCTTCCATTCAGGTAAAATGAAACATTTTTTCATTATTTTTAATGATAAAATCTTTCCATTTTACCAATTCACTGATGGGTTCATTTTGGTACTTCTTGGTGTTAAATGAATGATTTCCTTACTGCTTAAGCCATGCAGAAAACTAGAAAGTTAACTTTTAACATTCTTTTGTTAACTGGTTTTTACTTTTTAGGTATTAAGATGTTTTGTTAATTTGATCAGGACACATCCACTGGGGATGCTAATACTGACGCCAATGTGTTCCAGTTCATCCATAATACCAGGGAGAGCAAAGTTTGTTAATGATAATATCACTGTCAGTAGTTTCATTTGTGTAATCATAGGAAAAAAGGTAGCTCAGCTTCCTCTGGTTGAGGACAAGCTTAATCAGAGCACGCATGGCACTGGTTAAAGATTTCAAATTGTTAATTAGAAAATTGATGAAAGTAGTTATTCATGATCCTTGGAGTTAGCAAAAACAGAGATGCTGTTTGTGATGTTAACGTAGGATTGTTTGTAGTTATAATCAACAGAGTCTGTCTGGAGCTCTGGCTTTATTTTAAATATTTCTAATGAGCGGAAGACAGGTTTAGGGTTCCAAAGTTTTAATCTTTTCAATTTTTTATTTCACTTCTTATTAGATGTTAAGGAGTAAAAATAACTTCAAATTGAATCTGGGTATTTTCATAACTACTGCAATAGACTTCGAAGCTCATAAACTCCCATAAAACAAGTCTTAAGACATTGATAAGAGATCCTCTTATACTCAAGTTTCTGAACATGTAAAAGAAATTAACATACAATAAAAAGAGTGAGAACATATGAGAAAGTTTATTGTTTTTGTGCGCGTGGTTTTATGTTTTTTTTTGTAGATTTGTTTATATTGTTACTTGGTTACCTTAGGTATTTATATATCTAAAATCACATAAAATTATCTTGTGAAGAGTGAAGTTGCAAATATACCATGCAGGGATGATAATGAAGAATAATTATTTTTACCACACAAGTAACCTATAAGTAAACAAGATGTTTTTATAGGTGTCGCGCTGTCAATTTATGAGATAGAGCTTTCAGGTAAATGTTATATAGACAATTTATATGCATGCACTAATAATTAGTAAAACATAGAATCAGATGAGAGTTACGTGGATAGAATACTGGTAAGTTGTTATGACAACATGAGCATACTTAAACATTCTTTGGCATGCTAGTGTATTTTTTTTTTTATTTCTCTTTTTCTTCCTCTTCCTTTATTCCTTGCTAGGTTTGATTAGGCCATTTTTTCTCTTTCTTTTCCCTTCTCTTCTCTCCGTGGTTTGATTAGGCCTTCATGGAGCTCAATTAGGCTAAATTGGCCATGTAGTTTTTTATGGTTATCAGCTTGGGCCTTTTTTTTTTTAATTATATCCTTATACTACAAATTCATACTATGTCTAATTAAATTTGTATAATCAAGCTTTGACTTAAATTCTCAAGAACATGTAAAGAGAAAAACTCTAGCTCACAAAGCACCACAAACAAAACATCCAAGAATGTAATAGAAAAAAAATGTTTGGTGAAAAAAATAATGAAAAGGTTCATTATTGAAATAATTGTAAAACAGTTCACATCAACATGTCATTGGAAAATCACAACACAGTTATATATATATATATATATATATATATATATATATATATATATATGAAACAATTAACATTATAATATATTTGGCGCTTTGATTGTGAATTCAGAGCCCTGTACGAGAGCAGCAGCATCACAAGTGATGGGAAGTGTCAATGTTTGTTGATCTAACAGTTGAAAAGGCAAGTTTTTGGTTTTGCATTAGCAAATCGGTGCGATGCTGGATATGTCAAATATTAATTGTCAAGGATGTAAAAATATAGTTGAAAGTTAAATGTTTTTAGATTATTTTACTATTAAAAAATTATTTTTTTTAATAAAAAAATATTTAAAAAACAACGACCAACCAACCATATTTGCACAAAAGCCGGAAGCACTTGATTGATTTAAATCCAACTTACCATGAAAAGAACAAAGAAACTTAAGAGATTATTTTTGTCATTAAATCATTGATTTCATCATCAATTAATTCTTATTTATAACCGAACAAATGGCTTTCATAATGGAAAACTGCATATTTTTAAGAAAATACTTTGTAAGAACAAAGAAATTTCCCAAAAAAACCTATCCGCAGAAGACGCCGCAAAGTGAGCCATCGTATTTGACAAGTCATATCGAGTTTCGACCATAACACGATGCCCGCTTGATATCATCCATGCCTTTACGAGAGGTTCTTGCCTTTTTGGCATTGGAATTAGGGAAGGAATCTCATTGCATTTCTTTTTCCCAGGACAGGGAAAACTGGATCTCGACATCGTTCTTGAGATTAGAGAAATGGGGGAGAGACAGTTTTGATAAAAGACAGGGATGGCTGTACTTTGGTTAGAATGGTGGTAAGACAGCAGAAAATTTACTCTGTACATTACAGCATCAAACATACAATCCATGCAGAGACTGCTTACTCTCTCTATCTTCTTCCTTGCAACAGATTCCAGCCACCAACTATCATCTTCTCCCCAAAAAAATCCCAAAAAAATCAATAGAAAAACAATAAGCCTCTCTGCTGCTAAAATGTAACGGATGTTATTCTGAATCACTTTCCATGCTGCCCATGGCCTTCAATCCTCTTGGTCTCTGTGTCATATCAAAACAGAAGAAAAGGTTATCGATTCTGCAGGCGAGATTGAAATCATTCAGATCTCAAGAGAAAGGGGAGGAAATTAAAGGAGGACACTTTAATACCTTCTTAGAAGTAGAACTCTTCTTCTCTCTCACTTCATACCTCTCCTGGCACATATCAGTCAACCATGCCCCGGGGCTTACCAACTGCCACCCACCAAGATTCCGAAAACCGAAAAAAAATTAAAAACACATAAAAGAGATAAAACCCTGGAAGGCTCAGACAAACCCCAATCATAGAGACCAAACCCAGAAATCCTTTTTATACAATAATTAATTGAATCGCAGAGAGAGAGGAGAGCCAAAAGGGAGAAGAGAGCATTTATCGTCAAGAGACTTACAAGTAAACTTCTTTGTATAATTTTGGCTCTCTTTTTAGGCCTTTGAGGAAGCTTACACCCTTTCATAGCCATAAAATCTTCCTCTTTCTCTTTGCTTGACAAAGTAATGAATAGTTTTGGCCAAACATGTCCTTTATCATCTCCATTGTTACCATCCAATGAAACCTTGCCATTCTCATCCAGAATCCCTGACCCTCTTGTAGTATAGCACCGGTCCTCCTTCTCCGGTGAAGATGATTTCCGGTTCTCAGTCACACTGGACCTAAGTATCGCTGCTTCAGAATTCCTGCATCCAACCATATCCACAGAATCAAGATTTCAGATTTTATCATTCAGTTTTTAAGTCACAGTTTAGTCTTTGCCTGGGAATTGGGATCTAAAAGAAACAAAAACATAAATCTTATTATATGAAAAAAAAAAAAAAAAAACTATTTTTCATTTCTTCTATTTGATCATCAACCAAAAGAAGGATGACAAGAAAGAACCCAACATATTTATTTCGTAAATCAGAATTCTCCTATCAATCAAAATTAGGATACCAAAAAACAAGATGAGTCACATTAATTCAAATCCGAATTTTATTTTGAACTTTCTCGGCCACCAAACACGGAACAAGAAGCAATCTTCCAACCTCATTTCTCAGTTGGGGACTTCTTAATTCTCTGTTTGGTTGCTGAGAAAATACAAGAAAAACTCCACCAAAAAAAGCGTCAAACACCAGGGCAGAAAGTTGAAGAAATATCCTGTTACAGAGACAAATCAATCTAACCTTGTGAGGCGATTAGATTGAGGAAGATAAGTGTCTTTCTCTGTAGTAGTAGAAGAGACAACAAATCTATCAATCCTAGAAGAGGTTTTCCTGCGAAAAACACCATCAGATCTCTGAGAAATGATTCGAGGGTCTCTAACTCTAACACATCTAAGCCTCTTTTTATTTCCCCACTGCAAGAAAAACTCTGGTTCTAAACCTTTACAAGTAGCTCTCTGGTTTCTCTCTTCTTTCTCCATGTCTGTTACAGAAAACAAGAAACAAACACCAACCCAGAAGTTAGAACAGATACAATTCAAAACTTTGAGCAAAACAAAAATATCCCGGAAGTGAAAATCTGAGAAATTCTAAATCTTTTGAGGTGGGAAGTGAGAGAATTAAAACGGCCCAGAAGAGAAAATTTAAGAACTTGTGAATTGGTTAATTAGAAGCCAAAAGAAAAGTGATTTTTTAGAGTACTCATCCAGGGTTTTCTTAATTAATAGATGATGAAGTTGTGTGGTTAGAACCTATATATCGAACTCTTGACTCATAGATTTTCTGGAAAGAAAATGTGTTGCTATCGATTCAACATCTACAGGTGTAAAACAGAAATCAAAAGCAAATCCTTCTCAAATCCATTCAGCAAATCGACTCGCTAAGAGAGAGAAGGACAGAAGATGGTTGAAGAAGAAGAAGAAGAAGACAAGTATCCTACCAAGAGGTAATATCATGAGAAATGAAACTCCTTCAAGAGCAAACACTATATGATATTACTTGCTCTCTCTATAAAGAGAAGCAAAAATTTCTTTAAAACAAAACAAGAGTATCTCTCTGTAAGAAGACAGCTAAATCTGCCTCTTCGTGTTTGTGGCTCTGCAAGTATCTTTCTGTTTGCTCGGTTTCTCTCAACCAAAGCCTCTCTTCCTTGTGAGGTTTCTTCTTTCGCCCTTTGTGTGCATTTATCTCCCTCTCTGCCTGCCCGTGACAGAAATAACTGAAGATTGCTTTTCGACCGTAGGATTGAACGGTTATGATGATGGGATCAGCAGAGTCGTGGGTTCCGTCTCCAAGGCCCAAGGAAAGACGAACGTCCTTTCAAATCTAGTGTGCGCTCGGCTTGATTAGTATTGTTGGCCTATGTGGGCTTTGAACTTGGTTTGTGAAGATTATTGAGAATGAGATTAGCTGCCCTAATGAGCTTAAAGTCCACCAATTATTAAAAAATTAAAAGTTCAATTTGAAGGAAAGCCTGATGGGACCTTGCACAACTTCCTTCGAAACAAGATTAAAACTACGAAATTCAATAAGTAAATCAAAATATAATTTGAATCCATTTATCAAAAATAAATGAAACGAAGATGCTGGATGAAATATCTAAAAAAATAAATGAGATGGGAAATATAAAGCATGTTTGTAAGCAACAATTGCTTGCATTTTATGAAGAGGTGGTATTGCAATCACATGCGCTACCCCTATTTACAATGAGAATTTCAACTCATGTTTTTTAAAATTAAATAATAAAAGGTGTAGCTTAATTAATTATATTTTGAATTTATTTTTTAAAGATTATCAGTTCGAGTCCAATAAATTTTAGAGCCACTAGAAGCTTACATGATCGTTAATTTTAAAACCCGTAAAATTAATCAAGGTGCAAGTAAACTTGTCCAAACACCCGTATTAATTAAAAAATATATTACTAAAACTAAAAGATCACATGAATTTCCATTAACTGTGTCATACACTAACACCAACAATATCTCCTAGTATAATTCATTTATCACACTTTTTTTAGTTTTTTTTAGATGGCTTGAATCCAGGATGCAGAAACAAGGAAATCCTCGCCATGACCCCATGACCATTGGGCTATAAGCCTCGGTGCATGTTTGCGTAGCTCCTTAAATAATAACATGTCAGATTCTTCAATAGAATTTTTGGTTTCACACAAGAAATGGCAACAAACACTCCTCTCAATAGCCAACCATATACGATCTTAATTTTCAATATCATATACTAATAGACCTTGCATTAATTTGCTCGTTCCTGTGCAAATTACACCTTCATTTGCATCTCCTGTTATGTGGCTTAAACAATCCTCTATATTTTCTCTTCTATTTGTTTTTATATGCCTGGGCAAAAGAGGTTCGTCCGTCAATAAAAAATGCTACTAGCTAGCTTCATAGAAGAGTAGTCTCAAATTGGCAACTTAGGGGTTAGGGATTGTGTTCTTAAATAAGAGAGAAGAGATAAATTAGATTTTTATTGATTTGTTTTTTTATATATATAAATAACAAATTTTGGGTGTATGTTATATTATATATGAAGGTAGATTTGTCTTTTTATTTAAATTTAAAAATTGAGTTGATCCAAAATGTTTTTTTCTTGGGGGAAATTGGCAGGAACTCTTTAAATAGAGTTGAGTTAAAAAAAGGTAAAAGACTTATCTTTATGTATTTACACTTCTTTCTTGTTTGTTACGGGGAGGAGAAGAAAATTCCTAAATACTTAATTTTAGGGTTTATGAAGAAATTTGGAGAAATGGTTGTTTGATAAAAGTTTTGCTAAAAATTGGCATGGAATGGATAGTTTCTAGAAAAAAATTTAGGGTTACTTGTTATGTAATGAGTAATTGTGTTTTATTGGTAAGACTAAGATCATGATGTATGGAATGGATTTCATGCAGGAAAATAAACATAATGAGATTTTGAATAAGATCTCGTATAGAGAAAATGTTGCTTAATTTTTATTAAAATACGATAATCTCGTTTTAATTAAATATTATATCAAAATATGTGAGCATATGCAAAAGATTTATAAGTGGTATAAAATAAGATGTGTTACAATTGATGTGTCACTCGATAGGTGACATTAGCTATGATAGTCAGTAAATCAATAATAATATAACATTCTAAATATTGATATTTTGACCATTATATGAGTATAATTGTAGCATTGCAAGTTGCCTTATATATATTGGTATATTTTCATTAGTAAAATCTTAGAGTATAGAATTACTCAATGCCCAGGGAAATTGAAAAGATTTTATTTCAATGCATAGAAGTATTACTGCTTCTGTTTCAAAACTATAGTTTCGTTTGACTTTTTACATGGATTAAAAAATATATATAATTAATAACTAACAAGTAATGTCATTTGTTTTGAAGCTGTTTTTCAATGATACCCTTTTCTTTTCTTTTTTTTCTTTTTTTTACATACTCTAATAAATAATGTCCGAATTTATACAATATAATTAATTATATTTGTGTAAAGTACCAGAATAAAATCTTAGAAATATTTCTTTCATTACTTCTAACAAATTATTTTTTTTAGTTGAAATACATTTCTCTCACTAATGCAGCAATCGTTGACTTATAACACTTCTTTTTTTAGCCAGGAACACACCTATACACGAAACTCTCTTTTTTCAAATGCCGCAATCGCTGGCTTAGATCATCTCTCTTTTTGATGTTTTTTATTTTTTTATTTTTTTTATGTTAAATTAATATTTTTTTATTTTTTAAAAATAAAAAAATATATTATTTTGATATATTTTTTAATAAAAAACACTTTAAAAAACAACCGCAGCTACACTTCTAAATAGACTAAAAGGATGTTTAGGAGTTTGGTTATGATTGTTTTTTAAAGTATTTTTTTATTAAAAAAATATATCAAAATAATATTTTTTAATTTTTTAAAAATTATTTTTTATACTGGCATATCAAAACGATCTAAAATTATTAAAAATTATTAATTTAAAAAAAATAAAATTTTTTAAAACACTGGTTATACCACATTTCTAAATAGTCTCTTGAAATAAACTTACACTCAGAATACAGCAAGTCGTGCATATTTATAAGGTATGTGAAATATTTACACTTCAATATATTTTTGTTTTAAAATGAAATATCTATATATAATTAGCTTAGTAGCAAAAGGTTTATTTACTAAGATGGATTCAAATCTTAATGCACGCATCATTGTTTATTTTTTTATTTACATACTCTAGTAAATAATATCTAAACTTATGCAACATAATTGATTTTATTTTTGAAAAGTACCAAAATAAAATCTTAAAAATATTTTTTGATTACTTCTAACAAATTGATTTGTTTAGGCGAAATACATTTATAATTTACTAATGCAACAATCACTAACAAGACAATAAAAATTTCATCAATTAATCTTTTTTTAATGTAATGTTCTTTTATGGTATCTTGAGATTAAAAAATATGATCTTAATTTCTTGACTAAACCAGCAATGACAAAAATGGTAGAATTGCTTGCAATGGTTGTGATCTTTTCTCGGAATTTTTTTTTTTTTTTTTTAAAGGAGACTCTCCATTCTCAATTCCTCTAGAGTAATGAATGGTGAAGTAGCTATATTTCATTTATGAGACAAATCACATCCCATCTCACCACTCAGAGGGTGTTTGGGAATGTGGTAGTGGTTGCTTTTCAAATAGCTTTTCTTACCGAAAAGCATGTCAATAATGTTTTTTTTATTTTTAAAAAAATCATTTTTGATATCAGCACATCAAAACGATCTAAAAAGTACAAACCGCACTCAATTTTAATAAAAAAAAAAAATTTTAAATTTTTCCCAAAAACAGGTTGAACCTCAATGCAAACACCCTTTCAGCCAGGTTAAAGTGATCATTTATTTTAACTCAAATAAAATTAGTAGTAGTATATATATACAGGTAAAGTTAAAATCATATAAAACAACTGTTTTAACTGCCAGAAATACCGATTTTGACCACCAACAATTTCCTTTCTCGATTTGAGAAGTGATTTAGCAGCGAAATGATGAATTTTATCCCGATAAATCATTTTGACATAATAAATTTTGTTTTGAATGCAAAACAATGGCTGTGGTCGACTTTGAAGTGAAGGGAACCCTATTTTGACCATAAAATGACAGGATAGATCTGGTAAATCGATTTTGTCATTGGACTGTTTAAGATTATGTTAATGATGGCGATTAAAAATGTTTTTTTTTAATATATTAAAATGAATTTTTTTTATTTTAAAAAAATTATTTTTGACATTAGCATATCAAAACAATCTAAAAACAAAAAAAATAATTATTTTAAACAAAAAATATCTCGAAATTTTTAAAAATATCGTTTGCACCGCGTTCACAAACACATCCTTAATGTATTTAGTTTTTATTGTCAAAGGATGGTTTTGGCACATTTTGATGAAGAAACCTCACTATAAAATGGCAAGTTTGACCCGAGTAAACTAATTTTGACCTTGATAGGGTGGACTTAGTTTTATCAAAAATGATGATTTTGCAAGTCATTTTTAATTGATCAAGTTCAATTGTTCAAACCAAATCTCGGTGTATTTTAATAATTTATTTAAAAATATTGTTATGATTGCTTTAAAGTGCTTTTATTTAGAAATACATTAAAATGATGTTTTTTATTTTTAAAAATTATTTTTGATATCATCGTATCAAAATAATCTGAAAACACTAAAAATTATTAATTTAAAGTAAAGAAAAAAATATAAAAAAATTAATTTTTTTTAAAAACATTTTTAAAACGTAAAAAAAAAAAGATTTTAAATCTTCAAATTCTTTTAAGACACTAAAATATGGTATTTCTATTTCCAATGATATCACTACTTGCATCCCATGCACAAGAGAACATGGTGCGTCTTTATTGAGGTTCTAACTATCATGCGGTAAGCGTGTGAAGCATATGGAAGAACATTATACCAATCTCTATAAAAAGCTACTAAGAGCGTGTTTGGTAGTGTGGTAGCGGTTGCTTTTCAAATAGCTTTTCGTGCCGAAATACATGCTAATGATGTTTTTTTATTTTTTAAAAATCATTTTTGATATCAGCACATCAAAATGATCCAAAAAGTACAAACCGAACTTAATTTTAGTAAAAAAAAAAAAAAAAAAAATTGAAATTTGACGAAACGCAGTTTCGACCGCAATACCAAACGGTTCCTTAAGTTTTGAATGATCTTTTTAAAATTCTTATTTATAGTTTCTATTACCCTGTTCATCCTAGTCAATATGTCGAGGAGTCGCGATGATTCATTTTCTATTTTTAGCACATTTTCATCGCCATCTTTCCATTTAAATTTTGAGCATTGTTTGCTATCCATATTTCTAGCCATCCATATCTGCATTTTACATTTGTTTTAAGGAACTGACATTGGCATGTGCATATAAAGTTATCTCTAACCATTTAGCAAAGAAATCAAATATTACCAAGATGAATCAATGCTTTTTACTAGCTTTTGGATTTATCTGACCAATCATATATATTTATCCCCTATAGAGCAAATGACTAGGATGAAAATCATGTTGTGTAAAGGTTTTGAGCGAACATTTATATTGTTTGTATTAATCTAACACATCTGAAGTCTTCTAACTTAATTAATACAATCTCTCTCCGCATGGTGGGTTGTTAATAATCATTTTCTAACCGTCCAGTAAGTAGTTCAGTAATAAGAGCTTAAGACTAAGAGGTTTGATCTTCCTGTGGTCTCAAATTCGAGCCTTGTTGTTGTTAATATAATGACTACTGTAAACTTATATGGTCGTTAACTTCAAGGGTCGTGGAAATAGTCGGGGTACATGCAAGTTAATCTAAACACCCGTGTTAATAAAAAAAAAATCATTTAAATTTATCATGCCATCATGTGTCCGCTAGAATGGGTGGCACAAATTATTTCATGAATCTCCATCATCATTTTACATGTTTCTTCATTGTCAAAACATTTCATCAGGTCGATCAAAAGCCTGTTTGGCTCTGCGGTTCAACCTGCGTTTTCACAAATTTCAAAAAAAAAAAATTGTTAAAATTGAGTGTGGCTTATACCTTTTGGATCGTTTTGATGTGTTGATATCAAAAATAATTTTTAAAAAATGAAAAAACATTATTAGCATGTATTTTAGCACGAAATATTATTTGAAAAGCAACCGTTACCATTCAACCAAACACGCTCCAAACCTTCTTTTATATAAGATGTCACCATCCAAGCAAAAATCCATAGTAAATCTTCTAAGAGCTTTCTTGTTCGTTTCTAAGCATCGGGTGGATACTCTTGACTCTTCAACATCTTGTTTAATGTCATGAAACCAGAGTCTGTCCTAAATATTCTTCTCTTCTACTAAGCAAAAGGAATCCACATGAGAGTTTCTGATTCGATACACACAATTTGTATTCTCACGCCATAGTTTATTTTGGTCATTGATGTTAATTAATTATTATCTCAATTCAAGTGGTTGAATTTGAACTCATTAAACAATCCAGCTAACTTGGTGAAATATTTTTAATATGGCTTTAACTTTTTATATTTCATTTATTATTCTCTAATCACTTGGGAAATTGTCAATAATAGTCGTCAAATACGTCCAATTTATGGATTTTCATTTCTAGAGTGACTTTAAATCCATGTACACATGTTTTATACACTCCTATAGCCTCATAACTATTGGGTACTAACTACTACCATTTGGGGAGATAAACATCACTTAGACGCCACTTCCGAACAATTCATCATTCATTTTTAGGTTCAACATTATTATCTTCAATCATATTAATATATTAAATTTAATAAAAAAATAATTTTTTTAAAAAAAAACCTCAAGGAAAAAGGGCATAATATTTTCAGCTAAATTCTCATTCTTCTTGTTCCCTTTCTCTTCTATTTTTTACATTCCCCTGATCTTATAACAGCACATATAATTTTAATAAAATGAATGTTTGCCACATTTTTGTTTTGTTTATTCTTATTTGTGCGTGTGTAAATATTAATATAAAGGTAATCCCGAGAAATAGTTTAACTAATTAGGTATTGAGTTTATTTTTTAATGATCACGAATTTAAGTTTTTTTAAGGCAACTAGAGACTTACATGATTGTTAATTTAAAAACCTGTAGAATTAGTCAAGTATACACAACTTAACTCGAACACTCATGTTAATAAAAAGACACTTCATAACAAAACAAAACAAAAAAAAAAAAGAGAGAAGATCCGGGACAACTTTTTTTCCCCTTTCTTCACTCTATCCTATTCAAAACCGAAGAGTTTGGAAGATGAGTAACCCAGAAGCTGGGGCACATTTATTGAGTAATTGATGGGGACCCATTCCTTTGATGATCTCCTACAATTTGATGTTGTGATTTTTTTGGGGTGGTGCTACCCATGAATCGCCATGTGAAATTTAGATGAAAGGAGCATGGTTGTTGTGAACATATTGCAACATTATGATTATAATTTGGTCGATAATTCAAATTGTAGGTCATACCTAGTTCAAATTAAGAAGCAATGATTAATTCTTTGTACCCTAAAAACACAGTAATTAATGATGCGGTGGGTGATATGTTTTTGTTATAGCTGTAGTGGATTTTAAAATTTTCAATTGTCATAACAAGGGCTTTTTTTATTATTAAAAAAATTGTATGTCTCTAGCTTGGTCTAATTTTCCCGTTTACATCAGGGCTTTGTTTATGATTAAAAAATAATTGGAAATAGCTATTTCCAGCGATGTCTTATGCAAGGTTGTTGAAATTGCTATCTTCATTTTATAATCATATAATTTTACAAGTTAATATATATTTATTATGTAAAATTATATAAAAATTAAAAAAAATAATAAAATCATGTAAAATCATGATTTTACGATTTTATAATAATTCTAAATTCTCAATTCTTATCTTCTTCATTGGGTTCTCATGTGTTTACTCACAAACACATTAACCCTAGAAACACTTGTATTTGTTGATTCTTTCTTGAGTTAATACTATAATGATGAATAAAATATAGTCTTACTTGAACCCTTTCTAATAAATAAAAAATTATCTATTACAGAACAAAACTTTGAAATTTTTTGTTTTATAGGGATAGTTTTATAAACAAAAGTGATAGACCATACTTCAAAATTTGATCAACTATATGTTTATGGCTAAATAACATAGTCTTTTAAATAAATTTACAACATTATAATTTATCTATAAAGAATCTCATAATCTGTATAAAATATGATCTAACAAGGAGCCAAACTTTAAGATTAAAAAAAAAATTACTTTGAATTGCTTGATTCATTTGTTTTAGTTCATACCAAGCTTACAATTCCTTATTGAAATCCATGGTGTGTAATAAATAAAATCTGAAACTTATAAAAAGTATAATAATATCTAAAAGAAAACATAATAATATTTAAAAGTAAAGTATTATCCAATGGTAAAAAATATCAAATAAACTAAAACACTATAGGCGGAGGGAGCATTATAACTAGTGTTAGCCAACAAAAGAGCATAGTTGTGAAGATATAAGTGTTTTCAATGTTTTTTTGTTTTTTGGACATGTAGTTTTACCAACCACTTCCAACTTTTTTCCTTGGATCTTACATGATAGGATTTTATCATGCAAGAATAAGCAAATTACATCTTTATGAAATTGCTTATTGTTTGTATTAACCATGTATGAAAAAAAAATATTTATAATTTTACAATCTGAGTTTATATTGCATTTTCAATGTTGTATCGAAAAAATATTTTTGAGTCTAATGTATTTAAACTCACCCCCATTTATTTATTATATTCAATTCTTTAAAAAAATATCATTGAGCAATGTTATTAAAATGTTATGATGGGTTAACATATTAACTCGTGTATCTGATACCTGGAAAGTCTGGAATTAAATTTCATGTTAAACTAAGCGAGAGTTGACTAGTTAAACTTGATCAACCTAATAGGTTAATCAACGACTTAGTTAACCTGGTTCAAATCTAGATAAAATCAATTTGGTATTTTTAAATTTATTTTCAAAACAATATTGTTTTAATTTTTTTTTTAAATCATAAATTAACCAACACTATTTTAAATTTACTCACCCAACCAGTAATCCAAGCCTTGAATCATGCTGAGTTTTATAATTATATCATTCATTTTCGGAATATCATGCCAAACAAATTAAAAAAGAGAATTTGAAAAGAAAAATAGGAAGATTCTTTTTTTTTTCTCTCTCTTTTTGTGAAAAAAAACTCAGGAATCTACATCCAACTTAATAATCAATATTCGTAAACTTCATCGAGTGACCACCACCCATGGAGAAAGTAGCTGACAAACTTGGAGAAATTAAATAATGACAGATCATTCAGTGACATTGACAATGAGGTCTTGTTTGATGCTTGGCCCTTCGACTTTTCCTTTAAAACCAGGTATCGGAGAGGGTGTGGTCACCATGTGAGCTCGGAAATGGCAAGAAATATTGAGAGGTTTTTGAGTTTATTTGGCGGTATAATTATGGTTGTTTTTAAAATAATTTTTTATGTTAAAATATATGTTAATAATATATTTTTTAAAAAATTATTTTTGATATCAGTACATCAAAATAATTTAAAAACACTAAAAATATATTAATTTAAAATTAATAATAATAAAAAATAAAACCGTAGAGGGTGTGGTCACCATGTGAGCTCGGGAATGCCATGAAATATTGTGAGGTTTTCATCATTCTAACCTCCTCGCCTTCGAAGAGAAGGCAAGAGGATCTGAGGTCCAAACGCAGCCGTCTCCTTCAAGTTCATTTCTCCCAACTGTTTACTCGGCTCTTGAATTGAAATTATTATCTCAATTAAAAAAAAAAAAAAAAAAAGCTCCATCTGGAAGCACATGACTACACACAGTTCATCCCCAACTGCCCTACATTTCCATCGAATAATTCAAAAAATTTAACAACCTGGAATCCTATACAACTATGAGATTATATATTTATTAAGCTTTGTTTGGTAGGTTTATTTTGGACTCGGTTAAGAACCTGGTAGGGGTTTTTTTAAGAAAAAAAAGTCAATTAAAAGATGATTTATTTTTGACTTGGTTGATATAACAAATTAATTTATGACCCGGTTGATTGGAGAAAACTCGGTTTTATTTCTTATTAAACAAATTTCTTAAAAAACATTGTTTTAACTTTTTTGAAAAGAATTGATTGATCTTGAGGTTAACTTCTCCGATTTATAATCTTGATCTTGAGTCTTAGACCTAATTTATATAATTGTAAGGTATCATTTGTTTATTTATCAGAAAGTGATTTTCATGGGAATTAAATTCCTATAAAATGAATTAATTTTTTATTTTTGATGTGTTGATAGCATCATGAAAAATCAGTTGAAAAATATTTTTCAGTGTTTGACCATGTCATATAAAATGAACCAAAAAATAACTTTTTAATTTTTTTGCAAATTTATTAAAAGAATAGAGATCAAATATGATATATAAAAAGTTGGAGGATGGAATTAAAAAAATTTAATTTTATAAATTATTTCAAATAAACCAAATAGTAATAAAAAGAATGACGATTGAATATGAAAAATTAAAAGATAATGAAATTGAAGAACAATTTTAATTTAATAAACTATTTCAAATAAAATAAATAGCAATAAAAAAAAGGATCAAATCTGATAAATAAAATATTTCAATTAAAAAAAATAAAAAACAAGAATCGAAGTTAATATAAAAAATCAAATTAAATCAGATTTTAAATTATTAAATTAAAAAAAGTCAAAACAAAATATATAGTAATTAAAATATTGATGATCAAATTTGATATAATCAACAAATAATAAAATATTTTTTAATTTTTTCACAACTTTTTAAAAATGTTTTCTCTACTAAAATAAAAATATATATATTTTCTGAAATAAATTTTCTTAAATTAAAAGGTGTTTTTAATTGATAAATTCCTTAAATAGTAAACAAACACACAAAAAAAAAAAAAAAAAACACCAAGAAATCATTATGCATCAAACAAAACAAACGGTATCTAAGTGTCATAATTGTAACTCAAAAATTTTAAATTCAAAAACTCAATTCCAATTATTTATTTATTTTGAAAAAAGGGCCCGCGGTTAAAGAGTAAGGAAGTGTTTGTTTCTGCGTTTGTAACTGCGTTTTGGCAAATTTCAAATTTTTTTTTTTTACTAAAATTGAGTTACGGTTGTACTTTTTGGATCGTTTTGATGTGCTGATGTCAAAAATGATTTTTAAAAAATAAAAAAACATCATTTGCATGTATTTCGGCACGAAAAGCTATTTAAAAAGCAACCGCTACCACACTGCCAAACACGCTCTAAGTAGTGGGCGCCCTCAAAACATGGCCACCCCAAACAGTTGGCACCAGCTGGATGGCACCACAAAGGCAATCGAAGCCACCCTGTCCAACAGACGGGCAGCTAGGGCAGCCCTAACCTGACGCCATAAAGAATGATTTATAGCCTCGAAAGGGAACCCATGTGCAAACTGTCTTTCAGGGCCGCCTGCCCGAAACACCCCTTTTGTTCCTCCCCAACAACTATATAAAGTATTCACCATCTCTAAGCGAGTCATCCCACGCCCACCACCCATCGCCTGAAATCTTGCATTTTCTCTTCTACCTCCGCGCCTCTGTTTTTTCCAGCAAGAAAGTTTTTCACAATGGAGGCATTGAAGATGAGAGTGTTTTTGGCTATCGTGGCTGTGCTCATGGCTGTTTCAGCCGTCCAAAATGTAGCAGCAGCGGATGCCCCAGCACCTAGCCCTACCTCCGATGCCACCACTTTTGTGCCGGCTGTTCTTGCTTCTCTCGTTGCTCTTGCATTTGGGCAGCTGCTTTTCTAAATGTGAGATTGATTCATCTTTGTTTTCTTTTCTTCGCCTTTTGATTTATTTGTTTGAAGCCCTTTTGCTCCAAATGGTATAGGGATTTGTTAGGGTGTTCCATGCATTGGTGGGAATCGAGGGGCGAAAGGGCTTGAGGGTGTTTTTCTTGGACATTTTCATTATTTTTCTTCTTTTTCATGGCCATTTTGGTCAAACATATTCATATTGTTGTAACCAATTATTACTTTGTATTATAATTAATGTGATTTGTTTGTTTGTGACTTCATTTTTTTGTTCTTGTACTCCATTGTTATATATATGCTTATAAATGCATGTAGATTTCTCTTTTTTGGCGTCCGAATTCCAGATTATTTTCTTAAGATAAAGAAATTCAAGAAGTTATTTCTTGTGGGCAATCAAGAGAATGGATCTTTTCTTCCTTGGGTTGTGATGCAAAGAGTAGGCTCTACACTTAAAATTTGTGCAAAATTATTATTATTATTATTATTTCCGTCTTATTAAATAATGATAAAGGTATGAAACATGTACAGCTACCAGGTAAAAAACCAAGTAAATTTAATAAAATATGTAATAATAACGCTCCGTACTTATGGTAAGCCTCTCAGTATTTGTTCCATAATGCTTTTTCTACCATTAGAAAATGGAGGGCCAGAGCCAACCATACAAAAATATTTTTAAGAGTATTTAAATTGTTTTGATATAATATATAAACAATTATTATTTTAAAATAAAAAAAATTGTACTATAACCCTAAATATTAACATGCTTGAAATTGTGATAATAGTAGTGATTAAAAGTAATTTTCACTTAAAAATATATAAAATTTAAATTTTTTTATTTTTAAAATATTATGATATGAAATTTTTAAAAATAATTCATTTTAAGTTTTAAAAATTCAAAACTTTTAGGAATGCAACCAACTTAAATTGTAAATAAAAAAGAAACACTTTAATGTCTTTTAACTTTTAAGCAAGATCGCCGGAGCAATCTTCTGTTTTATTTATTGTTTGTAAAGCCAGCCAGCCAGCCAGCTAGTGCATATGAATCTTTCGTGATCTCCATTATTGATTCTTTCATGTGATGTTTATATTGGTTAATCTATTTTAACATTTCATGTATTTAAATAATTTTTTTCTTATATATATATATATATATATGAATTATTAGGCAGGGAAATGACGTTGGTATTCCCTCCCTTTATAATGCCCCACTCCTACAATGATGAAACTATCCTATAAATTAGAGAGGAGTCATTGGCACTGGTTATGCCAACGCAGAATTGAACGTTCAATCATCAATTTTTTAAAAAAAAAATTTATGGCGAGGCGTTAGGCATTATGGTCCAAAAATATTTTTAAAAAAAATTAAAATTTTTTTTGTTTTAAAATAATATATTTTTGATGTTTTCAAATCATTTTGATGTGTTGATCTCAAAAATAATTTTTAAAAAATAAAATAATATTATTGACATGCTTTTCTGAGTGAAAAATATTTTGAAAAACAACTTCAACCACACTCTCAAACACTAAGTTGTTTTAAAGATTTTTTATTTTTTTATTTTAAAAGGTTTTTTAGTTCTTTTAAAATGTTAATATAAAAAATAAATTTTTTTTGAAAAAAATGATGCTGTTTGTCTTGAAACAAATCTCGAGAGAGATGGCTTTTGACAGAGTTGACTGGGGGTCTTGGAACCGATTCTAGTGGACCTTGGTTTTCCTAAGCACGATGTAAATCTTATTAACTACCATGCTAAAAAAGCTGGTTCCGACCTCTTTCATTATTTACATGAATAGTCAAGGAGATGATTTTTTAAAACAAATTTATTATTTAATATTTGTTAATTTTAAATGAGGTTATTACCGTATTAAATAAATATCTTAATATTTTGTTAATGTTAAATTTAATCAGATTTGTTTTTATTATCATGTCATTAATAATATACTAAAAAAGTTGGGGTCCTCCCTCTTCATTGTGAACTGTTAAAGAGATAACTTTTTTATAAAAAAAAAAAATACTTTCTGGTTTTTTTCATTAATAGCATACCAAAAAATCTTGATTTGGGGGATTGGAATGCAAATTTCTAGGTTTGGCAGTAGCTAATACATTTTTTTTGGCAAATCTAGGTTTTGATTCTTTGTGTTTTTAGGAAGAATATTATCTTAATTCCATGATTTGAACTAATTTCGGTTCATTTCTTTGCAATAGTCACTTCGTGAGACTCGATTAATCAATAATTTAGGATTAGTTTGCATCAATATATTTTTTTAGTTTTAATTTTAGGGTTTTGTTTTTGCACCGAACCCAATTTTAGTCAAATCATGATTATTAATTGATAATTGTTGATGTTTGATTCTTGTTCTTTGAATGATTTACAACATGCACATGCCTTTGATTTCATTGTATATATCTGGTCGGATTTGAAAGTCATGTGACTAGGTTTGCCTTGAATATTCTTCGTGTTCTTGAGTTTTCTATGTTTGATTTGTTTTAATAAAAAAAATTTAGGTTTATATGTTTTTAACAAGTCTAATTCATTTTAAGTTTTGATTTTGGCCGATCGGGTCAAATTTGGGTCATTTGGGTAAGACTTTGTTTGGTTTTTAATTTTTTTGATAAAGGATGTTTTGACATAAGGGTGTGTTAGGTAAAAATGCTCTTAGGTCTGTTTAGACAGTTTTATTTGAAGAAAAAAATGAGATTATGCCAAACAAAGCCTTAAAAAATAAGGAAAATAAAAAAATTATGTCTTAAATAATAATAATAAATAAATTCCCTTGCACATGGACAAAAACCCTAAAAAAATAATAGAGCATGTCTTAAAAATTAGGGAAAAAAATTCAAAAAATAATTTTACCTACAAAAAGTATTGCATGGATTTTACATCTAATTTGTAAAAATTCAAAGGATTTTGGTCTATATTTTAAAAATATTAAAAAATATTTTTGGCAAGGAAATATATTGTTCACTTCTAATGTAAGGATAAAAAACCAACAAAAAAATTAATATTCAAAATATTAGTAGGGATAGTAATTTATATTATTTACTTTTAATATAAGGATAAAAAAACATGTATAAAGTTATTTATATATATATATGCTACTAACTTAATTTTTAGTTCATGACAATGTCAATGGATCATCACCACTAAAAGATTTTTTAAAAAACATTTGTATAAGGTTATTTGGTCATGACAATAATTGGAGTTGATAAATACAAAGTTTATCAAAGTAATAAATGAGATGGTTGGTTTAAGAGCTAAAATGGCTAATTTTTAAGATGGAATAAATTTTTTCCATACGAGGGTAAATGGGAAGGATAAGTATTAAGATGAAGATTTTAGCTTTTCAAGGCAAAAATAATCTCAAAGCTTATTTAAAGTGAAAAAAAAAATTAATTTTTTACTACTACCATTACTATGAAATAAAGAAAATACAACTTGTTGTTATTGAATTTACTAAATTTGCTTCTATTTTTATATATATAGTTTGTTGACATGTCCCTTGAAAAAATTAGAATCTTATTTATAAAATCATCTATTATGTCATATTTTTAAATGAGATTAAACTTTTTACAGCCATATAAAAAAAGAGATTATTATTTGTTTACTTTATAAAAATATGTTACTAATAGAAAAAATATGTTTTCATCCAAAAATATTTTCTATAAAAATGAGAATTTTACCTTCAAAAATATATTTTTTACTCCTTGATTGAATTACTGAATTTTTTTTAAATATTTATTTTAATTATTTTAGACTTTATTAAAAATAAAATTTTTAATAAGAAAATATTTTAAATAAAATAAGAAATACAAATAAAACGGGTTTGTTTGTTTTTGTGTTTCAAAAATATTTTTTTAAAAAAATATATTACTTTTTGTTTGAAATTAATATTTTTTAGTGTTTTCATATCATTTTATATATAAAAAAATTATTATATATCATTTTATATACTAATATAAAAAATTATTATTTTAGTATATTTTCAAAAAAAAAAATTTCAAGTAATCTTTTAATACATGCATTATCTTATTCAGTATTTAAATATTTCAGACTGAATATTTATTTTAATCGTAATGAAGAATTAATTGTGCAGGACTAAAATCTGGATGACTAGCTTAAAAGGGCATGTTTGTAATTCTAATATTCCAGAAGAAACCCTAAATCCCATCCTTAAAAGCCTAGCCCGAACTCCGTCTCTGTTACTGCACTCTCTCTTCCATTTCAATTACGGATTTTTGTCTTCAATTTCCACTGCCTCTTTGAGTAGCCATATGAACTGACAAACAATTTCATAGCTGGCTTAGTTAGGAGGCAGAAATCAAATCAGATCGAAAGATGTTTTGTCTTCGGTCGTTTCAATCCAAGGCCCTTTTGAGGGGACAATTTTGCTCTTTTCATTACCAGTTGTCCTCCAAGCAGCCTTTGACATTCCTTAATTTATTTCATCTTTTAATTTTTATCTTAATAATGCCTTCGAATAACCAGAAGGTCTCTTAACAAGACAATACCGTCTGGTTCAGACAGAGGCGTACAACAATCTGGATCCCTTCTTTTGAGAGGGTACGGAACTTCTGTTTCTGTGTTCCTTTTATATTTTGGATTCGAATATTTATTGATTTTTTTGTTCTTTTTCTAGTTTTGAGATTGAGAGGGTTAATTGATTCCAAGAGGGATGAAATTAATAGCCTCACAAAATCAAAGGGTATTCAGAATACGAGATGCCCCATTTGGTCTCGCCTCAGTTTGAGGGAAAGGAGTATAACATGTCTTCTCTGTTCCTTTCTTTTAGGTGAATTCAGGCATATATAGATGCATACTTTTGTGTTGGAATGTTGGGTCTAAATTCACTATCCTGCACAGTAAATCCATGAATTCTGGATTTAGTTTAGTGTATCCGGTTTGATTGTTGATTTTGTGCATATTTACTGGGTGGGCCGATGATGATATCATACACCAAACCATCTTTCGGGACTGAATGACTCGAATGAGTCTTGCTGACAGACATTTTCTGCAATTCTGAGGCCTCGATACCCATTTCTTGCATTTAACTTTCTTCATGTCATCCTGTTCTATTGTTTTGCATAGAATTTCTTTCTACGAAAACGCAGATTGGGCAGGGATTTCCCCTTCCATCAATGGGCAACCTTTTACCTTCTCAACAAATTGCATAGAATTTGATGTGAATGCGCAACCTTTTACCTTCTCACCTTGCCACAGATATCCATAAATGGCGTGAAAAACTTTAAATCTATCATTTTATAAGTGATGAACAATACCTAGCTGAACGCTCCTGATCGAATAGAATCTATGGATAAAAAACTCATCATTTGCATAAATGCAATTGGTGTGAATTGATTTTTATTTTTTTTAACAATTGAAATCCAGTTATTTTCTCTTTTTGTTTCCCTCTTGAATCAGAGATTGAAAAATAAAAAAACAATATTTTGTTTACCACAATTGAGTTTTTGAAATATTAAGGAACCAAAAAATTATAGTTTAGAAAATAAAAGGATAAAAGTGAACTTTTGTATATTGTTTTAAAATGTCACCCTTTTTCTCTTTGTTGTACACTTTGGTCCCCTTGTGTCAATTTTATCCTTCTTTGCCAATACTTGATAAAATTAATCATGAATTTGGATGTGAAAGGATGTAATTAAAGAAAAATAAAGTTTGACGATTAAATTAAAAAAAATTATCATCATAAATTTCTACAATGAAAACACCACACCAAAATGGCCATCAATATTTTTTCTTTCAATTTTAGTTATAGTTAATTATAATATTTAAAGATGAAATTGAAAGAAAAAACTAATAAAAAAAAAAATATGAATCAATTAGGTTAACCCATCAAGTCAAACCTGAAATTCGTGTCATGAGAGTGTGATAACTAAATAGAAAAAAATTAACATTAATAAACTAAAATGAACAAAAAAAAGATTAATTAAAAAGAACAAAAACAAAGGAAAAAAAACCTACAGGAAAAAAAAACTAATGAAGAAAAAGAAAAACAAAAACAAAATATGAATTAACTGGGTTAACCCATCAAACCAGGTTAACATTAACAAACTAAATTAAATAAAAAAATTAATTAAAAAGAAAAACCAGAAAAAAATTCTGGGTTAACGCGTCAAACCCGAAACCCATATAATGAAAGTTTGATAACTAAATAAAAAAAAAATTAAACAAAAAAAATAAAAAAAAGAAGAAGAAAAAAGAAGAAGAAAAAATAGCTCAAAAAAACAAAGCAAAAAATAAAAAGACAGCTAAGTATTTTAATGTAGACTGCACTCGAAAAAATTAATTAAAAAAAAATTAGAAAAAAAATTCGGGTTAACCTATCAAACCTAAAACCTGTATCATAAAAATTTAATAACTAAATAGAAAAAAATTTAACATTAATAAAAAAAAAACATTCATTAAAAAAAAAAACAAAGAAAAAATAGTTTTAAAAAACAAAAAAAAAACAGCCTTAAAAAAAATTTTTAAAAAAAAAAAACAACTCAGCGTTTCATTGTTGATTTATATAGTAAAACACTGAATAATTTTAGCTATAGTTTAATAAAATACCCTTTCAAGCTTGAGCCATTTTATGTAAGCTTGAGCTATTTTATGTTCATCCAGCGTGCATCTTTTATGTCAAAATAAACAGTGTCGTTTTTGTTGTTAGCAAAGTTTCAACAAAATGGTACCAAAATGCTTACTCGAGATTATCCAAAATACATCCTACTTGTGACTTATCTATTTTTATTCCATATATAATACTAAGATTATTAACTTATCACATTGTTTTATACGCAAAGAAAAACACAAAATGAGACGGGTCCCTTGTAGAATTTGTGTATATAAAAAAATATTAAAACATTAATAATTCCTAGAGAATTTTTAAACAACCTTTAATGTTTAGGATATGAAATAACTATGAAAGATGGAGGAGATTAAAAAAAAAAATTGAGTAAAATACGATTTATGGAAGATTTTCTTATCTAAAAAAAAAATTGAAACATAATGAAATTTCATGGATTTGTGTGATCTTTATAATCTATTTAAGAGTGGTTATGGTTTTTTTTATAAAGTATTTTTTATTTCAAATGTATTAAAATAATATTTTTTTATTTTTATTTTTTAGTTGTATTAAAATAATCCAAAACAGATAAAAATTTTAATTTTTAATAAAAAATTAAATTTTTAAAAAATATAGATTCATCAATGTTTCCAAATGCTTTCTTAATATTTTGAGAATTAAAAAATATATATACAACTAGGAGAGGGGAAAAAAAGTTATATTTATGTCAATTTGTTATCTCCGTACCAAACTTGATAGAAAAGGATTGAGAAGGGGAAAAAGTACATAAAAACATAAAGAAAGCTACAAACATGAAATAAATAGTAAACATTTCATCATTAATAAATGAAAACTTTTCAATTCCATAAAATAAGTTAAAAGTCAATGAAAAGTTAAATGCACAAAACAGTAGAAGCCAACAAACAAGCATTATCACATTAAAGTTTTTGCATTAATTTCAACGAACCAATCTTTTCTATAGCACTATATAAAAGAATATCGAAAATGTTGTTTTGCACAATATTAAGAAATAAAACTCGTACCAAATCATAACCGCAGATGTAAAAGAAAGTGCTATAGAAAAAAAAAAAAAAAACTGATCAAATTAGAAACCTCACTGGCAACTGTGTTTACAAATTCATTTAATATACTCTATTTATTTTTATTTTTAAAAATATTTTTTTTATTTTTTTTAAAATTAATATTTTTTTATTACTTTCATATCATTTTGATGCGCTGATATTAAAAATAATTTTAAAAATAAAAAAATATCATTTTAGTGCATTTTCGAATGAAAATCACTTTGAAAAATAATCGTAATCATATTCTCTAAATTGTTTTTCTACATGTGATATCAATTTTTTTTTTCAACCTTTAAAAAATTATAAAGATGTTAAGAAGGAAAAAAAAACTAATGCATACCTTTTGAAATATTTAAATAATGATATATTTTTTAAAAATTATTGATGCGGTTGAATATTGAATCAATCATGATTAATTTGCGAAATTTGTAATCTAGAATATGAAATTGTGATAAAATCATGTAACAAACAAATTAGAAAATCTTACTATAATGAAATAAATATTAAAGACTAAAAACAAAAAAAATTATAAATTAAAAAAAAATCTAAAATAATAACTTGAGTATGCTATATGATTGACGCAGCAACTTGAGCGGGGCTAAATTTTTTCAAACATAATAAGAAAAACATTTAAGTGATGTTTGTTAAAAAATAAAAAATAAAAATATGACACCAGTCATTGAGTTAATTATTACTTTAAGATACATTGAATATTGAATATGAAAAGTTAAAAAAAATATAAAAAATTAAACCATGAGTTAAAATCTGACACGAGTATTGAGTTGATTATTACTTTAATCTAGCACAAGTCATAGATTTTAATTTAAGATGCATATTGATTTTATTTTTTTATAAGATGTAAAAGTTAAAAAGTCAATAAAATCATATCTTATACTACATCAACCCACATCAAAGTTTTTCAAGTTGTTTAAAGTTTATGATAATATAAGAGTTGAATTATACATCATTTGAACCATCATTACATTTAAATTAAACCTTCTTTTCATGATAAATTTACAAAATAAAGGAATGAAATAGTATTTCATTCAAAAATCAAGAGTAATTAAGAATTTAAATCCGATATGCAAGGAGAAAATAAAATATATTATATATATATTAAATTTTTTTTATTAATTTCTTATTTTAGTTTTAGGATATAAATTTTCTAAATTCACTATCAATCAATAAAAAAAATTAAACATTAATATCTAATTGAAAACAAAAACCAATAAAAAATTAATTATATAAATAATCAAAATTATATCAACCCCGACATTCCTCCATTTCCTTTCATTTTCCCTTTGTTTTAGCTTTAGTTTCTAGTTTAAGTGTTTTCTATTAATTCATTTTTAGGACATTTTAAATCTTAGATCTAAAATCTCATTGTGGGTTTAAGTTTTTCCTGTTTAAAGATCTTGTGTTTGAAGATGATATATCAAAGTTGAAGCATAATATGATGTCTAGGTGGAGAAAAAATTAACAAATTTTGTATGTTTTAAACTACCAAAGTAACCAAGATTCTTGCAAAAAAATTGACCTTACTCAAAAAATATGGATTCACCTTAAAAAAAATAGACACAAATGAAAAAAAAAAACTCACTACCCTTTAAAAATAATAATAATATCTTCATTTAGAATTTTTCTCTTCTATATATATATATATTAAATGAATCCAAATAATAACAAATAAAATACTACTAGCTATTCCCTAATCAGATAAAATTTCTCTGGTAATTGCATCACAAATTTATCATTTTTAAAATTGTATTTGAAAGTGTAATTGTTGTTATTTTTTAAAGTGTTTTTTACTCGGAAATGTATCAAAATAATATCGTTTTAAAAAATTATTTTTGACATCAATTATATATGATCTAAAAATATATAAAAAAATATTAATGTAAAAAAAAATAAAAAAATCTTAATTTTCTTTTAAAATACTTTAAAAATACAAAGACAAAAGTAAGACTGAACATCTTGCACCAATCTTGTCTGCTAAAGCATTCACTTTCTCAAGTGGGTCACGGCCCATAGATCTCGTTTGCTTGGATTGCTGCGTTGTTCAATCAGTCATTTTCATTTCTTTTTCACAAATATCTTAAAGAGCTTGCAAGAGAAATCTGATTGGATGGCAATGAGGTGCATCTCTCAACCTTAATCCGTGACGACCATCTGGCCTGCAGGTCTAATATATTCAAAGATTAAAACCACCCACAGCAGTCTCCATAAGAGGAAGAAACTATTCAATTTCAGAGCAAACAAAGACAATTAACCATCGAGGATAAGAGCTTTCTGACAAGTCACAACAGAGGCCAACTAGCAAATAAAAAATGATTCTATCAGTTGACTGCACCCACACTCATCCATATCTGCACATTTATGGAATTGCTCTGGTTGCTTGTTCAAGGCATTCCCATCATTAATTAAGCATTGCTTGAGTAAATCTTCAGGTCAAGTTTCGGGTTTGTTATTCAAAGATTATTAATTCGAGTGCTTCAAACTTACTTTAAAGGTCTCGAGAGATTAGTCGAAATGCACGTAAACTGGCTTAAACATCTATAGTTAAGAAATAAAAAAAGAGAGTATTGCTTGAGTAGCAGCAGAAAACTAACTATTTGGGTCAATCCCAATACAAACTTTCAGCTAGTGCTGTAATCACACGTACAAGATACCAGCATTTAACTAGTGGCTCATCCACAGGGATCTCAGATATATACAGGATTCACTGGAATCTATTATCTACACAAAGATCACATATTTTTAATGTATAAAATATGGAGACCACCCTTCGTAAAACTTAGTAACCACAATTGACGCAGGGGAGCAACTGGGATTTCTGCCTCAGATACCACCATGGTAACCACCGTAGGTAATGTGAGCTCTAGCAATAGGTGCTCCTCTTGCTACTGAAATTGCTCCATTCAATTTTGTTGCATGGTGAACCACTTCCTCAATCCTCTGTGACCACAGTTGTGAGTGCATACTATAGATTAAGAATCCCCAAAATGAAGAAAAATCATAGTATATAAAAGACATGAGAAATAAAATGGGGTAATTTGGGGTATCTTCATACATGTCAGTCCTCATAAATGTATATACTCTGTTTTTGCTCTGTGATTATTCCATTGATATCAGAAAGTGATCTTGTCATATCATGGCCAAAAGCATACCCTGATAACTAATCACATTTTCCACTTGATTACAGTGCTTTAAATTCAAATCCCTTTTTTGAAAACTATGCCAGCACAAAGAGAGAGGGAGAAAAAATGTCGTATCTACTAGCAAGGATGAGCGTGAATCAAAATGTGTTTGAAATACAAATGATTGATCATGCTACATTTGATTACTTATTTTCAAGTTCTGTGATCTAAAACATTTAGTACTTCATGGAAAACAAGATTAAGAAATCAACCGTATGATCCATGCACATTTGGCATATGCTCAAAGATATATGCTTGATTGAGAAATAAAACAGAGTGTCAAATTTAAAAAGAAAGAAAATCCAAACCTTGTCATCTGTGTAAATCTGGAAGCTCGGCTTTTGGTTCTGTTGTTGCTGCTTGTTTCTTTGGTGGCTCCCAAAGATGAAAATACAGATGGTAGCAGCAGCAACACCAAAAGAGCAAACAGCACCAATCCCAGTTAAGCTCAACTTCCATAAATTCAAGCCACCACCATTCTCCTCCCACCTCACCTCCCCTTTTGAACCACTTTCTTTTCCGGTGCTCTTGATCCTTGGAGAACTAATGTTGGTGGCATCCAATTCCCGATCACCTTTATAGCCCTGATGATCACTTTGGTCTTCAAAGTTAAAAGTAGCGCCAGCATCAATTTGAGGAGGCACAAAGCCACCCTTACTGCTAGAGGACTTTGGAGAGTCCAATTTCATGTCGACAAATTCGTTTTCCTTCATTTTCTTGAAGAAAACTTGAGAAACTGAGTCTTGATCAGCATCTTTGACTTCTGGCATGATCACAGAAGGAACCGTAGCACCTAGGTCAATAGGTACCACGGAGATCACTTCTTTTTTTGAGATCACATGACCTTCTGGGACATCCTTGCCAGCTGTTGTTGTTGGCTCCAACTGAATTGGAACCGGGACAAGTTGATTAGGAACCAGCCTAGAATCTTTCGGTGGTGAAGATGGGCACACGAAGTAGTTCATGTTGACCAAGCTCTTGGGACGACGAGGACTACTACGTTTGCTTGCCCCTAAAGTCTTTTTTTCACCATCTTCATGGTAATCAATGAACCCATCATGGGGTAGTAGCTCCCACTCTTCAAGATCCATCACATAGAAGGAGAGAAGTTTCTCTTGGAAGTAGAAATAGATAAAAAAGAAGAAGAAGGGCTATCTCTAATATATAAGTATTTGGGCAAGCGTCTTTTAACTTATTTACTATGATGGCTAATCTGTTTTTAGGGGGGAGGGGGGGTTGAGTTACTTGATCAAGCTATCTACGAAGGTAGGCAAGAAGTGTGGAATCTTCATGATGTGCTAGAAAAGCCAAGGCCACCAATCCATGGTGTCCTCTTGCTCTGAGTTGGAGTGTCAGCTTGCTCTTTTGGATAGCTATTTGATGTTTCGAAGGCTAATCCTTCCCACGGGCGGCGAGAAGGCACGGTGGTGGCCCATCGGACCCACTTTGGAGAATAGAATTGCCTTGTTTGATAGGCTTCCTTGATATTTCTTTTCAATTCTATATTGGATTGTTAAATAATTTAATCTACCAAGTTTGGAGAAAAAATGTGCCAACAGTACGTGTTAAAAATATGTTCGTAAGTTCCTCTGAAGAACATTCCTAGAGAGGGAGAGGGAGAAGGAGAAGAATGTCTTTGCGAGAGATTCCTTCGATGGTCTCACTCTCATGGCCATGGAGAGGTAGGGAAGGAAGGAAAGAGAAGGGCGTCGGTTGCTTGGAGATGTTTGCTTGGAATGAAAGTGATAGGGTAGGTCTTGATTGAAGAGCAGCAAAGATGAAAGTGAAAGCCTCCATACAACTGTCCATAGGCTGGAGCTCTCTTTAATCTTTATTGGCTTTTTGTGTCTTTTTATTAAGTTGTTAAAATTAATAATTTGTAAATTTGATAGTCGTTGAGTCTACTTATTTGCCTTCTTCATGATATTCTGCTGAATCACAAAGGTGGTTGATTTATATAAACATCTATAACATTGCTTTCGCCATTTATAATTATTTGATATTATGATAATAATAATTGTTTTTAAATATATTTTTTTATTTTTTAATTATCAGAACAGCCAAAGTAGGCTACCCAAATCTTATTCCTTCCTCTCTTTTTAATCCCATCTCTAGATCCTTATACCTTTCATGACGTTGTGGAGAAAATTGAAGAAAAAATGGGGGAGAAAATTGCTAGATTTTTGAACATTGGATGCTCTTGTATATTCATATATTTTGTGTACATATTAACTAACAATCTCCTTCTAATTATGGAAATTAAACTTTTGGCCATCTTTCTTTCAATTTCAATAATGGTACAAGATATCCTCATAAACTAGATTAAGTGGAGTCATCTTATTTATCTTTTGAGTGGAGTTAATTGCATCTCAATACAATACACAGCCCTTAAAGTATAGATTTTATAAAATTCAGAGATTGAAATCCGAAAAAGAAACTTAAGGGGCTTCAATTGAAAAGATCTAAAAGTTGAGGGGTGCCTGTGTTGATTTGGCTAAGAACAAGAGGGAGTCGTGTCGAGTTGAGTAAACTAAAGGAGGAGGGGGGGGGGTATTCCTTGCCATAAATGCAGTGATTTCTTCGCCGGTAACGGCGAGCACAATCAAAGGGAAAGATGGCCCATGCCGAGCATCAGGGTTTCGTCAAAGGGAAAAGCTATTGACCGGAAGGTGGCATGATGACGTCCCCACCACTGAAATCATGGGGGGCAGGTGCACGAGGAGTGGGGACTTCAATAAAGCGATAAGCCTAACAGAGTACAGTGCATCTTTAACGGCGTAGTTATTTTCACGTCCCCGCAACCCCAAAAAAAAACCCTGCATAAAGACTACATTGCTGATGTCACGACTGGAATACCGGATTCATTACTGGAATATAGATAAGGTGTCTTCCCAGTTTCTTACCTGTGCAAATATATATATAAGTTTGGATTTATGTTTTTATAAGAAAGTTTTATAATGATATCATAACAAGAAATATTATAAGGCAAGACTCGTTAAAAAAATTAAAATATAATAAGTATAATGCTTCAAAATATAGGATGAGCAGTCATCACAGGTTGATGACTTTCCCTACTAACTGAAGTCTAGAATCACAAAGTGTACAAAAACTAACACGGTTAGCATGAGTATTTTAATTGACATGCTATAGAGTTATAATCAAACAAAACAAAAATAATTTTTAAAGACCCAATTTATATAATTAATCAAATAACGAGCTATCAATTTAAAATAACATAATGACTCATCTCAAGAAATTAGTTTCAATAAATAATTTATGTTTTATCATATACATGAGATAATAAGTAATATATATTTTATCAAGAAGCATGATTCATTTCATATTAACAATTCAAATAATTTTGTTATTCCTCTTTTAATATGAAATATTATCCACTTAATTAACTCAAAAACAAAAAAAATACAAAAGCAAATGTTAACGGAATCTTACTAATGCCTAACAAGTAGAGTATCAGGAGTATTTGAATACAAAAAAAAAAATATTAAAAAATACTCAAAGCATAAAACTTAAGAGATTACAACTCTAAGATTTAAGGCCAAGATGTATGTATAAAAGTGAAATGGATCTACCCATCAATTCTAAATATATCTTAAATTGATCAATCCTAAAAGAATTGATTAACCTTTTATATTTGGTCAACTAGTCGACCAAAATCTATTAATCAATCTATTAAAATGCTTCAAGTCAATAAATTGATCAAAGATGACCCTTCAATCGATCAAATTCAAACAATCTAACAAATTTATCAAGTTAGATAAACCAATCAATCCGTTAATCGGGATTCAGATTCTCAATCCATTAATCTCTTTCAAAATGGCAAATCTCCAAAAATTCTATTTAACAACCTCAAATACTAATAACAATTAACATCCAACATATAACACTTTGATTAATCCATCAACTAAAGTCAAAAACATAAATTTCAAAACCTTGAAACCTCAACAATTTCAAAATCAAACTAATTACAACAATTATTCACACCCGCCAAAGTGTAAATCTTAAATTAGGGGTTTTTTTTCTTATAAATCTCATCTCCTTAATTTTTCTTTCTCACCTCCTCTTCTTTCTGTCCCTCTCTTTTGGTTTTCTCTCTTCTTCTTTCTTTTCTTTTGTTTTTCTTTTCTATTTATACTTATCAGGTTTTTGTACAATTACCTCAATGTCCCTAATTCATTTATCCTTTTAATAATAACTCCAATCATTTATACTTAATAATTACTCCAATAGCATCGTTGCTTTTTCCTATTAAAATGTTTCTTTTTATGTCAAAACACTACAGCTGAGGTAAAAAGAGAAACTTTAATGGACAATGTACTTGAAAATATTTTCCATCCTGCGGATTGGGATCGATCTCCTGATCAAATCTTAAACCTATTTATAGTCTCCTGTTTTTCAAGTGTCTGAACGTAAACTTTGAACCTGCTGTCTGTTTCGGCCATTAGCGCGCGCGCGCCGCGAGAGAGAGAGAGAGAGAGCTTGGTATGCTTACATCCAATTTAAGTGTGAAGATGTTCCTCCAAATGATAAATAATATACAAAATGGGAAAGCTGTTCTCAAATTTACATGATTTTCTGCTCCATCCCAAAACTAGAACAGCCAACAATGGTTTCAGCTATCATCATCACAAGTATCACTAGTAGTAAAATTTTATAGGGTGAGAGAGACCGCCTGTCCCAGAACAATAATTCTGCTTGTAATACATTATGTTAACAGTAGTAAGCTCCTTTCTACCATTGATTTTAAGTGCCAAGAGATACCAGGATATGCCTCAGGACTGTGACCTAGTTGATGAAGAAGATTCACCCAAAGAAACAGAAGCCAGCGAAGACGCCCAAACCCGGCAATTTTTTGCACGTTCATGGAAATTCCTGGTCTTGAATAATCTCAGCTTAGTCCAGATCCTCCTCACATCAATCATATGAAGGATACGCCCAAAAAATTGGCTAGTCTCTCCAAATATTTCCAAGTTGAAATGTGGTATATAAGAGACATAGAAAGCCTTGAGATGCGACAACGCTTTTGGAGATGCATATAGCAGCACCCTCAAACAGAGAAACAATGTAGCAAGTGCTAAGTAGGGTTCCCTTTTTATTATCTCTTCCGACGATGGTCCATTCCATGGCTGCAAGATGGATTTTTCATGACCCTCTGTACTAGAAGAGTCATCTTTGGTAAGAAGTTGAACTGGTTCAAGTCCTGAATCACAGACAGTCAGGTTACAAACAGGACACATAAATTTTATTGATGACTCGACTATTGTATGTTGCTGGAAATCATGTGTAATCATAGGGCACTAATAAAACCTTGGACAACTTTTAATGTGCTGCAAGGTTGATATTGACTACAATTTAATAAAAGCACTTTATGTGTGTGAATCTTACAACATAGTCAGGTCCAAGAGATCAATGCTTATAAAATGGTGGAAGCAGAGATGGGAAGTGAGCTCAGTAAGAATGCACACAACTTTTTGGCACGGAAAAACAAATCTACCTGTTGTTTTCTTATAAAACTGAGCAAGAGATTGAAGGTTCTTTGGCCCTCTATACAGCACTTTTGATCTCTGGTTGACTATTAATATTGAAGGCAGGCTGTGGATTCCGTATCTTGAAAATACACTGCAAAAAAGATATGGCATTGTTATCACTAGACAAAATACAGGATAACTTAGCCAAAGATTGATGGCGTTTGACAGAAATCTCCAAAAAAAAATCAATAAAACATTCAATGAGTATCAAAAGATGACAATTAAAAAGAATCGAATTTAAACTAGGCTTTGAGGAATGAGTCGTATGCCTCTATAGCCACATCATCCACAATGATGAGGAAATATTATAAGCAGGCCAGGATAGTGGTGTTTCACCTTGGTAGAGCTGAAGATTGTTCAACAGCCAAATGTTCGATTTGAGGGAACATGGAACTAAGAATTTCAAATTTTGGAAGCATACTGCATGAGAAAGGACACCATGAAGCATAAAAGAGTACGGAAGTATAAGCATTCCTCTGTTTTGAAGTTAAGGCTCTGTCCAGGAAATCCCCATCCACCTATTAACGAAAGTAAATAGTTCAGCACTACAAACTAATACAAAGCTTGAATTATTTGGACCAATCAAATAAAGACAAAATAATGATTATCCTAGTAAAATCTGAGAAATGAAGGCATAAAATATACTGTACGTAAGGCAGAAAACTGGACTTCTATTACGAGTTACATGAACAAGATGGTGAGTAGGAAGACATTATGAAATGACATTTATAAACTCTTTTGAATTACATATAAATAAAAAATGAGCAACCAGACCTTGGGGACGGTTAAATTTTTTTTGGTAAGAAATACATGTAAATGACCAAAGAGCTAAGCATACAAGTACCACAATCCCACAAGTAAACAACTAACCAACTTTTTCATTTTTTAAAATTCCCATGAATTGGCACAAACAAACAGTTCAGAATTTATTTAAACCAATTTATGCATTTGGAATTGAAACTATCTACTGTGCACAAATTACATTGTAACTTGTTTAAGTGGATTAAAAAAAATAAAAATCTGTGTATGCTCTCATGATTTGTGAATATGGAAGTTTTACCTTACTTTTAAGTTGTCCACTAAAGAAAGTTCATAACTCAATCTCTTTTTAATCCACATAAATTCACTTCAAATTCAATTTATTCGTGAATATGTTTCAAACAAACCATTAAAGAGGTATTCATGAATGTGTTTCAAACACACTGTTAAAGAGGTGAAACATATGATCCATTCATTTGGTCCCCCCTCAGAAGGAAGTCTCTGGTGGATCATGTCCAGTGATTATTGACAGTATGCTGTGAGCTTGTGCCTGTTCTGCTCCATAACCAATATAAACTCCACTGAGAAGCTAGGAGCTATGACAATCTTATGACTCATCAACTGGATTAAGCACCATAGAGCTATAAATAATTTGAATGCCTCCCTTAGTAGAGCTCTCTACTTCAAATGAAATTAGATTTCTGATGTGTGCCAAGGATTTATGACTTTCACTTCCATTCATTTTGTCCAAAAGTTCAGTTATCACAATATCCTTTTTATCCCTCAGATACAAATTTAGACTTCTGACAAGTCATAAGAATATATGACCCTGTTTTTCTCTCCCTTTTTTCATCAGTCATTCATCCTCATGGCGCCTTAACTTGTTCTCTATTTTATCCCTCCAATATCACCCATCATTCTCTATTTTCTCTTTCTCTCCCTCACAAACCTTTTTCCTTTCTTGTGGGAGTCGTCCAAAGCAATTTCCAGAGAATGATAGCAAAAGTGAGCTTCCAACAAGGAAGTTGTGTTTCATATCCGATTCAGATACAAGCTACGGTTGTTTCATAATATTTAGAAGTACATGGAAATCCTGTACAAGAAATTCCTCACTCAAGTGCCCCAAACCGAATGGGTTTGAAAGTTCAACTCAGCAATAAAGGAGTGATTACAGAAAGCCCAAGGCCCCCCCGACATCACCATAATTATTCAACAATCTACTCGAGTATGTTTCAATAGGTTAGGAGCCAGTGCTAGTCACATACAGCCACCTCCACACTGTAAAACAATTTATTCATGATCTTCAAGATTTCTTCAGGCAAAAAACAACAAAAACAGTGGAAAGCAAATCTCATGTGCAAAGATTGCATGTCAGTGCAACAACTGTACAAGCTTAAGCAAATGAGAAATTGTTGTCAGACTGAGTTTTATCCCACTACCTCTATCTAGCAAAAGAAAGGTTAGGTTGCATGTATACACAACAACTGTGCAAGGTTAGCTGAAGTGTAATTGTTGTCACACTGAGTTTTTATCCCACTAACTCTATCTAGCCAAACTGAGGCATTAGGTCTTTTGTCAACAGTTTCCAAGTGACTACATGATCTTAGGTAAAGTACAAAAACAAAACAAACATGGAAATATCCAAAGAAAAAGGAAGAATAATTCATCTATTTTCTCAAGTGACCAGTTGTCAGTTTATCTTCTGTTCTTCCCTCTACTTCACTAGGACTAACAATTACAGATGCGTCTGTTTGGAATGTAGGATACCATAGCATTGCAGTAACCACATTCAAGTTCACGATTTAGAATAATGGACTAAAGCCTGTCAACCATCAATTACAAGTAATTCATAAGAGAGAAAAACTCAGATATATAATATACCCTCTTGTCCAGTTGAGAGAAATTTGGTTAATATGTAAAATTTGTTTCAATGTTATAATTTCTCATTAATCCATTGTTGTTAGGATGATGCTCACACAAAATGCAGTGTGCGGTCATCCTCCTAAACAAATGCTACCCCACAGAAGAGTGACATGTATGCACTCATCCCCACCCCCTCTCAACGCACATGGATCAAGAGAGAGAGAGAGTGGAAATGGATAAAATAATATTATGGCTTTCCCACACACACAAAAAAAGGACAAACATCAAATGTACCAGCAGATTATTGGGAATTATCAATTTTGCACCCAAACTATTTTTTCTATTGATTTTACCACTATGCTATTTGATTTCTCAATAAACATCAAGTACAAGTTCCTTATATAATGATTTTTCTCACAAATAGAAATTACAATTTGGAAGGAAATACCGATGGAAAGCCTTAAAATGGATGGAAATCCTTAATAAAAAAATTTATAAAAGTTTGACAGTAAAATTGATACCAAAAATTGTTTGGCGGTAACATTGAGACTACCTATATTTTTGAGGTCTGCCCCCCAAATAAAATCACCATACCAAGCAAACCATAATGAGAACAATTTTAATTTCGTTCAAAATGATATGTTTTTTCCTGCAGGTTTTGAAATGGTTAGGGTCTTCCTAGACCTATGGAACAAGTTCTGATAGATCAAAAGATGACAAAGGCACGAGTCATTGATGGTGGAACTAGCTTCAAGAAGGAAACAGGCCCTCCCCCTTGTAAGTTGATTCTATTAGCTTACTGTTTCAAATAGAGACAAGAAGCAATATAAAAACTTATCAGGAAGCACTATCTTTGCATGAAATAGAATCTGAAGGCAAAATGTTCAAAGAGAAGGCACCTAGATTGGTGATATCATATGATTACACACTTGTAAATTGGAAGTTAGATGTCCTCTTTTCCCCAAAACATTAGAACGGCACATAACATGTGGATTCATAATGATTATGTCTTTCTAGTTTCTCCAGGAGGCACTCTTACATTGTCTGTCCCATGTTCCTACATAAATGCCTCTATCTAATCCAGCTTTCCCATTCACAATAACCCTCTGCAACCTCCAGTTCCTCAAGATTCCAAAATAATTGTGAGGTGATGAAAATAAAACAATTAACACAACATCCTAGCTATTGAAATTTGTCACGTGTCTATGGGAGTTCATTTTCCTTCTGTTTCTTCTTCAGATTTACACATTTCTAGTCCCAGGAATTATCTGGAACGTCAAAGTTCACTACACATAGTCTTTAATTTTTGCACAGGAAGCAGCTTGGGATAAGATTTTAACTACTGACAATCTATAAAAGAAGGGAAAGACGTTGTCCCAGATTACCCCCTCAAAACGAAAAATACAATTGCTCCACAACACCATCATTTTTTTTTTTTTTGAAAAAAAAGTAGACCCGGCCCTCGTGCAATTGATAATTGATAGTTCCCTTGGTCCATGAACAACAATTAAATTAAAAATAACTCAAACTAAAAGGTACTCCCAAATTTTAAAAAATGAAAAGTAAATAAATGAAGGACTTAAATTCAAACCTCCTAGAAACGAAATGGAAATAAAAGATAAACATTCAAGGTCCAAATTCTACTTCATTGTTTTTTCAGTGTGAAAAATTCTAATACTGCTAAAAAAAAAACCGAAAACCGAAAAAAAAGAAAAGAAAACAAAGTCAACCCATTAACATTTACTATTCCAATTCACAAAATCTAAACGTGACATTCAACAAGAACTGCTCAACAAGCCAAATAACAATCAAATACAAAAAGCAGAAAAACACATAAAGCAATTTGATCAAATACAACAACATCATCAACAACAAACACCATGAAAACAAATCAAATCAAAACATGAACCCATTAATCCACAAAAATAAAAACTACCCCAGATGAAAAAATATCATGAAATCAACAACTAACCACCAATAAAAAAGGAGAAAGTATAAATTAATAAAAGTAGAAGCATATAGAAAAAAGAAAAACGCACCTGAAGAGGAGGATTTGGAGAGATCGAAACAGGACATTGAGATTGAATATCATAAAGAAACAAAGCTGATTCATCAGGACAAATAGACAAGGTTGATGCCGAAGAAGCCCCACCAATAGAGAGCAAGAAGAGAATAGAAAGCAGAGCCATTGAAGAAAGAGGTGGAAAATGAAAACAAGAGGTCAAATCTCAGAATTGAAAACCCAGAAAAAATAAAGAGAGAAAGGAAAGGAATTGGTGGATAAAGCGATGATCTTGATTTAGAAGGCGGTTTGGTTTCTTAATCATTAGGATTAGATTTATTAATCATAATCATAATTATTACTACTAAGGTAGGATAGTGAGTTAATAGGTATATTTTTTTGTCTTAACAATGATAATAATATAATAGAAAGAACAACTAATAATAAACAGACAACAATGGTAATAATCAAAACTGATTAGGGCTTTTCTCTTAGAAATCCAGAAAGTTCTGTGTCTTGTAGGAGAGGGGAGGGTTATTAGGGTTTTGGGGTGGTGTCAAAAATGGCGTTCTAAGGGTGATACCATGCCTTTTTTATGTATATCCATAGCCATCATCATGCTCATGTTTCTGTGGGAGGGTTGTTCAACTCCCTTTTTTCTTTTTCTTTTTCTTTCGGTGCTTTCAAGGATTTTTTAAGAAAGAATATTTGCTTTTTCTAAAGGTTATGCTTTTTTTTTTTTGTTTGTTTTTTTTATCTTTTTTTCAAAAAATATTTGTGCGGCACTATCTGATTGCTGTGGTTGACTTTTTTTTTTTACCATGTTTTTCCTGTTTTTAATTTCTTGAATTTTCTTTTGGATTAATCATTTTAAGAATATGTAAAAGGTTAAGGTGTCAGTTGCTTGTTTCTATAGAGTAGTTATTGTTATTTTTTAAAATATTTTTTATTTAAAAATATATTAAAATAATATATATTCTTTAAAATATATATATTTTTAATATTAATATATAAAAAAATCTAAAAACACTTGAAAAAATATTAATTTAAAAAAAAACAATTCAAAAAAAAACTTTTATAATATAAAAATAAACAGAACAATGATTAAAGTTTTCGTGACCAAAATATTAGACCAATTGAAAAGTATCACAATATTTAATGGGAAAAAAAGGGGAAAAAAAGGATATCTGAGGAATAAACAGTGGTAGGCATTGTAATTAGTATTAAAGCTATGTTTATTTCTTGAAAAAATAGTTTTTGGAAAATCATTTTTCAAATTTTTCTATGTTTATTTACCGTTAGGAAAGTTAGTCAACAGAAAACACTTTCCAATCAAAGAAAAATTTGGTTTGGTTTTTAGGAAATTATTTTCCTGAAAAATTTGGACGGAAATCACTTTTTGAAAGTTGTGAAAAATTTAGAAATGCCATATTATTTTTGCTGATTATATCAAATTTGGTCTTCAAACTTTTGATAGCTAAATATATTTTTGTTTTGAATATTTATTTTTCAATTTCATCTCTTAAAATTTAATTTTTATATTAATTTTGGTCCTCATTTTTATAATTGTTATTTGCTTTTTATTTTTATTTTTTTTATTAAAAAATTTTATCTATCAAATTTGATCCTTATTCTTTTGATTGTTACTTATTTTATTTGAAATAATTTATGAAATGTTAATTATTATTATTTTAATTTCTTCATCTTTTATTTTTTTAATTTTTTAGATTTGATCTCTATTATTTTGATTATTATTTATTTTATTTGAGATAATTTATGAAATTATATATTTTTTTTTTTCAATTTCATTCTCATTCAACTTTTTAATTTGTAAGATTTCTTCCTCATTATTTTAATAAACTTGAGAAAAATAAAACATTAATAAGTTATTTTCCAACTCATTTTCCATGACATAACCAAACACTAGAAAATATTTTCCAATTTATTTTTTATTACACTACCAAATATTAGAAAATAGTTTATTTTTTTTAGAATTTATTTAAAAAATACTACTTTTCAGTAAATAAACGGATTAATATTCTAAAATGCAAAGAGGAAATATTGATCCCCCATGCACGGTAGACACACGCGTGTAGTCATGGGCACTATGAATTCACTATGCCATTATTTTTTCCCCGTCCATTTCCTCCTCTTTTTTTTCTTCTTTTTAAAAATATTTTTGCTCCTTCACGTACGGACATGATTGAAGGCTGATTTGGCTAGGTGTGTTTGATATTGTGGTTGTTGTTATGGTTATGGTTTGAAAAAAATTGTTTTATAAAAAATACTTTTAGTTGAGGTTGGTTTGGAAAAATATATGTTTGGTTAAAACTATGGTTGGAATTGAGGTTGAAACAAAAAGTAGTTTAATGTGTTTGGATAAAACAATGCTTTTCAAACTGAAGTTAAAAAATAATTAAAAAATATTTTTAATTTAAATATTGTAGATTTAACTACTATTATTACATTATGAAATAAATAATATTAATATCAAATATTTTTTTTTATTCCATTAAACTATATGCAATGTTATCACATATGAAATCTATCCAACAATGACTATATTTTTCATGGTTTCTTAAGCACGCAACAACAAAAACTGAATATTTTGTTACGCCATCAAGTGATATCCTTCTAATTTTTTGAATAAAACATAATTAAAATAAAAATAAAAACTGAATTTTTTTAACTGGGTCGAACCCGGCAAGACCATAATTGGAATTGCGATCAAATTCCACAAATGCTACGTCATCATGTGATATCCTTCTAATTTATGTAGTGTTATAAATAATATTAAATACTAGTTTTTCAAGTAAAACTCAATTTTTTTAGAAAAAAATTTACAATTTCATTACGTACAAAATTCATTCGACAAGAACTATAGGTTTCATGATTTTTTGAGTGTGTAATAAAATTAGATAAAATATTATTAGGAATAAATTGAGATTACGGTACAAGTAAATTTAATTCATCGTAAACTATTTTTTTTAACAATAAAAAAAATATTGTTTACGTTCACGTGAATAATGCGAGTGAAATCAATTAATTGCACTAGTTTTTCAGGGACAAAAAAACCACAACTGTTCACTTTAGTGAATAGTGCTATAATGGAGCATGGTTCCACTGTTCATTGTTCACTGAACAGTGGAGCAGGCTCACTGTTGATGTTAATTTCCAGACTCAGAAACCTGTGGCACACCACAGTTATAAGTGGGTCCCATGAAAAAAAATTGTCATTTTACCTTATCAAACATTAATAACTGTGGCACAATATCAAACACCCACTAAAATTATTAATGGATATTAAACTGAAAGAAAAGTCTAAAAAACATGAAGGAGAAGGGTGGTGTTTTCCAAGATTTTGGTGAAATGTTCAATTTAGTCCTCATATATTTTGAACTATAAAAATTGAGACCTTATAATTTTTTAGATTTAAAAAATAATAATTTTGATCCAAAACTTTAATATCTTTATTTTTAGTTTCTAATTTAAAAAATAATTAAAAAAAATTCTATTAACATCACTTTTAACCACCAAAATAATCGATTTTAATATTAACATACACTATTTTATATATATATTTCCACATTTAAATTGTCTAAAATAACTCAAAATACTTATTGAAAACAAGATTTACAAGGATGAAAAGCTCCATTTATCAACTCTACAATCACATCTTCATTTGATTTTTTTTAAAATTAATAATGTTAGTATTGTATGATATTACAATCGTAAATTAATTTATCAATTAGAAAATCATAGATTCATAAAATTATCATGAATTATTTAAGCAAAAACAAAAAGGAAAAGGAAAAGGCAGAGGCCCATGAAGCCCAGGGTCGAGGCCCTAATACAAACAGAAAGGTGGACATTTAGCCCGTTCAGCGTGAAATATGATAAAAAAAAAAAAAAAAAAAAAAATGAAGGGCTCGTATAGTGTAGAGTGTAGATGAGTCGATTTAAAAAGTCGGATTGTATTGTATTGTATTGTGTAGTCTCGTCTTCCTCCTTTTCTCTTATCTGGACCTCCAAATTTGTGAGAAGCATAAATATAAATAGAGAAATAAGGCCGTACTAATTAGGGTTTGTTCTTGGCTTTGAATAATTAGAATTTAAATTTAAAAAATGGAGATCTCAGAGAAGAAGGAACCAGAAAACAACAATAACATTTCACAAACAGCGACACCTGATTCATCTTCAACAACTGATATCATCGATAAAGAATCCGAAGAACGCCAAGCACGCGAACTCAAAGCTGGTTTGCATCCTCTCAAGGTTCTCAATCCCTCTCTCTCTCTTTCACCCTCTCTTATGCGTGTTTGCTTTTTTTCTTAGATTGTTGCGATTTGGTAGTTTTTCTGCGATGGGTTTTTGTGATTCGTCTTATCTTTTTTCGTATAATTTGTGGTTAGTATTTTGGCTTTTCAATTTGATTGTTTACAATTTTTTGCAAAGTCCGGCTGAGTTAGGTTTTTTTCTAAGTCTACATTTTCATTTCATTTGTTTATTTTAACCAATCCCAAATCTCCACGTGTGCTTTCCAGCTCCAGTTGCATTTCTTAGCTCAAAAATTGAGCTTGGAAGCTCATACATGCTAGCTTAATTATGTAGATAATTGATTAAAATTCAAAACTTGATTATAATGAATCGTGATTCTTAGAAACAAGGTGGGGGAGGAGCAAGTGTAGTTTTTAAAAAACCATATGGTCCCCAAGTGATTGAAGCAGAAAGAAGATACTACTATTTATCACCCCTAGCTGTAGTTCTCCTGCTTCTCAAAACTCAGCTCCTGGTGCTGTTTCAAAGAAGCATTTTGTTTTCCTTTCGAAACCATTTTCACGTGGCTCTGCAAGGAAAATTGCTGAGGGAAAAACCTGTTGTCTGTTGCATATCTTCTTACCCACGTGATTTGTGTTTGTGCTAGTGGAAGCATTTTAACTTCTCTCCTTGCACAGTAAATAGATCCATGCTTACCAGTATGTTACGAAGGTGTGAGGCCTACATAAACCTTGCAGTAAAACTAGGGTTTTATGTTTTATTGATTGTTTGATTGTACAATATGAGAGCATAGTTACCTTTGCTGATAATTTTAATATTACCATATGTAGCTCTTCTCTTGATATAATTCACAATGAGTCTGTTTAAGTACTTGCTTATTTTGCTCTGACTTGTTTATGTTCAGAACAAGTTCATGTTTTGGTACACTCGTCGAACGCCAGGGGTTCGAACACAGACATCATATGAGGACAATATAAAGAAAATCGTTGAGTTCAGTACTGTAAGTTCTATTGTAATTTTAGATTGTTTGGTAATATATTAGTTGAGATATACCCTCATGTAAATAGATGTTCTTTTTCTTGATTCATTTGCTGACTGGACTTTTGGCATTATGGGCATGCAGGTTGAAGGTTTTTGGGTCTGCTATTGCCACCTGGCTCGACCTTCTTTACTGCCAAGCCCAACTGATCTGCATCTTTTCAAGGAAGGAATCCGTCCTCTATGGGAGGTAATGTTGCAAACCTGAAGTTGCAATAGCTATTTTTTGCTTTAATTTAATCACATCATAGTTGTTGAGAACTTTCTAATGTTACGCTGAATTTGAACGAAAAAAACTCTTGACATTTGTTATTTTTTAGGACTCTGCTAACTGCAATGGTGGCAAGTGGATCATAAGATTCAAGAAGGTTGTCTCTGGTCGCTTTTGGGAGGATCTGGTAAGAGGAAGCTGGAATTAACTTTTCTTTGCTGGCATCATGCAAAAACTCGATTATCTTGTTAAGTTTGATGTTTGAAATTTTTGATGAACATAGTTGGATTTTCATCACCAAATCCTGGAAGTTTTGTTTGACTATGCACGCACATGCATACAGCATGTTGTATGGATACCATTTGTTATTTCTGGCACATGCCATTTTATATTTATCTGTTTTGAATCATTTTTATCCAAAAAATGGATGTTATGGAACTTGAACTCATGAATTTCCTGGCTGGTTTCATGTTATATTTATCTGTTTTGGTCATTTTTATCCAAAAAATGGATGTTATGGGACTTGAACTCATGAATTTCCTGGTTCGTTACCAAACCAACCACCACATGATAATGACTGGTAACATATCGAGGTCTTATTAGTTTCATAGCTGGATTGGGTTATTTGCTTGCATCCTTGCAGCAAACCTTGGTTTTCATAAGCTATGAAAAGGAAACTGTAAGGGTTTGGATTCTGTGGTTTTGAATCTGTAACTGCTTTTATATAGCTACTTTTTCTTCTTTTTTTTTGTTTTAAATCGTCAATGCAGTTGAGGTCATGGACGATAGAATGTACTGGCTGCTTTTGTAGGTGTGGTTGTCAGCAGTGAAGCTGAAATCCTAGATTTTAGCTGCAAAGTTTGGTCCCCCCTGCCTATATTGGAAAGAAGTGTTTTGTAGTTCAATTGTAGCCTTTCCTTTAAGTTGGCATTTCTGTATCTGGTATTGAATTCTACTTGCAAATGCTCTTACAGGTTCTTGCCCTGGTTGGTGATCAACTTGATTACAGTGATGACATATGCGGTGCAGTGCTAAGCATCCGTTACAATGAGGATATACTTAGTGTGTGGAATCGCAATGCATCAGATCGTCAAGTTAGTCAATATTAGTTGCTATTGTTCTAATTGTTGTGTTCCACTCTTTCCTCTTGCTAATTGTAGTGTTCTACTCTTTCCTCTATCTTGTAATGTATTGAACTTTAATTTTCATCTATATCCTTTCCTTTTGCATTCAATTAAGAACGTTCCTCTTGTGTCCTAAAGAAAAAAAGTGAACACTTATTTTCTTCTGCAGGGCGTGATGGCTCTAAGAGATTCAATCAAAAGGCACTTGAAGCTTCCCCACAGCTATGTAATGGATTACAAGCCCCATGATGCTTCTCTGCGAGACAACTCATCATACAGAAACACATGGTTGAGAGGGTAGAAGTATTCTGAACTACATGCTGGACGAGAAACAGTGCAGAGGTCCCAGGCCCCTTGCTTCACATCAGAATTCCTTCTCTGATCAAGTTGTTCATTCTTATTACAGCTTAGCAACCTGTGTGGTTGTCGCCTTCATATCATGTAGTTGAAGCGTAGACTGTATCAAGCTAAACTAAATGATGGTTTTAATGAATTAGTAGCTTTGCTTCTGGATACTATGGTCGGTTGCAAGGACTTTTATTCTGAATGCAAGCTTTGTTTAGCAATAAAATGTTTCGTTACATCTGGGTGTAGTCCATTTTTATCAGTTTTGAATGCTAGGCCTGCTTAGAATTTGTTTCTGAAAAGGGGGAAAGAGAGATTGAACATCCGGCTTTTTATCTTATGGTTTTTACTTCAAATGTCAATGCCACAATGGTGGTGGCGCCAGCACTGAATCGCAGGTGGACTCTATAAATCTATTCGGCAATCTATGTTCTGCAACTGCGTTAATGGGGTGGTGAGTTGTCTCACCCTCGGATAGTAGGTACTGGAGGACTGGTGCCAAATCAGTTTGGCAAGTGGTGAGTCTTGGGACTGTGGGTGGAAGAACAAAGCTTTGGACATTTTTGTTTTTTCAAGGTGAAAAAGAAATCTTTTTATATTTATTTGTTATTAAAAAAATTAGTCAATAAAAAATATTTTTCAGTTAAAGAAAAATTTAGTTTAATTTTTAGAAAAGTGTTTTTTTGAAAAAATTTGAATGGAAAATACTTTCTGAAAGTTGTAAAAAAATTTAGAAATATCATATTATTTACTGATTATATCAAATTTGGTCTTTTTGGTCTTTTAATTGCTATATATATATATATATATTATTTTGAATATTTATTTTTTAATTTAATCTTTTAAAATTTAATTTTTATATTAATTTTGATCTTTATTTTTATAATTGTTATTTGTTTTTTTTCTTATCATTTTTTTATTGAAAATTTTTATCTATCAAATTTGATCTTATTTTTTTAATTGTTACTTATTTTTATTTAAAATAATTTATGAAATGTTAATTATTATTATTATTTTAATTTCTTCATCTTTTTATTATTTTTTTATTTTTTAGATTTGATCTCAATTATTTTGATTATTATGACATAACCAAATACTGGAAAGTGTTTTCCAACTTATTTTTTATTACATTACCAAACATAAAAAAATTAATTCACTTTTTCAGAATTCATTTTATAAACAAAAAAATTACTTTTTAGTAAACAAACAGAAAAAAAAAAAAAATTATTCCCAATGGAGGAGATGGAGCTTGAGGCGAGCTGCTGTACTATTTCAGTAGTCTGCGAGAGCTTCTATCATATGCATGAGATAGCAAAATTAAACCTTCCTGGCCACTGGGGTTTATCAAGGCCTGGGGACACAACCGTCTCCTGATAAAACATTATGCTTTCCGATCGATTGCTTGAGCATTATGTCTGCAATTATCGACTGCTCTGAAGGAGGAAATGACAAGGCAGACAGTGACGAGAATTCGAAATGTTTATTTCAGAACAGTAATCAGATAAATTTCATGAGATTTTTACAGCAGGAATGAGCGACAAGACATCATATATTTGTTCTTCTTCTTAAAGATTAGGGATTCATTGCATATCCCAGAGAAATTAATGCAGGAGCATACCCATCAGAGACCATGACACCATCTACCACATGCAAAACTTAAAAAGGATGTTCTTCTTCTTCTTCTCCCTGCTTCAGTTTTTACCAGAAGGGCATCTTGATGAAGTAACCCATCAAAGCAAGTATCAACTCTAAACAGATGATTTGAGCCCAATGATGCCTGTCCAAATAATGTAACAAATGTCAGGGTTCTGTGCATAAGCAAAAAGATTTTAATTGAAAAATAAATCACATGCAACACTCACTCCATTCCATCTCATGCCCCAGAATATTACTCACTAAAGGTTAATGTTAGAAAGCACAGAAAAGTTTATAAGAAAAGGTAGTATTACCACACCCAACCCTTGCACCTGCATTCCCAGTTGTCTTGCTAAGTTCATGTCCACCTGCCCATTATTTTGAGATTTTCTAAGAAATTGTTTCAATACAGGTAAAAAAAACAAAAAACAGGCATCTATATGACAATTGTTTCACTCCAAGATAAGAAAATGATCAAAAGAAATGTTGGAGATGTAGACATTCAAGTGAACAAACAACTAATCAGGAAAATGACTCCGGTTTACAGCATCGCATCTCAACCTATTCAAAAGTTCCGTTGTTCGCTACTCTCCAAGTAGTCCCCATTCAACAAAGAGGTAGTAACAGGTTTCCTGTAGTGCAGCCTCCAAAAATTTAGTAGCTCTACTTCTAAGCAAATTCAATTCAGTTGATGTTAAACACCAAAAACATAGTACACCATAAATCTCCAGCCATTTAGACAATGTCCCGGTAATGATGAGTTCCTCCATCCTCTTATCACATGTAGAGCCAAATAACAAAAAATCTCTTCTATTTGACTGGATAAACGCCTGTTCAAGGCATGCATCTGAACTTGTGGCTTAACTGTGAATTACACAATTTCTTGCTGAAAATATGGACACTAGAGTATGCCCAAAAATGTCTCCTAGAGCCCTAGTTAAGCGGGAACATTACAAGACAGATCTTTTATATATCACTCTTTTGGACTTTCTTCTACTTTATAAATTCCCTATAAAACTACTTCACGTCACACAATCACAGATATTAGTTCATTCTGCTTCAGGCAAAGTTTCTGATGGAGAAAGAACAAGCCAAGATGATCATTCTAAAACAGAATTTGAGATAAACTTAGCAGCTCGTGGATAATGATGCATATGTTTCCTATGTAGAAAGCCTGTTGAGGGCACTGACAGTTGATAAATATGTACATGTTTAACTGAACTTCATAGAATACCCATTCAGTGCTCACTCTAGTTCATCCCCAAAACACATGCACTTGAATTTGAAGAGTTTAAGAAAGCAACAAGCAACATTAGGAAATCAATAGGCTCCCTTACCTAATCCAATAAACTCAGGAAAAAAATGACACGCAAAATAACATATAGAAGTGAAAGCAAGTTTGAATCAAGAGATATAAGCTAGTCTACAGCAGCTTAAAAACTAAAGGGCGCTCAAGTTGCTTGCTAACATTAAGCATGTATATACAAGCATAACCGGATACGAATTTTACAAGGCACAAATATATTGAAACCAAATCTAGAAGCCTTTACCTTTTCCAAGATCATCAGGATCAGCATGCACAACAACAGCCCTCCCCAATATCGAATGCATCCCACTCAGTGGTATCTAGAAGCAAAACCAAGAGAGAGACGTTCAATAATTGAACCGAAAATTCACTGAGTCAAATTGTTTTTGAGACCAAAGAATTGAAGAAACCAAGGGCATCTGTGCAACCCGGCACAAAACCATTAGACTGAGAGCTTCATGGCATTTGATAATTCCAAAAACTTTCAAGATCAAATAACTTGAGCCAATACCAAACCAAGCATCAAATTATCGAAAAACTTTCAAGTTCATCTAGAGGAATGAGGTAATCAAGAGCATGAAAGTTGAAAGAATTCTAAAAAAATAGACTACCATCTAACCCCTTACGATAGTTATTTGTTAATACCTGCAAGTCTTTGATTGAAACCTCTGCAACACCTGCAGCATGAAAAAATGAAGCTAAAATCTGTCCCTGGCTCTCCAATTTGCCAAATTCATATAGAAATTAAGAAAGGGTTCATACCATCAGAGCCTGCAGTGATGTTCCCCAAATCTCCAGCATGACGTTCGTTGTCACTTGGAGCTCCATGGTCCTTCTTTAATGGATTGAAATGAGGTCCTAGCATTTAAGTAAGATCATTAGAGGATTCTACTACCATGGACTAAAACTGCAGCAATCCAAAGCAAAAGGTACATAAAAGATAAGAAATTTCTGAGCCTAAAATCAAAATGGAGTTGCAAGACTTTAAATTAAAACTCAAATTTCAAAATAAGTGCCAACAATAACAACAAGAACATAATCTTGCAATCAGTAGAAGATAACCCACTTAAAAGATAATCATCATGATCCAAAAATCAGCACCTACTGCTCTAATTTTAAAATCCCAGTTCAAATTCAACAAGATAGTTACAAATAGCCGTGCATATATACAGCAGCCAGCCAACAAAAAACCCCACTTATAGAATTTAAGAAACGGTAAACGTCAACCAAAGACAAGTGGCAACACAAACATTTATACAGAAGGAGAGAGTACCAGTGGAATTGCAGCCGTTGGTGGTGTCACCAAGAGCATGAATATGAAAGCCATGAAGGCCCGGAGATAAGCCAGTAATCCTCCCTGTCACATGTGTTGCCCCTGTACACACACATACATATATCTTGTTTCATGCAGATACAATCAAGAAAAGAACCATGCTTTCTTTTCTAAACAAAATACAGATAGAAAGTGTGTGAGAGACCGTTTGGTTCTTGAATGAAATGAAGAGAGCCTCTAACATTGGAGTCTCCGGTGATGAGAGCCACCGCTTTCACAGAGCCTGTTGCCATTTTATCTTTGCTGCCACTGTTCCTTATGCTTCTCAGGTTTTAAAATGTAAGACATTTATATATATTATTATAAATATAAAAATCGAAGGAAAAAAAATACAAATAATCTCCATATATATTTAACTAATCATTTTTTAAGTTTATTTTTTAAATATTTCTAATTTAAATTCTACAAATATCAAAATTATTAAAAGCTTTATATAATTATTAACTTTATAATCTATAGAATTAAAATATACAAAAATTAAATAAATATTTACATTAATCTAAAAAAAAATAGAAATAGTAATTCACTCACACATAAAGAAGTTTTTTTTTAAAAAATAAAGAAAAAAAATATAGTTGTTAATATTGATAGGAATTTTACCTTTGGTCATTATTTTAAGATTCATAAAAATTAATTAAATATATACATAAATTAACTAACACTTTCATAAATTAAAAAAACCGCGCATAAATTTCATTTTAAAAGTAGGATCTTACTGGTTTTTATGTATTTTAATATATATTAATATATATTTGTTTTTAATTTTCTAGTAAGTATATTATATAACATTGATAATATATTATTAAAAATTCCTACTCTCTTTGTTGGATAAGCCACTTCTTAAAAACAGAAAGCGCCCTTAGTTTTCTGAATACCAGAAAGATTATAATATTACTTATTTTTTAGCCGTCTAGGTTTACTAATGTTCCACCTCAATCTCTATTCTCTTCAAATTTCCTAATTTTATCCCTGGATGTCACCACATATAGCTGTTTATATAGTTAGTATTTATGTTTAATAAAATAAATTTAAAAAATAGTAGAATCGATTAACTGAATTTCTTCATTTAAAATACTATGTTATGTCAGTTTTGCAGGCAGAAAAACATATTATAAATAAGATTCTGTTTGGAATTATTGTCCAACTGTATTTTTAATTTTAAATTAATTTTTTATATATATTTTAAATTATTTTAATATGTTGATATTATAAATAAATTTTTAAAATATTATTTTAATATATTTTCAAATAAAAAATACATGTAAGACACACTTTCACCAATAATTGAACCTATCCACTTACTTGGCAAATGGCACACTATTTATATATATAATAGAAAAATGTAAGTGGATTAGTTCAATTATTGATTGAAGTGTGTCTTAAATGTGACATGTTAGAATAAAGTAAAAAAATTAAAACGTGCGTGTAATCTATTTAAGAGAGAGAGACTTAGTTTAAAGTTGAAACCTCGTCATAACAAAAAATTCAAAGGTTTAATTGCTTAGTTGTTCCTAGGGAGATAACAAGCCCACAAATTGCTTTAATCATATGGATTATTTTTTCAATTAATACAGTAAATTAAAAATATTGATATAACAACATAATTAAAAAATAATGAAATAGAATGGTTTATACATATTATAATTAAAAAAACACAATATTTATAACTTATCGTTATTTATTTAAAATAACAACATTTAATAAAAAAAAATATTAAATGGACCAAAAAAAAAGAAAACAAAGAAAAAAAATTTAGTGATATATCGAAATCTCTAATTATTATATTATTAATACCAACAAAAAAATTTTAACAAGATAAATCGAAACAACACTAAAAAAAATCACCAATTATGATCCAAATAGGTCTAAAAATAAAAGGTGACTCACTTGTTTTTAGTAATAAGTGTGAACTCACTGGATCATTATTGATGATTTTTTTTGGTATCGTTAGGTTTGTCTTATTGATATTATTTCGAGGGTATAAGTGATGTTGTAATCAGATTATTGATGTGTCTTAAAAAACAATTCCTTTTTTTTTTTTTTTTCTATTTTTCCTACTTATTTAAAAACGACAAATTATAAATGTCATATTCTTCTAACTATTTGATTATTTATTTTATTTATGTTATTTCCCTAATATTTTCTTTTTAAAAATATGCTAATAGCCAATAATATAGTGTCCGAATTAGTGCATTAATAAAGTTTTACAATCTTAAACGTACTCCATTACATTTATCCTTCAATTTTCTTCATAAACTCTTGTGTTATTCTCCTGGATATTTGCACAAATTCACCTTGTGTGAAATCAAGCACAATAAAGATTTAAATCGGATTGTTTGAATTATTGATAAGTTGCGTACACTGCCAGAATGAACTGAAATTTGGAGCTTTTTTAAAAATCTGCCACCTTTCAAATGATAAAAATATGTATGTGTTGTATTTTTTTGCATTAAAGTTTTATACATATAAAAAAAACAGTTTTAATTTTGAATTAAAAAATTTATTTATTCTTTTTTGAAATTAAAAAAAAATCAAGAGAAAAAAAACTTATCTAGACTGGGATTCTTAATTGCAAGTGTTTCTTGATAAGCAGGATTTAATTGTTTTTTTTTTAATTTATTCTAAAAACATTGGTTAAGTACAAAATCTATTTAAAAAAAAGTTAATCTTTTCTACAATTAAAACATTTTTTTTTTAATTTTTTTAGAAACTCTATTAAAATTTATTTATTCTTTTGTGAAATTAAAAAAAAAAAATCAAGAGAAAAAAAAACTTATCTAGACTGGGATTCTTAATTGCAAGTGTTTCTTGATAAGTAGGATTTGATTGTTTTTTGTTTTTTTAATTTATTTTAAAAACATTGGTTAAATACAAAATCTATTTAAAAAACAGTTAATCTTTTCTACAATTAAAAAACATGTTTAAGTTTTTTAGAAACTCTATCTAAATTAGTTTTATTTTGAAAAAAATAAATAAATAAATTATTTTAATATAAAACGTTGTTGGTAAGAATGTTTTATTAAAAAAAACTATTTTTTTAAATAACTTAAAAAATTGTAAGAAATTAATTATGCAATCCCATCATATATTTTGAGCATGACGTGAGCGAGCCACAGTAATCGACAGGCAACAGCCGAGCTAGCAAAAGAAGCCAGCGCCATACAGTTGGCGCCATATAACTGGCAGTTAAGAATCTTCTTTAATTAATAAATCAACAAACTTTTTATTCAGCAACGCAAAAGAAAAGAAAAGAAAAGAGAAATCTCTTCATTTCTCCTTTCTTTCATCTGCATTATAATCATTGTTTAGAGAGAGAAGAAGAGGAAGGAAGAAATTATGAGGGAGATAATAAGCATGCATATTGGACAGGCAGGAATTCAGGTCGGGAATTCTTGTTGGGAACTTTATTGTCTTGAACATGGAATACAGCCAGATGGAACGATGCCTAGGTAATTTAATGTTGTTTATGTTTTTCTGTGAAATTAATGTTTGTTTGTGCTCCATTAATTATTTTAATTCATGGGATCATTTTGTCTTTCAATATTTGTTTCTTCTTCTTGTCATCAATTTTTACGCAGTGTGAGTAATTTGTGTTATGATTTTAAATCAAGGTAATAATCATCTTTAATTTCATCGAGTTTAATGGATCAGAATAGTTTTCTGTGCTGGGAGTTTTTTTCTTCTTGTGTTTTGGTGATTTTGCATTCGGAATAAAAGACTAATTTTGTTTTAATGTATATTTCTGCATGATTGAATTAGACAAAGAAAGAAAAACAAAAGATAGTTGCTGTTTCCATGAGGTAAACAATGTATAGGCTGTGGAATTCAAAAATCTTGATTAATTGAGGAGTTGAGATACATGCTTTCCAAAAAGGAGTTGGAAGTATATGAAATCAGAAGTTAATAGGCCACTAAAAGAAGCAGAATCTAATTTTCAAAAATGTCATGGTAGATAATTAAACCGTGGATGGTAAATCTCTAGGTTAGAGAACCATGCCATTCTGGTTGTGCAAAGTTCTTTTGTGATGATATTCCATTCATAATTTTGGTAGAGAGCAACTGGATCTTACTTTTCCATATTTACTATTTCTGGAGGGTGCTCTATTTTTGAAATTGATTAGACTGTTCTATATCCTGTTGCAGCGACACCTCAGTCGGAGTGGAACATGATTCTTTCAATACCTTCTTCAGCGAAACTGGTTCAGGCAAGCATGTGCCAAGAGCTATATTTGTTGATCTTGAACCCTCTGTCATTGATGAAGTCAGAACCGGGACTTACAGACAGCTTTTTCACCCCGAGCAACTTATTTCTGGCAAGGAAGATGCTGCTAATAACTTTGCCAGGGGACATTATACAGGTATATGAAAAAAGCATTAGCAATGCACAGTTAGATGTTTATTTCATTTTCATTGTTGACATTGACAAAATTGCCGTGTTGGTGTTTTAATACTGCAGTGGGAAGGGAAATTGTTGAACTATGCCTTGACCGTGTGAGGAAATTGGCAGACAATTGCACTGGCTTGCAAGGCTTTTTGGTATTTAATGCTGTTGGTGGTGGCACTGGTTCTGGTTTGGGCTCCCTACTTTTGGAACGCTTGTCTGTGGATTATGGAAAGAAGTCGAAACTTGGCTTCACCATTTATCCTTCTCCTCAGGTATTTCCTTCAAATAATTATTAGAAATCATTGTAGAGGTAAATTGTAGCAATCCTTTTCTGCTAATTGTAAAATTCAAAACAATTCCAGGAATCATTCTTCTGCTGGATGTTTATGGACAAGCTTGTGGTTGTAATCATAGATAAATTAGTTTTCTTCTTTGCACAAGAAGCTTAAGAAAATTTCTCTGAAAGAATCGATGAATTACCAATGTTCGAAGTCTGAGCACAGAAATGTATAGTTCTGGTCAATTGTTCTGATAGGCTCCCTCATCAACAACACAATATTCTGGGTGTCAATGCTTGTGCTAAAAGCTTTTCTCTGCAGTTCCTTCTGTTGAAGCCTGTAACAGAACAAACAAAAAGTTATGTCTGCTATAGCTTTAGGCTAAATGCTCTTTCTGTGCTTGACCTATTGTTAAAAAACTCTCTTATAGTAGATTTTCCTGATAATGCAGGTTTCTACTGCTGTCGTGGAACCTTACAATAGTGTGCTCTCCACTCACTCTCTCCTTGAACACACAGATGTTGCTGTGCTTTTGGACAATGAAGCTATCTATGACATCTGCAGGAGATCTTTAGACATTGAAAGACCAACATACAACAATTTGAACCGTTTGATCTCCCAAATTATCTCATCTTTAACCACTTCCTTGAGGTTTGATGGGGCCATTAATGTGGACATCACAGAGTTTCAAACTAATCTTGTTCCATATCCCCGAATCCATTTCATGCTTTCATCTTATGCTCCAGTGATCTCAGCCGCAAAGGCTTACCATGAGCAGCTTTCAGTTCCTGAGATCACAAGTGCTGTGTTTGAGCCCTCAAGTATGATGGCCAAATGTGATCCAAGGCATGGAAAATACATGGCTTGCTGTCTCATGTATCGTGGAGATGTTGTACCAAAGGATGTTAATTCTGCTGTTGCCACCATTAAGACGAAGAGGACAGTTCAATTTGTAGACTGGTGAGTTCATATCCATTTGTTTTACTTATGAGATTTAATTCTGATCAATTCTCTCTAGGATATTATTTTCGTCTTATGTAATGGAGTCTGAATTGCTTTGTTCACATTTTAGCATTTCAGATGCAAACACACCATCTTGAAATGGCGTTCAAAAGATTTGGACACAATTCAAGAAACTGATGAAATGTCATATCAGATTTTTAAGATCCTAAATGCACTCTTGCATTATGTATTTAGAAATTTTTTCTTTCAAAAGCAGTGGCATATGTTTAAACTATATTTCAGAACTGTATTAACAGTCAAGAAAACAACATTTTGTTGCTATAGGTTAGGTAATCAAGGGTTGGTGTTTGTACACGTTAATTGGACATGGTTCTATCATATTTTTATTTTGTTAAATTAATAGTTTCAATTAAAAGTTTGCTGACACACACAAGAGAATTCATCTTCATCTAACTTGACAAATTAAGACCATTACCTTAACAGATATAAGACTGATCAAGACGACACAAACCTTACTTTCAAGTGCTGGTGGGTTGCTGTTTTTCTAGGATCTATTTGGGTAACCTGTAACTTTGATATTATGACACAAGGATCATTGTTCCCTATAACTGAAATATAGGTTCACTGAAATTAGTCTAGCAAACACATTTGATTTTCAGTGAAGGATTTGCTGTTTTTTTTTCTTGGGATCTGATTGTTTAATGTATGGATACTTCAGGTGCCCAACTGGTTTCAAGTGCGGTATCAACTACCAACCACCAACAGTGGTACCTGGAGGTGATCTTGCTAAGGTGCAGCGTGCAGTTTGCATGATAAGCAACAACACAGCAGTAGCTGAGGTCTTCTCCAGAATTGATTACAAGTTTGATCTCATGTATTCCAAGCGAGCATTTGTCCACTGGTATGTGGGCGAAGGCATGGAGGAAGGTGAATTCTCAGAAGCTCGTGAAGATCTTGCTGCTCTTGAGAAAGACTATGAGGAAGTCGGAGCAGAAGGCGGTGATGAGGAAGGTGAGGAGGAAGATTACTAAGATAATATTTTACGAGGAAAAAGCAGCTGTATGTCGAATCTGTCTCATTCATGTGTGTTTGTCTAGACGTGGACAATCATCATTATTATCCATGTCAGTGATCTGTGAATTACCTCTCCATTCTGTGTTGTGTTGCTTCTGTTCTTGTTGAATGCTTTTGGAGGTACGATCTTAAAAACTGTATCATTTTCATTCTCTAAAATGAAACATGTGCTATCAACAAATCCTCCTAATATGCATTTATACGTTAAAGTTCATCTCCCAGGAGGAAATCTTGGTATGCATAGACAACATGATTTACATAAAAGCTTTTATGAGGATATTTATTCGTGTGTCTACAAATTTTGGGTTAGATGAAAAGTAAAACAAAATTACACACAGCATCATGGCATTACCACCAGAAACGGCCATCATACCTTATAAAATACTATTCACTTTTTTAAAATAAAAAACATTGGTTTTTTTTAAATGAGTTATTTTTTTATTCACTTTAATAAAGCACTATGGTTTTTTTTCAATTTCAATTTTATCTTTTAATAACATTTTGTATTTTTAGATCGAGTTATTTTATTTGATTTGTTTTTATAGAATTATTTTAATCTCTTGATCGAGGTCGCCAATTTGACAGGTTTACCCAATTGATTCAAGTTTTTTTTTTTTAATATTTATTTCATCCTTCAATATTTTATTAATTGAAAATTAGACTTCATAATTTTTTTTTTGTTTTGGTTTGCTTTCTATAAGGTTATCTCAGTCTTATGACATGAGTCATGAGTCTGGCAGGTTAACCTGAGTTTACTCAGGTTATTTTTTTTTAAAATTAATTTTTCTTTTCAATTTCAACTTTTAACCTTTGGTTGATTAAAAATTATATTTCATAATTTGTTTTTTATGATGTTATCCCAACCTCATGACCTGAGTTCAAATTTGTTTGTTAACCTGAGTTGACTTGAATAGTTTTTCAGTTCGATTTTTATAAAGTTATCTTGATCTCATATCATGAGTTACAAGTTTGATGTATTAACACAAGTTGACTCAACTTGGTTTTTTATGTCTACGTTTTTAATTGATTTTTTTTTCAATTTCATCTTTTAAAATTGAGTTGATTGATAATTGAGTTTTATAATTTGTTTTAATTTTCTTTATATGAGGTTATCTTGTTCTCATGACTCAAGTTATGGGAGGTTAATCTAGGTTGACTCGAGTTTGTTTTTAGATCATTTTTTGAATTGATTTTTTTTTGAATTTCATCATTCAACATTAAATTAGTTGGGAAATTAGACTTCACAATTTATTTTGATTTACTTTTTATGCTGTTATCATGGTCTCATGACTATAATTATGGATTTGATAGGTTAATGTAAGTTGACCCGGGTAAATCTAATATATTGTCATCTCAATATTTTTTTAAAAATTTCGCATTGAATTTTTTTAATCAAACTATGTTTTTTTTCAATTATTTCATTTATCTTTGAATTCGTCAAGCTAATCAATTCAGATAAGATCAACCTCAATACAATTTAGATTCCTTCTGCTAAAAAAAATATTAACAATTCCTATATATTTTTTTATATTTTAAAAACTTTCATTTGAACCACAGCGCAACGTTGAAGAATGATCTAATGTTTTTGTTAGAAAAAGTGGTAGGTATTTTTCTACAACAGATATCTTAAATCCTAGGCTGAAGGCTCCTGGCAAGCTGGAGTAACCTTTATCAGAATCCACTGCCTAATGTCTAATTAAGATGTTTTTGAACATAGTTTGAACTCCTCCAAAAAAACTGGAGTGCAGACACAGCTTGTGGAGCATGCCTTAGAGGGGAAAAACCTTTGTAATTCACAAATACTTCAGCAAGGTCAACAGGTGAACATACAAAAGACATGGATGTTATGTTGAATCAGGCTGGTTATGCAGATTTTTAACTTCCCTGAAATAGGTTACTTGCAGGAAATTCTGTCGTCGCATTTTTATATGCCCTGATCTTTTGTAGCGAGCATGAGGTGTTTAGCATTGCATTATACAATATCCCTTTGTTTCGCAGAATACCAATTTCTATGAGGAACAGCTATCAAGATCAAAGAGAATATTGGGATGCTTCAAAGTGACTAGCAAGTTCATAAATTGAATGGAGGAAGGTGGTTCAGATCTATGTGAAAAATTGACATGCCTGGAGCGAAATGATCAAAAATTTTCTGACAAGTAAGAAATTACTAATGCCATAATCAAAGATTTCAATATACAGATTAAAATGGAGGATAGCCTGAGTAATCCAAGGATTACACATTAGAAGACACTGCAACTTATCTGGATAGTTGTTGGGTGCAGGGCCCCAGAGCTCCCTGTCTGAGCTGGAAGAGGTTGAGATATGCTTTTCAATGACTACAAACATTGATGACATCTATATCTACTCCACGAAAAGGAGAGGTTACCATGGACAACAAAAGGTATATTTTAATCGCCATGATTGCTTCGACTTGTCATTCATCGATGATTTTCTGACGTTCCAAAAACAGCAGGATCGCTTCTCCGTGTATTCTGCTGTTAACATTTTGAAAAACAGTATAACAAATATTTTTTTTTTCAAGAAAGAAAACAAGATTTCAACTTCATCTCTAGCTGGTATTTTGTCTTTGAAACTTAACAAGCAAGGCTAAAGTGAAAGCAGAACTAGGGGAAGAAAAGAAAGAAAAGGGGATTCTATGTTCATTGAAACCACCAAATTCTGCAATGATTATAGTGGTGGAAGATCCCATAAAGCTTCAATAGGATCATAGACGGCTTCCATGTACTCTTGAACCCCATTAATTGCGTATAGAGATGCTGATATCTGTCTCTCCACCTTCATCCTATCAAATTCTGAGAATTCCGAGTCACTTGCCTCGGGTAGTACCACACTTTTTGGAAAATCCAGTACTTCCTGTGCATATGAAAACCGATCGAATAAAGGTCCAAAACCCCGTGAAAGATCAGACTGAGAAGAACCCAACTGGAATTCCTCAATGCAATTGCTCAAATCCGGTTTATATGCATCATCAAACAAGAGATCCGTTTCATGAATTGAACTGGAGTAATTATCACTCATGCCAGAACTGCTGCTGCTAGTGGTGATAGTACTAGTGGTAGTAATGGTACTAGTTGGTGGAGTAGAGGCTTCCGCAGTTTCTTCTTCACTATGTTGTTCTTTGTCTCTCCTTTTCTTGTTGAGGAGATTTCGAATCCGGGAAGCAAGAGGAGAATCCAAGGACACATGAGTGATGAAGTTGGTTCGGGTGTTGGATCCACGAAGCAGGCAAGCAGCTTCATCGTAAGCTCGTGCAGCTTCTTCAGCTGTCTCAAAGGTTCCTAGCCACATCCTTATCTTTTGTGTTGTGTCTTTGATCTCAGCCACCCATCTACCAGAAGTTCTTTGCCTAACACCAACAAACTTGTTACTGTTGCTGTTTGGCCTACCTCTCCCCTTGAATTTGCTTGCTTTGCTAACTGGAATGCTTGCTTTTTTATGCTGCTTTTGTTGCTGGAAATGAATTTCCATTCCAAATTTGTCCAGGCAACAAGACAGGACTAAGAGGTTGGATTGGAAAGAGATGTTGGCTTGATTTAAAGAAGAGATGACAAAAAGAAAGAGCTGTTGTACTGACTTCAAAGGAGGCGTGGAGAGCCTTGTCTACATGTCCCCGTTTGGTTTTCAATGGAGATATATATACGGTTCAAACTTGAAAGGATGCCTTCAGGTTTTTTTAATGTTCGAGCTGGAGCTTATATCAAGGTCTTAGTTAGTGCTTGTAACCTTCAGGCACAATCCTTTTTCATTGAAGACAAGCTATCTATCAAAGGAGAATTATTTCTTCCTAGTACTTTGACTGGTGCAAAAATGACTGGTTTCTCCTGGGATTGCCAGCCAGATTCATTGTCATGGTTGCATCAGGATGAAACTTAAAAAAGTTGAAGCAAATTTGTATGAAGATGCAACATCATGAAACATATTTTAACCCAACCACCTCTTTTTTTTCAAAAAACAAACAGAGAAGAGCATGCAACATGACAGAACCTTCGTAATTAGTATATTATCTATCTCAAGCCCTTTGGCTATATCTTTATGACTAGGTCAAAATGCGACGAGAGGATCATGAGGGCCAGAATGGTGCCACTTGGAGGCACCAAAATGATCTTCCAGATGACCCCAAAAACTAAGGTCTCAACCATGGCTTAAGAGAAGAGAAATTGAGGGCATGGACTCAGTCATGCGCTAAGCAGACAAGGAATGTCTTATCGTGCACGCCGCTTTGGTTCTAACCTATACTCCCCCTTGCATCACCAGACAAAAACACAATGCTTTGCATTATAAAATTCAGAGATTCTTAGTTATCTTTTTTATTCACATTTATCATTTACATACTCCACTTGTTATAGCTTGGTTATGACCAGATCCGAATTTGGTATTGACTATCCAAGGATGATATGTATATCTTCATGTTCTTAACAAAGTTTAATTAAAAACTGCTGTCTCCTTCATAGGTAACAGTGTTAGTGCCCAAGAACGCATGCAGAGATCAGCACTTGTGTGCTAAAATGTCTACTGATCAGTGCTTTGGATAATTTGACACCTTTGCTCTTGGGAAGCTGGGGCTGCTTAATCACTCGGCAAAATCACACGAAAGAAGCCAAGAATTCAGCTGATCATCCTTGTCCACCACTGCACCGTCACAGAATTAGAGCTAGCCCCGACCAGGAAAGCGTCAAAAGGGTTTTAATATTATTATCAGTATCATAGTACTCTTCTGTTACAATTTTCTGGGATTACTGATAAGTTAAGCTATATGAATTTCAGTGTGTGCACAATTTTGTCATCGTCCACGAAGACTCTGGATCGAACAGCCATGAAAGATAACGAAAAAACAGTCATGCTACAATTAGTAGCAGAAAATAAAATAAAATTTAATCTGCAGGTTGTTGAATAATAAGTACAACCTTCTTGTTTCATGCATTAATCAATTAGATTATTTTTTTTTTTTTTAAAAAAAAGCTGAGAGCTGAGACAATATTGTCGCTTTCAATGGTTTTCATTTTCCATATAAAGAAATGCAGGGCTGTCTGAACTGAGAGATGGCTCTTCATTTGGTGTTTTTCAGGCCTGGGGAGACCATCACTATAATTCTTGATATTGACATCCAAATTAATGAGATTTGTTCAAGAGGAAACGAATACTGAAATGCAAATTAATTAAAAAAAACTAAAACTGCTCAGTGAATTCCTGTAGATTGTGTCTAAAATCACTGTGGATTCATGTGCTATTTTTACTGTGGATTCACAGTATTTATCAAAAAGAGTTTTAGGATTCTTATGCTATTTTTACTGTGGATTCAAAGTATTTATAGGGAGAGTTTTATTCATTCTCGCGATCAGTTCTGCCTTTTTAATTTTGTTAGTTTTGGTGGCTACATGGCAAGCTCCTTGCCATATTTCTTCCTCTCTTTTTCTTACAGTTTACAGCTTTCCCATTTCTTTCTTTTTGCACCAGAGAATACCTTAGAGATTAGAAATATACAGTTTATAGTTTACAACATTTCTGTCTTCTTCTTCTTCTTCTTTTTTTTTTTTTCCTTTTAGGCTGTTTATTTTTTTTTTCTTCTTCTTTTTCTTTTTTTTTTTTAAGCTGTTTCTTTTCTTTGCTTTTTCTAATTTTTTTTGTTAATGTTAATTTTTTTTTATTTAGTTATCAAATTTTCATGATACAGGTTTTGGGTTTAATGGGTTAATCCGGATTTTTTTTCTGGTTTTTATTTTTAATTAATTTTTTCGAGTGCAGTCCACATTAAAACACTTAATTGTCTTTGTTTTTTTTTTTGCTTTGTTTTTTTAAGTTGTTTTTTTTCTTTTTTCTTTCTTCTTTCTTCTTTTTTTTTTTTTTTTTGCTTTTTTCTATGTTTTTTTTAAGCTGTTTTGTTTTCTTTGTTTTTTATAATGAATATTTTTTTGTTTTATTTTTTTGTTAATGTTAAATTTTTTTCTATTTAGTTATCAAACTTTCATTACATAGGTTCCGGGTTTAACGCGTTAACCCAGATTTTTTTTCTGGTTTTTCTTTTTAATTAATTTTTTTGTTTAATTTAGTTTGTTAATGTTAAATTTTCTCTATTTAGTTATTAAACTTTCATGATATGGATTCCAGGTTTGACGGGTTAACCCAGCTAATTCTGGGTTAACCTGTAATTTTTTTTTTCCTCTTCAGTTATTAAACTTTCATGACATGAATTCCAGATTTGACGGGTTAACTAAGTTTAAAGGGTTAACCCAGTTAATTTAGATTTTTTTTTGTTTTTTTCTTCATGTAAGCTTTTCTTTCTTTGTTTTTTTTTAATTAATATTTTTTTTGTTTAGTGTTTTTGTTTTTTTTTTTTTTTTGCTTTTTGCTTCTTTTTTTTTGCTTTTTAATTATTTTTTTTTAAAATTTAGTTTGTTAATATTAAGTTTTTTTCTATTTAGTTATTAAACTTTCATGACACGAATCCTAGGTTTGACGGATTAACCTGGTTTGACGAGGTTAACCCAGTTAATTTAGTTTTTTTTTTCTTCATTAGTTTTTTTCTTCCTATAATTTTTTTTCCTTTTCTTTTTTTCTTTTTAATTAATTTTTTTTTTTCATTTTAGTTTATTAATGTTAATTTTTTTCTATTTAGTTATCACATTCTTATGACACGAATCTTAGGTATGACAGGTTAACCTGATTTGGTGAGCTGACCTAGTTGATTCATATTTTTTTTTTTCTTTGTTGGTTTTTTCTTCCAATTTCATCTTTAAATATTGTAATTAACTATAACTAAAAGACATCAATCTTTTTTATTTTCAATTTTATGACATGAATCCCAGATTTGACAGGGTTAAACCAGTTAATTAAGATTTTTTTTTTCTTAAGTAGTTTTTTTCTTTCAATTTCATTTTTTAATATCGATTTGATTAAGAATTAAAATTTATGTTTTGTTTTTTTCCATGAGGAATTTTACTGTACCTCTCTTTGCAAAGCACTATTCATCGGAATAATACTTTTCTTTATTGTTTGTTTTTTTCAATTAATCTTTTTTTTTTTTTTTTTTAATTTCATTCTGTAATATTAATTTTTTTTCCTTTTTAATTATCACCTTTTTATAACAAAACCTTACAACCAGACTCATATCAAAGGTTTCGGGTTTGATGTTACAACCAAACTCACTTAAACTTAGGTCATGCAAGTTTATTATTATTATTAATATTATAAATATAACTTTTGGATCAGAAGTAACAGAAAGACCCAATGCTTTTAGATATAATTTTATAGAAAAACCTAATACTCTTAAATTTTAATTTTTTTTTAATATTTTTTATATAAAAAAATTAACCCGCAGCGTAGCGCGGCCACGTTTCTAGTTGGTGTCTATAATAAATCAAAGAGAGTCTCTCTCTGTTTTCCTTTCACTCACAAGAATCTCTTCTTTCTCCATTCATGGTACATTAGGTTTAGAAATCAGACAGCAGAAGCATTTGAAACTATCAGGCTGATGGAGTCTCTTCATCTAATAGGAGATAAACTTAGCTAACCTTATTCTTTGTTCAGGCATGACGACAATAAGTTATAGCGATCCCTTACAAATCCTCACTTTTCAAGAAACGTCAGCCTTCCAAGAATTTAAATGTATTATAACGTTAGCAACAGCCCCATCGATCATACCGGCTACCGCAGCAACAGTTTATTCTTCTCCTACAACAAACAAAAACCAATAGCACTGGAGGACAAATTCTCACTTTTCCAAACAATGATCCCACGAATATAGTCTCAAATTTAAATGTAATTTTCACGTACTTGTTAATTTCCATTAATTTCTCGCAAAGAAAAGCCAAAATAAAGCTCCAATAAGTAAACTAATAGAAGATTCTTGCTTAATCGTCCCCTGCCCTTGCCGGAGAAAAAAATTGTTTGTTTTGGTACTAAAGTTGTATGCATTAGGGTTTATTTTGGAACCTAATTGGGGAGGAATTAATCGGCACATGGAAATAGATGGAATCTATTAATCATTTGAGACAAAAATGATAAATTAAAAGGTTTCTGATTCAATTGATATTGAAGCCATACATCTGAGATTTCTCTAATAATTTCCCAACAACAGTTTATTCTCCTCTACACAAAAAACAAAAACCAGGAGCACTTCCGGCCGAATCCTTACTTTTCCAGAAAATCTATGGTGACAATGGTATAATTTGTTCCAAACTGAGAACATCTAGTCAACTCTTTTCAAATATGCCGAACTGAAACTGGAGGTGGAAAAACCACAAAAACAGGCAGGGAAACTACACTGTTGACATTGCGCCACCACAAAACAAGATGTTCAGCCAGCTTGCATCACCGAGTGAGGGCGTAGCACAACATTCATCCATACACGTCCTAAGAAGTTTCGAAAAGAAGAACAATCACCAGCTTGCTTCAAATCCCTCAGGAGAGCGTTTCAAGGTCACTAAACTTTTGAATGGGATGGGAACGAGCAAGCAAGCTCTGCATAATACTAACCCTGAGGGAAATCTGGCCTTGAATTTGCTTTCCAGTCCTGAATTCAGGTCTTTTCAGGATCATTAAAAAGTCATTAAAAAATTATATAATCAAAATTAATCAAGATATACATAAAATAATACAAACAACCACATTAATAATAAAAAAAATCTGCATAACACCTATTGGCGACAGGAGGCAGGTATGTAGGCAAGTAACACATGTATTAAAATTGAATTTACAAAAACCTGGAAGATTGCGAAGCTTGCTTGGTCTATTAAGATTTTTTTAATGAAAAAATCAGCGAAAAGAAGGCGGCTTCTCATGCAAAGGGGGAGAGCAAGAAAAACCATGGCAAGGTAGCACGGTCAGCTTGGTATCAAAAGAGAGGAAAACTGCAGATTTTTTAGCCTTTATTGAAAAGGTATATTTAGATACATTCTATAGCAAACAATCTTTCATGACCCTGTATTGATCCACTTCATATCCAGAAATAAAGGTATAGCACCAAAACTGTTACAAGAATTGCCCCCCTGACAAACCTCAAGCCCACACGCACTTCGAAGTCACAGACCTGTAAGTTTATATTACTCTCTTAATGCCACCTATACAAAACCAATACTAGCAATCATCGTATACACGTTATTTGCCAAAAACCTCTTTTTTTCTCCCACAAATGGAGAACCCCTCAGCAGAAATCCCCGCTTCCAGGAAGGATGGAAGATCTAGCACGCACCGCGCCTGCTGAACTTACGCAGCAGCTTCCACATAAAACAATTACGTTACACACCAATTCTGGAGGAACTTGGACGGGACACACAGCTGCTTCAAAGAGAAAACAATGACATGGCCATAGGTGCAAGACTAATGAATGACAGATGCAGCTAGGAAATAATGATGAATCCCAACACTCCAAACGAACTAAGAAGAGAGAATAGATTGCAAGGCAAGTTGCTGCTGTGGTTCCAAGGACGACCAAGTTGAAGCTAGGGTAGCAGGTGGTAGCATTTGCTGCAGTTGTCTCAACAGATTAATCATTCGACTAGCAGTTTGCTCTGTTGCCAACTCTTTTCCTGCACATATGACCTACAGCAACAATGTTGCCATGAGAAAACTAAAACAGGAAATTAAACAATGGAAATATTCAATTTCCAGAGGCAAGAGATAAAGGAAAGTAGAACAGAGAAAGACCTATACCTCAGCAAAAACAAGGACTATTTTGGGAAGGTATTGATTGTTTGACCCGAAAAGTTCTCTATCGGACCTGTAAGAAATGGCCTTTTTGAATATATCTGTGCACTTATATATAACCAATCCAAGAATGAGGTAGAACAATAAATTAGCTAAAACATGCTTTACAAACATTTTCCATGTCCCAATGATTACCTTTCTACCATTGAGCAAAGCTGATCATGCACAAGCTTGGCTTCAATTAAATCGCTTTTTATTGGCAAGCAGCTCAACCAAGCTGGAACTATCTGCAAAACAAAGAACATGTGAGAGACTACAGGGGAGAGAGATCATAGGGGCAAACCAGGAAAATGAAAAGTCAAACCGGTGAAATAATCAAAATAGTCCAAAAGGCAATTAATATTAACACATAGAAAATGAATCGATGCACATGAGCATTCATCATTCGACATAGGAAAGGTAAATTTGCTTCCAAGAATAAAAATCCAATTTGCAATTCAAACCTAAATACTTCTAAGCCTTTAGAATGTCATACATCTGGAAGATAAAATCTGGCAATCCAAGATAACATGCAGGACACTAGAATCGTCTATGAAATTGTTTGCTAGCTTTTTTAGGAGTAGGATAGAGATGGAGGACAAACTCTAAGCAGAAAGAATTGTAGGCCACCATGGGCTTGTGGAAGAGAGGATAAATTACAAATCAAGTACGTTCTTATGAGATGAAAAAACTACTTAAGCCATAAAGACGGAAAAGATACAAAAGATAGATGATCAAAATCAGACCAAATATGCTATATAAACCAGAAATTAACGAGATTAGAAGCCGGAACTCTACAGCAAGCTAACTGATTACTGTGAGCAGACTGCATGTTGAGCAATTATGTATTTATATTCAGTATGCTCAAAAAGAGAAAGCATGTTGAGCACAAGCACACACAAATGTGTGTGTGTGTGTGTGTGTGTGTGTGTGTGTGTGTGTATAAGACTGATTGAATACCATGCAACTATAACACCATCTCATTACACCCTTGATTTCAGCCATTCGACTAGAATCTTGTTCTTGTCTTTTAGTTGATTTTGTCTTTATTCAAGTTTCACAATAGTCCTTTACAACTTTAGTCCTAGGCTCTATAACCAAATTTAAAACAGTCCCTAATCTAACATATAATTTTCAAATATTTAACTTTGTAAAAGAAAAGGTAATAAATTCATTTTTTGTTCAAGAAAAAAACCTTGTTTGTTTAGCATGCATGAAATTGTTTGTTGAGTTTTAAGTTCATTTTCATTTTTAAAGGCATTTACCAGGAACCTATTTCCTTAAAAATCTTGTTCTGCCTCCTAAGGTATTTTCATCATTTTCATTTACTATCATTTCATCATATTTTTCATTTATCATCTCACTTGTTTGATATGAAAGTTAACCAAAAATAATATCATCACATTATGTTCTTAATGTCCTATTTCTAGTTTAAAATTAAAGGATCAAAATGTACTTACTACTCGCATAATTTCCTACGGTTGCAATGGGAAAAACATGATAAAATATGGTAAAATTTCTTATCTATTTAAGAGCTTGTTTGCATAATTATAAGACCAAAATGTACTTGTACTTTTGTGTGCAAGGACTTTGTTTGAAGACTGCGAGAGAGTATTATTTCCTACATATATAAAGAAATAAGTACCCGTGCTGCATCTATGCTATCCCGATGAAACTCGCATATTTTTCCAACAGCTGAAACAGCATTGTCATATGCCATTGTATTGTCTGAATGATGTGCATTAGGATCACTTATTACAGCATTCAACCGGGAAAGAGCCTCTGCAAATAAATGCAACAAAAGATTCCCCTTGAAAAAAGATGAAAGCAACAACTCCAAGAAGAGACAATTATGCAAGTGACTAATAAACTACCTCCAACAAGTGGTTTAAACACAGATCCACCAAGCTCTGCGCAAATACCAATCCCATAAACAGCTGCCTGAAAAACATGGTATTCATTTTTTTAATAAAACCCACATTCACTAGAGAAGCAAAATAATAGAGGTGCTTCTCAGGACAAACCTGACGAACATCTGGGTTTTCATCATTGCAGGCTTCTAGTAAGAAAGGGACATAAGTATCATAATATCTGTACCACCAACATGAAGAATAAGTACACAGGAAGTGCTTAATCAAAGTATCAGGAGGGGTGATACTTACTTAAGAGCAGCTTCCTTAAAATGCTCCACAACATCATCAAATATACAAATGGCAATTCTCCTCTCTTCTGCTGTTTTATCCTTGCCCTGCATAATCAAAACATCCAATTAACAAGGCCATGGAGAAGTATTTTTCAGAGGTGATCATGATTTTTCATGCATGCCTTGTGTATTGTCAAACATAATTAAATAAAGTATATTTACTGTGTTAGGGGCTGATTACCAACATCATTCGCTAAAAGGATGCAGTAAAAATTCCATTAACATTAAGGTGCATGCTAAATCTATATATGAGATGCGTATAATATTTTTATGTCCATAATTATATTGAACTGCAGACAGGTTTATCCAATTGGCCAAACCACTTGATAGGAGTTGCCAGACAGCTCCAAAGCTGTGCATGTCTAGTAATCCAATATTAACCTTTTCAAGGACTTGAGAAAGAAAGGTTAATGCAAGCAAAAGAATAAATCACCACAAAAAAAATTTCTTGCGTGCAAGGATGACTATTGAGTCATCAAACCATACACAGCATCCTTTTCCTCCTCCCACAAGGGAAATACAACAGACCATTGAGAAGGGAAAAATCCAAAACAGACATACTTAAAACTGGGAAAAATAAGACGAGCACATGCAGGAAAATTTTCAAGCAGTGGAAAGCTACCAGAACAGAGGCCCTAAAGAAACACAGTTATAGAAGCAGCAAAAGCTAAATTTAAAGGACAGCATGAGAATTGAGCCTAAAAATTGAAAACACAAAGGTAATATTTGTAAATATTAAAGAACTTACCCACATAGGTGTTATGTAAGGCGAAAGCTCATCAAAGAAAGGCAAGAAAGAGGCCTTGAAGGTTTTGATCAATGTGCCCATGCAATCACCAACCTTCAACAAGAAAAGAAATAAAAGTAAACAATAATCATTTTATTTAAATATATACAAAAAAATAACCCATTAAATAATAAGCCAAAGATCCATGCACAAAAATTTCAATATTATACTCGATCAAAAAGTTCTTCTTCTAGCTCATTTTCTTCTTCAAGCAGCTCTCCTTCTTCAGCATCAAAGTCCTCTGCTTTGATCCTCTCCGCTCGTTCCTTTTTTCTAACTGAGCTGGCTGTGATGACCTGCTTTATCTCCTCCACAATGGACCTTACTTGGCTTTCATCTAAAAGAGGTCCTGATACCTAAGGGGGAGAGATCCTAAATTAGCAAAATTCAAACTTCCAAAATAATGCCTACTGAAACATGGATATAATAACCATTTTCACTTTTCATTCAACAATTATTCTCCACCAGATCATAATCAAATATAATACCAAAGGTTATCTGACTTGACAATGATTGACTTTTGATACTCCTGCTCAAAAGGAAATCTCATTTCTGAAAAATTAATTTTCATAGATCTGAAAAGGCGAGAAATTAAAAAGCACAACCATTGACATACAAGAAATATGAGAAATGAGATCAGAACATTGGGAATTGAGCCAGAAAATAGCACAAGATAAAAAAATATGCAGCAGAAATAATCTATCTTAACTGGATGTATGGAGAACATGTATTGCCAAAAAGTAAATGCATGGGTTGGTCCAAAGTGTCTAAAACACTTTTAACTGTAAATATTACTTAAGCCACCCATTAAAAGAAATCAAAATCAAGCCATAAGCTCTCTTTGGCAGTAAGATCCCACATCTCAGCAAATTGTCTACTGAGAGACTGAAACCTAGTGAAAAGGGTATTAGAAAATAACCCCAATGAAAAATGGAACTGTAATTGTTGGTTAACAGGTCTATATATTGACACCCAACCTTATAAATCAATCTCATATACCTGTATGCATTCAGTCAACGAATCCAACATGCTCACACAAATTTCTACCTCGGGCTCCTGCATGACACAAAAATACTATTTTAGTTACGCCCATCATAAATCCAAAGAAGAATAGTGAAAGACCATTGTAAAACATGCATACACATCAAAGGTGTTGAGGCACAAACAACTATACAACCTTGTGTAACGCCTCCACCAAAGCTGGAACTATATAGTCTGACAATTGCTTTACATAAGACTCATTATGCCCTTGAGATTGATCCTTCTCTACAGCTAATTTAGCGGAACCTAACAGCTCCGGCATAGCTATGAACAAGATAAAACAAAAAAACATAGTTTTGAAAAAGCTCCCAAATATGGATACAATCTATATGTTATGGATTATTACAAAGGTAGAAACGCCTGCCAATCACCTGACACAGCTGCCTTCCTCACTTCTTCATGGAAGTAAAATTTAAGAAGTGGAACTAATGTAGTTGCAACCTGCATTATTCATGCATGGTTAGCTAGTAGCAAACTGACAAAAGCATAAAATGAGATACCGCCAAAAGTCTGAAACAATACTAACCTGATCAATCCATGGGAAAAATCCTTCCTTCAACTCATCCGCATAGCAGCAAAGCATGTTACAAGCTGTAGCCTTTTCCTCCAGGACACTTGTTCTGATTCCTATTCTTTTATCCCCAAGAGTGATTGTTTCAATGCTGCAATAGGAAAACAACCTCAGTAAGAAACTTCAATCACGCTTGTGAATCAAAGCAAATTTTCTAAATTCTTATGCCCTTTTTTTTCCTGAGTACTAGAAAGCAGTGTGGAACATCACAAAACCACAAACTATTCTAGGCAATATACATAATAACTTTATTATTGAAAGTGGTTTCTCCTATATAACTTAGCTTAGTGAAGACTCTCAAAGAAAAACATGGAGTTAAAAAGGAGGTTTGACAAGGAAAAAAATCGAAGTAGACAATGCAAATATGATATATATTTTCTTTTCAAGGGTTTCTCTTAAATAACTATGATAAATATGTTAACTACTGGAGTGGACCTAGGTGTGGGGAAAATAGATGGAGTTGCCAAGAATATGTTCACATGTGGGAAACTATCATGTTTGGCTGTGAAGTACAGCAATGGAGCAGGTATACGATTAGAAGTAATGGAGCCTCTGTTTTTCAAGCACCAAGGACAAATATGACAAACAATAACAATATTCTCTTTCCATTGAGTCCACTTCCTTAAAGAATTAAAGGTAATGTTTGAAAGAGTAAGATAAAAAACTTGGCTCCCTGTCACAGAGTGTCCTACTTGATTAAACGGATCTAAGAAAAAACACCTACAACGGTGACACGTAGCCATGTTTACATTTACTTCTTTCATATTCCACTTTATCTAATGGACAAATTAATGAGTGCTTTTACTTTTAGTAAACCATTCAAATCTTTTAAATTTTGACAATAGACTAAGACATGAAAAAAGGGAAGCCAGCCACTCATTTTGGGACTTCGGAAGCATTTTTTTTTTTTTTTTGAAGCATGGTAAAAGAGGAAATTGCTTAAAAACCTCAATTCTGTTATTTAAGATCATCAGAAACAAAAGGCAAACCTGCCATCATCAACATCATCAATATCAGCATCTGAATCTGCAGATGTAATGGTAACATCAGGCTTAAGCTGGGCAGACTGAAGCAAAGGAGGCATGACAACACTCATGTAAGGAAGAAAATCCTGTCCAAGGCACTTGCAAAGTCTGGCCCAGGCCTGCAAAATATATAATCAGTTGCCCCTTGATTTACAATAATCAGATAGCAACATATATCACATAATCATACATTCAGCATTGTCTGAGGATCTGAGCAAGTTCCTAATAGTTAAAACATACTTGTAACATGTAGCTTGTTGTAAGGTCATCTGCCTCCATTTGAGATCCTTGCAGAGACATCAGTACATCCATAACCTTTCAGAAACAACAAACACTCAGACCATTGTTGTTCTATGAAACTTGAAAAATTGTCATGGCAATGACAATCTGAAGTATCAGCAGAAAAAAATAGATATAAATCCATAAGCACTAATCTAGAAGCAAGGAAGAACACGTAAGCACATCCAGTGATATTCAGTAAAGAAGAAGACTGGCTTAACAAAGGTAATGAAAAAAGTGAGGAACAAATCAGGCTTAATCAGATGAAACTAATACAAGTATTCCTAACTCTACATTTCAATCAAGAAAATGCTAAATAACATTGGCCACCACAGTAAAAAGTTATGTGTAGAACACATCATCTGTTATAGTTTACCTGCTTAGCATCGTCTCTAAATTTATCCTTTCCCACAGCCATCCCAACCAGACTAATGCACTCCATAGATTTTGCACGGAGCATGCGATTAGACTTGTCATTTGCATTGATCAGTATAGCTTTTAAGTAAGGCATTACAGCATCATAGTATTTCTGGAAGTGCTCCTGTTAGAATATATATCATGTCAAAACAAAACAAGCTCTATTTTTTAGCAATGGACTAATGAACCATGTACATCCACAGAACAGGAGAATAAAAAGTAAATCAATCCCTCAGACACAACCCAAACAAACTGTTCTAACCATGTCAACTTAGAAGCATATAAAAATAGAGCTGAGGTTATTGGATACATCAAATACCTGTTCTTATAAACCCTCCTCACCCCACACACACCAAAATTAAAAAAGAGGTACCTGTGATGAATCAGCGACAGACGCTAAAGCTGTCAGGGCTCCTTCTTTAACCATCTGCTTCCCATTCTGGATGGCATACCAAACAACATGGCACATACAAAATTAGCACAAAAATATTATTGAAAAAAAAAAAGGGCAAATCCATTCTGCTGAAGGAGAAAATAAATCCAACAAGAAAATGCAAAAGGACTTTGTATTTCTATCTTAAATATCAAACATGACAAAATAACAGCTTAAAATTAATAAGCTCTCAGCATCAAAGTACCAATCATAATATAGCAAGTCTGAGATTAAAAATAGACTTAAAGGCACTTTTAACTGAATGAGTCAACCAAGTATCATGAGCAAGCCCAAGAAAGTGCTTTCAAAATTTGGACAATGTCAAACAAACCATCTCAACCCAAAACCTTAAGTTGTTGGGTGAGGCTTTGTCTAACACCCCCTCAGTTGAAAGCTCTTTAGACTTAAAATTTATATAGGCCTACACTACTTTGTACTGAAATTAAAATTTTAATTAGGAATAGTAAGGGTGATGAAATTCAAATTTGTGACATCAACAAGGCTCTCATACCATGTTAAAAAACTATCTCAACCCAAAAGCTTAAGTTGTTGGATGAGGCACCAAAACAGTTTTATATTACTCTGTAACAGACAACATTCCATATATCCAATTTGTCCTTTGTCATTAGATGATAAGACATACAATTGTACAAGTTCAGGTGTTAAGTTAAAGAGGGAAATACCCAATATATACCTGAAGGAGTACGAGCAGTTTGCTAACAACCCCATCCAAGTATGGTGTCAGGATATCTGGCATGCAATTCTCACTGAAATTAAGCACTGCAGAAGCAGCATGGGCCTGCACAAAAAAATGACAATAATACACATTTCTGAGAATCTGAGTGCACAATTACAGTATCGAAATGCTATGCATGTGCCATTAGACATTGATCAATGTCCTTGTTACATATAAATGCATCGATCACCAGGTCCATATTCGTTACAAAATAGCAACTCAAACTGAAGATAGAAAACTAAATGCATGATGTTGGGATGGGGATAACACTACTTAGTATAAAATTTTACAGAGAATAGTAAATTGGCAACAATTATCAAGGTCACGAAGTGTAACAGGTGCTCGGACCTGGACTCGAGGATTTTGAACGTCATCCATGGCTCCAGCCAAAGCAGGCAGCACTAGCTGGTGATACTTCATTTGCAAATCTGGGCCCAAGTCTGTTGACAATTGTCCAATTGCATTTATAGCAGCCCATCTCACACGGGGGTGGGGATGTTGAAATGAATTCAAAACCATAGAGACTACCTGGTCCAGGTTCTTTATCATCACCTGCATCAACAATGACTATTTTGTAAGAACATACTTGAAAGTTGAACGGGAAAAACGAACAGGGTCATTTCGAAAACCTATAAATTTCTCAATCATATTCAAAATATCAAGGTTACACAGAAAGAAAGCAGCTAAAATAAAAGAAATTGTGCCTATCTAAGCAAGGTCCAGGGACATGCATTCTAATTGTGGCTTAACCTTTAGCAGTCTGTAAATGAATTTGTACTAACGAAAAATTTAAAGAACTAGAAATACCGTTCATTGACGATTCACATTACCACAATGCATAGCATTTATACCTTTGAGCAACCCTCAGCAATTTGTGCTAGAGCAATAAGCGCAGCATGAGGCTTCTGCCACTCCGGAGCAGTAAGAAATGCTGGGAAAACCTCTGAAGCAACAGGAACGACTGTATTGCCACCAATGGCAATAGCCAACCTATCCAAACACTCTTGCCCAAACCCATAATTACTGGTCTCTCCCGAATCTTCATCTTCAGTCTCCGCACCATGCCATTGTGGATCATCATCAATATCCAACAACATCCCCATCAAAACCATAAACAACCTATGCACAAATTGCGGCAACTTCCTCATCATTCCTGGAGCTCGATCTCTTGCTTCCGCCAAAGTAATCACAAATTCAATAGCTAAATGCCTGGTCCCCTCCTCTAAGCTCCCCGCCTCTGCAATTTGCAACATGGACCCTACAACTTCCACTATTTGCTTTCTCAAAAACCGTGGTTCCCCTCCCGCCAATTCAATCAGCAATTCGAGCGCTTCCTGTGCTGTTGCCTCTTGATTTCCATTCAACGCCTCGGTCAAAGTCCTCATCATCAACGGCAACAAATCTTGAAACTTCTCACGATCAGAATTGTTTGTTAAACACTGAATAAAATTGATTGTCGCGTTCAAAGCCGCGATTCTAACTTCACCGCTCGTTGAATTATTTAAACAATTTAAAAACACTCCGTGAAGTGTAGCTAAGTGTGGAATTAGGGCTTCGCCGATGTATTGAGCCAATCGAGCGAAGATTAAAAGCGCTGATTCTTGGAGATTGTGATCGTTTTGAGCGGTAACACACTGGAACATGAACGGCAACAACTCCTGCCAGCCTCCATCGGGAAGAACCGAGGCAGCGAGTTCGGAGATTGTGTCGTTTATCTTTCTGGTGATGGATTTTGTGGTTTCGTGTTGGAGAGAGGAGAGGAGAGAGTTTTTTATGGTGGACCGAGTTGACTCAGTAAGTTGAGGGTAGAGGAAGGAGTCTTCGGTGGCAGAGGTGAGGTGTTTCCGGAGGAGGACGGCGGACATGGCGCGGATATCGAGGACGGAAGAGGAGGAGAGGAGTTGAGTCAAGCGGAGCAGGAGAGAATCGGGGTGAGTTTGTTTGCAGAGGTTGAAGAGGAACTCCGCTGTGGATCGTTGGTCGTTGGAAGAGGACATAAGGTGAGTTATTAGGGTTTCGAAGTGAGTGGGATCAGGTCCGAGAAGGAGACTGAGTTGGTGCAACTGAGTTGGATCGGTCGCCATTGAGAGCGAGTTTAGGGCTTTTTCTTTGCGGGTGTGTGGTGGTGGCTCCAAAACGAAGTGGAGGGAAGATTGGAGAGGAAAAGAAGGGATTTTTTAAACTAGTGTGTAAGGGTTTTGAGACTTCTGTTCCTCAGGTTACTTGCTGTGCGGTTGTGTGTTTTGAAAATTAACTGTTTGTTTTTATGTATGAAAAATATTTTAAAAATATTTTATTTTAAAATAATATTTATTTAATATTTTTAAATTATTTTGATATTCGAAAATAATTTTAAAAAAATTAAAAAATATTATTTTAATACATTTTTAAATTAAAAATATTTTTAAAAATAATTATAATTACATTCATAAAAATAAATACACTTGATTTTCACACGCCAGAATGCTGATGATCAAAGTGGATGATAGGAAAGAAAATTACCAACTCGTTCCATAAAAAGAAAATACCATCTCATTTTATTTGGTGTTATAATTAATTGCAATTTCCATTCTATATTTTTATTTTCATAAAATAAAAACCAAAACCAAAAACAATTACTATTTTTCAGATTTTTAATTAAAAAAAATAAAATAAAAATATAAGTCATCAAAATTTTTTAAAATAAAAAAAAATTGATTTTATCATTTTTTTAGTCTAGCGAGTTCCATGAACCCTGTTGGAATATCATTTAGGAACACGGTAGAAATCATGTTCTTAAAAATTTAAAATTTTTTTATTAAAATTTAATTATTTTTATATTTTAAATTTTTTGATGTACTAATTTTAAAAATAATTTTTAAAAAATAAAATAAAAAATATCATTTTAATATATTTTAGCATAAAAAACATTTTAAAAAATAACCATAACCATAACCATACTCTAACATACCACTAGTAATAAAGCTCACTGACACTAAAATCTTAATGACTTCTTCTCCTTCTTTTTTTTTTTTATTATTATTAGAAAATAATAGAAAACAACTTATTTGTGTGTAATAAGACAAATAATGTAAAGATTTATGTTTATAACTTCGTTTTACGAGACGAAATAAAATGCTGAAAATATCTAATTTATGATCGCCATGCACTTTTTCATGTATGTTATGCTTAACATGTGTTCAAATATTTTCTTACGTATCTTTTTAAATATTTCTTAAGATAGATATATATAGTTTCAAGTAAAATTATATACATCAATTTATGTATTGTTTTTTTATCTAAAAGCTGTAACACTGGACAAAAAAGTTTTTATTTCGTTATATTATGAATAATTATATTTCTTAATAGTAATAATTTTTTCATAAAAATATATAATAATTTAAAGCACAATTTTTCATGTAATGACTCTAGTACATATAAAAGAATAGTTTGTTAGAGAACACAAAAAAAAAAGAACTATAGAATATTTTATTGTATTTATAAGAATAATGAATTTAAAAAGTGGTGTACTTTTTATCATATGAAAAAAAGTACATTTAATGTAATGCCACAATGCTACAGTAGACACCTTTTTAATCAAAGTTTATTTTTATATTTGGAATTAAATTTCATTGCATTTTAAAGGTATATTTTAATTGAAAAGATATCAAATTGATTTTTTTTTAATGTTTTTTGATAATTTTAATATGTTAATATCAAAAAATATAAAATATTTGAAAAAAAATATCATTTTAAAATACACATAGTTGTTAAATCTTAGCTATGAAAAGGATTTTACTTTTCTCTTTTCTTATTTTTTTATGTGTTTTTGTATTTGAGTAACTTTTGAACCTTTCTATACTAATATACATGTGGATATTCAAAAGATTTGAACAACAATTGATTAATTAATTCAATGCAAGTGAAATTTATATTTTATTTCACTTGATAACAGCATAAAATTGATTTTAGCATAATGCTGAATTGCTACTACTCTATTATACCACCACGATGAAACCTATTAAAACATCCTCATGCATTAGATAAATTTTCAATTATATTTTTCTTATAAAATCCAAAAATTAAAAATTACAGCGGTTTGGAAATTCAAGCCCGACACTGATACCAATCCTAATCTATCTAATTTTATCTCGGCATATATTTTTTTTATGTATTTTATAGGTTTCTGATAGTCACACACACAAACTTTTAATGTACATGATTTTGTTACATTTACACAACTTTTTTATATATAGATTAGACATTATTTTATACACCAATAAAATTATCCATCATCAATATTTCCACTATTGATATGCAAGTCACAATAACACATGGTATGACACAATAACCAATGAATCTATCATGACTAGCTAATGGTAGCACATTAATTTCTCCACTAATAACATTTATTTTTCCATAAATAAAGGTCAAGGACTAGGTGTAGAGATAACAATGAGCACCCTTGTATATTAAGTTTTGTACTATTCATACTTGAACCTCAAAGCTAAAATTATTATTCAAACCTAACTTGAACCTTGTTGTTCATTTCAAGAAGTTATTTCCCTTCCCTTCCCTTCTCCTTGTTGGTCTTTGTCAAGGCACACTTTAGCACAATTTAGAAAAGCTGCATATATTTCATTTATGTTCTTCAAAGAAAGTGAGGAAATGAAGTTATAGTTAGGAGAGGATATATATACATGAGTGATTTTTTAAAATTTTAAGGTTATTAATGGATTTCAGGTATGGTTCGAGTAAGGTAAGGTAGTATCCATGTCCAACTAAAAACCTTACCTTTTTCCTCCGAACTTAATCAAGTAAAAAACAATTCTATCAATTTAGATAAAGTAAGGTCGATATCCATCAATTTCAAGTGAAATTGTTATCCCTACTTGCATGTATAAACACACTCAATCACTAGGTTAGCCAATGCATTCACAACTAAACAAAGCTCCACTTAACTATTAAAAACTAGGCCTAACAACATACAATCCCATCATGGTTGTACAAAGCCAGCCATAAAGCCATTCATATAATACCATGTCATTCTAGCCATAACAGTCAGTCATACAAGGTCATGTCATTCTACACAAGTTATAGGCTATGGACCTTTTCTCTTTATGCATTTCTTTTCATATATTTCTTTACACACACACACACACACATCATAACTCTCTTACACTTATTGACTTAAGCACTGGAAGATCCTCAATTTTAACATGGAACTTGTTTTGCAGGAAAAATATGGATTCATGGTTGAACCTAGTCACACAAATAGCTTAGAACACAACCATGAAAAATTCCATTTTGGTTAGAGTTTTTTCAAAACTTTATCAGTGGTGTTGCCTATGAAAACATAAATAAAAGTTAGTTCATTTCTTTTTAATTCTTAGCAAAAGTTCTTTCCATGACCAACGAAACTCAAGGACAAAGGAGAATAATTGATCTCCAAACTACATGAACTCTCTTAGGTCTCCATCAACTTTCTCATCAAATGAAAGTGCTAAACAATGTTATTCTAATCATATAAGAGCAATTTTGCATTTTTTTCATTCCATTAACAAGAAATACAACATGTAACTCCACTATATGCACTAGGTGCATAAAGATATTTCCAGTTTCATGAATGAATAGAACAAAACAACATACAAATTAGACATGACACTCCAACTATATGAATGAGTAGTTCTCATTATTTAGAACACTCCTCAACAGAATCTAACCATAAATATAGTTGTCACTATCAATCTTTTTATAAGCCTTACTCTCATGCCTCCTTATAGTCAAAGACTTAGAAACGAGATTACACCTTCTAAGAATATGAATGAACATAATTTCCATCATATAAAAGACTCTTCATTGTATCATCAAGTGTTACACACTCATCTTTTCAAAGACTATGTCTTTGCAAATGTGAACACGAAAAACCATGACATTTTTACAAATCTTGGAGAGAAAATACAAAATGTTAAAAGCACCATAGAGTTTGTAGCACAACATGGTGATGTTATGTGCAATATTTCCCCTATACCTTTTGATGGATAAGCTAGGGTATAGTATCACAACCTTAAGCTTGACTATGTTATTGACTTATATGGAAGAGCATAGTATTCTTAATAATTTATTTTTTTGTAAAAAAGGAAATATTTATAAATAAATAAACTAAAAAAACTGTCAAGTTGTAGGACTTTTGATTCAAGGTCCAATGCTAACTCAATAAACATCTATCAATAATAAATGACTCATGAATAAACTTTAAAAATAATTTGGATAGTTAATGGCATGTGTAAAATAAATTTAGGAGAAAACACATAGCAAAGACAACCTTTTCTTTAAAAAGATGCGGTAATTGTGATTTTTATCTTCACTTAAACATAACCAACCCTTTATTCATATCTCTAGAACTACCATATATTTAAGGATTCTTAGTTTTCTTAAAGAACTAAATGCCGATTTTATTTTCTATACTTTTCCTTTTAATCTCCCAAGTTCCCATATTCATGTCACATGTGACATCAAAAGCTACAAAAACACAATTTCATTCACACAAGTTTTTCTATGAAAGCATAACTTTTTTTAATACAAGGTACACACTATTTTCTACACCAATAACATTTGTTTATTATCAATATTTTCATCAATAACATGCATGACACAACAATCATGACATGAAACAATAACCAATAATGTCACCATGGTTAGCCAATGGTAGCACACTAATTTATCCATTAATAATAGATGTCATTCTCCATAAAAAAGAAAATTCACGAATTAAGTGTATAAAAGCACCTAATCACCTAGTAAGTCAAGGCATTCACAACTAGACAAAGCTTCGCTTGACCATTGAAAGCCAAATTTGACAACATACAAGTCTATCTTGGTAGTACGAAGTGAATTATAAAGTCATCCATACAAAACCATGCAATTATAGGTCATAATAGTCAGCCATATCATTCTAGGCTAGCTTTGGGTTATAGACTCTTTTATCTTCATACAATTAATTTTGTATATTTTTTAACACACATATCCCATATCTCTTCTACACTTACTAAGACATTAGATGATCACTTGTTTCATCCATGCAGCTACCTCCTCACTTCAAAAGAAAAAAAGAAAAAGGACCCTGTGAAGTTGATGTAATAATTGGGGGGGGGGGGGGGGGAAGGGAGGGCAGAAGTTCGGACATCATCGCACAAGCATCTCTCGACGACAAACATGCCACTTTACAGAGACTGTCATGTAAGATGGGTCCTTTCATGATTATCTGACCGAGAAAGAGAGCACAAAGGAGCCTGAGGCTTTGGTCAGGTTAGGGGTGCGCCACTTTGGACCATTTGATCATCTGTCAGACGATCATGATGGTGATTGATGCCTTTAGCATCTAACTCCTGTAACCCACTCGACAGAGTCTTGCAGCTTTGTTCGAATACAAATGCTTGTTGCTTCGCTAGTGTTTCGGAACGTGGTTAAAATTATATTTTTTAAAAGTTTAAAAGTTTTGTTTTTATTAAAATTTAATATGGTTTATATTTTTTAAATTATTTTGATATGTTAATATTAAAAATAAATTTTAAAAAATAAAAAAAATTATTATAATATATTTCGACACGAAAAATTATTTGAAAAGTAACCACTACGACACTGTCAAACACACGTCTCAGTCATGGTTCCTGTCCCGCATCCAAAAAAAAAAAAAACTATCTCACAAGGAGTGTTTTTTATGTTACAGTAGTGAATTTTAACGGGGGATTTTTTGAAATGGTAAACAACAAACAGTTCCTACCATATAAATAAATAAAATAATTGGATGTTTTTCAAAATTGTGATGAACGTAGACCTTATTTGATGTCGAACCGTATTTTTAAAGATTTTCGAGGTTTTTTTTTTTTTTAGTTTTAAGTGTTTTAATATATTAATATCAAAAATAATTTTTAAAAAAATAAAAAAATATTTATTTTAATATATTTTTAAGTAAAAAGTATTTTAAAACTATTTTAACCGATAAAAAAAGTTGTTTTGACATTATATGTTTACCTGGTTTTTTAGCAACGCCAATGACTATTGCAAATTTATTGGCAACATGAGTGTGTATTTTGGACAGCAACAATAGAAGCATTATTATATGAAATTTTTTAAAATTAATTTTTTGTATATATTTAGATTATTTTAATGTGTTGATGTTAAAAATAAATTTTAAAAAATTAATAAAATATTATTTTATTAATTTTATCCGTAAAATAACACTTAAAAAAATAATATATACTACACTATATTCTCAAACACCACTGCATGTGCAAGTCAAGACAAACGGACAGGGCAAGACAAGTTTCTTCTCACCAAGACAATACAATATACGGCAAGATGGTCTCAAACTTATTCAAGAAAAATAAGATTTACCAGACAAGATAAATGGCAAAACATCTTGTCACGATGTAGATAAATATAATATATTTAAAAAGTTAAATATCTTGGAAGTTATTTTTTTTTATCCGTGTAGTAATTATTTGTCTATCACAATAAATATAATGTATTATAATATTTATTGTTATCCAGATCAATCAAGCAAATTATATCTCAACTTTTTATTTCTTTACTTGTGTTTCCTGGGAGGAGGATAATAGTTTCTGGTTGTAGCCTGGTGGCCGATTCGGGTTGAGATTTAGATTTTGAGTTTTGATCGGATTATTTGGGTTAATTATTTTTTTTAAATTAAAATAATATTGTTTTAGTAAAAAAAAATCAACAGGTTGCAACTGAGTTTTTAATCGGGTTTTGCCAGATCAATCAGGTTGTCAGGTCACATCGAGTTTTTTCTTTTCCTATTTTTTCATTCAAGATTTAGGTTTTGAGTTTCGATTGGATCACTTGGGTTAATTATTAAAAAAAAAAAATTAAAATAACATCATTTTAGTAAGAAAAAAATCAACAAATTACAATCGAGTTTTTAATAAGATCTTATCAGATTAATTGGGTCACCAGATCATATCAGATTTTTTTTTTCAATCATGTCCGATTTCAATCATGGACAATTTAATTTATTTTTTAGTTTTACATTAACCACCGTTTTATTCAATTTAACACCAAAAATTCCACTAATCTTCGTTATTCGTCTCTAAAAGAGCCGAATCTCTCAACATCACTCACTATTATTTTATTGTTTGTTAGAAAATGAAGTGGTGACAGATTTCGAGACAAACAGATATTTTATATCATTTTAATATTTCATCTTGTTTTTTATTGCCATATTCTCCTGACAAATCATGCAGGCAAAAAAAGGCACTTAAAAAAGCACAAATACAAACAAAAGCTTTTCTTAAAAAAACTACTTTTATTTTTCTCGAGGAACAAACAGAAGCTCTTTTATTTGTTTAGTAAAAGCTTTGAAAGAACGTGATTACTGTTATGATGATGTCTCAACAATTATATGTACTTTAGTGGTAAGAGTTATGTTTTATACAATTAATTAATTTTTGGGTTTTGATAATCTGATATATTTTTTTTTTAGCCCCGGTGCTTGGCGCATGCTAGTTACTGCAGCGTAAGTCAAGATATTCCATGTTTAATACCTTTTAAAAGTCATCTTTTATTAACATTTAAATAAGTATTTTTTTAAAAGAAAAAAAAAACTATTATAATTTAAAGAGAAATTTTGAAAATAAATATGCACTAGAATATAAAAATTAAAAACTTAGAACTTGAAAGATTCATGGTGTGTTTGTAATATATAAGTCTTATCTCTTTATGAAGATAGACAATTAAAATATAATTTTTACCTATCAGTTTTTAACGAGGAAAAATATCATTGATATATGCATCAAAATTGATGGAAATATATTGAGCCCTTGTAAAACTTTTACATATTATTCCTTAAACAACATTAATTTCAATGAAAATATGGGAGGTCCTCATATAACTTTTACACATTATCTCTTACACAACATTAATGCTGATGAAAATATAATAAGTTCTTAGAAAACTTTTATATACTCAAAAGTATGGAAAGAATATGATCTAAAATGTAGTTGAGCTCATAAGGATAAAGTCATTCTCCTAAATTGAACTTAGGAGGGATGCACTTTTTAACTAGGCTGAGCCCATGACATTAGATATTTCTCTAAGGTTGAGCCCATGAGAGTCGAGATTTTTTTTTAGGTCAAGTCCATAAGAGCTTAGTTTGGGCATGTTACTTAAGACCACGAGTTTTTGAGCATTAAAGAGATGTTTTAGAGCTGTTAAATTTGAGTTTATCATATATATTCCATTACTGCAAAGTTTTTTAAAAAATACATTGATGCATAGGGACTTGTCTTTAGATCTGTGTATAATCTAAGCATCAATAATTTTGTCAAATATTCAACAATTTTTTTAGTACAATAATCTTATTTGTTTTTCATTCTTCAATTCAAAAAATCTAATTCAATTTTAATATAAAGGCATGCCTAATTTTTAATGGTTCACACATGATTGTGAATCTTGACATAGACGTGCCTCTATTCTAAAGTTTTGAAATAAACTCAAATCCATTACTCTAGTTTAGCTTTTAAGCTTGTGCTAATGGGATGAAACATATCTATTAGTGGTATAAAAAGAAAACTTACATTTAAAATATTGCTTTCATCAATAGTCTCAAATATAAAAACTAGAATGAGATGAACATTGTGTCCAAAATTTTAAAAATATTTTATTTATTCTTTTAAGTACAAAGGAGAGATTGTTCTCTGTATTAACATTTAGGTACACTACACACTCTTTTTGGTTTTTTCTTTCTATTTTGTTATTTTTTGTCTTCATTTCATTTTCAGATTTTTTTTTTGGTCGTTTAGGTTACCTTTTGATTGGCCAAGTTGATTCTCCTCTAAATCAACTTTCACATGGTTATTTTTAAATCTAAATTAGATAAAAAGTTGGTTCAAGATGTTTTAAAGTTAATTCGTTGGACCAGATTTAATAGCAATGTAAAATGGTTCTCTATTGCCTGAATATTTACATTTAATTTTTTTTTACATGACCAATAACATAACATGAGTCTTAAATAAGGAGGCTTTTAAAAAATAATCATGTTTGAAATAAAGAACTTTAATAGGAATGGGATATTGGTGTTAATTTTCTCTACATTATTCGAGTTGAATGAAATAAGAAAAGGTGATGTATTTAAAGCAATACAGTGCTCCATTTATAAAAATGTGGCTTTTGAAGAACAATTTCATTTGAACTAAAGAACTTTAAACCTGTTCTTTAGTTCAAATGAAATTGTTCTTCATAAGCTCCAGTTCTATACATGAAATACTATATTGCCTTAGGCACATCATCTCTTCTCATTCCCTCCTAAATAATACGGGAAAAATTGCCATTAGTATCTCATTCTTTTTAAAGTTAAGTTAAAACAAGGTTGTTCTTCTGAACCTCTTATTTTTTTAAAAGTGTTCTTTAGAAGCCCTGCTCCAGTTTTGTATATGGAGCACTATATTGCTCTAGATACATCACTCTTCTCAATCCCCCTTAAATAATGTAGAAAAAATTGTCATTAATATCCCATTCTTTTTAAAATTTAGCTCAAATAAAATTGTTCTTTAGAAGCCTTTTATTCTTTTAAAAATTCTTTTTATTCAAATGAAATTGTTCTTCAAAATCCCTGATTTCATACTTAGAGCATTATATATTACTTTAGGCACATTACCTCTTTTTATTCCTCTTGAATATATATATATATATATAAAAGGCATGTCGGTGGTTTTTGAATAGTGAAACATGTTAATAAATTATTTTAATCATTTTATATCAAATTCAAGTTGTAGCTTATGCGGTTAAAGTATGCAAGGCAACCCAAGGTCACGTGTTTGAATCTTGCAACATGTATATTTTTTTTTAAAACAAAAATAGACAACTCGTCTTTTGTGTTTCTTTTCTTTTTGAAAGAAAAAAAAAAAGAAAAAAAATGCTAGGCTAGGTGATTGGGCCTCCCTTAGGTTCACGCGCTTGATTTTTTGGGACAAACCCAACCCAATGCAACTAGCCTTTTTTTGAGGTCCTTTCATTTTGTTTGGGTTTTTTATAAAAAAAAATTTATTCAACCAATAGAGTTTATAACCTGGGTCTCGAGTTTGTCAAGTTAAATAAATATTAATCAAAGAGCCGGGTCAAGATTTTTTAAGTTTGAATTGCTATACCGAGTGTAATAACAATGCTAAAAAGTTTATGACAATTTAGATATTAATTTTTTACGTTCTAAAAAATTTAGGTCTAACCCGCAACGAAAGTGTGAGAGATAAACTAGTATATACTAAAATATTTAGGGATTTTCATAAGTGTTTAATTGTTCATCAAACAATGAAGCACTTGATTTTTTCTTAAAAGAAAATTAAAACATATTTTTTCTTTCAATTAAATTCATCAATAGCCTAATTTGATGAAATTAAGCGTGAAATTATGGTAAAAATACAAAATTGTAAGACAGAGAACGAAAGTGTGAGAGATAAACTAGTATATACTAAAATATTTAAGGTTTTTCATAAGTGTTTAATTGTTCATAAATAATGAAGCGCTTGATTTTTTCTTAAAAGAAAATTAATTTTTTTCTTTCAATTAAATTCATCAATAGCTAATTTGATGAAATTAAGCTTGAAATTATGGTAAAAATATAAAACTATAAGAGAGAGAACTAAAATGTAAGAAAAGTGAAAATATATGGCTAACCCCAGCAGCAATAAAAATATTTTTTGGTAGAACCTGCAGCAAAGCGTATGTAGTAATCTAATATTTCTAAAGTAAATGAAAATATGGAAGGGGTACTTTTTATTTTTTAATTTTTTTGAAAGGAGAGTTTAATTTGGTTAAAAAAATGTATTTCTCATTGTGGACTTGGGAGTAGAAAAACCCTCTATGCTTCCGGCCTCTCGTGCACGCGACGCGTCGTGCACAAACACCGAGAACCTTTGTTAATATTTATTTTCTTCCTTTGCAAGAAAAAACTTTCCAGTTTCCATAAAAAGAAGTAGTTTTTTATTTTGCTTACTTCTGTGAAAAGAATAAAGGAGAAAGGGTTTGTTTTTCTAGTCAACCCAGTCCACGTATCAGAGGTACCCTTAAAAGAAGGCCTAAGCCCAATCCACATAACAAATGGAGCTCAAAAGCAGGCCTCAACGCATTCTTTTCTAGGCACTAAAAGCACTCTACACCAATATTGGTGGGTCTAAAATTTAAATTTGGGTCAAGTTCAGGAATTTGTAGCTGGTGCTGTGTATATTTGTTTTTATATTTTAAAAGTATTTTTTAAAAAATATTATTTTTTTATTTTAAATTAATTTTAAATTATTTTGATGTGTTTATGTTAAAAATAATTTTTTTAAATATTTTTAAAAAAATAATAACACGTTACAAAGCCTCCTTAAAACACGTGACACTAGGGATGTCAAAATCATCTTGCGTAATACCATACGCATGCACATGAGAAAAGATGGGCCCAAGAGTCATTAGCACTACCACAAAAAAACAGGTAAGGTTAAAGATTAAAATAACTTAATGCCAAAGCAATGTTAGATAAGAAGCAAGCAGTGGCCAAGCACTGTTTTCATGTCGCATTGTCTTCTGTGTTGTGTTCTGTTGAGTCATACTCATCACAGTCCACATAATTTGGGTTGTTGAGCAGATTGATGAGCGATTTCGACTGTGAACCTCGCATTTAGAATTGTGGGAATCAAATTTGTTTGACAATAAATGTTGAGTCATTTAGACTGTGATTGCTTTTAAATAATTTTTTATGTTAAAATATATGTTAATAATATTTTTTTTATTTTTTAAAAATTATTTTTAATATCAGCACATTAAAATGATTTGAAAACACTAAAAATATATTAATTTAAAGTTAATAAAAAATAAAAAAATTTCAAATTTTTTCAAAACGCTTTTGAAACGCAGAAACAAATAGGAGCAGATAGTCTCAATTAATTTTCTAATATGATAAAAAACAATAAAAACAAAAAAAAATATTGGGCCGGGTTAAACTAGATTAACACATGAAATCCATGATTTGATGCATGAGATTAAAATAAACTTATAAAAAGATGAAAACATAAAAAATCAATTATAAAAAATTTGTCAAACTAGTGACTCCAAAAGTTAACAAAATTGTAATAAATAAAATTATCTAAAATACCGATGGATGCAATTTAAAAAATAAATCAATTAAGAAAATGATATAAAATATTGAGGGATGTGATTCAGAAGATAATTTAATTAAGAGAATCATCAATACAAAAAAATAAGGATTAAATCTAAAAGGAAAAGATATAAAATAAAATGAGGGTTAAATTAAAAGAAAATCTTAATTTTATGGATTATTTAAAATAAAAATAGCAATAAAAAGAACATGAACTAAATTTAAAAGAAAAAAATCAAAGGGTTACTTTGAAAATTTGCAGGGGAAAGCTATGAAACTGAGGAGAAGAGATAAAAGAAGGAATAAGACAAGAAAAAAATGACCACCAAAGCAAAACTTGATATTTTTTAATACATGTGCAACCTAATAATGTAGGCGACACCTAAATGAATAAAACGCTACCATGGAAGCTGGATCTTGGCCACCAAACAATGCCATACATGTTGGATGGAGATCACAGAGCATTCATGTGTGTTTGCATGAGTGCCATGCATGTCCATATAAATGTCTCATGTAACCAATTTTTTAAAATTAATTGATATTTTATGTATGTCTAAATACTAAATTATCCCTGATCAGACTTGATAATCACAAAAAAACCAAATGAAAAAGACATTAAAACCCCTTGACTTAAAGGAAAGACAAATTTAATTGAAGGGCATTTAAGTTATTTTACTATGCATTTGAAATAATAAAAAAAAAAATACCTCTCCTTTCCAACGAACGACCTCTTGTCTTTAAGAGCATACCAATCATTTTACTGTGCAAATAAATAGAAAAAGTTTATTATATCCTTGCTCCCAAGGTCAACTATGTTATAATTTTACGGGAAAAATCATTATTTTACTATTTTAATTTATAGTGTCAATAAATCTATAGAGTAATAATAAAAAATGCTACAGTAATTCTACTACCCTTGTAGTTTCTTTTAAGAAGACATGCTCATGATCTTTTCAAGGATTGTACACACAAAAATTCTTTTTTAAAAACACATTAATATTAATAATTAACAATAACAATTAACCAAAAAAAAAGAGAATGGGAAATCACTTTGTGTGCACTATACACGCAAAAACATTTGCTTGTTCCCTCATGGCCTTTTTTTAACCCTTTTTGCTCCGTGGAACTTTTCATTTTCTGTACTTTGATCATTAAGCTTTATTTCTTTATTTTTTTATCCATTGCTAGTCTTATGTTTTGGGGTTTGTTTTGCTTTACATGCTATTGTATGTGCAATTTAAAAACATTATTTTTGTATAATAATAAAGCTTGCTATTTTAAATACAATTATAGGGTTCAATTAAAAATATATTTAAAGAATAGGGATTAGAATCTACTAAAAAAGAGCTTGTTTTTTCTATTTTACTGCTCAAGAGGCACATCTTTCCACACTTTGGGCCCTACTGTTTTTTAAAGTTTACATTTCAATCATAAAACCTTTTTATTTTTCATTTCAGTCCCTAATAATTGACAGAAGATAGATAAAACTATCAGAAATGGAAACGAGAGAGAAAAACTTTGATAGGTTATATTTCATTGAAAAAAAGACAAATCTCCGTGTTTATGAGTTGTTTAGATGCTAAGAGTTCAATGGAGGTGTTTTGAGTCTCTAATCATGTTAAAAAAAATGGATTAGAGTTCGAAAAGTTTGATTTGATTTTTAGTTTTAGGCTAATCAAAGTGTGTTTTGGCATTCAAAAAAGGGTTAAGAAGGTTTTTTAAGTGAAAATGTTGAAAATTAGGTTTTGAAATTTTTAGATAATCAAAGGTAATAAAAAATTATCGCAACTGATGTCGGATCATCTGGTTCTTTAAAGGAATGGAAAATCAGGTGCCTAGCTCTTCCCTGTTAAGGCTAGATGCTTATGACCTTTTTTTTTTTTTTTTTTAAGGATACTGCACTTGGGTTTGGTTTGATGCTCTTGGCCTTCATCTTTATATATATATATATATATATATATATATATATTAAAACAAAATCCTATTTAGATAGATAAATACATGCAATGATATTTTAAAAAATCATTCAATTATGCAATGTTTTTTTTTTTAAATAAGATTAGAACTTTTTATAGTATGATTATATAAGAGATTTTATGAACAATATTTTCAAAAACAATTGCTCATGAATATTTGATTACAATAAAATATAATTTTAGTTATTGTTTTATTGATTTATTATATTATTTTCCCGAGTTAATTATTCTTTTATTTTTTCATACAATCATATAAAAATAGTCGAAACATTATTTTTTATTTCATGCTTTTAATACAAAAAAGTCTTTTTTTTTGTCAAGATAGAAAAAGAAACAAATGAATAACAATGAGGAAGTCTTGGCTAAAAAAATACAATTGTTCTCTTGAATTTAAATCATTTGATTTTTAATGAATATTTATTTTGATTGCTTTAAGTTTTTATTTAAATATCCCTATTGTTAATAAAAAAAGTTATGGTTTCATCGAGATAAAATAAATAAATAAATTTATTTTTTTATAGAAAAAATACAATCTTACTTGAGAATTTAAATAATTGAATTTATTATGAGATGTTGGGGCAGGCGGAGACTAAGATGGAATAGGCCCACCAATATGCCAAATGTGATGAGAGGCTATTCCTCCCGGAACAAAAGGATATTTAAATAATTTAATTTATTATGAGTATTCAATTTAATAACTATATAATTAAATAAAAATAAGTTTTTACAATGATTTCATGACATCACTCGGACAGAAAAAACAAATGAATGCTAAATGAAATGTACCTATATCTTGTTGAATTGTAAAAAGATTATACTTGTCAAAGAATTATTTTAACCCAATAACTTAAGTTATTAAATGAGCTCTCAAAATATAATTTATATTATTCTCTAACACATCCCTTTAAGTGAAACTTGTACATGTCAACATTACATTGTACTTAATTTTTTATCAAATAAATGAGAATGATGACATTCGAACTCGTGACCGCTTGGTCATCAAGACTCTGATATCATATCAAAGAACCATTTAACCGATAACCATTTTTTCTTTCCCCCATTTATTTCTCTCTCATACCCTGATAAATACACTATGATCCTCATTGTTATATTTTTTTTAAAATTCAGATCTTTTAGTTTTGATTGCAGTTTTTTAGTCATTTTTCTTTTTATTGAAGTTTTATTTATTTTCAATTTAATTTTTGATTTTTAATTTGTATATATAAGGTATTTCGATTCGGTCCTTTTACTTTTAATTTTTAATTTTTTTCTTTTCTTTTTTATTAAAGTTTTTATTTTTTAATTTTATTCTTCCAATCAAGTTTATGATTTTTGTTTCTTCAATGCTAATGATGATTTCAATTTCAATTTGATCCATTTGGGTGTATTCGATTTATAAAAACTGAAAACAAAATTAATCACAGTGTACATGAATATCTTAAGTAAGCGAATAAATTTTTCAATGTAGCAATTAAAAAGTCTTGTTGCACCAATTAATTTTTATTAAAATTAATTTCAGCACTTTCTAGTCTAGTTAACCACTGTTTAATGTAATTATGCTACGATATGGGTAGGATTTAACTTTAATTTGTAATGTAAGAGAAGAAGGCACAAACATTGTGGATATATTTTTCAGTATCATAAAATTTATTAATTGAAAACTAAAATGATGATGTCTACATTTTATAAAATATATTGTAAAATATGTGAAAAAAATATAAAAAGTGTTGTTAAAGTAGGAAGTTGTTCTTCATTATAAGAAGCAAAAGATAGATGAACATGTAAATATTTAATTTCATGTCTATGGAAATTTTTAAAATTTTTATTTAATTATAAAATAATTTAAATAGATTGTCATAACCCAATTTTGGGTTATTCCCCCAAATTTCACTTTTTTTTAAAATAAAAATCAAAAAAATAAAATAAAGGCTGGCAACGCGAAGAAGGTAGGTCGGGAAATCAAGCTGCAATTTTTGGAGGAAATTCAAGGCCTAATTGTTCCCCATTATGCCCAAAAAAATAGGAATACAATGCAAATTCAAGGTTAAATTAAATGATTATTGGATGAATTTGCATGAAAATTAAGTCCAAGGACATAATTAAATTTTTAATAGGTCAATTTGATTTAATCATGGGCCAAATTGAATTTTAATTATGTTTAAGAATTAATTTGGGTCCAATTGAAGGATTTAATTAAGTGCAAGGACTTAATTATACTTTAAATGGGTCAAATTAATTTTATTTGGGGCTTAATTGGTGAAAAATTAAGTTTGGGAGCCTAATTTGGGCTTAATTGAGAAGAATGAAATTATACGAGACCAAATTTAATTTTTACCAAGATGATTGATTGAAATCAGGGGCCAAATTGAAAGAAAATTGAAGTTTTGGGCCAATTAGGGTTAAATTGACAAAATCCAAAGCCAAGGACCAATCTGCAAAAAGGCGCCAAACTATAGGGGTCAAATTGATAAAATCCGGGGGTCAAATTGAAGAATTGGAAAACGGCGCCGTGTTTGTGTTTTAAAAAAAAAAAAAAAACGCGGGTACTGTTTCATCATCTTCCCCGTGAAGCTGCCCGAGTGGCAGACTTCTAGGCGCATTTTCTACCTCGTTTGTTCCCCAAATCCGACAAGGCATGCACCGACATGTTCACCTGAAATCCCTTTATCCCTTGGAGTGGTCCGGTCGGGTCGAAAATCTTGGAAACGGCTCCATTTATTGGCCCAAAGTGGCACCCTCGGGCAGTCTGCAACCTTGGATTGCCAAATTTTGCAGTTCGAGGTGCACACTTTGAACCAACGGCTTGAATTCCTAGAGTCGAATCAAGGGCTGAGACTTTTTCCACGTTGAAGACAAGATTACCCTCTTTTTATCCCTATAAATAGGAGCCAATTTCGTGCTTAGAGAGAGGAGAAACCTGAGCTCAAAGTTGGACAAAAATCAGTTTTTCCTGCCCGGTTTTCCTGCAACCAGCCCTCTCTTTCCTTTTCCTCTCCGCCGTGGCCTCTAGCCGCCACCACTGATCTCTCCGCCGTCCTTCCCACGAAACACCACATCCCATACATCACCCAACAACCTCACCGAAGCCTGCAACACCTCTCTCTCTCTCCCTCTCTTCCCTGCAAAACTTCTTTTTTCTTCACCACCGCAACCCCAGCAGCAGCAGCAGTGAAACCACCCTTTCCAGCGGCTTCCACCTCGATCAGAAGCTTCTGCCTTTCCCAGAGACCTCCAGGACAGCAGCTCTCTCTTCAGCCGCTCCAACAGTTGCAACCGTGAGCTTTCCTTCTCCTCTGCAGGGTCTGTTTCCTTCTTCTTCCAGCCGGGACCAGTGCACGCTGCCGGCCTCGCCGCCTCCAGTCACACCGCGCACCACCAGCCAGGCTGCCGACTCTCTCCACGCCAGGTAACACTCTCCTCCCTGCTCCATTTTCGTTTTCGTTTCTGCATAGCCGCTGCATGCAGAATTCGTTTCTGCATGCAGTGGCTAATTAATTAGTCACTTGGGCCGGGCCGGTTCTGGCCCAGCCCGGCCCAAAAAAAAAATAAAAAAATAAAAAAATAAAAAAATTTCAAAAATATTAAAAAAAAATCATGTAAAAATTTGTGGTTTTCTTAAATATTTTTCCACCAAGTTTTGCATAATATCGAGTTGTATATTTACATTGTAAAATACAAATTCGGTATTAAAATACCTGGTTTTCTCCAAAATATTTCAAAAAAATCAAAGCATTTTCGAAAAGAAAAAAATATTTCATTGCATACGGCCAGATTCTAAAATTGTTCCAAGCATATTTTTCAAAACAAAAAAATACAAAAAAATGAAAAATTGCATCTTTTTCATGTCTTTAAAAAAATAAAATGGATATCGTAACCAGTTTATGATTTATCCATTAGGATTTGGCCAACATGTCAAAAATATTTTTCCAATCCTTTTTAGGATCCAAATGTAGACTTTAATATTTGTGGGGTGTAAATTACACGATAAAGTACACCCTCAGGTATTAAAGATACAAGGTGAAGACATGCGATGCTAAAATTCAGATTTTAGAACGGTTAGGATTTAACATAATAAGGTAGAGACTTTCTCATGAAGATAGATCTACCTTGAACCTTAGAAAGACCAATGAATAGAAATTCGACCTACAAAAACAATCAAACAACATTGCAGCTTACCTTAGGTAGGGTGCACTGGGGGTGATGCGTCTTCCCCTTGCACAACCAGTCCCTTACTCAGACTCTCGCAGACCATAGGTTCCTAGTGACCATGATACTAGGTGGCGACTCCAACGAACCAAGCAAAACACAAACAATAATAAACAAATCGCCAGCGGATGCCGCGCGGATTTTGACGTGCGACAGAATGGCGACTCCACTGGGGACAACCATGTGTGGTCGGACTAAGCATTGATTGTTTGATTGTTTTCCTTTTATTGGTCTTTAATTTTAGCTCGCATTTTTTTAGCATGCATTTTAATTTTGCGAATAAACCCTATTCTAGGTTAGGCGGGGAGTAGCGGTCTGCCTCATGACTTTCAGTCGGGGTTCAGATTCGTGAAACATCCAACTATGAGCTGAGTGTTTACTTGGTAATGGCGGTCACATTGTGCCCCAACCATTCCTTGTAAACCCCTACACTGCCTTCACGTGAGGTGGTCACTGGGCAGTTCATAGACCTTTTCAAGACCAGGTAGAATGCCTACCCATCATGTAATGACCTAGAACCTTCCTTTAGAGCATGAACTCTCTTGTTATTCATTTTGCATGAGTTTTTTCCATTCATACCAAATGTGCATACATTTGCATCCACACACATACATCCATGTATTGTAAATAAACATACATACATGCGCCAGGTTGAAATATAGGTCCCCAAAGAGTCTACAACACTCGACTCCGAGCAAGAAACATGGAAGGTGAAGAGCGTGCTGACCGTGATGCCCATTTCCAAGAAGAGTTAGAGTCTCTGAAAGCAAGCGTGGCTCGCCTCACTAGCTTACTCGAGCATACACTTAGAAATGCCTCTGTTGAAGGTCCTTCCAATCGACCTACTATGGCTCAACCCGAAGAAAACAATGAGTGAACATGGTCAAGAACCTCCACACAATCCAGCATTTGTGCACTCAACGCCATCAGCACCACCCCCTGTAGTCATAGATCCATTTGCCAATGAGTCTCACAAGACCAAGTCATCTGATGGCATTGGTCAAGATAAAATGGCAGCGTTGGAAGCTCGAATTAGAGCCATTGAAGGGGTAGAGTTGTACGATCCAGTACGAGAGCAGCAGAAATGTGTCTGGTCCCAAATGTGGTTGTCCCAAAAAAGTTCCGTGTTCCTGAATTCATCAAATATACCGGAACGCAATGCCCCATGACTCATCTCAAATCCTACTGCAACAAAATGGCAGAAGTAGTACATGATGAAAAACTACTAATGCACTTTTTTCCAGGATAGCTTAAGTGGGACAACATTAAGTTGGTACATGAGATTGGACAACACAAAGATCCAAAAATGGAAAGACTTGGTGGATGCTTTTGTCAAGCAATACAAGTACAATATGGACATTGCTCCTGATAGAACAAGTCTCTCCAATCTAGAGAAAAAGGGACAAGGAAAGCATAAGGGAATATGCTCAAAGGTGGAGAGACCTAGCTGCTCAAATACATCCTCCGCTCCTAGATAAAGAGATGGTCACTCTGTTCGCCCAATACACTCAAGGACCCATACTACGAGCATGTGATGGGTAGTTCGGCCCAGAAATTTACTGATGCTGTGGCAGTAGCTGAGCGCATTGAGCAAGGGGTAAAAAGTGGTAGAATATCTGTGCCCACTGAGAAAAGAGGCTTTGAGGGTAAAATGAAAGAGGTCGACTATGATGAAGGTGGTTACACGGGTAGGAAAAACCCATTCCAAAACTACCACACTTCACCCCAAATCGCCAACATCAATTTCAACCCTTCATTTCCTACTAGGAAACCTGAGTTTCAAACTAAACACCAAAAAACCCAAGAACAATTACCTCTATTACCATTGCCCTTAAATGAGATGTATCAAAAGCTACTGAGCATTGGGCGTATAGCTCCTGAACCCTTGACACCTTTACAACCACCTTACCCCAATTGGTACAAGCCCGACCTTTCATACGAATACCATGCTGGAGCCGCGGGACACAACATTCATACTTGCAGTGCCTTTAAGAAGAGGCTTATGCATCTGATTAAAGTCGGATGGGTCACCCTCGAAGGAACTCCAAACATAACTTCGAACCCTCTACCCAATCATGCTTCAGGTAGTGGATCGGTGAATGCACTAGAGGCGGAATGCTCTAGAAACCTCAAAGCACCAATGGCAAGAGCAAGGTGTGAAGAAGGCAATGTGCACTTTTGAGGATAGAGGACAAAGTTCTGCTATAGAATGGGAAGATGGAGCCTACCCAATTATTGCATTTTTGCTTGATCATGTTTGTTTTAACCCGTTTTAGTCTTGTTGGTAATTTGGCTCAATATTCCACAAGACTTTCCCTGTCTATTGAGCCTGTCTTGTTAATAAGATCATGTGTTTTGCTGTGTTCATCACATGCTTTCTTTTTTGTTGTTTCATGCAAATAACACTTTGAGCATAACCTTTAAGCATGAAACCATTGCGCCAAAAATCTTTAGGCGTGTTTCCCCTTTCTTCCAAAACTGTGCATGTTTTCACAAGGATTTTTGGGAATTCAAAGTTTAGTCCAAAACAGAAATCATGTTGATGTTTGTCTGAAACAAACGAGTTTTGGAAATTCAGGTGATTCCTTAGAGAGGTAACCATACACCTAGAAAACCCAAAAAAAAAACACCATGAAGTGACTCCAAAAGCTGAGTTTTGATTGCATGAATAATGAGAAATCACTCTGCATACTCGCATGAAAGCAAGGCTTACCGATCCTAAATGCATGCATTTGAGATGAAGAAAGGCCATCTTTGATAATCCTTTCACAAGTCTAAAATATATCATTTGCAGTCCCCTTTTGAGCCTAACAAATTTTTCTTGAAAAATAACCTTGTCTAGGATCACACCCTACATTGGGGGGGCAAGTGCAAAAAATCTATAATGATTGAAAGTGTCCAAATAACTCTTTGGGGGCATGAAAAATTCTTCAACGATGAAAGTGCCCAAACCATACTGGGGGGCATAAAAGAAAATTCTCAATCATCAAAGGTGCCCATACAAAGCTGGGGGGCATGAAGAAAAATCCAAAGGATCCAAAATTGTGAGCATAAAAAAATCTAATGCAATGATGCTCAAAATCAAATGAAGAAAAGAAAAACAAAGAGAAAGAGCCCAAGCCCAACACTGGAGGGCACCATGGACCATTTTACAAATCAATTCCAAGGTCCAAAAATGTATGAACAAAAGAGTTTGGGATATAAGCACTTGTGATCCTTAGTCTTAAAGTCCCTTAAACACCTTTTGAGCCTACAAATATCATTTTCTTCATAGCCAAAAGCCCAAGCCTGCATTACGTGCCTAATTAAGCCCTTTCTGATCAAAGGCAAGCAATTTGGATCGATAGGCAGTGCTTTCTCATGCGAAACAAATTTATTATTCATGCAAATAAAATGAATGCTTTGAAAACGGTTCTCAATAACCCTCAAATTGAAATTTAAACCTTTTGTGACCCACCAGACGTCACTTCGTGTTCCTCACATTTTCACCAACGGTTCTCAATAACCCTCAAATTGAAATTTCAACCTTTTGTGACCAACCAGATGTCACTTTCGTGATTGTTCACACTTTCCCAACGGTTCTCAATAACCCTCAAATTGAAATTTCAACCTTTTGTGACCAACCAGATGTCACTTTCGTGATTGTTCACACTTTCCCAACGGTTCTCAATAACCCACAAATTGAAATTTCAACCTTTTATGACCAACCAAATGTCACTTCATATTTTTCACCAAAAATCAAAACAAAAAGTTTTCATCACTTTTGATAACCTCTCAATAGGAATCACTTGAATTTCTTCAGAATGAGTTCGCTTTAAATCGATGTCAAAATGATTTCTGTGTCTGGAATAGCTTTGAAATTCCAAAAATTCTGCTTGAAAACAACTCCTTGTCAAACCTTCCTTCACATAGCCTCATCCCCAAACCCGAATTGAATACTTGGGGGCATGATCAAGCTAGGGGGCATTCAAAAACATCTGGTAGGGCTGGCTTCATGATTCCCTGTCTAAGAAACTATTGGGCAAAATTTGCAAGCCTTGATATAAAGGGGCGGAGGACAAAGAAGTATGATGATATCAAGTCCTTCCAAGTGGTCAACATCACAAGATATGACTCGAGTAAACAAGAGCGAAAAGAGCCATCAAAGCTTACTATCAGAGACTCCAACTTCTGAGAAAAGGAGAACTCCATGAAGAAAAGGGGACCTATACTTCTCAGGTAAGTATACATGCATATATTGAACATGATGCACTTCTTTCATCCTTGACAGATCAGTGTCTCATCATCATCTCTTTTTTAGTGTGCCTTCGAGCCCTAACCTTTTAGGTAGTGTGTTTTCCAACCCTACCTCTTTTTGAGTGCCCCTTGGAGCACTCACCTCTTAGGTAGTGTGTTTTCTAGCCCTACCTCTTTTCTTTTAGGGTGCCTTCGAGCCCTAACCTTCTTAGGTAGTGTGTTTTCCAACCCTGCCTTTTCTTGAGAGCTCCTTCGAGCCCTCACCTCTTTGGTAATGAGTTTTCCAACCTTGCCTTTTCTCGAGAGCTCTTTCGAGCCCTAACATCTTAGGTAGTGCGTTTTCTAACCACCTCTCCTTCTAAGTGCGCCTTAGAGCCTTCAACCCTTAGGTAGTGCGTTTTCTAACCATACCTCCTTTTGAGTGCGCCTTAAAGCCATCAACCCCTTAGGTAGTGCGTTTTCCAACCATATCTCCTTTTAAGTGCGCCTTAGGGCCATCAACCATCTTAGGTAGTGTGTTTTCCAACCCTTCCTCTTTTTGAGAGCTCCTTCAAGCCCTCATCTCTTAGGTAGTGCGTTTTTCTAACCCTACCTCCTTTTGATTGCTCCTTTGAGCCCTTACCTCTTAGGTAGTGCGTTTTCCAAACCTTGCCTCCTTTTGAGTGCGCCTTGGAGCACTCACCTCTTAGGTAGTGTGTTTTTCTAACCCTACCTCCTTTCGAGTGCGCTAACCTCCTTTAGAGTGCGCTTTTCATCCCTCGTTCCCCATCGAGTCCTATCATGTCATCCCTTTCAGACATTTTGCCTTTTCACCCGGGTAGGTCACCCATTATAATCAGACCTCTTTCAAAACTCTTTTCATCTTCCATTTGGGCCGGTTGCCCATAACAATAAAACCATTTTTGAGAAATCATTGCATTTCTCCCCACCTTCATACTTTTTTCATTTGGGCCGGTTGCCCATAACAATAAAACCATTTTTGAGAAATCATTGCATTTCTCCCCACCTTCAAACCTTTTCCATTTGGGCCGGTTGCCCATAACAATAAAACCATTTTTGAGAAATCATTGCATTTCTCCCCACTTTCAAACTTTTTTCCATTTGGGCCGGTTGCCCATAACAATAAAACCATTTTGAGAAATCTTTGCATTTCTCACCACCTATAAAAATTTTCATCATTTTGAGAAATCTTCGCATTTCTCACCACTTCGAAAAATCTCTGTATTTTTCACCTCTTTGAAAAAATCTTTGTATTTTTCAAAACCTTTCCATCTTGGGCCGGTTGCCCATTACAACAAAACCACTTTGAAAAATCTCTGCATTTTTCACCACTTTGAAAAATCTTTGCATTTTTCATCACTTTGAGAAATCTTTGCATTTCTCACCACTTTGAAAAATCTTTGTATTTTTCACCCCTTCGAAAATCTTTTCATTTTCAACTTGGGCCGGTTGCCCATTACAAAAAAACCACTTTGAAAAATCTTTGCATTTTTCATCATTTTGAGAAATCTTTGCATTTCTCACCACTCTAAAATTTTTCACCATCTTGAGAAATCTTTGGATTTCTCACCACTTTTGAAAAATCTCTGCATTTTTCACCTATTTGAAAAAATCTTTGTATTTTTCAAAACCTTTCATCGGGCTGGTTGCCCATTACAACAAAACCACTTTGAAAAATCTCTGCATTTTTCACCACTTTGAGAAATCTTTGTATTTCTCACCACTTTGAAAAATCTTTGCATTTTTCATCACTTTCCATCTGGGCAAGTCGCCCATCACAACAAGATCATTTTTGAGAAATCTTCGCATTTCTCACCACTTTGAAAAATCTTTGCATTTTTCACCTCTTTGAAAAAATCTTTGTATTTTTCAAAACCTTTCATCTGGGCCGGTTGCCCATTACAACAAAACCACTTTGAGAAATCTTTGCATTTCTCACCATTTTGAGAAATCTTTGCATTTCTCACCACCTTGAAAACTCTTTTCGTTTTCCATCTTGGGCCGGTTGCCCATTACAACAAAACCACTTTGAAAAATCTTTGCATTTTTCACCTCTTTGAAAAATCTCTGTATTTTTCACCACTTTAAAACATCTTTGTGTTTTTCACCCGGGTAGGTCACCCCTGACAATTCGACCATTTCAAAATCTTTGAATTTTCAAAAAAAAAAAAAAAAAAATCTTCCTTTTTTCTTCTTTACAACGCTTATTATTTAAAGTATCTTACAAAACTTTCTTTCATAAGCGTTGTAAAGAGGGGGGCAACTGTCATAACCCAATTTTGGGTTATTCCCCCAAATTTCACTTTTTTTTAAAATAAAAATCAAAAAAATAAAATAAAGGCTGGCAACGCGAAGAAGGTAGGTCGGGAAATCAAGCTGCAATTTTTGGAGGAAATTCAAGGCCTAATTGTTCCCCATTATGCCCAAAAAAATAGGAATACAATGCAAATTCAAGGTTAAATTAAATGATTATTGGATGAATTTGCATGAAAATTAAGTCCAAGGACATAATTAAATTTTTAATAGGTCAATTTGATTTAATCATGGGCCAAATTGAATTTTAATTATGTTTAAGAATTAATTTGGGTCCAATTGAAGGATTTAATTAAGTGCAAGGACTTAATTATACTTTAAATGGGTCAAATTAATTTTATTTGGGGCTTAATTGGTGAAAAATTAAGTTTGGGAGCCTAATTTGGGCTTAATTGAGAAGAATGAAATTATACGAGACCAAATTTAATTTTTACCAAGATGATTGATTGAAATCAGGGGCCAAATTGAAAGAAAATTGAAGTTTTGGGGCCAATTAGGGGTTAAATTGACAAAATCCAAAGCCAAGGACCAATCTGCAAAAGGCGCCAAACTATAGGGGTCAAATTGATAAAATCCGGGGGTCAAATTGAAGAATTGGAAAACGGCGCCGTGTTTGTGTTTTAAAAAAAAAAAAAAAACGCGGGTACTGTTCATCATCTTCCCCGTGAAGCTGCCCGAGTGGCAGACTTCTAGGCGCATTTTCTACCTCGTTTGTTCCCCAAATCCGACAAGGCATGCACCGACATGTTCACCTGAAATCCCTTTATCCCTTGGAGTGGTCCGGTCGGGTCGAAAATCTTGGAAACGGCTCCATTTATTGGCCCAAAGTGGCACCCTCGGGCAGTCTGCAACCTTGGATTGCCAAATTTTGCAGTTCGAGGTGCACACTTTGAACCAACGGCTTGAATTCCTAGAGTCGAATCAAGGGCTGAGACTTTTTCCACGTTGAAGACAAGATTACCCTCTTTTTATCCCTATAAATAGGAGCCAATTTCGTGCTTAGAGAGAGGAGAAACCTGAGCTCAAAGTTGGACAAAAATCAGTTTTTCCTGCCCGGTTTTTCCTGCAACCAGCCCTCTCTTTCCTTTTCCTCTCCGCCGTGGCCTCTAGCCGCCACCACTGATCTCTCCGCCGTCCTTCCCACGAAACACCACATCCCATACATCACCCAACAACCTCACCGAAGCCTGCAACACCTCTCTCTCTCTCCTCTCTTCCTGCAAAACTTCTTTTTTCTTCACCACCGCAACCCCAGCAGCAGCAGCAGTGAAACCACCCTTTCCAGCGGCTTCCACCTCGATCAGAAGCTTCTGCCTTTCCCAGAGACCTCCAGGACAGCAGCTCTCTCTTCAGCCGCTCCAACAGTTGCAACCGTGAGCTTTCCTTCTCCTCTGCAGGGTCTGTTTCCTTCTTCTTCCAGCCGGGACCAGTGCACGCTGCCGGCCTCGCCGCCTCCAGTCACACCGCGCACCACCAGCCAGGCTGCCGACTCTCTCCACGCCAGGTAACACTCTCCTCCCTGCTCCATTTTCGTTTTCGTTTCTGCATAGCCGCTGCATGCAGAATTCGTTTCTGCATGCAGTGGCTAATTAATTAGTCACTTGGGCCGGGCCGGTTCTGGCCCAGCCCGGCCCAAAAAAAAATAAAAAAATAAAAAAATAAAAAAATTTCAAAAATATTAAAAAAAAATCATGTAAAAATTTGTGGTTTTCTTAAATATTTTTCCACCAAGTTTTGCATAATATCGAGTTGTATATTTACATTGTAAAATACAAATTCGGTATTAAAATACCTGGTTTTTCTCCAAAATATTTCAAAAAAATCAAAGCATTTTCGAAAAGAAAAAAATATTTCATTGCATACGGCCAGATTCTAAAATTGTTCCAAAGCATATTTTTCAAAACAAAAAAATACAAAAAAAATGAAAAATTGCATCTTTTTCATGTCTTTAAAAAAATAAAATGGATATCGTAACCAGTTTATGATTTATCCATTAGGATTTGGCCAACATGTCAAAAATATTTTTCCAATCCTTTTTAGGATCCAAATGTAGACTTTAATATTTGTGGGGTGTAAATTACACGATAAAGTACACCCTCAGGTATTAAAGATACAAGGTGAAGACATGCGATGCTAAAATTCAGATTTTAGAACGGTTAGGATTTAACATAATAAGGTAGAGACTTTCTCATGAAGATAGATCTACCTTGAACCTTAGAAAGACCAATGAATAGAAATTCGACCTACAAAAACAATCAAACAACATTGCAGCTTACCTTAGGTAGGGTGCACTGGGGGTGATGCGTCTTCCCCTTGCACAACCAGTCCCTTACTCAGACTCTCGCAGACCATAGGTTCCTAGTGACCATGATACTAGGTGGCGACTCCAACGAACCAAGCAAAACACAAACAATAATAAACAAATCGCCAGCGGATGCCGCGCGGATTTTGACGTGCGACATAGATATTTGTAACAAAGACAAAGATTTAAATTCTTGAGAAAAAATGTATTTTTTTAGTCAAAATTATATATATTTTTATTAGCATACTGTTTTTAGTTTAAAAGAAACCTCTCTCTCTCTCTCTCTCTTCTCTCTCTCTCTCTCTCTCTCTCTCTCTCTCTCTCTCTCTTATTAGTAGTATATATGATTTATTGAATATAAAAAATGGAGCCAATTAAAATAAAAACTTTTCATTTTAAATAAGGAGGGAAAATATATTTGTTGAATCGAAATTTCTTTTCCTATTCATGCATTGTTTTTGAGAAAAATATTTTTATATTAAAAATATTGTTTATAAAATTAAAATTTATTATAATTTTAAGCAAGCTTCAATAAAAAAAAAAGCATAAATAAAAAACTACTATGCAAATTTGTAAACAATATAAGAATAATAAATGAGAGAAAGTTTATGAAAGAAATTTACAATAAAAAAATAGATATTTTGTTCATATTGAATGTTAATTAATGAGAATTTTGTTTTCAAGAAAAAAAAGCATATTAGATTTATTTATAATTATTTTTATGCTAATTGTTTATATTATTTGAAGACTATGACAAAATTATTTAAATGCTATTCTAATAAATTTATTCAAAGTTAATGTTATTATAATATTAAAAAAAATCAAACTAAAAAAATTCAAAGGCCATTTATTTTTTTTTAAAAAAGCCAAGTGTGCTTAAGTTGGAGGACAAGTATGTGTGTCTAGCCTAAAATTATAAAGTCTAGGCATGGTGGGCTTGAAAGCTAGGCTGGACTGAAACGCCTCATTTTTTTTTTTATTTTAAAAAAAAGTGTGTGTCCAATCTTAAATATAATATTTTCAAAATAGGATGAATGATGCATAATTGTGCTTAGGTAGATGACATGTGTTCACCTGCAACATTTGTTAGGATAAAAGTTATTTGATTCTAAAAATCAATTTTAACCTAAAAACATGGCAAAAATTTATGGAAATCTAAAACCCAATTTTAAACCATAAAACACCTTTTAATTGGATAAGAAACTCAGAATAAAATCATATTAAAAACTTTTGTTGAGTTATGATCTACCATGTTAGGAATTATTGAAGATATCAACCTTCTCCATTGAATTCATGTTTTAAAAATGAATCTATATACACCAAAATCATAATTATTGGTGGATGAAATTTGATCGTTTGAGAGCTTTTTTTTATTTTTTGATGATTTGTTTCTCTCATTGATAGACATCTAAATACTAAAACAAAAAAAATTTAAAGATCGAATTGTAAAAAGCTGAAAAGATAGGGATTGAATTTTGAAAGTTAAAAATTAAGGGACCAAATTGAAATCTTTCATTCCATTTGAACAATATAAGCATGATGAGGTTATATTATTTTTCAAGTGTCGTTTTTGGTCTCCAATATTTTCAGTATTTGAAAAACAACCTAAAATTCAATATTGTAATGTTGGTCTTTAATTTAATGTTAGATTATTATATAATGTATTAGGTATGCAATAACATGCAAATTGAAATATATAACATCATATAGAATATAGAATCATGTCAACATAATTGCAAGGAATTAATTGAAAAGCTATAAGTTAAACAAAGTCTAATTATCAATAAAGCTTTAAGATTGTTGTCTAAATTATACTAGCAAGATGAATTAGACAATTGAGCTTGTATATTTAGTTTATAATCATGTATTATTATAAGAACATGGTTAACTTGCAATCATTATAAAATGACAACATGCTTATTAAAAGAATATATAAACTTTTATAAAAAATTGAAACACAATCCTAAAGCATAATAATCATATTTAAACAAAAACTCGTGTAGGATGCTTGTTGAATCGCTCGTAAATATGTAAAGTTATTGTTATAAAATATTAATTCTTTGTTCTTAAATGTTTATTTCTCCTTGCTTGGTGTAAACATTTTGATCTTAATAACTAAGATTCCACCAACACCGTCTTGTTTAAATGGTCTCCTAAACAAGGTCCAATGAACTTAAAAGAATTATAACTCAATAATCTATCTATATAATGAAACCTAAGCTTTAAATTAGAAAGAAAACAAAAAGTATAAATAGATCTTAAAATAAGAAGGGGTATGCAGAAAATCAGTTGGAGAAAAGTAAATTCTTTATAGGAATTATGTGAAAAACAATATAGAAAAAACCAACTAGAAACACTTTTCTTTAGCCTGTTTTTATAAAGAATTTTAAGAACCAAAATTGATAATATTCTATTAATTATCGCTTTGATTACTCTCCATAAGACCACAATTAAATCTAAATGTTTTTTAGTTGAAAAAACTTTTTAGGTTTTGAAGAAACTATTTTAGAAAAAATTAATCAGATTATTATATTGATGGGGTAGACAAATCAATGGGCTAGAAGAAATAAATCGATATGGATCATACCCAGGCCCAAATTTAAGCTAGAAAAAAATAATCTATTGTAGCTTATTTTTTATTTTTTTTTATAGTAAACCAAAATCTAGGTCTGAGCATGAGCTGAGCTAAGCTAGGCCGCACATGCACATATATGAGTTTAAGTCCAATCTTATTTTACTTGGGACTTATAGGTTCTAAAAGCTTGGGTGTGTTTTAAGTCCAAATTCTAACTTTTCACATTCCTACTAAATAAACTACTAGGAAAACTTGTTTTTTTTTTTTTTATATGTTGGATAAAGTTTTTAGAGGGTATAAGTTTCTCCAAAGCATGCCAATTAAGAGTTATTTAAGATTATTTTTTTATTCATTTATAATTTATTTAAATTCCAATAAAGTTTTAAACCTGAAAAGTGAGTAGACCTCACTTTTAATTTGATATCAAATATGCCCATTAACCATGCTTTAAACAAGTTTTCCAATAACCTCAACCCAATTCCTTAATTAGAGCATTGTAGTAGATCTCAACTCAATCCTCAATGTTTTTCAATTGAACCTCAGACCTAATCCCAATTTGTATCATGGGCGCTTCGGACCTTGTCTTTAGACACCTTAGATCTTATCCAAGTTGAACCTCGAGTGATTCGAACTAATTTTTGCACTCCTATACTTGTTCCTAGCCTTAACATTGCATGAGTCAAACCATGTCTCGACTCAATGTATAGTATTGGCCCAAATCACAAGCCTCCAAACCAAGCATTCCAAACCACTTCCCATCCTAAAATCAAAGCATTTAAATCAAGCCTTGGTTCGACCTTCTGGCACAGAGGTCCTTGAAAGACCCGTAAGTGCCCTGAAATTGGTTCAATCCTCGGATCCTAGGCACCCCATTGCCGGCCGGTTATGGACTAAACCCTCAGTGCCTTGAACCTAGCCTCAATCGCACCCTGAGCGTCCTGAACCAAGTCTTGGATCAACTCTCGGTCGTATGTCTAGAGGTAGTCTCACACAGAATCACACGTGTTTTATACTAGGTCTTGGTTTGAACCCTAACATCTCAACCCGAATATTTCAGATGCCAAGTCTCGGCTAAAACCTTAAGTATAATTAATCCATTTCCATTTCCCTCACTCTTATACCTCACTTGACTTTCAAAATATATAAATGATAGTATAAAAAACAGTTTCGGAAACTTAGAATTTTTTTTTTAGCCCCACCAACTCAAAATTCATAAAGTCATGTACTTCAAAACTCACTTGTCAAGTTTTGATCCGAACAAACATAGTCCGTATAAAAAGACACCATCCTCCCCTTAGAGCACTTGTGTCTCCATCCAACTTTTTCACTTGATATATTTACCTTCACAGCTCCTTACATATCCGATTGAATAAACAACAACATCCACATCCCCATCTGAACCCTCAGTTCTTGACATAAAACAAGGACACTGTACTAACTAATTTATCATACAGAGGGAGTCAGAGAATGAGGAATCTGTCCTCAAGGAACTCAACAAGGAGCAGGAGTACACCCACACCATGTTGTGGCAAAGTGGGTATAAAGAGGGGGCCGTGGACACCTGAAGAAGATGAGATCTTGGCAAACTACATCAAGAAGGATGGTGAAGGGCGGTGGCGTACACTGCCAAAGCGGGCGGGGCTTCTTAGGTGTGGTAAGAGCTGCCGCCTCCGATGGATGAACTATCTCAGGCCTTCTGTTAAGAGAGGACGTATTGCCCCAGATGAAGAAGATCTCATTCTTAGGCTTCATAGGTTGCTTGGTAACAGGTATTTATTTATAATTGGATTTTATGGACTCAATTAGGAATGATGATAATTCTTTTTTTCCACATCATGATCAGCTGGGGAATGTTTATGGAGTAATTAGGTTTGGATGTCATTTATTTTAATTTGTTTGATCGCTTTTTAGGTTTTCACTGTTCTCTACCTCTCTCTCTCCCCCAAAATACCAGCATATACGAGCTTCGAGTTTCAATTAACAAATATTTCAAATTGTTTTCCGTAGAAAAAAGAATTCAGATTGTATCAGAATCCTCATCACATATGTAACTTTGAGGTCTTTCCCTCGTAATTATATTAAAGTTTTCATGGTCTCTCCGTGTATCCATGTATGGATGTATGAATGTTCTCTCGCACTTCTTTGCCATAGCTTTTCATCTTGATTTTGGATTCTTGAATCTATCAGATTATCGAAAGCTCTAAAACAAAGCTTTATCATAGTGCATCAACTTGTTTGTCAACATTTTACTATGTTGCACCCTCTTATTCTCTCTCTCACAATAGAGACTAGAAGTACTTTTTGTTCCGAATTTCAAATTAACTTAGATTATTGTTGTTTTTTTATAATAATCGAGATAACTTAGATTAATTATAACAACTTGGAATTTGAGAATATGAATATTCTTCCTGTTTTTTATTTTTATTTTTTGGATCATCGTGATCTCGTACATTCACTTTTCAGGTGGTCTTTGATAGCTGGGAGGATACCAGGACGCACCGATAATGAGATCAAGAATTACTGGAACACCCATCTCAGCAAGAAGCTCATTAGTCAAGGAATCGATCCAAGGACGCACAAGCCTTTATACCCTAGCCCCAATTCTTCAGAAATTGCCAAAATTGCTCCCATCCAAAACTCCAACCCTAATTCTTTTCCACTAGAAGCGAATGGCGGGGTCTATCGAGCTACAGCCACTAGAGAAAATGAGAACTTTACAATGACTAACTTGGATCAGTTTCCAAATCAGGTCATTGATGATGGTGCCAAAAACTGGCCTAATTGTGATGGTTTTAATAAGGGGTTACAAAGTCATCATGAACAAAACAAAGAGGAAGATTACGTTGGAAATGAAAATGAGGACGCGTTCTCTTTGTTTCTGGATTCTCTGATCAATGAAAATGTATTCGTGTATCAACAACAACAACAACAGCAGTTTCAGCAGCCTAAGATTATTGGACCATCTGGTGAACCTATGATTTCTTCTTCACAGGCTATTCATCATGGCAGCATTTCGGAAGCTGAAGTCGCATATTCCATGGTAGCTTTCGGTGAGAAAGATGGTGCGTTAAATAGTTATGATCTAGCTTGATCCTGAACCACAAGAGAGTACTGTATAAAGACAGTCAGAATGGTTTGTTACGACTATAAATATGTGCTAATGTGTGTTATATATGTTCTTCTTGTGAGTGTTGTACTTACAATATGGAATGGTTGTATGGTTGTACGTTTAAGTTGATGTACATGCATCACTATACTGTGAAATTATTGATTGGATTTTTTTTTTGTTCCTTTGGATCCTATCTCATAGACAACCTAGCTAAGGACCTTGTTGTTTTAAGATTAAACTGTTCTAGCAAACACCCTCTCAATTAATATGATATGTAGTGGAAGTAGATCTCTCTTCATAGAAATGCATGTGCTTATAGTTAACAGTTTCCAAATCACGTAAGCAAACTTTGATTTAACTTATAAAATCTCTCTAGCTTGTTAACTGTTTGTCGAAGTTTAAAAGTTTTTTTTTTTGTCTCTGGCTTATCAGAAAAAAAACAATTTCCGGAAAAGTTTTTATTTTTTATTTTTTAGTTTTTCAGCTATTATCTAAATAATTATTTCTTAATAAATATTATTATAAAAAAGAAACAAAAAGAAAGAACAATCCCCCTATTAGCATTTTTAGTGAATTTATTAATGCTTTGCTTCCTACTGGTATGCATGTGAAGAAATACTCCATGCATGAATACGGGCCATGATGTGTGCAGAGCTTAAATATATATTGTTACTGTTACATGTATGAAAGAAATACTTCCACAAAATCTAGGTCCTTGAAGTTTGTGCATAGTACGTGTGCACATAATATAAGTAGGTCAAGTCAAGCCCAGACGATCATAAATTAAACAGTAAAAATGCTATATGAGCTCATGTAATTATGTTATTGAACTTCAGTTGTGGGATCTTGATGATCCATAATTATAATTATGATCTTAATTGTATGAGCTTATGATGATCTTATATGAGCTCACACAGTAGTGTTGCTGTGCTTGATCCAGGATGTTTGATGCGGTGGTGCATATAGTGCGTGTAGTTACCTTGTTAAAACTTGAAACTAATACTAACATTTAGAATATAATTACTATACAGTATTTTGTAAGAGATAGATCAAAATGGAAAATACTTGGTACGAGTATTTAATGTTAAATCTATTAATAATTAATGACTCTAAATAAATATTAAAAACAATTAACTACACATTTATTTCTATAAACCTATCTATTTATCAACAAATCAAAAATATATTAATAGTTAATTACACATTTCTCTAAACAACTTATAGTTATTTCATACGGTCAAATCCATGTTTTTTTTACAAATCAAAACCTCAAAAGACAAGAAAACACCATAATTCTAGGAAAACACCCTCTTTTTTTTTTTTTTTTATTATTATTAGTTCTTGTTAAAAAACCTATTACAGCAGCACCTTGTATAGAAAGAGAAAACTAGAAAACCCTATTAATATTGAATAAAAAAAACAAAAGTAAAAAAACTCTATTTTCTTCAAATAAAAACAAGAAAGTCCTGATAATATAAAATAGAAAAATAAATAAAGAAATAAGTAATTTAGGATATATAATTACCATACAGCATTTAATTGTCTTTTCAGCACCTCCCAATAGAAAAAGAGAACTCCACTTTTATAAACCTCTTGCAAGTCAAAAATAAGATCTCTCTATCTGACCTTTCATGGGCAAAGATACAGTGTATATATCTTTTTGATGCATAGAAGCAAAAAGCAGAAAGAAACAAAAAATGGTTAGGAGTAGAATGTTTCTGTGGAGTTTAACACACCATGAGAGGCAGATAAATAATACTATATATGCATGTGAGGTTTATACACGTAGTAGGTGGGGGTAAGGGTGCGCCATAGCTATATTTTGAGGTTGATATATAAGCTAGCTTGCCAGTATATCTTTCTATCTTCCTCCTCTGTAATTACTTTCGAAAAACTGATTAGTTGAACGCAACAGGAACCAAACAGTCAAGATTTCTACTTAACTAGGTTTCTAGAAAAGAAGATCACTCCCTATATAGGTTTATGATGCAACGACAAGAGCAAAAAAGCAAAAAGAAAGACAAGATACAACATAGAAAACATGTCTATGATGCTTCCACACCAAACACCAAGCTGGGCCATCCCTTGAGAATGGATGGATTGTATAAAATGTTGAGAGAGAACGATGGAACACGCTACAAACTCTAGCTACATGGCAGCCTGCTAATCTTCTATAGCTAGAAATCAGTACACTGATGATCAATCGACATTTGAGGAAGAAGATAACTCAATTATCATTGTCAAAGCATAAAATGAAGAACGATATGTCAAGCACAAGTCAATAGAGCAATCATATGTATAATTCTGAGCGGAGGACTCACCTAGACGCATGGAATCTCTCACCTGATCCAGCTAGAAGTACAACATAACAACGGCTCTCAATAACATTTCTCCATCCCACTTAGCAAGCTAGGAGCACAAATCTGTGGAAGGAGAATGAAAATTTGAAAACATTCGATAGGAATTACCCAAGAAATCTGAAGCACAGCTAGCCAAATATGAATCTAGGGAAAGAGAAGGTAATTTTGTAGTCGCGTGAGAGGGATTTTTTGCATCACAATCATGTGTTTTTGGTTTTTCAGTGACCAAACGTTCTAACTGCGAAACATATGAACCTACCCTTCTTTTGGACTTTGCATCATTCTATGTTTCAAACGACCCTCTTTTTGACGCGCTCATTCCCATTAATGAAAAAGAAAAGAAAAGAAAAGCTAGCTTTTGAGATATTTTTGAAGTAACTCAATTCTAGATTCCCAAGATTATTTTATATAAAAAATATTTTTCCCTTTTGAAATATTCAAAAATAAAAAAATAAAAAATAATTTAGGGTCACAAATGGACAAACAACTTAAAGATGACAAAAATAGCTAAAAAGGGATTTAATTGCACAGATTGAAAGTTAGGGGGCTAAATTATACCAAATGACAAAGGTTGGAAACTCAATTGCATCAATGAATAGCCTAATTAAAGAAGACAATGAGGACTTGGGATCAAATTGAAGAAAGCTATTGAAGATTAGGGCAGACTTGCAAAATAATTAAGTTTAGGGACTTAATTAAATTTTTGAAGGGACTAATTGATTTAATCAAGTGGTTAATTGATAGAAAAATTAAGTTTGAAAGTCAATTTGGTCAAATTTGGAAGAATTAATTAAGTTTAAGGACTTAATTAAATTTTTAATGGGTTTAATTGATTTATTTAAGGACTTAATTGAAGAAAAATTAAGTTTGGAAGTTTAATTCGGGTCAAATTACAAGAATTAGAAGTTTTGAGGACTAATTTTGAATTTTAATAAGTTAATTGGTCAATTTAGGGGCTTAATCGTGAAGAAAATAAAGTTTGAAAGCTAATTAAAGGCTTAATTAAATAAATTCCAAACTAGAACCAAGATGCAAATGACACGTGCATTTAGGGACTAAAATTGATTTAGTTAAGGGTCAAGTTAAAATGAATTGAATGTTTAATGGTTGATGGGATCAAACGAATTAAAACATTTGAGAAAAAACTTTAACTGCAAGGATCATCTATTTTTATCAAAATTTTATACCCCATTTATCTTGAAGAACTTGTCAATATTTTATCTCTTGTTAACCTCCCTTGCATTGATGGATTAAGGCTAATTAAGGATCAATCTTCTTGTCATAACTTATTTTTTGGTTATTCCTCAAATTCATGTTTTTCTCTTTTTAAAAAAATCAAAAAACTATTCGAACGAAAAAAAATACCAAAAAATAATAATAATGAAAAGAGGATGTCAGAGCACCTAGAAAATTGCTAGAAATTGGTTGAGAAGGCTAAAAAAATTTAAAGATTAAAATTTGATAGTATATTTTTTACAGATGAAGAGCCCTGTTGACAAAAAAAATTTAATTTGAAGAAGCAAGGTTCAAAAACAAATATTTATAGACTTAATTAAATTTTATTGGAGGTTTAATTGAATTTATAAAGGGTTTGATTGCAAGAAAAATTAATTTTTAAGTCAATTTGGGCTTTAATTAGAAGAAATTAAAATTCTAAGGTTAAATAAGAATGTTTTAGAGTTGATTTGGTCAAATCAGGGGCTTATTTGTAGAATTATTGAAGTTTGATGACCAATTAAATACTTAATTGAATAAATAAGAAACCAAGAACCAAAAAGGAAAAAGGCGCTGAAATCTAGGGCTTGAATTGAAGTTCATTAGGGATGAAATTGAACAAAATTGAAAGTATGAAGCCAATCAGGGGTGTAATTAGAGATAAATCTCAAATTGAAGGACTGAAGCATAATTAGCAAAAAGTTACTATTTATCTTCTTTTTTTAGAGAGCCTGCCCTAGGAGCCTCCTTCCCAAGGCATTTGACGCCTCGTTTCTTCCTCAAATTAGATGAAACTTGCGCGAAAACGATCCCTTAACACCTAACTACACTTTAGTATAAACCTTTCTGGCTGATCGAGGCTGTAGAGGTGGTGGCACCGCCCTAAAGTGGCTAACTTGACCAGCCATTTTTCCTGCACAAAACTGATAGTTCATCATTGCTACTTTGAGCCAATGGTTTGGATGCTTTCGGGTCGAACCAAGGGCTGAGATTTTACACCAGAAGAGACAAAGTGTCCCTCTTCCATCGCCTATAAATAAATTTGATCTTTATACTCCATGGAGGAAGAAATTTGGGTTCAAAGATAGCTAAAAAACCAGCCTCTTTAACCCAGTTTTTGCTGCCAGCAGAACCTCCCTCCCCCCTCCCTCTCCATCGCAGCGTTTAGCCGCCAACACATCACCATCGGCTTGAACACCTCCATCTCCATCACAAGCAACCGCCCGAACACCTCATATAGTGAGTGCACCGCCGAGCCTCTCTCCTCTATAACTTTTCTTCTTCCTTCACCAGCAACTGACACCGGCCACCATTCTCTCCACCAAAGCCTACTAAGCCATCGACAGAACCTCCTCGTCGCAACCAATCTTCCACCGTAGGTCAGCCTCCTTTCCCTTCCATTTCTTCTTCTTCTTCTTCTTTTTCGGTGGTCTTCACTCTTCAATTTTTTTTTTTATAAAAAAAATTTAAAATTCAAAAAAATATTTTCTAAAAAAATTAATGATTTTCTCGTTTATTTTTTCTATCTATTTTGTGTAATATTAGTTTGTATTTTTATACTGTAAAGTTACAAATTCGGTATTAAAATACCTGGTTTTTGTCAAAACATTGCAAAATATTATAAAACAAAAAAAAAATATTTGTTTTCATGCATATGGACAAGTCTCTCAAAAAATCATCACATCGTATTTTCATACAACAAAAAAAATCATATTGTTTTTTACACATAAAACAAAAAACATTCAAAAAAGATTTTAGCATGCACTTTGGCTTTAATAACAAGTTTGTTAGAGCCATGAGAACTAGGTCAATATTTCAAAAAATTCTAAAAAAATATATTTTTTTGTTTTTAGTATCCAGGATTACGAATTTATATGTAAAACGTATTCCTGATATTAAAAATATAGTTTTTTTTTTTTTTATAGACATTAGAATAGTTAGGATTTTACCCTATAAGATAAAGACCTTCTTATTGAGAAGGACTTTTCTTGAACTATAGACGGACCAACAATTAAATAACACCTTAGCTTTTTATCAGACAATCAAACTATGCAACTTACCTTAGGTAAGACGTATTTGGGGTTCTAATACATTTCTTTTACGCAACCAGTTCCTGTACCCGATCTCTGAGATCAATTAGGGTTCCTAGTAACCAAAATACTAGGTGGTGACTCCCATTTCATTTTCCACTGATAAAAAACTAGATTTTCTTGTCTCCCTATATTTGCTAAATAGATACATTTAGATTGAAGTGGAATATTCACCGCGACGCCTTACACATTCTAATTAAGGATCAATCTTCTAATAAATGAATGTAAAGTTTTTGACCTTTAAACCGAGTGTGGTTTATTCCTAGTGGTAGATCCTTATCAAAATTTTATACTCCATTTATCTTGAAGAACTCGCCAATATTTTGTCCCTAGTTAACCTCCCTTGCCTTGACTGATTCAATCTAATTAAGGACCAATCTTCTAATAAATGAATGTAGAGTTCCAGACCTCTAAATCAAGTATGGTTTATTCCTAGTGGCAGATCTACATATCTTCTACACATTTTGGGTCCTTTGATAGCATATTTACATCATAATCTTCATGATTAATTCATTAAAGTACTTTACGTAGTCAACTTTGATTGAAAAAAAAAGGTTTATTCATAAAAGAGCCAATTTTAAGGTTATTTTTTTCTTGATAATGTTCACTACACAAAAGACAAAAGGAAACTATATACCATAGCTTTCAGAGAAGGTTATATAAGAGAGAGAGACAAAAAGAGTAAAAAAAAAATCTTTCTTAACAACCTATCTTTGGAAAACCACAATAGAAATTATAGGTGATTTTATAACTTCTTGGTTTTGCTTTAGCCTATAAACGAATTGCCTTACTATAAAAAGAAGGGGGGGTCAAAAGGAAAAAATTTCAAAAAGAATAATTATACTTTTGATATTAACACTTTTAATTATAATAAAAATAATAGTATTTATAAGAATAACTATATTTAGAAATCTAAGATTTAAAATCTTGGGTTATGACACTAGACCCAAAAGAAATTGGTCCAGAAGTATTATGATTAGTACTTAAAAGTGCATGTTTATCAAGGTTTTATATAATCATTTTTGCACTTGAAGTATCAATAACTCCTTAACTAAAGCATGTTTTATAATAACAAGTTTAATATTATAAGATACCTTAATTTATGATAAATGCTCATTTTAAATGCAGGACTATCACATAAATAAAAGGATTGATTGATGAGTTTAAGCATTGAAAGTTAAAGGACAAAGAGATGGCCAAACTTAGAAAAGAGATGTCGGTGCAGTCCAAACCGGAACATTGCTCGGTAATTGGATCATATCTGGAGCTCTAGATTTCGGATTTAGGTCCACTTTATATGGATGGAAAGGTAAGACAAAAGCCTACAACTTTCATGGGGAGCCCAAGATTTGAAAAGGTCGTTTTGAAGTCCAAATTGAAGGAACAACGAAGAAGTCCGAAGCTGTCCTGCAGCCCAAACACTATTTAGTGTTCAGCCCATATCTTGAGTTCTAGAAGTCCAAATGACCTCATCTTTTTTTTGTTGGAAAGCTGAGACAATTTCCTAGAACATTCTTGAGGATTCTGGGCAAATTATGATGTTAGCAATGGCATCTTGATCAGACAAGAAGATAAGGATTGTTATCTAGTCAAGATATGGCCACCCACTCATCAATTAGTCAACAAATCAATAGTTCCAAATTTTGGCCTATAAAAGGAGGCACTTACCATGTATTGAGGCATCTTGGTGTTCAGATCAAGATCATGCTCTTGCTTTCTCTCTTTGTATTGCTTATGTCTTGTTTTCATTAATATCAAGTTTATGCACTTCATTTCCTTTCCTTTGTCTAGTTAACTTCTTTCTCATTTATGTTCTTGTCTTGCTCATTTATGTTTCTTTCTTTCATTATGTTTAGCTAAGTTAATTATGTCAAGGTGAAAAGGGTACACTAATGGTGTAAGAATAAGTATAATATAAACTTAACATGGACCTTAACGTTGGATACTAACATGTTTTATATTTGTTATCTTGTTCACTTTTAATACTTTGCTTGTTAAATGGTTAATCTAGATTTATGTTGTATAACACTTGGTACAACAAATACTTGGTACTTTCATAGCCCATATTGTATGGTATAACCGACACCTGAGCTATGAAAGGGACTTGATTTGTTGTTAACATAAGTTATAATCATGAATGCCTGCCAACATTTACAAGTATTAGCTTTATTCGAATAAGATAACTAATGTAATCATGTTAATAATTTATAATCTGATTGGAACCTCCTTTATGTGTGGTTTCCAATTGAGTAATAAGAGTTTATATTTATACTTGTTTGAAGTACCATTAGTGGATCCTTTAACCTTGACATTTGTTTTTATCATTGTTTAATCCTTACGTTAATCTTTCATCTCAAAGTTCTCATTAATTTCTTCCTTCTCTTCTTTATTATTGTTGTTATTGTTATTATTATTATTATTATTATTATTATTATTATTATTATTATTATTATTATTATTATTATTATTATCTGTTCATAAACTCAGTATATAGGCTGGAAACCTGTGACCCGATCTTTTAGATCATTCGTAGGTATAACAACGCCACGTACTGAGTATTATTATTATTATTACTATTACGAGTACTACTATTGTTATTATCATTGTTATTGTTGTTATTGTTGTTATTGTTGTGTTGTTATTTATAATTTATACAATTGACCTCTCTGTGGTTCGACCCCGGTCTTGCCGGGTTATTTATTACTTTGACACTCCTGCACTTGGGAGAAGACATCAAGCTTTTGGTCGTGTCAAGTTTTTGGCGCCGTTACCGGGGAGGTAAATTCTTGTATAAATTATAATATTTATTTTATTTTCTCTTTTCACTTTTCATTTTATTTAACTTTGTTTCTTTTGTTTTCTTTTGTTTCTTTTTCTTTTCTTTTCTTTTCTTCCTTTTATTCTCTTCTTACAAGTGCATGAGAGTTTGGTCACGTACATTAAGTGGTCGACTTTGTAGGGTATCTTCATCATTTTCAGAAAATATGGCCGAAGAAGATAATCAATCGCTTCATAATGAGAATAATGAGAATAACCGTATGAGAACACTTAGAGACCACATGAATCCCACAAGAACAAGTGCACCCTCATGCATAGTTTTCCCTCCTGATGCATCTCATTTTAATTTTAAGCCAGGCATTATTCAACTTTTACCATCTTTTCATGACTTAGACTTAGAAAATCCATACTTGCATTTAAGGGAATTTGAGGAGGTCTGTAATACCTATAATGACTCAAATTGTAGCATGAACACCATTCGATTAAAGCTTTTTCCTTTTTCATTAAAAGATAAAGCTAAAACATGGCTACAAAATTTGAGACCGAGATCCATTCGTGCTTGGGATGAAATGCAACAACAATTTTTAAAGAAGTTTTTTCCATCTCACAGAACAAACTCTTTCAAAAGACAAATCATCACTTTCACTCAAAAACCAGGAGAAACATTTTACCAATGTTGGGATAGGTATCGAGATTTGCTTAATACTTGCCCTCATCATGGTTTTGAAACATGGAGATTGATTTCACATTTTTATGAAGGTTTAACACCTAGAGATAGGCAAATGGTTGAATTGATGTGCAATGGAACCTTTGAAGATAAAGACCCTAATGAAGCAATGGAGTACCTAGACTTGCTAGCCGAAAATGCTCAAAATTGGGATACCACAGGTACTTATGAGGCACCAAGTAAAACTCAACCTCATACATCTAGTGGAGGTATGCACAACCTTAGGGAAGATCATGACCTTCAAGCCAAGTTTGCATCTTTAGCTAGAAAAGTCGAGGCACTAGAATTGAAAAAGAGTGGTCAATTAAAATCTGTTCAAGACATTGTATGTCAAATCTGTGAAGCAAATGAGCATGCAACAAATAATTGTCCAACTTTGCCTTCTTTTAAGGAATGCCTCCATCAACAAGCCCATGCTTTAAACAGTTTCCAAAGGCCCAACCATAACCCATACTCGCAAACATACAATCCTGGTTGGAGAAATCACCCAAATTTCAGTTGGAAGAGTGACAACAATAATACACAAACTTCACAGCCACCGTTTCAAGCACACCATAATTTCCAAAATTCTCATGGATATGCACCTCCTTATGCTCCACCTCCTAGAAGAAATTTTGAGGAAACATTGCATGCATTCATTGAAAAGCAGGAGACAATCAATACTCAACTTGCTCAAAGCATGATCGATTTTAAAGATGCTCTTGCAAAATTAACAACTACTCTCAGTTTCCAAGAGAAAGGTAAGTTTCCTTCTCAACCACAGCAAAATCCAAAGGGGCAATACAATGCAAATGCAAGTGGTTCTGGAAGCCAACACATGGATCAAGTCAAATCAGTCATCACTCTTCGTAGTGGTAAGGTTATTGAAAAACCCATTCTTGAACCTTGTGAGAAAGATGATGAGTCTATCTCTGAGGGTAAGGAAGGGGTTGAACCTGAACATTGCAAAGAAAAGGATGATTCCCCGCTAGCACTTCCATTTCCTCATGCCATGACCAAACAAAGGAAAGTCAATCACAACTCTGAAATCTTTGAAATTTTCAAACAGGTAAGGATCAATATACCTTTGTTGGATGCTATTAAACAGGTTCCTTCCTATGCTAAATTTTTGAAAGATTTGAGCACTGTGAAGAGAAAACTGAATGTGAAAAAGAAAGCCTTTTTAGCCGAACAAGTAAGTGCCATTCTTCAAAACAATAATGCTTTGAAATATAAAGACCCTGGTTGTCCTACAATTTCTTGCTTTATTGGAGAACATAAAATTGAAAGAGCCTTACTTGATCTTGGAGCTAGTGTGAATTTACTTCCATATTCAGTTTTTCAAAGTCTCAATATAGGTGAGTTAAAACCAACTTCTGTAACTCTTTTACTCGCCGATAGATCTGTAAAAGTGCCTAGAGGAATAATTGAAGATGTGTTAGTACAAGTCGATAAATTCATTTATCCTGTGGATTTTATTGTCTTGGACACGCAACCTGTTGAAGCATGTAATTCATTTCCTATTATTTTAGGACGTCCGTTTCTTGCAACTTCTAATGCATTGATTAATTGTAGGAATGGACTCATGAAGTTATCTTTTGGAAACATGACATTAGAGATGAATATTTTCAACGTTTGCAAGCAGCCTGGAGATGATAATGATTTACAAGAAGTAGATCATATTGAAGAATTAGTTCATGATCAACTTGAATCTACTTTGAGTAAAATTGAGTTGGATGAATATGAAGATTTGCAAATGATTTATTCTCAGGAAGAAATCACGGATGAAAAAGGCACCGAAAATATTGATGCCGATCTTTTGTCAAGAGTGACAACAAATTTGATATCTGACATCACACCAATCGATGATTACTTTCCTGAAGAATCCTTACTTTCTCTCAGTTCAATGCCTTGGTTTGCTAAAAATATCAATTTTCTTGCAACAGGAGATTTGCCAGCTCACTGGAGTACCGAAGACAAAGGAAAGTTTTTGAACGAAGTGAAGAACTTTTACTTAGATGACCCTTACTTATTCAAAAATTGTCCTGATCAAATATTTCAAAATGCATTCCCGACAATGAGGTAAGTAATGTCATTAAACTTTATCATTCTGAAGCATGTGGGAGTCAATTCTCATCAAGAGAGACGACTGCAAAAATCTTACAAAATGGATTTTATTGGCCCACCATGTTCAAGGACACACATGCATTCTGCAAAACTTGTGAAAATTGTCAAAAAGTTGATACTGGTCAAAAAGTTTTGCTTTATAATTCTCAACTCCATTTATTTCCTGAAAAACTAAGATCAAGATGGAGCGGTCCATTTATTTTGAAACATGTGTATCCTTATGGGGCCCTTGATATTGAGAATCCAAAGAATGACAATGTTTTGAAGGTAAATGAACATCGTTTAAAAGCTTACTTTGATGAGTTTCCTAGTGAAAATGAATCCATTGGTTTGAATAATCTTATTGATAAAGGTTGATTATTTTGTTTTTCTCACATTTTTTTTTTGTTGCTTTTTAGTGTGACTTTTGTTTTGCTAGTCTCTCACCCCGGTAAAATGGCGGATAACAGTACTCCATGACTCTTAAGTCGGTTCTTTCAGTTTCCCAAATAACTGATATTTGTATATATTTGTACAATTCTCTGCTCTTTCTCCCTTCTTTGAATATTTTCCCCAATTCTAATTTTAAAATGGACACCACTCTTGAAAAGTTGAAAAGGTATTTTCCCGCTCTGCCTCAGAATGCGATTAATAAAATTTACCGTGCTAGGTGTGCAAGATTGAGGTTGTTAATGAATCATGGAATTCCTGAAGATATCCGTTGGTTAATTGAAGCAAAGGTTCGATTATCAGGTGAGTCATCCAATTCTTTCATTTCACACATGCCTGGAACAGGTAAAAGCACTTTTGCAAAGAAACGTCGTGCAAAACGACTGAAAGTCTGTCATCGATGTGCCAGATGGACTTGTAATACGACATGTCGTTCTTTAGGAATGATATCTGTAAACCGTGAAGATAAGATACAATTCATTAAGGATGGCCTGAGTAAGGGGTCTTTAGATAATCTTTTGTTGACCCTTGAGACGCATCCTAGTGGAGATGTGCATCGTGTAATTCATGATTTATGGCCACAATTCCATAAAGAACATGATCGACTTAGTCTTGGGAATCTGACTAAAAAAGACCCTGTTTGCCAGTTTTTAAGAAAACTGGATGGGAAGCCTATCCCCGACCCATAGAGGGCGTTTAAGCCGTTCTTGGACGTAAAACCAAGGGAAGATGTGAGCCACAATCACAACTACCTGTACATACATGCTTTTTCAAAATAAATAATTAATAAAGAGAGAGAGAGAGAGAGTTTGTGAGACTACAACTGGCCTACATATAGGTGGTATGATTGCATTTTCACTTTTTGATCTATAAATTCTTCTCTTCCTTCCCTTCATTTCTACTCATCCCATATATTCATCAAATATAGAAGTGTGTAGAAATGGCAGGTTCCTCAAGTCATCATATAAGAAATATTTGTGTTTTCGGTGGATCCAGTTCTGGGAAAGAAAAAGAGTTTTTAGAATCAGCAAATCATCTTGGTCGGGTACTAGCTGAGAGAAAGATTCATTTAGTGTATGGGGGAGGCAGCCTTGGGTTAATGGGAGGTGTGTCAATGGCTGCATTTTTAGGAGGCAATCAAGTTTTGGGGGTTGTCCCCAAAGCTTTAGCTCGTAGGGTTGTCTCAACACCTAATGCCCTAAAACCAACTGGTCTGGGAGTCATTAGCCTAAAACTCGTTACATGGGTTAAAGATACATTGTGTTTTAAGTTGTATGTGTATATAAATAAAAAAAGAAGAAAAAAAAAGAAGAAAAAAAATCCCAACCCAAGGAAGTTCACCTTAAACATTTGAACATAATATTGTTTTCTTCCAACAAAAGCCCCATCATCTATGTTTTCATTGAGCACACAAAAAGAAGGTTTATTAATATCTTGTTTACGAAGTATGAAGCAGGAATATAAATTTAATGAGAGTTTGTTTATCTGGATAGATTAATGGAAGTTGAATGATGAATGCCTTGCTTTGTGGAACTTGCAAATTATTTCTCTATTTTAACGCTTTAGATTACTAGGGACTAGTAATAAGCTGGTTGGGGGGTGTGATTAGTACTTAAAAGTGCATGTTTATCAAGGTTTTATATCATCATTTTTGCACTTGAAGTATCAATAACTCCTTAACTAAAGCATGTTTTATAATAACAAGTTTAATATTATAAGATACCTTAATTTATGGTAAATGCTCATTTTAAATGCAGGACTATCACATAAATAAAAGGATTGATTGATGAGTTTAAGCATTGAAAGTTAAAGGACAAAGAGATGGCCAAACTTAGAAAAGAGATGTCGGTGCAGTCCAAACCGGAACATTGCTCGGTAATTGGATCATATCTGGAGCTCTAGATTTCGGATTTAGGTCCACTTTATATGGATGGAAAGGTAAGACAAAAGCCTACAACTTTCATGGGAGCCCAAGATTTGAAAAGGTCGTTTTGAAGTCCAAATTGAAGGAACAACGAAGAAGTCCGAAGCTGTCCTGCAGCCCAAACACTATTTAGTGTTCAGCCCATATCTTGAGTTCTAGAAGTCCAAATGACCTCATCTTTTTTTTGTTGGAAAGCTGAGACAATTTCCTAGAACATTCTTGAGGATTCTGGGCAAATTATGATGTTAGCAATGGCGTCTTGATCAGACAAGAAGATAAGGATTGTTATCTAGTCAAGATATGGCCACCCACTCATCAATTAGTCAACAAATCAATAGTTCCAAATTTTGGCCTATAAAAGGAGGCACTTACCATGTATTGAGGCATCTTGGTGTTCAGATCAAGATCATGCTCTTGCTTTCTCTCTTTGTATTGCTTATGTCTTGTTTTCATTAATATCAAGTTTATGCACTTCATTTCCTTTCCTTTGTCTAGTTAACTTCTTTCTCATTTATGTTATTGTCTTGCTCATTTATGTTTCTTTCTTTCATTATGTTTAGCTAAGTTAATTATGTCAAGGTGAAAAGGGTACACTAATGGTGTAAGAATAAGTATAATATAAACTTAACATGGACCTTAACGTTGGATACTAACATGTTTTATATTTGTTATCTTGTTCACTTTTAATACTTTGCTTGTTAAATGGTTAATCTAGATTTATGTTGTATAACACTTGGTACAACAAATACTTGGTACTTTCATAGCCCATACTGTATGGTATAACCGACACCTGAGCTATGAAAGGGACTTGATTTGTTGTTAACATAAGTTATAATCATGAATGCCTGCCAACATTTACAAGTATTAGCTTTATTCGAATAAGATAACTAATGTAATCATGTTAATAATTTATAATCTGATTGGAACCTCCTTTATGTGTGGTTTCCAATTGAGTAATAAGAGCTTATATTATACTTGTTTGAAGTACCATTAGTGGATCCTCTAACCTTGACATTTGTTTTTATCATTGTTTAATCCTTACGTTAATCTTTCATCTCAAAGTTCTCATTAATTTCTTCCTTCTCTTCTTTATTTATTGTTGTTATTGTTATTATTATTATTATTATTATTATTATTATTATTATTATCTGTTCATAAACTCAGTATATAGGCTGGAAACCTGTGACCCGATCTTTTAGATCATTCGTAGGTATAACAACGCCACGTACTGAGTATTATTATTATTATTACTATTACGAGTACTACTATTGTTATTATCATTGTTATTGTTGTTATTGTTGTGTTGTTATTTATAATTTATACAATTAACCTCTCTGTGGTTCGACCCCGGTCTTGCCGGGTTATTTATTACTTTGACACTCCTGCACTTGGGAGAAGACATCAAGCTTTTGGTCGTGTCATATTACCTCTTAGTCTTGGGTCCAGACGCAGGACCCAAGAGAAATGGTTCCAGGTGCTTGACCCAAGGGAATTGGTCCTAATATAGGATCCATTAGCCTTAGATACCTAAGCCGAACCTAAGAAAATTGAGTTCTAACGTATTATCCCTCAACTTTGGGTCCTGACGCAAATAATAATAATAATAATAATAATACAAATTATAATATTTTTAATATCAATAAAATTAATTATAATAAAAATAAGAATATTTAAAATACAAATAAGAATATTTTTAATTTCAATAACATTAATTATAATAAAAATAATAATAGTTATAATATAAATAATAATATTTTCAATAACATTAGTTATAATAAAAATAACAATATTTATAATACTCCTAGAGGGCTTTGTAGACCCAGGTGAGGGTCAGCAAACCTAGGCAAACCTAGGCATGCAGGTTTGCAACAAATGGGCAGGTTTGTAGACCTTGAGCACGCGGGTCCTCAAATCTGCTTGCCTGGTTCTGCTGCCAGGCACGTGGGTCTGACCCTAGCACCAAGGGCTTGGTAGCCCAACACCATGTGTCTGTATTATGGGGCCTGCAACCCCACAAAAATTCGAATTGGCCATTTTCTCCCCAACCAAAAAGACAACCCCACCAATCTTTATAGTTTTTGCAACTCTTTGCAGCAAGGGTATAATAGCTATTTCATTACACCGCTCCAATTCACAATGATTTTAGCAAAGAGCAAACCCAAATAGTTCAATTAACAGTGAAATCACTTATAGTCTACAATATCAATTCACAATGCTTTTAGCAAAGAGCAAACCCAAACATTGTAATTTACAGTGAAATCACTCACAATCTACAGTAATTCACTGATGTGATTCCTGGAGTCTGCAGCCTTATCATGCCCCACCAAACATTGAAATCACTCGTAGTCCACAGTAATTCACGTTACAGTAAAACATCGATCCCTTTTAGTTATAACTAGTTAGAAGACCAGCGCAATGTTGCAGTCAATTTTTTTTGTATAAAAAATATCAAGAAAAACTAAGATTTAAAAGTATTAGGTCTTTCTGAAAAACTATATCCAAGAGTCTTGGGTTTGGTTGCAACGCCTGATGCAAGAGTAATATTTATAATATTAATATTAATAATAACAATAAACTTGTATTACCCAAGTTTAAAAGAGTGTGATAATTAAATAGATTAAAAAAATAAAAAAAAAACATAGAAAAAAACAACAACATGAAGAAAACAACTAATGGAGAAAAAGAAAAAAAAATCTAAATTAACTGGGTTAACCCGTCAAACATTGGATTCGTGTTTGTGAAAATTTGATAACTGAATTGAAAAAAAAATTAACAGGTTAACTCAGAATTAACTGGGCTAATTCGTCAAACCCGGGATTCATGTCATGAAAGTTTAATAACTAAATAGAAAAAAAATTAACATTAACAAACTAAAATAAAAAAAATTAATTAAAAAGAAAAAAAAAAAAAAAAAAAAAACAAAAGGCATCGGCCTTTTCACTGTGGACTGCATTATGCAGTCCACAGTCAAAGGCATGAAAAAGACAAAAAAACAAAAAGAAAAGAAAAGAACAGAAAAAAACTAACTGGGCTAAAAGAAAAAAAAATATAGGAACAAAAAAACTAATGAAGAAAAAGAAAAAAAAAATCTAAATTAACTGGGTAACCCATCAAACCTGAGATCTGTGTCATGAAAGTTTGATAACTAAATAGAAAGAATTTTAATATAAACAAACTAAATTATAAAAAAAAGAAATTAAAAAGGTAAAAACAAAGAAGAAAAAACCTATACGGAGAAAAAAATTGATGAATTAACTTGGCTAACTCGTCAAACATGAGATCCATGTCATGAAAGTCTTATAACTAAAGAGAAAAAAATTTAACATAAACAAAACAAATTAAAAAAAAAATTTAATTAAAAAGTAAAAAAAAAAAAAGGCATAAGCTTTTTCATTGTGGCTGCACTGTGCAGTCCAAAATCAAAGGCATAAAAACAGGAAAAAAAAAGCAAAAAGAAAAAAAAAACTAAAGGCATCAGTCGATAACTAAATAGAAAAAAAATTAATATTAATGAACTAAATTAAACAAAAAACATATTAATTAAAAATAAAAAGAAAATGAAAAAAACCTATAAGAAGAAAAAACAATGAAGAAAAGGGAAAAAAAATCCAAATTAAATGGTTTAACCCGTCAAACCTGATATCTGTGTCATGAATGTCTGATAACTAAATAGAAAAAAATTTAATATCAACAAAATAAATTAAAAAAAATTAATTGAAAAGAAAAAAAAAGAAGACATCAGCCTTTTCACCGTGGACTCCACTGTCCAGTTCACAGTGAAAGGTATAAAAAGAAAAAAAGAAAAAAACTAAAGGCATCAATATTTTCACTATGGACTGCATATAAAATTAAAAGATGAAATTGGAAGAAAAAAACTAATCAAAAAAATAATCTGAATCAACTGGGTTAACCTGCCAAATCAGGTTAACCCATTAAACCTAGGATTTGTGTTATGAAAGTGTGATAACTAAATAGAAAAAAGATTGAATATTAATGAACTAAATTAAAAAAATAATTAAAAAGAAAAAAGCAAAGAGAAAAAAACCCACAAGAAAAAAAAAACCAATGAAGAAGAAATTTTTTTGAATCAATTGGGTTAACTTGTCAAACCAAGTTAACCCGTCAAATCTGGGATTCGTGTCATAAAAGTCTGATAATTAAATAGAAAAAATTTATTATTAAGAAATTTAATTAAAAAAATAATTAAAAAACAAAGAAAAAGGAAAAAAAAAGACATTAGCTTTTTCACTGTGGATTGCACAATGCATTCCACAGTAAAAGGCTTAAAAAGGAAAAGAAAAGGAAATAAAACAAAGGCATACACATGGGTTATTTTTTTTTTCTTGCATAAAAAATATAAAAGGGCTAAGATCTAAGAGTGTTACGTCTTTCTATAAAGATATACCCAAAAGTCTTGGTCTAATTGTAACGCGTGACCCAAGAGTAATATTGATAATATTAATAATAATATTAAACTTACATGACTAAAGTTTAAGTGAGTCTGGCTGCAACACCAGATCCAAGAGCCTTGGATGTGGGTCTGCCTGCAAGATCGTGTCATAAAAGTATGATAATTAGATAGATTAATTAAAAAAAGGAAAAAAAAGCCAACATGAAGAAAAAAACTTATAAAAAAAAGAAAAAAAATCTGAATTAACCAGGTTAACTCATCAAATATTGGATTCATGTTATGAAAGTTTAATAACTAAATAGAAAAAAAATTGACGGGTTAACCCGTGAAACCAGGTTAACCCTTCAAACCCAGGATATGTGTCATAAAATTCTGATAACTAAATAGAAAGAAATTTAGTATCAACAAACAAAACTAAATGAAAAAAATTAATTAAAAAGAAAAAAAGCAAAAACACTCCGGGTTATCTTGTCAAACCAAGTTAACCCGTTAAACCCGGGATCCGTGTCATAAAATTCTAATAACTAAATAAAAAAAATTAATATTAACAAAAGAAAAAAAAAATTAATATTAACAAAAGAAAAAAAAAAAATTGACGGATTAACCAAGAATTAACCAGGTTAACCTGTGAAACCTGGAATATGTGTCATGAGAATCTGATAACTAAATAGAAAGAAATTTAACATTAACAAACTAAAATAAACAAAAAAAAATTAAAAAATATGGGTTAACTGTGAAACCATGTTAACCTGTTAAACCCAGGATCAGTGTCATAAAAGTTTGATAACTAAATAAAAAATTAACATTAACAAATTAAATTAAAAAAAAAATTTATTAAAAGAAAAAAGAAAGAAAGAAGTAAAAAATAAAAAAGGGGAAGGCATAAAAAACAAAAAAATAAGAAAAAAAAACAGCTTAAAAAAAAAAATATTGCTCAGCGTTTCACTATGGATTGCATAGTGAAACACTGAGTAATTTTAGTATATTTCTAATTAATTTTACATGTTGTTTCTTTTTGTGCCTTTAGTTTGAAGTAATTTGGACTTTATCTCGAACTTGGTTTTTTGGTTCATAGAATTGTTTTTTATGTTCTTGAGATGTTAGATCGAAAATCCATTGATTGATCTTCATGAAATCTGTTTTGATTATGGGTCCTATTTTTTAGGTTTTGGGATAGGATAGGAAGCCCAATTCATGTGATTGTACTGATCCTTTTTAAGGCCTAATGTAGTGTTTGTTTAGGAAAAAAATTGCCAAAGAAAAAAAAAGGTTTTTGGGTCTTTATGTGTTGTTTAGCTAACATGTCCTTATGATGATTTCTAAGCCTCTATTTTTCGTGTTAGAGTGTGTTAGACAAACACGCTTTTAAAATATTTTTTTAAGTTAATGATTTTTAGCTATAAACGTGTTTAATACATACACCCTAACATATTTTTCCAGCCTTATTTTTTTTGTTGTTTTTCTTGTGTTTTTCCAAACACTTCATAGTTTAATTTTTAATTAATTTTTAGATTTTTAGAAGGCTGTTTTATAATTAATTTTAGGCCTTTTATTACCAATTTTACCCCTTTATGTTTCAATATTTGAGATTCTAAATTTATATGTAAACCATTTTTTCCGGTATTAATAAGCTAGTTTTTTTTAATAAAATAAATAAATAAATAAAAATTAGTCTTTTAAAAAATTTATTTTAAATTACATATGACCGAGTTTCCAAAAAAAAAAACATGTTTGCATCTTTAATTAAAAAATACAAAAAAAAAGTATGAGAGAAAAAGAGAAATTTTTTTGCATGATTTAGCATTTCTTGAAAATATCTAAAAAATAATAAAAATGATATTTTGCATGCATCATGAACTTAATAAAGAGTTTATTAAGTCCATGGAAAACTTGGTCTAAATTTTAAAAATATCAAAAAACTAATTTTGCTTATTTTTAATTTACAAACTTATAAAGATGTTGGTAAACCCTTTATCTCTTTTTTTTTTTTTTTTTATAGAATTTTTATATTTGAGAATTACAAATTTATATGTAAGATGTATTTTTGGTATTTAAAAAAAAAAATATATATAATAAATTATTATTTGACTTTAGAATGGTTATACTTGACCTATAAAGCTATGATTCACCTTATTAAGGTGGATTTGCTTTAACCAATAGACAAAGCAATGGATAGTAAAACACAACGAGGCCTTAGAAATAATAAAGCAAATAAATGTTGCATTTTATTTTATGTAAGATATATTACGAGTGATATTGCCTTTTTTATATATAATCAGTCCTTTTACCTAAATTTTAAAGACTGTTTAAGGTTGTTAATGATCAAAATACAAGAAGATGACTTCAAACCTTTTAAATCATAAAAGGACAAGAATTTCTTGGTCTTCTCGCACACCCAAAGTCCTGATATGGGAGAAAGATCACTACGACAACACACATGTACAATAATATACAACCCTTACACGATGATGACCCAGCATAACAATTTCAATATAACATATTTAATTTCAAACTAATTAACTACATAATGAATTTGTGATTTTTTGCTACTAAATGTAAAATTAATTAAATCATTGCCTACTGAATGTAAAGTTTTAAAACTAAAATCAGCATGTCATTTAATTAATGTCAAAGCATGCTATCTTAAAGCAATCAAATGTAGCCTAATGAAAGTAAAATTAAAATATTAAAATTAGTAATTAAAATGAAAGAAAATAAGAAAGATATTAAGAGGCTAAAACTGCAAGTAGAAAAGTGTCGGAGATCGAAGAGAAGGAGAATGACATAAAATAAAAAGAAGATGTCACTATTTGTACGAGGTTTCAGAAAGTGCACAGAGAGCAGAGAGGAAGAGACTAGAGATCGAAGACAGAATAGAGAGACAAAAACTAAACATGGAGGGCAGCAACTAGGTGGGCGAGAACGAGAGACAGAGGGCAGTGAGATGCTCTTCAACTGATTTTGGCTTTGCTATTACTAATTTTAGGTTATAATTTTTTTCTTCTGTTTACACTTTTTTTAAAAAAATCAGTTTATTAGTGGTTGAATCAATTTAATTTAATTAAATCTTTTTCAAACTTCTAAAACCGATACCACAACAAAACTAGCTTGGAATGTTATGGGAGGTTTTTTAAATCAATTATTTTATGTATTTTTCTAATTGTTTGATTTTGTTTTTGCTTAGTTGATTCTAAACAATCCTATAAGGTAAAGGAGAAAGGGTTTGTTTTTTTCAACCCAATCAAACTATTCTGAGAATGTGGTTGTAGTTATTTTTTAAAATATTTAATGTACTAAAATGTATTAAAATGATCCAAAATAAAAAAAAAATAATTTTTAACATTTTTTTTTTTTTTTTTAAAATGCAGTTGGCAATGTGTTCCTAAACTATGTCTAAAAGCAGTTCTAAACCCAATACACATAACAAATGGAGCTCAAAAGCAGGCATTATTGCATTCTTTAATTTATAGGCGCAAGAACGCGACTCAATGATAATATTGTTGGGTCTAAAACTCAAATTTAGGTTAAGTTTGGGAAAGAGTAGGAAAGTGCACCAATTTTATTGAGCTTTTAATTAAAATGTCAATTTCATCTTTCGGAATACCATACGCATGCGTATGAGAAAAGATGGTCCCTAGGGTGATTAGTAGGGCCACAGAAAATAGGTAATCTTAAGATTAGCATTTCTTATTATCCACTAGAAACGTAAAATTATTTCTTGCTTAATGCCAAAGCAACGCTATACAAGAAGCAAGTCCTAACCAAGCATTCTTTCATTTGTCTTCTGTGTTCTGCTGAGTCATAATTTTGGCTGATTGACGAGCAATTTCGACCGTGAATCTGGCATTTAGAATTTTATAAGACATGTTAAGGATCTTTCTTTCTTAGGATTGCACGAACATGAAAAAATCATTTCAATGACCGTTAATATTAATAATTAACATTACCAACTAATAATTAAAAATTAACAAAAAAAAAATTAAAAAAGAAATGGGAGATCACTGTGCGTGCACTGTAAACACATCAATATTTGCATGTTTCCTCACTATATGTTAGATAATAAATTGGTCCAAAAAGTAGTTTGAGTCAAAGATAAGAAAGATGAGATAATAAGTTAAAGTTAATAATTTTGATAGGTGTTTCCATATCAAACAAAGTCTAGGGTAGATGAAAATGAGAACATACTTGGTTATAGAGTGAACCACATGGATCATAAAGTTAATTTACTAATAATAAAAGAAAATACAAAAAAGATGCGATCTAGACTTTTAAAAGAAAGCGCAAGTGAGGTTGGGTAGTTTCAATATATCGTGCGTATTCAAAATTTCAAGTAATGGAGAGAATGCGTTGTTAACAAACGATTATCTATAACATTCTCCATATAAATCAAGCATCGAGGAACATAAGAAAAAGAACTCAACAAAAATCAACAACGATAATTGCTATGTAATTGCTATTTAATTATCATATTTTTATGACACGATCTTATAACTAGATTCATATTCAATATTTTTAGATCCTATGTTACAATCAGGCTTACCTAAACTTGGATCATGCAAGTTTAATTTTATTATTAATATTATAAATATTACTTTTAGGTTAGACGTTGCAGCCAAACCCAAGATTCTTGGGTTTTAAAACTCAAAATTTTTAAATTTTTTTGAATATTTTTTATACAAAAAAAAAATGACCCGCAGCATCGCGCGGGTATCAATGCTATGCTAAAATATCCTAAAACATAAGCATTCCAAATCAGTCTCGGCCGAACCTTTGTGTGCCCCGTCACAGGTCTCGAATACCTCGGAACTGGTCATGGATTGAACCCTGGGCATCCCATCACCGATCACGGACTGGACCGCATGCTTCCCAAACCTAGGCCTAGCTTGCACCTCAAGCGACCCAAACTAAGTCCTCGATGGAATCCTACTATTCTAGAATTTGTCTTGTATAGAATCCTAAGCTCTTTATTCCAGGTCCGAGGCCACACTTCAAACTAAGTCCAGATTCGAACCGTCGGTATAATCCACTACCATTTCTTAACTCTTAAACCTGACTTGAATTCGAGAATATATAATGCATGATAGTATAAAGAGTAGTACTGGTGACTTTTAAAAGCTCATTTTTTTTAATCACCACCAACCCATTCAACTCAGGAAGTCATGTGCTTCAAAATTCCCTTCTCAAGTTTTGATCAGAACAAACAAAGCTCGCTAAGTTCGTATAAAAAAACAGCACCCACCCCTTGGAGCATCTGTCTCCATCCAACTTTTTCACGAAATATCTTCATTCACAGTTCCCATATATCCGTTTGAAAAAGCAACAACATCCATCATCCCCGGTCCATCAAAACCCTCCGTTTTTGACAGATCACAAGGACACTGTACTAACTAATTTATCACACAAAGAGAGTCAGAGAATGAGGAATCTGTCCTCAAGGAACTCAACAAGGAGCAGGAGGACACCCACACCATGTTGTAGCAAGGTAGGTATAAAGAGAGGACCGTGGACACCTGAAGAAGATGAGCTCTTGGCAAACTACATCAAGAAGGATGGTGAAGGGCGGTGGCGTACACTGCCAAAGCGGGCAGGGCTTCTTAGGTGTGGTAAGAGCTGCCGCCTCCGATGGATGAACTATCTCAGGCCTTCTGTTAAGAGAGGACGTATTGCCCCAGATGAAGAAGATCTCATTCTTAGGCTTCATAGGTTGCTTGGTAACAGGTATATATTTATAAAAGGATTTTATCGAATTAATTAGAATTGGTTATAATTCTTTCTTCTTCTTTTTTCTTCCTATCATGATCAGCTGGGGAAAGTTTATGGAGTAATTAGGTTTCGATGTCATTTACTTTAAATTTGTTTGATCGCTTTTTAGGTTTTCACTGTGCTCTACCTCTCTCTCTCTCCCCTAAAATATACCAGGATATATGAGCTTCGAGTTTCAAATAACAAATATTTCAAATTGTTTTCATGGTCTCTCCATATATCCATGTATGGATGTATGCATGTACTCATGCACTTCTTTGCCATAGCTTTTCATCTTGATTTTGGATTCTTGAATCTACCAGATTATCTGAAGTTCATAAACAAAGCTTCTATCGTAGTGCATCAACTTGTTTGTCAACATTTGACTGTGTTGCACCCCCTTCTCTTTCTCTCAATAGAGAGTAGATGTACTTTTGGGTCTGAATTTCAAATTAACTTAGATTAATTATAATAACTTGGAATCTGAGAATATGAATCTTCAATTTTTTTTTTGTTATTCCCGTGATCTTGTACACTCACTTTTCAGGTGGTCTTTGATAGCTGGGAGGATACCAGGACGCACCGATAATGAGATCAAGAATTACTGGAACACCCATCTCAGCAAGAAGCTTATTAGTCAAGGAATCGATCCAAGGACCCACAAGCCTTTATACCCTAACCCTAATTCATCAGAGATTGCCAATATTGCTCCCACCCAAAACTCCAACCCTAATTCTTTTCCACTAGAAGAGAATGCCAGGGTCGATCCAGCTACAGCCACTAGAGTAATTGAGAGCTTAAAAATAACTAACTCGGATCAGTTTCCAAATCTGGTCTTTGATGATGGTGCAAAATCCTGGCCTAATTGTGATGGTTTTAATAAGGGGTTACAAAGTCATCATGAACAAAATAAAGAGGAAGATTACAATGGAAATGAAAATGAGGACACGTTCTCTTTGTTTCTGGATTCTCTGATCAATGAAAATGTATTTGCGTATCAACAACAACAACAGTGTAATTTATTGGACCATCTGGTCAACCTGTGATTTCTTCTTCACAGGCTTTCCATCATGGCAGTATATGGGAAGCTGAAGTCACATCTTCAATGGCAGCTTTCGGTGAGAAAGATGGTGCGTTAAATAGTTATGATCTAGCTTGATCCTGCAGCAGAAAATTGCTATAAAAAGAAAATCAGACTGGTTTGTTACGACTATAAATATGTGCTAATTTGAGTTATATATGTTGTTCTTGTGAGTGTTGTACTTACATGGAATGGTTGTATGGTTGTGCGTTTAAGTTGATGTATATGTATCCCTATACTGCAAAAACTATTGATTGGGTTTTTTTTGTTCCTTGAGATCCTATCTCATAGACAACCTAAGGACCTTGTTGTTTTAAGATTAAAGTGTTCTATCTCTAGCAAACACCCTCTTATAAATTAATCCCTTTAATTTTATATATTTTTTTAATGTAAGCTTAGACTTGATCCAAACATTGATAATTAACTTTAGCAATTAAAACTAATTAAGATAATACCTAGTTATATATACACGAAGAGGAGATAATGATGTGCTTGCACTTGACATGATGAATAGGATATGTAGTAGAAGTAGATCTCTACTACTGGTATGCATGTGAAGAAATACTCCATGCATGAATATGAGCCATGATGCGTGCAGAGCTTAAATATTGTTATTATTACCTATATGAAAGAAATACTTCCACAAAATCGAGGTCCTTGAAGTTTGTACTTAGTACGCGTGTAGACATAATATAAGGAGGTCAAGTCAAGCCCAGTCGACGATCATAAATTAAACACTCAAAATGTTATATGAGCTCATGTAATTATGTTATTGAACTTCAGTTGTAGGATCTTAATTGTATGAGCTTAATTATGATGATCTTATATGAGCTCACACTGTAATGTTGATGTGCTTGATCAAGGATGTTTGATGCGGTGGAGCATATAATGTGTTTACTTACCTTGTCAAAACTTGAAACTAATACTAAATCTAGAATATAATTATTACATTAATACAATATTTCGTTAAGTTAGATCTAAGGTATTTAAAAAAAAAACAAATTAACGTTGAGGGTACGTATTTAATGTTATACAACATTTAATTATCTTTTCAACACCTTTAATTTTCTCAATAGAAAAAGAAAACACGTTATAAACCTTAATTACAAATCAAAAATAGGATTTCTCAATCTGAGCTTCATGGACAATTAAGGATACGTACGGTATATATAGCTTTCTGTACTTTGAGAGAATAAAAAAGCAGAAAGATACAAAATATGGGTAGGAGCTGAATGTTGTCCTGTTTAACACCCTATGAAAGGCAGGTAAAAGTTATGCATGTGAGCGAGGTTGATACATGTAGGTAGGTGGGGGTATGCATGGTAGCACCCCATTTGACTCATGGATGCACCCTCTCTGTTGAGGTTGCTGCACGTTTTGCTAGTGTATTTAATTTAATCCATAACTCTACAAGTAATCCGATTAATTAAGGCCACTAACCAGCTAGTCTATACCGTCCTCTTTCAACCTTTCTCCTCTCGAATCACATGCGACAATGGGTCAGTTGATTCCAACAGGAACCAATCAATCAAGATTTCCAGTTAATTAGGTTTCTAATATAGAAAATCACTCAATACATAGGTTTATGTTGCACAATGACATGAACAAGAAGGTAAAAAAGAATGTCGACAAGATACAACATAGAAAACATGTCTGTGATGCTTCCACGCCCAAGACCAATGAACACCCCCTTGAAGATGGATATATCAGATGGTGAGAGAGAAGTGATGGAACATACTATAAACTCTATATGATAGCTTGTTGATCTTAGAAATCATCACAAACGCTGATAGTATATGATCAATTGACATTTGAGAAAGAAGATAACTCAATTTCTATTGTCAAAGCATAAAAATGGAGAACAGTATATCAAGCACAAGTCAATAGAGCAATCATATAAATAATTCAGTGCGGGGTGCTCACCTAGAAGCATGGAATCTCTCACCAGCTGCTCCAGCTAGCAGTACAGCAACATGTGTAGTGGCTCTCGATTACACAACATTTCTCCATCCCGCTTAGCAAGCTAGGAGCACAAATTTGCAGAACAAGAATGAAAATTTGAAAAATTTCTATAGGAATTACCCAAAAAATCCGAAGCACAACCAAATATGAATATAGGGAAACAGAAGGTAATTTTGCAGTGTGTGTGAGAGAGATTTTGTGATCACATTCATGTTTTTTTGGTTTTTTAATGACCAAACGTTCTAACTGAGAAACATAGCTAATTTGATGGACCTACCCTTCTTTTGGACATGACTTTGTATGTTTCAACCGAGTCTTTTTCGACGCTGCTCGTTCCAAGTAAAGAAAAAAAAAGATAGGATTTAAAGAAATTTTAATGACATAATGAAAATTTTGATGCTGTACTTGTATAAACTTCTCTCTATTTTAATTTTTTTTATTTGAGTGTCTATAATTGTTTTTATTTTTTATTAATTAGGTTTCTTTATTCTTACTTAAGATATGTATTTAGTGGTGTTTTCAGAAATTTTCTTTAACAAATTAAGTCAATAAACATCATCTTTTAAAAAATTGCATAAATTATTTTTATTCTAATTTTAATTAAAAATTATGTTAATTAAATCCATAAAATAATTTCAAGTCACTAGATATCACTTTTACAAGTAGATAAACTCAAAAATATCATTGCTTGAATAAGACTAGGGCATACAATCTTCATTCATTTAGTAAATATTACGAGTGAATCTTGAATACTATATAATAGATAAACATTAATAAGATATTATTTATTAATTTTTTCTAGAATTTGGATTGGGTTTAATTAATGAGCCCAACAAAAACCCATTGGTTATTCATTGGCATATTGACTTAATAGACTATTGCTTACACGTCATGACCAGGAGTCACTAGGTTGTAGACATATCAATTACCAAGTTTTATCAAAATATAACATCTAAGGGTGACAAAGATGATCTAGACCTTAAAATAATTAGACTTAAATCAATCTCTCAAGGTTTAACTTACTGTAGTAAATTCATTCTCATCCATGTAGATAGACTACTAATATTATGCATAATAGACTATTAGAAATAAAAGATAAGTAGCAATGTAGCTTCCTTATAGCAGGATGTTTTAGGGTATTAACATATCAAGTCCTTTATCTTAGAATTCCAAAGACTAGTTAGAATTTTCTAGTAATTGTAATATTAAGTGATGATTTATTTTAATATAAGATCTTTCCCCTTCTAATAAAAAAAGCCTTTCTCTTTCCTAGGAAAACGAGCATGGTTGACATGATTTCGGGTGCAATTGAATTGCGCTCCATTAGGGATATTAGGACAAAACTTTATCCTTTTAGCTTTTATTATTAATGTGTTTGTTATGTTTATTGTTTAATTTGCGTTAATTTATTTGTTATTTTCTCAATCTATCTTTCATACTTAGCCTGTCATTTTTGTATTGAATATGGATGCATACCCATGTATAGTATAACACTATCTGAGAGCACACGCCATTTGCTTTAAGTTAGATGGAGAAGTAAAGGTACCATAATGGTCTTCAACTTGGGTAAGACTTGTGAAGTTATCTTACTTCTATTTGATTAACTATTTAAGTATGTTTGGCATGTCAAGGTATGATGGTCCTAACCTATGCTATCCACACCTAGTAGGTGATGCGATCCAAGCACCAAAGGATCCATTAGAGGTTTTGGTTGGTCTAGTTACAAGACTTAGAGTTAAGAGGTTTAAAGAGGTTTTTAATGGACTTGTTCAAAATATATGAGTTAAAGTGAACTTTAAGAGAATATTAAATAATAAGAAGCAAGTCGTGATTAATCTTATTCATGTTCAAGAGAGGCTTGTTGGTGGAACCAAGATCATTACACAAGGATTGGGAGAAGAAGACTAGATTTGGACAGTTTGACCTTTCACTACCTTTGTTATCATAACTAGAGCTACAAGTCGAATTTTGAAGTGATTTTAGTTGGGCTGGAAACTAGACTTTCATACCTTTCCAACGGTATATGACATGCCTTCTAATTATTTAATACAAGAGAGAACTATCTGTTTGAAGTTGGACTTTGCTGCTGCAGACAGAATATAAAAATAACCGAACTTGTCTTATTAAATTAGTTAGACTATTAAATTTTTTTTATTTTATGAGGAAACACTTGTTTGGATTTCAAACTTGTTTATTTTATTTATTTTAATTAGTTTGGGTTAGTTTTAGCTTGGGTTGATTATTATTTAAATTGGATTTATATGTGACCCATTAAGGAAACTAGAGTTTTTGGTTTAGAGTATAAATACTTTTAAGAATAATTTTACTTTTTTTTGGCTAATAATATTATGATTTTTGTTGAATTTTGGTTGTCAATCTTGATTCTTGATTGAATTTTCAACTTTTTAAAGAATTGATCAATTTTTGTTATGAAATTATACTCATTTTGCTCGTATGCAGGTGTAGGCGTTGTTATTGGGTTGATTTATAATATTGCTGTCTTGGAGCATGTCTTTTATTATAACAAACTCATTCTAATTTCAGCAAACTTAGGTTAAATAGATCCTGGGTTCGTGAATTTTATTCAATTCCACAATGATTCACATCACATAATTAAGTTGGTATCCTGATCCCCTAACTACTTGACAAGGAGAATTAGTCCAATCTCAACTATTAGCCTTGGCAACTCTTTTGATCTCATCCTTTTTCTTGATAGCGTAGCTGTTCATAAACATAATATATATCAATTATTGCTAAATGTTTTTTTTTTCCCTTCGAAGGAACGAAATTAAATAGTCTTAACAATCACAAAATTAATTTCCCCTCGGAATGTTTATGTGCATATATACCTGTTAGAAGATCCCTTGGCCGCATTAATCAATTCATCAGCCAAACATTCAGCTGTGACAAGAAGATATATTGCTTGGTTCACACGGCGAAGTGGAGATACATCAACAGCTTGCCTGCTAACCACACCTGCTGCGCCAATTCGAGTCGCATCTTCTCTTGGACCGCTATGTTGACACACAAACAAATACCAAAAATCGACCAGATCTAGTTAGTTTTATGATATATATATGTCAATTTAATTTAAATTAAAATGAGCATTAAGTCCTTTGATCATCTTTCTTGAAAACCAGGAAGGGCAAGAATTAGAAATTGAGTTCAATTTGTTGTTACAAAATACTCCAAAACTATTAACACGAAAAAAAAAAATTTGAAGTAATAAACAGAGACATTGAAAATTACGATGCTACAAAATGGTAAGCCATAAAAAGAAAGAAATGATGATTTATTGTGTGCACAATTTATCAAATGCAAGAAATCATTTATTGGATCTGTATATATATTTACCTGCTAACAACAGCATCAATAATGACTTGAACGGGGTTTTGGGCAGTAAGAAGGTTGATAATCTCCATAGCATGCTTCACAATCCTGACTGCCATCAACTTCTTCGTGTAACTTGTTGAGCAGATTCACCTTCACATACATAAATGTGTCTATATTTTAGAACTTGCATGCAAATTAATGTTCAAAGGTCCATTTGTTGAACAGCTTCACATCAAAGATCGGCCCAAATGGCAGTTTTTTTTACCAAATCAATATACATGAATGCTAGTGACTTCTTGATAATGTTAGAAGCGATGGAGAGCTGGGTTTTAGGACCCGCCACGTCAAATGATTAATCTGGAACACAAACATAAATAAGAGAAGTTAACCTGATCACATTTTACATGAAATGTGAAAGCTTGGAATTGAATTGATGATCTCTTGATAAATATTTAGATATCCTTGCTAATGAAACAAACCCACCTAATGGTTGTTTAATATATGAGATCAAATCAAATTATCATCTGAAACTAAAACTAAAACTAAAATTGAAAGAAATATGGGTTTAGAAGTTGTTTCTTATCTAGAAAAATGATTCTTGTAAATCAAATAATTCAATATTTTTTTAATTAATAGGGGCATCCGGGTCAGCTTGCAAGTGCCTCAACTAATTCCATGGACCCTGAAGTTAATGACCATATAAGCTTTTAGTGACCTTAAGGTTTGTGAGATTTGAACTGGTGACATCCAAGGAACAAATCTAGGGTCTGATCAGTTGAACTATACTCATCATAATTCAAATAATTCAATATTAGTTGGAAGGTATAGGTTGCTTAAGTTAATTTTTAATTAAAAAATAGAGAAAAAAGCATGTGTAGACATTCTAAACACGTCTTTTTGGCATCCTTAAAAATTTTAATTGAAAATTATGTTTATGTTTAATAAAATAAATTATAAAATATATAAATTATAAAAAAATTATTAACATTAATTAAAAACTAAAATAGGAAGATAGTCTTTCTTTTAAAGAGCAAAATATAGATGTACTGTGATGTGTTCTTATAAAAGTTTTATTTACTTATATAGAAAAAAATAATTAATTTTTGTAAGAAAAGAATTGATTTAAATTTTATAGAAAATTTATTATTTTTTAGTCTAAATTCTCCTTTTCTTATCAATGTAACTTTAAACATATATTTCTTTTTAGCAATGTAGATTATTGCATAAAAAACTAAAAGCAATTAATATAAATATTTTTAAAAAAATTAATGATTTTAAATAATAAATAAATAAATCTATTAATTGAAACTCTTTTTTCTTATTCATTTTTTCATTTAAAAAATGTCTTTTTTATTTGAAATATTATTTTTTAAAAATAAAAACTTATCATAATCTTATAAGAAAGTTTTGATATAAAAAACAAATAAGTTGTTAAATTAATCATTTTGATGCAATGCATTTAAAGATATAAGAATAATAATTTTAAAAAAATATATTATATAAAAAATTGGCAATAAAAAAATAATGAAATTGATATTTCATTTGCATTGAATATTCAAGAGTAAATATTTGAGATAATTATACATATTATGTTAAAATATAAATATTCAAAAAGTGATTTTTAATATTACTATAAAAACTCTAATATTATTTGAAAACAATGGCATATTAGATTAAAATTATTAAAAGAGAATATTGTTACAAAATTAAAAAATAAAAATGAAGGGCCATTATAAAATGAATGGACACACATGCTTGGGCTGGAATAATGGGCTCATGTACTTGGACTATAATTCAAGAAATCTAAGTGCATCTGGGCTTGAAAATCTAGACCAATATGCATGTTCTTTTTCACCTTAATGGACGGACCATATTTTGTCTGCTCTAATTTTTTTCTAAACTGAACTGATGACGTATCACCTATTTTAGAAGGCGATGTGATGTCCATCTGCAACTCTTTTCAATTGTCAAAAGTAGCTCTAGAAAATCCAGGTTTAAGTTTGTGGATTAAAAAATTACTTTTAAATTTTTTTTTTAATAATATTAAACAAACTTTTTATGACCTAAAAATTTATTTTCAATAACAAAACATATTTTAATTGATAAAAAATAAAGTTTATGATAAAAAAAATTAAGCATCAACTTAATATTAACTTGATATTGAGTTATGATTTTGACACCATAACTATATTATAAAAAACAAATTATTAAAGTCAATAATGCATTTTTAACAAACCTCTTAGATTTTTTTTAATTTTATTTCTAATATTTTTTTATTTTATAAGCGGTTTAAAACCAATTCTCTATTACAATTGTATTTAATTATAGTTTTTATTTAAATTTAATTAATAAATAAGTTAAATTTATGTTTGGAAAAATTATAATTCAATTTATTTTATTTTTTAAAAATATTTGTAAAAAAAAAATGAATAGATGTCTATTTTGAAAAGGTGTTTTTAATATCATTTTTTTCTAAGTATAATAAATAAGAAGCACTAATTTCTAATTTTTTCATATTATTTTTTAAAAAATTAAATCCCATTTTAAATTTTATCGTAAAAAAAATAACCAAACTACTGGTAGCAAAACTAATCGAATTCAAGGCAGGAGGAGGAGGAGGCTTGGATAAGTTTTTAATATTTACAATATTTAATTTTTATTACAGAGAAGAGACAAAGAGAGGGTCACCTTTGAATCCAGTGGCTTGCTTTCACAAGATCGTACTTGCCAAATCCAAAAATCGTACTTTGTATCCTCCTAGCTTGCTTTCACAATCACAGGAGAGTTGTGTGTGTGTGTGTGTTCAACAAAACACAAGATACCATACCATACCATAGCAGTATATTAACTCTTGTGCTAAGCTAATAGGACTTTGTTTTCTTTAGATTGATTCGATCTCCACTTCTAATCTAAAATTCATTTCTTTTCCATTCCCGTCTCCCGAATACACTATAAAAAGTAACAACTTTCCTCCCAAATCTATGTTTTGACCTCATCACTCCTGGAGCTTGTAAGTTTTTGAACAACATTTGAATTCGATTCCTTTTGCTTGTTTGATTTGTTTTGATTTGATTTTGGTGTAGGGATTTGAATAGACAATTAGGGTATTTGGATTTCGAGAAGAGTTGGGCATGAATGAAGATGGTCTTTATATCCAAGATAAAACGGATTGCACTCTTTGTATTGATGCTATCTATGGTGTCTTTGGTGGTTCATCTTTCTATTACAAGGCTTTCAGGCGCTTATTCTATGCAATCTACTTTAATGCCCTTTAATGGATTTGATTTCACTGCTTCTATCTTTGCCCCACAGGTTTCGATTCTGCTCTCTTCTGTATTCTTTTTTCAGTGTCTTTTGCATTTTTTTTTTTAATCTGGGTTTTCTTTCCTTTTCTTGATGTGGCAGGGTGATAGATTTGTTAGGAATATGAAGTTGTGGGGGCCTGTGATGTCATTGAAATCATTGCAGCCTTATGCCAATCCAAGAAGCAACTATCCTGGTAATGGGTTTTACTGAAATTGTCTATTCTTGTGTTTACACTTCTATTTCTTTTATCTTCAATGATGTGGTTTTTTGAACTGGTATTTCTCAAAGATGAGTTTCTTTTGGTTAGTGGTTAGCTGCTGTGGAATTTGGAAATGTGACATGGATCTGATCAATATGCTTTATAGGAGTGTATTTAAATGAACGGTGGATTAGTACGTTGCTGAGTTTTTTTAAAAAAAATTTTTGGGAGGTTTATGTAATTTATAGCTTGATTGAGGTAATTTCTTGTTGGTTCTGGTACCCATTTGACATGCTTCTGAAGGAGTATTCAATGAATACATGTTTTAGGGAATTGAGCAATCATTCCATTTGGTCACTTTTCCCCTTGTCATTTCCAATTAGGCGATCTTGTATTTTGCTGATAGTTCCTGTGAGTCAGAGCTGTTCTTTTTATGGGCTTGGAATTCCTTATTTAGTCTGACAAATTGGTTAACAATATGTCACTCCATTATTCTTATAACACTAATGCATGGTAGATGTGTTGAATTGGAAAAGAACAGTACATATCTAGTTAGATATTTTTATAATCTGATGGAACTTAAATGTGATATGCAATGTGCATCACTATGTTTAATTATATTATTTACATACTCTTACAGAAGTATCTATTTAAAAGCCTGTGAAAAATTTGGGTGGCATATATGTTTCAGAGTAGATTGTGGAAAATGTTGGTGACATTTTTTATTTTTGGATGAAGGGAAACCCTTACCAAGGTTAAACCTTGTGGTGCATGCAAATTGCTCCATTCTCATGTACTGGGTAAAACTTGGACTTGCGTTCATGGGCATGGATAGATAACCTTCAAGGAAGAGTTTGTACCTAATAAGATTCGAATCATGACCTACCCTTATCTTGGCACCTCTAACCAATCAGTCAACTCCTTGTTATTTGTGGAATTATGTAAACATTTCTTCTTTACAAGACCTGTGTATATATTGCCATATGAAATGTGCAGAAAAGAGCATTCTAATTTTTTGATTTCTAATAAATTGCTTTTACGAAAGCTGCATTCTTGCTTCCCATTTACTTTCATTTAAACAATGAGCCTATTTCCTTGGTTCTCTTGCCGTCTTGCTTGTTATATCATGATCTTTATGACCCTTATTTGAGAATTTCTCTCCGTGTTGATTTTTATTTGCATATATTTTATTTGATTTTTTACAGTTCCAGATGAAGGGGACAATGTTTACATTTATGCAAAACTTTTTGGTGGATTTGAGAAGATAAGATCCTCGGTATGATTCATTTGATATTTTAGACTTGTTTTGATTGTGATTTATAGTGGGAGTTCATAACATTTCTGTTAATTTTCTAGATCTGTGATCTTGTCACCATATCCAGGCTTCTAAATGCTACTCTTGTCATTCCAGAGATTCAAGAAAGTCTTCCATCAAAAGGCATTAGGTAATTTATTTTAGCTAGTTTAATGGTTTGTTTCACCATTATTCCATGTGCTTGTAAAGCTGACCATTTTTCTTTTTTATTTCTGAATTTCAAACAGTTACAAATTCAAGAGTTTTTCATATCTCTTTGATGAAGATCAGTTCATAGCATCGCTTAGCAATGATGTAAACATTGTGAAGAGCCTGCCTGAGAATTTGAAAGCAGCCAGGCAAAGGAATGAGGTCCGTACATATAAGCCCGAAAGATCTGCTTCTCCAAATTTCTACGTCAAAGAAATTTTGCCTGTGTTAAAGAAATCCAAGGTTATTGGACTAGTTCTTCATGATGGAGGATGCCTGCAGGTAGGTGAATCTATTGAAATGTAGGTCGGAAATGATTTTTGTTGTTGTGCAATGCTCTCACCTCAAAGAGCTCCACTTTTCTACTCAGAATTATCCAAATAATTGATTGTTGTCTCATCTATTTTTTTCTTCTGGGATATGACCTGTGCTTGGAGAAACTTTAGTATTTGAATGATAATTGTTAATTATTTTCTTGTATTCTCCATGCATAGATAGGTTATGCTCATTTCGATGATAGGAGTATGCTGTTCCATCTAGCACCCATTCTTGTAGGTTGTGATGCTCTTATTGATGACCACGGTCAGATCAGTGCCATGGTTCCTTTCTACTTCCCACAAGCTATGACCTTCAATGGTAGGAAATGGATTTCCCTGCATCAACATTGAGGACTTTGGATTCATTTAGCATTTGTTTTTAGAATGCCCTATATTCATTTCTTCCCAACTTAACAGATACCTCCTTGTTAACTTGATGGGAATGTTGTTACTGTTTGGTGCTATTTTACCCTTTCTGCCTGTTTGTTCTTGTTCTTTGCGGCCACCATATTTGATATTCACAAAGTTTGGCATTTGCAATTATGCAATGGGGCTCCTCACTTTGGGGCATTGAATTTGGGTATTCATGGCACTCTTGACATCTATCAATTATTCTTGATAATGCTGTAATCTCTATTAAAACATTCTTCTCAGTCAATTCTTCCACCAAGCATGTCCGAATTTCAGAGGCTTAGATGCCGGGTTGCATTCCATGCTCTAAAATTTCGCCGAGAAATTCAGATGGTTGGTCAGTTGATGGTTCAGAGGTATAGTTGATTAGTTTCTCACTTTTCCTTTCCAATAAAATTATAATGCAAACTACAAGATCTGTGGTTTAGCACTTTCTGTAAGAACACAGCCCACGTTGCATAATAAATTGCATGTGAATTCACAACTTATGAAGCATTTGCTTGCAGTTCTTGACTTTAACCTCATTTCCACAGGTTACGGGCATCTGGTCAACCTTTCCTTGCATTTCATCCTGGCTTGGTGAGAAACATCTTGGCATATCATGGTTGTGCAGAACTATTCCAGGCTAGTTGTTCAAGCCTTTTCTCCTCTATATGATTTTCATAATTGAAGTTTCATTTTTATGTTTCAGTTTCATTTCTTTTAATTTTTATTACTTATTTTGCTATTTAGTTGGTCAGAAATTTCAGTGGCTGGAATTTCAATTTTCTGATACTTTATCTATATGAATTTCTACCTCAAACAAAGATGAAGATAGACTATGCCAATATTTCATTGAGTTCTCTAATTTTGCTAACTCCATTTTCTAACTTGGCACTTCTTCTAGGATGTTCACACTGAGCTTATACAGTATCGAAGGGCACAGATGATTAAGCAAGGGATTCTTAATGGTGAGCTAGGTGTAGACTCACACATCCATAGAGACAATGGGTCATGCCCCCTCATGCCAGAAGAGGTATGCTCAGGGTTAAGGTTTAACTTTCAAGTCCAAACTGTTCAATGCATGCTTACTTTTTATTTAGACTGGAATTTGTTTATTTGCACATTGTCAGCACTCCCCAGAATTTGAATTATATTTACCAAATCATTTGTAGATTTCATAGTAATTCAAGTCCTTAAAGTTTCTTGCCTCTTAGCAGGGATTTTGTTTTTCAGATTGAGGAAATTATCAATAGAAAGGGAAAAAATGTACAAGTTGGAGACATCCTCCAAATAGAGAATGAGAAAAAATAACAAAAATTCAATATAAAAGATAGTCTAATCCCCCTAAATTAACTTTGAAACTCAAACACCCTAGAAGTTTTATTCTATTGCATACCAATTTTGTGGAGGTTGACTTATCCTAACATCATCTACTCTTTCTCTCCATCCAAACATTCCAAATAAGACTGCATCACCCCAAGGTCATATGCTCCTTCCTCCAAAAACCCACAAATTGACAGGAATCCTGTTGCAAGCTCAGAACTGGCTAAGTTTCTCTTTCCACCATCATTGGGCAACCCAAAGTTGACACTTCTAGCATGGTAGCATATAACACAGATCATAGGAGGAAGCCTTTTGTGAGAGGTGCTCTAACTTGCAACAAATTATTAGTTTTCATCTTATCAAACGTTACTATCTAGATGAATGACTCAACTTTGCAGGGTCCTTTTAGTTTTCCAAATACCCTTTGGTAAAACAAATTTTTGAATACTTGTGACTTCAAAAAGGCGGGAAAGGAATGATTTATGAGGAAAAAAAGGCTTGATTGGAATACTCTATTTTACAAATCTATTTTACAATCCAACATCTAAGAGAAAGAACACAAATCAATGACACAACAACAACAACAACAATGACTAAACCTCAGCCCAAAGCAATGGTAGGGACCAGTGAAAAGGATAGATAAGTTCATTTTTATAATTTAAAAGGCCAAAAAGTTCTAACATAATTTTTAAAGAGCGGTAAGTTCAATTTTCTAGTTTATCTTACAATAAAAGTATGTATTTGATTGTACTCCTTATACTCTTCCCATATACTTCAAAAATTATAATTCAAGTGGTTCTCATATACTCCCTATTATTTATAGCACTGTCGACCAAGATATGACCATTTCTACTGCAACCTCTTTATTCAGGGTTTTAGGCCAGCTATCTTCAATCTGGAACTGATGCTTTCTGTTACATAAATAAGGATCAATGTCCGCAGAAAAGCATGCATTCCCTTTGTGGTTCATATTCTTCATAATGGTCATTTGCAACTGAAATTTCTTGTTCTGTCTAAAATATTTTCAGGTTGGTCTTCTCCTTCAAGCAATGGGCTATCCCAACAGAACAGTGATATATGTGGCTGGTTCTGAAACTTTCGGTGGTCAACGTGTTTTGATCCCTCTGCGTGCCATGTTCTCCAACACTGTGGATCGCACTCGGGTGTGCACTAAGCAAGAACTGTCTGATTTGGTTGGTCCTGAAACACCTCTTTCTCTGAATCCTTTTCAGCCACCTCCTACCAAAAGTGAGGAACAACTTAAAGAAGAGTGGAATATGGCAGGCCCTCGGCCTCGTCCCCTTCCTCCACCTCCAGACAGACCCATCTATCAACATGAAAAAGAAGGGTGGTATGGTTGGATCACTGAGTCTGACACAGAACCAGACCCTTCACCTGTAGATCTGAGGATGCAAGCACACAGGTTACTCTGGGATGCTCTCGATTATATTGTCTCAGTGGAAGCAGATGCATTCTTTCCTGGTTTTCATAATGATGGTAGTGGATGGCCGGACTTCTCAAGCTTGGTCATGGGACAGCGGCTATACGAGAGTGCTTCTTCTATAACATATCGGCCGGACAGGTATGATGCACAAAAACTCTTATTAAGAAATTCAAATGGGTTAGTTTTTAAAAGCTATTGAATGATTCCATGGAAATTTATTCAATAGAATATGTTCTAATGCACGAAATGGAAGCATAATGTGGATGAATCTCCTCAGCTACCTGACTATGATTGAAAGAGAAGGAAAGATTTTTTAAGAATGCAATAGATGCACTCAGATTTTTTAGAAAGGATATCAACCTGCATTTTCATTCTCACACAAGAATATGTATGTATAGATTTGAGTTGAGTAAAATCAATATTTTTCCTTCTGCTCTTTTAGAGAGTAATCATCTCAGTGGCTACACTTTCCAAATAATAATAATCATGTTATATTGAGATTGCCACAAGAGAGGTATTGTAGCATGCCAGGGAAAAAAAAAGACTTGCAAAGTTTTACGATTTTCTTTATCGCGTGTTTTTGCACTGGGTGGTGTTAAGCTAACAAATCAGCTTCGATCCATCACAATTTTCATTTAATTAAAAATCTTTTGCTGGTTTATCTGCTTATTTTCTATTTTTTACACCATGTACTTAAGTTTTTCTGTTTTTGGCAATCTTGATATATCTTTTTGATGTCCACTTGTATTTAATAAAATAGAAAAAATCATTCTGATGCTTTGTTGGTTCTTCAAACAGGAGAGTTCTTGCAAAACTTTTCAACATTACCCGTGACAACATGTACTACCATCTCAACTATTCTTGGAAACTTTCAGTGAGGGAACATCTCAACAAAAGCTTGAGTGAAGATGGCCTTATCAGGCAATCCCTTTTGTCAAAGCCAACTACATTCCTGTCTCACCCGCTTCCTGAATGCTCTTGTAGAATTCCTTCTGCAGAGGTTCCAAAACAAGTAAAAGGTAATGATGGACGATTCCTATATGGAGGAGAGGACGAGTGCCCAACATGGATGAAGCATAGTCAGGAAGATACTCACTTTGAGTCAGCAGTGGCAGAAGATGGTAGTAATGGTAATAACGAGTTAGAATATGAAAATGATGGTGTTGAACAGCAAGAATCTGATGACAATGCAGTTAAAAGTAGTCTTACTCAACTACCCGTGGATCAGGATAATGAGTGGGATCCTAATGACTAGAAGCGGACTTGCTGATGATATGACTTGTGTTTTTATAATTGAAGCTGGTAGTCAACTTTTCAGCAATATCGTCTGTGGGATGTAAAGTTTTGGGGATGAGGTGAAAAGTCCAAGGTCGTTTTTCATAGTTCCAACTTAGGGTGTTTTGAAGGAAATATTAGGATTTATTCTTTCCTGGTAGATTCACGGACACCTTCACATATAGAAAAGAAAAATATTTGTATACCTTCATACGACACTATTTTTAACGTTACGGTAGTGAGCCTGACTGATGCCTTCCAGATGAGCTTGTTGCAGAAACAGGATTGCCCCTGCTGGAGATGTTTCAGCACAGAGGAGCTTAAACGTGGGAATGTTGTATTGGACAGCTTGCAATGCTTGAAGATCTTTTTGGTATCTGAAACATTAATCTCTGTTCCTGGAACTGAATGTCATGTCAGAGTGTAAAGTTGATTCCAACAAAATTCAATGATAAATGATTCTTTTTTTCCTCAACTTTTATATCCATCAATTGGAGGTAAACAAAAAACATAAGCGGATGTTATCATGTCATCATCGTACAATGTTACAAGTTCAATGGCCTGCCTGCTCAGATAATTCTGTTCTACAGAGTGCAAACCTACACGAGATGGTTGGCACATTTAACCAGTGCAGTTTCAGGAATGAGGGATGAGGATCAGGTCGCACGGCTAATCTGCACCTCGGTTTGCAAACCAGCAAGGAAAGAGGCAGTTTTACCTAGCCTTAGCTGTTAGCAGGCGGGCCTTCTTCCTCTTATGCTCTCTGGAGTATAGCTCATAGCTCCAACACAATAACTCCATATTTAACTTGAGAAATGTTTTACAATCGGAAACCATACAGGGTGAGAAAATTGCTTTGCAGGAATAGATCATAAAAATAACTTCAAATATAAATCGACAAATTGCCGGAATGGTTACAAAGGCGAATCCCACAACTCATGATACATTTATACAATAGACAAGGCCAAGATGAGGCTAAGCACCCTTGTTGTTATTCCATGGCTTAATCACAGTCACAACGATGATGACAACAGTGATAAGAAGGATTATAATGGCAATGCACATCCATTTCCGGGAGTTCCTTTGTAACTTCTTTGCCTTTTGGAGAGCACATGATCCATTCCTTTCCACCCAAGGCACAGCAAGCATCCATCAGAGATGAATTCATTACCTGCGATTTATTTTCTGGACTTGTGCTCCTTTTTTTCACTAATAAAAATTACAATTCTATTCTGTCAAGCACGTCCCCTTGTGCATCCACCAAGGCTGCCATATCCAGAAAAATCTGCATGCCAAGTGAATAAAGAAAATAGAATCCTTCATGCTCATCCTCCACAAATATTTCTAGCTGATAATTCATTGATCTTGCTGGGTGCACATGCACATATGCCATTGTCGCTAAAAAACGACTCCCTTCTTGTTCCAGAACCTCAATTCATTGCTGGATGCACATGCGCATATGCCATTGTCAAATATAATTTTCTGTCTCTTGTTCTATCTTTTATTTTTTAGTCCCAACTGTCTTTATCTTTTTTGTTCTCAGATACCAACCAAAACGCTATCTAAATCATCTAATTCACAATGGTGTGATTAGGAAATGTTTCGTGGGTGGTAGAAACCAATGTATTGGATTTAGAGGGTGTTTAGAAGTGTAGTAACAGTTAATTTTTAAATTGTTTTTTTTCAAAAATATATTAAAATATATTTTTTTTATTTATAAAAGATAATTTTTAACATCAACACATTAAAATAATCTAAAAAAACAATGTACTACAGTTGTGCCTAATAGACCTGAGTTTTCCTTGCTATTAGGGCTTGCTTGTTATTAATATTATGTATTTTTTTGATCCAGGGACATCATTGTTATTGTTCTCCTCAACGCCCACTAAAACTAACTTCAAATTATGAACCCTAACCTTTTTCCAAAAGTTCCATTATTGCTATTAGAGACTCTCCTCCCCAGAACAAGATCCATAAATTCAGTTGAGAGCTTGACAACATCAAAGACCTAAACGTTTTTACAACCATTAGTCTAATCATCGATTCATATATTGTTGACACTAGCAGAAGGCATCGCAGACTCGTTTGAAGGATCAAGAGTTAGGCTTAGGGGGAGGTGAATATTAGGGTTTGATAGGATAAATAAGATTCTATGGAGAAATAAAAATTAGTTATCAGAACTTGAAACATCAACAATATTAAACAATGAATGTAAAGATGATGAACCTGTAAAAAAACTAGGCTCGAAACAATAAAACAAAGCGTGTTCAAACACAAGGATTTAACTTGACTTGACCACATCTAAATCCGTTCTCCAATAACAACAACTTGAGATTTCTTAATAAAAAAGCCTTTTACAACCACTTTTTTTTTAAAAAAAAAGGCTCAAGAGCAACGCATTTGTTATTGTGTCAGGTTTACTCTAATCAAACTCTATTAAGGATGAAAGTAACCCAAATGATTATACTAATTCCATGAGCAAATCAATTAAAATTTAGTCAAATAGCACAATATATTAGAATTCAACCAATTAAGCTCTCTTAAAAAAATATTTTTTTAATGAATATTCAACTTTTTGTCTCATTTTCTCTTTTATTCTTCATGTTTTTTTTTTAAATACATATATAAAAGATGGATATTTATATGAGATAAAATTAAACAAGTATATGAAAGTAACTATATAAAATCTTATTAAAATAGACAAGACTAGATGGATGTCCTGCATTTTACCGCGAGCTTTATTTTAATTCATCCATATATTTTGTAAAGTAAAATGGTCATATGAAAAAATTGATGTGGTTTTAGCAATCGAAATATAAAAATAAAACTTTAAATAAAATAAATTTTGAGGGGTGTATTTCAACTAATCAAGATCTAAATTTACTTTTTAGAGATCATCAATTCGAGCCTCACAAACCTCAGGGCAACTAAAAACTTACATGATCGTTAGCTTTAGGGTCTATAAGATTAATTGAGATACACGCAAGTTGACTCGAACACCCTTATTAATCTAAAAAACTTTAAATAAAACAGTGCAACAAAAATTAAATAGGACCTCATGTGTATTCAGAGAAGTTAGGCAAATGCAATGTTTAACAACAATGAGTCAATTGCAACAGTGGCAGTAAATCAACATCACCAGTGCCAAGCCAATCTCAGGTAAAAAGCCTTGTCCAACCAAAATAAGGAGATGTTTAGGGGTGCTGGGGAAGCTAAAGTAGAAATATCAGCTGTGATTTCTTGACATTTTCTCTGCAAAAGTACAGATATCGATATGATGTCAATAATCCCTTGTACAGATCGCGGTAAATGTATTGAAAGATTAAGATTTGATGTTGTTAGTGTCAGTGAAGAACATAGGACAAAGTATAAAAATAGTGTGATATTTTTCATAAATAGTATATTTGTTGGGGTTGAATTCAATCTTAATTTAAAGTTACGTCTAAAATTTCATAGATTAGAAAGAGTTTTTTATAAAATAATTGGTTTTTTTTTTGGTTGAATCAAGTTTCAATTTAAAATTTAGATGGTAATACAAGTGTTTGGAGAAAATAATATTGTGACTTAGAGTTTGATATTAATTTTAAAATAATTAATTAGGAATTTTTTTTCATAAAATAATATGGTTGAATTCAGCTGAATTTAAAGTTGACTTGAGAAATATTATTTTGTTAGAAAAGAATTATTTTACAATTTAGGATTTGGGGTTATTTTGGAGGAAATTGGTTAGGATGTGTTAAATAATGTGTTTGTTGGGGTTAAATTGAATCTAAATTTAAAATTTGGTTGGTAATTTAAAAGTTAGGAAATAATTATTTTTTAATGTTATATTTCCTTGTAATTCACTGTCTTGTTCATCTTATAAAAAAATTAATTTATAAAAATATATTAGTAATAAATAAAATTAATTGATTTGTCATTTTATTTATTGATACATATTTGTAGGTGCATGAATTTTGAAAAGTCTCTTATATAGAAAAGATGTTACTAATTTTTATTTTTTAAAAATAAAAATGTTATTACCTTTATTTAATCCTTTTATTTTAATTTTATTTCTTTTAACTTTTTTCTAGTATGTTTGTTTGAATTTGTTTTTTAAACAATATCAATTACATTACTGATAGAATTATCGATGGATTAAGTTCGTCATAAAATTTCATAGAATTGAAAATAATCACATAAAATGCCACTAACAATATATTAGTTGGATTCCATCCCTTGGTAATATAAAAAAAAAAATCACTATAGAATTATAAGCTGTTTTATTTGTTGGTGATATGACATATTTTCTAATGAAATTACCGATAAGATGATATTGGTAATTTTTTTTGTTAGATGTGTTTTTTTTTTTTTTGATAAATTCATTTGTATTTATATTACTAATGTAGTGATTAACAAAATAAAAATCACTGATAAAAAATTATTTAACAATCACTAACTGTCCGTGATGCCGTCAATAAATATTTTCTCTACAGAATTAATGTCTAAATAACGACAAAACAATCCGTCCATAATATGAAAAATTATAGTGGTGATATGAATTGAGAGCATCATGATTATCATCCAACATGTTTAGCTATTTTACAATGAAGTGCAAAAATTAAAGTAAGGTAATGCCATCGATCTAAACTCAAATCTTTTCAATTAAAGAAATAATCTTTAAGATATTGTTTCCTTGACTTGAGAATCATACTTGGAACAATGAAATAGATGTCATCACTTAAAACACACAAGGTGAAGCCTTTCACACTCAATTCATCAAATTCTCCTATGCATGTACGCACATTGCATGCTCAGTCTTGTTAACTGCTCTTGTTAACTAACCTTTGTTTAGCCTCATCAAGCTCAGAGTCCATGTGATGGCTCTTAAAATTTAAGAGTACCTTTATAAAACCAAATATTCCAAGATAGAGTTTGTGTTTTTCCCCAATGTTTCGACACAAAATTCATGTTTATAAGGGTATGTTTATTTTGTGGAAGACATTTTATGAATGTAAAAACACTTTCCACAAAAAAATTCAGATATAAAAATACTTTTTTTGGATAGTGTTTATATAAAGCATGTACAAGAATGATCTTAGCAATTACAAAGAGCTGGAGATATTCTATTTAATAGCAAATTTCGTGGCTTGATCAGGGGCTGATTTGGAGGAGCTGTGATCAGGGGCTGATGTAAAGGAGCGGTGACCATGGAGATTGGGATATGCTGATCTGCAGGATCTGTAATATGGTTAACACAAACAAGCTTTACTGATGCACGTGTGGAAACAATCTTGTTTTTTGACTGGCTGAAGAAGAAGAAGAAGAAGAAGAAACCCTCGATTCATTCTGAGCTAAAATGTTAAAGATCAAAGGGGGGTCTTGTTATGGCTACAATAAAATGGGAAAATCAAACAATGATGTAGGCAAAGGGCATAAATGTTTTGCAAATAGGGAATACAGAGGGGAGAGAGGGGGGGGGGGATATCAAGAAGTCGGGGAAGAAATCTCTGATTCTCGGATCTTACCCAAAAAGATCTCCCCGAGTGTCTTGGCAGCTAATGGAAGATCACCAATTTTGCACTCGATTTCAATTTTAATCCTTTTCCATGTTTCTGGATCGTATTGAAGAGTGCGCTGAAAGATCTTCCCACAATCCTCCAGTTCCGGATGCTGAAGGTGAATCACGTTCATACATCCTATCTCTTCAGCCACTTCTTTCCGTCTGCATGTGACAATGACTGCACCACCACTATTCCTAGGCAATCCCCCTGACGAGATGGTTTCTTCAGCCAAAAACTTGGCATGCCAGGGCCACACATCATCAAATACGATCAAATAGTTTTCATTTGATAATAGATGCTGAAGAGTGTCCAAGAGCTCGATCACGGTAAGATCATCGTCTATTATTGATTCATTAAGATCATAATCCAGCCCTTCCAAAACCAACTTTAAAAGCTTAGCCCCAATGTCTTGCTCATTCTTTTGAATACCTGATAGGCGAACCCAAATTTTCCTGGAGAACTTTCTGCTCAAAACACTGTCGAAAACCTTTCTTGCAAGCGTGGTTTTCCTTGCATCGCGCACCCCACATATCCCAATTAACTTGAATCCATCTTCTTGAACTTCGTCCTCAATTTTCTGCAAGCATTGGTCAAACCCAATTTCAGACTTGTTGCAGAGGCCAGATTTAACGGTATGCTCAAAAATATTCCAACATCCCTGTTCCATCAATGGGGGCGGAAGGTGAATCTTCTCAGCTCCAAATCTTGTAGCCACTTTCTGCAGCCTGGTTGTCACAATGACAGTACCATTACAACCTCTGGGAAGCACCCCTGCTGAACTAAAGTCTCTGGCCAAGACGTTGGCATGCCTGAGCCACACATCATCAAACACAATCAAATACCTTTCGTATGATAATAGACACTGAAGGGTCTGCGAAAGCTCCATCATAGTAATATCATCTGCCTTTAATTCATCAATATCATAGTCTAACTCCTTCAACATCAACTTAAAAATCTTAATCCCCATGTCTTTCTCACCCCCCTGAATACCAGATAAGCAAATCCAGATCTTCCTTGAAAACTGGCTGCTCACTTTCTCACTATTGAAAACCTTACTAGCAAGTGTGGATTTTCCTGTGCCACCCATTCCCCATAAGCCTATGATCTTGCATTCAACACCATTCTCATTAGATATATTTTCAAAAAGCATGCTCTCAATCTCTTTAATCTTGTCATCGAACCCAAGAATTTCAGACCCATTGCCTTCCCTAAATTTCAATGGTGAATTTCTAAGAGGACTAGATTGTCCCTCACCATCCACAACCATTTCCTCAAACCTTTTTTTGATGTCATCCAACCTTTTCTTTCTCTTACCCACAAAACGGTGATCCATAGAAAGGATGAAAAGTATCCTGTTTTTCTTGTGTGCTTTCCTTTGGTGTGCAAAGCTCTGGCACTCAACAAGTACATCATTGAGGTCATAAAGCACATCACAGATGCTTGATGCCTGGGATGAACATATTTTGATATTTTTACTCTCCATCACTTGTTTAATTCTTCGAAAATGAGAAGCAAGAGTTAAGTGAAAAAATAATTCAGTCTCTGCTTCTTTCAGAGCATTTAAAGACTTCCTCCAGAGGAACTCTGCCATGTCTGCTGCCATTTCTTACAAGTCTTCACCCTGCAGAAACCCACCCTTTTCAACGTGTCATTCTTTTGTCGGTGAAAATGAAGCAAGGCCTAGAGTCAGCTATGCAATTGAACCCTCAAATCTTTTATTTGCATGCAACTTCATTCCAGTTGATAACATACTGTTAATTCTGTCAACGATTTTTAAACATGTCAACCACAAATACAATGATATGACAGTGAAAAATGAAAAAATATGGCATGACAAAACACAGGTGCCTAGGTAAATCCTCTATGAACTGAAAAACACTTCAAAAAATTTTTAGTTTTTTTTTGGAAAACCAAAATTAGCATGAGATTACCAAAAATCTAATTATATACATATATATATATGCAGACACCACTCTCATGGGGCTCCCCTTGAATGAAATAAGCCATTGTGGCCATAATCCAGTCACCTGGATGTTGCGCATAACAGCCTCTTCATATGTTGCTCATGAACCATCCACTCATCTAAATGGTGCACAAAACAATTTTGTTGACAATTGCGCTCCCGAGAGAAGAGAGACAAAAGGAAAAGGAAAGAAAATGGTCCGGTTACTTATTTTTTGATTGGGATTTAAACTTGTTCTCCAAAGCGTTCACGTTAGTGTGTTGAAAAATAAAAACGGAAATTCCATTTAAAGACAAGAATAATTCTAGTAGAGTTAATGTCATGGGAATTTCCCGTTGTGAGATCCCTTCACAAGCGAGTTCATAAAGCTAGAACCCTGTAAGTTGTAAGCAGCTGGGTTGCTGTAAAGAAGGAAGTCCAGGATGAACAATGATTTGATAATTACTCAACAATGTATGCCAGCATCAACCGACTAATCCTCAGATTTCCTCTCCAATCCATCTCATTCGCTTTGCTAATCAAACAACTGAATTCTACTGTAACTAATGCAAATCAATCATGCTTTAACAGTTTCTTAAGCCCACAGAACCGACAGAGAGGAAAGGAACTACTAAATCACAACTGCTATAGTTAGTATACATCTAAATGCAGCAATGTTGTCGATAAAATTAAGCAAATTTAGCAGATAATACCTTTTATGGGTTTTGGCACAAGACAAAAGACAAGGTGCTGTTGTGGTTCCATCCAAATGCTTTCAACTTCACGGTCTGGAAAACAGATAAAAAAAAAAAAAAAAAAACAATTTTCTTAACGTCAAATTTTCCCGTTTGCCAAACAGAGAACTTGGGCTGCAATTGAATGGAGGAGGGAGTGAGAAATGTTACTAACCAGACTCGGATTCTCTACTCTTTTACTTATGTAACTTCGTCTTGGTCTTCGTCTTCGTCTTTTCTTTATCCCTTCGTTTTTCTTTTTTATTGTTTCCACTTTCCACTCTAGATTTTTATCTTTCCGACTGTCAGTCTATTTCGAATTCTTTTTTCTATCAACAGGTTTTGATATTTAAAATCATTTTGAATTTTATGAATAGAATTTAATATCTAAAATTAATATAAAAATAAATAAAAAGCCAACTTTTTTTATTTACTATACTAAAAAAAATATTAAAACTAATTTCTCTAAAATATTTATTTATCCATTTTTTATTTTATAAGAGCATGTGAATTTAATTAATTAATTAATTAATTTAAATTAAATATTATAATTAGGTTCGAGAAATAATTTTAAACAGCATATTGAAACTCATTTTAATAATATTCAAATAAAAAAATCATAAAATAATAAAACTAAAATTCACTTAAGTTAGATTTTAATAAATAAAATCTTTAAAGTAAAATAAAAACAAAAGTTCAAGATAATAATGGTAGTGCTCTCCATAATATAAAGCAAGATTCTGTGTCCCTCTTCTCATCATTTCTTTACTCAACTTGTTTTGACAGTTTAGTTTTTATCTTTTATATATATATATATATATATATATATATATATATATATATATATATATATATATTAACTATAACTAAATGGTACCGGGGAACCACTGTTCCCCACTCCTAAATTATTATGGATTACAACAATAATCCATAGTGTATTCTTTTTTTTTTTTTGCACTTTTCCTTTTTTTTTTTCCAACTTTCCTCTTTTTTTTTTCCAAAAATATCTTTGTTAATTTTACTTTTTAAATATTGAACTGATTAAAAATTATTATTTGTAATTTTTTTAAAAAAAATATTATAGATTGCTACAATGTTTTTCCATATAGATTTTCTATTTTATTTTTTTATGTTTTAAAATTATTTTTATTAATTTTATTTTCAAAATCATTTTTCCTCACACCAAAATGCATTGTGATAATATCTAAATGGTGTAGGGGAATCAATGTTCCCCACACCTAAATCAATGTGGATTACAATAGTAATCCACGGTGCATTCCTTTTGTTATCTTTTTCCTTCTTTTTTTTTGCACTTTTCCTTTTTTTTTTTCCAACTTTCTCTCTCTTTTTTTTTTCAAAATTACTTTTTTTTTCCAACTTTTCTCTTTTTCTTTTTTTTTTCCTTTTATTTTTATCCAAAAGTATCTTTGTTAATTTTACTTTTTAAATATTGAGCTGATTAAAATTTTTTATTTGTAATTTTTTTTTCTTTAAAATATTATAGATTGCTACGGTGTTTTTCCATATAGTTTTTCTATTTTATTTTTTTATTTTTTAAAATTATATTTGTCAATTTTATTTTTTTAAATCACTGTTTTCCACACTAAAATGTATTGTGGATTACAACAATAATCCACAGTGCATTCCTCTTTTTTTTTTTTTTTTTTTGCATTTTTTCAATTTTTTTCCAATTTTCGTTTTTTTTTTCTTTTTTTTTATAACAATATCTAATTCCCCAGACCTAAATCACAATGCATTCCTTTTCTTCTTTTTTTTTTTTGCACTTTTTTTTTTGTTTCCAACTTTCTCTCTTGTTTTTGGTTTTTTTTTTTTTCCTTTTTCTTTCCAAAATTACTTTTTTTTTCAACTTTCCTCTTTTTCTTTTTCTTTTTCTTTTTTTTTTCAAAAGTATCTTTGTTAATTTTACTTTTTAAATATTGAGCTGATTAAAAATTTTGATTTGTAATTTTTTTCCTTTAAAATATTATGGATTGCTACGGTGTTTTTCCATATAGTTTTTCTATTTTATTTTTTTATGTTTTAAAATTATATTTATTAATTTTATTTTTTAAAATCACTGGTTCCCCACCAAAATGCATTGTGAATTACAGCAATAATCCACGGTGCATTCCTCTCTCTCTCTCTCTTTTTTTTTTAACTTTTCCTCTTTTTTTTCCTTTTTTTTCATAACAATATCTAAATGGTGTGGGGGGATCACTGTTCCCCCACACCTAAATCACTGAGGATTATAACACTAATCCACAGTGCATTTCTTTTTTTTTTTTTTTTTTTTTTCAGTTTTCCATTTTTTCTTACAACTTTCTCTTTTTTATTCTTTTTTTTTTTCAACTTTCCTCTCTTTTTTTCCTTTTTTTTTCAAAAGTATTTTTGTTAATTTTATTTTTTAAAAATATTATGAATTGCTACGGTGTTTTTTCATATAGTTTTTCTATTTTATTTTTTTATGTTTTAAAATTATATTTATCAATTTTATTTTTTAAAATCATTGTTTCCCCACACCAAAATGCATTGTGGATTACAACAATAATCCACAGTGCATTCCTCTCTTTTTGTTTTTTTGCACTTTTTCATTTTATTTTTCCAACTTTTCCCTTTTTTTCTATTTTTTTTCAAAATTACTATTTCTTTTTCTTTTTTTCCAACTTTCCTCTTTTTTTTTTTCATTTATTTTATTTTATTTTTTCAAAATTATCTTTGTTGATTTTACTTTTTAAATATTGAGCTGGTTAAAAATTTTACTTTATAAAATTTTCCTTTTAAAATACTATGGATTGCTACGATGTTTTCCCATGTAGTTTCTCTATTTTATTTATTTATTATTTTTTAAAATTATATTTGTTGATTTTTTTTTATTTTTTATATTGAGTTGATTGAGAATTTAGTTTTGTAATTTTTTTTCTTTAAAACAGTATTGATTGCTACAGTGTTTTTCCGCATAGTTTTTTTTCTTTTGCTTTTCTATGATTTTCTTTGAAATTATATTTTTTGATTTTATTTTTTAATATTATGTTGGTTAAAAATTACAGTTGCAATATATGAGCAACGCATTGTAACTTTCCTTGCAAAATATTGTGGCTTGCTACAGTATTTTTTCTTACATGATTTTTTTTCTTGTTTTGTTATGTTTTTCTCTAAAATTATCTTTGTCAATTTTTTTTTTTTAAAATATTAAGTTGGTTAAGAATTGCAATTACAAGTGAATACAAGTTTTTCCTCACAAAACACTATGGATTGATACAGTTTTTCCTCACATGGTTTTTTTTTTTTTCCAGTTTCTTTTATGTTTTCTTTTTTTGTAATATTTTTTTCTAAAATTATCTTCGTCAATTTTTTTTTTTTAAATAGAGTTTGTTATAATTTAACTTTGTAATAAAGCTTAATCATGTAGGAAAAGCACTATAGATTTCCTCACAAAACATTATTGAGAATTACAATTACAAGTCATTACAAATAAGGCTAAATCATGTGAGGGAAGCAATGTAGCTTTCATCACAAAACACCGTGAATTGCTACAGTGTTTCTAACATATTTTTCTAATTAAGAAAGATACCAAAATATTAATATAATTTCTAAATAATAGGCTAATGTTATTTTTCCATTATATGCCTATTCATGTGTCATACCAAATTTTAAACAATATAAAATAAATTTTGTGAACCACTCCTAACGTATATATAATATATTGTTTTAGAGGAAAACCTATATAGTATCTTATTGACCCTTCATTTTACTATAAAAATAGGTAAAACAAAATCCAATATTTAAAATACAAAAAAATTACATCCGAATTTAATCAATTATTAAATAAGATCCTTACTTTTATATATATAATAATAATAATAATAATGCCTATATTTTTCATTTCTAATCACTTAGACATTAGTTATTTTTTTTTATAGAGAACTCTTGGTTATGCTATTTTCTGGGGCTGAGCATTTTCGGGTCGGTTCGATTTTGGATCAAAATAAATAATCAAACCAAAATTATTTTTTTAAGTTTTTTAAACAAACCAAACCAAAAACCAATTGAAACCGATGAGTTTTGATTTAGTTTGGTTTGATTTTTTTTAAACTTTCCAAATCAATTCAAATTGAAATTATTTTGCAATGCTAAATAAAACCCAATTTCTAATTATTGTCCTTACAAGACCAACATCAAGGAATTTTCCGCATTTCATTTTACAGAGAATCTAAGCTAACTAAGCTAAACTTAGAGCAATAAATGCACCCTATATAGTATCTTAGCCTATTTTATATGAGTCATGCCACAATACTCAACTTTAATCATAAATCGTGCTACAACATTCTATTTTTTACTACTCCAAATAACAAGATTACCTCCTATAAAAATAAAGTATCTAGATGTGGACCTATGATTAGAGGAAGACCCTGTCCAATCAACATTTGTATACCTTTCAATATTCAGATATCCATGTTTGTGAAATATAAGACCTAGATTAAAAGTTGTTATAAGATAACTCAATATTCATTTGATTGCTTCCTTATGTTCTTCATTAAAAGAGTGTGCAAATTGACTTACAAGGCCAACAACATGGGTGATGTCAGGCCGGGTGCGAGATAAATGAATAAGCTTCCCAACTAATCTCAGGTATTGGTCTTTAATGGTTGATATTTGACCAGGATAAACTTGTAAGTGATGATTCTCAATAATAGATGTGGTGGATGGCTTACAATCCAACATACATGTTCTAATCAACAAATCAAGTACATATTTTTATCAAAAAAGAAATATAGCTTCATTAGAACGAGACTTCATGTCCTAGCAAATATTTGAGACTTCCCAAGTCTTTCATCTTAAACTCAAATGCTAGATGGTCTTGTAGTATTTGGGTCTTCTTAGTATAATTTCCTATAACAACCATATAATCAACATAAATAATTAGTAATATTACATGATAATTGTGCTTTTTGATGAACAAGGTGGGATCCAAGTTACTATGATGATATCCAAACCACTTCATAGTATTAGTAAATCTTCCAAACCAAACTCAAGATAATTGTTTCAATTTATACAATTACTTTATATAGTCGATATATATTACCACGACCATCATCAAATCATTTGTATGTCCACCGCCCATAGGCCACTTTGAATGGCTTGCTATGCCATTTGGATTAAAAAATGCCCCTGCTATATTTCAAGAGAGAATGGATAAGCTTATTAAGCAGCATATCAAATACGCTGTCGTCTATATCGATGAATTTCATGTTAAGAAGATTCTCCAAATGTTCCGAGAAAACAGAATTATTATTTCTAAAAAGAAAATAGAGATAGCCAAAAGGAATATTTCCTTCCATGGTGGAGAAATAGGAAACGGGACTACAATGCTACAACCCTATATAGCCCAGAAAATCTTAGAGTTTCCTGACAAGCTTGAAACTGTAGAACAAATTCAGCAGTTTTGTGGCCCCGCAAAGTATGCAAGGCCATACTTCAACAAACTAGCCTCATACCTCAAACACATTTATCAGAAAACTGGTAAAAATGGTCAAAAGAAATTCGATGACCAAGATGTGAAAGCAGATGCAGACTATTAAGGCTGAGTTTAACCTGTTTTTTGATAAATTTAAAATTTTTTTTTTGTTAAAATTGAATGTGGTTTGTACCTTTTGGATTGTTTTGATGTGCTGATATCAAAAATAATTTTTAAAAAATAAAAAAACATTATTGACATGCTTTTCGGTACGAAAAGCTATTTGAAAAGCAACAGCTACTATACTCCCAAACACCCTCTAAATCCGTGGTAAAAACTTTACCAGCACTATTTGTTTTCATGCAATAAAATAGATGGATCCGAAGACGGATGGGGGCAGCTTTGTTTGCTAAGCCAAATAAATATTGTCTGTTTGTTTCTGTAATTTAAAAGTATTTTTAAAAAAAATTTAATTTTTTTTTATTTTTTTATTAATTTTAAATTAATATACTTTTCATGTTTTCAAATTATTTTAATGTATTAATATTAAAAATAATTTTTAAAATATAAAAAAATTAATATATATTTTAACACAAAAAATATTTAATTTAAAAGTAAATAAAAAAATAAAAAAAATTAAATTTTTTTAAAAATGTATTAAAGTTCACCTTTAATATCCAGACACGTGGATATAAGGTACAGATATATCCAAGGAAAAGAGAATGGCATGGCAGATGCTTTATCTCGCTATATAAAGAAGCCACTCTCACCTCTCAGTACTCACACCTTCTAAGCCAAACTCTCTCATTACACTCTTCTAAGCCAAACTCTCACACTATGAAGACTGCTTCATCTCTCCCGAGACAAATCACTCATGTGTAGACAATATATCGAGCATTGTTCGATAAAATAGATCCTAATGGATAATTCTATCTCTATTCTTCGCAATAAGAGAAACAGAGACATGCAATCCCAACAGGGACTGTTCCCTGTCAAAAGACAAGTGCCAAAACGGCAACTTCTAACTACAGTTAGAGGACGAGGACGAGGACGAGGACGAGGTAACCCTTGCTTCGGTACAAGATCATCTACAGATGAGAAACAATACACGTTCCAAGCCACAGAGAAAATCTCGCTTGGCGATGTCGAATTCTTCGATAATCGAAGAACAGATATGCAATCCCAACAGGGACTGCTCACTATCAAAAGACAAGTGCCAAAACGGCAACCTCTAACTACAGTTAGAGGACGAGGAAGAGGTATTGCACCTTACTTCGGTCAAAGATCCTCAACAGATGAGGAACAATACACGTATGAGGGTCCTCCTCCTACAGAAGCCGGCAGTTCATCAGCAACATGCCAAAATTGCAAGACTTACAGAAGTCAGATTGCACAACTTATTGATCAAATCAATAAGAAAGATGAGCAGATACAATCTCTCTACGAGCAGATAATGACGCTCGAAGCATAAGTGAATACACTTAAAACATCCCCACAGGTGTTGCAGCAGCAGCAGCAGCATAAACCTCTCCTAAGTCAAGGAAGAAAGTCCGATCAAAACAGATCGAATTCTCGCTCTTAAAGATTGAGCAACAGACGACCGATCTGACAAAAGCTTGAAGAACAAGGACGAGAGCTTGAAGAACAAAGCCCCAGCTAGGCCCCACAACACAGTAGGGTCAAAAATGTAGTTTACTATCTAGGGACAGCTGTAAATAAGGCTGTCCCACCACTTTGTTTTCTTTTTCTTGTCTTAATTATTATGTTTCTTAGCAGCTAAGAGAAGCAAGCGGAAAGTTAAAGATCGTCGATGGGGTCCAATGAGCACCCGAATCTTTACTTTACCACTTTGCTTGACTCTTATGGGTTTTTTCCTTGATAAAACCCCTTTATGTCTATCGAATGCCTTTTACTTTATTGTTTTTTGTCATAATTTTCTATAATTTATATTTTTATGAAAATTTTCTCTTTGTCGATGCAGGTCGAGCTTTCCACTCTGATATCTTTCTTATCATTGCTCTCAAAGACCGGCAGGAAAAGTAAGAATAAACAATAACTCTTTTTTTTTTTTATATCAAATAATAAGAAGGAATTACAACACTATCAACGTCTAACAATTAACTAACTGATCCACGACCCTGCAACTCTCTAAAATAGTGCAGTCATCACTTGTTTCTATAACATAATCACTATTTATTACAGTCATCATCTATTTATACAACATGATCACCACAGAGTTTATTTTTCAATGGTTATGATTATTTTTTAAATAATATTTTATATTAAAATACATGTTAATACTTTTTTTTATTTTTTTAAAATTATTTTTAACATCATCAAATTAAAATAATTTAAAAATATATTAATTTAAAGTTAATAAAAAATTTAAAATATTTTAAAAATATAAAAATAAACAATGAATACACTTGCCTAGCATCTACGCTCGCTTAGTATCTACGCGGTTCCACCGCCTTGGAACTAGTATAGAGGTAGCTCTCTCTCGTTCCTTGAAGCAGAGCTCTCGAATACATCAATGAAGTACTCCCCTAGACAGAAATATTGTAAGAAGATCTTAGCAATAAAAGATTGAAAGTTTCAATACCTCTTCGTGTTTAGTTTTCTTTTAGCTTTAGAGCGTGTTTGTTATTGTATTTTGATTTTTTTAATTAAGTTTTTAATTTTAAATTAATATGTTTTTGATGTTGTTTTTTTAAATAATTTTAAAAAAATAAAAATATATTATTCATATATTTTTTTAAATAAAAAATACTTTACAAAACAATTATAACTATACTCTTAAATTTTCAAGAAAAAAAGGGATTCTAAGATTATCTTAGAAACATATTATGAAGTAGATATATCATTAGAATAATGGTAATGCTCTCCATGATATAAAGCAAGATTCTGTGTCCCTCTTCTCCTCAATTCGTTACACAACTTGTTTTGACAGTTTAATGCATCATATATATATATATATATATATGAACAAACTATTCATTTTTTAAGTTAACTTAACTTTGTATTTAATGATTTCCATGATTAACCGGGACAGAATTAGAGGAGACAAGTAGGATCTGGTCCTTGTAAAATATTTTATTATTATTTAGTATTTAAATATGAATTAGTATAATATTTATTTTATTTTAAATAAATAAGTTTTTTTAATAATATATCTTATTTTATTAATTTTAGCCTTTTCTATCAAATACTACCAACTCCACCCCTAATTATTGAGCTTTCTAAAAACATTTATTAAATTTTGTTTTGGACTTTTTTATTTTGTAAAATTCATATTATTTATTTTTTATATTTTTCTTATTTTTCAAGTGAATCTACTTTTAAAATCACATTCGTATACATTCATAATTATATATAAAAACACAAACTCTTTTTGAATATTGTATTCGACAAATATATATGGTCTTACTTGGGAAAAAAAAATATACATGTTATCAAAATAAATAACTAAATCAAAATTATTTTTTTCAAGTTTTTTAACTGAACCAAACCAAACCAAAAACCAATTCAAACAGATGAGTTTTTATTCAGTTTAGTTTGATTTTTTTACTTTTTAAACCAAAATTATTTTGCAACACTGGATAAAATCCGATTTCCAATTATTGTCCTCACAAGACCAACATCAAGGAATTTTTCGCATTTTATTTTAGAGAGGATCTAAGCTAACTAAGCTAAACTTAGAGCAATAAATACAACCTATATAGTATCTTAGCTTATTTTATAGAGCAATAAATACAACCATAATAATTCACAAATAATATGAGTCATGCCACAAACTTAACTTTAGTCATAAATCATGCAGCAACATTTTGTTCTTACTACTCCAAGTAACAAGATTACCTCCTATGAAAGTAAAGTATCTAGATGTAGACCAATGATTAGAGGAAGACCATGCCTAATCAACATCCGTATACCTTTCAATATTCAGATGGTCATGTTTGTGAAATATAAGACCTCGACCAAAAGTTGTTATGAGATAACTCAATATTCATTTGATTGCTTCTTTATGTTCTTCATTAATAGAGTGTGTAAATTGACTTACAAGGCCAACAACATAAGCGATTTCAGGCCAGGTGTGAGATAAATGAATAAGCTTCCCAACTAATATCAGGCATTGGTCTTTAATGGTTGGTATTTGATCATCATAAACTTGTAAGTGATGATTTTCAACATAGATGTAGTGAATAACTTATAATCCAACATACATGTTTCAATCAACAAATCAAGTATATATTTTTGTTGAGAAAGAAATATACCTTCCTTAGAACGAGTAACTTCAATGCCTAGCAAATACTTGAGACTTATATTGAGGACAATATTAATGATAAGTGGTGGCAATATTAAGAGCAATAACAGTAACAATAGAAGATTGAGGATAAGTGGCAACAATATTAAGAGTAGTAGCATTATATTGAGGACAAGTGGCAGCCTTTGCTTTTGTGATAGTAGATTTTATTTATCTAGTAAGATAATGCAAAATGGTCGTTCATGTTCTATAAAATATGCATCAGAAAGAGGGGAAACATGCTCATTAGACTGAAAATATAAATCAGATTCCATAAATGTAACATCTTTGGTAATAATAATTGCTTTTCTGATGAGACGTAAAACCAAGAAAGACAATAAATAACACAAGGATCTGACTTACTACATTGTGTCTTATGAATATAAACATATTCTACACACCTAAAGATCCGTAGGGTGAGAGTTAGGATTGCAGGAATAGAGACATAATGAGTTAAGGTTTCCATGGAAGTCTTGAAATCTAAGACTTGAGAAGGGATTCGGTTCAAGAGGTACATAACATATGTAACAACTCCGAAACAAAACAATTGTAGAGTTAAGGCACTAAGGAGAAGAGCTGGGGTAGTTTCTAAAATATGTCTATTTTGGCATTTTGCAATACCATTTTGTTCTGGTGTTTGTGAACATGTAGTTTTATGTAACATCTCATGTTCCTGAAAGAAAATAAATAGGGCAGTGTTGACAAATTTACTAACATTATTAGAATGAAAAATCTTAATGGAGGATTTTAAATTGAGTGTGAATCATTTGATAAAACACATGAAATATGTGACCAGTATCACTCTTATTTTTCAGTATATATAAACAAGTCATACATTTATAATCATTAACAAACATAACAAACCATTGAATTCCATTATGATTTTTGACAAGGGAAGGACCCCAAATATCAAAATAAATAATAGTAAATGAAGTATCATTTTTATAGAAACTTAAAGGATATAAGACACTTGATGACTCTTAGCCAAGATATAGACTTTATATTTGAACTTAGATACATGGACATCTTGAAACAAATATGGAAGCAAAAAACATAAATAACCAAAGAAGACACGTCTAAGTTAGCGATGCCACAACCAAATATCTTGAATTGTATCATGTTTTACACCAGACACATGATGAACCCAACTTGATCCCCTATTCTCGACATAGCAGAGGCCTCCCTTATTAGTACCACGCCCAATGATAACCCTCGTCTGGATGTCCTATAGCAAGTAGAATTTAGGAAACATCATAACAACACAGTTTAGTTGCTTGGTAAGCTGACTAATGAATAATAGATTATTTGATAAAGAGAGAACAAATAAAGTATGATGCAAAGAGATAAAGGATGTAAGATCAAAAGAACCAGCCTCGATCACATTAATTTGATCATCAATGGCAGTGACTACACACTCACGATAAGGTGGGTTCTTAGTATGAAACAACTTGTCATTTGTCAATCGATGGAACTAGAATCAAATTATCCAACCAGTGTCATGAGTGTAAGATGGAAGAAAAGCCTTGTATGGTTGAGTAGAATCAACTGAAGAGTCTACCGATGGAGAACAAAGAGAGAGAGAGAGAGGGGGGGGTAACAAATTTAAGCCATGGTCAATGCTGGAAAGGGCCATAGATGAGCTAGTAGCTACGAAGGCAACCACACCATGTAGAGAGTTTGATTTGAAACTAGAGGTGGATATGTAAGTTGTACATGCAGTCTTAATTTGCTTGTAACGATCCAAATACCATTCAGGGAAGCCATTTTTTTTATATATAAAAAAAAACAGGTCTTCTGTATGTCAGCTCTTTTTGTAATACGAACAAATCAAGCCATCTTTATTTGTTGATCAAGAAGAAGATGCCTTGGATATCATGGCAACAATAGAGTCCAGAAGTGAGCCAAGTGAAGAATAACCACCAAGCATTATGGTTTCACGCTAAGCCTCACGATGAATATAAATTACAAATGCATCGTAAATTCTTAGTAGAGGTCTAGTCTGTAAAAAAATCAATCCAAACTTTATCAAAAACATCATTTAAACTCGCAAGAAAATCATAAATACGATCTTTTACAATCTCTTCGTGACAAAGCTCAAACATCGTCTGATCACTTGGATTTGATAAAATTTTCCACCTTTTTGGTTGTGCCTTTGGGCTCACCCCTGTCTTTGCCCTTCCTTTTTGGTTTGCTACGCCCGAAGCCCCACTTCATACCAGTTTAGCTCTTTAACCCTTGATTCGTGTCGAAAACGATTGAACTCATTATCTCTGGGGTGAAATCACCTGCAGGACTCACTCACCTGTTTAGGCACTTCTCTTCGTCTACCCTTGACCTTTGGGTTCTCAAACCTAGCCTAGCCACCGCCTTCTGTTATCTTACCTTTCAATGTTAGCTTTCGAAGCAGAACGAGAAGGGGCTTGTTTGGGAAACTGCAGCAGTGATTAGGAAAATAAAAAAACATGAGATCTTGATCATATACCATTTTAATGGGATGATGTTGATCAAGTTCCTGGCAAAGATGTTTCATGTCAACAAAATATGATGGAATTCGTCTAGCTTGCTTGACAACACAACTCTTTTGTTTTTATAATTGACTATGGTAAATATGAGATGATAATCAAATTATTAGACTATGGTAAATATTTGAATAACTTAAGGGATCTAAATATTTAGTGAAAATGACATACCTTGTCTTTATATTATATAATGGGGCCGGTGAGTTTAAAATTTGTCATTATAACTCTAATTGAGCCAATTTTATCCTTACAAAATTATTGAGTTTTCAATCCATCATTGTCTCAACTTTTTTCTTCTAAATTAACATAATCACCAATGCACATGACTTAATATTATATGCATAACTAATTTAATTAATTTTTATGGAAAAATTTAATATGAGGATATTTTAAAAATCCAATCATTTTATAAGGATATAATTGACTCAATTTAAGAGCATATTAAAATTATAGACTGAGTCATTATCCCTAAAATTGATTTTACCTTTATCTTTTTTTTTTTAAATAAACATTATACATCTTAAATGAAAGTTATAGTATATATTATTTTTTTTGTTTTTAACCAAAAAACATCAGCAATAAGTATATTAAAAAAACTTGCATAGGAATGTTATAGATAAACTCTTCCCCTTTTAATATTAATTAATAAGTTATATGTTCTTCAGGATATCTTATGTTTCAAAAAAAAAAATTACACAAAAAAATTGCAATTAACAAGTAGATGGTCCATAATTTTATATTGTGGAGTCTTGATCTCTTGGACTTTACAGATTAGAGTGCAATTTACAAAATAAAAGGAAATTATTATCAATTTTATATTAGCTATAGTTTTGAAACCCAGCTCGGCTTGGCGAGTTGACCTGGGACCTAGTCAATCCGAGATTGAAACTGGGTAAGGTTTAAGAAAAAACAGGAAAAAGAAAAATCTGGTGTGACCCGACGGGTTGACTCGGCAAGATCCGGTAAAAAACTCGGTTGCAACCTGTTAACTTTTTTTTTTTTACTAAAATGATGTCATTTTGATTTTTTAAAATTTTTTTTGACTTGAACAACCCGATCAAAGCCCAAAACCCAGGCCTTAGACCGAGTCTAAAAACTATGATATTAGGAGAGTTGACAAAAAAAAAAATAAAGAAAAACTGTATTATATGTTATTTATATCACTTTTTTGTTAATTTTTTTTAATGGAAACTGATACAATAAGTGAATTTTTTTTTTTTTAGAAAGGTTCGAAGGTTGATTGAGGGAAAACCACACTTTTACAAAAACAAATTAGTAAATTATAAATTGATCCCTTTAATTTTGAAAAATTAAAAAAATTAATTCCCTTTATTTTTAAAAAAGTAATTATTTAGTCTTTTTTATTCATTTTATGTTCTTTTCCAATTCATTTTATTTTTTATTTTAAAAGATACAGAAAGAAAAACTAAATAGCTATTGTGAAGATATTAATGAGAAAGAAGTCCTTTTTAGAATAAAATAATATTAAATTAAATATGCTCATAATTAGTCAAGGGGGTTAAATAATTTGTTTTTTTTTAAAAGACATTTTTTTAAAAAATAAAGCAATATTAAATTAAATGTAATCAATATTAGTTAAGGGGCCAAATAATTAGTTTTTAAAACAAAAAAATAATTAATTCATTATTTGAAATGAAATAGATTAATTTATGATTTACACAACTAACAATTATACACCTAAAACTTTAGAGGAAAAAGGAAAAAAAAAACCCCAATTTAATTTATACGGCTCCACATATATATATAAAAGATGGATCCAACATTCACCGCGTGGGACCGACGTGTTGTGGGTCACGCGTTACCGACTTGTTTTTCTTAGCTTAGTGGGTTATAGACAACTCAGCTCAAAAAAATCATATGTTTACCATTTTTAGTTTTTGTTTTGCCTTCAAAAATTAATTTTAAATTTTTTTGTTCTTTTTTTAATTTAAATTTTTTTTATTATACTATATTAAAAATAAATTTAAAAAAAAAAAATAAATTATTTTAATATATTTTTTAAAAAATTACTTTTAAAAAAATCAGCACAGCTATAAAAAGAAAACAAATCTTGAAAAAGAAAAAAAAAAGAAAAAAAAAGGGAGAAATCACAGTTCCCAAGTCGAAACTCTATAAGTAGATAGAGAGATTGAGAGACCTTAATCGTATTTTAGACAGAAGCAAGGCCAGCCAAAATCTTTAACCGTCTCTCTTCATCATCCATCAGGTTGTCTTGAAAGTAGTAACTTCCAGAAAAAGAAACTAAGGTACAAATTCTTTCATGTTTCTGATCATTTTGATTTGATCTGATAAATAATATTCATCCAATATCAGTTGGGGGATCTTCTAGCTCATACCTTTGTACCCTTTTGTTTTCTTGATAACTTAATCAACATATTCTCTTATATTTTTAGGGGGTTTCCTAGATTTCATCTGGCTCTCATCTGTTTCTTGATTTGTTGGGTTGACAACGTTCTCTTCTTGCCATCTTGTTTTTGTGATATTCATTTCGTGTTTTTGGAGAGGGAGTAATCTTTATGGGGTCAATATCTGTCTTAGGTGATTGAGTAGCTGTCGGTATGTTCTCTTGTTTTGATGATGGGTTTTTTTGTTCATTTGTAGAGTAATGTTTTTCTTTAGCTAATCATGCCTGCAAATCCTTCCAGATGGGAGAATAATATGTTGATTTTTTTTTATCTATACAATGATATTTGGAATCTTTCGGTGGTGTCTGCATGTGTTTTTGTCTTTTGTAAAAGACACTTGTACAAACCATCCAAGGCATTATTTTAGATCATACATAAAATAAAATATTTTTCTGTATAAAAAATCTGTTCATTTTGAAGCTGTTAAATGAAAGCAAATTGAGGCGTTAATAATATTGGGAATCGTTTGTGGGGTAGCGGAATGATGTAAGGATTTTGCTATGAAAATAGAAAAAACAGAAATGCAATTATGAAAATGCTGAAGCTTTAAGAAAAGATTATTTATTGCTGTAACGATATGTTGTATAAGTTTCTCGGTCTTTATACCGCTTGGAGCTTGCAAGAATTTGAAAAAGACGAGCATTTATAACAATTTATTTTGATGGGGATGTTAAAATCTATGTATCTACCTAGTCTTAGATCTTGTGCTCAACGGGCTGCTGCGCAATCATGTGTCGCCCAGGCATTTATCGATGTTCTAGTTTGATGATCACTCCATGTGGTTTGGACTTTGGATAATTCATATCGAGATTTTCTTATAGGTTATTTGTTACAATTAGTACTTTGATTCCTAAATGGTCTGCTACTTTCTTCAGGAAATTTGACCTTCAGCAAGAAAAGGTTTGCATTTCAATTTCAAATTTTCAGAAAGAATTCTGAGATGGAAGATACGTCTGAATCTGTTGCTTCTGCTGCTGAAGTGCACGAAAAGGTTGTAAAGGAGGAAATCCATCTGAAAGTCAAGAGTAAGGATAAAGAACCAAATGACGAGAAGGGAGAGAAGGCTGTGGTGGAAGTTGAATCGAAGACTAAATCGGTAGAAAAGGAGAAGCATAAAGAGAAAGTTGAGGAGAAATCAGAGAAAAAGGAGAAACATAAGAAGAAGAAGGATGTAGATGAGGAGAAGGAGAAGAAAACGAAAGAGAAGGACAAGAAGAAGAAAGGAAAGGAGGGTGAGGATAGTGTATGTGAAGGGTCAGAGGTGGACAAAGAAGCCGGAGAAGCTAAGAAAAAGGAAGAGAAAAAGAATAATAAAGACAAGGAAAAAGAGGACAACAAGAAGAAGAAAGATGATGAGGTTTCAGGGGATAACCAGGAGGATAGGAAAGTGGAGAAAGAAGAGAAAGGGAAAGAAGAGAAGAAGAAGAAAAAGAAAGATCATGAGGTTTCAGGGGATGAACAGGAGGATAAGAAAGAGGGAAAAAAGAAAGATAAAAAGGAGAAGAAGAAAGGCAAGGATAAAGATTCCAAGGATACAAAAAAAGTGGTTGAGGAGTGCAAAGACAGAGGTTTGAGTGCTGAGGCAGAGGAGGAGGAGGAGAAAGAAAAAAAAGAGAAGAAAGGAAAAGAAAAGAAGGTCAAAGATAAAGAGAAGAAGGTTGATGAAGAATATGAGGAAGAAACAGAAAAAGACAAGGGAGTTACAGGGGGGGAACTGAAGAAGGCAAAGAAGAAAGATAAGAAGAAAGATAAAGAGAAAAAAGAGAAGGGCACAGATGAAATTGAGGAGGAGGAAGATGATGAAGATGAAGGGAAAGAAGAAAACAAGAAGAAAAAGAAGAAAGGCAAGGATAAAGATTCCAAGGATACAAAAAAAGTGGCTGAGGAGTGCAAAGACAGAGGTTTGAGTGCTGAGGCAGAGGAGGAGGAGGAGAAAGAAAAGAAAGAGAAGAAAGGAAAAGAAAAGAAGGTCAAAGATAAAGAGAAGAAGGTTGATGAAGAATCTGAGGAAGAAACAGAAAAAGACAAGGGAGTTAAAGGGGGGGAACTGAAGGCAAAGAAGAAAGATAAGAAGAAAGATAAGGAGAAAAAAAGAAGGGCAAAGATGAAATTGAGGAGGAAGAAGATGATGAAGATGAAGGGAAAGAAGAAAACAAGAAGAAAAAGAACAAAGCTAAGGAGATGAAAGAGAAGAAGCACAAGGATGAAGCAGACGATGAAATAAAATATGGAGATGAAGAGAAGAAGAAGAAGAAAGAGAAAAAGGATAAGGAAGAGAAAATGCCGAAGGAACGTAAGGATGAAGCTACTCAGTCAAAGTGCGAGGCTGGGGTTACCACCAGGGAGATTGGAATAAATGATGAGTCACCAGTGGAAGAAGAGAAGAAGCAGAAAGATACGTTAAAAGAAGGTAAGGAGAAAAAGAAAGAGGAGAAGAGTAATAAGAAAAGAAAATCTAGTGAGAAGGGCAAGAGCAAGGGCATTGACAAGCTGAAACAGAAGTTAGAGAAGATCAATGAAAGAATAGAAGCTGCTCTTGAGGAAAAAGAGGGCATTTTGAGGCAGATAAAAGAAGCTGAGAGTGGGAGCAGCTCTGTCCCTGAGAAGGAAAAAGATGCCCCAAAGGCTGATGTGGAATAATCCCATTTGGTGGATCCCTTACACTTGATTATAATATAAATGCAGTTTTGTGCGAGGATGATCCCTTTTCTCATTGTAATCATATGTATTTGTCAATACATCCATGGATTAACGAATAACTTCTTCGATGAATAATAACTTCTTTGATGAATAAAACTTCTACACAGTTTTGCTTTTGTTCAATTGCCTCCAATTTCTCTGATTTCACTCTTCATTTAAAGGTGCCTTCATGTTGCATTTCCTCGTTCAGTAGAATCCATCCCTGTATGTCCACTCTATTGTTGTTTCACATGATACAGCATTTGGATCCTCCATTGAAGCTATTGATAGTTTATCCTAGGCGTTTAGCACTTCCTCTTGGTTACATGTTTGGAACAGTGATTTTTTCTTTTAACAGGGCATTGTTCACCTGACCTGCCAATTAGACATGATGCCTAAACATGTTATGGATTGTGCTTGCTGTTTGTTTTGTGAAGTTACTGTACATGATGTCTTCTAGAGTTGTATTGTCATCATCATCACAATTTTTGTAGAATATAGTCCCATGTTCTGTTGCTGTTGGGCAGAGCTGTTGACAGAGATGAGGCATTGAACAAAATCTCACCAGGATGGCGTTTTTGGTTGCTTTTGATCTTTATCACTGGTTATTTAGGCATTCAATGTCTCATTCAGGTTCTGGAGCGTTATATGTCAGGCGGATGAATTTGTGCAAGATGTTGCAGATAGATATGCTTTGTCCTTGTAGCTAGAGGTTATTATCTGTTCTAAAGAATTGCACTCTTGGTAGGCCTTTTAACAGTAATATTTTGACTTCAAAAAGAACAAAAAACGAGACACCAGTGAGGTTGTTTGGCCTAGAATTTGAATTCAAGATGTGTTGCCACAGACTGCGGGTCCGAACCTTCGCCACCACACTAAACTAATTCGGGCAGTATCCACTAATTTTTGGCACATTTTCTTCTACATTTGTGATATTGAAATTGAAAAAATGATGTCCAGATGGTCCTGGTAGGATTAGTGCCGAGGACAAACCCGAATGGGAAGAAGGGATCATAATATTTATCTCCAATATTCACAGGGGAATCAAGAAAACACAAAGGAATGAAAGCATAATCAAGTTTGAATGCATGCCAACGATTGTAATCTAAAATATGACTGTCCACTTTCTTGTTTGTTTGGTGGACAATTTCCACCATGTTCCACACTAAAGTACTACAGTATAGAATTCGTTCAGATAAAACTTCCCTTTTAAATGAATTTATTAAATTAAGTTGAGCAGAACTTAAACATATACATAATGATCTCATGGAGTATAATCAACTCCTAGAACTTGGCTGTCAGCAATATATTTCCTTGCATGGTAGCTCCAAGCCCGATATTGTGAGGAAATATGGTTGCCTTGTAAAAATCGTTCTCTCCATGAACAGCACCAATTCCATGAATCATAGGAATTCCTAATCAGGTCGATACAACACCCGTTTGAAATTCAATCACCATGTCAATCCAAGTCTCTGCAGATGCCTTTCTAGACGGAACACTCCCTCCTTCACTTGACACTCCCTGCAGAAAACGGAAACAGAATTCTTCAGCTTTCCTATACGACTCAATTCTTCAGAAAGTAAATCTGCGACTGATGTTTATCAATGAAGTAGTCCTTCATCACCTGAGCTGATGCAACACTGCGTTCAACGTGAGTCATCTGACCAATTTTCTTCTCTGGTGTCATCAAGTCCTTAATGCTAGAATTTATGGGTTTTGTCGCATTATTATTGATCATGCATTCTGCTTTTGCCAAGGCTGCCCAGATGACAAGAAGTCCCATCAAGAAGATGGGAAATATTCTAGCCATTTTTCTGTTCCTGAAAGGCATTCCAGTTGTGACCAGAGTTACAAATACTCAAACAGAGCATTTCTAGAAAGAAACATGAAAATAATAGAGATAACTCAAGACTTACAGAGAAACAACAGTACATATTCTGTTCTGAGAAAGAGAGAAGTTTGAAAGGGTAAGGGATGGAGGTGACATTTACAAAATTTTCGTCCTACCTATTCTCTTTTACTACTTTTTGCTTCATTTCTTTCATCAATGCTTGCTAGTAGTAGTAAGTGATCAAACTCCAGCAATGTGGACTGCAAAGTCAGTGTTGGTATTTGTTCTTATAAACTATTATATTGTAAGGCTCAATTCGGTCAGTTTAGTTAGTTAATAATTGATTCAAGAAATTAGTGTCGTCGTCATCACAACTTTTGCAGAATTAAGTTCCATGTTCTCTTGCTTCCGGGCAGAGCTAGTGACTGGCGTTGAACAAAATCTCACCAGTGGTTATTTAGGCATTCGATGTCTAGTTCAGGTTTTAAACCGTTTAGTGACAAGCGAATAATATGCACAATACCAGACATTCCATAAGTAGTAGGAGCAGTTAATTGATACATGATAAATCTTGGTAAAAAGCATTGGAATATTATTAAGATGATTTTGAAATACATTAAGAGAGTATCTCAGATACTGTATTATTTTATGAAAGATCGTAATTTAATGTTAAAGGTTATATTAATTCAGATTTTACAGATAATCTTGAAAAAAAAAAATTAACTTCAGTTTATATTTTTAAAATTATAAAAGTAGCTATAAGTTAGGTCTCTATACTATAAACTATTGTAGCTTTATCTATAATAAAAGCTGAATACAAGACAACTAACTAAATAAGAGAAGATTTTTTTTGTATTGTGACTGTCAAAGTGTCTTATATATTGCAATAAATCCAACATTTCATTGAAGAATAAAATACATAGATGTTTAGTATCATTGTGTTCGTGAAGTAGTAAAAGATTAAAGTGTGATATTTTAAAAGATTCACACTAAGAAAAATCTAATAGATATTTTGACTAAACGAGACAATAATAATAAGTTTATATGGTATATATCTTTTTATAGCTTAACAAAAACATAACCATTATGAAAATGGAAAGTATAAAAAGAATAAAAAAATTATAAATGATGAAGTGTTGAAGATATAATTAAAAATTAAAATCTTTAAATAGAAGAATGTAGAGAAGCTACATTGTTAACACGTAGCTGCAATTGTTGACTTGAAAGGCACTAAATGCTTCTATCATAAATGCATTTCGTGCCTAATTTAAAAAATAGAGAGGAAGGCTTGGATGCTCAGCCTATAAATAGATTGCATCCCAAGCTTTTCATGCAACACATAAGAGAAAATACAAGAGAGAAAGAGAAGTAAAGTAAAGAAAAGAAATCCCACCATATTATGAGGAATTTGTGAGAAAATGTATGATGTGTTTATTTTTATTAGTAGAAAGATTCTCAATTATTCTCTTATTTATAAAAAGTATTTGTAATTTTTATATATTTAGTAAAATTTATTTATACTTGCTTGTGAATATAGTTAAATTTAAATGAATCACGTAAATTATCGTGTGTCTAATTTTATATTTTACCATGTTTTTTTTGAGTTATGTATTGTTGTTTTATATACTAGGATCTTAACATTAATAATAGTTGTTCTTTTAATATTTGTTGTATGAAAATAATATTGTATTTATGCCTTATCGATGATTTAACATATGAGATTTTTAGAAAAAAAAAAGAGAGAATAATATTTAATAAAATTGTTATATTTCTTTTATCAAATAATTTAACAATTTTATAGATCATACAGTACGCTTATCGTAGAATCCAAATAATTATCAGTATATAATAAAATCAATTTCTTTTTAATAGAAGCATAAATTTGAAATAAAAGATTACAAATTCAAAGAAATCACAATCAAAATACGATTGGCATGACCACAATTTCAGCCTATATTTTTGAAGCATGACTACTCAATATTCTCATACATTTCCAATTACTAACCAACAAAAAAATTAATGGTCAAAGCATAGTATATACACTCTTCAAATTATCTTCTTATATTGGCCATGAGAATTTGCATAGCATGGCAGGTCGATTGCCACAATCACTCTACCGTGGACGCTGCTTTCTTTTATTTTCAAGACGGCCAAATTGATTTAATTTGCAATTAAATTTTGTAGGTCACAATTGTTTTGAGTATCTTCATAAAACAATATTGAATTATTTTTTTTACCTTTTAGAGTCTTTTGTTATTGGATTTTTTTTTTTCTTTTTATGTATAATATAGCCAAGTTCTTCTTGTAATCATGGGTTCCCATTAGCTAATTTTAGCTGCCGGCATTTCTATCTAATAATCCACTTTATATATATATATATTTATATATATATATTTATATATATTAAAATAATTAATTTAACTACAAAACTTAAGTTTTTAGGTGAGATAAGATATAATTTATATTATTCTTTAATATATCCCTTTAAATAAAAACTATCTAAGCTTGAAATTTATACAAATTTATATTATCTTGTATTTAATTTTTTTTATTAAATTAATAAAAATGATAATATTCAAATTCAAGATCAATTTAATGTAAAAACTTAAATTTTTAGAAGAGATATCAAGATATAATTTAAATTATTATATATTAGAAATAAAAACATATTTATTCAAAATCAAATTGAATGTTTGCTCACACTTTTATGAAATCAGAAATCATGAAACGGTATAGCCTATGCTTAGAAATATGCTCAAGAGATATTTTTTGTGATCTTCTTATTATACTTTTTCTCACACTTTGTTTCTTTTTTAAAAATTATTTTAGTTTATTAAATAGCTGGTTCTATGTGACATTGAAGTTAAATGTGAGCAAAAAAAAATTGAAAAACTAAGAAAACAAAAAAAATTACTGAAAAAACCGATTAGAATATTTAAAAAAAATATTTGGTTCGGATCAGTTTCGGTTTCATAAGCCTGAAACTGAAAAACTTCAACTGAATCAGTTTAGTTAAAAATAAAAAATATAAAATAACCAAATAAAAAAAACCAAACCGAAACTAAGCTCATCATTAAATCCATTAGAATGTCCAAAAAAAGCCTAAAAAACAATGTACTTTTTGGTTTTTAATATAAAATAACCAAACCGAACCGAAATCAGTTGGTTAAAACCAGTTTCAATTTTATTTTTTTGTATTTTAAAAAATTTCAGTTTGATTATTTTTATAGGTAAAAACTAAACCAACTAAAAAATAATTATTTTTAATGAAAATAGCAAACAATTATCCAATAATCCATGCTATGTGTTGGTGGAATTTCAAGTTAGTGTTTTTAACATAAGAAAATAATGCCTTGATATTGTAAACCTATTTTTTTGCATAAAAAAATTCTTAGTTAAGAATTGAAAAGTTTTTGCATATATTATAAAAATACTAAGTGAAATACCTGAAAATTATATCAATACTAAGCAAAGATCAAAACAAAAGGTTAAAAAATAGATGCATATAATCATATCTTTCATCGTAATGTAGGGTGCTCCTTATATTTATCTTAAATTTAATTATATAAGAATAAAAATAAAGTTTCAACACAAATATAAAAATAATTTAAATATTATTGAGAAAAAGTAATTGTTAGTATACTTTTTTATTAATGTATTGTTAGAAGATTCTATTCAATGAGTAGGACCATTAATGAAACAACATGTCTTATTAAAAATGACAAATAAAAAAAAATGACAAATAAAACTAATTCTTATTTATTAAAAATTAAACAGATGCTTGTTAAGGAAATTATAAGATGGTTGTTTAACAAAACATGTATTTGTTAAAAATACTTCTTTCTTGAAAAATGATTGAAGATTATATTCAATAAATTGAGACCACTATATATTTTCTTAGAAATGATAAATAAAATTAAAATAATATACATTGTTTTTACGACATGTCCTTTTTATATTTTTTTATTTAAAAATACATAAATTCACTTTTAAAATATTTTTAAGACAAATTTATTTTTATATTTTTATCTCAATCTTTTCAACTAAATACTTTTATGTTCCAACTGTTTCCATTTCTTTTATCACATAATAATAATAATAATTAAATATTATTTAAAAGATCCATGATTTAAAATTGTATATATATATAGATTCTCGTGAAGAAAATAATCTTTTTCCAGAGATTCCATTTGAGATAGATGAAGACAGTAATTCTTGCTTTGTTGGGGGTGTTTTAAGCAATTGAACTTGGTATAAATGTTCAATCGACAATATCAGCAAATAATAAATGGAAGGGCCTGCAAGGTGACAAACCATATTCTTAAAATACCAAAATTATATACAGTATATGGGATATTTAAGAGATTTAGTATTGTTTGAAAAACGCAATTCATATTTAAAATATATATATTGAATTATTTTGATATACTAGTTTTAAAAATAATTTTAAAAATTTTAAAAATAAATTATTTTAATATATAAAATATTTTTTAAAAAAAATCACAATTATATCTCAACAGCAGGCTGTTATATAAGATCATGTCGACACTGCTGTACCAGCAGCTAGCAGATTTCTTATTGTTTTAGCAGCTTCCAATTATTCAATGGATGGTAATTGGGTTCTTTCTCTTTGGCATCTCGCATGCTTTAATATTACATAATGATTTAGTTTCAAAAAATAAATTTAAGTAATTAGGAAATATATTTTTTTCAAAATGGAAATTTTATTAATTTTAAAACATGAATTCCTTAGGAAGCTTAGAAAAATAAGTTAGTTTTTTTAAAAATAAAACCGGAAGGAACAAGTCACGGGGAGTCGGAGAAGAAACAACGCCCGGTGGTCCCCATTAAAATATAGGAATGAATAAAAAGAGGAATAAATTTCATGAGAAATATTCTAGATATGAAAATGGGAAATTGCATAAAAAGGGACCTCAAATGGGCCGTTCTTGTGGCCCGAGCCCATGGTCTGTGGCCCGTATACCTGGGCCACACATTCTGAGCATGCGGTCCTGGGCATACAGCTTATTAATTAAGCACTACTTTGACCTAAATTAATTATCTAACTTTGGATTACATATGCCAGGAAGAGGATTAGGATTAGGATTAGCAGCCTGGCATTATCACCTACTAAAAACCATCCAATCAACTTACATGATTCGATCAGACAAAGAAGGGAGCCTCCTAAAGAAGTTCAACGCCGGCGATGGCATTCTATCACGGGATATCGGATGCCGGAAAAAATAGAATCCCGATGCCATAGCCACCATCTTGGAGGGTACCATATAGAGGATCATCGCCACCACAAAACACAGCCCCACAAAGATCCCCGTGGCTCGCGGGTCCCTCCAGGTCACCAGTGCTTGCAACCGTTCCCCTTGCGTAGCAAAATCCCCCAACACCGTCTGCACACGTGCCCCGAGCATGCGCAGCTTATCGTACCTTGTGCGCACCATCTCCGGCGGCCTAGAACTGGGCAGGGGATCAAACTCCTCATCAAGTTCATCACGATCAGCAGTATCAGCCAGTGAGAGCTTGGGATCAAAGTGGGGCAATGGCGCCCTTGACCGAAACCTATAATTCCAAACGCCAATCACAAACACGTAAAATGCTAATGTGGGGACAATTAAATCAGGGAACCACACAAGCATGATTAGCAATGCATGCACAAGTATTGTAGACGTTGGATTCTTCCATACACGTGTATCATCGATCCATCGTACGATATCAATCACGCTAGCAATCACGTTGATAATCCTAATCCAATTGGCTCGTATCTTCCTCATACTAAATGCATGTGTGTCCACATCAAGCATGTAAGACACCACCTCTCGTCGCAGCGCTGGCTCGGATCTTGACAAGTGTGTGGCTATTATCTTCACTGCTGTGTTCCTCAGCAATTCTTGCTGGACCACCCCCAGTGGCTTCAGATGATGCATCAACGGCAAGAGGGGCTGTGTGTACACGTGTAAGAAATCCAGTGTTGGAGTTGCACGAACAAATTTTACAGCCACTTCCATCTCTCCCATTTTCTTAACTCCATTATTAGTCAACAAAATCAAGGGAAATCTATTTCTATACACTTTACCCGTCTCCAAGGTAGACAGACGTACCCTGACTTTCCCCATACGAAAATCAGGACGCGTGGCAGTTTTATCACCATCGATCTCGTACACACCCGAGCTATCGAAGACCCCAATAGTCAACACGGTGCATGGGTCGTAAACCTTCCACGTGTACTGCTCGTTCCATTTAGGATCTAAGCTATCACACACAGTTCTGGTCCGGACCCATTTGGGACCGTACTTTGCCACACAATAAGCATCAGTACAGCCCTTACCGTCTACCGTTTTCATCGGTGATAAATTCTTGCACCCGATGATACCCAGCTCAAAAGTCCCCACTGGTTGCTTCCACAGTTGCCTTGCCGTTGGCCGGTAATCGCTGGTCATGTGCGCTGCTTCATCCATAACGTGGTACCCACCATCGAAACATAACCTCAACTGGACCCTACCTCTGTAGCCCGCTTTTTCACTCCTTGGATCTTCCAAGCTGAACCACCTAGACGCCACTTTCCTGTCGTCTACCCGTCTCTCGATAGCTGAAAGTGGGATCCTCACCATCCCGATTGAGACCGGCCCTTTTGGTTGCCGGCTTTCTAATGTGAAAATCAATTGATCACTACATGGCTCCGCTGCAACAAATAATAGGTCCTCGTTCCATGACGGAGTGCCGTTACGGGAGACTGAAGTCTTTGTTTTTTGCACTTGGAAACCTAGTTGGGCTTTGACTTGAACTGCGGTTTCTCTTAACGGCATCAACGGAAAAATGTCCTGGGCTTCTAATACAGTAGCTCTGAGGTACCATAACTTTGGAGACAAGTAGACTTTAGCTCTAGAGTTGATGTTACCGGCTGTGTCGGTCTTCCAAGCATCAGGGAATGAATCATCAGCTTGTGTGCCTACCCACGTTGCAAGCATCAAATCGCTTCTGTAGGCTCCACCTCCTTCCAGCCTGTACCATTGTGGGGCCAGTGGGCTGTCCGGTGGGTCCCGCAATGGGATCTCCGTCACATCGAAGCAAATTCCGCCTAGGAAATTCGCCGCCGCTGCCATCTCGGATGATTTAGGGTCATGTGGGTCCCACACTGAAATCTCAACTATGGAGGAGGAGTCGGGTGCATCGCGGCCAAATGCAAAAGTCTGATCCCACTCGAAGCATGATGTTTTCCTGGCGGGTTTTGATTGTACGCGGCTGTTTGAAACCTCAATCCTTACAACCGGGTTCCCACTGGTTGGTAGGTGCCGAGCCTTCACTACCCGAACAAACAAGTAATGCATCTTTTCAACCAGATCAAACGCTGACCGCTCAATTGAAATACTTTCCTGTGGTTCCAGTGTGTAATTCGAGGTTGGAGCCACTGGCCTTATGATGGGCTGTGGAGCGTTGATTCCTGATACTTTGATTTCGGGAAACGGTCCTGGTGGTGCCGGGCCCCACTTACTGAATGCTGCCTCAAAGACGATACCATCACCGTCTTCTTGAGCAGGCTCATTTACTGCTGCTGAGGAAGGTGACGGGTCCTCCTTGTTTTGACAAACAGGTCCTTGTGGAGGTGGTGATGGTGCCACATCAGATTCTGGTGGTTTATCAACTTGAATAGGTGCTGGTGCATTATCTGAAGGTGGTGGTGGTGATGCCGCTGCTTCAGCTTGAGCTGGTGGTTCCTCATTGGACTTTGCCTCTTCAGCAGGTTGCTCTTTGTTTGACTCTGTCGTTGCCCCTGTTTCTACATCAGATTTCTGAGCTTCAGCTGGTTTTATTGCTTCAGATTCTGCTGGCGCCGCTGCTTCAGCAGTTGGCTGTGGTGGTGAAGACTCCTGGTTCGTGTCCGCTTTCGCTTCCTCTTCCTGTGCTGCTGCTGGTTGTGGTGGTGGTGGTGTAACTTCATCCTGGTAATAGATCCTTAATCCGATCTCACCTTGTGTCCAACTAAACAAGTATTTTTTCTCCAAGGGATAATATATCAAAGCCTCCTCGCCTTTTCTAACAAACTGGCTCGAACTTAATCTAATTCTACCAAGATGGTTGATTCTTCTAGTTGGACCATAATTCTTGTCATGGTAAACATCGAGCTCAAGCATATCCCCAAAAACATTAGATGGCTTACCAACATTGAACTCAAGCGTTTCATTCCATGTTGGGTTCAAGTCACGAATTGCTGATTTCGTCCTCTTTCTTTGCCCATAGAAATCGATCACGACGTATGGACTCGAGCTTCCATGGCCATCTTTTGGTAAGAGGTTCCGGGCATCAACAACTTCAACTATTAGTTTCTGCTTCGTGGCCATTACTTGCGGGGTTGATTTGAAGCAGGAAATCACTAGCTAGCTAGTGATTAATGCGATGGTGAGTTTTCTTTTCTCGATCGTGTGCAATGTTACATAATTGGGGGTAGTGGTGTAGAAATAGTTGGTAAGTTACCGTTTCAAAGTGTGAAAAGAGGAGTGTTTTGGGTTTATAGAGAGGTGATATATAGTGAGAACGAGTGAAGAAATCAAAGAGAGGTGATCTCAAGGATAGTGGGTTCTTGGTTGTGAATGAGGGGACGCAGAAAAAGGAGAGGGAAAAGGAAGAAGGTGGAGATAAGAAAAACTATAAAGGTGCTTAACTTCATGTGCAAGGACATCTTTAAACCAAGACGGTCTCTTCAAAACCAGTTTCAGTAGCTTTGCTTTACTTGTTTACGGTGATCCTTTTCCTTTCACATTCAAGATTCCTTCCTTTACCTTTCGCTTTTCAAAGCCGATCGCCTCCTTCACCAGATTTAAGTTTATTTATATGAAGACTTTATATCAATTTGTGACAAGCTTTTGTCAAAGATAAACTTTCTTTTGTCTCACCGACCTTGAAAATCTTGTCACCTTACAACTCTTATCATAATTGGGTAATCTGATAAAAGATGACGCGTTAGCTAGTCACTGAATTCTCTCTTTCCCACATCTCGATGAAGGATTTTGGTGATGATCGATAATATGATGCTCGCTCTTATTCATGACTATATTGCAGATATGCCATGTAAATGCAAATGTAACTTGCTCACTGAGCGTGTATTTGGAGCAGCGGTGCATTTAATATTTCAAGAAATTTTATTTTTTTTATTATTTTGTTTTGAATTATTTTAAGAAGTTGATATTAAAAAATATTTTTTAAAAAAATATTTTTAAAAAAAGTAACTTCCAATTAAATCCTATTCACCTCCTATACCGAGCACAGAAAAGTAATTTTAGAAACATAGAGATACAAATGTCATTGTATAGGCGTCAGAAGAATGTTAGCTGCTTAATCATTGCTAGTGTCGTTAATAAAAAAAATTTTGGGTCAAGAGACATTTAAATTTGATAAAAACAAAATTGTATGTTCTTATAGAAATAGACTTATTGAAGGAAAAAGACATGCTTATAAAATATATTCAAATACATTTCTAAATATAAAAACAAACAATACCAAATTATGAGAGTATTAAAGGGGTTACTACCATTTCGTTAGCTAGATCATGCAAAGGACATATATATGTTTTCATTGAAGCTTTTGAGGAAGTATGGAATGATCCATATAAAGGATTTTTGTTCCCCTTTTCTTCTTTATCAAAAACCCTAAAAAGGTTTTGATGTTGGCAAGAGGCAATTGGAGAAAATTAAAGAGGATGGGAGTGGAAGACAATAGATGTAAGAATAAAAAGGTGGACATTATTAATTATGCATTATCTAATCAAAAAATTATTAGTAGAGGTGGTATTTGATGTTCATACAAAAGGTGTATGAATAAAAAATTTATTGATCTAGATATTATAATGATATATCTTCTATAAAAAGGGTTCTTAAAGAAATACTCATGTTGGTATATACATGCAGAACCATATGTTCCTTATGATAGTATGATAGAGAGGAAGGGTTAGGTCAACTTTTAATGCTAGCAACGTGCATGGAGTTGTAGATGGCAATAACAATCTTTTTATGAATATGGTTATAAATGTGATAAGAATGAATCAGGGTTATGTCGGTCAATGTTCAATTGTAAATGAAGAACCTAATGAAGTCACAACCAGGTTTTTTTCTTATCTTTTGAAAGATTTTGATGAACCATTATAGGATGGTTGCACAAATCAAAGTAAGTTATCGGCTGTTGCAAAGGTGTTCATCATCAAGGTCTTGTTTGTTTGCTGGAAAGTAGTTTCCTTATGAAAAATGAATTTTAGAAAAAGTGAATTCCGGGAAAGTAAATTTCGAGAAAGTATTTTCCGATATTTGGTAGTGTAATGAAAAATAAGTTGGAAAACACTTTCCAGTGTTTGGTTATGTCATGAAAAATGAGCTGGAAAATAACTTATTAATATTTTATTTTTCTCAAGTTTATTAAAATAATGAGGAACAAATCTTACAAATTAAAAAGTTGAATGAGAATGAAATTGAAAAAAAATATAATTTCATAAATTATCTCAAATAAAATAAATAATAATCAAAATAATAGAGATCAAATCTAAAAAATTAAAAAAAAAATGAAAGATGAAGAAATTAAAATAATAATAATCAACATTTCATAAATTATTTCAAATAAAATAAGTAACAATCAAAAGAATAAGGATCAAATTTGATAGATAAAAATTTCAATAAAAAAATGATAAGGAAAAAGAAATAACAATTATAAAAATAAGGACCAAAGTTAATATAAAAATTAAATTTTAAGAGATGAAATTGAAAAATAAATATTCAAAACAAAATATATATAGCAATCAAAAGCTTGAGGATCAAATTTGATATAATCAGCAAATAATGATATTTTTAAATTTTTCATAACTTTCGAAAAGTGTTTTCCGCCTAAATTTTCCAGGAAAATACTTTTCCGTCAAATTTTTCTTTGGCTGGAAAGTGTTTTTCGTTGACCAATTTTTCTAATAACAAACAAACACAAGAAAGTTTTGAAAGTGATTTCCCGGAAACCACTTTCCGAAAAACAAACACAGTTTAAAAGGGAAAACACTTTCCTGGAAACCAAGCAAAATTTTCCTTTGACTAAAAAGTGTTTTCTGTTGACCGTAAAATGTTTTTCATTGACCAACTTTTCTAATGGCAAACAAACACAGGAAAGTTTGGAAAGTGGTTTCCCGGAAATTACTTTCCGGGAAACAAACATGGCCCAAGTCAGATCATGAGTTCAGTGAGGCTGATTATGATAGAATTATCGAACAGGCCAGAAGTATTTTACCTAAAGGCAATAAGCTGAAAGAGAACTTCTATGTTATTAAGTCCATGATAAAGCCCTTCAGCCTGGGATACCAAAAAAATTAACATATGTCCAAACTTCTGCATATTATATTACCTAAAAACATGTAGAGTCAATCAAGTGCATAAAATATGGGCATTCTTATTATAAACCTAGAACTGGTAAGGGAAAGAATCTTATCGCACAAAAAAAAATTAGATACTTCTCAATCACACCTAGACTATAAAGGTTATTCATGTCATAAAAAATTATTGAGCACATGACATGACACGGTGGATGGAATGATGGTGCACCCTTCTGATGGTGAAGCCTAAAAACACTTTAACAATGTGCATCCTTATTTTTTAGTGGAATCAAGAAAGATGCATTTTAAGTTATGTACAAACAGATTCAATCCATTCAAGTCATTTGTTGCTCGTTATTCTTGTTGGTTAGTGATACTCATAGTTTACAACTTGTCATCGAGAATATGTATGAGGCTGAAGTTCATATTTTTATCTATGGTCATACCTGATCCTAATAGTCCAGGTTAGAATATAGATGTTTATCTTCAATCTTTGATTTATGAGTGAAAGTAGTTCTGGTCATCCGAGGCTTTAACTTATGATGTATCAAGAAAACAAATTTTTCTAATGAAAACAGTTTTAAAGTGGACTATTAATGATTTTTTTGCTTATGGAATGACTACTTTATTGGCAAAGTTAAAAGGGATTTTCCAGCACCGCTTTTTTCGGGTGGGGAATTGGATGACATGATGTTGGAGTATGGTGACACTGTGTTTGGTTTTTAATATTGTAAGTATAATTTTTTTTAATTTTGGTTTAACCCATAATTGGGTTAAATTTAGTATTTTCTAATGCTTCCTTATTGGATATCAATCTCCTCCACCATAACTTTGATGTTATGCACATAAAAAAAAAAAAAACGGGTTTAAGAACATTTTCAACATGGTTATAGACGTGAAGAGGAACATAAAGGACAACATCAAGGCTAAAATGAATATAGTTTTGATTTGTCACTATAAGAATATGAAGTTGGTTTATATTGAGTTATGGGTCGTAAAGCCCAAAGCCAACTTCGCCTTAATCAAGCATGCACAATTACGTGTCCACCAATGGCTTAAAAATCTATGTTTTTCTAATGGACATGCCTCGAACATATTAAGGTTGGTGAATTTGGAGAATTGTAGATTGTATGGAATGAAAAGTCATGATTGTCACATCTTTATACAAACACTCATTCCACTAGCTTACCTGGATTTATTGTCAAAGGGAATATGGATGCACTCACAAAGATCAATCATTTGTTTTGAGATATATGCTCTAACAAGTTGCAAATACAACACATGGAAAGCCTTAAAACAAAAATCATCCAGATAATTTACAAAATTGAAATAATATTCCCTCCATCATTTTTAAACTTGATGAAACATTTACCCATACATTTAATGTTTAAGGTAAAAGTTGGAGGCCCAGTTCAATATAGATGATTGTATCCATTCAAGAGGTTGATAATTACACATGTATACATGCATCATAATAATAATAAAAAATTGTCTTCTTTGAATAGTTCAAAACATTCAGTTAATTCCTTGCAAATACTTGTTCAACACTAAGAGAAAAGTAAAAATAAAAAAAAAAAAAATAGGCACATGTTGAGGCTTTAATATGCAAGGCTTATATTGTTGAAAAAATCTCAACATTTATCTTGTACTATTCCGAGCCTTAATTGAGAACAAAAATCAACCAAGTTCAAGGGGATGACAATGGTGGGAAAGTGTCTTTGAGTGGGAACTTGTCAATATTCTCTCATCTTGGATGATCCGTACCAAAAAATATTGTGAGGGGAAGATATTTGTCTAAAATAAAATTCAGACAAGCACATAATTATATGTTATTTATCTGCGATGGATATGACCTTTTATTTACTAAGTATACTACTTAAAATGTCATTATATTCAAACAATTTATCTCATAATATCATTAACAATTACATTGTTAAATTCCTCGTAAGCAACAACATCAATATTTACTGTCTAGATACTCACAGCTAACTAAATCCCAAATCTTTCGATTACAAGATAAATAATTTTCCACATGATTCAAAATGCATATAAGTATTTTTTAATTATTATTATCTCTTGGGATACTTAAGTTAATTACACATTTCTTATTAACTATTTATAGTTGTACTTTATGTATCAGGTTTATCAATTGAGAAAGAATACTAGTGTTACTTTGTCTTTACTAAGTTTAGGTCCTAAAATAAAGGTGAAGTGCTACAATAGAAATTTCATCAATGGACATGTGTTTCATATTGAAAAATATTGACATGGTAGAAAAACATATAACAATAGGGTTTGTGTTAAATGATCGACTTATAATGAGTTTGAAGTTGATTATTATAGAAAGTTAGAAGAGGTAATTGAATTGCACTATCATAGCGAACATAATATAGTTTTATTAAAATGTTTTGGTATGACATCACTAACAAAGGAATCAGAATAGATCCTCATTATGGTTTGGTCGAAATTAATTCAAAGGCTAAACTCCTCAACGTCGACGATGTCTTTGTTTTTTTTTAAGCAATGCTAACAAGTTTATTACAAATACAATCATTTCTTTAAAAAGGATTGTTCAAGAGTTGATTGATTATCCGTAGTAAAAATCAAACCTAGAGGATGTGTCAAGGTTGTTCAGGGTGGGAATGATGAATTAACTATGGGAGATGTTTCTTTCACTATAGCAAAGAACTTGTGGACGACCCATAGTGTTTCCGTCATTGGATACTCACAATCGGTTCTGAAAACTCAAACACCAAAGTTCACGGCCTTGTTAGATCGAGTACAAAAATGTACGACCCATCTTAATGAAAAATATAAAGGACTTAATGTTGATTATCAAGAACTTTGTTGAGAGATTATGGAGATAAGATCATAAATGGATGGTACATGTCACCTTCTAATTGGCTCCACGGTCTCAGCAACGACCAGCCTCTTCTAGCACCACCTATGTTTAGTTTTATTGTATTTGAACGTACAAATATTTAAATTTAAAATAAATATTGGATTTTTATAATAAGACAATTTATTTTTATATATTTGATTTTTACATTATTTTAATTATTTTTCTACTTTTGTTCTCTATATATATATATATATAATTAAAGACGATATTATTAATGAACCAAGTTTGTTTGTATATTCCAGGAAGATGAAAAATAATTACAACAAATGTCATTGCTACTGTTAACGCATCGATAGAATAAGTCTGTCGGTATATTCCAGAGAGTTGGAAAAAATTTACAGCAAATGTCATTGATACTGTTAACGCATTGATGAAATAAGTTTTTTAGTATATTCCAGATAATTGGAAATGCATTACTACAAATGTTGCTATTACTATTAACTCACCGACGAAATTATCGATAATATTATATTGGTGATGTTATAACCCATTTTTGGGTTATTCCTAAATTAATCTTCCAACAAAAAAAAAAAAAGAGCAAGCATTACATGGTGTTGTTTTGAACGACACTGTGTGTTTTCTTCTTCCCCCGCACATGTAGAGGCGAGGAAGAAGAAGATTTAAAAAAAAATTTTTTTTTCCGTCACTCTCTCTTCCCAACCCACTTGCACAAATCTTGACAATCCATATCCCATACCCTACCACCATTAATGCAACTCATGCCTCCTTACCCTATCACTACGATGAAGAGAAAAAAAAAAGGGGGGGCATTATGCCTTGCAGTAGCTGGGGTGGCTACACAGAAGCCGCCCCACGCCACCGTACCTTGCACCATGAAGAGACAGGGTAGGGTGACCCTCTCTTCCTCTGCCTATAAATAGAGAGGAAAAGAAGAGAAGTAGAGGGATGGAGAGAAATAAGAGAGGAGAAGAACAAAAATTAAGGGGGGAATTTTAAAGAACGAACTGAGGATCTGAGAGAACTAGAGGTGGGGTTGAAGAGAAGATTGAAGCAAACTAGGGGAATTTTGGCTAAGAGAAAAATAAAGAGAATAAGGCAGGACGAAAAACAAAGAGGTTTTTTAAGGAGAGAATGATTTTGAGAGGAGATGACAGAGGAGTAACAAAGACAAAAAGGAGATTGTTTTTAGGGCCAAAAGATGAAGAAACAGAGTGGGCCTTGAAAGGTGAAAGAAGAAAGGACAAGAGACATAGAGAGAAAAACAGAAACAAAAAGGAAAGAAAGGAAAACAGGAGAATAGAAACAGGGAGCAAAAGAAACATAGAAAAATATAAAAAATAAAGGAGCAGAACCGCCGCCCAACGGGCTAGAACCAACTGGACCACCACCTTTGCAAACCACCACCAGTCTTCCTCTTCGCTCACCGTCAACAACCATATAATCATCGTCAGAAACTAAAGAAGATAAAGAGAAACAAAAACAGAAAGAAGAAGAAAAGGCAGAAATAGAGGAGAAAGGAGAAGTTGTCGCCTAGAACCACCATCTACAGCTAGGGGTGAGCAATAAACCTGAAAAATCGATTAAATTGAGAAAATTGAAAAAACTGAATTGAGAAAAAAAATAATTAATTAACCGATTAGAAAACCCAAAAAAATTTCTGATTTCATTTTGGTTTTAAACGCCTAAAACCGATTGAGCCAGAATAAACCGAATCGGTTCAACTATAACTCTAAAAAAAAACTATAAAAAAATAGTATAAATAGGCACTAACCTAACCCTAAAGCAACATTCGCAGTCACCCCCTTTTCTCTCTGCCTCCCTGCATTATCTTCTCCATAACTCATATTCTTTTCTGTCTATAGCATGTCTAAAGCCTTGTAACCACTATCAATTTCAAAGGATCCATTTCACTTGCACGTCTGGCATCTTTATTGACTAAAATCACCAGAACTAAGCCTAATGAGTCACCAACCATCTTACTAGTGACACCTACTTACTTGTTCGACACCAAATCTTAATCTTGTTCTTCTAATCCGGCTTTTTCTTGCTCCCATAAAGGTTTCATGTTTTGAGGCTAACACTTTTCTGAGTTGCAAGTTGCAACAAATTCATGAACTTCACCTTTTACTTCAATCAAGCTAAACTACATCCAGGATCTGTCCATCTGCTTCTCTTTCAAAGAGAGCCTTTACTCTAGTTTTTATTTTCCTTGATATTTTATGAGTTTTTGCTTTTTTCATTATGTTGTAATCTGCAACTTTGGTTTTGCTTGTATTGTAAATGGAATTCAATCATGTCTTATGTAATCTGGAACAAGTTCTTGAACAGCAGAAACATGATTTGTTTCTGGGTTTCACTGGTTTTTGAACAACAAAAACCAAACCAAATCGAACCGAAATCAATCAGTTTGAACCAGTTTTGGTATGATTTTGGTTTTAAATTTTAAAAAATAATAATTTCAGTTTGGTTAATTTTTTCATGTAGAAACCAAAATGATCACCCCTATCTGCAACCATATTCGGCCGCCACCAGAACAATAGTGAGCCACCACAACAGCCACCATAGGTCTGCTTTTCCCCGCCCCTCTCTTCCTCATTCTTCTCCATCACTACATCGTCTCCATTGTTCACGTTGCATGTGAACAATAGAGAATGCTCCATTGTTCATTGGACTGAGTTTGGCCTAGTCTAAAAAATAATATTTTATTGTGTATTTTTCTATCAATTTTACGTCATAGTGGTTGGTATTTTTATACCATAAAAATACAATTCGGTATTAAAATACTCAGTTTTCTCTGAAATGTTGAAAAAGAAAATTAAAAAAAATCACCCATACAGTCAAGTATTTCAATACAATAAAAGTGTTTTAGCATGCATTTTGGCTTTAAATAACCAGTTTATTAAAGACATGAGAACTAGGCCAATATTTCAAAAAACTTTAAAAAATTATTTTGTTTTCTTTTAATATTAAGGATTATGCGCTTATACGTAACGCATATTTTTTATATTAAAAGCATAGTTTTTTTTACGTAAGAATAGTTAGGTTTAACCCGATAAGATAAGGACCTTCTTACTGAGAATGATTTTTCTTAAACCATAGACAAACCAACAAAAAGAAATACAATGAAACCTTAGCATACATCAAACAATAAAACAATACACCTTGCCTTAGGTATGACGTATTTGGGGTTCTAATACCTTCTCTCTACGCAACCAGTCCCCGTACTCAATCTCCAAGACCAGTTAGGGTTCTTAATGACCAAAATACTAAGTGGCAACTCTCGTTCCTACTTTCCATGGATAAAAGAAAAGAATCATTGTCTCCCTATATTTGCCAGATAGATGCATATACCTAAGGGTCGAAGAGTCGTCGCGATGCCGCACACATGTGACAAAATAGCGACTTTGATGGGGACCTTGTGGACTAAGCTTTGTTTTTGTCTGATCTTTATGTTTTATTGTTTGGTTTGCGTGTTTATTGTTAATATGCATTTCCTTTATTTATTTCTTACGCACTTTAATTTCTATACATATTTGTTCATGCATTGTGTAGAATTGCCTCATGCATCACACTTTAATTTTTAAGAAATACACACAAGTTTATAAGTTAGTTGGGGGATTAGCAATCTACCCTATGACTATTGGTCAAGGTTCAGATGCGTGAAACACCCAACTCATAACTGAGTGCATGTTTGGTAATGGTGGGCACACGTGCCTTAACTATTTCTTGCAATGCTCCCATACTGCCTTTACAAAGATCGTTACTTGGAAGATATGAGACCATTTTGAGAAGCCTATCCATCATATAATGGCCTGAAATCTTTTTTTAGTATGAGCTCCCTAAATATAGTCATTTATACCCAATATGTATGTACATACATTTGCATATATCAATTCATTGTAAGTAACATACATACATGAAAGGTTGAAATATAAGTCCCCAAAAAGTCTACAACACCCGATTCTGAGCAAGAAACATTGAAGATGAAGAGCATGCTCACCATGATGCTTATTTTCAAGAAGAGTTGGAGTCTCTAAAGACAAGTGTGGCTCGCCTTATTAGCTTACTCAAGCAAACACTAAGAAATACCTCTAGAGAAGGTCCTTCCAACCGACTCGTCACCTTTAATCAGACTTCTACATCAGCTTAGCCTAAAAAAAGAGTGAGTAAACATGGTCAAAAGCCTCAACATAATACAACATTTATGAAGTCAACGACACCTGCACCAACCCTAACAGTCATGGATGTATTTACTAACGAGTCTCATAAGGCAAAGTCATCTGATATCATTAATCAAGATAAGATGGAGGCGATGGAAGCCAGAATCAGAGTCATTAAAGGGGTAGACTTATATGATCCAGTACGAGCAGCAGAGATGTGTTTGGTCCCAAATGTGGTTGTCCCGAAGAAGTTTCATGTTCCTGACTTCTCAAATATAGTGGAACATAATGCCCTATGACTCATCTCAAGTTCTACTATAATAAAATGGCAAGAATAGTACATGATGAAAAACTACTGATGTATTTTTTTCAAGATCGCTTAAGTTGAGCAATATTAAGCTGATACATGAGATTGGATAAGAAAAGATCTGGTGGATGCTTTTATCAAGCAATACAAGTACAACTTAGATATTTCTCCCGATAGAACTAGCTTGTCTAATCTAGAGAAAATGAACAAAGAAAACATAAGGGAATATGCTCAAAGATGGCAGGAATAAGCTGTTCAAGTACATTCCCCACTTTTGGACAAAGAGATGGTCATTTTATTTGACGACACACTCAAGGCGCCGTATTACGAGCATGTGATTGGTAGTTCAGCCCAACAATTCTAATGATGTGGTAGTGTGTGAACGTATAGAGCTAGGTGTCAAAAGTGATAAAATTTCTACACCCACTGAGAAAAGAGGCTTCGAAAGGAAAGAGGTCGGTCATGATGGAGATGGTTATAAGGGTACAAAAAACTCATCCTGAAACTACCACACTCCATCCCAAAATGCCAACATCAAGAAACCTGAGCTCCAAAACTTTCAAGCCAAAAGCCAAATTGGAAATTACCAAAGGGTCTAAGAACAACTACCTCCATTACCGCTACCCTTGAATGAAATGTATCAAAAGTTGTTGAGCATTAGGCATATAGTTCCTAAACCTCTAGCACCTCTACAACCATCTTACCCCAGCTGGTACAAACCAGAGCTCACTTGTGAATACCATATTGGTGTTGCTGGACATAACATCCATACTTACAACACCTTCAAGAGAAAGCTTCTGCAATTAATCAATGTAGGTTAGATATCCATTGAAGACACTCCTAATGTAAACATGAACCCTCTACCTAATCATACTTGAAGCGGTAGATTAGAAATGCATTAACAATGGAATGTCCAAGAAATCTGAAAGCCCCAATGGTCCAGGTAGGGTGCGAAAAAAGAGATTTTTGTCCCCACCATCACAAGAGCTGTTGTAGGGAGGCTAGCCTAAAAGGAGATTTACCAAAATGGAAGGATGAAGCCTGCCTTATTATTGCCTTTTGTTTAATCATTTTGGTTTCAACTTGTTTCATTCTTATCATTAATTTGGCTCATAATACCATAAAACTTTCTCTATCAAATGAGTCTTTCTTGTTAATAAGATCATATGTTTTATTGGGTTCATGATATGCTTTTATTTTTTCTTATTATTTCATGCAAATAACATACCGAGCACAACCTTTACTCATGAAACCATTGCAACAAGAATCATTTGGTGTGTTTCCCTTTTCTTCCAAAACTATACATGATCTCATATGTTCACAAGGATTTTTAGGAATTCAAGGTTTAGTACAAAAACAAAAATCATATTGGTGTTTGTCAAAAACAAACGAGTTCTGAAAATTCAAGTGATTCCTTAGAAAGGTAACCATACACTTAGAAAACCTAACAAAAAAAAAAAGGTGACTCCAAAACTAAGTTTTAATTGAATGAATAATGAGAAATCATTTTTCATACTCGCATGAAAGCAAGGCTTACCAATCATAAGGGCATATGTTTGAGATGAAGAAAGGCCATCTCTGATAATCCTTTCACGAAGCTAAAAATATATCATTTACAGTCCCTTTTTGAGCCCAATACCATTTTTTTAAAAATAACCTTAGCTAGGATCACACTCCACACTAGGGGGCAAGTGCAAGAGATATAAAAAAATCTTCAATATTAAAAAGTGCCTCAAAACAACACTAGGGGCATAAAAGAAAATTCTCGATGATCAAAGGCGCCCAAACAAAGCTAAGGGGCATAGAGAAAAATCCAAATGATCCAAAAGATTTGAGCTTTCCACAAAAATAATTGATATTATGATGCTCAACCAAGTGAAGATTGAAGAAAACAAAGAAAAAGAGCCTAAGCTTAACACAGGGGGGCATGATAGACCACTTTGGAAAGATTCAAATGACAAAAGGTAAGGAAATAAGAACTAGTGATTCTTAGTCTTAAAATCCTTTAAACACCTTTTGAGACTACAAATATTATTTTCTTCATAACCAATAACCAAAGCCCTATATTGTGTGCCTAATCAAGCCCTTTCTAATCAAAGGCAAGCAATCTAGATCAGTAGGTAATGTTTTTCTATGTGAAACAAGCTCTATTATTCATATAAATAAAATGAATGCCTTAAAAATTGATTCTCTGTAACCCTCAAATTGAAGTTTAAACCTCTTTGACCAATAAAATGTCACTTTATATTTTAACCAAAAGCAAAACAAAAGTTTTCATCACTTCTGAAAATCTATCCATAGGAATCACTTGAATTTCTTTAGAATGAGTTTGCTTTAAACCAATGTCGAAATGATTTCTATGTTTGGATTTCTATTTTTGGAATAGCTTTGAAATTCTAAAAATTCTACATGAAAACAACTCCTTGTAAATAACACATAAATTTTGTCACATAGCCTCATCCCCAAAGAAAACTCAAATTAAACACTTGGGGGTATGATCAAGCTGGGGGCAATCAAAAACACATGATAGGACTGACTCCACGATTCCCTTTCTAAGAAAAATGTTGGGAAGAGCTAGCAACCCTTGAGATAAAGGATGAAGGACAAAGAAGAATGATGATATCAAACTCTTCCTAGTAGTTAAGATCATAAGATGTGACTCGAGTAAGCAAGAGCGAAAAGGCCATCAAAGTTTGCTATCCAACACTCCAACTTTTGAGAAAATGAAGATTTCATGAAGAAAAAAGGGACCTATATTTCAATATTGGCATATTGATCATAATGCATTACTTTCAACATTGGTAGATTAGTGTTTCACCATCATCTCTCAGGTAATGTGTTTTCGAACCCTAGCTTCTTTTAAGTGCATCTTTAAGCCACCATCTCTTGGGTAGTGTGTTTTCTAACCCTACTTTTTTTTAAGTGTGCCTTTAAGCCACCATCTCTTAGGTAGTGCGTTTTCTAACCCTATCTCCTTTTAAGTGCGCATTTGAGCTCTCACTTATCGGGTAGTGCGTTTTCTTACCCTACCTCCTTTCAAATGAACCTTTAAGCCTTATCTTTTGGGTAGTGCGCCTTTAAGCTCTCACTTTCTTTTGAGTGCGCCTTCAAGCCCTCACTTCCTTTTGAGTGCGCTTTCAAGCCTTTATTTCTTTTCGAGTAGGCCTTCAAGTCCTTATCTTTCAAATAGTACATTTTCTAACCCTACCTCTTTTGAGTGCACCTTTGAGCCCTCGTATCCATTTGAGCCCTATCTTGTCATCTCTTCAAGACTTTTCTTTTTTCCTTTATGTAGGTCACCCATTACAATGAAACCATTATTTTTTCTGCACTCATTACAATGAGACCATCATTTTTTCTAGGTAGGTCACCCATTATAATGAGACCATTCTCTATTTTTTTTTATCTAGGTAGGTCACCTATTACAATGAGACCATTCTTCCACCTAGGTAAGTCACCCATTACAATGAGACTACTCTTCCCTTTTTTTCACTTAGGTAGTCACCCATTATAATGAGACCATTCTCCATGTTTTTTTTTTTTTACCTAGTAGGTCACTCATTACAATGAGACCATTCTTCTACCTAGGTAGGTCATCTATTACATGAGACCACTCTTATTTTTTTTTCCATTTGGGTTGGTCACCCATTATAATGAGATTATTTTCAAAACCTTTATATTTTTTTCACTTGGGTAGGTCACTCATTACAATGAGACCACACATATTTTCTTTGGTTCTGGTTAAATAAAATTGCTAGATGGGATCTCAGGTTATCCCAACTACACACCAATTTAACTTTGGTTAAAGGAAGTCACTAGATGGGATTTTAAGTTGGCTGAGCTACATGGAATTTTGGTTCTGGTTTAAGGGGATCGCCAGATAGGATCTTAAGTTAGCCCAACCACACATAAACTTTGGTTCTGGTTAAAAGGAATTACTAGATGGGATTTTACTTTAACCTAGTCAAAGACAGAATTTAGAGGATCGCTAAGTTCAGGATCTCAAGATAACTAAGTTGTTGATGTGAAGACAGAGTTTTAGATCAACCAAGCTTTGAAAAGATCAGTTTCGAAATGAATATTTTGTTTTATCTTTACAAAACTTACTATGCGAAGTCTTTGCTGCGTAAGCATTGTAAAGAGAGGGGCAACTGTCATAACTCAATTTTGAGTTATTCCCAAATTAATTTCCTTCTCTTTCAAAAAAAAAAAAAAAAAAACAAGCATTCCATGATGCAGTTTTGAACAGCACTGTTTTGAATTATGAGATAAAGCTATATTTATAAAGGTTATGATATGATAGAACATCATCTACTATTTTTAATTCTCCGCTATTAAAATTATAAACTAATTATAAGATTTGATGGAAATTTTTCTCTAATTAAGGATTAAGTTAATTATTATGCCACCTAGAGTTAACGGACTAAAAGTGATTGTTCCTAAAATTGAGGAAGTAAAACATACTTATTCCCATTATTCACTTGAGTTGCTCGCGAGGGTCATGGCACACTTTATATATATATATATATATATGACTAAAACACTCTAAAATTAGTTAATTCTTAATTATAATAGCCCAAAATTACCGAAATAATCAGCTTTAACTCATTTAAATCTTATAATTAGTTTGTGATACTAATTATATATATATATATATAAAATTTCAGATTTTTGTGCCAAACAGAAAAAGCTCAATGCTTCTCCGCTCTACCATTTCATTTTGAACACTTTTTTTTATAGAACCATTTTATAGCATTTTGAAATAACTATACATTTTAATTTTAAGAGATTGGTGTTAATATAGTTTATTAACTTCCTTGATTTTTAAATTTATCTTCACTTAAGGTAATTTATTAATGTTTTTAAAAAATACATCATGTCAATATGAAAGTGTGCCCATAAAATTATTTGTGAAGACATTTAATTTTAGCTGACAAAAAAATTAATTTAAAGATACTTTCATCAAAAAATAAGAAATTAATAAAAAGGAAAAAAAAAGCTATACATTTTATCGAAATAGCTAGCCTATCAATGCTTTACTACATGTTTCAAACATCCTGTTCGACTCTTTGAATTCCATCGAAAATAAAGAGCACTGCACTGCTACTTTAGAGAATCATTATTTATTGAATTCATCTCAGAGTTCTTGTTGTTTCTTCTTTACACAATGGAGATAGATAATGTCTTAGCAAGTTAGGAGATAAAAAAAAAAAAAATAAATAGGTTCCATAGTAGTTATATAGTTTTTTTTTTACAAGTAATTATAATGTTAGTGAATAATTAATTAAAAATTTGTACTTTATCTTATATAGTTGAAATGAAGAATACGCTTAGAAGTGCAAATTATTTTTCGAAGGAAATATTGTCGCATAATTCATTAAAATTGCTGTATGTATATATATAGTAGAATTTAAAATACAAACATGATGTGATAGTTCCTCTACTTTTCTCTGTTTCCTTTGTTCGTAATGCATTGGCACACTAACAAGAAATCTTTTCATTGTAATCATCTAATTAATTATACAGTAATAAAAAAAAAAAGTTCTCGATTTATAACATAATATAATCCCCTCCCTAGCATTTTAGCAGATCAAATCAGTCATATCTTGCCCCATAATTAAAGAGCATAGCACTGTATTCACTAATCAAGATATCACCTCAAGATCACCACTTCGAATAAATTTTATGTTCATGACAAAATCGGTTCTGTATGATGTGATTAGTAGCAGAAAAACAACAAAAATGCTAAATCATCATATGTGTAGAAAACGAGTCTACATATGCCCTAAAACAAGATTTTGTCGTCGTAACTATATGATAGTGAAACGTAAATTATTTAGCAGATGATGTAAACAAACTGAGCATTAAAGATAATGAAACAATCAATAATTGCATTTTCGTCCAAAAAAAAAAATTGCAGATAAATCTGTTGAAAATGAATTAAATTAATTGTCACATAATATTTTACAGCAAAAATATAGATATGGCCCCTTGTTTTAGCCATAATATATCGCTCTCTTGCACTAAATCCTCTTATTAACCATAATTCATGAGATCTGATCACATTCATCAAAAAAAGAAAAAAGAAAAATTATATATGGCCACATGTAATAAACGTATCTGTGAGTGTTTTCATATGCAAGGACATGCTGATCATATATATATAGCCTGTGCATGTATATAAACCCAGATGATGTCCATATGCTTCCAGGGACACGCTAAGGGGTTTATGTTTATGAGATCCATGCATAACTTGGTGAAACAGACCAAGAATCAAAGATTTTTAGCAGGGGTACAGGTGTTGAAGAGTAAAAACACCAAGAAGCAAATTAAACTTGACACAAAGTTCCGAACGGGAAATTAAGGAGAGAGGTGTGTGTGTGTGTGTGTTCATATGTACTTGATATTATATATATGTTTTTAATAAATTAAAGCAGCATTCGTACATGGCTTGTATTGTTTGTCTGCGAATCTTTTTGTCACCTGGAGAATTCTCTCTAGGTTGGAGAGGAAAGAGCTGGAGAGAAGAAACAAGTAGTACGTGCTTTATAAAATTAAAATAATGGAATCGATCTACCATTTTCTGGGTATTTCTGATCAAATTCATGGTCTCGTAGTAACAGGTCAAATATTGGAAAGCTGAAGTGAAGGAAATATCAAAGGATCGATCATAGTAGCCATACGAATATTGAATTAAGTACATGGTGATGAGATCGAAATCAAAGAATGATTCATAAGTCAGACCAGAAAATGCAATAAATAATCTACTTCAAATTCCACGAGCAGATCAGAACTATGTTGTTTCAGGATCAGATGAGATTGGATCAGGAGCACATACCTTATAATTAGGGTCTTGTAATCAGCCAAATTAAGGAAAGGTTCGGTGTAAGGAATGAAGCCTGGTCCGAGATCAGTTCATGATGTTTACCAAATATAATAACCTAACAATTAACAGGAAGTAGGGATATGATTAAAAATTTAAAAGCTAGCTAGCACACATGAGATGGATCTTGAATCAAACTCTATCACTAGCGCTCACTCTCTATTGAAGCTAAAATCTGAGCAAAAGGCCTAGCTCGTAGCTGCTGTGTATACAGTACTGATCAATACATAGCGAAACCTAGCAGTGCTTACATGGACTAAATGAACGGGAGAGACAAGGATCTTGGATCAAACTTCATTCCAAACACCCCTTTTCCTTCTTTCAAGGATCCACTATATCTGAGTCATGATTCAACAATCAAAACACAACAAGGCTGCAAGGTACTCGGGTTCTTAATGTTGTCACTCTCTTCATACTTACAAGCTAGCACACAAGACCACACACTAAGGAAGTAGATGGAGGTAAGAGAAAAGATAACGAGGACATAAATGTGGAAAAGCACATGACAGACAGGTCATTTGAAGAATAAAATAATGGAAAGGCTGGTAGGTTTTGGAGGGATGATGTTGTCTTCTTGTAGGGAGCTTTTTATTAGAAAAGAAAGAGAGTGACTTTGGAGGCTTTTACAGGCTACCTCTGTGGAAAAAAGAGCTTTGTCACTGAAATAACGAGGACCCAGAGAGAAGCATGAGGGAGAGGACATGGACCTCCACAATCCCCTTGTTTATTTTATTTATTGATATATTATAGTTAATTTTTGGTTGTCTTCCAAGAAAAGCCATACGTAACAACAAGGTAGATATCTCCATCATGAACCAAAAAGGATCACCACCGCCCATACCAAAGCATGATATCTGCACTTACTCTTTGCTTTATCATAAAGATATGTATGTAGCAAAAAAAAAAAGGAAATCTATGAAGATACGATCGAAACATAAACATTTTCGATTACGAGAGAGATCAAATTAATGGGAGTATTAAACACACATATCATGGCAAAAAGCATTGCTAGTCAGGAATATACACACACACAAACGTAATCGATTGTACCATGATTGATTTCTTTCAATTTATTTAAGTTAATTTGTGCGTGGAGTGCTGTAACTACCACAGTGGTGTTTCTTGTCCCACCACTAAAAAAATGAATAAAGAATAGTAAAACCCATCTTGGTTAAAATCTTGACTTGTCTTAGATTTTTCGATCAAACACCGATCAAGATGCATTGGTTATTCCGGCACCACTTTGTTCTGCATTGAAGTAGGGTCGATTTTAAAATGTTCTAGGCTTATAACCCAGCAAACCGCTAGTTTTCTTACTTTCTCGGGTTTTTCCCTTTCACTCTCCCCATCTCTGTTTGTCCTAAGAGTATTCTAGTGTTAAAACAAAGGTCAAAAGGTGAAGATTGAAGGCTAGAATTTGAGTTTGTTTATCTAATGCTTTCAATTTTGAATTATATAGCAAGAAAAATAGATTTTTAAGTGGAGGTTTATGGGTTTTTTCCTCAAAAATAAATAATAGATAATGGCTTTAGTTATGATGATTATATTATGACTAATATATATTTTACGAAAGGGAGCTGCTAAATTAATTTAGCAAAATAAAAATGAAGAAATCATTTTAAAAGGTGAGATAATGGAAATAACTAGCTAACAAGGCTAATTATGAATTTAGCAACACCCTTTACGAATTGATTATACAAAAAACATAAACATTGACATGTTAACCAGTACTGTCATGGTCATATCCTATGTAGAATAATTTGGGTTTCCAAATGTTGCCAGAGAGCTACAAGTTTGATCATATATGTTCGTGCACGCAATCTTTGATAAACATATCTTCACGCAAATTTTATCAAATGTAATTTGATCAAGCAAGTTTAAAGAGATTTGCTTTGATAAGATAATTGAGGATGATTCAAGATACAGTGGTGAGGCCACACTCAAATCAAGAGGGTCGGGCCTAAATTAAAGAGAGATAAAAAGAGTAAAATATCATCTTTTAAGGTTCGAATTCATAACCGTTTAGTTATCAAGGCACTAATATCATATTAAAGAATCAATTTAATACCTAAAAGTTTAAGCTTTTAGGTGAGATCTCAATATATGATTTATGTTATTCTCTAACACACTCTTTCAAGTAATTGGGTTGAATTAGTTCTTTGACATAATATCAGAGTTTAGTTTAAATCTCATCATCCCCATTTATTTGATAAAAATAAAGCACAGGGTAGTGTAGGCTTGTGCTAGTTTCAAGCCCAAAGGGCTTTCACTTGAGGGGGGTGTTAGAGAATAATATAAATTATATATTAAGACCTCAACTAATAATTTAAGTTTTTAGATTGAATTGGTTCTTTAACAATAAAATTACAATATCCACTTTTCTATTTTGTTGTGATTTATAGCTTCCTTTTTGAAATAAAAGGTTGTCTTTCACAAATGTGAATAAATATTATTCAAATGTATTATCTTAAAAATAATAATAAAATAAATATTTTTATCTTTCTTTGCTTCATCTTATTTTACTATTAAATAATAATTGATATGATTTTCAAAAAAATATGATTCATGATTATTTATTGAACTTGTTGAAAAAACACTTATAATTACACCACCATTAGGATCTTAGTTGATACAAACTAGTCCACCAACACAAAGATCCACTTGATGTATTAATTGAATCATTCACAAGGTCAAGAACGAAGAAGTTAAATGAGGAATTGAATGAGCTTGTTCAATATATTTAGGGGGAAGCTGACTTCAACGAGGCTACAATACATATGGGATAGCCTATAATCAACATAATTCAAGTTCTAGAAATGCTCAATTCTTCCATAAAATATGCTTAAGGTTAGCATCATGATGGCTACCTTGTTTGAACAATTAATCCTAACATTACAAGGATATTTTGATAGAATATTTTGGGAGTTTATATATTCTATAAGGATAATAAAAGGGCATGAGCAATTACAAATATTTCCATACTTGTTTAGAAGGTTAAAGTCGTTTTTTGACTGATTTTTTCAAATACATAGTTTTACACTAACAAGCATAATTTTCTATCCAACGACTATGAACAAGTTGAAATTTTATTATAATTTTTAAGAGATATTTTTTTATATGTGGTTAAAATTTCAAGTGAATAGGCTATCAATAAGATCTTTAAATAAGATGCAGAAGCTGCTGTACAAAATTTGTATTAGTTTCCTTGTTGATCTAGAATATTTTTTCTATTATATTTAGAACACCCTTATTATTTTTTTAGAATTGTTTAAGATATTTTTTTATCGATTATAAATAGATTTATTTAGGTTTTAGTTAGGTTTATATTATAGACTTTGATTTCATAATAATATTGCTTGTGTGTGAGAGGTATATTCTTGCATTCCTGAGTTCTCTAAAGAGCTTATTAATTTGACTTATTGAATAACAATTGTTTTCGTGACATCTTCCTTTTGCTTTCGTTTATGAATTGATATTTGTTGGGTAAGGGTTCATTTTAATATTGTTGATTCAGATAATTTATATGTCACACTTCTATCAAACACGATTATTTGGCTTTATAGAATTTATCTTTTTTTTTGGTATAAATTATGTGACCACGTGATCAAATCACTATTCTTTTTTAATAAGATTTAAGGATGTTAATCATATATCATTTTGGTTAGATGACACTTATCAAATCTTTCATAAATTAGTAGTGGCTTACATCTACAAATACCCCTACCAGTTACCTCATTTGGTAACCTTTTAATATTAATGTTCTTGATAGTTTCTCACACTAATCTTATCATTTGTATCACTACATCATTTGTTTTTTCCTAAATTGTTTCACTCCTTACACATCCTTTTTTTTTTTAAGGCAACTACATATAATCATCATTCTTGTTTACAATACTTCTCACACCCATGTATGCCACATCATCCTCACTCATTAAAATTGTGTCTTCCTTTCAACTCTCTCTCTTTCTCCGTAGCATATATTAGTTTATTAGCCTGCTTTACATATAGGTCGGATCAAAAAAGATTTACATATGAAAATACAATATCCAGGTCATAATAAACTATATGATATTGTTATTAAATCTAACCTAACATGTCAATCTTGTAAAAATCAATCAAATATTGAATGATGAAATTGAAAATAAAATAAAAATAAAAAGAATTCAATCAAAAGAAAAAAAAAACTAAAAGATAAAATTTTAAAAAATAAAAGAAAAGGGAAAAAAAGGGTCAACCTAATGGTTCAACCTTGAAACCTTTTGACCTAACTCTTTGCCTAACACCTAAATGACCGGTAAAAAGTGTGGTTTGGTTTTAAAAAAAATTTCAAAATAATATTTTTTTTTAATATTAAGATGATGACATATTGGATCGATATGGGCTTTACAGCTTAACATGTCAAACTCATAATCTGGATCATTGACTCCACTTGATTTAACAACTATATATATATATATATATATATATATATATATGTTTTTTTAACTATTGAAAAAAAAAAGTAGCTAAAAAGGATCCAATAAAAAAAAACAAAAAATTATGACATATATACAAATTATTTTATGAGAATAAGTTATTATATGATTCTCAAGATTGAAAAAAAAAATACATTATCTCTAAAGTTTGTTTCTTAAGTGCAAAGAGTGTTTAAGTTTTCTCACTATAATTTTTGCACTATTTTATAAAATAGCCTAAGTATGTTTAATGATGATTATGATCCTTTTAATTCATATTGGAAAAGACCTTAGAATGATCATTCATGTTATTGAATATGTTAGATAGAAGAACCTTAAGAGAAATCAAGTTTTAACTAATATATATATATATATATATATATATATATATATATATATATATATATAGAGAGAGAGAGAGAGAGAGAGAGAGATTTGCATATTAGTTATAATATCTTTTCTAAGAGCTTGATTGATTAAAATATTTCATATTATGCTATTGCAACTTTGATTGATTTGCTCTATGGATGAGCATAAATATTATTTGGGTATTATTATTTCTTATTGAAATATATATTAAAATTGAGGTTGGGAGTAGGTAGCTTTTCTTTACAACTTATACGAATAAATTAATGTGTACCTTTAGAGATATAATAGCCTCGTTGGTAAATGGGTTAGCTCCCATGACATCATTAAAAAAAAAAAAAAAAATTGGAATCTTAGGAAAGTTTGGTGGCAAAATAATTTATTATGAATTCGTCAGTTCATTTAATGATAGCCTATTTAAGGCCCGAATAAGGAATTAGTCTCAATGCATAAGAGTTGGCACCAAGATAACCTTGCTATGAAGACTTAGAAATATGAAAGAAAAAAAATTCCCTTAATTTGTAGTTTAGCCATCAAATTATTAATTAACACCCATGAATTTCATTTCATTTAATTATAATTTTTATTTTTTATTTTATTTTATTTTTTTTGCTAATACTTGGTATTAGTTGTCTTTGGTTAGAGATTTTTGACATTTTATTTCTCATGATTTGATCTGAGATTTCAGTGGTAAAAATAACTACTCCATCTTAACCATCATGTCAACCCTTATATTACAAAGACAAATTATATTATATGAAAGTATAAACATTATACAATGGATCCCAAATATTTAGATAAAAAAAAATTAATTCAACCATACTATTTATGAAAAAGTATGGTAGATTAAACATATTTTTTTAACATTATCAAATTAATAAAATACATGTATAAACAAATTAATCCTATATTATCTTTAATGGAAAAGCTAATTAAGATCATTTCTCTTATCCAATCAAAGATAAGCTATTCAAACTCTAAAAGGTATAGCTCAACTTATTAGGTTTTAAATTTATTTTTTAAAAATCACCAGTTCAAGTTTTCATAAACCTCAAGGCCAATAAAGACTTACATGATCGTTAACTTCAGGGCCTGCGGGATTAATCAATGTGCATCCAAACACCATATTAAATTTAAAAAAAAAAAAAAAAAAGATATGCTATTCATGTCGAGACTAGAAATTTATGAAAGTCCTAATTCTTAATGCTTGTCCTACAGTTTCATTTATGAACACAAATATCTGATCAGCACAAGAGATAGTAAGATTTCTTCAATACTAGCTTTAGATGGAAATAAAATTTATTTCTTGACCTGTTTTTATAAGGGTCTCTTCAGTTGGTTATCATCTAAATTTGGCTAATCCTCTCTATTAAGATCATTGATGACAAGTTCTAATTTTTTTAAGATGATGTTTGAAACATTTGTTTTAATAGACTGCATGAAACAATCTTTATCTTGTGTTTTAAAAAATCCAAATATATCATAGCTCATTTAATTGTATATTTGACGGTTAGAATTATTTGCACCATTGATCAAAATGAGAAGCGATAATGTTCTTACCAATACATGTTCACAGGTTCTTTCCAAGTTCCTTAGTAAAAAGGAGAGGGGCCCAGTTCATTGTTATGATATAAGATTGCGTCTGCAAATCTTTTTGGCTTGCTGCTCTGAATGGCTATATGGTGTTTGATAAAATGCTAATGCAGAAATTTAAGCTTGCAGAGTTCATTGGTTGAAGACTCATTTGAGCATATATTGTAGATGGATATGAAGTTTACTGGCTTTCATTCAAATGAGTTTTATGAAAATATGGCTGTTTTTGTATTGGTGACAAGGTGATTTTTTTTGCTTTTTTATTTTATCAAAAAATATTAAATTTGCTTCTTAAATCAAATCTTATGCTATGTGTTTTCAATTGATTTAAGTAAAAATATTTTACATTATACTTGTGCTGGAATTATAATTCCAAGTTTTTTGTTAAAAGTTTCTTATATTATAACTGGTATCAGTGTTTTAATTTTTCTCTTTTTTTATTTATATATATATATATATATGATAAAAGAGATCCATTTCATATATTAATTTTATACTACATGCCAAGATATCATTTCGTAAAATCTAAATATATTAAATACACAAGCAATCCATGTCTTTTAACCAAGAAACATACTTAGAAATGTATATGCCTTACTATTGTATATTTATATTGATACATAAAATCTAAAATATAAATTAAATCACCCAAGATTTCTTAACTGAGACATTTGTACATAGATATTTTCTCCCTCCAAAGAAACTCCTCTAAATTCTTCGTCGCATCATCCCCTCAAAGTGCCCTTTTTTTGTATTTTGCTTTCTATCAAATACTCGGCCTTCTCTTACCCAGAAGGGTCCACTATATTTCCAATCTATCATTTCTTTCTTCTATTGCTAAGGCATATGTATTCTTCCAGCATGCAAAAGCAAAAGAGTGCAAGATCTCGATATTGTTCGCATGATTTTTTGACTGCTCCTGTCTTCTCTTTTGGGCCAACGGACATGAACATCCATGGCTGCTATCTGTGCTTGGCAAGTAGCCCTTCTCGATGGGTCCTGCACAGTTTCTCTCCTGTTGGAGACATGCATGATTGTTTTAGGTCCACCAGCAGTTTGCTTGGCGCACATCTGTCAGAGGCTTGAGGATTCCAACCTTTAACATTCTTCATTAGCCATAAGAGCTTTTGATAAAATCTTTTCGTTTTTTTCCGTGTTCCTGTGGTTTGGACTCTTCTCAATGTTCTTGGGGTTTATCATTACACGTTCTTCTTTTCCTCTTCTTCCTCTTCTGTTTTTTTTTTTTTTTTTTGGGTGTTTCATAATCAATGATTATTGGAATTAAAAGATAAAATTATCTATTTCACAGGATTTCTTTGTTATTATAAAATTGAATGGGGTAGAACAATCTTTAAATCTTTTTATTTGCGTAATGTAATGTCTAAAATATGCTTAAAAGTTAAATTTGCTTAACTACTGGGGAGGGGAATTTTTTGTTTTTTATCTTTCTTAGGACAGTTTAATTACTGATGTACTCTTATAAGCAAAAACTTGATAGCTTAGGTCAAGGGGTTTTTTGTTCTTTTAGTTATGGTCTTTACATTAATATCATGTAAGGTCCAGGGCACTTAGCGCTTTTAATAAATTAAAAACAAACAAAAAATAAAAGAAAAGTTATTGCTGTATGGGAGGCATTTGCACCCTTTATGTGACACGTGTAATGCCTCTCGGTATCCAAAAGGAAGCAATCATCATCTTTGTCAATGGTGCACTTCGAGATCGATCCATAGGGGTAGCGTGTGTAAGATGTTTTGCAGTTGTTGGGTTTTTTTTCCCAATATTTTCTCTTTTTTTTCTCTTAGAAAACATGCCAAGCCAGTCAAAATTAAGAGTTATCCTCCTTTTTTTTATTTCAATTGTGGCCTTCATTCTTCTAATCTCTCTTTATTTGTATTGAATCCTTTTTTTATTAATTATTTTTTAATATCATTTTTTATCATTTAATTTAATTTTCACGTTAGATTTGGCCTTTATTATTTTAATTATTTTTTTTCTTGGTTTTTTTTAATTAATTTTTTTTAATTTCATCCTTCAATGTTTTATTTTTTTTAGAATTGAATTTTGTTAGTTTTTTCAGTACAATGATCTTGGTCTTATGAACTAGGTCATTGATATGAAATTTTAACCTTGATTGATTTATATCTTTTTTTTACTGATTTTATTTTTTGATTTCATCATTCAATATTGAGTTTATTGAAAAATTAAGCATTTTTTTTTATTTATTTTTTTTGCTTTCTATGATGATAACCCAGCCTCGCCGTTCAAGTAACACATTTGTCATGCTAGCTCTAATTGATTCACAACTTTTAAATCATTTTATTTTTTTTTATTTTTATGTCAAGTTTATCCCTCATTCTTTTAATTATTTTTAAATTGATTTTTATTTTATTTTCAGCCTTCATCATTGGATTATTGAGGATTGGGCTTCGTTACTTTTTTTTATGCGGACATCTCCGTCTCATGATCCGGATCACGAGTATGAGATGTTAGTCAAGGTTGACATCGACCTTCTTTTTGAATCTTTTTTTACACCTATTTTCTCTCTTGATTTTAGTCTTCGACTTTGAGTTTATTAAATATTGAGTTTGTTTCTATATGTTTTCTATGAGAATGTCCCGGCTTCACGATCCCTATCACAAGTTTGTTATGCTAACTCGGATTAAATTGAGGTTTTTTTCCATTTTTCATTTTCTTTTCATTTTCTTTTCATCTTTTTCCTTTAGCATTATGTTCTATAAATCAATTCATGGAATTTTTGTTTGCTTTAAAACACGCTAGCAACACTTTGATATTAATTTTTTTTTTGTTATGAAAGAAATCATCTCGGCTTGTGGTGATACACATGCCATCTATGTAGTAAACAACCAAGGGATGCATGTGGCAGTAGTTCACCACCTATATTATGCAGTGCCTATAAAATATTTGATTTGCCTCAGCTTTTTATCGAATATTACCATCATATAGGAAAATTAATAGCATACATATCTTCTAATAATTTCTTCACCGTAACCCAACTAAGTTGTGGTTGAAGATTCAAATAAATATCCACCTTTAATGAAGATACACGGATGGAGGATTTCATGGATTGGCTTAATAATTATGATAGAATGATGGAGTATGCGATATTGTTAAGAGAAAAGATGAGGCGATTGGTGGAGATTAGATCGAGAGGAATAGCTTTTTTCACACTAAAAACAAATCCAAGATATTTTGCTAACAAAAGATGTCTGTTCAAAGTTGCTTCATATGATGTAATTATTGAAGAACAGACTTATTTCACTGCTAATTGAGCAGCCAAAGACGACCATTATTAAAGTTAATTTGCAATCTAAAGAAGAAAATAATCCAAGGTGAACCTGAGATTTCTGCATTTATTTCCACGAGCACTACAAAACCACAAAATAAAGATTTCACTAGATAATTGATAAACAATCCATGAAGATAAATAATAAGTTTAGTGACAAGGACAAATCCCTGCAAGAGAGATTTTGATTGATCTTTGGGGAGACCCTACCCCGCTAACCCCATCTCTGGTAGGTTAGGCAAGGTTATGGCTGGCAAAGTGAAGCCTACCCAAAACTCTAACATGTTTTTGTACATCCTAGTCCATAATGATTTTTAACTTGTTTGCGGTTTGGTTTTTAAATTTTTTAAATTGTTTTAATATGTTAATATCAAAAATAAAATTTTAAAAACTTATATTTTATATATATTTCCAAACAAAAAACATTTAAAAAAGTAATCTCTATAAAAACAAAACCAAGTTAATTAGCTCCATTTCAAGAAACTGGGAGTCTTTCAGACACTACATAAAAGGAAGTTGAAGAAGAAGAAAAACCTCCTTCCTAAAACAAGACCCATCAATCATACAGCATATAAAAACTCGTATGGTTCATGATCGTCCAAGTCACCTCATCCCATCAAATCCTCTTAAAAAATGGAGGAAAAGAAAAGTTATGGCGTCCAAAAATAAAAAATAAAAAAGGAAATCATTCATCTTGGCACTCCTCTATAATTGAAGGAATAAAGACATATAGCACCAAGGGAAAAAAAGGTCACAGGACAAGAGGTTCAATAGGGTTATAAAAAATAGCATTTGATATGATAACACTGCTCCTCCCGATTTATCGTTCTAGTACTACTGATTATTCACCATCCATGCCAGGGTAAATCTTGCTTTTAATCAAGAATATTCCATGCACGTACTTGAGGTCGTGGCATAACGAAGGAAGGGACTTGTTTCCTTTCTTTGCACTGAGTTCGATTTTTTTTATGCGTGTTTATCATCTTCGCGATGCCTTACCTGTCTATTAAACTTGTAGAGTGTCCAGTGGGTTCAGGGATTAATCATAGTACGCGTAAGCTGACCTGAACATCCCGGATTATCAAAAACAAAATAGAATATTCCATGCATGCACCATAGGTAATTCCTATATCATTGCTCATGCATGTATCATAGGTAATTACTATATCATTGAATGTGTTACATTACGTAGCAGATTGAAATTTTTAATAATATAGGGGAAAAAATTCAGATATTGCTAATGTGTTGTTTTAGTATCTAGTAAAAATTAACTCGATGTGACTTAATTGACTTGACAGTTTAAAATAAACTCTACTGAACTATAAAAATATAGTTTGATTCAAAGAAATTTAAGACGATATTTTTTATATCTATTAAGACAGCAACACATTAAATCAACCTAGATCAACTTAGATTAACATATCCAATTTGCAACCTGAATATTGAGATCGTAATAACTTATAAAAAGTGAATCAAAATAAATTAAGAAGCAGTTTTCAATTAACTCGACATTAAAAGATGAAATTGAAAAAAATTAATTAAAAAATAAAAGACCAAATAATATGATTTTAGTTAACTCGAGTTAACTTGTCAAACCTACAACCCTAGTCATTAAACCAAGATAACCCCATAAAAATAAATGGTAAATTCAATATTGAAAAATAAAATTAAAAAAATAATTAAAAAATACTTAAAAAAAACTAGAGTCAACTCATATTAACTTGACAAACTTACAAATTAGATCATGGGATGAGGATAATGTTATAGAAATTAAATTAAAATAAATTATAAAGTTAAATTTTTAATAAACTCGATATTAAATGATAAAGTTAAATAAAAATGTTTTGTAAAATTAAATAATATTTTGTAAATCAAAATAAATGATGAAGTTTCATCCCAAATAAATTTAGTATTAAATTATAAAATTAAATGTTTTTAAAAAAAAACAGCACTGTCAATAATGTTTTGTAAAGAGATGAACACTAAATTCACCTTCTAATTAATAATTTATTGGTGCTGAATGATTTTACCATGCCGTTGACCGTTTATTAGCTGCTGCGGATTCCCCGATTTTCAAAGTCAAAGAATTGGAGCTCACGCCTACGGTTTTTAGTATATGCCACTCTATTATCAAGAAATCATAAATACCATAAGTATCCCCACAACCTCTTGTTGAGAAAACGGTATTTTCGACCAAAAGTACTTTCGATAAGCTTTTTATCCCGCATGAAGCAATAATTTTTATCACGGTACAAACAACTTGGAAGATCTTAATTTCTTAAAAAATCATAAATACCATATTCTTAAAGGTTAGCAGGTCCATGATAGGACTTTTACCATGCACACGAATTAGATTTTAGGACAAAATCTAATTTATTATGAAGATAAATACAGTGTGTTTAAGCATTGATAATCCTATAACCAAACAAAAGAGTGATACAATTGCTCACAGCTTGATATGATGATTATTTTGCTGATGAACATCAGCCCTTTGTTCACATCTTATTAAAATGAACAATTGATTTTGTTATTCAAAATTATCTCTTGTTGAAAAAGAATGAAGGGACATCTGAGAATTTATTCATCTAGGTCCTTAAGATAGAAGGGATGAAAACTACTCTAAAAACTAGAACAGAATGTACAATGTAACCTCTGTACAGTGAAATTATAGCAGTGCATGGAACTGAAAACAAGAGCAACGAAGCGCCGCTGTTGCCAAGTACTGAAGTTAAATCATACAGCCATCTTAAGATGGGTTCTTGACAATCTTAACACTACTGTAGAAGCGCTTCAGATCCTTTATAGCCTTTTCCTCGATCTGAATCGAACGGATCGATGATGGAGTGTCAACCTCAGGTTTGAACCAGCGGTTCATTCCTGGAGAATCTGATGGAGAGCCCTGACCTGTGGAAACTGAGAATCCATGTGTTCTCATCTTTGGACTATGGGATATACTTTGATGTCGCTTTCCCTGTCATGAGATTAGCAAAAAAAGAATAAGATCACTAAGGTATAATAAAAATGCAGACTTGAACTTCAGAAAAGAAATTGAAACAAAAATAGAAAGAAGGCTTGGTAATTCAATCTAGACATTCTTCCAACATAAAGTATGGATTGTGTTTTCCAGAAATGAAATGACTTTGTCCACAGAATATATTGGCGACCTAAAGAAATAATATATTAGCCTGTATCACTAAGAAAATGATGATGTATCTTGTTGCATTCTTGTAACGCAGAGCAGTTATATGCTCATATAACAAATTATCATGTACAGAAAAGGACAGCAATTCAATTACAAAAAATGGTAAGACACAGCAAGGTATGAAATTGTATACCTGCTGCATTTGGATGTCTCTAAGTGATGGTCGAGAAAGAAGTGGAGGAGTCCCGGAAGCCCACGAGGGTGTATTTATTTCTGCATCAGATGCCTGTGATGCTGGTACTGACACCAAAGGAATTGGTTTGGAAGGCATAAGTGAGCTCAACAAAACTTTTCCATCACTTCTACTATCAAAATAATCTTCCACCTGATCTTTGTTCCTAGTTGGTATATTCAATTTGGTTTTGCTCTGTTCATCCTGTATTTGACGAAGTGAAGCAGATTCCTTTGAAACCTTAGCCCCACCCCATGCAGGACCCTCACTTCTGGGTGTTGGTGGAGGGGGAGCAGCATCTTTGGGGACCTCATCCAGGGCACCACTCAAGAACATGGAAAGCCCACCCCTGCGGTTCTTTTTCTTGGATACTGCTGGAGATGAAATCTTATTTTTTGGCAAGTCTGAACCTGATTTCTTCTGAACAAAGAATCCGATCTCTTTAGAAGTTTGGTTCACCACACTTCCACTAAACATGGTCTCTTCCTCCTATTAAACATTAACTTGAACAATTCAGCAAATGTAACTAGTTATTCAAGAAAATCTGAAGTTAACTTTACGACCTCTTTCGCTCCAATGAAAGACCCAAAGAGCCTTGGACTATATTATGGGGGTTAGCTAGCCTTCCCCCAATTCCTAAACTCCCCACTCCACCCCTTCCAATGTCCTGAAAGCTCCTAGTAGAAATCCCAAGTCTTAACCACTGAGGAGTCCAGTCGGAGACTTGGTTAACACAAGGACAGTTAACTAAATTAAGAAAAAACTAATTAATGAGAACCTCCTCCTCCTAGAATATGCGATCAGCCTATGGAGTTAAATAGATATTACAACAGTTATCCTAACAGTATTTCTAAACAACCACGCAGATTAAGATTGGGATATTGTCAAGGCCGTTGCCACCAATCATGCGAATTATAGGTGGAATCAAAACCAGCACCTGCTACTCAGTTAAACCTTGACACTTTACAATACTGAGATGCAAATTCAGCAAATGCACTGGATTCACAGAGAAAATAATGAGATCTTTTAGCCTAATTTAAACAAATCTCAAAAAGGACATGGATGATTTAAAAAAGTGCTGGGCCAAAAACTGAATCCCCCCAAGCGACTCTCTGACAGAAGATACCTCATGCAACTAGTGGTGCGTGCCCTTGTTGGTTTTGGACTGAGATTTCCAACCAGTTCCGAAATTGTCAAATTGGTAGCTAACTAGGATATGGAGCACATTCTGCATCCATCTATATGCTTGCTGGATCAGGCAGGTTAGCAGGCCAGCATGTTGGACAGATAGGAATGAGTATTCCTGAATTAGAAATAAATCTTGGTCTGTTGAATGGCTAAAAATAAAGGGACATTGTTTAATATTAATCAACCAGTTATCCTGAAATACTTGAAACTTTGAACCCCTTAATTGACACAGTATGTTGGTTATTTCACAACTACTAAGTGACCCTACTTCCCTCCTCTTGATTGAGTGGGTCAGGGACAGTACAGTTGGTGGGGCAGATAGGTGGGTTGATGAACACTCCTGGTTAAAACAGCCTTTAGTAACCATACTTAAATCTAAAAATTTAATAAATAACGCATCAGCAATGGTGCATTAAAAATTTTCATGATAGTAGAAGGAGTTCACACAGAAAAACTAGAAACCTAACCTTATTTGTGGGAACTTGCGAGACCTCAACATCCATGAAATTCTTTACACAACTGGATTCTGCATCAGTGCTAGTAAAAGCAGATGGCATTTCCCTTTGTTCTGCCAGTTGTTTGCTCTTTCTTCTTTGTTTTCTTGATACCTCAGATTTTTTGCTCCCCTTCTCATCTGGTGATGCTGAAGATGATGCTTTTAGCAGTGCTGTTTCAACTGGAGCACCAAGTTCAGCCAGTGAACTTTCAAGAATTGATCTTGTCTGAAGTTTTGCAATTTGTTGATCATCAAGAATATGACCCTTAGATTGCTTTGTCTCGAGCATCTCAATCTGCTGCAACTTCTTTCGTAAAGCCCGAACTTGTTTGGAAATAGGATCATCTTTGGGTTGTAGGAAGGAATTTAATTGTTGATCTATTACACTCCTTGGGGTGGATTTGTCACCGTAATTGTCAGGAGTCCTTGAAACCTCGCTTTCACTATCTTCCTCAATATTGATAATGACAGGAAGAGTAGCTGTTGGAGATGGAAGACTACGATAGCTCCACGGTTCAGATGACCTTTGGTCTAACAGATTTTCAAGATTAGCAAGAATTTCAGGTGAGGCACTACCAAAAGCATGTGATGAGACTGTTAAAATATAATCAAGGTTGTGAATGGCAATATCCTGCAGAAAATAGATACAGGGAATTTAGTCAAACATCAGAGATCCATTCGTGATTGTCAACAAGAAAATAGCAATAAATACTTGCATAAAGATGGAGATCCTATTCAGAGCAGATAAATAGATAAATGTGTGCTATACAATACATAATACATACAGAAAGGGAATCTAAACAGGATCTTTAAGTTCAGAATTGATCTAACAACGCTATATTTACCGTAAGAATGAGATTAACCATACAAGAAGCATGACAAGTGGGATGAAAGAATAGCCAATAATGCATTAGGATAAACTATTTAGTAGGAATTTTTACCAATATAACAATCCCTAGAAAGCCAGCTAAACAAAGACCTTGCTTCATTCAACCATGTACCACCTAATACATGAGGCCTCAGGGGGTGACTAGTCAGTCAAAAGAGTTCCAAGGAGAAAACATAGTTTTTGGTTCAAACCTAGTTTCGAAAAAAGCAAAGAAAAGCTCTAGGATGACCCTAGAGAAATAGCCAAGCAACCTTCAATAGAATAAAGCACTGCTGTGCAGTAGATCAGATTTATTTCACAAAAAAATGAACATTTTACACATGCGAGAGGGGGGGACGGCTCATCATGTTTTCTGCCTGTCATAGCTATAGATAAGCAACAAATGCTGAGCCTTGAGTCACTTGACATATTAAAGCATGTAGAACTAAAAGTCTGGAATCACGTTTAATCTAGGTACAGGTTGAAGCTCATTGTGTAAGGTTTGGGAATCATTGCAAAGACCATGGCTGTAAAACATACCTCACAATGCTTCCTCAGATCTTCTGCTCCAAGTGAATCGGCAATTTCAAGCATTTGTATAGCATTTCGTGGCTCAACCAGACTTTCTGCAGCTGCTTTTTCACAAAGAGCTTTTAAGCTTGGTATGGACTTTTGGCCAGAATCATCCTTCTCTACAACAGATGACATATGATTAGACTCTGCATCATTAAACATACTATCTTCTTCAAGCTCCTCTATTTCATCCCTAACTTGCACCATCTGTGTTTGAGGACTCTTGTCATCACTGGATAGATAGATAGGGTGATAGAGGGAACCAACAATCAATAAATGTGTTTCCCCAACTGAAACTGATGTGGCCTTTTTCAGACCATGTAATCGGGTGACAGCTGGTGGCTCATCCTTTCCCTTTTTTCCATCCCACATGTAAACATCACCTGTAGCTGTAACTACAGCAGCCCAATACTTTCCTGTGGAAATGCTAACGATATTGTTTCCACACAATGAATACAGCTGTGAAACATAGGGAGAGAATAAGAGATGATATTTCATTTCTGAGTTCTGAAATAAGTTAAAAATCAACAGACACCAAGGCTTTTAAAAGTAAAACCTGTTGGCATCGAAGATCAGGATCTGCAGATGCCCAATAAAATAATGTGCCATCATCTGTTAGAGCCAAGCTATGCACCATCCCAGCAGCAATAGCAGCCACATGAAGACGTTCCAAGCGATGAAATTTCCAAGGGGTATTCTCACTTTTCTTTAAATTTCTAGCCATCACAACACGTCTTGGTGTAACCAGTCGGTGGCCCCAAGTATAAACCTGCCATACAAGAATATTTACAATTAAACAATGATTAGTTATTTGTGAATCCTAAGTGACAATAAAAATGATGAGCTGTTGCCTCCAGTTAAGAATTGCAAACCAAAATGCACATAAGAAATGATCCAATTCAACTCAAAGCTACCTCTCCACCAGCCCCCAATACAATAGTGTGGTATTTTGCCACTGAAACTCCTGTCAAAACTTTGCCTTTCAAGTAGTCTACAGCTCTTGGAGTGTAATTGGATGCTGAGTTCGAGGTTCCATACCCAAGTTGACCCTCTCTATTGCAACCCCAAGTGAAAACTTCACCAGAATCAGACACTACAGCAGTGTGTTTGTTTGCTGCAGCAACAGCAACAATCCTTGACCTGAGGGAACTTACCCTACGAGGAGTGGGTTGAGTGTCCACAGTGTACCCAAGCTGACCCTCTGGAGAAAATAAGATCATAGAGATAAATACTTCAGAGTGAAAAAACAGCAAAATGCCATAAGAAAAATACCATTTTTCCTCATTCACTAATTTGAATACTTAAAACAAAAACCCTATCAACTAAGGTTTGATAATTTAAAATATTCCCCATCCATTCCATTACACAAAGGGTAAGTATCTGATTTAGAATTAAATGGTTCCACAGAGTTGGGAGTTGAAATCAGATATCAGTTGCCTAGAAAACTCTAAGAGAAACTCAAATAATTATTACCTCTATTGGAACCCCACGTAAAAACTTCCCCACCCTCCGTGGCAAGAACAGTGTGGTGCTTAGCAGCTGCAATTGCCTTCACTCGGCGGGATCCTAAACCAGAAGTCACCTGACGGGGAGTGATAACTGCAGCTTGGCCACTGAAAACAATAAAATAAAATGCACCTGATTGTTGATTCACATAAGTTTCACAGAAATCACAGTAAGCAGAAAGAACAAGACAAGAAAAGATGGATGTCATTTTCACAAGTTCAAGCATTATTATTATTATTATTATGCATGTGGATATCAAAGTCAAATTCTTAACACTATACCTGTGGATATCAAATTCAGGATGCCCAAGGCGGCCCCCTCTTCCAAATCCCCACGTGTAGACTTCTCCACCAGCACTAACTGCTGCACTATGAAACTTAGCAGCAGAGACTAATTTAACAAAAGAGCCATGAAGTGCATCAACTTTACAAGGTAGCTTTTGTATGTGAGTATTTCCGGTTCCAAGTTGATAATTGGCACCACTTCCCCAACTAAAAACCTCGGTAGCCACTGAAGAAAATGAAAGTTCAAGGTTATCCACAAACAAAGTGACATAGAATTTGCAGGAACAGTAAGACCCTCATCAACCATGCTTGAAATAGATGCAGTTTACCTGAATTATAACCATCTCTGATGACCTGCAATACAGGGCCAGACAGGAGATCGACTGGTGTACGGGACTTACAGTCCTCCAATGTAATGGAAGCACCAGACTGAAGGAGGATACTTGCAACTGCAAGATGACCAAAATGCAAAGCCCTGTGAAGGCTACTCCATCCTGATTCTCCATCCTGAATATAAATAATGTTAAGAGTTGTACAAGGCTACGCATTGACCCATTGATATCACATGCCTCTCCACAAACAAATTATGTTTACTATTGTGGTTCCATGAAGAGGGTTGCTTTAGACCAACAAAAGGCAATAAGTTCCTTTACAAAATATCAATAATGACTTCCACATTGAACTTAATAAGAATGCACGCCACCTAGTTTCCCTCTTCAGTCTCTAATATTCATCATCATCTTTCACCTTTCATCAATTCTTACTCACTACTAGTTAAATCTGCCTTGCTGCTCAATATAAACTCAATTGTCTTGCATCCTAATCTCCATTTCATGTCTGATTTGAATAAAATGATCTGAAGAACACCACATCAAGTAAAGCTCAACGAAGTACACCACATCAAGTAAAGCTCAACACTCATTTGCAACAACTCCGCCCATTTACATGCCTTATTATCATCAAGGGTCCAATACTAAAGGACTTCCAAATAACTGCAGAGCTTTCAAATGACCAATATATTATGAGGAAACAAAAGCACACACATCAAAAATTTAGAACAAAAATAAGAAAAAGGGAAGATGGTGGGAAGTTACAATCTATCACCATAAAAAAATGCTTATGATTTGAAATTAATCAAATAAACAGAGGGATAAAAGAAGTATCACACCGTAGCATCAGGGTCAGCGCCAGCTACAAGAAGCCTCTTAACAATGGGAATGTGGTTTCTCCAAGTTGCAATATGAAGAGGAGTCAGGCCAAACACATTTCTTGCATTGATATTTCCTCCATTCTTCTTATGTAGTGCCAATGCCAAATCCACATCAGCCAAAGATCCTTCTCGCACGACATGCCACAGATCCTTCTGTGAACCACCAGATGAAAATTTCTGAGCAGCTGTTTGCAAATTATTTTTTTGTCCTTGTGGTGAAACCAGGACATCCATTGTCAAATGACCTAAACAACTCTTCTTAACTCACAGAAATTTATTGCTTGTAGCTCAGGGCTTCCAAATGCTGCTTAACAGTAAATCTGTTTTGCCCAATTAATGTCAAGAGCCAGATCCGAAGACCTTATAACAAGTTATCACCTGACTAACAAAGCACCTGGCCCATGGAATAGAATCTTTCTAGTCCATGCTAACTGATTTTCCAGTTTAAGAATCAAGAGCATCAAAAAGAGATTTCCATCTAAATACAAACTTGAATTACAAACTGCTAAACCACTAAAATCATCACCATCAGTAGCATGAACACAAAGCAGTTCCAGCAGCCATTCACAAACGCCCATCAACACTCATCAAGCTCAATAGGACACTGCATTACCGAATTTCTCTGTCAGTAAAATATGCATCCTATGGTAAATAATTAACTACTGAAGTGAATTGGACAGGATAGGACACAAAGATTTGTACATTAAGCAAAAGATAATGAAAGAGAATCTGAAAAAGTGAGGGGACAATTTTTTCACTTTTATTGGAAGAAAAAGACGAGGGTGGACCCTCTGGGCACAATCCATAGTTAGAAAAGGAAGACAAAACTGCTAAATGAGGCAATTCTTTATAAGATTTTAATGCCAAGTGTCATAATGAAGATCCATCGCTGGAAAAAAGTTTACAAACAAGGAAAAGAAAAACCTACACTTTTATCATCTAATAAAAGCTATGAGCATGAACACTAACGAGATTGCTCAAGTAATATCAAAAAAGAAATACAAAAATCAAATATTAATCCCAAAAAAAGGCACCGAAATGATTGATCACATTTTACAAATCCAAAATATCGAAAAAACCGATTAACTAAACTCATTCTGAAACTGAATCTTATGGAATAAGACCGCACATTGTGCAAGAATGACACATTTCTAAGACAAGATTCTTCTCTCACCAACAACCAGGCTGAAAATGTACAGTTACAGGAAAAATAAACAATTCCAAGGCCAAATCACTACTATTATTTAGAATCCAATCAACAAAAAACAAAAAAAAAAAAAATCCTTGATAACACATCATAGATGTTAACAATCCAAACCACTACATCAAACACTTAGATCCATTCAAACATGCAGTATTAATCATTACCAATCATAAAAATCAAAACCCACCTAGCAAAGGTTCAATCTTTAACATAAAACAAGTCAAAAACCAATGACCCATTATGATTTCCCAAATCCAAAAATAAAAATAAAAAACGAGAAATCGAAAACTCAAAACAAAGAAAAGCTGACAAGAATTGGAAAGAAATGAACAGAACCCATTAAAAACTATAAGTTAAATCATCATCACCTTAGACTTGCAGCTTCATAAGAAGAAAAAAAAAAACGCTTGGCGAATATGAAAGAGAGAATCCAAAACGAAGTAAAGATTATAAATGAGGTGTTTGGTTTCTGTAAAGAACAAGAGAATCGAACCACAGAATATACCCAACAAGGCCATGCTCGGCATTTAACAGAAAGCAGAACCGGGCATTTAAAGGGAAGGGCATCGTGGGAATTTAACTAGGTCTAGTGACGAAAATGTCCTTGTACTTTTCAGAGATTGACGTCGTTGGATCTTGGTGCTCGGTTTCGGTGGTTGTTGTCTTTGAACACGTTAGTTTAAAGTACGTGTATGGGTGTTTTTCCGATAGCCACGTGGCAAATGTTTAGGCAGCCAAGAAGTCAGGAAGGATATTCTAACAGATAGAGGGTTGGGGTTGTTGCTTCAAGTAAGAAATTTTCAATTTCCAGTTTTTTTTTTTCAGTTTTTTTAATAAAGAATTAGAATATTTTTTATTGAAAATAAAGATAATTTTTTTCATAAAAAATAAAAAAATACTTCATGATTATAACTATTTTTCATAAGAAAATCAAAACCATAGTTTATGAAAGTCATCTTAAATTTGTATTTGTTATAATTTAATTATAGAATATTAATTTATTTTATTGAAATTAAGAATAATCATAAAAAAATTATATTCTCAACTGAAAAATATCTTTATAATAGACTTATTATAAAAAATAAATTTATAATACTAACTAAAAATAAAACATAAAAAATAATAATTTTAATATTTTACATTATAAAAAACTACAAAAAAAATTGTATTACTTATTAGGTAAAAAATATATTTTTTTAATTAATTATCCATTAGGTTTTGGATATTCATATTTGTAGACATTATCTATTATTATTTATGATTTAATAAAAATAAAATAGTTAGTTAGGTTTGGGATATTTTTTATTTGAGTTTGACAATATTCATAACTTATTTATTATTCAACAAGCAATGTAATTATCCAAAAAATACTTATTTGTACTAGTGTTCATCAAGTTCAAACAAATTTCTCAAATGACCATTAATATTCCAAAATAATGAGTTGAGCTCCTTTTGATTTTTGCCGAACAGTTGAAAGAAAATGATTTATTTAACATTTTATTTTTTTTATTTAAAAAAAAAATTATTGCTGCCTAACTTTTTTTTATTTTTTAACTCAATAAAAATTGCTTTAATATGATCCAACTACTTAATAAATCTAAAAATAACTTGGATAACTAATAAAAAATATGATTTTACTTTTTAAAAAAACTTTCAAGATAACATTGGTTTTAATATTAAATTGGCAATATATTAAATTGATCAAGGTTTAACGCCTTAACCCACTAAACTCACGATCCAGATCATAAACTTCATTGCATCAGATTAAAAAAAATAAAAAAAAAAAAAAACTATTCTTTACATAATGATATAATAATAAAAATAGATACTAGCAAAATTAAACATCAACTAAATATTAAGATATTTGTTTGAGACTATGATAATCTCATCTAAAGCAAACCAAAAAAATTACAAAGGCCAATTTAAATCCAACCAATATTAAAGAATAAAATTGATTAAAAAAAAAAGCCAATAAGATTCTATTGAAAGAAAAAAAATAACAAGAAGATGGAGTTTTTAAAAAAGAAAACTATTTAGCATTATTATTACATCAGACTTAACATGATCAATCTTGAAACCTCATAACTTGACTCTTCTCTCAACCTGGGTTTAAAATCAACCCATATGAGAGTTGATTCTACATAACTTAGTCAACTTAACATGTCTAAAAGTAATCCAGATAACCAATAAAATCATAGTTTGGCTTTAAAAAAAAATTAAAATACCATTTTTTTTTTTTAATATTGAGACAACGATATATTGGATCAACCTGAGCTTTGTGACTTAACTCGCAAACTTCATGACCTAGATCATAGACTCCACTATGTTTAAAAAGAAATTTTAAAACTATTTTTTATTTAATAACATGAAATAAAAATAGACATTTATAAAAATTGAGTATCAACCAAATATTATGATATTTATTTGAGATCTCATAAAAAGAAAACCGTAACAAATTATGACTACCAATTCAAAATCAATGAAATATTGAAAAGGAAAAAAAGTTCATAAAAAAATTGAGGTACTTCATTGTTTATATGAATAGTAAAGTAACATAATGTTTTTCAATTCTATAGTAAAGACTAGTTTGTATATTCCGTGATACGTCGTGGACCAAAAACTGTAAAAACATTGTAAAGGTCTTAGAAACAATTTTAGTATTATCATTAAACTTGAAAATATAATTGATTTGAATTTTTTTTCATCAATAATTTTTTTTATTAATGTATATTTGGTTTTTCTTAGTTAGCGCAATGTTTTTAATTGTAATTATTATTTTATAATTGTTAAATCAAATTAGCATATAATATCAAAATAGTATGTCTATATTTTGTGTAATTGAAAGCTAAAAAATCATAAAAGTGAGAACATCATGTTTGAAATAAATTTAAAAACTCTACTAATAAAAAAAACAATTTAAATCGAATAATTTATAATTAGTATTATTGTTTTCATTCAGATACATCATAATTAAAAATAAAAATAAAAATAAAAATAAAAATAAAAATTCACAATTATATTTAAAAAATAAAAATAAAATAAAAAGCAAGTGAATCTAAAAACAATTCTTGGAGTGTAAATAACAAAAATAAATAGAAAAAACAAGGATAAAAAGACATCAAAGGAGTGACCTTAGTAACCAGTCCACTCGTGTATGGGCCAAGTGTGCTTAGGCTTGAAGGCCAGATCCATGCGCCTTATCCTTCTTTATATTTTTTTATTATTCAATTTTTTATTTATTTATTGAAAAAAAGTGACATTGTCCAATACAATTAATTTTAAGAGGTGTAATTTAACTGGTCAGGTTATAGATTTACTTTTTAAAAATTACAATAACATAAATTAATTCAAATATTCATATTAATAATAATAATAAAAACTTTCATGTGCCTCCCAACCACGAGGTTGTCCCATGCGCTCGGCAACTCAACCACGGCAAAGAATTGTTCCTAACCGACTTAAATCATTTACTAAGCAAAATAATGACTTCCAGTATTTTCTAATTCGTTTAGAAGAGAGAGTAATGGGTTTGAACAGCATAGTCAAATGGCAGCTACCTCTTTTTTCCCCTCGCAGATTCCAGACAAGAAAGTTAAAACTTGCAAGTAATCTCCACTCAAAGCTTGAAATTACAGGGAAGACCACATGATCCATGCACAAAAAGTGCCGAACATGCTTGGCATTGACGTGAAAACCACAAATTCAACTCTCCCAACGTGCTTCCACCTTCCTTCAATCAATCCATGCTACCTTTCAACAGCTACAATTAACAGCTATGGCATTAAATTTTAAAAGGTAGATGTGTCGTGTCTGAAATTTCTAGTTGCTGGACGTCACGGCCATGACTCTGTTTTGGCTTCTCATGTAAACTATCTTATTACAAAAACAGCTCTGGGATCCCCAACCACCAATGTCCTTGAGGATTAAGATTTTTTGCTTGAGTTTTGGGCATACATGACCATATTCTTTCAAATATATATATATATATATATATCTTTTTCAATGAGCGTTCCACATGGAAGGAATGCCACAACTTTTTGTTTCCCTGTATCTGCCAAAGGGGCAAGCGGAGGAGAATTCTGTCAAGCAAATAGAAGAAACTGTTTTTGATAGCAGCACCATAGCCAATAGCTCTAGTAAATACTTTTAACTCTTACAAAACAACGATTACACGCCAAATCGCCAGTCAAGTTTCTCCTAAAACATAGATAAACATCGGTTTCAAGGGATGGTTCAAATAAGTTGGTCTGGTGAAAGAAGATGGAGAAAAGGAAACCATAAATTGGCAACAGGAAGTGGTCGCCTCTTGGTGAATTTTCATTGACTTAGAAACAATGTTGCAAACTACAAAATTACAAGGAAGCCATAGGCTATAATAATACCCTAGGAACCAAAGAATATTGAAAAATATGCAAGTATTGAATTGAATCGACACACATGAATCAAACCATAGAAGAATGCATAAAGGGAACACTGCACAAATTACTCTCTTTCTTCACCAAGCCAGCAACTCCAAATTCAATAAATCCTGTTCTCCAAATTTGATGATTGGAGCACCATAGCAGTTAAATGCATGCAGCAAAACGTTTGATGAAGCAACTTTCAGCTGACTCTGAATTTCTGTCTCATACTGCGATTGGAGATTCCTGCAATTCACAAAACAAGGAAAATTATCACTTCAAAGACAGAAAACCAAGCCAATGCGTAATTAATCAACTTTTTTTTTTTTTTTTGCATGGGATTAGAGCAAACATTTCTTGCACTAGTAAACAAGAGGTGGATCCATACAAAGATCCCTTGAAATATGACATTTGGATGGAGAAACATTATGCTTTTGAATTAACATCCTCTACTATGGGAAACTATTAATAGAACCCTTTGTTACCTTCTATCCATTTTCTTAATTTTCGGTTTTAGCCTATCAGCTACTCTACTATCTCTCAATACTTCAATTTGACGATTAATTTATCCTCAACAGTGCCAAGACCACTACTAATAATAAAGCCAAAGGACAATTCTGTCACCCTAAGCACATGAATGGCTTCATGGCCTTTTGACATCAGGAATAACCCATCATAAGTTCTAATTTACAGTGATACTGAACTATAAAGAAAATACATCTTATGATCATTATATATGAATAAATATATAAATAAATGATTTTCAATGTCCATCTGATAATATTAGCTCCAAGAGTAGAACCTACCTTAGCAGTCAAATTCGAAACAGCCAAATTGAACTTTGCTCTTGTTTTTGTACCAGCAACCTGCCCAGCCTTCGCCACCTTACTAAAGGCACCATTTAGCCATGCTGTCCCAGCACTCACATACCTGTACCAAGTCAAAACAGAACTCAAATGTTACTGTTTTTTTGGTGTTGATTCACTTTTCCAAGTGCATAATTAAAACCAAAATCAAATGCCGAAGTATAATATTGTTGTGAAAATTAAAGCACATCAAATAGAGAAGCCAAAACTTGTTTAGATGATGATGATTAGGCTGAGGTTGATGATATAAGGAGTATATCAAAGATGACATTATATTCAATGTCAGTCCATTGTCTCTTCTAAACAGAGGTTGGTGAAGAAAAACAAGAAAGGTCGACACTGGATCAATTTTCGGGTCATCTGATCCAAACTGCAAGAAAATTCTGTGTATTTTCTTAAAAAAGTTAGGTTCTCTCCAGAGACGAATCTCATTAAGGATCCATTAGAATTAAAAAAGAGTAATTGATTGGATCTAAATGTGTGCAATAAATATGCAAAATACATCCTAAAATAAAATTTCTAGAGATATAGATGATGTGTTCTGTTAAAATAGGAAAACAAAAGCCAATTCATTTAGGCCAAAAAGAGCTCACTCACTTGCTCAGTCATGAAAAAAATATCTATAGTAGTTGCCAGTTTACTACCCCTACGTGTTCTACATCAGCGGAAATATTAGGGAATCATGCATTGTGTGAAAAAAGAAAATCATGATGCATTTTATAAGTCATGCCACCAGAGATGAAATTACTATTCCTAAACTTTCCTCCACATCTTCCACAATATTCAGCTTTAGATACAGCAAAAACAGAATTGTCGAAGTACATTTCTTCTAATATCCATTATTTGAAACAACCATAAACAAGGGGCAGGGATTCATCCCACAAGGGTGGAAAAAAACAGAAATAATTACATCAACCAATCCCATTCATACAAAATGCTAGTATCAAAACAAGGAACTAGAGAATATAATCTCAAGGAAGAGATTCTACCTGCTTGATTTTACAGCTGATCCTGTGTCATTTATCTTCCTTTCAGCTGCAAATATCGCTGCCATTGTTTTATCCGATACATGAAGCCTTTGGTCAACAGACTTCACTTTCTCGTTAACTACCGAAATTCCAACAGTCAATTTCTCTGTTAGCCCAACTCTTCGATCAAATGAAATTACCTTCTCAGATGCATTGGCACTCAAGCGATGTTTCTCATCGAATGCCTTGGCCTTATTCACTGCATCTTGGCCAATAGCTGAACCTTTTGCTAGCATACTTGTGACAACTTCTTGTGCTCTACTAACATAGACTCTTCCGCTACCTGAAGGGCTAGTTTTCCCCTGATAAGAGAGACAGGACGGACTTAAAACAATAAAGTTGAAGGCTAAGATTTGAAGCCCTAAACCACTATACAAGAACTAAGGGTACCTTAAATACTCAAAGTCACTATGTTTTAAAATTAATAAACAGATCCATGTTGAGACAAATATGCAGGTCACAAACCACCTATCACCCTAAAGCACAAGTAAAATGGCTCCTGGTGAATGAAGACAAATAAGGTAAGAATATTGAGGATAAAGATTCATCTCGCTCAACCATAAAAGATAAGCAACTAGCAACTAGGTATTTTCAGTATTTAATCAATTTCATTAGCAAATATAAGACAATAATCACAGATATAATTTCTCTATAGCAGCAAAGTTTTTCTAGTTATGAAAAGCCTCTCACATCCACCATAAAATAGATGGATACATCTAAGAATACTCCAAGTAAGATTAGCACTGGTGATTTTGACTACCTCAACATTTGATGGGAAGTCTTCAGAAGGAACTACATGTATAGCGATGTCCATATTCCTTACTTCCTGCATAAATTGCACTTGAGAACATAAATATTTTGCAAAATCATTTGAAAGAGATTTGAATAACTTGATAGTGGAAAAACCTGTAGCTCATGATTTGGTACATAATTTTCCACAGGAGTTATAGCCACTATCTGGTCAACTATAGTTGCTCCCTGCATCACAAACACACAAATTATACTCTACAGATTAATTATGCATAAAGATTACTCAAATGATCATATCAAATAGAGAGGGTTAGCCAATTGCAAGCTTAAGACCCAAAAATATTCCTTTCCAAAATACATTATGCTACAAATACAAATTTTATGGAACTTGGCATTTCAAAAGGGGTCATTTACATTCCATCAAATGAATCGCAGGCCAATTTAGTAAGAGAACAACAATTTATTGTAGCAACAGTCAACTTCTTCTACTCCACAATACAATCAGCATGAACAGATAGCCTGTCCCGTCCTCTTTTTCCTGTGCTACTTAGCTTCCACCCTTTCCTTTCCAGAGATATATTCTTCTTTTATTACAATGGAGAAGATGAAATAAGACTGACTAGCACTTTCTACTTTTCAAAACAAAAGTCTTTCTTAAGGAAAAATCAAAATGAACATCAACAGAAGTTCAGATCAGCTTATCTAGATGTTTCTAACAATTAATACATCATTAAAAAAAATGCACATTCTACCTCCAATGGATACATACATCAGAGGGGACCATTTACAGGGTGGAGTTAAAGAAAGGCATTCAAATGCTTAAAGTTTAGAGGGAATGAAAAAAAAAAAAAAAAAAACAATTCTTCAAATTACAGAAATTAAAGTGCATCTCATAACTCATCTGATTATCAACTGGAAAATACAAGGTAAAATTTAAAAATAACAACAACAACAACAACAACAAGAAAACAAGTGAACCCACCGATAACAACAAGGCAATTTCAAGTGCTTTAGGATCTTTGAAGGTAACAAATGCAGTCTTTGATTGCCCATTGCCACTACATCCAAAAACCACATGTTAAATTAAGCAAATATAACAGGCAAATAACTCAGCTTCGCTTGTTTTCGTATCTTAACTAGTAAACCCAGAAATAAATTCAGCATAATAATGTCACTTTCCTTCATTTTTTCTTGACAGGAAGTCTCAAAAACTAGAAAAAAAAAAACACTCAAGAAACCACTCTAATACTATACTAAAATAACATAAAAATCCAAAAACCCAAGATCCAGTTTTCCACAACTTTCCAGTTTCGTTCATTTTCTCAGCAAGCAAACACACACAAAAAAAAGTAGTACCGTTGGATGTGAATGTTTTCGATTTCGCCAGAGAAGGAGAAGAACTCGTGAACTTCTCTCTCACTTGCTAGATCTGATACATTCTTCACTTCTACTGTTCTTGTCTACATACAAAAAGCAATTTCATCAAGATAAATAAAATAGAAAGAAAAGCAATGAAATAGGATTCTGTTCTTTTTCTTACTGATTCAAGAAACTTTAACTTAAAACTAACCAACCTGCATTGCTGTAGCAAGCTTGTTTCTCTTCAGTTTTTAGCAGCTCGAGAGAGAGACAAGGAGAGAGGGAGTTTTAACTATAAAGAAGCCAGACACCTGACAGGAAAGAACAAGAAGTGCAGAGAGAGAGAGAGAGAGAGAGAGAGTTGTAGCAGTTTCATTGTTTATTTGCCCTTAATGTTTCTTATATTTACATCTCCATCACATTGCCCATTTTGCCCTTTTATATTTATTTTTTTATCTGCAATTTTATGATTTTTTTTTTTGAGTTACAGTTTAATGGATGCTTTGAGTACCTTTCAGCGGTAGTTGGGTGTTATGATAAATGTGTTTATTGGTAGAACATGGCTTGTGTGACATAGTAATGAGAGTTTATTATGGGAAAATTTATGGTAACTTTAAAATCATTATTTTTATTTATTAATCTCTTTTACTTTCTCTTTTTTATCCCATATGGTGCATTTCACTTTTGAAATTTCAACATGATATAAAGAATATGATTTTTCTTTGTTAACTGTTTTCAAATTTAGAATTAAAAATTACAAGAAGAATTAAAATCTATTAGGCTTTTTTGTTTATTCGATCTTAAAAGATAGTTTTAGATCGATTTATATATTAATTAATATTTTTTATATTTTATATTAGTATGATATATTAAAATAAATAATAAATTATTGTCTTAATCTAGATTGAAGGAAATTATTGTCTCAAATATAATCTCTTTTATTATAAATACAAAAAAATAATAGCACCTTTTACTTCTTCTTTTTCATGATATCAAAATTAGACACATGCTTATTTTTTCTTATCCCTTTCGTTTGGAAATTTGACCGTAATAGATGGCGACATGGTTGGTTCTTTTAGCACCACAGCCAATGGATATTGGATAACTGTGGACAAGTCAAAATAAGCGTCCAAGCTAATGTGTGATAATAATTATAATTTAAAGCTAAAGTTTTTTTTAAAAAAAATATATATTAAAAAAATATTTTTTTAATTTTTAAAAATAATATTAACACATTAAAATAATATAAAATATAAAAAAAATTTAATTTTTTAAAAATACAATTTCAATCACGCTTATAAATTTTACTTTACTTTGATCTCTGCATCTCTAAATTGTATCATTATTCTAATCCTTAATAAAAGTTATATTGTTTCTTGAGCATTTTACTTCTTGCTGAAACTTGATTTCGTACTTCTCTTTCTAAAAATATTAATAAATCATGTATATTTTAGTAATCTTTGGGAACTTTGTGAAATTCGTGTTTTTTTAAAAATTAAATTATTTTTATTTAAATTTTTTATATTTTTAAATTATTTTAATATATTAGTATCAAAAATTATTTTTAAAAAATTGAAAATAAATTATTTTAATGAATTTTTAAATAAAAAATATTTTGAAAAGTAATTGTTTCTACACTCTTAAATACCTTTTTAGTGTGTATTGATAATACGATGCAGAATGTTTTTTTTTAATATTTTTCAGATTTTTCTTATACATCTATTTATCAAAATCATAAAAAAAAAACTATATAAAAAATATTATTTTATTTTTTTCAAGTAAAAAAATATTTTAAAAAAACATGTTAAATAAAAAAAAAAAACTACTTCTATAGTTGAATTTAAATTTATATTGCCACTTAAAAAAAGTGAAAAACAAGCTCTAGGACGTATTGTCTCCTCAATTAACTATTGAAAAGAATTTTTAATGTTTTCTTGATACTTAAAAGGGTTAGATATTAGAAGGTGTGATTAATATTAAAGAGTATTTCAAATTTACAAATCATTTTACCTTTTTTTTAAAAAAAAAGGAAAAATTTCCTCGACAAGCTACGATTTTTACCGCTAGAATATAAATAAAAAATTCCAAATTAATGAACTCACTGCATCACATCTAGAAGGCGGAGGGAGGGTACAATTGTAAAACAAGAAAAAGTGAAAGCCAGAGGATGAGGTCATTTTAGATTCCTGAGGTGGTGATTGGTCAATACTTAATGAGACATAACACGTCAGCACTGGACTTTGAGTGATGGATGGGATATTAGTTGGCCTTTCCTTTGGAAAAATTGAGCCAGCCTGTCCTTTCTTGCTCTTTCCTTCATTTATTAAAATAATTATATATAAAAAAAAAAAAAACATACGTATTATTCCGTTTCTCCACACTTCACGTAATGAGCATTCCAAGCATGCTATTTCGAAAAAGCAAAATTAATAAAATAATTTTTTGAATATTATTAATATGATTTTTATATGTGCACCTCAATAGAAAAAAACATTTGTAAAGGTCAATTCTATTTTAATATATTTTTTATTAACAAAAATATTTATTAATTGTAATTAATTAATAAAATTCCAATTAAAACTTTTTTTTCATAAAAATATATTTGACTTTTCTTTTTCTAGTCCTTTCTTTTTTAGTTTTTCATTTGACTCTTCCTTGAAGATGCCTTAAAACTTGTTTTTTGGGTTCTCGTTTTCTTCTATCGAAGATCACCTTCAAAGAAATTTATGAAATTATCACGCATCTAGGACTAGTGTTATATCAATTTGTTTAGCTAATAATAGTTTGCAGGGTGGATTAAAAAAACTTTTGAACATAAAAAAAATATCCAAGCTATTGAATTATTTTCAATTGTTATTAAATAGCAAGTTGAATTAAAAACTCTTTATTTGTGTCCTTATCAAGTCCAAGTTTCCAATCCAATAATGCGAGAATTACTTTAAAATAATTTAGTCGACTTAGCTTATTTAAAAATTTAAAAAAAATAATAAAAAAATAATATAAAAAAAACAAGAAATACAGGTTTAAAAACAACTTAGATAACCGATAAAAAAAGAGTTTGACGTAAGAAAATGAAACTAACATCTTTTTTTTTTAAAACATTGAAACGATAATGTATTAGATCAATTTCAATTAAGTTGTGTTAACTCGCTAGACTTGCGATTGGATTGTGGATTTAAATGGGTTTGATAAAAAAAATTTATATTTTAATTATATGATAAAAAAAATAAAAATCCAATCAAGGATAAAATTAAAAAAAAAATTCATCAAAAACCCTTAATGTTGAAGGTTTTAAGATAAAAAAAAAAAAAAAAAAAAAAAGGATAGGCCAAGCACGCAGACCTTAGTGGTTTAGCATATCAAAACCTTAAAAAAAGCTCAAGCATGTGGGGTTGAGTTAGGCAATCTAGATGACCAATAAAAAATTATTTGATTTTTTTTAAAAAAAATAAAGATGACATATTTTTTTGAAAAGACCATTTAGATGATGATATGTTATATCGATTTTAGTCAACTTAAGTTAGACCTGAATTATGGACTCTAATGAGTCATTAACATTTTTTTAAAAAAAGTTATATGATAAAAACATAAAGACCAACTCAAAATCATCTCAATATTAAAGGATAATATTAACAAAAAAAAATATTTAAAATTAATCAAAAACCCAATGTTAAAAGTTTTTTTTTAAAGGTAAGGTCAAGTGTGTAACCCTAAGCATTCCAGTGTGTCAGGCGAGACAACGTGTGGCCTACTGTGCCCTGCTTGGAATATTTATTTCTTTTATATTATAAGGGGGTGGATGATATGTCATCCATCCATTATTAAAATAAAAATAAAAATAGACAACATATCACCTACTATGTTCAGCTCAGAATTCAACCATTATTGTGATGGTTGAAAAATCATAAGATGAGGATTTTTGGGTTGAAAAACCATTTTTTTTAACCTTTTTTAAATCCAAAAAACACCTAATAAAACACCATAAAAATCTTCCTAAACCACCCAAAAGCTCAAAATATCCCCAAAATCATTCAAAAAACAAAATCAACCGAACCTATAAAATCAAAACATAACTCAATCTTTATTTTTAGACATGTTTATTGGGAAACCCAACATCATCGAACTCAATCTCCATTTTCTCATTGAATGGAACATATTGATACTAATTTTGACCATATTTGTTCTTAGTATAACAACAACCAATAATATTTTTTTTGTTGCTTTTAGTAACTATCTCTCTCCCCTATCTAACTCGGAAACTGAAAAATTGACTTTGGACTAAAATAAAAATTATCACGAATTTAAGGTGAGCCATATGTTTTATTCGTGTTTTAATTAAAAGCTTAATTTAATATAATTAGACCATAAGGGATGTGATTGCAAGAAAAAATGTTTGAGAATAACAAAACTTGCCATTGTTCATATGAACAACCAATCTTTCAACTTTTTTAGTTTTTGTTAACTAGTTTATCATTCGCGCTTTCCCTATGAGTTGAACCACCAAATATTTATAATTGTCAAAAAATAATATCTAAACCATTGGAAATTTTTCGGAATTGTTATCGAACTCAATACAACAATTCAAACTTGAAAACTCCCAACCCGACTCTTTCATTAATATTGAGTCAACCAGCAAAATCTACGACCCAAGTTATGGACTATGTTGGATCGAATTAATTTTATAAAAAATAAGAAAATTTTGCTTACCATAAAATTAATAGTGAATGATAAAATTCAATAAAAAAAACCTACAATAAGTCATGAAATTGTAAAAAATAGATAAAAAAACAAAACTCAATTCAACATCTCAAACTTGAAAAATCTAGACCCAACTATTTTATTAATATTTAGTCAATATGTTAAACTTGTGACTTATATTATAGACTTTATAATGTCAAATAATATTTTTATTTTATTATATGCAATACAATAAAAAAATATAAAAAGATTAAAAATAAGAGGAACAAAAGGACCTACTAGACTGTGCCTATCTAAAAGAGCCAGATATATAGGCTTGAGGAGGCCCGCATGCTTAGTGTATTTATATGTGTGTTTATTTTTTTTTTTTTTTTGGTATAAGGTGGCGAACAACCTCTCTCTCTCTCTCTCTCTTTAAAAAAGACTATTTTTAAGGAATACATGCTAACTACTTGAGTTACAACAGGAAGCTTGTGAGCAAATGACTATATATATAAACCATATAACCAAATGATTAAAAAAATATATACATTAACTTGGTTCATTGTTTAATCTGCAGTGAAACCAACTCCATTTGATTTAAGTGTTTTGATAATTGATTTCATTTTCATGATATGAATTACATGTTAATTAATTAACAAAAAAATAGGCGAAGTTGAATTTATGATTTATCTCATCATAAGGTATAGTTCATTGAAACAAAGTTTTAGTTTTTTTTTTCAATTTTATCCTTTAATTTTTTGTTTATTAAGGATTAGGCTTCATATTCTATTTTGAATTATTTTTTTATGAGATTACCTTGATCTCACAACCCGAGTCATTGGTTTAACGAATTGTCTCGGTTTTTTTCTAGGTTTTTTAATTAATTTTTTTTTTCTAATTTCATCTTTAGATATTGAGTTGATGGAGAATTAGGCATCATAATTTGTTTCTATTTGCTTTCTATGAGATTATCCTAATCTCATGACTTAGATCACGAGTTTAGTGGTTGGTCTGGGTTAACTTAGGTTATTTTTTATCATTTTTTAATTTATTTATTTTTAATTTGAACATTGATTTGATTAAGAAATGAGTTTTATAATTTATTTTGATTTACTTTTTATAAGTTTATTATGTTTCATAAATTATGTTGTAAATTTAGTGAGTTAACCTAGTATGATCAAGGTCAATTTCACATGTTGTTCTCTCAGTATTTTTTTTTTTTAAATATCTTGAATTGTTTTTAGTTAAAATATATTTTTACCGATTGTCCAAATTGTTTTTTTGACTTGTCAAGTAAATCGGGTCATATCGAATTAACTCACATATGATAATTGTTTTTTTTTTATTAAAAAACATGTTAATAATGTCTTATTTTTTATATTAAAAATATTTAATTTGATTTACAATATAACACGAGGTAACATTATAATGTTCCCTCTAAAAGGATTCCATGAATTTAGCACATTAATTAAATGAAGTAATCATGATAAATAAATAAAAAATAATGATTAACAAAATTTAAATAGAATGGGGTTTTCACTATAGCAATTCACAATGAAAATCTCATTTTACCCTTTGAAAAATAACAAATAAACTCATTATTTAAGGGGAAATGATTTTTTTTTTTTTAATATGGACACATTACTCTCAATGACGTCAGATCAATCTTTTACATTGTTTGGGAACAATACAATAACTAAATAACCTTAAGAGAAAAAAATGATTTGATATATAATGACTTTATAGACATTTCCCTTTTTAATGCACAATAGTGTTACTTAACTGCCATTAAAAAAAAAATTAAAAGCTTTCTATTAGGGATTTTTGGTTTTTTCCACTTGTTTTTTTATACTTACATTGCATTAAAGCAATTTTTTTTTTATAAATATAAAATATTAATATGTACAGTATAATTATTAAAATGCCCTTGAGATAAAAAAAATATCTAAAGCTTTCTTATAGGGTTTATTTTTGGTCTTTTCCTCCTGATTTGTTGTTCTTGTTATAATTACATTATATAATGGGCAAATTGATCCTTTTATAAATATAAATATTAGTCAAAAGAAAAAGTTATTTACGTGTACATGCGTGCGTTGATATAACTAACACCTTTGAGGCAATTTAGATTATTTTTTAAAATTAATTTTTTTTCAATTTCATCCTACATTTATTTTTTCAGAATTAATCTTATTTTTTTTCTCATTTTCTTTTTTATGGGGCTATCCAAATCCTGTGTCCATGGTCACGGGACTAGTGAGCTAACTTGTATTGATCCAAATCCTTTTTTAGATTATTTTTTTTCTTAAATATTTTCTTTTCTCAACTTTGCCACTCGACATTGATTTGTATGATAGTTGGGATTCATTGTTTTATTGAATTCATTTCCACTAATAATTTTCTTTTACCTTTTATTGGCATGAATAATTGTTTGATTAAATAAAAAATTTATTCTAAAAAATAAAGTTATTAAATACAACCGAGTACAAGGTTTCTGTTGCAAGATCAAATATCTTAATCTTAATTATTTTTTAATTAAATACCAGCTTATTTAATTAGATGTATGTATACTCATTTCAATTTATGAATGAAAATTCTTTTTGTATCTAACATGTTTTAACAGTCTATATATTTATTTTTTATTAAAAAAATATCCGACCCTCAAGAAAGCACGAGTGAAATGGCCACTGCGACGCTAAAATGAAAGGAGCTTGCCAGGTTGGTCTGAATATACCATCATTCATTAAAATAGAATAGAATACATGGAATTTTAATAGTTTTATATAGAAGAATCACAATTTTATTTAGGCAATGGGGTGTTTTCTTTCTTTTTTAACAATAATGATAATTTTATTAATATCTAGACACAATGAAGACCCAGTTAAAAAAAAAAGGATAATAAGTAAGAAGATCAAGACCAAAGGTAAGGATTTTCAAGACAAATCTAACTTAATCCTAATCAGCAGGCAAGTAAAGAGATGAAAGCCTCTCACGGGCGTTGATTAGAGCACGTTCAGGAGTTCCGAAAATCAATTCTTTTTTTTTTTTTTTGATAACGTGGGTGTCCGGGCCAGCTTACACGCACCACGACTAATCCCACGGCCCACTGAACATCCTGCAAGCCTTAGTGAGCAGGTAAGGCACCGCGGGGGTGACAAACATACCGCAAAGGGAGGACCCAGTAGAGACAGGAAAGGAGTAAACTTTCTAGCCCCACTCCCACTAGGACTCAAACCTAGATTCGAAGGAAAGAAAGCTGCTTCCTTCCATCGCTAAGCCACGCACCTGTTGGTGTCCGAAAATCAATTCTTGCGTTCAGGGGTTGAGAGATGAATAGACACTACGAATTGAAAAGTATTTTTAATGAAAAATATTTTTTAAAAAATAATAATTATATTTCCAAACATCTTTAAAATCATCTCTAGACAACTTGCGTGAAGAAGATCAATTCTTGTCCGAAAATCATCTGACACCAATGTTTGTTGTCTGGAAAAAGAATTCGAGTAAACAAGTGAGTTTTCTTCAATCTACTTCTTTTAGATCTTAGAATATCTCTTAAGCAAAGTGGATGCTTTTTATAATTAAAGTAAAGCCTAATCAGTACACAGAGGTTGCATGTAATGATTGCCAGCAAGCAACTGCATGCAAAAGGATGGCTTAATTTCTCACATTGATGGACTCCCTCCGTCATGTTTTCCTTTTTCTATTGGCCATAATGAGACAACATTGCTTTTTCAGTACGGGTCCAAATATTTAATCCTTGTCTCAATGCGGTCCAAACAAAAATTAGTTAAAATTTATTTTTTAAAATTTTTAAAAGAAAAATACTTTTTAAAAAATAACAACTGCACTCCTAAATACCCTATTAATTTAGGCATTATTTTTAGTGCTTGCATAAAATATGGATGTATAAATAAGATGGTCATATATTTTAGAAATACAAAAAGATTCATCTTTCACACTCACCTCCGTCAAAGAGACTTTCAAACCACCTATAAAAGGCCAAAACTTAAGATGCCACTGACATAGATATGTCACTTCTCCAAAAGTTCAATGACTTAAATAATTATTATCCAATGCTTCAAAAGAATCAAAACTAAACTAAACTAAACTAAACTAAACTATAATTTCCCATAAAATTCAATTTTTCATCATTTAAAAGTTTCAAAAAATAAAATAATTCTATTTATCTATCCATCTATTTATTAGGGGTGGACCTACAATATAAGTTGTTATTGCCCTGACACTCCCAAACTTTAAAAAATAAAATAAAATAAAAATACATATATTATTCGGATTAATTTTCAAACTTTTAGGGCCCAAATCTCTTTTAATTAGCCCATCCAAAACACAAACTCTTTTAACTTAAAAAAAATTAATAGCCAATAGATAGCCTAACCTACTATAAAACATTCTTAAATAAATAAATACACATAATTAGCTCAATCCTCTACTATAAAATATAAAAACAAAAAAGAAAAAGATACTCTTTGATTATCTTAACAAATCATATTTCTGAATACTCTATTTCTCTCTCGTGACAGTAACTTGAAGGGCTGTAAGGGGTTGTGATTTGTAATTCCTTAATTGCTTTGATTTGTTCTCTTGTACTAAGTAAAGAAATCCATAGTCTCCATTTTCTTAACAAATACTTAACCATACAAGAATTTAAGGTAATTCTAATTTTTGGTGTTTGGAATCTTACATTTACCTTTTTAATTTTTTTTTTTTTTGCATTTGGGTTTTGATGGATTTTAATGAATTATATTAAATTGAATTTTTTAGGGATTTAATTACCGGAATGTTTAATGATACCAATTATATAGAAAATTATCATATATTCAATGTACGTATTAGTTTCACTCTGATTTTGATTAAGCTACAAGATTAATTCTTGAACTAATAGTAATTATGTTTTAGGTTTACTCTATCTTGAATTAAGTTTTAAAAGTAGAGATGCGATAACAAATAACTATAAAATCTTTTTTTAAGAAACCATATGCCAATCTCTTGAAAAACAATGTATTTGTTATAGTTACTACTTTAAACATGACAACTCATTCCTCCTAAATTTGAGAAACTCAATGAATGTCGTTCAAAAAGTCAAATAATTTAACATAAAGAAATAAATGTTACTTTTTTGGAACGTGATCTATGAATATATCCAATGACATGGGATATTTTTGTTAACCAAAGAATATAAATTCATTGTGTTTATGATGCATTCCAATCTATGCATTCAGAGTATCCTTTTTTAAAAGATGAGAATCACCATAATTGATTTCAAGCTTCTTGGTTTAAAGGATTTTCGAGTTAACTAGAGTACTCAAATGTAATGAATGCTATATTTGTTTGTCTTTTTACCTTTTTGGTAAGCCAACATGAAAGTCAAGACCAAAAGATTGTGTCTAAAGGCTTTGTTAATTGGAGGTAGGTAAATGATGGGATTTTTTGTGCTTTGTTGGGAGGGAAAATTCAATATATAGAATTATAGTGAAATGTTGTGAATATTTAATGAATCAGTCACTATTTATACAGTACTTGATAGATAAGCGAGCATCATAAAAAGTTGAGAATAATCTCCTACACCTCATAAATACAATCAATACTGTTTGATAATTAGCTTTTTAAGCATGTGCCTTTAGAGATCACAAAGAAAGTCATAGTTAAAAAAATCAAGGTAGTTTATTGAATTCTTAAAGCTTCTAGGAAGTCATAATGCTAAACATGGCAGACTTGTTTTAGGAAATGCTCCCTATCAAAATAATAAATTTATTTCTCGTAGAATTTAAAAGGAGATTTTAAGTATCATTGCTAGCAATGTGCGAAGGGTGATTCATGATAAGATTGAGGGTTTAAAGTCTTGTATTATTGTTGATGAAGCTAGAGATTAAAAAAAGAAGAAGAAGAAACAAATGGCAATTACCTTACATTTCATTGACAAAAATGGTTTCATTCAGGAACATTTTTTCCATGTTGTGCATATGAAAGATATCATGACATTGACTCTAAAATAAAAGGTGTGCAATATTTTATCTCATCATGACATTCTCATAAGACATAATCGAGGTTAATGATATGATGATGCAAGAAATACTCGAGGAGATTGGAATGGATTCCAAGCTTTGTTTCTTAAAGATTTCTTTTTTGTTTATTATGTATATTGTCTATAATTAACTTTTACTTTTGCTTTTAGAGAAGTGAAACTTGTACATCAATTGTTTACAAATTTGATTTATACTATTAATATTATTGATAGTTCATGTAAAAGAAATGAAATGGAGACACTAAAAAGAGCAAATCACGGTGGTACCTTACATTGACCCAATGATACTTGATGGGGTTCTCATTTTCAATAAATTTATAGCTTGTTAAGGATGTTTAATATATCTTGTAAAGTTATCACTACTATCATTAAATATTGAACAAATTATTCTCAACAAGATAATGCAAAAGCTACTTATTTGACATTAACATCTTTTGCATTTTATTTCATATTACATTTGATGAAACAAATTATAGGAATTACTAATATTTTATGCCAAGCTTTGGAGTAACAAGATCAAAACTTTGTTAATGCCATGAGTTTGGTTTCAACTACAAAATCTTTGACTCAAAAGTTATGATATTCCTTCAATATTTGATTTGATGAATCAAAACCTTTATTTTAGAGTGTCAAAGCACTTTGTGCATAAAATGATATTGATATTCTTGATTTGAAAGCATAATATTCAAAAGCACATGATACGACCTATCATTAACTTGAAGTTCTCACAAAACTTTTAATATTCCTTTAACATTTGATTCGATGAGAATTGAGCTTTTTATTTTTTTATTTATTTTTTGCTTTTTATAGAGTTATTCTGTTCTTATTTAATTTTTACTTTATTATCAAATAAAATCATTGAAATCTTTTAAGAATATTAAGATAATATTTTTTTCATAATATTGACAATTTTTTTTTTTTTGCAATTAATCATTGTTATTTATTTGCTTTTGTTTATTTTATTTACCGTTGTTATTTTCTTTAATCATATTATAAAATTAACTAAATTTATTAAATATAATCAAATTAATAACTTGAGTTTTAGATTTTTCTTAACACTATCTAATTTTTTTTTTTATATTAAAAAAAATATAGCCTCGCCCACAACATAACACAAAGACTGGTCCAAGTAACATGTATGACCATGCTAGTGTAGATGGACAAAGTAAAAAAAAAAAGAAAAAGAAAAAAGAAATATATGAAATGCAGCAGAAAGAGCCCACATGTACACAGTTCACTTTTGTTGGTACAAAGACAGAAAGGTGTGGCGATTAGGAATGGGGACAGGGAAGTTGCTGAAAAGAGACCATTTCACACTCATAGTCCACTAGGAAATCCATGACCACCGAGCTACAAAACAAAACACACTTCCACTTGTGTCCAAACAAGGCTACTCCCTTCCACCTCAGTCTCAACTCAAATGCACAGAACCTTTTTCTTTATTTTTTATTTTATGTCCCCCAATCCCTTTTTATTTATTTATTTATTTATTTATGTGAGTGTCCGGGTTAGCTTGAGCACAACAACTTAATCCCACGATCCCACTGAACATCCTGCAAACCCAGTAAGCATGTAAGGCACCGCGGGGGTGACATGCGTGCACAATAGATATTTGAACCTGGTGCAGAGAAAAGGAACAAACCCCTTTCACCACTTAGGCCCAGACCTCAAGTGCATCCCATTCCCACTTTACTTCTATGGTTTTTGTCTTGGGTTTTTAGATATTGTACTAACCATTATGATTTAAAATATTTTTATTTAAAAATATTTTAAGAAGATATTTTTTTTTTTTTTAAAATTAATTTTGAATATTAGCATATAAAAACAATCTAAAAATATTAAAAAAAATATTAATATTAATTTTAAATAAAAAATAAAAAATTAAAATTTTTTAAAAACATGAAATTCAACCACATTCCTAAACATAACCTAAGCAACCCGAGCCCGTACAATCCCTCCTGCCTTCAGTTTTGCCCGAATAACAATCAAAAGCACTTTTTCCCCTCTTTTTATTTCCTTACATAAATGGACTGTTTGAGGTTTGCTTTTAATTAACTACTCGTGAAACCTAGTTATAACTTATAATAATTGCTTTTGTTAGACTATTTAACCTTCTGATTAAAATATTTTAAAAATAATACAGACTTTGGAAAAAAAAAATACAAATTACCTTAGAAAAAAAATCATCCATTGTCTATCTGGTTCTTCACTACAAGTATGAGAAGGATAGAAGTCAATCCGTTCAGATTGAAATAAAATTGTAACTGATGAAGGGTTAGAGAGATCACTCTAATCTTTTCTTGGGTTCTTATCCTTTTTACAAAATTTCCTTTCCTATCTCTTTTCTTGCATCTATCTTTTCCCTGATCTCTCGTGATAAATAGAGTGTAAATAATGATTATTTTATCTCTTTTTTTTTTTGTTATGAAAAAGAAAGTAAAATGCTTACATCTACTCAACTCAGTTATAAAAAAGAGAATAAATTTGATTGAAGAAACGTGACCAATGGAAGAAAAAAAACCCAATGTTTACGGCATTGTCAAAAGCATGGTAGAAGATGACAAATTCGAACAACAGTCACCATAAAAAGATAGATCCCTTCCTTGTCCTCCAAGCCTTTGTTGCATTTGAACTAGTCAAACGGGGGTCTCTGTGTTTCACCTGGAAACCAGACTTCTGACGCTTCCGCTATGGGTACCAAAATCTTGACCTCTTCTAGCCATGGCTTTGAGAATGAATGCAAAGAGATTCATGATTCTTGGGGAAGGCTAAACCACTTGGTTCGATCATTGGCTGGCAGGTCCAAGCTTGAAAGGCAACAGATTAGAGAGACTTACAAGGCCATGTATGGAGAAGATATGGCCATTCTTCTCCAAAAGATGCAGTTCCAAAACGGATCAAAAGTATGTGCAGCTTTATACAGGTGGATGATGGACACACATGAACGTGATGCTATTGTTGCAAGTGAAGCTTTCGGACAAGGCGATGTTGACTACAAGGCTCTTGTTGAGATTTTTGTCGGTCGAAAATCAAGTCATATTGCTCTCATCAAACAGGCTTATTATGCAAGATTCAGAAGGCATTTGGACCACGAAATTATCAATCTCGAGCCACCCCATCCTTACCAAAAGGTAATCTTGTTCAATCTTAAAGATTATATCAAATGATAAACAAGCCCCGGATTCAAGAATAGGAATAGCATTTTCTGTACGTGCTTGATATCTGTTACTTGAATATGTCGCTATGGTTTTGAAGATTCTTGTAGCGTTGGCTACATCACACAAGGCACACCAGGAAGATGTTAGCCAACATATTGCAAAATGCGATGCTAGGAGGCTGTATGAAGCCGGGGAAGGGAGTTCACAGGGAGCCGTTGAAGAAGCTGTTGTGCTTGAGATTCTGAGTAAAAGGAGCATTCCACAGACGAAATTGACCCTGTCTAGCTATAAACACATTTATGGACACGAGTACACAAAGGTAAAGGGTGAAATTTTTCTTATACTTCATACCATCTTTTGCCAAGCAATTACTTTTCTGCGTTTAACAGTCATATTTTGAGTTTATGGGTTCTTTTATTTGGACTCTATTTTGCAGTCGCTCAAAAATGCAAAATACAAGGAATTTGAAGATGCTCTTAAAGTAGTCATGAAATGCATGTGCAATCCACCTACTTATTACGCAAAGGTAAATTCATTATTCTCTCTAATGTTTTTAATACATAAGCATTACATAAAATGGTGCAAAGATTTTCCTCTACTTTCTCATTTTCTGGACAAGATTTCAATATTACTTGCCAATTGCCATTCTATAGTTCCCCTGCATAAGAACTCACGCTGTTTCAGGTACTGTATACGAGTATTAAAGGGACAACAGTAGATAATGGTGCCTTGTCTCGTGTGATGATAACCAGAGCTGAGGTAGACTTGTATGAGATACGAAGCATTTTCAAGAGAAAGTATGGGATGGAACTGAAAGATGCAATATGTGAGAGAATCCCATCTGGGGATTACAGAGATTTTCTTGCTGCTGTAGCCTCGACCACTACTATTATTACAAGCCACAATTCTGTTTCTCTCTAGTGGATGGAGCTACACGCAACAAGATTCTAAGTTTTAGCTTTTATTGATGTGCAATTACCACTAGGAACTTGTTGTACATTTGATTACTTTATAACGTGAGGAACTGAGGATCCAAAACAGTGTCGTATGTCTTCTTCTTTTTTCTCTCTAGATAAGTAGTGTGACTTCTATATGGTATATTAATTTGCTTACTAAATATACCATCATTTTTAGAGAGGTAAAGGGCAACATTAAGCTTCCAAAGGTATTTCCATGGTGGCTCAGAGAAAGAAACTGCATCTCATGGACTGAAAATGGTCTCTTCACCTTTCAAGCAATGTTGCTTCTTTAATTTAATGGAAGAAGGCACATGGAAAAGTGATTATAATCTCCACTTACCTTGATTTTTCATCGCTTGATTTACTTTATGCTGTCCTGTCTAAAACCATGGTTGTTATCCTGATTTTGTTGCCATCTCTTCATAGTGGCCACAGACTTAGCTTACTAGATTTCGGTTTTTAGCTTTTAACTTAACTTCATGAAAGAATTATCTTAACTCAATACTTTAAGTTGATAAATGAGATTTTATAATATAATTTATATTTTTCTTTAACACATCCTCTCAAATGAAAGCCCTTTGAGCTTGAAATTTGCACGAACCCAAATCATTTTGTACTTAATTTTTATCCAATAAATAGGGATAATAAGATTCATATTCGTGATCATTTGATCATTAAGATTTTGATATCATATCAAAAAATCATCTCAACCTAATAATTTAAATTATTATATTAATTTTATAATATAATTTATATTATTCTTTAATAAACTTTAGTATGTCAACATGATATTGACTCCTGTGTTTATGAAAGTAGCTGAAGGCTTAAAGGAGATACAACCAAATGGAGTCTGCTGTCATGGGCATGAGTTAATGAACTTCAGCAATAACATATTCATCATATAAGATTAGTTGAGATTGAGCTAAAATTTGTTTGCTTAAAATATTTCATAAAAGATTAAAGTGGAAGGAAGGAATCTATTGACAATGACTCGGAGTGCAATGGGCAGATGGTGAGTAGCGTGTCACATGCCATTTTCTCAAGGCTGTTGTAATGCACTTTTTCCTCATGAAATAGATTTCTCAAGGTAATTATTACCCCAAAAGAATAATTCTAGGTGTTTGATCCATATCCTCGAGTTACGATATGCAACTTTTCTTCTTCTGCATAAATGTCTATGCAACGTATGCATTTCTATTGTAATTCTTGGCTTTGTCCATATCATACAAAACAGAGAACAACATAATTTCATGATCATAATAGAGAACATAACATTATCTCCAGACGAGCTAAATATAAAAGAAAGAAGAAAAAAAAGTGTGGGTAAGCTGGCTCGAAAAATTAATCGAGATGCGTGTTGGAAACAACTATGGGTGAAGAAGAAAAAGAAGTTTTGGTTTTATGATAACAAGAAATTTTAACTGGTCCTATTGAAATCAATATTCTTTTTTTTATTTATTTATTTTTCTTTGTCATAACCTATTTTTGGGTTATTCCTCTCATAATTTACCCTTTTTCCTTTTAAAGTAGAAAATAGAAAATAAAGTAATAATATCAAGAAGACTGATGATTTGACAAAAGATAGGCTGAGAAGGATTTCAAACGTATAGAAAAATCAAGCATCAATTTTGAAATAAATCGGGAGCTTAATCGTACCTCATTATACCCAAAACTAGAGAGAAAATACTAATTCAAGGTCAAATTAAATGATTATTAGATAAATCTGTATAAAAATTAAGCTTGGGGACATAATTAGATTTTCAATAGGCCAATTTGATTTATTCATGAGCCAAATTAAAAATTTAATTATGTTTAAAAATTAATTTAGGTCAAATTAAAAGAGTTAATAAAGTGAAAGGACTTAATTATACTTTAAATAGGTCAAATTAATTTTATTAGGGACTTAATTGGTGAAAAATTAAGTTTGAGTGCCCAATTTGACCTTAATTGAGGAGATTGAAATTTTAGAGGATCAAACATTAAATTTTTACACAGTCGATTGGTTGAAATCAGAGGTACAATTACAAGAAAATCAAAGTCTAGGGTTAATTAGGAGTTAAATTGAAAAAATTCACAGCCAAAGATGTTTTTTGAAAAAAGTGTCAAACTCTAAGGACTTAATTGATTGAAATGAAAGGTGAAATTGAAGAGAATTGAAAGTTTAATGGTCAATTTACATAAATCCAAGACCAAGGACTAAAATGAAAAAGGAGCTGAAATTCAGGATTGATGTTGAAGTTTGATAGGGGCAAAATTGCATAAAATTAAAAGTTTCATGCCAATTAATGATGAAATTAAAAGAAACTAAAAGTCGAAAGACTAAATTAAACATGGCCAAATCCCTAAATTAAAACCATAAAGCCAAAATGACGTCGTTTTGGAAAAAAAAGAGAGCAAATAAAGCATCGTCTTGTTACTATTCATAATCTCTTTTTTACCCGAAAAGACTACTTGGGTGGTTACTATTCAGGGGTATTTAATGCTACTTCTCCTCACTAAATCGGGCAAATCATACACCACCATAATGACCTGACATTCTACTGCACCCTAGAGTAGGTCTTGCCAACCAATGGCCCTTATGGCCGCCATTGTGCCACCCCAAAGAGGCCAACTCAAGCAACCTTTAGCTGCCAACTTTTCCAGTCCATGATTTCATTTTTGAGCTAATGGTTGTGATCCTTCCCAGTTAAATTAAGAGTCGAGATTTGTCCCTAATAAAGACAAAGTGTCCATCTTCTACTCTCTATAAATAGGGGTGAATTTCAGGTATTGAGCATGAAAAAATTAAGGTGTAAAGTTGGTAAAAAATTAGCCCCCCAATTTGTTTCTTCCATTGTCTCCTCTCTTCTCTTCCTTCGTTGCTTCTTCAGCCGCCACCACCATCTTACACATGCCGTGATAACTAGTGGAAAAGCACCCTTGTAACCCTATCACCAACCGCCGACATCTCCACTAACAACTCCACCACTAGCCGACCACTCCTATGCCAGGTGGTCTCCTTCTCCCTTCTTTTTTTTCCCTCGTAATGGTTATAGCCACTTCATACAAAATTTATTCTGCATGAAGTGGCTAAAATAATTAACATGGTCACTGGGCCAAACCAGTGACCATGTGGGCTTGGGTTGGATACATTTCAACCTAGCCTAGATAGCTAGGTCAGGTTTAACCCTAAAAAACATAAAAAAGAGGAAAGGTTGCTGGGCTATTAGTTAACCCAACCTAGTTAGGCTAGACTTGTATCATCCTAGCCCAGATGGCTGCACCAGGTTCAACCAAGCATAAAAAAAGAAGACAGGCTGTTAAGTCGTTAGTTGGCCTAACCCAGTTGGGTTGGACCTGTTTCATCCCAACCCAAATGGCTGGGCTTGTTCCAACTTAAGACAAAAAAAAAAAAAAAGAAAGGAAAAGGTCTATTGGGCTGTCAGTCAGACTAACCTAACCGAGTACGGCTCAGATGGATGAGTCAAGTTCAGCCCACTTAATAAATAAATAATATTAAAATATTAAAAAAAATAAAAAAAATTTTAAAATAGAAAAAATTTCAACCGCATTCAAAGACATAATGATGATGGTGAAATATCTTCAAACGTGAATTTATTAATATTCTCTAATCCTAGATGACTATTGTCAAATAATATAGTTTTGAGAAGATATTTGACATATATCAAATAAAAGCAGATGAATTGAGATATTTTGTTTAATAAGTTAATTTTATAATATTATAGTCTTAAATCATTTTCTCTTATATTAACGTATAGATTAAATTCTTAGGTATTTTTTCATAGGCAACATCATGTTATCGAAGCTAATGTCTTTTAATTACAAGATAAACAACTCACCATGTGGGTTTAAGCATAAGTAAGTATGTAATAATTTATAACTCTAGTAGAAATACATTTACTTAACTTTTTTCATTTATTATTGTTATTGAGTAATGAGAATAAATGGAGATGGATTGAATTGGACCAATTGTATGAATAATTGAAAAATCTCTAATTCTTGAAATTAGAGTTCATGTGATTTTATGTGTTAGAATGGTAATTGAGTTGTTTATTATGGTTTATGATAAAGCATGGAAATGATTTGAATTGGATTAATTGTATTAATAATTGGAAAACCCCCAATTCTTGAAATTAGGGTTCATATAATTTTTATGTAAGAATGTTAATTGAATTGTTTATTATTGTTGTTGGGTTATGATAATACATGATAATAGTTTGATGGAATTTATAAAATTGTGTTGAAAGCTATGTTCTAAGGACATTATGGAAGCTGTGTTTTTGGTATAATGATGGACATGTGGAAAATTAGATAAATGATATCAAAAATTGATTTGGTTTTTGAAAGTTGCCACCTACTTGTGAATCCACGCATAAAGATTAAGAAGGTTGAGCACATGAAAGGAGGAATAATGTGTCATCCACGCACAAGGAAATCTTCTACAGCTGATCAAAGAAAACAGGAGAAAGACAGAAACCAACATAAATCAAAAAGCATCCAACAAGGAAATATTCCCTTTCAAGAGGTAACCCAGAAGGAACCTCTTAAACCATATCTTATAGCATTAAGCATATAAAAGAGGAACAGGGAAAGATGGCATCCTTATCAGATCGAAAACACACGCTGTATTTCCTTTCAAAATTCCTTAGAAACGAAAGCAGTAAGCATTGAATAGAAATCATGGCTAGATCTAACGTCAAGCCCTCTTACGAAGATTTTGAACCCTATTGCAAGTGGCGAATAGAAGAAGGACAGTACACTCTTGAGGTTCATCTCCATGGTAACAAGTTTTAATTTTCTTATGTAATTCCACGTTTCTTATAGTAAGGTTTCCTTATGGAACATTTCTTGTCAAATGTTACAAGTTCAGAAGGTTGAGATGGCTAAGATTTGTCTTTTTATATAAGAACATGCAAAATTAAGTATATATAGGACACGCTAATTAATTATACCACATGCTTAAATTTTTCTAGGTTTCGGAAAGGAACAGTTGAGGGTTCAAGTCAGCAGTAATGGAGGCATGATAATTACTGGGGAACGTCGTGTGAACGAAAGTAGATGGACTCGTTTTCGCAAAGAAATCAAGCTCCCTAAGGCATGCAACGCTAATGAAGTTCGAGCAAAGTTGTCTACTGGCATTCTTTACATAGTCATGCCTAAGAAAATAACATTACCTTCCTCTGATCAAGATCAAGTTAATCAAGAAAATGGACAATCAGGACCCAAGATCAATCAAGATACCGTTGCCAAGGACACGGCAACCGAAAATTTGGATGGTTCTGCAGAAAATAATAAGATGACCACTGAGAATGCTACAATGCTCACCACTAGGCCATTAACGAGCTTCGTAATGCAGCTGAGAGATTCGTTTTTTAGGCTTCAAATGAGAAAAAAGATAGGTATGAATGTAGCAGTAGCAGTTGCTCTGATATTGCTCTTGTTGTATTTGTAATATACAAACATCGTCATGTTGAAAACTAAATCTTGTTGTACATTATAAAAGGTTTGAATATCCTGTTGACTTAAGAACTATGAAAAGTAAACTGTTGTTGTACTTTGAAATAATAAAGGGTTTCAATTAACATCCTGCATTTTATGGAGCTTTCTACATTCCATTATTGAAGTTCTTTTTGTTAAAAATAAATGGAAGTAAATTTTTTCTCCAGAAGCATAACTGAGTTGATTGAATTTCCTGGTGCAAAAAGGCAACCTTGGGGAAGAAAGATAAGACAATGTAGTTAATACAAAGAACAGATTAAGAAGAAGCCATGCCAACGCTTAAAAGCGAAAAACACAGCTGGAAAAAAAAAAACAAAGAAGAAAACAACCTTTGGCAACCCTAAAACAGAGATCTTACAGAGCCTTTGAGCTAAATAATGAAACTGGTACTAGAGAGACGCTGAACGCTAAGAACAGGAGCTAAAGGGACTGACAGCAGATGACTATGAAACCTAAGATTGCAGAGAACCAGGGAGAAAATTAATCAAGCTGCAGGCAAAGGAGAATTAAAAACCCTATGATTTATGAACACCCTGCTTGGCTCATGCATCAGCCAAACTGCGTTATTCAATGGAATGGGAAAACTAAATAGAACCGCATGGTAAGTCCAAACTCCAAACTATAGAGGTTGAGGACACTAATTCATCAAGACTTAATCAAATAACTGACAAAATATGCCTTCAATTCTTGTAATTTTAAGAAAGAACTTATAAAGACACAGTATTTGATTCTGATATTCGACAAAATTTATATGGCATGCTATTGCCCAGTTTACTGATCTTTTTCAAGAAAGTATATGTAATATTGTTTTTCATACAAAGGGTGTGAAGACAAGGGTGGATACAAATTCCATATTATATACTGCTGACACAGTGGTTTTCGTTGCAATAAATTTTAAAAAAATCTTTTGAGTTATATAATTAGTCATCAATAATTCGTGTTGTTCATACTACTATAACTTACGAGTTATATAATTAGTCATCAATAATCTTATGAGTTAATCTGTGCAGAAAGAACAACCATTTGTTGGCTCATAAATATCATCACTTGCAGACTCCAGTAATCTAGTAAGCTTTTTTTTTTTTTTTTTTTTAAAAAAAATACTTATAGCTAGTAAGAGTTTCAATGGCTCATGAATATCAAATATGAATGTATGGACAGCATGTTAGGTCGTCCGAACCCTTTTCTTTTAAAGTTAAAGGTTAAAAAATAATTTATATTAAATTGCAAAATTCATATTGTACATAATATAAATATAGTTTTCTTCTCGTTCATGAATCGCACCGATTCTTTTCCTTGCAATTAGTCTTCCGTAAAATTACTTGGTTACGTCACCTATGAATTAACCTACTGCATGAATAACGTGTGCTTGCAACTGGAAATATGCAGAAGAAGCTTTGGTAGGCCTTGCTTTTTTTTGGAGTAGTTTAAGGAATTTGGCATATACATAATTAAGTTGTTTTTAATGCCAAAACGGGTTGATACTCTTCATCGTCTATGTTGTTAGATAAAGGTTAACGAGTCTAATTTTTCAGACAAAGAAACTACTGATCTTATTTACGATGTTGAAGGTATTTATTTCGGGACAAGCACATGCAGGTATGCACAAGGAATGAAGCTTTGATCCTGATGTTTATAATATACTGTAATTGGATTTGTTTTTAATCTTTTTTTTTTCCGGTTATCTAAATAACTATTTCATTAATAAATCAATCGTAATTATATATATAAAAAAAAACCTCAACTATGAATTACCCTTTGATCTCAGTGGAATTCTTGTTGCTAATGTAGTGAGGAAATTAAATTTAATCTCCTGACCTCCTGAATTAATTTCACTTAACCATCAGAAATTTGTAGACGGTGAGTTAAAACGAATCTTAAGAAAGAGCAGAAGGAAGTGAAGATAGGAAAGGTGAAATACAGGGGAAGGTATAACCAAAGATAATTCAAGCAGATGACTTCCTTGGAAAAAGAAAAATGAATCGATTCTTTTCCAAAATGAAACCCGCAAGGAACCTCTAATTTGCCTCTCGTGTATGTGTGTCAAAAAAAACGTCTATATAACAGCTTAATTCATTTAGCTAATTAACAATTCTCATCATCTTCGACCTCCTTTATCCAAGAACAACCTTGGAGAAAACCAAAGAAGCCTCCAAATGGAAATCAAGAATGAAGAAACCTGCAAGGTGTATTATGATGATTTTGAGCCCTTTTGCCGGTGGAAAAATGATGAACAACGGATACTTGAGATCCATCTACGAGGTACTCAATTCATTTGGTATTTCCTTCAATATATCATGAAAAAAACAAGTAATTAGTTAAATAGTTTCACAATTTACTTTTTCTTCCGTATATAGGATTCAAAAAACAACACCTGAGGGTCCAAGTAGTGGAGCCTGATGTTGTGAAAATTACTGGAGAGCGACCTACAGATTGTACTCTCCGGAGCCGCTTTCGTAAGGAAATCAAGATCCCAAAGAATTTGAAAACAGATGAAATTCGGGCAAAGTTATGTGGTGATATTCTTCAAATAATACTGCCTAAGCAAACAACTGCATTTCCTGCAAAACCATGCTGCACTGAAAGTACTACAAGAAGTGAATGTATGCCATCAAATTACTTGATATGCATAGAGAGTTCAAGTGCGACGCTAAAGATGAATACCAAGTTTGCTCTACAAGTTGCAGGAGTGCTTGCTGTGGTAGTGGCTTTTGGTGCTTATGCTTACAAGTGCTGTCACAGTGGTCATGTTGAAGGCTAATTGTATCATAATATATACTTCTAGCCCAGATTCATCTTCTGAATCTGAAATAATATTGTTATATCATATATTCGGTTCCGCGACGTGTTTCCCTTCCCAGAAATATATATATATATATATATATAATATAAAGTTTGACTTAGTGTTAATTTGTAATCAAGACCCTATGGACTATTTGAGTGAATCAGACTTTAAAAAAGAAAGAAAAAAAGAGAAGGGAATGATATTATTTGATTATTTGATATATGTTTTATATTTAAATTTATGTAGAGATTATTTAAGAATTATATAAATTATATATAGAAATATTTCCTATCAATTTAAGATTTTAGGGTGAGACTGTTTTTTAATAGAGTTTATATAATTATACAACAAGATATAAGAAAATAGAATAAAATAAATGATAAGAAATGCTTAATGATCAATAGATTGTATAGATGATTTTCTAATTTTCTTAATTTGTTCAATTCCTCGATTTGCTACTCTACTATAAGTAGCATCCACCAATGGAGGACAACATGGGCAAATTCAGCCCACTGTCATTGCTGGACAGTGGCGTGGTTAAGTTGGGCATTTGCGCAGACGTGCTAGCTGGACCTTATCAAGTCCTAGGTTTCGTCCGTACGAAATCACTATGAACCAAATCAAACACATTATCTAAACCTGCAACAAAGTCATTGTTCTCCTTCTGATAAATTTTGATATTTGTATTTGCTTACAACCTTTAGCAACCAGTTTAATTTTATATGTTTAATTTTGATATTTGTTTTTGTTTATAACCTTTAACAACAAGTTATTTTCTGTTTTTATTAAAAATTCATATTTTAATATTGCATGACGTATCTTATTATATCTCTAAAATTTTTATATTTATTAAATTTTTAGATTAAATATCCAATGTTATAGTTTTAACCTCAGGTTCTATTTAGATGTTAATTTATGATTCTTAAATTTCTTTAGAAATATAACATGTTTTGAGATAAATATTTTTCTCTCGACAGGATGATATAACAATATCCAACAATTTTTTTTGATATATCCCATAAATTTATATTTATCCAATAGCAATGGCATTGCCATCCGTTACGTTGCATCTATTAAAAACAATTTTTTTATTTCAATGATAGATTTTGTTCAAATCTAAAAATCCAGCTAAAATTGATTGGGGGATAGTAATCAATAACCTTTTAAAAAAAATCATGAGAAAAATATATTCACATAGATTTAGCTCGTAATTAACTTCAATAACAATTAAAACATGCAATCAGCAACTTTAATTGTTTAGTGATGATTCTTATACCACCGTTGGGTTTCTGAAACACATATACGCAAATGAAATAATAAATTTAAAATTTTTGTGGAGTCTCAAAAATCCTATTAGATAGATTTAGAGTTGTTTGGAATTTATATGAAAATTATCTAAGATTAGATGTTCCTTTTTACTTTGAATAATTGCTTCAAGGCTAGGTTATCGCAAATCACAAGTTATCCAAGTATCTAGTCTACGCATCTACGCTTTAATGGTTTTTTTTTTTTTTAAGGAGCTAGCTTGGGTTGACTCGAATAGCTTTTTCTGTTCTTTTTTATTTTATTTTTTTTTTCAAAAAATTTCATTATTCAATGTTTAGTTGTTTAAAAATTGAGTTTTATAATTTTTATCTTAGTAAGAGCTCTTTTTATGTATTTTATCATGTTCGCTTTTTTATTTTTTTATTTGTTCCATTTTTTGTCTTTTATTTTTATTTTTTATATATCATATAATTAGATGAAGTCATCAATCTTATTAGATGTAATTGGTATATGATCTATTTTTTTAATTTTTTTTATGCAATTTTTTTTTGTCACCCATCTTATATATAATTAACCATCCCCCGAGCTAATCCATCATGTCTTGTAACATGATATTTTTTAAATGTGCCAGAATATCCATCATTGATCCAGAGCCTCGTCTTCAACAATTTCGGCATTTAGTTTCTATCTTGAATATATTTTTTCCCCACGTAGGTTCTATTCAAACATGATCTTGTCGGAGTGTGAATGGCAAAGAACAAGTGTCTGAAATATCTTATTTAAACTGGAATTTTTCAGCTTATTCTACATCTATGTTGAAGTGTTCTGTCGCCAGAATTTCTTGAGTAAATAAAAAGGTAATAAACATTAATGAAGAAGGTATATTAATCATTTTAAGAAAATCAAGTATTCACCAATGATGTTCTTGACAGTCTACACAAGAGGGATGCGTTATAAAAGATTTTGTTGGAGAGTGAAAGACTTGTAAAAATTGCATGTCAGCCATGGTATATATTTTAATTTCCTTGTTCGAAAGGAAATTCAATTTTTCCCTAGCATGTAAATTATGCTTGATTTGTTTTTTTTTCAATCTTTTAAGAAAGAAAATTCGATTTTTTGGACTGATTTAGTTACAGCAAAGTTTCTGCTGACAGACTTTCGGATGACTCCCCAGCAGCTCAGCATGATGGACATGCACAGAGGCCCACCGATTACACTTTACAAAAACAAGAACATTCAAAGCCCACTCTAAATTAACCACACAGTAAGCATTCAAATTCTAGTATTTTTTTGGCATCTGAACTCTTTGAATTAATTAAAATACTCTTTTCACTTTTCTCCAAGGATTCTATATATCATATGGATTCCACATAGGTCTATATATTCATGTATGAGGAGTCGAGCCTTGTATCTATTATCGATTGCTTGTTACTTGCTTCTTTAGGGCTTCTTTCTGCCATTGATCATCTGATACCATCTTCTTTGCTACCAAGAAAAGATTTGTATTCCCGCAAAGCATCTATTGGAGATTCAAAGACAGCGATCATGTATTCATCAAGAAACATGCAAGAAAGATTAGGTTCTCTTGTCAGCAAGTTCTTCGAGAAGGATTTCAAAGGCTCCCTTGCAGTGATTGGGGGTGCGAAGACGCGAAGAGGGTATGTAGCAATGTATGTGGGGGAAGAAGGTAAACGATACGAAGTTCCAGTGAAATACCTATCCAATCCAGTATTCCAAGAACTGCTTAGGCGATCGCAGCATCAAGATCTTGACTACAAGATTGAAGGGGCACTTCAGATTCCTCACTCAACTGCTTTCTTTGATCAATTCTTAAGGATTATCAAGGAGTACTTCTAGATCAATGGAAGATGGGCACGCACGCATGCCATTGTCAAGAACACATCTTTGAAGAGAGTTTCAAGGCAAAATAAAGATTAGGCAGTCAATTTCTAGTACATCTTTAGGTTATCATCTATGTTCAGTTGGAGGGATTTCGGCCTTCTTACTGGATTCCTTGGAATAAAAATCCTTATAATCGTAATTCTAGATCAAAGTGTGTACAGATGAACAATCTATTAGAAATTAATTAAATAAAATCAACTCTCTTTTTTTAAATAGATAAATCTGCTCCTTTGTTATGCTTCATATAAATTTTCTACTTGCCGGCATTACCCACAACTCAATCGCTCCTTTGTTATGCGATTGCGTTGCAATCTTTTTAGGTACGTACGTCAAGCGTATACGATTTGCTCAACAATGGACTAAACATTTAATTAAACAACTGATTATTCATGAAAAAGTCCTAATTGTTGCAATAGCCTGCATGTCTGTTTGATGAGTTCAGCATACGAGTGAGGAATCCTATAGATCTCTTAGAAACGAGGAGTTTGAAATGCTTATATATAAATTCGAATTCATAATCTATTATCATAGATTTTTGGATTGAAATGATATCCATTAATATATATATATATATAGTAAAATTAACAAACCAGTACCTAAGTGAATAAATGTGTTTGAAACTCATTGAACAAATTATAAAACTAAAAGATTTAGAATCATTACATAAAAAATATATTTATATTTGATTTTTTGTTTGCTATTATATATAAGAGTACATGAATAAACTCTATAAAGTGAAACACTCAATCAGCAAATTTCCAATAACTATAAACACTCGAAACAAGCAATAAAACGCAGCTTATTAATTAATTAAGGCTTAACTTTGCTGCATTAAAATGATAAAGTGCCAGACTCATGAAACGCTTAATCATTTTTGGGCAAGAACAGGGCAAATATATCATGCATATTAGTGGTAAATCATGCCACGATCATTCCTGCGACCACAGCCACTGCTGCCACAATAATCTGATAGCCTGATGCAGCAAGTCCATAAGCAGCATTAGGTATTGGAGTAGGTGCTGGAGCTTCACCTTCCACGTTAATGACTAGCTTCTGGCCAAGCTCGGAACAATGTTTGCCAAGCCCACAAATGTACCATTTCTTTCCTGTGTGCTGCCTAGTGTTATTATGTCATTTCCACTGGTCAGAGCTTCTCCGGAAGCTACACAGTTCTTAAAGCCGTTGCCATCCACCTTGTAGAGATTGTGTGGTGGCTGGTACTTGAACACTGCAAACAAGTGATCAATAGCATCAAAAACCTCCCTCTTTTTCCCTTTAAAGAGCTAGCAAACTTTTAAAAAACCATGAAAATAAATGTGTGTGTGTGTGTATCAAAATATAAACTAAATTGATATGGATAATTAAGTTTACCTAGTGTGTCACCAACATGAAATACTTTGCCACTAGCCCAAGTTGTGTAGTTAAAATTAACAGTCCACCCTTTGTCATCACCAACAATGTGTTCAGCTGCCATGGTGAGCGTGGGAAGGATAATTGTGACTAGAAGCCATTGGAGATATGCTACTTTAATTGTTAAGAGACAACGCTTGATTTCTAATGTCAGCTCCAATGTGGGTTTGGTAAGGGAAACATAGGATCCTATTTATAGTTGACTTTCTTTAGGAAATGCATAGAAAATCTCGAAATAACACCATCGGCAGCGGTCGGCACTACAACCAGCTTTGGTTTATACGTACTAGGAACCAAAAGGTTAAAATAATTTGATGGATGGTGTGGAAAAACTGGCCAGAAAATGGTGATCCTTTTGGTTGTTTCTTTGGGTGATAACTCATTTGTTTGAGTTCATATTAAGATGTTTTGTGTGTGTCTTCCTCATGTTTTCGTAGATGGTTTTGATGGGATTAAAGCCAAGATAACATCACTTGTATGAGCTGTCCTGTGGGGGAGGAGTATCTGCCTCCAAGCATGTATCTCTTCTTGGTATTCTCCTTTTTTTTCTTCTTTTTTTTCTTATTTTTTTAGGTAATGAGTATTAATTTTAGGAGTGTTTTTGCACACTGAAACTAAATCCATTTATCATTTAATTAAAAACGACTGTAAATATTAAAACTAGAGGATTCATGAAAGTTTTATTTACCATAATCTGACCAAGTTTTTGAAATCCTAATTACCAAGAAGAGGTATGATTCCTTAACCAATATGTTAAACAATTTGAGGGAGAAAATGGAGCACGATTATATATGCCAATCCCAATCTTTTGATTACATTAATATAGTAAAAAACCTCAGAAAATCCAATTCTAATATTAGGAAATATGTTTTTCTCTTGCCGGCCAGGAAATCAAGGCAAGCCGGAAATAATAAGAAAACGCGCATCTTCAACGGAGGCCTGTCCAGTTGATAACACCAAATGTCAAAAAATACATATATTGACAAAATCCCGTGGAATAAATATATCATCAGGTCGAGACTACAATTCAATTTTTTTTAATCTAAATCTTGTTTTTAACGGCCTTACTCTATAAATGATGTGATAAACTAACTCTATTTAATTGAAAATCTTAAATATGTTTTTTCTCTTGCTTTTTTTTTTTTAATTGCCTTGATCATGGAAAATTCTGTAACAAATTAAAGAATTGCTGAATTACTAAAGAACTAAACGAGTGCATGGTTTTATGTACAAAACAAATAATGTTCGTCCTCATACATTTTCACTGTAGAATATTGGAGCAGTGATTTTGTTTTCCCATTTTTTTTTCTCACGATTTGGTTCTTTTATGGTTAAATTGAAAGGAAATTGCTTCCAATCTATTAGGATAAAATAATAAAGAACAAAACTAAAAAACCAAAGAGAAACTTGGTGGTCGTTTCGAAATTATCTCAAGACATTAACTTTGATCCTCTTACTTTACAACTAATCCATTTTTAATTTCTATGGTTTTTTAAAAACTTTTTTTTATTCAAAACTTATTTTTTTTATTTGTTTCCCTGATTTGAGGTTGGAAAGAGAGAAAGTCATCAAATTCTTATAATAGAGAGAGAAAATATTTATTAATATTAATTTTAACAATTAAAATAATTGATATTGGTATTAATAAGTTTCATTTGATGATGATAATTCTACTAGAGTGTAATTTCATCTTGAAATTTCTTGAGATAGCAAATTTGAGTTTTTAGATTTTAGGTTGATTTTTTTTTTATTTTTGGATTTTTTTGGGTTTTTTTCAAAGTTGAAACAGGTTTATTTAGGTTTTTACAAAAAAAATTTTTAATGTTTTTTTAGGTTAAAAAATGATTTTAAATGAGTTCTTAGGTGTGAAACACCCTAACTTCATTTTCTAGTTGCTAGAATTTGGGTAGAGCATGGGATACATTGCCTCCTATATTTCTTTTCAAGAAAAAAATTGGATTGTGCAACTCCACCCCTTATAAAAAAAAAAAAATTATCAAAGCTTAAGTACGTGGGCCTAAGTTAACAAACTCAGTACTGGGACTTTTCTTATTAAGGCTAGGCACATGAACATTTTTTTGGGCATTTGAGTTTTTCTAAAAAAAAAAATTATTTGATTTTTTAAAAAATAATATATATTTTTTAATTTCATCAATAATTTTAAATTTATTTTAAATTAGCTTTCATGATTTTTTTAAAAAATTATTACAATCTTAGATAAGTGTTTTGTTATTTTGTTGATATTTAATTGTACAAATATTTTTTTTTTTTATTTTTTTTAAGCATCTAAATTATTTTTAAACTTGTTAAGCTAACTTGGTGTTATTGCATTTCATTTTTCTTACCGAAGAATATGTTAGTAGTGCCTGCCTTTGTTTTTGCACTCAAAAAATTGATTTAAGCTGTAAAATAGCATGGCCAACATTCTATTTGAATTTATTTATTCTAGATTGAGTTAATTACTAAATATGCTTCACTATTTATTCTAACAATCATTTTTTTAATCGTTTCTCTTACGATAAAGGAAATTAAGTGAATTGAAATTTATTTATTCTGGATTGATTTAATTACTAAATATGCTCTATTATTTATTCTAATAATCATTTTTTTAATCTTTTCTCTTATGATAAAAGGAAATTCACTGAGTTGAAATTAACTTGCAAACCCCAACTAGAGTTTGCCAGACAAGTTAGGAGACTAATTACAAGCTAATTATTAACAATATGATGATCACTCTAAACTAATAATTTATACTTTTCAAGCCTTATTGCAATTCAAATATATAATTATACTACTAAGTCTGGAATCAAGCACATTGCAACTTTAATAATACATACCATTGAAAAGGGAACTCAAATTCATTGATGAAAAAATAAAAATAAAAATTGTTTATAAACTTAGACTCTTTCTCCAGCATGATGTTCTCGCATGCAGTAATTCAATACCAGACAATTGTTTAGAAGGCTGTCGACACTGATCGAATTATAATTTGGAACGGGGTAATAAAAAGCTCTTTTTATTATAATTGTGTAGTAATAGGAATATATATATATCATAACTTAGCAACTCTTGAGTGGATTGCCTCAAAATTTAAACTTTTATTATTATTATTATTATAATATTTGTGTTGTAATAGGAATATATTGGAAATGTAAAATTAAGTCAAATTATGCTATTGAATGGAAAGTACTTGGATTTTTTTTTCCGTCCCAGATACTGATTTAAGATCTTGTTTGTTAACTCTCAGATTATGATATAATCTGTGTACATTTTCTTCATTTTACACCTGGCTTCAGAAGTTCAGAACAAAATCTTTTGAACCCATGGAATGTTGGGTGGCAAACAAGTAATTATGTTATCATTGTCATGTATGCAAAATGCAATTAGTACAGTACTGGGAAATGAAAGTAAAACTCAGAAATGATTTTCCCATAAGAGATCTGTTTGGATACAGTGGTAGGAAGTCAATATTACATGACTTTTACCTCAGGAATGAATTAATATATCAACATCCTTATTGCCAATGCAACGAAAAATCATAAGAAAAGGAGAGCACGCATTTCTGATACATAAGCAAGCATCTTCTACTTGAGAGAATGAAACTATTGTCTTGTGATCACTTTTCTGATTTCAATTACGTTCAACAGCTCTCGAATCCTGACCCTCACGAAGTACTCTTCCCGATTCTTTCCTATAATTTATGTTCTTCCACATTCATATTATCCTTAATCAAGAAAGAGCTCATTTCTGAAATACCTTAAGCCGCTCATCATGATCAGGCATCTCTTTCATGCTTGTTCATGTATGTCATCCCCATTTCATGGAATGGTTTTGAAAAAGATTTCACCGAACAAGCATCAAACGGCAAGAATTAGGCTTCCGAGAGATGTTAAAAAAAACTTTATGTAAAGATCTCAGTTTGGCCTGTTAAAACACTTGTGAGCTGTTAGCAGTTTCCTTGGCATCAATACATGCAAGCCAAAAGACATTCTCACTAGACTCTAGATCCACCTGGCTCTCCGATCATTCACACCAAACTATTGCCAGGAAGTTTGAAGGCATTTCTCTTGTTCATCAGTTTTCTCAACCTCTCAGCGTCCTCATACCGTCCAGCACCAGCAAAGATGTTATACATAAGCACATAGTCACCTCCGTATCCTCTCTCCATCTCCATTATCTTCCTTGTAACCCTCTCACCCATCTCAACATTACCATGAAAGCTACATGCACCCAACAGGGTCCTCCAAATCACAACATTAACAATCTCACTAGGAATCTCTAAAGCCATCTTCTCTGCTTCGTCTAGCCTCCCTGTCCTCCCCAACATGTCTACTACACACCCATAATGCTTAATATCAGGCAAAACTCCATGCTCATTCACCATCTTGTAAAAACACCTAAGCCCCTCGTCAACCAATCCGCCATGGCTACAAGCATTCAAAACACTCAAGAATGTCACTCTATTTGGCTTCAAACCTGCTTTCTCCATCCTTTCAAAATATTCCACCGCTTCCTTCCACATCCCATGCATTGCAAACCCGGAAATGATGGATGTCCATGACACCAAATTCTTCCTCTCAACCGAAATATCCTCAAAATACTTAAGGGCACTCGCTATGCAACCACATTTCGAATAACAATCTATAATCGAATTAGCAACACGTATATCAAAAGCATTAAATCCTCTTTTCTCTGCATAACCATGGATCAAGCTGCAAGATTTTAACTCCCCCATATTAGAAATAGCCGGTAAAATTGCAAGAATAGTTATTTCAGTAGGCTTTATACCCTCACACACAACCATTCTTCGAAACAAAGATAAACCCTCACTATACTTGTTGTTTCTGACGTACCCATCAATTATTCCAGTCCATGAAACAACATTCTTTTCAGGCATCTCATCAAAGAGAGAACTAGCAAATTCAAGTTTACCCCATTTAACCAGCCCAGTAATCATCACATTCCAAGTAACCACATTTCTCTTGGGCATTTCATCAAACAAAATCATAGCATCACCTAAAACCCCACTAGATAAGTACATATTCAAAAGAGCAGTTTGTACATAAACATGATATTGAAAACCCACTTTGAATATACGACTGTGAAACTGAGTTCCAAGAATTGGACAAGAACAGTTAGTGCTAGTATTTACGAGGAAAAAGTAGGTAAAGCTATCAAATGAAGGGGGAGGCAATGAAGAAGAGTGAAAGTAAACTTCTTGCAGCTGTTTGTAGAGCAAGAAAGCTAGGTGGGGCTGATCACCAAAAGAATAGAGTCTAAGCAGGGTGTTGAAGAGCAGAATTGAATGGTTTAATAAGCCAGTGGATAGTAGAAATGAGTGGACTTGTAGTGTTGGTTGGTGGGTTTTTGTTGGGTTCTGGAGTAACAGAGAGAGCAAGTGGTTTCGTTTTTGTTCTTCTTGTTTGATTGTTGTAAATAACCTTTGTGAGGTTAGGATAAAAAGGGATGCTTTTGCTGTTCTTGCCATTGTTTTGTTTGTGAAGTAAACAACGCATGGCCTTCTCAACCTAAGCATACTGGCAAGGTGCCTTGGCTTTCCACAACTTGCACGCATACATGTAGTCATCTCTCATTAGTGCTGCGGCATTTTTGTTTTCATTGGTTTAGCTGTTTAGGGATCGAAAACTTCAAGTAAGAATGCGGGCTCAAGATGAAATTTTTATGGGAAATATCATTTTAAAAAGAAATATAGTTATCATTTTAAAAAGTAGGTAAACCATTTTTTATTTGTTAGCATTAGTTTTATCGATTGCATTAAATTAGTGTAAATCTTAGTGTATTAGTGTCTCTTGATTTGATCGCTCAATGCATGATTTCGGTTCCATTTACAACTTGGGAGACAAACTAGCTCAATGGATTGTAGCGGCACTTTATTATCCACTGCCACGCTCAACATTCTTGCTCTTAGCAGAACAAATTTGTTCATGAGCCCAATTTCTTAGCAATCACGCGGCTGCGAGATTTATTGATGCATTTTCAGTTTTTAGTCTGCTTCTCTCACGAAGAGAGATGAGAATAACTATTTTCTGCTTATCTAACCATTTCAAAAAGACTGCACAATCTCGAATGCCCCATTTGATGAAGTACAGGACAGGAGAGATTGACAACTACTGTTTGGTTCAATTTCTCTTTCACAAACATCTCTTTCAATTTACCATTTCCACATCCCTCAATGCTCCAGAAAGTTACAGACAATGAAAGCTCCGTATCAGAAAGTAGTGAATTTAAACTTTTCTGCATGCCGGAAACAAGAGGTCATCCTTTTCTGTTCGCTGGTATATAAGATTAGTATTAGTCAGTCAGCATTGCATGTCAGAACCTCCTCCCCCTCCCTCTACTCTTTTCCAATTTGAGCTGCTTAATATTGATAGCAGCAACTGAAAATGCTCATCCATGGCAGCTTGCTCTGCACATCCTCCCCATGCGCAGAACTATTGACATTTTCAACTTCCTACAGCCAGAGGATGCGGATACCTGCATTAAGGCAAGAATCATAAGAGATACGATATTCCCAAATTTGTTGGTTGAGGTCTATGTCACGGAATATAACGTAGAATGAGTAATTAAACCACGAACCATGAGTGGCATAGTACAAACAGCTCCTATTCATGACAAATCTGTCTAATTTGGCTTCGTAGCTGAAGGATTCCGACCAAATTGTATGATCATCGGCTTGTCTTTGAATACATATCCATTCACTAGATTCTGCAACAACAAACAAATTAAAAAATATCAGTATATCATTACCGCTTTAGCAGAATATATATAATAAAAGAATGTAAAGGTGTGTGATCTAGTTGTCATAAACATCTACATGACACTCCCAATTGGGAAAGTCAGATCAAGTTGTTCAATGCCCCTGGTTTTATGAATGCACTCAGCAGGCAGCACTTGAAAGGCATCTATTAAAAAATAAATAAACTTGCACAACAAGGGTTCAAAAATCACACAGAAGTTTTAGATAAACTCATAAGATACATACCAGAGCTTGATGGGCAAGTTCAACTGATGAAAACGTTACAAAAGCTTGACCCCTCATTCTTCCCTCCTGAAATTTAAATGTGAAGTTCATAATTCAAAGTTGATCAGTCAGGAGATTATGAGTTTACAACCACCTATGCAATATGTCATGGCCAAAAACATGATTTTTTTCTCCCAGCGACAAAGCTTCATTCATGTTCTCATGATTTTATACAAGGATTTTCCTTGATTCAGATAATCTTCACAGAACAGTGTAAAATAAATTTCCATGTACTATGGTAATAAGGTGATGTGTAGTTTTTAGATAGTCGATATTAGACACCAATCAATCAAAAACACACACACACACACAAGGAATCAACAGCAGAACACCATTCTCAAATTTCTTCTCTATCTTTGGCAGCACTTCAAATAAATATGCAAGCACCAAGTCCTTAGGTACAAAGAAGCATCTGAGCAATATCAATCTAGATAATGGTAAAATCTAAAGCAGCAACCCAAAAACAAAGCTCAGGATAAAAACTTTTCAATTTCCTCAAACCCACTCCATAATCTGGGTCTCGCTCTTCTAGATCTTACTCCTAAGCCATTGATCACATGATATGCTCTCTAGAGCATGCTTCACATTCTCAAGTTAAGAAAGAAAAGATTTACCAGAACCAATGGTCTGCTTTCTCATAAATATTTCAATCCACAATCCCTCTTAAAAACGTATTAAGGGAAAGCACCTCCCAATCCACAAATCAACAAGCATACCCTTGCAAATGACCATAAACATTCTCAACTCATGTTGTCATTAGATGACGCACACAGTGTCTAGCCATTAAGCCCTTTCTCAGACACCAGTGCCCATAAATTTCTTAACTTGGATTTAAATCTTCTCTCCCTGGACTCCTTCCTATGCTAGCAGTTTTAATGGACAGGATTTCCTTGCACTTCCATGAAATTTATACTGCTTTCTCATCTTCCATTCAACAGTCCTCTCATTCAACATTAATGATGGAGCAAATAAATGAAACTGTGTATTTCATACACCAACATAATAAAAGGTGGATCAAAGTCTCTCTAATGACCACATGGAATTGGGATCACATGGACTAAAACCTGGCATGAGCAATCATTTCTTCTTTGTAGGTTAAACTTAAACAACCATACTGAGCTTTATGCAGAAATTAAGACTATTAAAGAACCTCACCTGCATCAACTTGACACTGAGGCCACTTTTAGCTGCATCAATGCTTCCAAATAGTGATCCTACATCAAATTACGAACAGCATATATTAAGCAGGTACTGTCTTTGTAGTAACAAAGGGCAAATGTGAGACAAAATGCACACAAAGACATAAGCTGCAAAAATTCCAGCACCTAGTATCAAAAACTAAAACCATCTCCTACTATATGAATATTTGGTACTAAACACATTGAATTATACAGAGAGATTTTAGAAAAAAGACCCAAAATTCTGGGAAGTAGCAAGCATCAAGGTTTGCCTGCTCACCAAATATGTAGAAGAAATCATCAGCAACCACCTCTTTGTCAAGGTTCTTTATGTACAGAACAGATGTAGGATTCCCAACTGTGTAGTTCTGCAAAATTTAAGACAGCTTATGCAACTGGGTATATCCTTTGCAATCCATAAAAGTTACATTCAGCCAAACACACAAACAAAAATTTCAAACTGAACATAGATTAGCCTCAACAATTAGGAAAACTATATTTATTCCTTGCAGAAATCACTTAAAATTTACAGACCAGGCACCTTAAACTTTGGAAGTGATAAAATTTCCTCTGGAGCGAGCCTTTTACTGTCTATTTCTTCTACAGTTGCATAGTGTTTCTGATCTGAACCCTCTATGCCTGGGTCCTCAGATTCTGTCATAATGCTATCATCCTTATATTCATTATGAGTTACTTTTGGTGCGATCTTAATCTGCAATGAAACAATAGAATAACATGAATATCTCTCAGAGTAATCAGATAAGCCAACAACAATTTCTATTAAGCAAAAAATGACCTGCAGCACAGTATTCTTTTTCTTTATAATTGGAATTTCTTTTGGGACCAAGGAGGCAGGTTTCAAGCCAACAGACTCATGAACCACGTCTTTATCAACTGCAGGTCCTACAATTGCTTTCCGTTTAATGTATTTTCTTCTTTGTTTAACAGCTCCTGAGGCTCCAAAAGGGGCTTTACCATCAACCTCCTACAAGCATTTAGTCCCAAAGCATTACTATTGAAATTATTAATGGTAATTAGAAAAACAGTAGGAAAAATAATCCTGAACTGCTCTACCAAGAACACAAAAAGAATTTGAAGCAACAAAAAATACAACATTCCTTGATAAAAGAAGTAAGAACATATAACATCATGTACCTTCTGATATTAAATAATGGCAAATGAGGAGCAAGCATAGTTCGGTTCTAATTTTAGATTAGAAGCCCGCTTGGTTTTGTACATGTATGACATTAGTGAACATACACATTATGTATAAATCAAGACTCGGAAATAGCAGCAATATACCTCATCTGAAGACTCCATTTCTGACTCGCTACTAGATTGCTCTGCCAGAGAAGAATTTTCAGTTAAACAAGGAGGAGGGGGTGGTGGTGGAGGAGAGGGTGGTGGCAGTGGTAGAGGTGGAGTGGGCAGGGCCATTCGAAATGGAGCTGGAATATTCATTTTGTTCATCAAATGCAACACCTGTGATATAAAACTAAGTTGTTAACAACATTACTCCACTATGCTTGCAGATGACTAGAATAAAAAACACAATAAAATGTAAATACTAGAGACAAAGAAGATGATTTTGTAAATTTGTCCATAAATTTGAAGATTTTGGGGGCAACCTGTGTATAGAAGCGAGGAACAGCAATAAGAGCATTTACAATGTTGGTCAGAATGTTTCCATCTGGCGGAGGGTAAGCATACCTGTACAAACAAAACATGATCAAATCTAGGCAATTCTAGCAGCATACCATGATAACAAAGGATAACGAGGATGTTTTGTTGCTCTATAGTTAATTGTTTGATGCTATAATCAGTTTCCAATATGTACAGTCTTACTTAATTATAGACCAACCAGTGCTATCAAGGGCCAGTTCCTATGACCTGGCGCCGCATTGAACTGAAAGTTAACATTAAGCATGTGGATAATGGACACCAAAAAAGGAAGAAGCGTGCCTCAAATAATGTGCCATCAATGTCTAGCATCACAAGAAAACCCATGGCATTCACAGAGAGGGCACTGCTTTCCAACGTTGACACAAAAATATTTATCAAACAAGAAACTTTAGGAAGAACAGAAAGGTAGACATACTCCAAGTGAGGAGGAAATGGATAGTCAACACCAAGCCTTGGTGCAATTGATTCACTAGCAGGCAAGGACCCAAAATTTAAACCTTCAATGACATCTCTAGTCACAGAAGCATCCTTCATCAAAGATGTTGGTAGTACAGAATCCTTTCCTTGTTGAGCCTCACTTTGTTTAAATTTACTATCCTCATTTATCTTACTAGCTCTCTCCACCGATAAGACCTTGCCAAGAAACCTCAGCCTATCCAGAAAAACAAAAGAGACAACAATTCATTGGCTTATTTCACAACATTGGACTACCATCAACTAGGTGGTGACAGAAAATTTTACCCATTTAACTGACGATGCGCTTGATAAGCCAGTCCTTCACTCTTGAAATCCACAAACGCACAATTTCTCAATCTGCATAACCATCATTATCAAAGAACATATCACCTCCAATGAAAAGCACAGTCGATAGTACCACAACAAAGAACAATGGAGTCTATCAAACAAAAGAGACAAATAAATCAAAAGCAAAAAACATAAGTACTTGTAAGGAAAAAAAATCATAAACATGAGCAAAACATAGAATACTAAACCAACCACTTCCAATGCAGTCAAGGCATAAACTACATTAAATAAAGATTACAAATTTTACATTGAGATAACCTTCCAGAATTGCAAGGGCGGACAGAGAAAGCACCATAATGAGAGAAAAGTCTTGAAAGTGTGTCAAAAGGGATATCTTCAGGGAGGTGTTTAATCAAAAGGGTAACAATCACTTGTGATTCTACTGACTCTGCTTTCACTTCTGTGCCTTGAAACCCAAAATTCTGCATCTGGGTATTCGTAAAATTCTGTGCAGAAGGAAAAGCAGCCATTGAAAGCCACAAGAAGGATATTTAGGCAAGAATTTTCGTATCCTGAATTGAAGGAAAGGATACCCTTTTTAGCAGGGATGCAAAGAGCTGTATATCTCAGTGGGCTGGGCTTTTCTTTTCGATAGAGTATGTAAGTTTGGATCCAAAATATATGGGTTTCGGCTGGTAGTTTAAACATTATAAATTACATAATAATAATATAAGCCTTGATCAAATCAGCCTTAGTGCTCTTATGCATTCAATTTCTTTGATAAAATTCTACCCAAATAATAATTTAATTACTAACCTCTCTCTAATAAATATATTCATCAATATTGGATAGATTTTTTAACTTTAGCCTTAAAACAATAAATATTAAAAAAATGATCATCCATTACTTATATCAAACATATATAAAATATTAATAGCAATATATATTAATTAATTATGTGAATTAAATAAATTAGTTAACATTGATTAGCCTCAAAATTATTTAATCTATTTTAATAGTATTCTTAAATTATTATCAATTTTCTATGAAAAATCAAATTCCTATATATTTACTAAAAAAATTTAACTTAATAATAAAATTGATAAAAATATGAAACACACCTATTAAATAAACCATTATTTATTTAATTACAAAACACCTAAGCCACAAAATTGAAATCAATTTCATCAAATTACAAACAAATATGATTTTTCAAATCTCAAATAAGTTTTAACATGTACAAATCATATATTCATATAACAAATTTCCATGAAAAAAATTCATAAAACAAGTAAACACACAAACAAATTACATATACTATATTAAAATGCCAAAAAATTAATATTTTAAAAAATGAGTTAAAACAAAAAAAATGAATAATTTTGCTTACTTTCAGCTAAAATGAATAGGCTAGCTAGCGAGAGAAACTTTTTAGCTTCCTTCTTTTTCAGGATCACACAAATTGAGTGAGTAGCTAATGATCTTTTGTTGTTTTTTGAAGAAAAAAAATGAAAGAAGAAGAAATGAGGCATAGGAAGGGGTCGATTATTACTAGGTTATAACTTAAAAATTATTAATAGATATTGATTACGAGTTTATTGCATTGGTAAAATTATCTAGAAAAATGATATGTTATTTTTTTCATATTTTTTTTTATTGTAATTTTCTCAGTATACACTGACATGAAATTTTTATTGGTTTATACCGAGGGACATAGAAAGGAAATTATTTATTGGTAAAGTTCATCATAATTTATGAAAAAATTGTTTATGTCTGTATTTTTTTTATGTATGTGTCAATATTCTAGTTATGATTTTCTTGGGTTGTCAATATTTATGTATGAAGTAAATACCATCGTTAGAAGAAGCCCAAACAAGCATATCATGAGAATTTCCAAATCTGGATAACGGAATAGCTCCTACCATGTACCGTGCAGTTATGCTATGATCGTATAAAATTCAATTGAAAAAATATAGGCCATGGAGGTGGCCCAGCCTTTGTTCATAGAAAGCAATCCAATTTAGGAACTCGAGATTTATGGGTTTTATGGTAGTGTAGCTATTTTAAAACCCATGATTCTTGTAAGCCCAACTTTCCAAGCTTCGCCTGTGGGGATCAAGAACAATATCATTCTATTCAGTTGGGTTTTTATAAAAAAAATAATTAAACTACAATATTTTTTTTTAAAAAAATCAAAATTTAATTCGAACCGACCGGTTTCAATTCGTTCATTTAAAAAAAAAAAACAGTTCAAACCAATTTGGCTTAGTTTTTTTGTTTTGGCTCGATTTTTCCGGCTTGACTTGGGTTTTTTTAGTTTTGACTCGGTATGAACTCAGTTTTTCCGGTTTTGGCTCGTTTTTTTTTTTATTTTTTTCGGTTTAGATTCGATTTAGTTTTTTTTTTTTTATTTTAGGCTTATAAAATCGAACGGAAAAGCAAAATTTTAATCAGCTTTTTTTTATATTTTGATTTTTCCAGTTTTTTTTTTTTAAAGTTTTTTTATCTCACCCTAATATCATCTAGAAGGATCATGGAGGAGTAAGCAGTAATTAGTGAGTTGCATGTTGGTCCCCTTCTTCCCAAAATGAAAAATGATTAGTCCACCTAGAAATTGAATATTATTTGTATTTGTTTTTCCCTAGACATTGAATATCATTGATGGTGTAAGATTAGACCAACGGTCATGCTGAAAAGGTAAAATTAGGCCATCAATCTTTATCACAAAAGTAGACGCGGTGATAAAAATCCAGGCCTTTCTTTCTAGCACATTTACCAAGTTGTTTTCAATTCATATATAGCTCTTTTGCCTTCAACAAATCACCATCCAAAGATCAATTATCTTTTAGGTAACCCGACAGGTTTTTCAATCACCAGTAAGTGGATCGAACCTAGTTTTTGGATATAACAACAAATCAATACACCATTAAATCCGAGGTTGTAAGATAAATGATATCACCTTTGAAATCCTGTGGGATTAGGTTATATCTGCTCATTAGTTGCCCATGCAACTTGCAATCATTAATTAGTTGATGGAGACGAAAAACTTGTTAGGCTTTGAAAGACATTAAAGCATGAGCAGTAATAAGTCTCTTCCCACCGAAATTGCCGTTCATTTTTCACGCAGATGGCTCCCACTTTCCATGAATGCTTGAGTAATTGTGGAATTAAATTTAGTGGATGCGACATATTAATGTATGAATCAATCCTTCACTTTGCATTTCTTACTTTCAGGTAATTATTCCCTATTGTATCCCATGCCTTTATAAGAATTTCAAGAGTGTAATCCATGACATGAGCTGAGAAATCAAACTTATAAAAGTAGATTAATTAGTTGTTGAAAAGAGATAAAATTATTTATGGATTTGTCGTTTTCATATGCTTATAAAAAACCCTAGATTTCCTTTCAAAGATAAGCTATTTATGTCAAGATCAATGTATTCACGAAGAATTTTACTCTTTATATTCTTATCATTTTCAAGAAAGAAACACCCCCTTTAGCTGATTAGAGCATCCCGGAAGACCACAATTGCAAGCAATTGTGTATAAATACAAGATTGTGACGAGACAGAAAACTATATGTCGCGTATGTATCCAAACAAGTATTTGTTGAAAGAATGAGAGATAATTAGGTGGATAAAAAAAAAAAGAGCAATAATAATTACACCCTTGGAAATTTCGGAGTCCATACCGAACCAAAAATAAAATAAGGGATTCCGTTAATTTTTAAGGGAATGGTTTGTACTTCGATTTCACAAATAGGTATAATCAAATGAAGAGTCAAATTATTTAAGAGATGATACAGTAAATAAGAGTTTAAAATTAAAAGTTTGTTTTTTTTATGATTTTAAATTTTAGGTATATAATTACTAATATAATAGCTACTAAAAATTTATATGTTGTAAATTTTAAAATTTATAAAAATTAATTAAGATATTTCATATAAATAAAAAAAAGGTGGCAGTTATGGAATTTGGGCACACCAATACAAGTAAGTCACTCTGAACGAGGATGATGTGTTCCCACCTGGAAATTAACTCCATTGGAGACGAAGGAAATCAGATGACATCGACTTGCCTGATGGAGTCTGGGCCATACTCTTGAAAACTTATCCATCATTGATTGATTTCTATGTCATTGTTGACTTGAAGTTGATCTAATTTGAGAGAGGTTTGAAGAGGGCTAGTTATCCTTTTTAAATTTTTTACTTTAATTATTATTGAGGTCCAAATCTGATTATAGTTTAGGTTAAGTAATATTCTATGAACAGATTGATCTTTGACATCTGGCTGATAGTATTATTTATTAGGAGGTTTCCCTTATATTATTTTTAAATAACATGGAGGGGATTTTTATTTTATTTATTTCCAAACTCTTAAATGGTTTTTTTATAATTTTATAATATCTCAAAAAAGTTATTGTAATTTATCATTTGTATAAATTTATTTTGTTTTGCATTAGTTCCTTCCCTTTGATAAAGCAGCGTTGATTTGCTAGGAAAACTTCATGTTCAAGGTAACCTTTGGCTGAGGCAATCACGGGAGACTTTTCCTTCTTGTTTTCAAAGAGATGTTTCAAAAACCCAAAGCAGGTAAAAGGGTCAGGTCACTTTCATATACTATATATATATATCCTTGCCCCCAAAATCATGATTACTCCTATGTGGCTCTTTCTTCGTAATTTTTTTTTCAAGCCTATCCGGCCTTTTGTCTTGGAAAATATATTTGCCCCCCCGATCATAAATTTCTAATTCAAGCCCTAACTCACAAGCTTACACACACACACACACACACAAAATAAACATGGATCTCACACGGAAAAATAAAAACACTGAGGAGTGAAAAATATATTTTTATAATTTACCAACAAAAATATCAATAGAGAATTTTCATCAAGGATTTTTACATAGAAACAACAACAAAATATATATATATATATATTTGGCATTATTGATGTGTTAAGTTTACTCAAAGAAATTGTCAATAAAAACTTCATCACCAATGAAAGTTTCATCATTGATTTTAAGAGAAATTAAGACCTAATATTATATGCTCTCTTTCCAATTTCATCCTCTTCTGTCTGTTCCAATTACAACAGCCCTCTCCCTCCCTTAAAAGAATCTAACAAGTACCCCCTCACATATCTTATCACCACAACTAGACAACACCACACAATACATCTCTTCAAAAAGCCCTAAGATTCCCTCTTAAGCCTACAATTCCCTCTTATGAACAAACAAACAAAATAAAATGATTAAAGCTAATGAAAATGCCAACAAAATATTTTCTATTAGTGTTTATTTTGTTAGCTATTTTTAATTTTAATCAATTTTTTTTATTAAAAAATGGACAATAACATCTAATTTATAGGCAAAAATATTTTATCGATAATTATTTAATATTAGAAATTACAGATGAATAAAAACCTATAGAGTAAGTTTCTAACAACAATATTCTATTAGTAAATTCTAATGCCATAAAAATTTCCCTAAATTGTCTAATTTTCTAGTATTGAATAGGATCCATATTTTATTTTATATTACACCTGACTCATGAAAAATATTTTCTTTTAAGATTCCTTGGTGTTCTTCCATTCAAATAAATGTGTGTTTGAATAGGAGGTAGTTTGTGTCTTATTTTAGAGAAAAAACGTGTTTTTTCTTTGTTTTCAAATATGTAATTTGTACTTAAAAAAAACAAAACACCTCCGAACCAAATATACTCTAAAAACTTGTACGAACTTGCTCATCATGAATCCATAGGCTCAAGCATATGGATTGTCACACCCCAAAAAAAAAAAAAAAATCCTGGCGCGCGGCATCGGCTGGCGATTTTTCTCGTTGTAGCGTTTGCTTTGAATTTGTTCGTGGGAGTCGCCACCTAGTAATTTATTAAGGGCTACTAGGAAACCTGATGTACTGGTCTTGTCAGAGATCATGGGTAAGGGACTGATTGTGGTTAGGAAGGTATTTAGCACCCCTAACACACCCTACCTGAGATAAGCTGCTTCGTGTTCTGATGTGATTTGAAAATTTAAAATATTAATTAAATTCTTAGGCTTGAATAAATCAGTTATTAAATCCCCGAATATATGTAGAAACTTGTCCTCATATTTTCATGGAAAATACAACTTGATTTTATTTGTCCTTGAGATATTTAACCATATTTAAATTAACAAATAATTCTTTTTGTATTTTTATTTTTATAACATAATAAAAAAAACAAACACACACACACAACCTTCTTTTATTATTTATTTTTCTTCTTTTCTTTTCTTTTCTTTTCTTTTTTTCTTTTACATTACATTTATACAATAGAACAAATAACAAAAATTCAAAACAAATCAAATACAATAAAAATCTAAATACACACAGCATCTAGAAAATTACAAAAAGGAAAAAGGAAATCCTCCTGGGAACAGTGTTGCACAGCCGGGTGTCATCCTGAACAGTGGCGGCGCGTGGACCTCACGCACCGCCGCCACTGGCGGTGCGTGGGTTCACGCGACCGCCCAGAAGAAAGAACGTGGAGCAGGGGGTTGGGTGGCTTCCTCCCCTCTTCGTTTTTTCTACCGGGGATGACCTGAAAAATAACCAAAGCCACAACAAACAACTTGATTTTAGTTTTTTATTTCATTGTCTTTTGAAATCGGCTTCGGTTTTTAGATCCACTCCGTTTCTCTGCCCCTTCCCTTTCTGTTTCATGTGGGTCGGTTTGCTTATGGCTTTGTCTTCTGCAGCCCGTGGCCCCTGGAGTTGTATGCGGAGGATGGCGAAGTTGCTGGCGGCGTTGAGGCGGAAGGAATCGCTATGGACAGATCCGTGGTGCGGCGAGGTTGCTGCCAGAAAGGGATGCCTTCGGTGCTTGCCTAGGGGCAGATCCGTGGTGGTCTGAGAAGATGATGGGGCTTGCTCTGTGTGGAGGAGGAGCTGGATGAAGACGGCGGCAACGAATCTGGCGCTGGCTGGCTTCGGTGGGTGTCTCTGCTGGTGCTGGTGCTGTTGCTGAGGTAAGAAGGAGCGGCCTGAGAGGGAGAGAGTTCTGAGTGACCGGCGGCTGTGGGGGTAGAGGCAGAGGTGGAAGGTCCAGTGGTGGTGGCTCCGGCGTCTGCTGGGGAGAGTCTGAAAAATTGCAGGGACGACGGTGTGTAGAAGAAAAAATAATCCGGGGGGAAGTTGGGCTCAAAGGGAAGAAGAGAAAAAAAAATGAAGCGGCTGTTTGGGGGCAGGGGCTGTTGGCTGGTTTCGAAGAAGAAAAAAAAAAAAATGTCAAGGTAGGGGCGCGGTTGCCTTGAGAAAAATGAAAATGGCCAAAAGAGAGATGACGAGGAGATGGGAAAAAGGCTGTGGGCTGTTGGCAAGCAGCCGGGGAAGAGGTAAGATGGAAAAAAATTCAGGGGGGGGAGCCGCGCTAGCGGCTGCCTTTCGCGTGAATATTTACTTTACCAACCGGGAGAGAAAAAGCTAAGCTTTTAGGGTTTCAGCTTGCCATCTCCCTCAAATTTCAAAATTGCCCTCATGTATCAAAAATTGCCCCCCCCCTTGTGTAAGTGTTGGAAACCAGTATTTTATAGGCAAAAAATATTGCCAAGTTTTCAAAATTGGTCCCTTAAACTTTCTTTTTTGTAAAATTGATTTTTCTTGTTTTTGTATTTTTTTTTTGAAAACGAGCAATATCAACGTTCGACTCGATGAGGAAAATCAATGATTTTAAAAACGACGCGTGAAAAGTCGAACGCGTTTTGAAAATTCTTTTGAGAAATTAAATTCTTTTTAAAACGACGTTGAAAATGCTAAATGACGAAAATATATTAAAAAACATATTTTTTGGATTTTCTTTGTTTTTCTCTATTTTTGGATTTTTTAACAATATATAAAAAAACATGGTCAAAAATGCGTGGGGTAGCAACAGATGCCCCCTCTTTACAATGCTTACGAAAGCGAAAATCCTCAAAATTTTGCATAGTAAGCTTTGTAAAGAAAACAAAAGGAAAATGATTTCATTATCTTGGGCGACCTGCCCACACACTCACACTGATCTATTTTCACGGGCGACCTGCCCACACATACTCACCCTAGTCTATTTTCACGGGCGACCGGCCCACACTCTCCCAATAGTCTATTTTCACGGGCGACCTGCCCACACATTGGGTTTACCTGAGATCCCATCTGGCGACCTCATTTCAACTTGGAACGAAAATATTGCGTAACTCGGTTAACCTGAAATTCCCATCTGGCGATTCCCTTTAACCAAAGCTACATGAGGATTCCCATCTGGCGACCTCATTCAACTGGAACTAAAATATTGTGTAACTCGGTTAACCTGAAATCCCATCTGGCGATTTCCCTTTAAACCAAAGCTACATGAGATCCCATTATGGCGATTCCCTTTAACCAAAGCTACATGAGATTCCCATCTGGCGACCTCATTCAACTGGGAACTAAACTGTGTAACTCGGTTAACCTGAAATCCCATCTGGCGATTCCCTTTAACCAAAGCTACATGAGATCCCATCTGGCGACCTCATTCTGCTGGAACTAAACTGTGTAACTCGGTTAACCTGAAATCCCATCTGGCGATTCCCTTTAACCAAAGCTACATGAGATCCATCTGGCGACCTCATTTAACCAAAAACAAAAAGAATGTGTAAAAAATGGTCTCATTGTACGGGTGACTAACCCTAGAAAAAAGCTGGTCTCATTGTACGAGGTGACGAACCCTAGAAAAAAGCTGGTCTCATTGTACGGGTGACGAAACCCTAGTGCTGCTGGTCTCATTGTACGGGTGACGAACCCTAGACAAGTGCTGGTCTCATTGTACGGGTGACGAACCCTAGAAAAATGATGGTCTCATTGTACGGGTGACGAACCCTAGAAAAAAATGGTGGTCTCATTGTACGGGTGACGAACCCTAGAAAGATGCTGGTTCTCATTGTACGGGTGACGAACCCTAGAAAAATGGTGGTCTCATTGTACGGTGACGAACCCTAAAAAAATGTTGTGAAGTGCGGTCTCATTTGTAATGGTGACCTACCCAGATAGAAAAAAATGTGAAGTGTGGTCTCTCATTGTAATGGGCGACCTACCCAAAAAAAATGGAAAAAAATATGAAGTGTGGTCTCATTGTAATGGGTGACCTACCCAGATGGAAAAAATATGATGAAGTAGGTCTCGTTGTGATGGGCGACCTACCCAAATAGAAAGAATGTGAAATGCGGTCTCATTGTAATGGGTGACCTACCCAGATGAAAAAAATGTGGAAAACTGCGTCTCATTGTCATGGGTGACCTACCCGGATGGAAAAAATATGATGAACGGTCTTATTATGATGGGCGCGACCTACCCAGATGGAAAAAAATGTGATATTGACAAGTGTGAAAAATAGGACTTACCTGGCGAAGTCCTGAGGGGATGACAGAAAGAAGGGCTGGAAAACTTGGTGCTTCCTGATAAGTCCTGATCATAGGATTCGAAAACTCGGTGTTTTCCTTACTGCAAGGGTTGAAAACTCGAGGCTTCCCGATTGCAAGGTTGATCTTTTCATTTTCTTTGGGATTTTCCTAATGGTTAGGGTTCATCCCATCGTTCCTTTTATTCCATGATTCAAAACCGATTCTTTATTATCATCACCACCATGCTTCTTTCTTTTTCCACCATCTCTGTTGGACCTCCTTAAGGATTTTCCTGTAACAATTCAAAAATATGTGCAAAAATTTTTTTTTTTTTTTTTTTTAGGTTAGATGATCATTGCATGCATCCTTTACCTGATTTGAAATATATAGGTCCCCCCTTTTTGATTGCTCCATCGTCATAGGGTGCCTTTGTTTTCATTCCAAAGCTTTCCCTTGCTCTTTTCGATGCATTGGCTCATTCATGTGCAAGCCATCCACTCAGCTGCAAATGTAGTGCCCAAAACCCGGGCTGGTCTTCGACAATTACTGCTTGCATCGTTTCATCAAGCTTGACCCTGCCCCCAAGTGTGGTACTGCTGATTCATCATGAAGGATTTTTTCCCTGGCTTCTTTTGAGAATTATCCTCTGATTGATTGTGTGCATCATGCCAATACCCATCAAAATTGTTAATCAGTCATGAACTTGCCTCTATTTGAAACAGTACTCTTCAAGTACATGTTATCATCAGCCTTCTTGGAACTCATTCAGTCATCCAATCATGCATCTCATAGCTTGCAGTACAAAGGCTCATGGTTGTATGCTCAGTGCTCTTCTCATGGACTCCTTTCAACTCTTCTAATCAGATTGTGAAAAAGAAATGTCTCATCCTCATCAATGATGCTGCTTTTATCACTCATACTCATGTAGTGAAGCACTCATCTGGCCTTCAGAACAAGTTGTCCCACAATCAATCTTCGAGATGGGTGCCTTTCCGACATTTCATTCAGTGCAGTTGTGTGATAACATCTGTCTATAACCATGTTTCAAAAGAATGACAATATGAGATTGTCCTTTAAGTTCAGCATTGTTCCACAGTCAGTCTTGGTGATGTGTATCTTTCACCATTCAATTGCATTCATTCATGTATCCTCAACGATTGCTAGCCATGCTTCAAAAATGATGGTATGAAAGTGTCCTTCAAGTACATCCTTGTTTCTCCATTAGCTGACAGGGTTCCCTAGAGCATGGGCTATTTTGGAACGACATTGCCCCAGTATCATCTGAATGTGCTCGTTCATTGATTATCTGTCTTTGAACATCATTGTCTTCAGTTCACTGATTCATCATTTAATCATCTTTCATTGCCTCATAGCTGATCTGAGCATTGCTTGTTTTTCCTTTTCAAGGTCTACTGTAATTGCCCTCAGCCTGCTCAACTTTTCAAGTAGTGTCGAGGATTTCAATGTCATTTCTATCAACGATTTTGCATACTCAATCAATGTTCTTCTGTGTTTTGATAATCTTCCTTGTTCTGGAATCAACTCTCATACTTCAAAGATCTTGTCTATTCAAAGTCTAGTTTGTTGAAATGAAATCAGAGATGTCCTTTTTGAAAATCTTTTGAAAAATCAAGCTTTTTGATCAAAGACCCAACACACTGTTATTCGAAATACGCAGTCCTTTGATTGTCTTGTATTTTGAAAACAGAAATTGACCCAATATAGGATTAAAAATGGCTTTTTCCATGGTTTCTTTGTATCAATTTGAATCCTTGATATTGGTATATCATTTATAGTCTATGATTGAGGTGACCGTTGTATATGAATTTCAAAAAGAAACAAAAAATGCTCAAGTCAAAACTCAGGCTTTATCAAGAAAGGTTGTTTCTTTTCTTAGCATTTATTTTATCAGCATGCATAATAACCAGTAGCTTAATTCATGAAGTCACGACCCTTATGGAAAAGCTCTTTAAGTTTTGAGAGCGCCATTTATCGGTTCAAATTTCTTGCTTGATTAAAAAGGGCTTTTAAAAGCACATAATGCAGGCTATGGTTCATGGCTATGAAAGAAAGGAATTTCACAGGCTCAAAAGGTGTTTGAGGGTTTCAAAGACCTAGGATCAACATCAACTATTCATCAACTCTTTTCTATTGTTGTCTTTGTAGAGGAAACGACATATAACCTTGTTAACCTCAAAGTTTAGAGTTTTCTTAACATAAGTCATAATGCAAATCCACATTTCCTTGATGAATAACCAACCTTAATCATCTGATAACATCAGAGGCTTTATAATGGACACCAAAAGTCACGTTTATAGCTTAGTCTTTTTTCTGGTATTGACTTTTGTTGTGCCTTTCCTTGATTGAAATTTCTTTTTGCTCTTTATAGACTTGATAGGCGTTTCTCCTTCCTTTACCTTTGACTTGTATTTAAGTGAAGGTAATTTCAACTTCCCCTTTTTTTTTCGTTCTCTTTTTTTCATAGCCTTCCTCAAAACTTTCTTATATGCCCCCAGTCTATGTGTTTACTTTTAGCTCTCTCTCAATCATTGCACTTTTGTTCTAAAGCCTTTCCCTTTATCCATTAATTATATCAATGTCTCCAACATATCTCTCATCTGCCCCCAGTATGGGGTGTGATCCTAGTCAGGGTTTTTATGAAAAGAATATTCTATCCAGCTCAAAATGGGACTACAAGGGATATAACTTTTAGAAAGTGAAGGGATATCAAAGATGGCCTTTTCTCATTTCAAGCAAGGTCAGTTAGAACCGATAAATTTTGACCTCATCTAGTGTAATGATTTGGACTTGTAAGAATCATGATTCACGAGTCCATAACTACCGAATCCACTACATGTCATTATGCATACTGCTAAAACTTAGCTATATGATGTGTGGTTTAGTTTCATGTAAGGGCTCAAAATTTGTTTGGTCACCTCATGTCATTTCAACAAGAATCGAGTCATTTCTGCAATCAAAACACTTTTAATCTTCAGGATTGATTATCCTTTATCGCATGTTGGAGTTTGATCAAAATATTTTATCAAAATAAAATGTTAAACATCTGTTGATTTCAAAACAACAAAGAGACAAAGCAAGACATGTTTCGTTGAAGGATGAGATGTGATCTCAAAACAAAATGCAGAATTCCAAAACAATATGATTGACTGTTCATCACCATTCTTGAATCAGCTTTTCTGGCAATATTTGCGTTTTGCCAAGCGCTTTCGATCAACATGTCATTCTGAAGATGTTCGGGGACAATATAGCCAATGACACCCTCCTTCACCGACTCCACTTGTCTCTTGCTCACCAACTTTCAGACTCAATTCTTGCAATTCTTGAAACTGTTCACTTGAAATGGTTGAGGACCCCACCATGACATCACATCTCTTGTCTGGATTATACCACCTAGAAATTGGTGGTTGCATGGGATTTGTCGGAGTCAAGCAAAATTCTGGAATCTGGCAGATGCTGGTCGACAAACTTAAGTGGTAGAGGAATGTCAATCTTGGCAAAGACATTTGAGCAATTGATGCTACCGTGAGGACCTGGCTAGACCACATAATTAAGGTTTCACACCGTCAAAGTCATCTCCTGATTCACCTCTCATCATTGTTCTGGAATCCATGGCAGATCCTTCAATCTTTCCTCTCTTCATAGCTTGTTCAATTCTTCGGCAAATCCTCACAACATCATTTCAATCTTCCAATGTTGTTGTGGTTGGCTGCGGATTGTTAGAAAACTTTCCAACAACTTGGTAATCTTGGCAGCGCCCAGAAACTTGTAGTATCGCCACTACCGACGTGTGGAATCATGTCTTATCTCTTTTATGGGAGAAAATGATGGACATGAATCTCCTCTATTTCTTCTTTGATTCCTCTCGAACGGTGCAACAAACACGCACCAATAGAGGAAGTCCTGCTCTGTTGAAGTTTCAGTATTCTTCATGTTTGTTAGTCTAGGCATGTCTCTTCTCTCTACTTTTGTGTTTTAATACTGACATTGTTGGAGAGAAATCATAGATGATCTGAAACTACTGTATTCCTTCTTGGATTTCCCACTTGCGGATCCACAAACAGATTCCTGCCGAGAGAGCTCTGCTACGTTGAAGTTTGAAGTCTACTCATATTTTCCAGACCAGGTCTGGCTCTTCAACCTACTAAGATGTCTTCGTGCTGAAACTGATGAGAGAAATATTTGGAGCATATGCAACTTATAAATCCCCTCTTGCATTCCCAATTTGCAGAGCCATAAATGGATTTTTGTAGAGAGAGCTCTGCCACGTAGAAGTTCAGTGTCTAATCATGGTTTTTCAGACCAACATCTTGTGCTGCTGAAATGGAATTGAGCTCATAATTGGGGTAGCTTCAAAGAAGACTAATGCACCATGTACAAGAGGCTAGTAGTCATTTGGTTCCATTAGATGATGTGGAGGCAATGAACACTTAAAAGTGCAACAAAGCAAGAACCAGAGTTGTCATTAGTTGATGACTGAAGGCATTGTTGCTGTTGTTCATGACTGAAAAGGAGAGGCAGCTTCAATTGATCGTGGACAAGCAGTGTTCCCACAGAAGACTGTGCATACATTCTCTTGCCATTTAAATACTCAACACTTGTTCAAGCAAATCTGAGTCCAGCTACTTCACCTTCGATGCTCTCAACCTTAATCTGATAATGAGCCTCTATCTGACACATTTCTTCACTTTCATCATCTTTCTTCAATCACTTGCAGCACAACTTGTACAGGGGACCTACCTTTCAACCCGGTTCATGCATGATAAATGTATGAACATGTAACGTATATGATGAACTCGCCTTTCGAGGGGTGACAATATGATCGTAACTCTTGTATGATGGAACAAGAATCATGATTTTTGCCCAAACTCTCCAATGAAAATTTTCGAAGTGACGGCCAATGCTTCAAGAAGGGTTTGCTCGGATGCAAAACAAATATTTACGGAGCATACATCCTACAGGCAGGTTCTATTCATTTTACGTGAGACATGGTAGGTTTGTTACTTGGTCTCTAAAAGGGGTCTCTTGTTGTCCCAGTGATTGCCCTCGTAAAGGCAATATAGGGGCCCAGCAGGTAATTGGTTGGCACGTGTCCAACTATTACCAGTCTAAGCACTCAACGAAGAGTTGGGGTTTACACAAACTTCAACCTTGACTCAAGTCATAAGGTAAGCTGCTAGTCCCCCGCCTAACTTAAAGCAGGTGTGTGCTTAATAAAAATTAAAACTTGTGATGCATGAGAGAATTATATACAATGCATGAATAAAACACAAATAAATAAAACAAAACACCAAAGAAAAAATAAAATTGAACACATCAAAACACAAAGCTTAGTCCGATAAAGTTGAAAACAATACCTTCCCCAGTGGAGTCGCCATCCTGTCACACCCCAAAAAAAAAAAAAAAAAATCCTGGCGCGCGGCATCGGCTGGCGATTTTTCTCGTTGTAGCGTTTGCTTTGAATTTGTTCGTGGGAGTCGCCACCTAGTAATTTATTAAGGGCTACTAGGAAACCTGATGTACTGGTCTTGTCAGAGATCATGGGTAAGGGACTGATTGTGGTTAGGGAAGGTATTAGCACCCCTAACACACCCTACCTGAGATAAGCTGCTTCGTGTTCTGATGTGATTTGAAAATTTAAAAATATTAATTAAATTCTTAGGCTTGAATAAATCAGTTATTAAATCCCCGAATATATGTAGAAACTTGTCCTCATATTTTCATGGAAAATACAACTTGATTTTATTTGTCCTTGAGATATTTAACCATATTTAAATTAACAAATAATTCTTTTTGTATTTTTATTTTTATAACATAATAAAAAAAACAAACACACACACACAACCTTCTTTTATTATTTATTTTTCTTCTTTTCTTTTCTTTTCTTTTCTTTTTTTCTTTTACATTACATTTATACAATAGAACAAATAACAAAAATTCAAAACAAATCAAATACAATAAAATCTAAATACACACAGCATCTAGAAATTACAAAAAGGAAAAAGGAAATCCTCGGGAACAGTGTTGCACAGCCCTGGGTGTCATCTGAACAGTGGCGGCGCGTGGACCTCACGCACCGCCGCCACTGGCGGTGCGTGGGTTCACGCGCCGCCCAGAAGAAAGAACGTGGAGCAGGGGGTTGGGTGGCTTCCTCCCCTCTTCGTTTTTCTACCGGGGATGACCTGAAAAATAACCAAAGCCACAACAAACAATTGATTTTAGTTTTTTATTTCATTGTCTTTGAAATCGGCTTCGGTTTTTTAGATCCACTCCGTTTCTCTGCCCCTTCCCTTTTCTGTTTCAGGTGGGTCGGTTTGCTATGGCTTTGTCTTCTGCAGCCCGTGGCCCCTGGAGTTGTTGCGGAGATGGGCGAAGTTGCTGGCGGCGTTGAGGCGGAGGAATGGACAGATCGGTGGCGGCGAGGTTGCTGCAGAAAGGGGATGCCTTCGGTGCTGCCTAGGGGCAGATCCGTGGTGGTCTGAGAAGATGATGGGGGCTGCTCTGTGGTGGAGGAGGAGCTGGATGAAGACGGCGGACGAATCTGGCGGTGGCTGGCTTCGGTGGGTGTCTCTGCTGGTGCTGGTGCTGTTGCTGAGGGAAGAAGGAGCGGCCGAGAGGGAGAGAGTTCTGGTGACCGGCGGCTGTGGGGGGAGAGGCAGAGGTGGAAGGTCCAGTGGTGGTGGCTCCGGCGTGCTGGGGAGAGTCTGAAAAATGGCAGGGACGACCGGTGTGTAGAAGAAAAATAATCCGGGGGGGAAGTTTGGGCTCAAAGGGAAGAAGAGAAAAAAAATGAGCGGCTGTTTGGGGGCAGGGGCTGTTTGGCTGGTTTCGAAAGAAGAAAAAAAAAAAATGTCAAGGGTAGGGGGCGGTTGCCTTGAGAAAAATGAAAATGGCCAAAAGAGAGATGACGAGGAGATGGGAAAAAGGCTGTGGCTGTTGGCAAGCCAGCCGGGGAAGAGGAAGATGGAAAAAAAATTCAGGGGGGGAGGCTAGCGGCTGCCTTTCGGTGAGGGAGAGAAAAAGCTAAGCTTTTAGGGTTTCAGCTGCCTCTCCCTCAAATTTCAAAATTGCCCTCATGTATCAAAAATTGCCCCCCCCCCTTTGTAAGTGTTGGAAACCAGTATTTATAGGCAAAAAATATTGCCAAGTTTTCAAAATTGGTCCCTTAACTTTCTTTTTTGTAAAATTTGATTTTTCTTGTTTTTTTGTATTTTTTTGAAAACGAGCAATATCAACGTCGACTCGATGAGGAAAATCAATGATTTTAAAAACGACGCGTGAAAAGTCGAACGCGTTTGAAAATCTTTTGAGAAATTAAATTCTTTTTAAACGACGTTGAAAATGCTAAAATGACGAAAATATATTAAAAAACATATTTTTTGGATTTTCTTTGTTTTTCTCTATTTTTGGATTTTTTAAAAATATATAAAAAACATGGGTCAAAAATTGGGTAGCAACATGGATATCGCATGGCCTTTCTACATTTTTTTAGTCGGCTCACCAATGGACTAGCTAAGCTCCCATAGCAATTTCTTCACAATCAGGTACAGTAACTTGCCAATTAAAAACTATGACTCCAAGATGTAATTATAAAACTGTTACCATAACAACAATTGGAATAAAGAGATAACTCAAGTTCGTTATAATGAACAGTGCTATTAAATAATAATATTTAGAGGCGCTTGATAGGGAAGTAATTATTGATTTTAAATGTAATTTTTGCTTGAAAAAATATTAGAATAATTTTATATATAAAAAAAATTAAAACACTTTAAAATAAGAAACAAACACGTAGTAAGAGGTGGGGCAATTTACGTTGCCATTTAACATTCATGTACAAGTTTGAAGATACAGTTACCTTAGGTTTCTGGTCAAACGGGACAAGATCGTGAAAGGATGGCTTGGGAAGTGATGACAACGCTAAATCCAAAATCTGATTGCCATTCCAACTTCCAATGACTTGAAAAGCTGATGTTGAAATGATTAATGATGTCCTTTTCTATCAGTTTGATATCATTTTTTCAATGACTTGGATGGGCAGATGATATTAATCGGTTTTTTTAAAAATAAATATAAATATTTGAATTATTTTGTATATATCTTCATATATTTTATAGATTTTAAAATTAATAATTATATAAAAAGCTAGTAAAACTTGAAATAATAATATTTAAATAAAAAATTTAAAACCTAACTAATTAAATAATACCATTTTATTAATCTATTTTTATTTGCATAGAGGTTATGCATAATCAACTCATATCCTTTCTCAGCATGGATTTTCATATTTCATCTCTCTTTCCAATTAATAATATTTCCATTTCAAAGATAAAAGAAGTTAAGAGTAAATGTCACTATAAATTACTATCATACATAGCTCTATATATGAGACCTTATTATACATACATATATAGGATTAGGAAATGGTCATCAAAGTCTTCTAATGGACATTGGTTTTTTTTTTTTTTTTTCCAAGCACCATAAACTTGGGACTAAGAAACACCAAAACTTGATCTGATAAAGAACATGACACAATTATATAATTTAATTTTATACGTTTTCTTTTCCTTTTCATTTATTTTCCTTCCTGTTCCTGCTCCTCTTCTTTTGTTATCCTGGTAAAATCAGTGAGATGGCAAGATTCTAGAACAAATTAAAATAAGATAGCAGGAATTAAATAATTCTAGTGCTTTCACTGATAGGGTGACATGTGAAATCCACCTAAACTATATACTTTAACCTTTCATGCAACAACTCCCTGTACACATTTTCAAGCAGCTGATAACAGATTAGGTTTAAATGTTGCCCAGAAAGTCAATGTTACGTGAAATTTCCCATCATTCCCTGAGATGGCTCCTTCTGAATAATAATTGATTCATGTCAGATGATATGGCTCTATTTATTTATTTATTTACACCATGCATGTGGTTCGGAGAAGACGCTTGCATCAAGAGAGACTCCATCGATCCAGAACATGCCTGCCATCAAAATTCTCCCTACTCTCTAGCTACATTCTCCATTCGCATTATTGTTTTCTCTCCAGTCGAAAGTGCTGTGTTGATTTTGAAACTTGCAAGCGTGAACTTGGATGAAGTTACAAATGATGATGAAGACTAGCGTAGCTAGTGGTGTTATTTATATTGATTAGGAGCTCAGGATCCAAGAGACTTGTTCTAGGCTGGCTAGGTATGGTCTCTTCACTTAAAAAACGTCTAATTTTTAGGACGAAACCTATTACGAGACAATCCACTCGAGGTGACGAAATCTGGAAATATATTTCTTCTAAAAGAGCCAATCACTTAACAAACATGAGCTATATCCAGATAGATTTTTTATTTGGATTAATCTGTTGTCCTTAATCTTCTTGGGATGTGCTTCTGCACCTGTTTTTGGTTCTGCCATGTCCTGGCTTTATTTATTGCTTACAAAAAAGAGAGGAAAAAAAAAAAAAAAAACCACGAGCCAATATGTTTTGGCTGTCAAACTTCTTAATTAATGATACCACGAGCAATTTACATTTGATAGGAAAGTCAAGGGTTTGAGATGCTTTGTTATTACTATCTTACCCTCTAGTTGATGTCTTTTCATGACAACCCACCACGAAATTATTAATTTAAGACGGAGCGATACCTCTTGAGAGGACTTAATTAGTCGTGTAATTTGGTCATTTATTCGTGATATTAATTAAGAATTTGGTTATATATTATTTTTTTATTTGGAAAAAAACTTATTCATCGATCGTCTCGACTTTTAATTTGAGTGGAAAAGTTATTAATTTCTAACTAAACATATTTATAATTAAAGAAAATAATGTAAAATTAACTACATCTCTCTAAATCCTAATTGTTCATTAATTTGTTCTTACAGTTTACTCGAAGAGATACGCGGTTATCGATAGAGATCGTTGAAAAGCAACGCTTTCCGGGTCGGTGGGTCTAATGTTACCACCCGGCAATTTCCATAAAGTCTCGCAACTAATAATTTTCCGAACTATTTATTCTTCTTGGAGACGGTGGCCGACTAGATGGAGAGAGAGAGAGAGAGAGAGAGAGAGAGAGAGAGAGAGAGAGAGAGATCAAGTCTTATGGTTTTCGTCATCTTAGTTAGAACAAACATGTCTAACGTTTGTGAGTGTGCGTTGCAAGAAATCAAAATTATGTTCCACCGTAGTCCTAGCTAGCGGCGGGTTAAATATTGCCAGGTCTTATGATCCTGCCATGTAATTCATTGCAATTAAATCTCCATGCATGTGAAACATCAACCGACAATACAAGAACAAAAGCATATGCATACATATGCAGTACAAACCAAGTAGAAATACCGATTAATTAAATCGGTCCATCTTCCGGTGATATTCAGGTGGTAAATTCAAGACTAACAATGAAATAATGACAGTCATGAGACGAGCTAAGCTAGCTGATTACGTTCAAATTAAGCTAGAAAAAGGAATGTTCATTTTCTCAGGCGACAGCGAGGGTTTCTTCCTTTTTCCTGGTGTGCGAAAACGCGTAGTAGAATCTTGATTGGTTGGTCCCTAGTCTCCAGCCTCCATGTTTTCATGCAACAAACAAGGATCTAATATATATATATATATATATTCTGCTCTCTGTGTTTAGCTTGTGTTGCTTACATACTAATTACTTGAAATTAAATACCTGCTATTTAGCTAGATTCCCTTTCACTACTAGCTACAAAAAGATTTGGACCAAGAAACCCAGTTAAATTTCCTGCAAGTCTGTGACCTATAACAAAAGCTTTGCTTTGAATAGAAAGGAAGCGGGGTGGGTTACACTCGGATCATTTTTTTTTTTTTTCAGATGATCCTGCCAAGTTCTAGCTTAGCTGATCTCTTCTCTTTCAATTACCGATTCAAGTCTTTCTCTCTTGCCTCTCTCTCTTACATGCTCATATGTTTCTGTTTTCTGTTATCTCCTTTCTGAAAAAAACTTCACTAAAAAGAGAATAAAATTCAAGTGACCTAGCTAGCTGTACCCACTTTATGCACCTTGACTGGAAAAATGTTTCTATCAAAAAGATTGTTATTTGAAAAACATGTGGACTGCAGATAACAAAGATCATGGTTAAGTGTAATATATTATCTTTCACAAATCAAGCACAATCAAGGTTATATGCAATGCTTTTTTCTTTTTCTTTTTTTTCTAATATTATTATTAATTGTTTTATAAAAAAAAAAAAAATCCAACCTTCAATACAGTGTCTTTGCGTGCTCTCACGTGTGAACCAGACACAAGTAATAATTGATGTTAGACCAAATTTAATAAGAAAACTTGATCGTGCATGATACGACTACTTTCAAGTATTTCCAAGTCACTATATATCTCACTTTTTAAAATATATATATATGACGATGATCACTTGAAACTACACAATGATCTTAGTTGTGAAAAAAAATCAAGAGCACCTTAGCATGAATCAATTGCTAGTTATATTGGTAACCAATCTACAAGTTTAATATTTTTAGATGAAGATCAAAATAAAATTTATATTATTTTATAATATATATAATTCCTTAAATAAAAACCCTTTAATCTTAAAATTTGTATAGACTCGCACTATTTTATACTTAATTTTAATCAAATAAATAGAAATGATGAGATTCAAACTCATAATTGCTTAATCATTAAAGTTTTAATACCATAAAGAAAAATCTTCTCAACATAAAAAATTAAATTATTAGGTAATATTTTAAAATATAATTTATATTATTATTTAATATAGTTAGAGACTTGTTGCTTGTAATCCTAGGTAGGAATGCTCATTTTGGCTTGAGACAAATAAAAACTTGCCTAAGAAACCAAGCTAGTAAGGTTGATAATGTCATCACAATGTTTTTAATTCAAAAAATCTCACAGAGTGGCACCTAAAGCGTAGATTCAGGGAATGATTCACGTGATTCTTGAACCTTTTATTCTCAATATATATGAGGTTACATGTATGCACTTGTCAATCTCAAATTAATTTAAATTTTATGTGCTGCGATTTCTGATGATCCATAGAGCAGAAATGACTCTTTAATTTCTTGCTAGTTCTCCCTGCATATAACTTGTTGCCTCTTCTTATCGCAAGTGACATGTATCTAGGCCGATTTAGAGAAATCAAACGTCATCCTAGCCACCTAGCGTCAAGTTCTCAAACCAAAAAAAAAAAACACAAGTAAAACACCATCCTATTTCAAGTTCAAATCCCCTTAACCAAGCATAGAAAATAAACGCATCGGTCACGCATTTCTCATTAAAGAAACAAATTGATAAGCATTATGTTAACATTTATTTAAGGCTTTAATTAGCTTGTTAAATTCATTATCGTAATATCTAGCCGATGCCGTGTCGAGGAAATGCATGGAATATTTAGTAGAGTAGAATAAAGTGTTTCCAAAGATGTTTTTTCCTTGTGAAAATATATATATAAAAAAAATTAATATATCAAAACAATTAAAAAAAAAAAAGTCAAGCCAAACACATTTTTAAAATACAATTTCAAACAAAAAAAAAACTGTTTGGATTGTTGCAATTGAGCACGGAATCATGGATTAGAGTAAAGTGCATTTGGAGGGTATACACTTATTTCATTAATTTGCATCTAAAGAGAAAATGCACATTAAAAAAAAAGACCGAAGATATTCAGATACAGAATAGAAGATAGCACGAGAATAAAATTGAACAAAGTATAAACAGAAAAAATAAAGAAAACCCGAAAGAATATTAATGCACTAATATAAAGAACATGTACATGAAGCTTTTATATATATTCATGGCATCATCCCTTTGGTGTCTACCAATCAAATAAAAATGAAATCCGTAAAAGGATGGACACCGTGAACTAATCTATACAAAGTATTTATATCAATCCAAAGAAAACTTTTCAAATTCTAATCAAGATACGTAGCTAGTGGAGAGAAAACTGTTGCAAATTTATGTATCCTGAGGTTTTTCTTCTCTTTTTTTCTGGTTACATATATATGTCCTAAGAATCTATAGAACAAATTAATAAACAACGCGAACAAATATGTTCTCTATAATCTTCAGTAATCCCACATGTAATCTGCTATGGGACCAGCTAATGGACCCTCAAGACTTTCGTAAAACTCATTGTGGCTTCCTGTTTCTTGCTTCGATACGACAGAGGATATCTCAGTTGTGGTGTTCACGTCTGTGCTAAGTCCAGTGTCCTGTGAAAGGCTGACCATAGATTGGTTAGATGAGAACTGCTCAACCTTGCACTGTTTCTCCAATTGATTAGATGCTTCTCCATAACTATTTCCCGCAGCTAATGCTCTCAGAAAGGTTTGGTCATTGTTGCCAAAGGTAGAGTTTTGAAAGTTTGGAAATGAATTGGCACTTTTTCCTTGCTGCAAGTAAACAGGCATATTGGGATTGGTTTGAAAGGTGTAAAGAGGGTTTGAAGCTGGAGTTTGAAGGTGAAAACTTGAGTTTGGTGTTTGGTAGTTGGTATTTGAAGGTTGAACAAAGCCTTGATTGTTGTTGAGCATGCTAGTATTGGAGAAGTAATTTCCATCCGAGGATCTTGAAGTCATCATTGCCTTGAACTCATTGTCATCGGCATCGCTGAAGCTGCTGGTGTAATTAGGGGGGTCCATGAGAGGTGGGAGTGAGGAGTGATCCAAGAAATCATCTCCAAAAGAGTTCGTTCTTAGGAGATCATGAATTGAAGTTTTCTTCATGCCTGTGCTCTTATGGAAAATCCTACAAACAACCCATTCATCCTGTACAACAGCATAGTAAAAAAAAAAAAAAAAAAAAAAAAGAGACATGCTTAATTAGTCCAGATTCTTCGTTCACACGAAAGCAAAAGCAAAAGCAAAATATAGAGAGAAGAATAAAAAGAAATGAAAAGGCTTTAAAAGGATGTGACAATAAGTAACAGCTTAAGCTTTCTTTAATCAAAATCAAGAAAACGAAAAGGAAACAAAAAAGGTGGAATTATTTTGTGCATGTGAATCGTACCCTTGCTGCTTTGGAGAGGCTGTAGTAGGAGAATTTGCCTTCAAGCCTGTATTCATGCATAACCCAGCTGGTTTTCTCTCCTTTAGGAGCTCTCCCTCTGTAGAAAACAAGAGTCTTCTTCATTCCAACAAGGCAATTCTTCTCCTTGTGAATTTCCTTATCTTTTCCTGTAGCCTTCCAGTACCCAGATTCAGTCGCCCGGTTAGTTCTCATACCGGTCGGATATTTCCTATCTCTTTGGCAGAAGAAATACCATTCACTCTCTCCCATCTTTGCTTTCTCTGTTCAAAACAAGTATTTTCAATAAGAATTCCCAAGAAATTCAGCAAGAAAATGAAAAATAATCCAAGAACAGAAAAGAAAAAGGTTTTCTTAATATTGACCCCAAAGAAATAAAGAAAGATCAAAACTTACTTGGCAGATCCCATGGTTCACACTTGTTGAGATCAACTTCACCAATAGCAATTGCACAGAAACCACTTTTCATCACCTTCTCTGTAAGGTAATGACTTATGATCTCTTCATCTGTTGGATGGAACCGAAAACCCGCTGGCAAATGAATCTGATCGTCTCCTTTGTTAACCACAACAGCTTCGTCCATATCAATAGCTCAACACTGACTAAAAACTTGCTTCTTTCAGAGAAACTATATGGATAAATAAACACACAAGACGCAAGAAACAGACTAGAAAAGGAAAGATCAGCTAGCAGGCAAGAGAGGGCCGGGGGAGGATTTCTAGTGTTCTTTTTCTTGAAAAGAAATTTGAAGAGAAAGAGAGCAGTTAAGAAAGTAGAGCAAAGGTCTTGAAGAGGGCTTAAATAAAGGAGCTTGTGGAGCAAAATATTGCCGTCTAACAAGATCCGTAGGCTGCAAGTAAGCCTTGTTTGAAGTCCTGAGGAAACCACCGCTGGGTTTTTTTTTTTTTTTTTTTTAATATGTTTTTGTGCCGTGCTGTTTTCTTAGCTGGCTACTATATCTACCTGTTTGAAAATTAATGTGAAAAAGGGAAATGGTAAAAGGAGCTTTTATTCTATATATTATATTCTGGTGGGGGGACCCATGTAGCCTAGCAATTAGCAATAAATAAATAATTAAAACTCAAAAATCCAAGCCCTTTTTATCTTCCTAAAAGTTAAACTACCTAACCATTTGAGAATAATTTCAAGATCCTAATCAATCAGCGTTTTAGCTTCTTGATTTTTCCTTGTCGATTTTCAATTTTATTTTTTTTCTTTGCTTAATGGATTAGCTTTGCTAGCGAGCTGCTGTTGTTGGGTTGGCTTGGCTTGGCTTCGTGCTGAAGCATGAAGGATCATTCCCCGCAAATATGCAAAGCATAAGTGGAGGGAATCTAGGGAACTATACAGAACTTAAAAGTCAAAAGATGAAGAAATTAGAAATTTCAAGCTTTCTGAACATTAGATGGGACTCAGCTGGCCTGCTAATTATATTACTTGCATATTTTATTTCAATCTTGTAATGTACATTTAAGTTATTTTAAAAAAAAATAACTATTTTATTACCTATTTTATTCTCCAACACACCTCCTCAAATAAAAAAAATTTAAACTTAAAATTTACACAGATCAACATTATCCTGTATTTAATTTTTATTAAATAAATAGATATGATGAGATTCAAACTAGTGACCGCTTAATCAGCAAGGCTTTGATACTATGTTAAAGAATCAATTTAACCTAAAAGCTTAAATTTTTAAATAAAATCTCAAAATATAATTTATATTATTATTTAATAGTTATTTGATATAAGAGAATTCTACAAATCTAGGATTGCATTTACATATTCTTCACTCATGTTGCTGTTAATTACAAGTAGTGTTTTCTTAATGCAAAAAACAAACACAATTTTAGGCCGTGTATAATTTTATAGTTGGAAAATATTTTAAAAACAATTTAAATTTTTTATGCTTCAATTTAATTTTTTTTATATTTTTAGATTGTTTTAATGTACTATTATTAAAAATAATTTTATTTTAATATATTTCCAAGCAAAAAAATAAATTTCAAAACCAACCACTACTTACTCTGCAGCAAATTGTACATTTTCAATGCAAGATTTAGAAATCTAAACAGATTGCAAATTTCCAGTGGGTAGAAATTGAGACAAAATTACCAATTGCAACTTTTCGTATACGGGAATCTTTCAACGTTCTTCATTAAGCAATTTATTAGACCCTTATTCGATCCCTTAGTCTTTGTAGACATTCTGGGCAATATTTCACATATATATATATATATATATGCAATCCGAGAAGAAATTGAGAGCTATTAATTTTAAATGATTTTTCGGAAACTTCCGATACAATACATGTGACTATTCCACACACACACAGACAAAGAAAAATCTCCAAGGTAGGAAATCAAAACAGCTTTTTGATGCTTTAATTGAAAAGGAATGATGCCAAATATCTCAGAAACGTTAACTAGAACAGTAATAGCCTGCAATTTGGACCCTCTCCACTGTATATTAATTAATCAGCTAGTCAGTTGAAGAAACATTGAATATTAGAAGGACAAAAAAAAAAAAAAAAAAAAAAAAAAAAAAAAAGACCAAACCCATGTCTTCTCTTATCAGCCTTAAATTAAATATGAAAAGACACATTTATCCATCAACCATCCCTTGATTTTCAATTAGATGGACGGAATCAGAAAATAAAATTAAAAAGAGCTAATATTTCAGTTGTTTTATTATTTAAGCTAAAAAATATAAATATTGTTAAGAAAAGGATTGAAAAAATATTGCCGCCCGTCTCCGCCCCTGATCTCCAAACAAAAAGAAATCCCAATTGAATATCTAACATTAATTAGACCCGGAATTAAAACTTAGAAGATCCTAAATTAAAGAAGGATTAATTGGCATGATCGATGGGTGATGCCCAATAGACAATAAACTTAATTGGAGATATTTTTCGTTTGAGGATGCAATTGAGAATTAGATTATAATTAAGTGACTTAATTAAGTCATCCATCTCTGCATCAAGTCCTTGACAAATATTTTATTATTAGAATATATAGCCTGATCGGTTTCGACTGATTCTTTGAAGCTGTTGGTTTAGCAGCAGAAAAATATTTTTGATAATTATAAATAAAATTAAAAAAACACTTATCACAAATTAGTCTTGAATACGAGTGAATTATTACCTAGAAGCATGTAAAATATTCATAAATGCAACAATCTATGACTTTGATATATATTTCAACACTCACCATCAAATATCAAGGAGACGAATATTGAATAGGATCCACATGGCTCCTAACACCGAGTCAAGCGATAATTAAATAATTAATCACTAATTTGATCACTAATAATAGTATTTGCAAAATCCCCATGGAATTGACTAGTGAAAGTTGCTACGAAGCTCTCATAAAAAAAAAAAAAAAAAAGTCATTCCCATGAATTTAATTTGCAATATACTATTAATATAAAAATAACAGCTAAAAACATATATATTAATTTAGCACGTTATTACTCGAATCCCACTAGCTTTTTTATATATATAATAATAAAATCCCACTAGCTAAAACAAGATTTGATGGGAAATACTACTTATTGATTGACTAGCAATTTCCTAAAGCTAGTGGCTTAGTCATGAGCGAGCCACAAGATACTATACAATATAAACATATGTTTCCAAATCAAAGGCAAAATTAAAAATTAAAATATATATATATATATATACCGGCGCCGACTCAGAGAAAACCAAGCTCTATACAACATACGGTTCTAACATCAACTCTTCTTTTTTTTCTCTTTTTTTAACTACTTAGCATTTGCGTAGAAATTGTACACAACCTCTCTTTAACTACTTAGCAAAATTAATTAATGGTTATATAGTTACGTGCTAGTATTATCATATTCAAATCGAGGTTTATTTATATATTAAATAAATTATTGATGATTAGGTGTGGGGGCCAACTAAATCCTTGTTCCACGTGTTGACATTCGAAAGTTGATCACGCTGAGTTGGAATTACTTTCTAGCTTACATCATTGGCGATGCGTTCACACTTATTACTTGACCAAATCTTCCCGTTTGTGTATATGTATCGTCGGCGATGACTAAAGCTGTATTTTAAAAATAATTTTAGGGTGTTTGATTTTTTTTTCAAATTAAAAATAATTTTTTAAAAATTAATATTTTTTAGTGTTTTTAAATAATTTTAATGTGTTGATTTTAAAAATAATTTTTAAAATATAAAAAATATTATTTTAATATATTTATAAATAAAAAAATATTTTAAAAAATAACGTAACTACATTTTAAAAAAACCTTTATATCGTGTGACTTGAAACAAGAAAAAAAACGTGGAAGAAAGTTAGAAATTAGCTATATCTTCAGAATAGAAGTAAACATTAGTGAGCTTATATAAGAATTAATACAGATTATTTAAAAGCACAATGTTTAGGGCAAAAGAAACTAAATAATTTAAAGGCACGTTATCATAAAAAATCATAAATTATTACTAATAATTTAATATTTTTTTATGATGTAATAACTTCCCTATCATATATATATATATATATAATATATATATTAAAAAATTAAGAATATGACAATTATAAAATAACAACTATAATTTCTCAAGTTCGATTCTCTAAAACTTGAAACAAATTGAAGATAGATTAAATTATTAAAATATAAGTCTTTTTGTTTATAGTCTTTTCTTCTTATTATTATTGTTATTTATGAAGAACATAAATTAAAGGAATTTTTTTAGAAGTTAAAATTATAAAGTAATTAAATTAAATTAAATAACCTATTTAATAATTCCATATTAATCGTTATAGAAAATGGAGTGAAGATAATAAATTGTGAAAATGGGAATAGCACCACCCTTAATTATTTATGATATGAGTGTGTTTGATATTGTGATAGTTTTTGTGGTTGCGGTTCGAAAAAAACTTATTTTATAAAAAGTATTTTTAATTGAGATTGGTTTAATATTTATACATGTTTGGTTAGAACTGTGGTTGAATAAAAAGTAGTTTAATGTGTTTGGTTAAATATGCTTTTCAAATTAAGATTATAAAAACAATTAAAAAAAGATATATATATATATTAATATTGATGGTTTTTAATTTAAATATTACAAATTTAACTACCATTATTACATCATTAAATAAATAATATTTTATATCAAATCTTTTTTTATTATTCCATTAACTTTTCTATAATTTCATCACGTATGAAATTCACCTGATAAGGACTATAGGTTCCATTGTTTTTTGAGCATACAACAAAATCAGGTAAAATATCATCAGAAAAAAAAAATTGAAATTACGATCAAGTTCCACAAATGTTACAATCATCATGCGATATTCTTCTAATTTATGTAGTGTTATTAAATAATATGAAATACTAGTTTTTCAAGTAAAATTACAATTTTAAAAAAAATAAAAAAAATTTACTAGGTCAGACGCGATCTAATAAATAGTGTAGACATTGTTCACACGAACAGTGCTAGGTAGTGAGAATCATGGCACTATTCTCATGAACAATGTGCCCAGATAAATTAATTCACCTAAGTACTGTTCACTTTTTGAAGTGAATAGTGTCCAAGTAAATTATTCACCTGTTAGACGTAAGAAAAAGCAGGTGAATTATTTACTTGGCAGACATGAGAAGAAGGAGCTCTCAGCTGCTTGTTGTAACCGGCCATTTCAACCCAAAATACATGGTCCCCCATAAAATAGTCAAGTGTTTTTTTTGGTTTACCAAACATGATATTTTTTGCAATTTAATTTAAAAGCTAAAGCTACCGTGTAAACAAACAACTTCTTTTAATATTGTGTTTAAATGCATTAAATTTATGATAGGTGTTTCGTATATTATTATAATTATATATAATTGTGTATACCTAATTCTAAGAAAAAATAACTTTATATACTTTTTATATTGTATTTATTCTCAGAACACCCTTCTTATTGCATATATTGACTATTGGTTTCATGAATAAACTAGAATATTGCGTGAACATAAAATGAGTGCCTTGTTGCCTTAAAATTAACTTATCTAATTATGGATATGGGAGACAATTTAGTAATTAATTAATTAAAAACTAAATAGGAGAAAGCATGAAATAAAATCATAAAAAGAATAGCGTGTGGACCCTACATGGGGCCTTGAAATTCTCTCTATGCATAGCTTAAAACTGTTGACTTTTATGGCTAAAACCAAACTGCGAAGCAAAGGAGGCACAAATTGGGCGACGATTTGTGACGGCATATTACGAGTGTATTTGGTATTTTTCAGCTTTTGTTTTTTATAGTATTTTTATTCTAAAATATATATTAAGATAATATATTTTTATTTTTTTAAAAATTAATTTTTAATATCAACATATTAAAATAATTTAAAACTATAAAAAAATTAATTTGAAAATAAAAAAATAAAAGACAAATTAATTTAAAAAAAAACATTTTTAAAACGGGCTATATAATTTTTGAATTTGTCTCTGTCGTGGGCACAATTTGCTTTGTCCACACATATTGTGATGAAAGGTACGAAAGTATGACCCAGCAAGCTGATTTGCCCACACGTGGATATAATCATCCTTAAATCTGTTGGCTTTAATATTTTATTATTAATCCAAGAAAAATTTTCTTTTACATATATGTATGGAAGAACATTATGTGACCTTTTGAAATACAGTAATTGTTTCCCTCCTCACTTCATTATTTTGATCTAAATTTTTAGGGAAGATATAGAAAATATTTTTTTATATAAATTTGTATGGTAAATAATGTGTTTTAAAATTTGACAAAGATTTAAAGTTTCTTTGAGATTGTGGTAGCGGATAATGGTTCAAAATGCTTTTTGTTTAGAAATACAACATAATAAAATTTTTTTACTTTAAAAAAAATAATTTTTGATATCAGCATATCAAAATAATCTGAAGGTTATAAATTTTTTTTTTTGCTTAAAATAAAAAAAATATGTGTTTAGATCGTTTTGATGTGCTGGTATTAAATAAATTTTAAAAAATAAAATTTTTTATTTTTTGATGCTTTTATGGTAGTAGTAGTGGTTCAAAATGTTTTTTTGCACTTAGAAGTACATCAAAATAAAAATTTTTATTTTTTAAAAATTTATTTTTGATAGCAGCACATCAAAACAATCTAAAAAAATAAAAAAAAATTATTTTAAGTAAAATAAAAATTTTAAAATTTTTAAAAAACATTGTTTACACCACGTTCCCAAACACACTTTTATTCTCAACATCTAAAAACTGCCACAGAAAAATCTTGATTATTAAAACAAAAATAACTGGATTTATTTATGGATTTGCACGTTAATTTGTCGGGGTGGAAATTAGCTAAAGGGGTGTTTCTTCTCTCTCTTTTTTAAAATTTTTTTTTTCTATTTTGATTATTAATTTGCTAGATCACATATAGCCAGAGGTTTTTCAACTTCCCTTTCGATCAATGCAAGTAAAACTTGATTTTAAATCTTTTAATTACATGTTTTTTATTATGCTGACTAAGATCCGTGCTTGGCAGATAGAAAGTCAAGGGAAAAGAGATATGGAAAGAGAGAAAATGAGGATGCATCCATTTTATGATAAAGGGAACAAAAATGAGAGGAAAAGTAATGGAGAACTTTTCTTTCCGGGATCCCACCATTTTCATAATCTCTTCAAATTGTAGAGGAAATGAGGAGAAGGTTCAAGGACATGGATAATATTTTCTTTTTTTCTCTAGATTTTTGACTTGTTTCTTAGCAAGAAAATTGTTTTTTTTTTTTAAATAATTTTCATGGAAAGTGTATTTCTAAAACATAATTTTTTTTTGGATGGGTAGTGTCATGAAAAATGAATTAGAAAACACTTTTTAGTGTTTAGCCATATCATAAAAAAAATAAATTAAAAATAATTTATTAGTATTTTTAATTTTTTTTAAGTTTCTTAAAAGAATAAGGACTAAATTTAACAAATAAAAAAGTTAAAAAATGATGAAATTAAAAAAAAAATTCATAAATTATTTTAAATAAAAATAAAATTAGCAATTAAAATAATAAAGACCAAATCTTATAGATAAAAAATTTTAATTAAAAAAAAAAAGAAAAACAAAAAAAAAAGGATCAAATGTGATATAAAATCAAAATTATAAAGGAAGTAATTGAAAAAAAAATATTCAAAACAAAATATATAGCAATCAAAAGATTGAGCCAAGTTTGATATAATCAACAAATAAAAAAATATTTTAAAAAAAATTTTATAATTCTGGAAAGTATTTTTTTTTTTCAAAATAAAAAATTTTTTTTTAAAAAAAATCAAGCTAAAAATTTTCTTATTTTATGAGTAATCATTTGGATTTCAATTATAAATAAATGCCGGACATATTTATTTTATTAAAAATATATAATTTGTGTGTTTTTGATAGAGATGCGACTCAACTCCGTTAATTTAGTCACATCACTCAAGTGTTTTTTTTTTTTTTTGGTCTTTCTCGAAAGAGATATATATAAACTATGAGATGATGAATGAGGTCCTCATCTTGAACGTTGATGCTTCCCTCTACACTTTCCTTTTCTGTTACTAATTTCGTTTTCCCTTTGACATAATCTAATACCTAACTTTTACGTTTTATCCACAAAAAATACTATATATTAAATTGGTGGTCCAAATGCTAGCTAGCTAATGTTATATTCACCTTAGTCTCAAGCCATAGAAAACGCAGCCATTGATGTCAGCTACCCTTCCTTTCACAACTCATAATTCTCATCTATGCCCAAAAATAAAAAATAAAAAAAAATCCATATGCAACCGTAACTTTCTCGAATGGTAAGTTTGTTTATATGTGGTATATATATTGTACATCGATCTTACTTATATAATGTGGACCTTCGATAACTGTTTGAAACCAGCCACAACCAACCAGCTTTTTTTAAAAAAAAAAAAAAAAAAAATGAATTTAATATTTAACAAAACCATTTTATTTGCAGAGACCATTAGTGAACTTACCATATACTTATTCTAATTAGCCATTACTACATTTTTTTTTGCGCAGGTTTAAATTATTTTTTTATAATATAAAATTTAAGGTTTCGTTAATATGTTTTTTAGTAGGAAAAGAAGATCTAAAACTATATTAGAATTAACTTGATGTAAACTACTTAAACTTAACAAATTCAAAAACAACTTAGAAAAACAAATAAAAATATAATTTAACTCAAAACAATTTAAGCCAACATTTGTTTTTTCAAGTATTGACACAATAAACATATTAAATCGATTCATATTCAATTACAAAGTTAGCTTACTAAAATTTGTTTTACTTTAGGTTGTGAAATCTTAATAACCCTATAAAAAAACAAATAAGATTTTTTTTTTTCAAACCAATTCTTAATCAACATAATATTGAAGGATGAAATTAAAAATAAAATCAACTAAAAATAAATTGATTTCAACCCCAGGTTAATCTTTCTTAATTCTAGGTTATGTGACTGGAATAACCCTATAAAAAGTAAATTAAACAAATTATGAAACTCAACTCACAATCAACTTAATGTTGAAACGAATGAAATTTAATAAAAAAACACAAAAACCACCCAAGTCAACCAAACAACTAGTGGCTCCCGAGTCATGAAACCAGGATAACCTCCTATAACTCAAATTTAAAACAAATTATTAAGCATAATTCTCGATGAATTCACTACTAAAGATTTTGAATAAAAAAAAAATGAACTAAAAATACAAGAGAAAAAATCCAAGTCAATTGACTTAACCTTTGATCCAGGTTTTAAAGAATCTGATAACCCTATAAAAAATAATTAGGAAGATCATTATCTATCAAACTCAATGTTAAAAAATTAAATTGAAAATAAGAATCAAATAAAAAAGTATAAAACAATGACCCGAGTTAATTCAAGTTAATTTGTCAAATCAAGTAAGAAAACGAAGAATTCCATGGAAAATCAATTGAAAAAAATTTAAAAGTTCAATTTTCAATCAATCTAACTTTCTTAGGATGGGAAAAATGTTTTTTAAAATTGATAATTAAAAAAAACCCGATCAAATAATCTAACACGCAAACTCTGCAATTTAAATAATATAATTATAATTACTTCATAAAAAATAAATAAAAATAAACCCGAGTTAACAGTAAAGAAATTTAGAAACAAATTTCAATTATAGTATTTCGATATACCATCCTTCTAGTATATAGTATATGCTATAATAATACATATACGTAGGAAAGTACCGCAGAACAACTAATTTAAATAATGCTATTTTAATGTCGTACTTAGTTATTTTGCGGCTGAGTGACAGTTGGTGTGCTACTATCGAGACAAGCGGAATAAACAACCCAGATGGACCTCATTATGGCACTTTTCCAGGTGCCCTTTGACCTCAACCTTGAGAAATATTATATTCGTTATTAATCTAATTATCATTTATAATTCTGGTTTAGCCATAATCTTAATTCTTAAGTATGAGAGTTAGATTTAATTTGAAATAAAATTTCTTATTGAATAACTTGACTTTTTCTTTTTGTTCGGCACAGACTTCAGTTGCCCTTTTTCTAGGCCACGTTTCTACGCATGTAGTATAAATGAAATTGTACAAATTTTATCAAGGGTAGTTTTTTTATTATTAATTATTTAATATGGGCGATGTCTAGATTATAAGTATGTCATATACACTTCAAATTATTTTTATTCGAATCCTTGAAATATTAATGATCATATAAATTTTTAATGGGTTCATCATTAAAATGTATATAATAGTCCAGCCACATGAACTTGGGATTTGAGACCACAGAAAAATAACCTCTTGGGGATGTTGATCTTTGAAAGTCGAACGCCTTACCACTTAAACCACTTACTAGAATAATTATTTTTCAAGTATTTTTTTGTGTATATCCATTGCTGTATTTATACATATAATACACTTACTATACAAAATTTATACTATAATAAGTCACAGACAAGTTATTGTATGTTGCTTATTATATTAGTATTTGTTTATACACTACATTTAGTGAACAAATTAATCAATAATAGATTAATTTGAGATTCCCTAACTGGTGAAGATTAACTTATTTGATGTACTATCAGATACTCGTGACCATAGTTTGATTTTTTTTTTGTATAAGATGAAATTTTTATAATATTGTAGAGTGATTTAAAACTATATTAAGATTTGGTGTAGTTTGTTTCTGGTTAATATTTCTAATGTTATATTGTGGTTTGTTTGTGCGCCTCAATTTGGTGATACACTATGTTTAATATTAGTATTTATATTAGAAATGATATCAACACAATTCACTGGTATAATATTAAATTATCTTATAAAAATAAAATTTTAAAACAAACGTTAACCTGGTTTGAGAGCTAGGTTTGTTGTTGATTTTCAAAGCACTTTTCATGCTGAAAGTATCTCTAAAAATAAAATTTTTTATTTTTAAAAAATTATTTTTTGAAAACAATACAGCAAAACGATTCAAAAATATTTAATTTTTTAATAATAAAAATTTAAAAATTAATTTTTAAAAAATGCTAGTTGATCAATATTTCCAAATACAGCTTTAATAGTTGGTGTAGGTTGTCCATGAATACCAAAAGTTTTATCATTCTCATAATAAAAAACATTTAATTATGTACAGTAAATATGTACACACGATAAAAGTATGCTATTATTTTGATTGGATACATTCCAAGAACATGAGGGTTAATTAATAAAAGATGAGTAATTAAATACAACAAAAGGATAAGTTTAAGACTTTTGTCTTTTTGTTTTTTTTGTGAAGGAGAAACATTTTTTATTCATAAAAAACACATATAATAAAATAAATTGGGGCTATCCTTTTTATATAGATTGAAACCAACAAGAACAGTATTTTGAACTCTAAATTATAAGGATAATAATATTTTGTATTATAAATCTATTGTAAAAAAATTATAGCGTGTAATTAGCACTACTAATTAATATTAGAGGTTGAATATCTGAATGGGTAAATTTTATCAACTAGATGAGAAAAAAGAAATGTTATTACGAGGATCTATGTTATGTCGTTTGGCTAATCTCGGCCAGAATTTTTTTTATTATTATTATTAATTTAAAATAATTAGAGTTTCAGAGATTAAACTTTAAAGTTCAAAGAAATGCAGCCGGAAACTTGAGCTTCACAGAAGACAAGTCATTTTTCATCTACAACCTCAACTTCATCCAGTGAAGGATCATGATGATCCGATCATCGATATTTAATTTCAGACAATGAAATTCGATTTTAATCTCAAGTGTTGATCGAGGAACAAGTTCTTGTGAACTCTCGTGTGTAAGATCTTTAATGCTACTTCTCACTCTACTGTCAGAAAAGTCATTAGATGCCCAGATACCAAGTTGGTCAGAATTAGCAACTCTAATTGCGACCCCTTAATTCCCCAGGCTAAGATCAATTTGTTTTTATGTATTCAACTATGTTCTTCAAAGTTTGACGCTAAAATTATCGTGTATTGGTTTTGCCCACATCTCTGCCGGTCTATTTCTCCCAGCACCTCCACAAACTCTATACAGCATATGAATGTTTATCGTCGAAGTACTGAGTGTGATATGTGAAATGAAAGACACAGATCCTTCAATAATGAAATTTAGAGGACCTGATTGTCTTTATATGCCACCTTGATCTTACAGAGAGATGAATGTGCAAAACACGTCGAGGGAACTACAAAAGAGTATACAACACCAAGAACATGTAAAGTATTATAGGTAGAAGGTTCATCAGTACAGATTCTGCAATGTATGTTTCAAACTGATTTAAGGATAATGAAGGCTAAACATAGGTCGAAGAGTTTGACACACAAGTTTCTCACACCAAGGAGAATGCAGCACAAAACGTTCTCAAAAGGAACAAAAGACAAAAATGGCAACACCATCACGCATATTTCCTGCATTTATAATGATCAACAGCAAGAACATCAGAACAAGTATAAAGGCATTTAGGATTTCTTATATTAATCCTGGACTTCTTTTTCATCAAATGAAATTCTTGGATTTGTGCTTTTTTATGATGTTTTGCTTGACAAAAAGCAAAGAGATGGTAAAACTTGGATAGGAATTTTAGAACCTTGTGTTTTGTTTGTTTAGAAACTTACAGTACCGAGTTGGGATGATCTTCCATTGTTGGTTATCTCCTTTGTTCCATTTCCAGAGAACAATAGAGGTGCCATCATGGACACCACCAGATTTCTTATCACCGTGAAAAGCATCTACATTAAGATGCGTATTGTTAACCATCCTTACAGCTCTGAAACCATCACCCATGTCCTTGCTTTCAGTCCATAGGATAGACTCATCAAGAACATCTGGATTGTACGGAATCAGCTGCACCTGCAGAAATATTTTTTTTGGGACAAGAAACATTTCGTAAGGTATACCATTTGTGGCTCAGGAGGAAAAAAGAAAAGGAATACGCTATCATGAGGACTTCCACTCAACTATCAAAGTGCTCAATCATTATCACTCAACTTAACATGCCATACTTCGCTATAGGGTATGGCTACACAGCATTACACCCTAAATAAATACTTCGAGGTCAAATTATAATTTATTTCAGTAACAATCTTACATGAAAACTCTAAAAGGAGAAGGTTTGTTTGTCAAAATACAAGAGAAAAAATCAAGTTCAAGCTGGTTTGAAAAATTGCAATGGTACACCTGTATGCATGCCTGCAAGTTGACTGCTTGCATGCAACAATCAAGTGATACACGATAAGAGTTGCCTATTGGAAGCCTTAAATGATATCTGGGTGGATTAAGGAGAGGAGCAACAAAGCCACTGGCACTAGTTTGCAACCAGTTCTAGATTTGTGGCCTACTAATTAGTATCAATTCTGGGTGGAATAGAGCCTGTTCCAGCTGTGAAATGTGAGGAAGCATGCAGCTTTTTTTCTTAAGAAAAAGAAAAGGGCATCTCGATAATGAATGGGGAGGGGGGGATTTGAAGGTTTGCGGCATAAAAAAAACGAAAAAAATTAAAAAAGAAACAAACAAACAATCATGCTCCACATGTTTTGAATTATCTGCAGGACAAATATATATATGAAGATATTCTACTCTGCTGTTCAATCCAATCTTTACCACGTCTTCTTTTTGTGATACATATCACCAAAACAGGCATCCGGACCTTAAAGAGGATATAACAAATCGGATCATTTATATGGGCACGAACAACAGTGGCAAGCAATGTATATGATGATATCCCAACTGAAATTGACTGAAACTGTCGCTTGGAATACTACATCCAGTTACTGTCTTATAGGCAATGCCAAGACTTTTATAAGCAAAGAAAATCATCAACCTCCTGGTTTATAAAGAAGACAGTTTTGGATAATTGTAATAAATCATTACAAGTAACTCTTTTTATGAAAAACATTTTAGTCCCGAATTACCTTGATCAACTTGAAAAGCCACTTTTACAATGCTGTATCAAGCATGTAAGAGAACACTCTTATTTTTTAAAATTATACAATATACTAAAAGGGCTAAGACACAAAATATTATGAATTGAAGTAGTATAATAACAAAGCTACCTTTGCCATAAAAAGTTGCAAAGACTGCAAGGAGGGTTGTCTTTTTATTGGAATGCATTTGACATTGAAAAGATGGTTGAGAAAAAAATGACCAGTTCTGATTTTAATAGGGGCTGCAGACACCTAGCGCTGGGGTTGCCAAGCCCTGGGCACTAGGGCCAGACCCGCGGGTCTGGCTATAGACCCAGGCGCATGGGTCTACACATCTCAAGCACGCAAACCCATGCGCTTGTGGGTATGCAGAACCGCGTGTTAAGGACAGACCCGTGTGCATGAGGTTTGCTGACCTGCGCTTAGGATCTGTAAAGCCCCCCAAGGGTTGCAAGCCCATGTAGGCTACAGACCAGCGCGCCTTTGGATTATAATATTATTATTTTTATTATAGTTAATATTATTAATATTGAAAAATAACTATAAATTTGATTTGAAGAGTAAAATTATAAATTCTTATTGTGATTAATAAATTGTAAAAAAAATAAATTCTTATTGTTATTAATAAATTTTTAAAAAAATATATTATTACTATCAAAGAAAAATAGTAGATTGATTTAAAGGATAAAATTAAAAATTGTTATTGGTATTGTTATTGTCATAATTATCATTATCATTAATAAATTTGAAAAAAATATTATTGATATTGAATAAAAACCATAAATTTGATTTGAAGGGATTAAAAACTATTAGAACTTAGGTCAGATGAGTTTAATAATAATATTATTATTAATATTTATAAAAATTATTATGTTCATTAATATTATTAAATTTGAAATAAATATTATTACTATAAAAAAATATAGAATTAATTTGAAGAATAAAATCAATTATTATTATTGTTATTAACTTGGGTCTAGCGTCAAGACTAAAAACATGTGGGTCAGGTTTTCGAACCCAAGGTTAACAGGTCTGGCATCTAGGACTCAGGCTAATGGATATGGCATGCAAACCCAGGGTTGTAAGGTTGCGTGAGGACCCAAGACTCTTGGGTCCGGGATCAGAACCCAAGGCTAATGAGTCCACTGTTTGGACCCAGGGCTCTTAGGTTCAACGTTCGGACCCGCTACTAATGGCTTTGATGTCAAGACATAATTCTCTTGGGTCCAGTGTTAGGACCCAAGCTTCTTGGATTTGTCATTCAGACTCACGTCTAATAGGTTTGCGTAATACTCAATTCTCTTAGGTCAGGCTTTAGGACCCAAGATTCTTGGGTCTGTCATCCGGACTCACGACTAATAGGTTCACGTAGGACCTAATTCTCTTGAGTCTGGCTTCAGGACCCATGGTTCTGGGGTCTTAGGTTTCTAAATATAATTATTTGTATTATTATTATTATTATTTATTATTATTATTATAAATATTTATTATTTTTATTATAGTTGAAATTATTAATATAATAATTATTAAATTTTTAAAAAAATATTATTAATATTGAAAAACAAAAATACATTTCATTTGAAGGGTAAAATTAAAAATCATCATCATCATTATTATTAATAATTTTTTTAAAAAAAACTATTATTATTGTCGCACCCCCCAAAAAATCTTTTTCAATTGCGATTTGCGGGTTCGACTGGCGAATTTTTTTTATTTTTGGTTTGATTTGGTTCTTTGGAGTCGCCACCTAGTATTTTGGTCACTAGGAACCCTAACTGGTCTCAGAGATTGGGTACGGGGACTGGTTGCGTAAAGGGAAGGTATTAGCACCCCAAATACGCCTACCTAAGGTAAGCTGCATTGTTTTATTGACTGATAAAAAATAAGGTGTTATTGTACTTCTAGTCGTTGGTCTGTCTATGGTTCAAGAAAAATCCTCCTCGGTAAGAAGGTCTTTTATCTTATCGGGTAAAATCCTAACCGTTCTAATGTCTTTACCAAAACTTTATTAATAATATGTAGGAATACGTTTTACGTATAAATTCGTAATCCCACAAACTAAAAAAGAAAAAAATAGATTTTTTTAGAATTTTTTTGAAATATTGGCCTAGTTCTCATGGCTTGAATAAACTGGTTATTAAAGCCAAAAATGCAATGTTAATACATATATTGTTTTGAAAATTTTCTTTGTTGTGTGAAAATATTGATGTTATATAATATTTATATATATATATTGGAGAGACTAGGCCGTATTTTTAAAACAAAAACAAATTTTTTGGAAAATATTATTTTTATGCTTTTGACGAAAATCAGGTATTTTAATACTGAGCTTGTATCCTTACGGTATAAAAATACAACCCAATATTAATCCACTTTGCTAAAATATGCAGAAAAATCAACAATATTTTTTAGGGACTTTTTAGAAAAATTTTTGAAATCAAAAACATTTTTATTCTGAAAATCTTTGATATTTTGACGAAAACCGGGTATTTTTTAACATTGGTTTTGTATCCTTACGGTATAAAAATACAAACCAACATTAAAACCACTTTGACAAAAATATGTAGAAAAATCAACAATATTTTTTTAAGATTTTTCAAAATATTTTTTTATTATTATTATATTTTATATATATATATACATATATACATACATATATTATAACATATTATAATATATATAAATATATAAATATAAAACAATTCGGGCTGGGCCGGCCCAAATAAACGGGCCGGACTCAGCCCAACAAGGAAAGGTTGGGCCGAACTCGGCCCAACCGAAAATTCTTCAGTCTGGGCCAGAACCGGCCCAGACGTGTATGGCTGGGCCAGCATCGGGCTGGCCCAGCGTTAGCAGCCCAGCGGGGGGGGGGGAGAATTATTTTTCTCCCCCCCGCCTCCTGCATGCAACATGCAGGAGGCAAGGCTGCCACGAAAGGAATGCAGGGAAGAAAGGAACGGGTACCTGGCGTGGAGGCGGTCGCTGGTGGAGCTGCGGTGGCGTGGCTCGCGTACGGCGGCTCCGGGCGGTGCTGTGGCGGTTCGAACGGCTGCGGAGAGAAAAGATTTTCTTCCTCTTCCCCTCTTCTTCGTTTTCGGTTTTTCTTTCTTTTCCTTCCTTTCTCTTTGTTTTCTGTTTTCTTTTTGTTTTCTGTTTATTCCTTTCTCTTTCCCTCTCTCTTGTTGGTTCTCTCTCTCTTCGGTCTCCTCTCTCTCTCCTCCCTTCGGGGTCTCTCCCCTTTTTTTTTTCGGTTTCTTCTGTATTTATTTATAGGGGAAGAAAAGACGGGACCATTGTTAGTGCGGTGCAACGGCTGGTCGGCCAGTGTCTAAAGGTGGTGGGGACGAGGAGAGAGAGGCGGGAAGATTTGAAAAAAACAAAATGGTTTTCTTCTTCTGCTGCTCTGCTTCGGGGGGAAGGAGGAAGATGAACAGTGTCGTTCAAAACGACACCGTTCTGGTCTTCCTCCTTTTTTTTATGAAACGGCGTCGTTTTGGATAAAACGCGCCGTTTCATTTAAATGGGCCAAACTTCAAATCAGTCCTCCAAATTCGGTCTCCGCCCCTCTTGTTGGCCGCCTTTTTCACTTTGGTCCTTGGCCTCTGATTTGTGCAATTGAGCCCTCAATTGATTAATAAACTTCCAATTTCTTCAATTAGGCCCCTGAACAGAATAATTACAGCCCCTCCAATTACGCGCCTCTTCCAATTTGGTCCCTGGTTTCGGATTTTCTTAATTAAGTCCCTAAATGGCCATTAAACTTCAATATTTATGCAATTAAGCCCCTAATTTGACCCAATAAATTCCTAAAAAATATATTTTGGCCCCAGAACTTAAATTTCTTCTAATTAAAGCCCAAATTGACTTAAAAATCAATTTTTCTTGCAATCAAATCTTCTAGAAATTCAAATAAAAATCCAATTAAATCCATAATCATCCAAATTTGGGCTTTTCTCCTCAAAATTCAAATTTTGCTTCTCAATAGGGCTTTCATCCTTCAAGAATATTTGTCAAAAAATTCAATCCTTGTATTTTTAAATTCCTTGACCAATTTTCTGACTGTTTTCCGAGCGCTTCTGCCTCCTGTTATTTTTCTAACATCTTTTGGCTATTTATTTTATTTTTCATGGGGACCCAAAAATGGGTTACAACAGATGCCCCCTCTTTATAATACTTACGGAGCATAGGTGTTACGCAGTAAGTGTTATAAAGATAAAACCCGAAACGGGACTCTCGAAACTGATCCGGTCAAAGCTTGATTGATCTGAAACTTTGTCCTTTATAACAATCCTCCTTAGCCCAAAAACTATGATCAAAACTTAGTCATCTCGAGATCCTTACCCAGCGATCCTCTGAATTCTTACTTTAGTTTGATCAATATGGAAATCCATCCGAGATCCCATCTGGTGATCTCCTTTAACCTGGAACCCCATCTGGCGATTCCTTTACCCATAATCAATACAAAAAATGTGTGTATGGTCTCATTATGATGGGTGACCTGCCCGAGTGAAAAAGGGAAAGAGTGGTCTCATTCTTTGGGTGACCTACCCAGGGGGAAGAATGGCCTCATTATTATGGGTGACCTACCCAGGTAAAAAAAAATGGAGAATGGTCTCATTCTTATGGGTGACCTACCCAAATGGAAAGATAACGGTCTCATTGTGATGGGTGACCTACCCAGAAAAAATAATGGTCTCATTATGATGGGTGACCTACCCAAGTGGAAAAAGGAAGAGTGGTCTCATTCTTTGGGTGACCTACCCAAGGGGAGGAATGGCCTCATTCTTATGGGTGACCTACCCAGGTAAAAAAAAATGGAGAATGGTCTCATTCTTATGGGTGACCTACCCAGAAAAATAATGGTCTCATTGTGATGGGTGACCTACCCAAGTGGAAAAAAGAAAGAGTGGTCTCATTCTTTGGGTGACCTACCCAGGGGGAGGAATGGCCTCATTCTTATGGGTGACCTGCCCAGGTAAAAAAAAGATGGAGAATGGTCTCATTGTGATGGGTGACCTACCCAAATAGAAAAAATATAGAGTGCGGTCTCATTGTAATGGGTGACCTACCCAAAAAAAAAAAAAAAAGAAGGAAAGAGTGGTCTCATTGTAATGGGTGATCTACCCAAGTAAAAAAAAAACATGAAGAAGTGGTCGCGTTGTAATGGGTGACCTACCCAGAAAAAAAAAGTTGGTCTCATTGTAATGGTGACCTACCCAAAAAAGGAAAGAGCGGTCTCATTGTAATGGGTGACCTACCCAGGTGGAAAAATGAGGAAAACGGTCTTATTATGATGGGTGACCTACCCAGATGGAAAGAATGTGAAATGCGGTCTCATTGTAATGGGTGACCTACCCAGATGGAAAAAATGTGAAGTGTGGTCTCATTGTAAAGGGGTGACCAACCCAAGAAAAAGGAAAGAGCGGTCTCATTGTAATGGGTGACCTACCCAGGTGAAAGAATGGTCTGATTGTAATGGGTGACCTACCCAAATAAAAACATGGAGAATTGATCGCGTTGTAATGGGTGACCTACCCAGAAAAATGTTGGCGAGGGCTCAAAGGCGCCCTTGAAATGAGGTAAGGTTAGAAAACGCAACTACCCGAGAGGTGAGGGCTCAAACGGCGCACTCGCAATGAGGTAGGGTAAAAAATGCACTACCCGAGAAGTGAGGGCTCAAACAGCGCACTCGAAATGAGGTAGGGTTAAAAAACGCACTACCCGAGAAGTGAGGCCTCAACGGCGCACTCGAAAAGAGGTAGGGTTTAAAAAAAAACGCACTACCCGAGAAGTGAGGGCTCAACGGCACACTCGAAAAGAGGTAGGGTTAGAAAACGCACTAACCCAAGAAGCGAGGGCTCATATAGCGCACTCGAAAAGAGGTAGGGTTTAAAAAAAACACTACCCGAGAAGTGAGGGCTCAACGGCACACTCGAAAAGAGGTAGGGTTAGAAAACGCACTAACCCAAGAAGTGAGGGCTCAAACAGCGCACTCGAAAAGAGGTAGGGTTAGAAAACGCACTACCCAAAAACTGAGGGCTCAAAGGCGCACTCGAAATGAGGTAGGGTTAAAAAACGCACTACCCAAAAGATGATGATGAAACACCGATATGACAAATGTGGAAAGCAATGCATTATGATCAATATGCATGTATACTTACCTGAGAAAAATAGGTCCCTCTTTCGTTGTAAACTTCTTCAAGATCTTGTTTCCACCTTTTCTCATGAACCGAAATATACTTAATATCCTCTTAGTGAAGAGATCTCTGGTTCCTTATGGGGCCCTTTCTTGCTCCATTGAGTATTGTGCTTTATTATTATTTCAAAAGGAAAACTCAAAATATTTGGTTTTGTTCATGAAAATTGAAACTTTCAATGCAATTAGCAATTCTCATAAAAGATGCTTTTTTAGAAGTTTTTTATTATGATACCCCTTTGGGTTTTGGTTCACTATGGACCCTCATGTGCACTTCGTGCACTTCTTGCCCCCTAGTGTGGCAAGCAAAAATATGTCAAGTTTTGATTTAGTTCTCTTCGATTGATGGAGTCATCTCCTTAGTCATGCCATAAAAGGTCTTTTAAGTAAAAGATTTCAAATGATATGAGATCATATGTTTTATAAAAAAAAAGGTTCTTTACAAAGAGAATTCATGGCCGAACTTTAATTTCACCGCCTCCATTCCAAATACCAACATTTACGAAGTGGCTCCTATTAAGGTTCTAACTGCGGTGCGATATGCATGAAGGGAGAATGACAACATCTCATGCCAATCCTTATAGGTGACTACCATCTTCTGAATAATCTTTTGACATTCTTGTTAGCAGCTTGTACAGCACCATTCATCTTTGGTTTATATGGCGAAGAATTGGAATGCTTGATTTTTCATTTAGTGCAGAGCTCCATTATCATCTTGCCGTTGAAATTCTTGGCATTATTAATTTTTCTAGTGGACCATATCGATAGATCAAAACCACTTTTTTTTTTCACGTCATCGAAACATCTCAACAAAGTTTCGTCAGATGATTTCTTATACAAAGTTTCCCCATCAAGATAGAAATCCATTGCCAACCTCCTCAATGTCTTCTTGTTGATTTTTGGATGCCCCCATGGGATATATCTGGTTTTGGATGAAATTCTTGATATCATAGTGCCAAGGGTTTCCATCTATTTCTCTTTCAAACTGAGCAATAATGAGCTAAGTTATTTCTTATATCAATGTGTATTGGTTGTACCTCGTGCCCAAAGTCTATTCTAGCCATAGAAGCTGGCGTACCCAAAACATCAAAATGGTTTCCTTCCCTTCCTAGATGGGTGAACTTTATTTCCTCAAATTCTCTAGCCCATTGAGACAAGTATTCTTGGCAAGGTCTCAACTTCTCGTCCTTGGTTTGCCCTTTTCCTTTCACTTGACAAATAATCAAAATCGAGTCTCCAATACACATCTATCTTTCTGATGTTTAGCTCTAATGCAACCTCTAAAATCGAGAATGCAAGCTTCAAACTCAGTTGTGTTGTTAGTGTACCTAAATTGCGACTTAACTAAAATCGGATATTGTTTCTTATTAGGAAAGATTAGCACTGCCCCCTCTCTATTACCACAGCGCCCTCAAAGTACATAATCCAACAATATGATTTCCCTTCCTCGACTGAAAGCATATCCGAAAAATTAAATTTTAACAGCCCATAAACTTTCACAACATGGTCAGCTAGGTGATCGGCGATGACATTCATGGCTTTCCTTGTCATATATACTATGTTGTACTCAGCTAGTAGAACTTGCCATTTTTCAATTCAACTCGATAGATAAGGGTGGATTCAGTAGGTATTGCTTGATTTTCGTGAAAGCTTCTTCACATTTTTATTCCAAATTCCAAGATTCTTCCTCCTTAACAATTGAAGACGAGGTCATAAGTCGTGGTTAATTGGGATATAAATTGAGCAATATAATTCAACCTTCCCAAGAACCTCCTTACATCCTTCTTAGTCTTGGGAGTTGGCATAGGTTGAATAACCTTTACTTAATTAGGGTCCACTTCTATCCCTTTGTCACTCATCATAAATTCCTAGATTTCATCCCGAATGAACACCTTGCATGGTTAAACCTCAACTTGTACTTTCTTAGTCTTTCAACTAATTCCTTCAATATTTGGACATGATTCTCTCCTTCTCTAGGTCATGTCATCCACGTATACCTTAATCTCTTTATGCATCATGTCGTGAAATAGAGTCAACATAGCCCTTTGGTAGGTGCCCCCAACGTTATTTAACCCAAACGGCATGACCTTGTAGCGGGTTTCCAAGCTTGTTCATGTTGTTCATTTTTGTGAAGCCCCTAATGTTATTTTCCTACCATTCTTCCTCTTCTACAAATAAGGATTCTTTAAAGTCCGACCATTCATTCTCAGTGTAAAGTGCAGGTGTAGTTATGGAAGATTCGTTTTGAAAAGAAAAATGATGTGTAAAAACACCAAGATGAACTTTTGAAAAGGCATTTGGAACCTCGATTTAAAAAGTTAAAAAAGGAAAACAACACAATATCATGATCAAACAAGCATTGTTGATTAAATTTTGAACACCAATGGAGCTTCTTGGGTCTCCCAATTCTAGAACATCTCTCCCTTGGCTAGCTTTTGAATAAAGGTCTTGAGATTCAAGATGCTTTGATCTTAGGCTTGTTTGGATGCAAAAAGATATTATGGAACATACATCCTAAGGATAGGCTCTAGTTTCTCTACGTGAGACATAGGGTAGGTTTACTACTAGGTCTCTAAAAGAGGGTCTCTTGCTGTTCCAGTGATCAACCTTCGTAAAGGCGATATGGAGGTCTAGCAGATAGTGAGATGGTACGTGTACCAATCACAATCAGTCTAAACACTCAGCAAAGAGTTGGGGTTTACACAAACTTAAACCTTGACTCAAGTCATAAGGCAAGCTGCTAGTCCCCCACTTAATCTTAATCTTAAAGTTACATGTGTGATGCCCTCCAAAACAATAATAATAATAATAAAGTGATGCATGACTATGCCATGTATGATACAATGTAAAGATGTATGCTAAAGCTTTTAAATAAAGCAAACCATTCATAGTAAAAAAAGAAAAACAACAACACATAGCATAATAAAAAAAAACAATTACCAAGCTTAGTCCAGGGGTCCCCAGTGGAGTCGCCATTCTGTCGCACCCCCCAAAAAATCTTTTTCAATTGCGATTTGCGGGTTCGACTGGCGAATTTTTTTTATTTTTGGTTTGATTTGGTTCTTTGGAGTCGCCACCTAGTATTTTGGTCACTAGGAACCCTAACTGGTCTCAGAGATTGGGTACGGGGACTGGTTGCGTAAAGGGAAGGTATTAGCACCCCAAATACGCCCTACCTAAGGTAAGCTGCATTGTTTTATTGTCTGATAAAAAATAAGGTGTTATTGTACTTCTAGTCGTTGGTCTGTCTATGGTTCAAGAAAAATCCTCCTCGGTAAGAAGGTCTTTTATCTTATCGGGTAAAATCCTAACCGTTCTAATGTCTTTACCAAAAACTTTATTAATAATATGTAGGAATACGTTTTACGTATAAATTCGTAATCCCACAAACTAAAAAGAAAAAAATAGATTTTTTTAGAATTTTTGAAATATTGGCCTAGTTCTCATGGCTTGAATAAACTGGTTATTAAAGCCAAAATGCATGTTAATACATATATTGTTTTGAAAATTTTCTTTGTTGTGTGAAAATATGATGTTATAATATTTATATATATATATTGGAGAGACTAGGCCGTATTTTAAAACAAAAACAAATTTTTTGGAAAATATTATTTTTTATGCTTTTGACGAAAATCAGGTATTTTAATACTGAGCTTGTATCCTTACGGTATAAAAATACAACCCAATATTAATCCACTTTGCTAAAAATATGCAGAAAAATCAACAATATTTTTAGGGACTTTTTAGAAAAAATTTTGAAATCAAAAACATTTTTTATTCTGAAAATCTTTGATATTTTGACGAAAACCGGGTATTTTTTAACATTGGTTTTGTATCCTTACGGTATAAAAATACAAACCAACATTAAACCACTTTGACAAAAATATGTAGAAAAATCAACAATATTTTTTTAAGATTTTTCAAAATATTTTTTTATTATTATTATATTATATATATATATATATACATATATACATACATATATTATAACATATTATAATATATATAATATATAAATATAAAACAATTCGGGCTGGGCCGGCCCAAATAAACGGGCCGGACTCAGCCCAACAAGGAAAGGTTGGGCCGAACTCGGCCCAACCGAAAATTCTTCAGTCTGGGCCAGAACCGGCCCAGACGTGTATGGCTGGGCCAGCATCGGGCTGGCCAGCGTTAGCAGCCCAGCGGGGGGGGGGAGAATTATTTTTCTCCCCCCCGCCTCCTGCATGCAACATGCAGGAGGCAAGGCTGCCACGAAAGGAATGCAGGGAAGAAAGGAACGGGTACCTGGCGTGGAGGCGGTCGCTGGTGGAGCTGCGGTGGCGTGGCTCGCGTACGGCGGCTCCGGGCGGTGCTGTGGCGGTTCGAACGGCTGCGGAGAGAAAAGATTTTCTTCCTCTTCCCCTCTTCTTCGTTTTCGGTTTTTCTTTCTTTTCCTTCCTTTCTCTTTGTTTTCTGTTTTCTTTTTGTTTTCTGTTTATTCCTTTCTCTTTCCCTCTCTCTTGTTGGTTCTCTCTCTCTTCGGTCTCCTCTCTCTCTCCTCCCTTCGGGGTCTCTCCCCTTTTTTTTTTCGGTTTCTTCTGTATTTATTTATAGGGAAGAAAAGACGGGACCATTGTTAGTGCGGTGCAACGGCTGGTCGGCCAGTGTCTAAAGGTGGTGGGGACGAGGAGAGAGAGGCGGGAAGATTTGAAAAAAACAAAATGGTTTTCTTCTTCTGCTGCTCTGCTTCGGGGGGAAGGAGGAAGATGAACAGTGTCGTTCAAAACGACACCGTTCTGGTCTTCCTCCTTTTTTTTATGAAACGGCGTCGTTTTGGATAAAACGCGCCGTTTCATTTAAATGGGCCAAACTTCAAATCAGTCCTCCAAATTCGGTCTCCGCCCCTCTTGTTGGCCGCCTTTTTCACTTTGGTCCTTGGCCTCTGATTTGTGCAATTGAGCCCTCAATTGATTAATAAACTTCCAATTTCTTCAATTAGGCCCCTGAACAGAATAATTACAGCCCCTCCAATTACGCGCCTCTTCCAATTTGGTCCCTGGTTTCGGATTTTCTTAATTAAGTCCCTAAATGGCCATTAAACTTCAATATTTATGCAATTAAGCCCCTAATTTGACCCAATAAATTCCTAAAAAATATATTTTGGCCCCAGAACTTAAATTTCTTTCTAATTAAAGCCAAATTGACTTAAAAATCAATTTTTTCTTGCAATCAAATCTTCTAGAAATTCAAATAAAAATCCAATTAAATCCATAATCATCCAAATTTGGGCTTTTCTCCTCAAAATTCAAATTTTGCTTCTCAATAGGGCTTTCATCCTTCAAGAATATTTGTCAAAAAATTCAATCCTTGTATTTTTAAATTCCTTGACCAATTTTCTGACTGTTTTTCCGAGCGCTTCTGCCTCCTGTTATTTTTCTAACATCTTTTGGCTATTTATTTTATTTTTCATGGGGACCCAAAAATGGGTTACAACAATTATTATCGAAGAAAAATCATAATTTTTTAAAAGATTAAAAAATATAAAAATTTAGACAAACAAGTTAAATATTATTATTAATATTATTATTAGATCTGACATTGCAGTCAGACTTAACGCTTTTGGATCTATCATATAGCCAGATCCAACACTCTTGAATTTTAATTTTTTTATATTTTTTATGAAAATAAAAAGATATATTCGTGGTATAGGAGGGGCCCCCTAACTAGGGTATAACTATTTTGATTCAATATGAAGGGAATATATTTGTATACATGCTCAATTAGAATATATCAAAAGAAAACTTAAACTTATAAAGTTCAAGTTTTTAACCATCAGTCTTGAATTTTAAATTTTTTTTTATATCTTTTATGAAAATAAAAAGTATGTTCGTGGTGTACGGTGAGCCACCTAAGTCGTGTATAGCTATTTTAACTCCATATGAAGGGAATATATTTTTATATATGCTCAATTAGAATATATCAAAGGAAAACTTGAACTTATAAAGTTCAAGTTTTTAACCATCACTCTTGAATTTTAGATTTTTTTTATATATGTTTTATGAAAATAAAAAGTATGTTCATGGTGTAGGGTGAGCCACCTAAGTCGTGTATAGCTATTTTAACTCCTTATGAAGGGAATATACTTATATATATGCTCAATTAGAATATATCAAAAGGAAAACGTAAAGTTCAAGTTTTCCACAATCGAAGGTAAAGTCCACGAGACATGAAAAATGAAAAGTTGCGTGCAAAACATAGAAGAATAAACTTTCTACAAGTTCATGATCTCAGAGAATTTCTTACAGGGTGTGCCTCTCCAATGGAATGCTTCATGGCCTGACCAGTGGCCTTATTAACCAAAGCGAAGGCAGGACATCCCTCTGAATCCTTCACTCTTGTGCTGTACTTTTCATCTTTATACCAGTACTACAACAACAACCAGCTAGATCAAGCACACAGCTACAAAGATGTAAAACTCCAGAAAAAAAAAAAAAAAAAGAAGCACTGCAGCAATAATATTAAGGGTGTTTGAGATTGTGGTTTCATGCAATTTTTCCCGTAATCTCGAACAATCAACAAATCAATTAATCAGAAAGTGATAGGTCAACATATAGATCATATGATTGAAAACATTAAGAAAATAACCAAGGACATGGACGAGAACTGTGATCTTTTTTGCTTATGGAATCTGAATTACAAAACAATGATCAGATCAAATAAATGTTCATGACAGTTGCAACCTAACCAACCAAAACAAAAACCCACATAAAAAGACAACCCAGATTAAAATGATGTAAACTTTAAGAAAAAGAAAAGAGAGAGAAAAACGCCTTAGAAAATTTGAAAACAAAAGGGTGCACAAGAAAGTTAAAAAAAATTTAAAAGTCAAATTGAGTTTGCGATCATATATAATTGAAAGGAGCTATGAGTTTTCCATACTTGGAACTCATCAGAAGGATTTGATGGAGCAAGAATCACTTTCCCACCCCTAATTGTGAGGTGAAACTCAGGCTGAGCTTTGCTGTAAACCTTAAAGCTAGGCTTATTATAAAGGTCAAGCCCAGAAGCAGAGCCAGACTGATGAGTGTGCTGGTGATTGAAAGATGGCATGTGAGGCCTAAAAGAATGATGGGCTTCAGTTTGTTCATGAAGAACATGAGTCACTTGTGTTGGTGGAGGAGGTTAATCAAGAGAAGGGTAGTCAACTCCTTGATGATGAGATGTACGAAAGACCTGAGTTTCTTGAATGGAGGTCGGTGGTGGAGGAGGTGAATAGTTAGTTTCATTAAACTATGGTCTTGGTGGTTGTGGAGGTTCTTGATAATAGTGTGAGTAGGGTCGCGGTGGTGGTGCAAATTCATTCTCCCTGTAGAATAGGGGTGGTGGTGTTTGGTCGAAGGATGGTGGTGGTGGGGGGTAATGTTCTCTTCTCTCTTCATCATCATCATCATCATTTCTTCGGTGGTGATGAGTTTGAGGGTGGTAGCCGTGAGGGAATTCCATGGTTGTTTCCGGTGATATTGATCAATGTGGGGAAGGAAAGGGTTGAAGAGGAGAAATAGAGTTGTGTTTTACAATAAATAATACAGTTCGATCTCCAACTAATTAGACTAGCTGTTGTTGAAACTTGATTAGTTTATTCAATGAGCTCATACGAAACCTGCACCAAATGGCAGCTTCTCTTCTTCCATCAAATCTCACGACAACTCTTCTTTGAAAATTGATACAAAATCAAAGAGCACACAAGAATTTCCTAAGATGAACTTCCCCGTCAATTATTTCCTGAATATTATTGTGATTTTCATCCATAGAGATTTTTTAAGAGAAAAATGCTTGAATGAATTTTGTAAATACAAGGAGTATTTTAAAGAATGTGCGGGCTTGAATGGGTGGTCTTGCCTTGAAATATCTTGATTTTATTTCTTTCTTGTCTCCTGTTATTTGAAAACCTGTAATTTGATATGATAAATGGTGATACATAATACACAAATAGGTCAAATTTTTATTTGAAAATATTTTTTGTTCTTTTACGAGACTAAAACTTTTTAGTATAAACAGGTCAATTTTTCTTTTTTCATAAAGAGTTTTAAAAGGTATGTGATATATACTAAAACATGGAATTATAAAGAAAGGATATAAAATGCTGAAGAGTGTGTTTAAATTAAGGATATAAAACAAAAATTATGATATAATAAGGATATATTCAGAAAAATTCATTGTAATTTACCGATATTTTATCAATACATATACTTGTATTTATTAATTTTCTGATAATGTTAATTAAAATTTTTAATTATTATAAAAATATATAATAAATTTTATTTTTTAATTTTAACCCGTTAATTCTACCCATTTTAATCTGCCTGCTAAAATAATAATTTATTAATAAAATTAAGCGTTAAAAAACTATAAACTGCCAGATTATAAATGTTGATCGAAGTGTTCTTAAATTCTTAGAGTATCTCAATTATTTGCGATGATTTATTGATTTGAGGCTACTAAGGACGTTCTATTATAACTCTCTATATGTCATATCATATAAAAGTGATACCAGTGGGTATATGTTGAAAATGTATTAAATAAATAAATAATATTTTTTTAACTAAATTGAATAATAAACATATGAACGCACGTGCCAAACCCACTAATTAGGGAGTAAAACGGCGAAGCATGAAAATGTTAGTAAAAAAAAACAGAGAAAAAAAGATAAGACTATTCAAGCAAAAAACAAAAGAGCCAGCCAAATAATTCTAAAGAGGTCCATGTTTAGCAAAGAGCATCAACCAATACATAGGTCGCAATTTAAATCATTAGAGTTAAATAATTAATCTAATAAAAAATAAAAAAAATTATAAAATTTTTTTATTTAAAAAAACTCATGATCCAAGTCATTAGACCCAAAGCATACAATCTGAAAAAATCATGAAATTTAATTCTCAATCAATTAAATATTGAAAGATAAAATTGAAAAAAAAATATTATACAAAAAGATTTTAAAAAACATAACAATTAAAAGAATAAGGATCAAAATTAAAATATAAAATAAATTTTATATTTAATTAAAGGGTCAAATAAAAAAAATCAATGTAGTAAAAGGAATTTGTTTTTTAAAAAAGAATGATGATCAAAATTGACATAAGAAAACAATGTTGTAATTAAAGGGTGAAATTGAAAATAATAATAACTTTTACAAAAGGATCAAGAAAAAAATTAGAAATCAAAACAATGAGAACCAAATTTGAAATAATAATACTATTAATCTGAATTGAATGATAAAATTAAAAATTATTAAAAATTTTACAAAAGGATTAAAGATAAAAATTAGAAACTCAAAGAATGAGTACCATATTAGACAATATAATATGTGGTAATTTAGAATAGAAAGATGAAATTGAAAACAAATAATTTTTTTTATAAAAGAGTTAAGATAAAAAATTAAAAATTAAAAAAATAAATATTGAAATTGAAATGTCTATAATTACAAAGGTCAAGCTGTAATATTTGAAGAAGAAGAGAGAAAGAAACAAAAAAAAACTATTGGTGCAAAACCCAACTACCAAATGAGACATGCGCCACACAAATAGAAAAGGGAGAGGATAACTATTCTAATAACAAGGAAATGATATTTTTTGATGCTGATAGACGTTGCAAGCTCTGCCCAAAGGGTACAAACGCCTTTCATACACCCTTGATTGTGCTACACATGCATCCATCTTTTTGGTATTTTTATTTAATTAAATACAGAATTGCCCTTAAGCTCCCATTGATCTCAAGTTTTTTTTTTTTTTAAGGATATTTTTGTTATTTTATTATTCATTGAATGGTTTATTATTTTATATTTATGCGAAATACTAAAGTGCCCCTTTAACTTTAATTATAATTGGAAAAAAAAATCATTGTAAAAATATAAAAATAGCCCTAGATATAATGTTTTTTTTTTTTTTTTTGCTTCCCAGTGTCTTTTCACTGTAAAATAAAGATGAAAATAAAATATTTATTTATTTCCAATCAAATTTTGAAATAACAAATGAACAATGCGAAAGGATTTCAACGCCCTTGAAAGTCAATGTAAACATTTTTAGGTGAAGGAATATAACCGTTGTTCCACTGAAGTCTAACTTAAAAACTAACATAATATATCAAGATGATATAAATTATTCCAGCCTAACTTGAAAAAATAAAAAATATATAAATATTCTGCTGACTTTTTCATCGCTTTCAGTAAAGTTTAAGATAAAAAGTCGGTTCTTCTAAAATTAATGCTAACATGATAAATCGAGTTAATTTAATTTTACATATCCTTAAATTAATTTAAAAGATAAGATTTAACAATATAATATATTATGTTAGCAGTAATTCTAAGGAAGCGCTCCAATCCAACAATCCTCGTTACAAATGAATGACACTAGGGCCCCGTTTGTTTGCAGGAAAGTGAATTCTTTTTGGAAAATGAATTCCGGGGAAAGTGAATTCCTGGAAAGTGAATTCCGAGAAAGTATTTTCCGATGTTTGGTAGTGTTATGGAAAACACTTTCCAGTGTTTGGTTGTGTTATGAAAAATGAATTGGAAAATAATTTATTAATAAATTATTTTTTTTTCAAATTTATCTAATATATATATAATATTTAATATAAAATATTTAATCACTTACAATAAAAAAAATAAAATCTAAAATGTATAATGATGAATTTTTTTTTATAATATTCTATATTCATACATAGCTTATTTTATAAAATATAAACTATATATATCATATTATATTATAAAGAAATAAGCTTGTGAAATATTTTTTACTATTCTATGAAACCATTTATAATTTCATTACGTACGAAATACATCCGACAAAAACTATAGTTTTAATAATATTTTTTAGCATGTAATAAAATTGGATAAAATATTAAGGTATAAAATTCACTCTAAACTATTTTTTTTTTAATGTTAAAAAAATAGCACACTTATATTAAAAAAAAAAAAAAAAAAACGGAACAGTGCACTAAAACTGCACTGTTCACTCTTTTTTAGTGAACAGTGTATGCAATACACTGTTCATGTTAATTGCACTGTTCAATGAACAGTGCAATTACCATGAACAGTTACAGAAAACACACGCAGCATTGGCTCAGGAAAGTGTTTTCCGAGAATTAAAAACGGAAAACACTTTCCTTATGTTAAACTTAACATTTTCCTTTGACTGGAATTAACTTTCCTTTGACTAATTTTCCGGATGGTTCCCAAACACTGGAAAATGAGGAAACTGAATTCCTGGAATTCAGTTTCCTTGAAACAAACAAGGCCTAGATACTTGGTAAAGCTGTGCTGTAGATAAAATTATTATTTCTTTATCATAAAAAAAAAACACGTGTGGCTAATGTTTTTTTGAATAAAAAAATAATAATCATGTGAAAGTTTACTTGGTAAATTTGATAGGTTTAAAAGTAATTTAGATGATTAATAAAAATATAATTTAATTAGAATAAATTTAAAATAATATTATTTTTTTTATAAAAAATAATATATTCAATGGATTTGAACAACTCAAATTAACAATATAATATATCATGTTAGCAGGAATTCTATGAAGTGCTCCAATCCAACAATCCTCGTTACAAATGAACGACGCTATATAGTTGGTAAAGGTATGCTGTAGATAAAATTATTATTTTTTTATCATAAAAAAAACACAACATGTGGCTAATGTTTTTTTTTAATAAAAAAAAAATCATGTGGAAATCTACATGGTTAACTTGAGAGGTTTAAATATAATTTAAATAACTAATAAAAATATAATTCGACTAAAATAAACTCAAAAAATATTGAGATGAAAAAATATTAGATTGACTTTAGTAAACCTAAGTTAACTTTTTAAATCTACAATTCGAGTCATGAAATCATGATAATCTTATATAAACAAATCAAAACAAATTATGATGCCTAATTTTTAATCAATTCAATGTTTAAGGCTGATTTTTTTTTTTTTTAAGAAATACAAAAAACAACTTGAGTCAACTCGGTTAACCCACCAGACCTATAACCTGGATCATAAGATAATGATAAACCCATAGAAAGTGAATCAGAAAAATTATGAAGCTTAATTTCCAAGAAACTAATTGTTGAATAATGAAATTAAAAAATTTTCAATCTAAAACAATAAAAAAAATATTCAGGTTAACTTGTATAAATTGTGACTTAATTATGAGATCGAGATAATCTTGTAAAAAACAAATCAAAATAAATAATAAAGTTTAACTACTAATCAACCTTGTATTGAAGATATTAAAGGATAAAACTGAAAAAGAAATCATCAATTAAAAAAAAAATATTCGAGTCAACCAGGTTAATCCACGAAACTTGTGATATCGGTCATAAAATTAAAATAACCACGTAAAAAATAAATGATAACAAATATTTTAAAAATAAATTTTAAAATAATAGATAATGTTTTGTGCCACCTCTTAGTTAATTAATATTTATATGAGGTGAGGTTTTGGAAAGGCAAAGAAAAATACCAAACACAACTTTAATCGATCAAATCCAATATATACTCTGTCCTATCACATGCATGAAGCTATGAATCACCGCCAAACAAATCTTTATCTACTCTTTACACATTAAAACCTTTCTGTAGTTCAATGCATCTGGATACACACACACTCACACTTTTGACTTTTGTATGTTAAATGCTTGTTATTTTCTATTTGAATGCTGTAAACAATGCTTGCTGGATATTCTTTCTTACGATCAGAACACGAGCATTTTGGAATCTGCAACGTGCCACTATATATATATATATATATATATATATATATATATATATATCATACCAAGGAGATAATAGCAACCATATGCCAAGAATTTTTTAAATTTAGGTAAGTCCACTCCAAGGAGGAAAATATGAAAACTATCCTTTGTTTTTGGTGAACATGAAAAAAAGAAAATTGCTGGACGGCTCCGGTTAATAAAACCTTTGTTTCTTTGTACCCTCTTGATTTTAGCAGAAAACGGAGTCAAACAAAATGATTGGATTGAATATTTGGAGGTGAAATGTTTTATAAGGTATTAAAAAAAAATCAGATAAAAAATTAAATAATTTAAACAATAATTAAATTCTTCATTAAACTAAAAAGTATTAAGAGATTTTGTTGATGCAAAACGTTTATTCAAGTTATTATGAAAAAATACTGAATATATATGGAAAGTGTAACGTATATATATCCTTGTTAAATTTCCTATTCATTGTTCCCCTTAGGTATCTTTGCTTGTATTTGATATTCTTTTATTATGCAAAACTCATCAATTATGTAACTATATAATATCAAAATTTTGAAATAGTTGATATATATATATATATATGTATATATATATTGTAATAATGTTGTTATTACAATATATAAGCAAATAGTAACATGTAGTTAGGAAGCGACGGGTTTGATTCACCAGCTATCGAAACACTTAAAAATAAGAATAAAAATAAAGAAAGCGATGTAATGTCAAGGATCAAGAAATTCGGCGTGGAAGATTAAATTTATTTGAAGACAAAAAAAAGAAGAAAAAAAGAGTAGTAATCACATATATTTCAAAGCAGAAACCAATCCATTTGATCTGCCAATGCAATCATTGTACAATCTTCTCTACAAAAATCATGTATGATTCCAAAATGACAACTCCCCCGTCCTGTCTTTTTCCTTGTCAAACTCATCCATGACAATCAACACAGGCATCTTTTTTTTTTATACCATATCAAGTAGTTGTTTGTCACTTTGTAATGACAAAAAAATCAGACCCCCACACGCATCTAATGGTAATAATCCTTAATGCTATTTGTTTTCTCACATAAATGTTTTTTTTTTTTTTTTTTAATTTTTTAAATTCCCTCTCTCTCTCTCTCTCTCTCGGGCCCTTCATTTTAACCTAGAAATTGAAGATGTGGGCTCAACAGCAATTGCTGGTCCAAGAATGTCTGGCTTAGGAAATTGTATTGACCCATATCAGTTTGAGTATTATTGTTGGAGTTAGTGAAACTGCAAGAGTTCATGTACTTTTTTGATGGATGAAGCAAGTCCTCGTCAAAGTGTGGAAGCTGGCGTTTGAGTTTATTCCCCTGCATGTTTGGCATTGAAGTGTTCAACTGAGGTAACTTTTGAAGAAAGGAACTGCTGCTCGTGATGTTACTGTTGCTTGCAGAGTTGCTGTTACTGAAGAAAGGTTGGTCCAACTGTGTTGCAGAACTATTCAACGTAGGGTTTGACTCAAACCCTATTGGATTGAATGCGGTATCTGCCTGGAAACTACTGCACATGGAATAGTCCATGGCGTCGAACAAGCTGGAGAAAGAACAAGACTTCTGGGACATGAGAGGATTCTTGTTGCTTATGGGTAAAAGGGTTTCCTGGACAAATTGTTGTTGTTCTTCTTCTTCTTGGTCATGTTCACTGGATATTAATGCCCTTGGAGATGAAGTTAAAGCTTGGGATTTCTTGTAAATCCGGCAAAGAACCCAGTCATCTAACTGCAAAACCAAAAACAACTAGTAATTAAGACAGCTCAAGCTAGGTTGGACATGAGCTAAAATTGACTTGTCCAAAAACTATGACGTCCTTGAAAAAATATCTTAAATCATAACAGAGACAATTCCTTGCAGAGACACTAATAAGAGTACAACTTGCAATATAATTGTTAATTACGCTTACCCTCATGGATGAATCTTTTGGCTTCAGGGATTTGTTGTTGTTGTTGTTGTTGTTGTTGTTGCAGGTGGGAGTATCTGCTAGGCGATACTCATGCATGATCCAATTAGTCTTGACACCCTTTGGAGGCCTTCCCTTGTAGAAAACAAGAGCCTTTTTAACTCCAATGTTCTCTTGCCCTCCAACCACACCGCCTGGTGCCATTGTTGATGTCATTATGATTTTGTCTGTTCCAGTTGCCTTCCAATATCCAGATGCAGCTGCTCTGTTAGGCCTTGCTCCATTGGGGTACTTGCGATCTCTAGGACTGAAAAAGTACCACTCTTTCTCCCCCAAGGAAGATTTAGCTGATATAAAATTAACAAACACCGAACACAAGTCCCTAATTAGTAACATGTAATCTGAAAGAGCACAAGCCACTTGTTTCTTAGACTTCAATTGGTTTTAGACATTTTGACATATAATATTTTAAAGTAAATGACATAAGAAAGCATGTAATATAGAAAACAAATTAAGCATGGTGTTGTTCCGGGGTATAGGATAAAAAAGAAACCTGGCAAGTCCCACGGATCAAACTTATAGATGTCGACATCTGCTATGATAGAAACAGGGAACGGTGTGGATGCCAACTTCTTCTTAAGGTAGTGGAGGATGAGCTCCTCATCTGTCGGGTGGAACCTAAACCCTGGGGGCAAGCTTGATTGTGGGTTCTTCATGCTAATCTAAGATTAGAATAATGGACCGCCCAAAATAATAAATAAGACTAGTCTAGGTGGAAGATATATTTTGATATCGATATCAATATATATCAAAGAAAAGAAGAAACGATTGAACAAGCTGGGAAAGAAGCCTAGAGGTCTTCTAACTCTTAAGCTAGGTTTCGATGAGCAAACAAGCTAAGAGAGAGAGAGAGAGAAGGAGATTGAAATTTTTCGAAGGAGAGGGTGGGGTGCCAATTTATGGAGGTGGAGATTTGTCCTCATGTGGAAAATGGGATCAGAACAATCTTTATTTTTTTATTTTTTTAAAAGAAGAAAGGAGCATAGTTTAGATTGGACCCCTAAGCCAGCTGTGGGGGGTTGATATAATTGGTCGCTTCCACTTTTTTGTCTTCAACATTTCATGTAAAGATGGCGGCTTGTTCAAAGGATGAGAGCTCCATGCTTTCATCTCATGACATCATCTCTTAACTCTTTCGGACAAGCACTTGACACGCGTCCTCCGAACCCCTTCGTCTCCTTTCCCAAATCTTTTTCAAGCCCCTTAATTGTGCTTGATGGTCTCCATCATCCTCTGGCGTAAGTTGATGCATCTCTTGACTTTTTGATCCAAATTTTCGACGGATGGATAGACTTCTCCTGTTTAAAAGCTCAAAAACTCGGTCCATGGGGGGGGGCCTCTCCCACAGTGGAACGCAGACACAAAGGACAAAATGTACAGGAAGGAAAAAGGGCCAAAAGCATGGAGGTTTACTGGATAATAGAGGCTTTAACGCTCAGAGACGATAGATATTTTTCTGGCGATGTGATGGGGTGGTGGTGTGGATAAAGAAGAGAGGAGGTTCTTTATTGTCTAGTAAAAAGTTATTCTGTGACCTAACTGTATGGGCAGCCGACATTAACGTTATCTAAACAAATATATTTGATTCAATGTTGCTTAAATATGAAAATAAACTGACGAAATCAGCTAATAATTTATTGATTAGTGATTCTGTTAACGTTTACAATGAGACAAGCAACTCCAATATTTCAATCTTTCTTGCCGAGGACAGTATTCAAAATAAATAATAATAATAAAATAAACTATAAACAAAGCCAAAAAGCTCCAAGAAAAAATGGACCGTGCTGCGTAAAGTTTACGAAAGAAAAATTGATATTAATTGTTGGACGTGAAAGAGCACACGCTTGTTCTTTCTTATCCACATATAATTCCCTGTTAGTCAAGTACCACCACTTAAAAATTAACAAAAGATAAAAAATAATAAAAGAACTCATCGTACAATTCATTGGTGGATTCCAATAGTATTTTTATGGTTTTTTTTTATTATTATTTTTTTTCTTTTCAATTTAGTTTTTTTTAATGTTGTATTGATTAAAATTCAAAATTGATAATTTATTTTTACTTGTTTATTATATGGTCATGGAGGTCTAGAAAATCAACTCGCCATCGGGTTGGCGTATTCAATTTCATGATAAAAGATTAGATTTGATTCTTTTTAGGAAACTAAAAGTAAAGGGATCAAAATAAAAAAAAAAAAAAATTATCCTTTTAATTTTTTTTATGAAAAACAATGTCAATTCTAACTCCTTTTCTATTATTTTTTTTGTTCTTCCATCATAATTTTTTTTAATTAAATCTTTTAATTGATTAGCATTTAAAATTAATAATTTATTTTTTTATGTGATTATATCAATCACGAAAACTTGTCTCACCCAAATGTTTTTGTGCTCTATTCGACAAAAAAATAAAAATAAATTCAATTTCATTAGTTTGTGGTTTAGACTAGAGACACGATCCCTCTTCCTGTAATCTTCAAAGCTGCACCGCTGGGATGAAGCCTGTAATAAATAAGCAAAGATGATGATGAGAATCCTCAGCCCTCCCTTTCATCAACAGTTCCTCATTTAGACCAACTTTGCAGATGAGCATTCAATTTCGATTTAATTATAGATTAAACAATGAATTATTGGCACGTCAGTACTCCAACATGTTGATTTTATTTCAATTAATCTGAACTACCACTTGAAATCTTTCCTCCCTGTTATGTTTTCAAAACACAAGTAATTTGACAAACCAGCTTACTGTGTTCCTGTTAGTCAACGATCTTCCATAAATTAACATTTGACAATCAGCAAATCGAGGGTCAATTCTTCAACAGGTTTCAATCACACGTGCGGTGTAAAGGATACCTAGCACGGATTACGGGCCTTTTGCAGGTGGGGTTTTGATTTTTTTAGTCATGGTAACATACACCAAACGCAGAATCTCCCCTCACCCCTTATTTTTTTCAAAGTCTAACCAAAAACGAAGCAGCTTTGGTCATGGAAGACTCATGACTCCTTGATTCCAAACATTAACGGGGCTAATTACGTGTTCTAAGTATTATAATAACAAGCACCAACACCGCAAATAATCGTTTTCGTGTTCTAAACCACCGCGTGTTGTCATCAGAGTGGTCATGGCTTCTAAATTCGTTATCACGACGGGAGATGGTTTCCTCGATGCAGCTCATAATGCTGATTTTGGATAATTTAAAGGATATGCCTCGTAGACTTGGAAAACAATAGCATTATCCAATAACAGAGGGTTGATTTTAAACTGTATGTTCTTTGTTTCATAGCAAGAAAAGATATCGGATAATATTATTTAACTTGTCTTCAGAAAGGTGAAACTTCCTGGCAACCATTTGCAGCGGAAAAAGTGAGAACAAAAGAAGAAAAAACTGCTGTTCCTAAGGATGGGAAGATGGGGGGGTTTCCATGATATAATGGGGCCAAAAGGGTATTGAGCAAAAATGAGGTGCCAGAATTGGACAAAAGCTGAAGAACGAGACAAATGGGCGGATGATTTTGATTGGTTTTTGAGAGCATATGCTAAACAATGAGGACATCTGATAACCAAAAAGAGTGTGTGATTATCCACAATTCCTGATACAAGATATTTATCCTTAAAATATGCTTCTGTGTCGATGATCGAGTTCACGTTATTTTGTTTGTTACGAATGCAGCGAAGCTAAAAACAATAAATAAACATAGAACTTGAAAATTTGATGATAAAAAATATGAACTCTAAATTCACAATTTTATTCTCTCTAAAAAAATAATATTAATAAAAATTATCTCCTTTCTAAGGTTTACATAACCTTAATTAGCCCATAAAACCTATCCCAACTAGAAAACAAAATAAAAATCTTAAAATACAAATAAAATAATCATGAATTCCAAAACAACACATAAAACAAAACAACAAAACTGACCCAGGCAGAATTAGAATTTTAATATCTCAACATACAACATTCCACATAGGGTTCAGCAGTAAAATAAAAAATTATGAATTTTTTACACAATTATTCTGATTTAAAGCAACCAGATCTTTTCTTGTGCAATAAAAAATTATGATTTTTTAGATCATTATTCTAGTTTGGAGCGACTAGATCTTTTCTTGTGCTTAAACATATCGCATCAATCCATAAATATATCTAATAGGTTATCCATGCAGTCTATCTACAATAAATTCTTACCTAACCGCTAAAAATCAACCCTTAATCAATTCTAGCTATATCGTTTACCAAGAGGAATAAGATTTATGCTTCGAATAATTTCATGGGTGATGTAAAGCAAAAGTATCAGGGGTTTTCACCCCTCCAATGCTCTGCTCTCCTTTCCCATATAATAGGTAACTTTATTTTGTTGGACAAGTCATACCCTAGGTAACTTGTTCAGCTAAAATTCACATCCCCACGTGCCAAAAATGGAATATAAAAACTATTTTTTCTCGCCGTCCCTTGACAAGTAGCCCATGATTTTTGTCCCAGTCGCGGTTTTTGAGCTTTATAGATGGACAGAAGAACAAAGAATACCTAGGTAAAGGTAAAGGTAAAGCCAATACCAGATGAGAATTTAAAGGTATTCCTCCTGGATGGTCATTAGGACACCCCACGCTCTTCTGAGTGCCTTGACTTTCAATTAACCTCAAAGGTAGAAACAGAAACGAAAACTCCCCTGGTTCGCCACTCCCATCAAAAGCCAAAATCATCCTTATCTGATCATTATATTGATAAGAAAAGTATTTCATAGGCATTTGATTCCACATCTTTTCATCCAAACATGCATGGTGCGCTGCAGCTCGAAAACATTTGCACTAGAATGACATGTGATTGGTTGTTATCTCCTTGACTGTGAACGCAAGATCGTGATGCACAGATGTATGTTGGACTAGTCAATAGGCATGACACGCATGCAGTATGAACATGCAATAGCTAGCTGATTTCCAACCATGAAAAGGTCATAGTTGATTACGACCCCTTGTCGTTATCCACGTGTAGCTCACCTAACCTAGCAGCTGGTTGCTACCCCATCTCAAATGTTGAAGGACCGGGTTTTCTCATTTGAGCCACAACATAATGAGTTAGGCCAAACATGGAACTCACAAGAATCCCACAGGTTATGGATTATTCTCCATAACCTTATCGCAAAAATGCTTTAGAGAAAGAAATGGAGAACATGTTTTCAATACCTATTGGTCCTTGCGCAGAAAACAAAGACGAGAAGCCAGATTTTTAACTTCCTGTTACTACTCTTTGTCCTCTGTTCAGCGTCTGGTGTTCCTTGAGCTACACTGTTGACAAACAGAGAAGCACGTAGAATGATTAGCTTTAGAAGTGTAAAGCAACACGCATAAAAAGCTCTAAACTAAAGTACACAGATATGAGAAATTGATGGCTTTAGTTGAAATTTGTTCATTTACCCAGAGGACGAAAAATGCTGCTCTACAACAACTTCATTGTTGCAATTCAAGGGGAAGAAGAAAAAAAAGAACACATTGTTCACGCAATGATTAATAGCTTCTTAATCATGAAGGCCTCTATGAAAAACCATGCATATAGTTGGTAAATAGTTCAAGTCTATTATCTTTCCCAACATGCAAAGATCGTAAGATTTGAAAAGGAAAGAAAAATTCCAGCGCAACTGACAAGGAAGCAACATAAACTGGCCAACAACCTCAACTAAAATGGAAGATTCAACACAAGCAACTATCCAGAATCCGAGCTCTCCTGCGATTCTTAGCATCTAATTTCTGACCTTTTCTTTTGATAAATCAAGGTCAATTTTATCGACAAAGTGAACGATTAAAAAAGAATACAAGTTCCTTCAACAAGCTTTAGTTGATTTAGACGAAAGCTAAAGATAACAACAAACAAAGAACACATAATTCTTTATGAGCAAAAGGGACCATAGATGTGTACCTCAAATTCACAGGTTTTATTCTCTCTAAATTAATAATACTAAATTCTAACTTCTTAGGAGGTTTACAAGCCTTAAATAGATCAAAAACATAACCTCAACTAGAAAAACAAAAACAGAAATCCAAAATTACAAAGGATGGAAGCAGGAAATCCGAAAGAAGCAGGAAATCTAGAAATAACAAGGAAAATCACAAACACTACCAAAAACCAGGAGTTTGGGCTAGATTTTCGATCCAAAAGTCAGATAAAAAATTATGGATCTTTCAAGTCATCATTCTAGTCTAGTGTGAAATCATTGTATTTTATTTATGGATTAAAAACCCATTAAGAAGTAGAAAACCTAGAAATAACAAGGAAAATCATTTGTAATTTTATTTATGGATTAAAAAGCCAGACTACATCACTAGTTAACCAACTACCAACTATAGCAACCCAAATCATATTCTAAAATGATCGAAAGGAATTTGCACAAAGACAGAGCCAATACAAAAGATTGCCTTTCTCATGTCAGTGAGCATACCGGTGGTTTGGCATCCAACAGACTACTCTCTTAAAACCAGTTGGTATTTGGTAACATGCTCTCACGATGATATTGATGGTGATAACCCTTGGTCAAAAGAAGAGCACTGATATAACTGACTGGCATAATAATGCCACTTCCCACTCAAATGAAAATGAAGTTGATTGAAGCCCTCAGCCCCCATTATTGAGCCTTGAAAATGACATACAATAGTTTCAGCCAATAGATATCACTCCTGAGTCAGGAATCAACCACACATCTTTAAACTGCTATCGGACCTACTTAATCTGGCACCCTACAATACCTTAAATCTATATACGTGGCTAACATCTAATTTGCCATGGAATGGAAAATCGAAAAAAGAAACGAGCAATTTAAAAGTAATTGTATTGGATCAATTTTATCTTTCCAAATATATAAAGATCAAATATCAATTTAAAAGTAAAGAAGTTCAAACGAGGGGCATGCATAAAAGAGGATCATAAAGGAAAACAACTCAAAATATACTCATCTGTTTCAGCTGCTTAGCACACATTGTTGAAAGCAAATTTTGTGAAGGCATCTATTATAGCATAAATAGAGAACAAAGAATTCACGTAACCTACCTCAACTAGCTTGGGATTGGCATTTAGTTGAGTGAGTTAAAAAGTTGTACATGAGCTCATAGAGCTTTCGATGCTGTAAGTTGAGAAGTGCAGATTGAGATTTAATAGATTAAACAAGAACCAACCGCTCCAAAAAGAAATCCATTCCCTCTCAGGCTATCACAACTCTTTTAAAGTCGGCTTGTAGGAGAAAGTCTTTCCCATTATCAGTTTTCTTAGAGATGGTTCTGGTTTGATTTACTGTCTGACTGCTACACAATTGATCACCTCTTGAATCAGTTATTTGCTTATTAGACAGCAAGTACCAGAGCATCTCAACTATCTTCAGTTGTAGCAATAGCCATTCTTTGTTTGTTCCTAACCGCAATATTTGCAGGCTGCATCCAACTTTCCATATAAAAACTAATATACCAACAAAACAAATGAGCTACGATCAGGACTTGAAACATTCGCATTTCATCTCAAAATCTAAACTCAATGTCATATTCATGCCATAGACAGAATTTTAGACATGATGTGCATACATCAGTTGGCATCCCATCTCTCTCTCACCTTCTTGAAGAGTGCACACATTTCTTCCCTTGTAATGAGATACAAAAGAATTCACAGCAGGTTTGTAAATTGTAGGGAGGATGTACCATGAATCCACAAGAAATAATCCAAAACCCCTTCAGCCTCATCGGCTTTTCGTGCATGGATTATTCAATGAAGTGAGAAAGTTAGAAGCCATCATTGTCATAAGAGAGAGCTTCCCTAAGAAGCACCCTGAGTTACGCTGGTACACAACATCTTTATCGCAAAAGATCAAGTGCTAGCATCTTGCACATTCTTATACCGGCAAAGAGTGAAAAACAGGCCGAAAAAACTCAATGTCCCCATATCAAATTTAATTCATTTCTACGAGTAAGACATATTTTCATACCTACAGCAAAGCAAAGCACTAAAGTGGATTTGTTCCAGTGACTGGATCTGCAATGCGGGTTTTTTACAATCTAGAACCGAAGAACCCATTAATGTTAATCTTGTAATTCTAGCAATGACTCGAGAATTTCAAAAGCCTAAGCATCAGAAGAAGCAATAAAAGATCACAGAATGGAGCACAAACTGTTTGTGAAAATGACTTGCTGAAGCAAACAAAGTGTTATTTATGTTAGGATACTGGCATGCAAACCCGACAAGACAAAAGGCTAAAATGAGAAATGAGACACACAAGAATTTACGTGGTTCACCCAATTAGGCTACGTCCACGGGCAAGTATAGAAGGATTTTACTAAGTAATGTGGGAATTACAACCTCTCTCAAATAATAGGAGAACAACTAAGAATCTCTCTATTACTAGGAGAAAACACCTCACTTACTCTCTCACAAATACCTCACAAATTTGTGGGATTATTTTCCCTCTTCACTCTCCTCTTCCTCTCTTGTTTCTCTCTTATGGTGTGTTTACAATGCTTGGATGCATTGCCTATTTATAGGCAAACATCCATGCAAATACAAGGGGTAGGCAAGTTGCACAAGTTTGGCACAAGTTTGGTGCCTACAATTTGTGACTAAGGAAGGATGGCTTCACCACCATTGTTGACTCCCACCATTGTTGACTTAGGTGGTTGGTTTTCACATTGGTTGGTTTTCACATTCTCCCACTTGAAGACTTTGATGATTGAATCAAGTCTTCACACTTCATCATTTGTGATTCTTCTATCCTTTCAATACTTGTCATCTTCATGCTGCTTACGTTTCTGCTAGGCCACAAGAGGATCTGCACCATATATACTTATCAGTGTTGACTGGTTTGGTTAAAGCATCTGCTGGGTTTTCCTTTGTGTGAACCTTCTGAAAATCCACACTTCCATCTTCCACCACTTCGCGAACAAAGTGATACTGAACATCTATATGTTTTGTTCTTGAATGAAACGCTGGATTCCTTGCAATATGCAAGGCACTCTGACTATCACAATACAAAAGAATCTTCTCTTGTTTGTGCCCGAGCTCCTCCATAAGTTTTTCATCCATATTGCTTCCTTACAAGCTTGTGTAGCTGCCATATTACTCAGCTTCTGTTGTGTGGATAACGCGCTAACAACAGTCTGGAAGTTTAGAGAGACCCAGCTCACAGCTCCTCCTGCAATTATGAACAACATAGCCTGTAGTGGATTTTCTTTTCTCAAGGTCACCAGCAAAATCTGAGTCAACATAACCTTCTGATAGTAAATTCTGATCCTCCATAACATAATGCGGCATTCTGAGGGTACCCTTGATGTATCTCAAGATCCTTTAATAGTATTCCAATGCTCTCTACCAGGATTTGCCATGTATTGACTAGTTGCTCCCACTGCTTGTGCAATGTCTGGTCTTCAGTACCATATCATGGCAAACATTAAACTTCCCACTGCTGATGCATACGGTACTCGAGACATCTCCATCCTCTCTGCTTCATTGCTAGGAGACATACTTGAGGATAATTTGAAGTTAACAGGAAGTGGGGTGGAAATTGGCTTACAATCTTGCATGTTGAAGCGTCGCAAGATCTTCTTTAAATAATTCTTCTGAGAAAGCCAAATCTTCCTCTTACTTCTATCTCGGTGAATTTGCATCCCTAGAATCTTGTTTGCTGGTCCCAAGTCCTTCATATCAAACTCCCTAGCCAACTGTGCCTTCAATTCTTGGACTCGATCTTTGTTGGGGCCTATTACCAACATGTCATCCACGTACAACAACAGAATGATGAAAACATCATTTTCTTCAAACCTCTTGTAATACGTACAATGGTCTGAACTGAGTCTGTTGTACCCAAGGCTAATTATGAAGGAATCAAAATCTCTTGTACCAACACCTCGGCGCCTGTTTGAGACCGTATAGAGATTTGTTCAACCTGCAAACCAAGTTCTCCTTGCCTGTTTCAGCAAAACCCTTGGTTTGGAGCATATAAATTTCTTCTTCAAGTTCTCCATGAAGAAATTGCAGTTTTCACATCTAACTGCTCTAAGTGAAGATCAAATATAGCACACATTGCCAAGACTACTCTGATTGTAGTAAGTCGTACCACCGGAGAAAATATCTCATTGAAGTCTATTCCTTCTTTCTGAGCATATCCTTTCACCACCAATCTTGCACGATACCGCTCCACTTGATCATTGCCATCACACTTTATCTTGTAAACCCATTTGTTGCCAATGGCCTTTCTTCCTTGTGGTAGCGGAACAAGATCCCAAGTGTTATTCTTGTGCAGAGCTTCAATCTCCTCTTGCATTGCTGTCATCCACATAGATACATCTGTGCTTTTTGATAGCCTCATGGAAAGTTGATGGCTCTCCATCCTCTGTTAGAAGACAGTATGCAATGTTGCTCTCAGTAACATATTCTGAGTGCCAAGCCGGTGGTCTTCTTTCACGAGTTTGACCGTCGAACTTCAGGAGTTTCAGACTCTATTTGTTTCTTGTTCTTCATGCTCTGGTACAGCTTCAGAAGAAGTATGATTCTGAGTATTTTCCATCTGGACTTCTGTAGTCTCCTTTAAAATGCTATTATTTTCTTCCATTTGCATTTTATCTTCTGCAAATATGACATCTCTATTGATGACTACCTTGTGGGCAGTGGGATCCCACAAGCGATACCCCTTCACTCCATCAGCATACCCCAAGAATACACATTTTCTGGATTTTGAATCCAGCTTACTGACCTCTTGAGTATTGTACATCACGTACACAGGACTTCCAAATATATGCAATCGAGAATAATCAGCTGGCTTTCCAGTCCACATCTCCATCGGTGTCTTCAACTCAATTGCAGTAGACGGAGATCGATTTATTACATAACAGGCGGTATTGACTGCTTCTGCCCAGAATGACTTTTCTAGACCTGCAGCCTTTCAACATTGCTCTTGTTCTTTCCAATAGAGTTCTGTTCATCCGCTCTGCCACTCCATTTTGTTGTGGAGTGTATGCCGTTGTGAACTGCCTTTTGATACCTTCATGTTGACAGAAGTTATCAAATTCATCACTGGTATATTCTCCTCCATTGTCAGTCCTCAAACACTTGATCTTCTTTTCAGATTCAAGTTCTACCCGCGCTTTGAAGGTTTTAAAAACTACGAACACATCTGCCTTCCTTCTAATCGGATACACCCAACATCTCCTAGAGAAGTCATCTATGAATGATACAAAGTATCTTGCTCCTCCCAAGGATACAACCGGTGCTTGCCAAACATCAGAGTGAATCAGGTCTAAGATGCATTTGCTCTTAGTTGTTGACGTGCCAAACTTCAACCTATGTTGTTTGCTTGTAACACAGTGCTCACAAAAGGGTAAAGTAACCTTTGTAAGCCCAGGGAGTAACTTCTGATCAGAGAGAACCTTTAAACCTTTCTCTGACATGTGGCCTAGTTTTTGATGCACATCATCGTCTTCTCTTCTGCAGGACTAGCTGATGCGATTGATGCTTCTGCCCCATGATGCGTTTTCTCCCATTAATAGAAACATGTTAGCAACTGTCTTTCTTGCCTTTAAAAACCACCAGCGCGCCTTTTGACAATTTTCATGATTCCATTATCTGTTCGGATCTTACAGCCAAGACTATCAAATTGTCCTACGGACAAAAGATTCTTCTTTAAGTCTTTCACATGTCGCACTCCTGAAATAGTACGAATTAAGCCATCATACATCTTCAATTTGATGGTGCCAATGCCAGAATCTCTACAGCATGATTATCACCCATGAACACTGTACCTCCAGAGATAGGTTTCATATGTATGGAACCAATCTCGTCTAGGGGTCATATGCCATGTTGCTCCTGAATCCATAATCCAGACCTCAGTGAGCTCTTCTCTATCTGTAGAGCTTGTTGCTGCTTCACTATATAAAATCTCTCCATCTTCTGAGGTGCTTGCAACACATCCTTGAGGTCTTGATGACTCTGCAGTATTCTCTATACCCTTTTTAAACCAACAATCCTTTTTGAAGTGCCCTTTTCTGCCACAGTTGTAGCATTTCACCATCTTCTTACTTCTTGATTTGGACCTCCCCTGCCTTTGACTCCCACTGGAGCCACGCTCCGTTGATCTTCCTCTTGACACCAATAATGCCTCTGCTTGGTTTGAACTGTTTCTGTCTCCTTTGTTTTTGCGCCTATTTTCTTCTTCCAAGATAGCGGCTGCAACATCATCGAAGACTAAATAGTCTGAGAGGATATTATTGGTCAAGTTGATAATGAGCTGATCATACGAATCAGGAAGACTTTGAAGTAGAAGCTCTGCACGTTCATTTTCCTCTATTTGCTGACCCAATGTAGTGAGTTGTGAAAATAGAGTTCTGATTGTGTTGATGTGGTCAGTCACCGACGTGGTTTCTGCCATTCGAAGGGTATAAAGTCTCCGCTTTAAGAAAATCTTAGTGTGCAAAGACTTAGACTCGTATAGCTTTGTTAGAGTCTCCCATATCTCCTTAGCTGTTTTCTTCTCCGCCACACTTGATAATACTTCATCAGCTAATGCTAAATGTATGTTAGCAATAGCATTGCCATCCATCTCATTTCCATTTTGCATTATCAGTGATCTCCGCGGGTCGATCCCCAATTGCTGCCAAGCAATTGTCTTTCCTCAAGATTGCCTTGATTCTCATTTTCCACAGTGAGAAATTACTCCCCTTGAACCTCTCAATCTCGTACTTTTGCTGCCATTGTATTCACCGAGATCTATTCAGCTATCACCGTTTCACAGATCTGTAACGTATATAGAAATAGTATCGTGTGAATAATACTTCACTAAGTTAAGTTTCCAGGAAAGATTGGAGGGGTCACAAACGGTCCCGCTTAAAACCCAATCTCCTTAGACAGAACTTCCTAGACTGTATTTAATCACCGCACTGACTTTCTATATACGCCAACAGTAACGTAAGTGAAACAGTACCGTATGGATGAATAGTGCCGTATAGGTGAATAGTACCGTAGAACGTGAATTAGTAACCGTATACACGGACTAACTTTTGTGTGTTAACAACACCAACCAAGAAGGCTCTGATACCACTGTTAGGATACTGGCATGCAAACCCGACAAGACAAAAGGCTAAAATGAGAAATGAGACACACAAGAATTTACGTGGTTCACCCAATTAGGCTACGTCCACGGGGCAAGTATAGAAGGATTTTACTAAGTAATGTGGGAATTACAACCTCTCTCAAATAATAGGAGAACAACTAAGAATCTCTCTATTACTAGGAGAAAACACCTCACTTACTCTCTCACAAATACCTCACAAATTTGTGGGATTATTTTCCCTCTTCACTCTCCTCTTCCTCTCTTGTTTCTCTCTTATGGTGTGTTTACAATGCTTGGATGCATTGCCTATTTATAGGCAAACATCCATGCAAATACAAGGGGTAGGCAAGTTGCACAAGTTTGGCACAAGTTTGGTGCCTACAATTTGTGACTAAGGAAGGATGGCTTCACCACCATTGTTGACTCCCACCATTGTTGACTTAGGTGGTTGGTTTCACATTGGTTGGTTTCACAATTTACATGTAAAAAGAATTCAACGAGAAGCAAATTGATAGTTCACCATTTGCTGGAGTGATGGAAGTTGCTTCTTCTTCGCTATCAATCAATGAATTTTCAAGTGTCTGAGTGAAATTGCCAGGAAGAGAGAAGGAATCTGATGAACGGCATTTCAAGTATATCACCCTCTACTAGACCGGATCTTGCACTTGATTATTCACGTGAACTACAGCCACTGCTTCAATTTTTTTCGTGTTGATTGTGGGCTTGCTCTCTTACCCATCTATTGTCCCGCCCGGTATAGATGCTTGTTGTAATTCTGGGCTTTGCCTACTTTTACTTGTCAAAAACCCTTTTTTGTTTTTGGTTTCGTAGTTGCACATGGGAAATTATGGTTCATGAGAAGAGATAAAATCACACCCAATCTCGGGAAAAAAAAATTAATATATTTTATTTAAAATACGTATTCATAATTTCCAGTCTCTTTCTCTTGTCACACATGTGCAGCTCGCGGCAAACATCCGCACAAATTGGAATTATTGAGAATAATATAGGTGGAAAGAAAAAATAAATTTTTGTTTTTTTATTAGTAAAAAAGAAGAACGAGAGTAATTACCTAGTGTTTTAATCACTAAAAATCCTAACTGATTTTAGAGTTTAGGTAAAGAAACTGATTACGTAAAGAAAATATATTAACCCTCTTAGTACAGCTTACCTAAAGTAAATTATATTATTTATTTGTTTGATGTAAATTAAGGTAATATTATATTTTCTAACCATTGGTCTATTTAAGGTTTAAGAAACTTTATTTTCAATAAAAAAGTTCTTATCTTATCAAGTTAAAAACTAATCATTCTGATGCAAAAACATAAAAAAATAAAATGAACTATTTTTTTAACTTAATATCAGGAATACATCTTACGTATAAGTTCATAATCTCATATATTAAAAGAAACAAACTAAATTTTTTTGGTGTCTTTGAAATATAGACCAAGTTCTAACGAATAATCATAAACTAGTTATGATACTCTTTAACGGATACTTATATTTTTTTTTTCTTCAAAGTATGATAAAATGTAATTCTTTTATAAAAAATAAAAATAAGCATGGAAATTTTAGAATTTGGCCATACACAAGGAAAAAAAAAATAGTTATTTTTATTTTTTAGGCTTTGTTTATATATATATATATATATATATATATATATATATATCATTTCTCTTTATAATAAAACTACCAAAATAGGCTTACAGGGTGTTTGCCAAACACACTCTTAAACTAAAAAAACAAAAAAAAACTTGTAACAAAAAACATGAAAAACCAAAAAGAGTCTTAAACCTTTGATCTAATTTTAGCTCGAACAGGTTAACTTAAAATTTTTGGTTGGACCATAAATTAAATAAAAAATCTTGGTTTGACCTGAAAACATCCCAAAAACAAAACCAAAGTAAAAAAGAAAAGAAAAGGAACACCAAAAAAACACAAAAACTAAAATATTCTTGAACAAAAAAGATTAAACATCAAAAAATAAAGATTACTAAGAACACTATAACTCAAACCAACCTAGCAAAGTGAAACCTAAATTAGACTAGATACGATTAAAACAAAGACACATGCATGTTGGAAATCATGCAAAGATTAATAATCTAGTATCTATTCACTTTAATTATCACTTAAACATCAATATAAAACAAAAACAAAAGTCAAGCAGGCTACATGAGCCTCCTTTTGGATTAGAAAATATACCTAGAATGACTACTCTCTCTTTTGTTTTCTTTTGGAAAGTTTTTCCTCTCACCAACTTACTACCATTTAATTTCAAAGCTTAGAAAATCTTTATGTTAAGCTATTAAACCCTTACACTTGTTTTTTTTTTTTTTTTTGTTAATATTTTCCTACATTTTTTTCTCCCTTGTTTTTTATCTTCTTCAAGGGGGTATTTATAGAGTTTTGTTAGGGTTTTGAGAGGTCTTAAATCCATTTATGACCTCTTGATCTTGAGGCAAATGTTGTAAATCTTTGATAGGAACCCATTTAGGAGCCTTTGTATATGAACATATGAAATGAAGGTCGGTTCTTACACTATTATGTTTCAGTCATGACTAACTGGGTTGTTTATTTTTGTGACATAGTCGGAGCAATTTTGATATCATCGTCACCTAAAACCACCTAAAGTTGATAGAGGGGATTCACACCTTTCATTTGGATCAAACCTCGCACAATTTGAAGGTCTGTAGTTCAATATTCATTCGTTTGAAGTTGTCAAGTCAAGCATTCAAAATTGTCAAAACATAGGTTAGTCTATCAAATGACATGTCACACACATTCTCTTCATGAAGCCTGAATGACACGTCATTTAGAAATTTTAACTTGGGATTGAAATTTTTTGATTGATTCCTTGTTTTTTCAAAAAATTTTTAATTGCATCTATAATTGTCTTCAAACTTTTAATTTCATGCAATTTCACCCCTGATAAACTTAATTATCAGCCCCTAAGTTGACTGCCTTTTATATTTTGATCATTGGATCTAAATTTGTGTATATTGACCCTCAATTAACGAACAAATTTTTAATTTCTTCAATTTGACTCTTAATTTGGTCAATTTTAGCCTCTACATTCACTTGTTTCTTTGTTTTTTTTTTTTTTTCAATTTGGTCCTTGGATTTGGATTTCTTCATGGAAGTCCCTAATTGCCCATCAAACTTCAATATTCATACAATTAAGTCTCTGATTTGATAAATTTAACTTGTAAAAATTACAATTCGACCCTTAAACTTTAATTTATTCCAACTAAAGATTAAACTGACTTCACAAATCAATTTTTCTTGCAATTAAACCTTGAAAAATTTCAATTGAGTCCTTAAACATCTAATTTTGAATATCTCTTTTTATATTGAATTTTCTTTCCAATAGGGCCTTTATCTATCTAAAATACAATGTTAAATTTTACTTTCTTGTATATTTTGATCTTTCTCAACCACTATTTGGCAATTTCATTGGCGTTCTAATGTATTCATCTTACTGATTAATTTATTTTCTTTTCATATTTATTTATTTTTTGTATTTTCTCTTTTCTTTCTTTTCATTTTTTTTTTATTTAGATAGGGACTCCGAAAATGGGTAACACCATCTCTTATGATTTAAAGGAAAGTTTTCCTTTAAATTAATTTTCTTTTAGTTAATATTGGTGTTGAGTAGTAAAGCTTTCATTTAATAAAGATAATAACATTAAGAATGAGTGATTTTAATTTATTTTTTTTTAGGTGACATGCTTATTAATTAAACATTTAGGGAAGTTTGTTTCCACGCTTCCAAATTTTTATCAATATTTCAATTTAAATTTTACAAAATTTAAATGAGAAGACATGGGGCTCCTTTTCCATGCAATCATTTTACTACACAATACATGAAAAGTAATTTTAATTAGAATAATTTAATATTATCATTTCATAAAAGTGATGAAATTTAAATTTGTGATCAATTATCATCAAATCTTTAATATTATATAAAAAAAATTATTTTAATTTAGAAAATTATATATTAAATGATACACTAAGAATAATTTAATATTATTCTATATCACGTAATAAGAACTATTATTTAAATCTCTATTAATTTAAAGGGCTGCTTTCCAATGGATACGATCACTAGGTGATCTAACATGAATATAAAATTATTATTATTATTATAAAAATTAAAAGAATAATATAAAAATTAACATATTTTTTTAAATAAAAGTTGTTTGGACTTAAAACTCCAACATATCTACCACTATATTATATTTAATTATTTATTTTTAATTAAGAAAAAATACAATGAGAATGGTGATATATAACCGTTTAAAAAATAATTTTATAACATTATCAAACAAAATTGAAGTAGAGATGTAGTAAAATAATTTTTCATTACCGGAGATGTATCCTTTAATAAGAAAAAAATAGGGCATAGAAAATTTAAGAAATTTGGGAAGGGAGGGGTGTTAGGCATTCATTTGATTCTTTCTGATTCAAAATATGCTGATTTAGATGAAGATTTTCTTCCAAGTATTTCTTAAGCCGATCATATGGTAAAAAGAGTAAATTCCATATATAATGAATTATTGTTACATAAATTATGTATTTGATGTTTTTTTTTTAATTCTATTATATAGATGGAAAGATACAAGCCAGATTAGATATATTTATCCAACTTTTCCACTTTTTTTTTTTTTTTTTTCCTTTTGAAACAAATCACAGAGCAGCCATCTTCAATAACGAAGGTTTTATAAGGAAGAAAATCTGACATCTTGTAAGACATAAATAACATTAAAATTGTTGCCTTCCATTCAATTTTTCTTACCAGACAAGATTTGCTTACCTTGTTTTTCACCAATAATGTCCTATATAAACCCCCATTGTCTGCCTACGAATTCAATAATGCAAATACAGACTTGGAGATATACCCAGGTCAGTTGGCGATATATCAAGAAATGATGAAAGAAAGCTATTTCTTTATAATTTTTTGGTATATCCTCAAATTGATTTGAGTTTTTTTTTCATATGATAATAAATATATTATACTATTTTTTTTTTTTCATAATTTGTATCGAGAAAGCCGTCGGAGTTGGAGATGAACTCGTCTCAGTCAATGATGTATCAAAGAATGATGAGAGTAATTCTTTTCATCTATTATTTTCTGATTTATCACTGATTTGATTAGAACTCAGTTTCATGCGATGTACATCGTATTTATTAATTAAGAAGAATTGATTATGAATTTGGGTTGATTTATGATTTTTAATAAAATAGCGTGGTTTTCCTTTTGTTTTTTTTTGTTTTTGGTAAATCACAGATTCCCTTAGAATTCATTACTGCATGCATGGAGATATTTATACTATTCTGTCTCAATTATGCTGCCATTAAAACTTGAATGGGTAAAATTGATTGTATCCATCACATTTGTTTTCATTTGACCCGACACTCCTTCTTTCTTCTCCTTTTTTTTTCTTCTTCTTTTCACAATAATCTCAAATTTTTCATTCATTCGACTACATTTGACGATTTTATTTTGTTTTTTTTTTTATCCAATTTATCTAGTATTTCTTTAGCTTAACACATTTTCTTGTCTTCCTGTGATAATGGAAGCTTTTGCATATGGATGATGTCTGAATTTATTCCATTGGCATAGTATTTTGAATATTTGAGTAATTTTTTTATTTTGACAATGTAATCTGTCCTTTCATGGTGAGATGACCATAAATCATGTTTAATATATGCAAAAGTTCTTATTTTCTATATTTGAGAACTCTACGATAATTAAATGAGTATCATTTAAGAAAAAAAATCATAATTTAGAAGAAAATTTTAAAAATAGATATGTCATTCGTAATGGAGAAAAACTGAACTAGGTTTTAAAGGATATCTCCTTCTCTATTATAGCACCTGGGCACTATTTATTAAAGGAAAAAGATTAAAGTATTAGCAAAATATATGTGACTTGTTATAAAAAAATATTTTTGACTCGTCAAGATAAAATATCTTTGATTTATAGTTCAAATTAAGAGTCTAAGATTTTTTTGGAGTTAAAATAAATCTGAGTATTATGTTTGGCTAAACCTAAAGATAATGAGCTTGACAACTCATCGGACTCATACATGAATGAATTGAGTGCTTGTTGAGTTTAGAGATAATGAACTATTACTCTCCATTTGGTCATTGTTTTAAAGGGTATATCAAAACAAAACCAATAAGTATTTATTCATCACATGTATTACTAATAATTTATTATTTTTTAGTAACCCTGATGGGTGTAGCTTAATTGGTTAGACTCTGTGTTTACTCTTTGGAGATCATCAGTTCGAGTTTCAAAAACCTTAGAGCCACTGAAGGTTTATATGATCATTAACTTTAAAGTCTGTGAAATTAGTCGAGATATACGTAATTTGACCCAGACATCTATTTTACTAAAAAAGAAATTTAATTTTTTAAATGGCTTTGTAAGAAAAAAGGGAAGATCAAGATACCACAACAACCTATGGATTGTCGAAGAAGATAGATTTAATTGTCCATTCACTTATAGAATAGTTCTTTATATTAAAACTTAGAGATGGATTCTAGATCTCTAGCTTCTCTATAAATTTTTATTGTATTTTTTCCTTTCTAATGCTATGTAAGCCCTTTCATTCTAGATATACAAAGAATCTTATTATTTTTTAGTTGGCTTCTCATATAGATAGAAAGCCTTCCTTAATCTTAGTTTAATGAATTTTTTTTATCTTTGACATAATAATAATAATAATAATAATATTAATGATTATTATTATTATTATTATTATTATTATTAAAAAATCATATTGTATTTTGGTTGGATTTACTTGTAGATGTAAGAACCTTCCTCAATTTCATTTTAATAAAATATTTATGTTTGCTAATAACGACAACAACAATAATTAATTTTTATACAAAATATAAGTGATGATTATTTTTTTATGGGAGGCCAATTAAATAAATTCATGGGACCCAAAATTTTCCATTTATTAATTAAGAAAAAAAATATAAATTGAATGTAATGAAAATAAAAATAAACCAAAATCCCAATTAAAAGTAATATTATCTCCATCATAACTTCTTTTATAATTCAATTGATTATAAATTAAATCCTCTTATTTAAATAAATATATTTTATTATCAAGGAATTTATAATTTATAATGCAAAATAAAAAATAAAAAATTATTTTGAATTGGATTTTATTCATATAAGAAAATTAGAAACCTAAATATAAATTATTAAATTAGAATATTTCTCAAATAACAATCTTAATAAAGTATATGTAGCAAATGGTTATCTCTGTAGCAAATAAAGAAAACCTAAGGTGACGTTGTCCTTTTTTTGGGGATTTGGATGATTTTAAATAAAAATTATTTGTAATGATGGCTATTGAGATAATATAAAAGGTTTTTATGGGATGTTTGATTTACGGAAAGTACTTTAAATGTAAAATCTTTTAAGGTAAAATAGTTTAAAAGAATTATATTCTTTTGTATGTCATACTAATTATATGAAAAATGTAATAGTGCTGGAATGTTAGTGGAATAAAGGTGATAAGTTACCTTATTAGTGATAATGATGATAATATCACAATAATAGTTGTGATAACAATGATTGTGAATAAATTTTTATATTATTATTATTATTAATATGGGTGTTCGGGTTAGTTTACGCTCACCTTGACTAATTCCATGAACTCTGAAGTTAATAATCATATAAGTTTCCAATGACCATTATATTAGCAATTACAAGGCTCGAACTTGAAATCACAAGGAGAATAAATCTTTTAATCCCAAACTTTTATGATTTGACCACCTACTAAATGGTTTTTATGAATAAGTTTTAGTTGGTAAGTAATAGTGATAAAGTGGTGGCGACGTGATTGTGATTATAATAATAGAGAAGATGATAGTAATAAAAACTATGAAAAAGAGGTGCTGGTGATGAGATTATAGCATTAAGTTATACTAGATGATGATGGTGGTTATTTATGTAATAATAAAGAATATGATAATAGGGACACCTATGAAATAAAAAAAGTTTTATTCACGTTTCTTGAGTTTAATAGAAACTATAAATGGATGAAGTCGTATAAGATTTTTGATAAATTTATATATGGTTATCTCTTTCGAAAAAGGAAGAAAACATTGAGTTTCTTGGTATTTAGTTATTTTTATATTAGGATAAATTAGATAAGAATTATTTTTATGATAATTTTAGAAGTAAAGTAAAAGGTTATTAGACTTATTTTCTGATTACAAAATATGTTGTAGTCTGGGTCCGCCATTGCAACAACTATAATATAATTGAGTTATTTTGTAAAAAATTACCACAACAAGGTATGATTATTTTTCACATTAAAGTTTTATTAAACATTACATCAAACTTATTGTTTTTATCCATTTTGTGTCACCATATAAAAAAATAAAAAATTAGAAAGAAAAAACATAATTAAATTTTAATTTGATCTATGATGAAATTAAATTGGTCTGTTAAAAATCTAATTATATTTATAAGTTTAATTTTATTCAGATTTATCCAATAATGATTTAATTTTAACCTTGAATTTGCCTTTTTAATGTTGGGTAAAATAGGATACAATTAGGCTCCTGATTCTATCCAAACTTGTAGCTTCATTCTTTCTACATGTGAAATTCTTCTAGCTTGCTCTTGTCGAATAAATTTGCAAACATTGGCTTAAATCAAACTTATTTAATTTATTTTAATAGTACTCTTAGTTCATTATCAATTATCTACATATATTCATATTTCTATACATTTACTGAAAATTTCAACTCAACAATACAATTGACAAATATAAAATGGACCCATTAAATGCGTCATTATTTATTTTATCCAAAACACCCAAGTAATTTTATCAATTTACAAACAAATACAATATTACAAAATCTCAAACAAACCCTAACATGTACAAATCATACAACAAATTTTTATAGGAAAAAGCTATAAAGCAAGTAAACACAATCTTAAAAGTTATAACTTAAATATTACCAACAAGTTTATAGATTTTTATTAAAGGATTAATACTGTTAATAATATCATCTATATAAATGACACATCATTGTATTTTTTAACTTTTTTTTTTAATTTCTTCCTTTTTCTATATATTAAAAGTATTTTAGCTAGTGTTTACCAATAAATATATCAAAGAATTGTTTTATTGGTAAAATTCTGCAATTTATTAGTGTAAATATTTTATCGGTGTTCCGGTTTGTATTTGGTAATCTTTTTTCTTTCCAACAGTGACCCACTCATAATTTTGTTGCACAACATATAATTAAGCTTGTACTTTGTAGTTCTTTTATCTTTGGTTATCTGTTGGACTTGTTTTCCCATCTCCATCTGTAATGCATATGTTTTGTTTTTGGTAGCACACCATATGCACATGTTGAAACATGGTAGGCTCCGTTTGTTTGCAGGAAAGTGAATTCCTTTTGGAAAGTGAATTTCGGGGAAAGTGAATTCCTGGAAAGTGAATTCCGGGAAAGTATTTTCCGATGTTTGGTAGTGTTATGGAAAATGAACTGGAAAAACACTTTCCAGTGTTTGGTTATGTCATGAAAAATGAGCTGGAAAATAACTTATTAATATTTTATTTTTTTAAGTTTATTAAAATAATGAGGAACAAATCTTACAAATTAAAAAGTTGAATGAGAATGAAATTGAAAAAAAAATTTCATAAATTATCTCAAATAAAACAAATAATAATCAAAATAATAGGGATCAAATCTAAAAAATTAAAGAAAATGAAAAATGAAGAAATTAAAATAATAATAATCAACATTTCATAAATTATTTCAAATAAAATAAGTAACAATCAAAAGAATGAGGATCAAATTTAATAAATAAAAAATTTCAATAAAAAAATGATAAGAAAAAAGCAAATAGCAATTATAAAAATAAGGATCAAAGTTAATATAAAAATAAAATTTTAAGAGATGAAATTGAAAAATAAATATTCAAAACAAAATATATATAGCAATCAAAAGTTTGAGGATCAAATTTGATATAATCAGCAAATAATGACATTTCTAAATTTTTCACAACTTCCGGAAAGTGTTTTCCCCTCAAATTTTTCAGGAAAACACTTTCCTGAAAACCAAGCCAAATTTTCCTTTTACTGGAAAGTGTTTTCCATTGACCAACTTTCCTACTGGCAAACAAACACAAGAAAGTTTAGAAAGTGCTTTCCCGGAAATCACTTTCCGAAAAACAAACACAGCTAAAAGGAAAACACTTTCCTGAAAACCAAGTCATTTTTTTTTTTTTACTAAAATTGACTGGAAAGTGTTTTCCGTTGACCGGAAAGTGTTTTCCGTTGACTAGAAAGTGTTTTCCGTTGACCGGAAATTGTTTTCCGTTGACCAACTTTCCTAATGACAAACAAACACAGGAAAGTTTGGAAAATGGTTTCCCGGAAACTACTTTTCGGGAAACAAACAAGGCCGTAATGTGAAGGAGGAAATCAACAGAGAACAAAGCAACATTTTTAGCTCAACTTCCGTGTTGACTCTCGAAGCATATATATATTTTATTATTATTATTGTTGTTGTTGTTTTTTTTATTGCTAAACTTTACTTTTCTATTATAAGAGTGAGAATAACAAGGCATAATGCAAAACATAAGATGTTCTCCAATCACACCACAGACATGTATGTATCTGCAATCCTATAGATAAATTCTGCAGCATTTTACATATACTATGCTTTCCAATATTTTGGGTGCATATATTGTTGCTGAGGTTCTTGGAAGCTTGATGCTGCAGGTTCACTGCCTGCATAAATTACCCATTGCACAAGAACCTAGGGCTCCCAAAACGAAAAGCCTCGCTCTCTCACAACTTTTCTCGTTTCAGCTTGTCGGATAAAATTTCTTTCATGACTTCTCTTAGGAATGCCTCTGGTTTGCTCGCGTGACTGACTGCAATCCAATTGATTGCTTCTTAATTCTGTGGTCTGACATTGATTGCTTCTTGATTCTGTGGTCTGACCCTCTGCTATTTGCTTATTAGACAACCAGGTCTGAAGCATTTCATCTATCTTTGGTTCGGGTAATAGCTGCTTTTCCTTCATTTCTGTGTAATATTTGTGGGCTGCATCCAACTCACCATTCAAAAAGAGACCATGAATAAGCACAATATATGAGCTACGATCAGGACTGATTCCATTCTCACTCATTTCATCCCACAACTTAAAGACATTCTCAAGCTGACGCCACCGGCAAAATTTCCTAATTAACATTATGTAGGTATCATTAATTGGTTGACATCCCATCTTTCTCATCTTCTCCAAGAGAGCAAACACTTCTTCCCCTGTCCTTAAAATGCGAAAGAAAGCATGGTAAGTGCGTATGGTAGGAGATATGCATCGCTTTAACATGTCATCAAATACCCCTTTAGCCTCTTCTACTTTCCTTGCCCTACATAAAGGTTTAATTAGTGAATTATATGTGACAATGTTAGGAGCAACACCCTTCTCCTCCATTGCTTTCATGAGGTTGAAAGCTTCATTCACAAGCCTACCCTTCGCAAGAGCATGGATGACCGCATTATAAACTTTCCTATCTGGTTCAATCCCAATTTTCTTCATCTGTTTGTAGAGCCTGAGCACTCTATAAAGACTACCAGCCTTTGAATAGCAAGACAGCATACTAGCATACGACACAACATCAAATCGAATACCCCTCTTGCTCATCTCCCTCCACACTCGCTCTGATTCACGAGGACTACCAATCAAATTACACCAACCATTCAGCACAATGTTATAACTCTTAGTGTTAAGCGGAAATACAGCTTTATTGCAATACATCAACTGCTCAGCATCTTGCACATTCTTATACCGACAAAGAGCTGACAAAAGACTCTGAAACTCCTCAATCCCCATATCAAATTTAAATCTTTTGTAGGCATAAAATGTGTTTATAGCCCGACCAACATCGTGCACCGCACAGTATTTCCTAATCATGATCAACAAAGTCTGTGGAGTCACCAGTGATACACCGGTCTTAACTCCTCTCATCTCATCAATCAACACCCACGCTGTATCAAACTTTCGCATTTTACCAAGAATAGAAATCATGGAATGATATTCACGTACAGAATGAGCATAACCTGGCTGCCTAGCTGCCCACAAGAAGAAAGTAAACGCCGCCTCCCAATCATTTCGTACCCTAGAAAGCACCTCCAAGACCAATTCTTGTGAGACCTTAACCCCACATTGCTCAATCTTGCTCTTCATTTTCACACGATTGTCACTCGATTCTTGTAATATATTCACAATGGTCTTCGCATCCTGAAAAAGACCATCATCGCTTAAATTCAGCCCTCTAACATCGTCGTCGTCGTCGTCGTCATTTTCCATATCACTGCCGTTATCGTCATTATCACTAGAACATTCTTCTGGCTCTTTGAGATGCTTTGGGGTGATTGCGGTTTCAAGACTTGAAGTGGAGAAAGAAGAGAAAGCAGTTGAAAATTTCGAACTTAGTGGCCTCTCAACGGTTAGATTTGCAAAGTGGGTTAGTTCAAAATGTGAAAAAATCAAATGGGTTCGAGCTAGAATTACAAATCTCGACAGGTTACATCTTATGGTTCTGATTCCTAGCATTCTAGAGGTGGACAGAACTTGTTCAAACGGAACACAAACTGTTTGTGAAAATGACTGAACGGAGAGCTCTACCAATAAAGAGAAGTCAATGAATAGAAAGTGGCACCTGTATTTATATGTAAGCTCTGAGTTTCAAGATTTGGAAGGATATTTTCTTTGCTTGCTGCGACAGAGAGTGTCAAAATGAATGTTGGAGCCGCCATTTATGTATGCGCTTTACTGGGTTAAGGGGCTAAGCTGGTACTGGTAGAAAGGAAATTACTGTACATAAAACCTGGGAGGCAGTAGTAAAGCAGGTCTCCCAAGTGGCTATGCGTAATTGGTCGAGGGAGAGGAACAAAATGGGGAAACCGCGTGGTAAATTACAGTTTGGTCCATGTAGTTTAGTTTTAATTCTTCTTGGTCTCTATATTTTATTTTCTTACTATCACTTATGATGATGTCTTGTAAGAATTAGAAATTCACGAGTTTCTGATTTTGCATTTCCACCACAAAATTTGATTTAATTACATTTTAACAATGTTTTTTTTTTGGGACACTATTGCTCTTACCACAACATATTATTTTAGTAGAAAATTATTTGTATTCTTAGACAAATATGGCTTTGAGAAGATGAAAAACTCTTTTTTCAATTCACACTGCACGCATTTGGTATGGTTGATATGAGGTTAAAATATATATGGAGGTATATTATTATATAAGTAATTTTTATAAGAGTAATTTTAATGGATGTAAAAGTTAGTTTTTAAAGGTTTTTGGGGTGTTAATAAACTAAAAAATATAATTTTTTTTTAGTTAAAAAAAATAGAAAAAAATATAATTTATTTTTTTCGCTTCAAGATTATAAAAAAAATAAAATTTGAGTAACATATCACTGGTTTATTTTTAAAAAAATTATTGTTCATCTCTTAATTAAAAAAAAATAAATTCAACTTGGACACGCAAGCCTAGGCTGAAAGATTCATACACTTGAGATTTTTTAGGCTTAATGATTTTTTAGATTTAATAATTGTTTAGCAGTGTGGTTGTAATTACTTTTAAAAATATTTTTTATTCAAAAATATATTAAAATAATATATATTTTTTATTTTTAAAAAATTATTTTTGATATAGTATATAAAAATAATTTAAAAACATTCAAAATATATTAATTTGAAAATAAAAATAAAAAAAATTATTTTTTTTTAAAATACAAAAACAAACGGTAAATTTAATAATTTTAAGCTATCCAGGTCAAGTCTACGTGCATATGGGTCTTTTATCCAGAATGGGGCTTTGTGAGCTTTGGAGTAATCCGCTCTAATATTGGGAAGCTACTCCCTGTTTCTTCCATCCAAAAAGCGCTTTTCGTTTCATAAGAATGCCTGCAGTACCAAACAACATTATACAAATAGGTCAAGACTTGGGCCTCAGGTAAATCGGAAATAATCATATAAAAATCTAATTCGTTACTAAGAGCTAGAACGTAAAGGAAGATGGTTTGCCTTACACCATCGCTCAATTCTCAGAGGAAAAAAAAAAAACAGGACGAAAAAATGACGGGCAGGCAATCAAAATGAACTAATCTAATTGAATCATTCGCTCAATGTCTAATAAAACACTATGTAAGGTGATTATAAATGATGACAAATGGAGCTTTTCTTCTCATTATTCCCAATCTATAGTAAAAAAAATCCAATTTCCATTCCCACTCTGTACGGACTCCTGAAGCAATACGGATCCTGCTAAATTCTCTGCTTAAGAGAATGTTGCTTCTCAGGAATCGCCGCTGAATCATGCACTTTGGTGACCAAGCTGATAGTGCAATTTGGAGTTATGCTGGTGATGATACAGCCTCTATGGCACTGCCCAGTGGCCATGCAGCTTCCACAAGAGAAGTACGGTACTGAACCTTCTTCACCAACGTCATATCTTGCCATGGATCCAAAGCTACAGGCAAAGAATGACCAGAGAATAAGAGAAGATCATCTTAGCATAAGCTCTCAGGTGCAAAAGTTAGTGGGAACTTTGACAGCTCGCTCAAGCGCGAAGGACTTACCAAATCCATCTACAAGTAATGTATACTGGTAGACAAGATCCATGCATATGTATGGCAGATCATTATCGTCCACACTTGAGTATATGGATTTCGCATTCTCTAGTTTAGTTTCACAAGCACGCTTCGCTGCACTCTCAAAATCAGAAGGTTGAACTTTGGCAGCTGGTACAGTTGAATCAACAAACCCAGCCTATGAATGTAAATAATCTAGTTAGCACGCTAAATTTGCAAAGGAGACGTTGTAACTTACAATGAATTTCACAAGAAACCTAAGGATGATTAGCACCTGAGCAGCTCTGTCAAAGAAAAATGATGCAACAAACATGTTCTTCTGTCCATCCCCGCCTCCACCATTCCATATTCCACCAAATGTACATTTCATGTGTGTACAAGTTGTTTCGTTAACTTTGAGAGCATTAAGAGCTAATCTCCTGCACTCTTCCATGTTTGAACCAGATGGAGAAGCCGATGCTTTATGGTCTTTCCCCCCATACTTGTATACCCCTGTTTCGAAGACCAGCAAATGAAAGGATATTTATTAGTCCATTTGCTCATCTGAACACCATATATGCAAGATGAAGTTGTTATTTAAACTATAACCACAGCTAATTATAATATTTTTAAGAGATATGTTGAATGAAACTCAATTGCAAAAGCAAAAGTTCACAATCTAAAACAAGCAATTTAGAGGGAAAACAGTTGTTAGTGTTTTGAAAATTTAAATCATAAAAGACACCACACATTATTACAATTATCATTCCACTTTTCCACTGATTGCAATAGAGAAAGGAATAATTGAGAGAAAATTTCATGATAAAGAGTATGTCCATTGCATGTGCCCCGCATCTAATGGTATCATGTCTCGTTCATCAAGTTGCATGTTGGCCAAATTCTTAATTATATACTTTGTTAAACGGTTGGCATTGAACATAGAAAACTAACATTCTAACTAATGTCTTCTAATCATACACATTTTATTCATCTTCTGAAAAGCAAATTGTGCAGCAACAAATGATTTACATGAAATTTAATTCCTCTAATCACAAAACAAGATGAATCAACATGATAAAATGAAAAGCAAAACTCATCACGCCTCTTACAAATTAAGTGATTCATTACCATCATAACCAGCCAGGATACACGGATTGGTAGAGTCCTCTGAAGCATCCAACATTTCTGCTCGAGCTGCTAGTAAACCATAGTGCAAATAGCTGCACGTGAAAGATGCCATAGTCAAATTATGAACTTGCAGTCATAAAATTACTCAACCTTGTCTCCACAGTACAGTTAATAACTGTACCAAAATTCTTTTTGTACATAAGAAAATTCTAAGACAGCCTGATAAAACGCAAAAGCTACAGCTACCGATGAACCCAACCTGTGAACATAGAGGTAATAGTTGGTTCCCATCAAAAACATTTCCTTCACATATGTATCCTCTCCATCAGATAACCTTGGTGCCTTTGCAGCATCCGTCTCAGAGATAGCATATGCCATTTGAACAGATCCACCACCAAGATCTACTACTCCAACTGTGTTTGAATATTTCTTGCCTAAATTTCCTAAGAGGTAGTTTATTGTCACCTGCAAAACGCAGGTCAGATAAAGTAAGAAAAGACTGAACAATAATATTATGGACAGAATACAGGAAAAATTTCCTCATCTTTGATTCAAGATGTTACGTGTTTATGACCTTCTAAATGCAATAAATTAATACATCGGCACCTTGTTTCAAGGAATTCTCCTTGTCTATCTCAAAAACTGTGGTCAGTGATGATATACAATCATAATATCAGCAAGTGAAGCTTACTAGAGGAGAAACACAAACACACCATAGGGCTATGACAAAGTCAATGTAGAGGTACTATGATGTAAAAACTGCTCATACAACTGATATCCAGTGCTTTTTAGCACATGAAAAGGGGTAGCGTAAATAGAAAAAAAAGAAAAGAAAAAAAAAGCAGGAGAAACTAGTGCAAGGGAACACCAAATATAATCAGTTAAGTGTTAGTAGCTTGCACTTTAGTGATTCACTTATGTTAGTAAGAAAACCATGCATGAAGACTCATATTTTCATCTGAATTCAAGAGAAGCCTTTCCAAATGGAACTAGCCTTCTCCATAGCAGGAACAGCACTTCTAGCCAATTTGATGTGCCCAATAAAAATTTGGCAGGACTATTCTTTGTTATGTCCAATGTATGAAACTACTGATTAGCTAGTTCTAAGGTAGCAATTCTCACACCGTTTTATTGAATTCAACTTAATATGGGGACACCACACAGTTTTTCATACTTGTATTAAAATAGCATACTGTTAAACCCTACTCATCATTCTCTAGTCATTACAATCACCAGCATTTTGTTATGGAAAAAAAGTTTGAAAACTAGCATCTAACTAACTTCACAAGTAAAAACAAGATGTGTATAAAAAAGTCAATGAAACTAACCCACTGATAAGAACCTTCTTGAGAGCCGTCCAAAACAGTGACCCCATTTGCCTCAGATTTAAGGGTGCTTGTATCTCTCAGGAGATCCCTGACCTTCAAACATGGAGTTCAAAAGGCTATAAGTATGCAATATCATGGCAAATCATGAGAATATAGACTATGAAACAACGACTTACCGCTTGCAAAATTTTATCAGATGCATCCATTCCCAGTGCCCTCAAACCAGCAGTAGCCTGCAGAAACATTTAAAAGCCAATTACAGTAATTAAGCAACCCCAACTAATCTAAAGTTGAGTAGTATACATGGCATTGCATCAATTTATCATAAATTTATTTATTATGAGTTTCAACCAAGTAAAAATGCAAACAAGAACCATCTGAATTTACCCACCCCCACTCTGACAGGTGTTTTTGGTCGGAGCTCTTTAGGCACAGAACTTTCAGCTTTATGAAGCAGGGAAACAAGGGAGTTGGCTGCTTCTTGTGGGTTGTTTGCATAAGCACTCAAACCTGGTTTAAGCTATATAACAAAAACAACATCAGAAACACATATTGTATAACAAAACGGTATGAAACAGACAGCTCAAAACCCCTCTATTAGCATTTTAAAACCACTAATTTTGACTAATCCAAAACTCACCAAGCAACTTCAACCTTTAAAATAAAAGAAAAGGTGCAAAGGAATATAGAAGAACATTGCGAAGTAAAATGGCATCACACCTAATACATTCCTGGCATCAGATCTGATACTTTTTCTGCCACTCTTCTCACTCTTAAACCTCAAAATTGGATCGAATTCCACTTCCACCAGCAAAATACAAACTCACCTCCACTAAAAACAACAACAAACTCTTTTACTATCAGTAAAAACCAAAGCTACTGTTTTCATTTCCATTTTGATGTCTCTTCCAACTGGAAACTAACTCTGAAACTCTAACAACTTGTTTGAAACCAATTCAATGCTAGAATTGACTTCAACTATTTAAGTAGATAGAAATGATTTAATTTTCTAATTGATTTTTTTTTAATAGGTTTTCCAACTTGAGTTAATGAAAATACATCATTTACTCAACTTGCCCTCATTCCTAAAAAAGCTTATTCCAGGCATATGCACACGCGGGCGTGTGTGTGTGTGTGTGTGGGGGGGGGGGGGGTTTAGTGGGATTAATTAATTTTTAATGGTTCAATTCCGAAGCGAATCACACCCGGTGTGATTTGCATATCTATAAAAATCTCTAATTTTAATTGGTCGTAGAATTCATTTGTGTTGCTTAAAGCTTTACAAACACTAGCATTAGGTAAATGGTGTTGAAATGATTTCATTTCTACTCAAAACTTCAGTTTCCAAACAGCCTGTAAATCAATATTAACTAATTCTCTCATTTCCAATCTAAATCCAATTTCCTCTCCCACCATCATATAATTTCCACAGATTCAATTTCTCTGCACTAATCAACCAATTGCACATATAAAATAACAACAATACCTCACTCAAATTCAAACTTGTTAAAAAAATAACAATAACAATTCACATTGTATTAATTAATTAATTATGAATGATAAATAAGTAGGCATTAGTGTTAAATACCTGCAAGAAAAGCTCGAGTTCTTTACCGATAGGAACAAGATCCAAATTCTGATCAAAACAGTAAACATGAACTCTACTCCCTGAGCTGCCTGCATCAAAAATAACCGCATAACTCCTCGAATCCGTCGACATCTTTCGAATCCCTCCTCCATACTCGTAGTCTTCACGACTTGGCATCACGAACAGCACAAAAGCAATCAACAGCACCGGGATCGAAATCACAAGCAACACTCCCTTGTACTTCTTGATCTTATCGCTTAATGACTCGTGTCGCAAACCAGGTCGTTTCATTGTAGACGACTTACTATCGGAGTTGGTAGGGGACGTGGCTGTGGTGCCGGCTTCGAGGAAGAGTTCGGCGGAGGAGGGAGTGCGGTAACGGATCTGGCCGTTAGTGGAGGTGGAGGTGGAGGTGGCCACTGGGGGTGGCGGCGGCGGCGGCTTTAATGTCAAGGAATGCGCTGGTTCCTGTGATGGATCCAGCTCTCCTGATTAGTTATTGATATTTTTAAGAGGGAGAGAGAGGAAATGAAAAAAAACGTAAATGTTTTTGGAAAATGGCAAGTCGGAGAGAAATGGGGAGTTGAAGATGGCACTGTTGAAGTGTTGGTTTTTTTTTTTTTTTTTTCAGTTTTTCTCTGAAGCGTAAAATACAAGGAAGAGATGCAATTCACAGAGATTTGGAAAGGGGAGGACATGAAATTTTATAGTTTTTTTTTTTCTTTGACAAACGCAGACCATGGATTTCTTTTCTTTTGAATAGTAATTGTACTTCAATTTTGAATTAGTGTTAGTTAAAGAGGTGATGTGAAATTAGTGTAAAGTGCAATTTTTTTTTTTTTTTTTTTTTTTAAGATTTGTGTAGAGTTTAAATAAAGTGGTTTCATACGATTAATTTCTTTGAATCAAAAGGAATGTACATCAATCAATAAATAAAAATGATTTAATTTAAAAGCTTAAACGGTGAGTGTTATATATATCCGAATTTGATTCATTTATTCTAATAAAAAATTTAATTTATTTATTAGAAAATTGACATGTGATGCATAACTAGAAAAAATATAGAATAATGCTTCAAATAACATGATGGAAAGATATTTTTGAATGTCGTGAGATACCATACATGCCGTTTAAAGAATGAAGAAGTCTCTCATGCATTTATTTTTTTGTGTTTTTAGAAAAATAAAAAATTATTTATGAACTGACTTTGTAATAAAAATAATAATATAAAAAGCTAAAAATACCCCTTGAACTAGACTTAAATTTTTTTTTTATTAGTTTAAGGGTATTTTTAATGTTTTACCGTGTATTTTAATTATTTATTATTTTTTATATTTATACAAATATCAAATTGTCACTTGACTTAAACTTAAAGGGTACGAAGTTTAAATTTTTATGTTTACTATGCAATTAAAATGAACAAATATTTATTTATTCCTGCTTTATTTGACAATGACAAAACCATGTGAAAAACTTCAATGTTCTTAAAAGCATATGTTAAGTGTTTAGGATAGAGAATTAAAAACACCCCTACACTATTTTCAGTCAACAATTTATTTTGAATATGCATCTAAACTGATTTCCCAAGGTAGTTTCTTTTAATATTCTTATGTGAAAACGTAAACAATGAATTCACCTCCTAAAAGTGAAATATGTTTAGTTTTATATTTTTTTAAAAAAAATTAATAATAAGTTCTATGAAAATATTTTAAAAATCAATAAATTCATTTTTATAATTTATTTTGTATTTAATTAATTATGCCATCTATATTAAGAAATAACAATTAATTAATTTTTCTTTTCATTTTCATTTTTTTAAAATGTCTATTATTTCTCACCTATAAAATATGTTTTAATGGAGATGTTATTTTTGTAAATCGTCATTATATTTTAAAATGAAATTATTATAATAAAAGCTAAAATATAATTCTATTTACTAGTAATTTTAATTATAAAAAACATAATGAGATGCTCTAAACCTTTTCAAAACCTTTTCTACGAATAAGAACAACTCAAAAGAATTAAAAATTATATAAAAAAAAAAAACATAAACAATGTTTTAGGTATAGTTTTGAAACCCAGCCTAACCTGGAAATGAAACCAGGCCGGGTTGAAGAAAAAATAGAAAAAGAAAAAACCCAGTGTAATCCGGTTAATCTAACGGGTTGACCTGGCAAGACTCGGCTACAAACTCGTTGACTTTTATTTTTTTTTTACTAAAACGACGTCGTTTTGATTTTTTTCTAAAAAAAATTTGATCAAGCCAAAACACGATAACCCGGTCAAAACCCAGAACCTGGCCCTTGAACTGGACCGGCCACCAAGCTGGGTCTTAAAACTAAAAAAGTAAATAAAAAAAAAAACATAAACAATGTTGCAATCCAACTTAAAATAATCTTCCCTACCAATATCAAATTCCAAGATTGGCAATGCAAGAAGAAATGCCCAAAAAAGGCTTTTGCTCCTTTAACTGAAGATAGTCCCAACATGACTGATCAAATGAAATGGTAAGAGTTCTTATAGTAATCGACACCTCTCGACATAACAAGCAATTCAAAACAACAGTGAGCTGAGCTCATGAGCTATGTCATTTTAGGTTTTCTTCTGTTTTGGTGCTGCCGGAGAGAAGACGGAGCGGAACACCCAGGCAGCCATTATCGCTCCTACGAAGGGGCAGATCCAGTAAACATACAACTGCTCCCATGTGTTGTGCCTTTTGTTTACAAATGCCCACCCAAAGGCCTGTGGAGGAGACCAGTAAGGGATAAATTAATACGATACACAGACCCGTCGTGCAGGTATTACGCCTCCATGGTTATGCAAGCAGGAAGATGATAAACATCAGAGAAAAATAAACCACTCGTTAAAAAGAAAGAAAGATGAAAACTAGAAACAAGATTCTAAAAGCCCTCTGTTCCCATCTGGCAAAGAAATTTGCTGATTCTAACATTGTGAAATAACAAAAACAAGAATCTGCATATCAGCGTGTGAACATGTCGCTGAATTTCTCACAAACTACTCTGATTACCTATCATATATCCTGGCAATATATACCAAAGATAAGTACCGACTTCTATATTTTCTATCCATTCTTATATGTTCTTCACACCCCTCCCCACATGGCGAGCTTCAGCTCTCCCCTGTTTCCACCTGTCTCCATTGGTAGCAATAAGAGTTTAATACGGGTAATATCATCCACAACATTGTTGATTTCTGCTCTAACTATTGACACTCACTGCATCTCCGCCTGCTATCACATCTCATGCCTCCACAATACTTCCTATCAGAAATCAAAAGCTGTTTTTCTATCAGAAAGGAAGGATGGCTCTATAACCTTCCCTGTCTCGTATCCACTACCCTCAATTACGCATGTTTACATGCCATAACATAGAAAGAGAACAATGAGTCTGGTGAGGTTGTAGATTTGTTTTTTAAAGATTATTTATTCAAGTCTTACAAACTTTAAAATTACTAAAAACTTATATAATCAATGAAATTAATCAAGACGCATACAAGTTAATACAGCCATCTAGTTAAGAAAAAAGAAGAAGGAAAGAGCGAGACCTTGTCTCAATATGAGCCAAGTACTTGGTTTCCTAAGGAAGGCAATGTCAGAGAGAGGCCTTCGGAGTACAATTCATGAAATAAAAACATCATTAATTTCTGTTGTTACATGGAGATTAACAATTTGAGGCATGCAAGAAATGTTTAGGAACTTGTGCTTTAAAATCTGAACTACGAGCACGAAAAGATTGGCTGTGACATAATTTGCAAGATTCATAAGCACTACACATATCTTCTAGAAGAAAAGGTGACCTAAATTAAAAGGCAGAGATACTCACATATGCAGGATTCATGGAAGGACCAGTATAAGTAGAACCTGCGCTGACCAATGTTACAGTCGCAGTGGCAAGAAACCATGCCTGCACCAGTGAGCTACGAGGGCCCTTGAGGATTATTACCAGAACAGCAAAAGTCATTAAAAAAGTCAAAACCCCCTCTGCAAGGCCTCCAGTTTGCAAGTCCACCTGCAAAGTAGGCCCCCCAAGCATGTGCTTGTACTGCACTGGCATCACCTCCAAGATAGCCAGTGCACCTCCCACAGACCCTGCTGCCTGTCAAGGAGACATTCAATTGTTAATATTTTGACAATTACCATTCAATCCTGTTTCCTAATAGATTTGGCATGATTAATTTGGTCATTTCCTTGGACAGAAAGGCTGTCAATTTTCTTTGGAAAGCATATGTCGTGGTTGTTTCTTCCTTTTTGGAAGACGGATCATTGTGGATCAACGTTCTTCCTTCAGAAAATTCAAGATACACAGGCAACATTTACCAAACATTGTGCTTGTTATCAAGAAAGGTGATTAGAGAAGTACTTGAAAGGTCCAAGAAAACTTAGGAAAGAAACATAAAAACAATTAAAGGGGAAGAAAAGGAGGGACCCTAGGAAAGTGAGATCCACTCAAATTCCATTATCTTGCTTTACAAAGAAAAAAAAAAAAGGTTAAAGGACTTGAATAAAAATATATAAATCTTTAAAGGCGACCCTAATCAAAATTAGAAGCGACCAAACACGAAGAAATCAAATACCAGCAAAAGAAGAAGAAGAAATGATCAACAAAAGAAAGACATGAATGCAATGATCAAGTATAATTCAGGTCAATTCAACCATGTTTGAAATGCTAATGATCTGTATACCTGAGCAGGAAATCTGAGGGCCATGGAGAGGAGACTATCTCCACCAACCCCGGCAGCATAAAAAGAAGCAGTACCAGTTGGATTAAAAGTGGCACCACCTAAGAATTCACCAAGAAAGTTAAACAAGAAAACAAAGGTGAAGATAAGAGAAGTATTAGCAAGCACAGGAGCCCAGACAAGGGTTTGAAGGCCAAGAGCAGTAACTATCAGGTTTGTAAACAAACCAAACATGGAAGACACAAACACCCACATGAAAGTGAACACTGCATCCCCAATAGCTGCCTTCACTGCCCCCATGACTGATCACAACAGCTTTTTGTTTCTGTTCTGATTCTTTTGATGATATCTACGAAAAGTACAGTTGCTGTCAGGTTCTGGTGGGGGTTGTCTTTTCTGTCTGGTCTGTGTCTATAACGATAGGAAAATTCAACAAATTTGGAAGTGGTGATTTACCTACCTCAGGAGAGGTGGTAGAGTGTTTTGTCGATAAATATAGCTGGGATTTCAAGTGTTTTACTGTTCACCAATATCTTACCCAGATCTGTGGTGGCTGTATATATGGCGCGTGTGGGTGGCATCTACTTTATTTGATTGCTTCTATTTAATTTCTTCTTTTTCTTTGGAATGGATTTTTTTAATTCTATCTAAATTAGAGTAATGCTTCCTGTAGTTTACGAAATTGTAGATCATATCCCAAGAGAGGATTTGTCTATCAGAAAAAAAAAACATGCATATTTGTTTTTTTCCAATAAAACAAGCTGTACAGACGCTTTCTGCGAACATATTGCTTGGAAACATGTAATAGTAAGAACCCATTTGCCTATGTGTTTTGGACTGTCTGTGCGGTTCAAAATAAAAGGCAATATTGTGGATGCTTTCCACTTGGACCGCAGTTTAAAATACAAAGAAACACATAATTAAACAGGTCATAAGACCACTTATATAAAGGAAATTTGAAGCATGCATATGTGACATAATAATAATAATAATAATAATAATAATAATAATAATAATCCCAATCCATCACATTTATAATAATAATAATAATAATAATAACAATAATAATAATATAGTAGCAACCATAATTCTTTCCGTAGTCTTTTAGGTAATGAATCAACAACTGTTTCCTTATTTCATTTGATTTGTTTTATCAGCGAATTAATAAGATGTTAGACAAGCTTGCATATAGTTGTGATTGTTTTTTAAAGTATTTTTTATATTGAAATGTATTAAAATAATTTTTTTATTTTTTAAAAAAATATTTTTAAAATCAGTATATTAAAAACAATCTAAAACATAAAAAAAAATTAATTTTTAATAATAATAATAATAAATTTTAAAAACATGATTTGCACTACATTACGTTCCTAAACGGTACTGATATGCAATGACTAAAGGGTTAAGGGAATGAATAAAAGATTGTTTTTTCCTGCTATGCTCACCAATTTTAGATGCTCTTATTATCCACTTTGCACGGTTTGTGTAACACATTTAGCTTTTTAATGCAATTTCAATATCTCTATTAATCAATATATGTATAAAATATAGTGATTTTTTTTTTTTTTATAAAGTCTCCATTATATAGAGTCCTTAATCAACACAAAACACAAATTAAACATAATGCATGCGTATCAAATATTCAAGAAATTTTTCAGTTTAAAACAAAGTATTTATTTGATTCAATAAAATTTTGGCAAAGTTTTTCTTTTTGCATAGAGTTGTGCCCAAAATAAAGAAAGTTTTTCTTTTAAAACAAAGTTTTTCACGTTGCAAAATAGTGAACACATGATGTAGAAGGAGAAGGAGAAGGAGAAGAGAAAGGAAAAGGAGAAAGGAAAGACAATGTCTCCACTGTTCTTCAACATGAATAGTAGAATCTCCATTCTTCACACTGTTACAGAACAGTGGAGACATGGTGCAGAAGAAAAGAAAAAGGAAAAGGAGAAGAACTGGTTTAATCCTTCGTTTATGTTTTTGTAAGGCGCGCCATTATTTACTGTGTTGTAACACAATTGCAACAAAAAGAGTAGGAAGCTGCACATGCTTCGGTTGACCTTGTGTTCCAAGCGGAGTAAAAGACGGGGTCCATGAATAATAAAACCTGTTTTTTTCTTTACCAAACATGCAAGAGCTGCATTTTGTTTGAAATGCTGCCGCAACATAGTAAACAAACAGTACCAAAGGCATTCAGATCAAAGATACTGTTTTTATTGTCTTTTTTCACTTCATAAAGGATCTTCTTTGTATATGGAAACAATGCTTATCACAACGTTAACGTTGTTTTCACAGCCGGCCATTTCCTTGTCATAAATGTGTTAAGATACTGTTTTTCATTGCTGTATAACTATATTTTAATTAACTTTAAATTAATTATTTTTAATATTTTTAAATTAAATATATTCTTTTTTAAAAAAATAAAAAATATTATTTTAATACATTTGTAACCTAAAAACAAAACCACTCTTAAAGTGGCCATAACTTTAACAAGAAATGGAGATGAAAAAACAATAACCGACATCAAATGAATTGATTAGACCAGATAGTGCTCTTGAATGTTATGGAGAGTCTCCCACGAGAAATTGCCGGCGATATACTGTCAAGAGTGCCTGTGACATCTTTAGTTAACGTAAAGTTTGTTTGCCGATCATGGCGTAAATTATTACAAGACAGTCTTCTTGTCTTCATGCTTTTTCTTCGCACCACAAAAAAGGATCCATGTCTACTCTTACACAGCGTCCATCCTATCAAACAATATGTTGCAGATTTTCCCTCGGATGATTCTACTCCTAACCAACTCAATGTTGCAGATTTCTCATCTGATGGAGACAGAATTGAGGTTGTCAAGAAAATCCGCGTACCGACCTTGCCTGAGTTCTATGTGACAGCTTCTTGTAATGGCCTGCTATGCTTATGTGATTCATTACACAACAGCAAACTCTTTATATACAATCCTTTCACACTGGATGTTTTGGGCGCTCCCAGATTCTGCACAGTATCCGAATCAGCAGGTGATGGTTGGATTTGGTTTTTCCTCCATGGAGAATGATTACAAAGTTGTAAAGATTGTATATTATAGCCATAGAGGAAGCTGTATCCGTCCCTCTGGAGGTAATGATCTCCCACAATCAAGCGTTGAAATTTTGACCCTTCGCAGCCTCACCTGGAGAAGTTTAGGGGAGATTCCTTACCAAATCTTTGGCAAGCGGCCATCACAGGTTTTGGTCAATGGGAGACTAAATTTGGCAACTTGGCCCATAAACCGGTGCAGTTCAGCTCGTTTGATTGTCTCGTTTGACCTATCAGAAGAGAAGTTTTACGAAGTTCCAAGGCCTGACTGTGGCAGCTTGGACAAATTTAATCATAATCTGGTGGTTCTAGGAGGTTGTCTTTCTGCATCTGTCTATAGAAAAGACGGATATCTTGAGATCTGGGTTATGAAGGAATATAACGTGAAGGAATCTTGGATCAATCTATACAACATAGATATTATGGATCAATCCTTTGAGAACTCAGGGCTACACTTAAAACGTTCATAGGCTCGAGTTATATGCCCTTTGAAGAACGGTGAGATCTTATTGGAGATGACAATCACAAGAGCGTTGCTCAGTTTTGATCCAAAATCTAAAACCTTTAAGCATCTTGCATTTCATGGATTACCAAGATGGTATGAAACCATTGTCCACGTGGGGAGTCTCCACTGGATTGACACACGTGTGGTTGCTACTTGATGCACGTGGAGCAATAAACAGAGGTGTATGTCCATCTGCCCCCTCCCTTTTTTTTTTTTATCAGCTTGATACCTTCTGGGTTCTGGCTCTGTTCAAGAATTGCTTTTTCTTTTTTCTTTTTTTCTTTTTACAGTAAAATTGCCTAATTTTGAATTCCACTTTTCACAACACTACTTATCATGTTTGGCATGTAATAGCGAAACCTTTGACTTCCAGCAAAATAAATCAGAATTTTCATGATTCCTACGTATAAGTGTAATCATCATCTTTCCAAAGAGATAGCAAAATGAGATTGTATTGATTATTGAGAGTGGTTTCCAGCATGAATCGTGAGAAAGAAAACTGGTTTCTATTGAATTGAGATGAGAACACAAGAGATCATGTTTGTAAATCTTAATTGATAATTTCAAATCAATGATTAGATTTTATCTTGAATTCAAATAAGTTCCTCAGTATACAATACCCATTATATGTGATGAATACAAATCTTAATTATGTTAGATTTAATATATCTGAACATGCTTCTAAGATAAATAATATTTAGATTTGATGCGGAAAAAATAAATAAATTAAAAATATACCTCTTGATATTAATGATAACATTTACATAATGAATTTTTTTTTTATCTAAAATTTAACATATTTAAATTTTAATGGTGTATTTCTATAGGTAAAAGTTTATACAAAGTGTATATAAGTTTAGGGATCAAAAGTCTGTATTTATATAAAATTCTAATTGATATATAACTATGTTGCCATGACATTAGAAAATATTAATATGAAAATTAATTTATTTGATCAAATATTAAAGTTCATAAAAAACTGAATCTCACATTAATAGGAATTCAGTAAAATGTAAACTCTAACAGTCTTCCACTTGATTTATAAGTCTAACCTAATGTCTTAAATCCCATCATTTATCTTTATTATGAAACAAATAAATGAATCATGATAATATCCTCTATAATAAGAATTACATTCCATGTATTACAATGCATATAATTTCTGATCAAGTATTCTATATGTGACAACCTTACTTAACAAATAAATCACATGTTTATTTTTTGTCATATTCGAATGAATTTTCATAAATAAATTAAGATATACATAAACATCACAATAAATAAAATTTCTTATATAATATAGCTCATACAACTTTAACAAATACTATTTTCACTATATAATTCTTGAATTTAAATGATGACATGCCATTATTCAAAGGATCTACAATTATCAATGTAATACTAATATGCTTAATGAAAACTTTTTTTTCCTTTACATGTTTTATTTTGGCTAAATATTTGATGTTGATATGTTTACTTTAACTACCATATTTATTGTTCTTAGCTATAAAGACATCAACTGAATTGTTGCAATATATTATTAATAGCCTATAAATAGAATTTATGATTCTAAATCTAAATATAAAACTCTTTAACTATATACCATGTACAATACTCTCAAAACAAGAAACAAACTCAGATTTTATAGTAGTAGTAATAGTCAAAGTCTACACTTTTCTAAGATACAACTTCACTAGCCATTATAAAAATATATATTAATGTTAATTTGAGTGAATCACACAACCAACAAAACTTGTATCTAAGTATCCAATTGCTTTCAGATTATCCGTTCATCTATTTATAAGTATGTGGTTTTTAATCCTTTAAAAGTACCTCATTAATTTCTTTGCAGCTCTCCAATGATCTATACTTGTATTACTCTAATATCATCTCAACATTCAAATAAAAATTACAATGTCAGGCTTTATATAAACATGAGCATACATTAAGCTTCCTACAACAAAAGCATATAGAATGTTTATTTATTCTTTTTAAAACTATTTCTGAGCATTTGAACCTATCACCCTTTACAAAAATATGAGAGGATTCAAATGTTTACATATATCATGGTAAAATAAGAATTTTCTCCTGTCCAAAGAGAGGAGAAGTTACTCCTACCTAATACCAATATGTTACGAATTTTTGGTTAAACAATCAATGATATCCGTGCATGACAACATAAATATCTACATCTATTATGTACTCTTGTTGTCTTTGAGCAGCAAAGCTTTTTTTCTTTTTTTTCCATCATGATAATGGGTTGAGAAAATTTATTATTAGTGACAATTGTTTTAGATTGCGATATTATTTTCGGAAAAAAAGAAAAGCCCTATCAAGTACGTACATATTTTACAATAAAACTGCTAAACTTAATTATTACAAACTCTATAAAACATACATAATTATCCAACACTTAATTTTTAATTGGATTTTGTTTATAAATAACAACTTTTAAAAAAAAACTTATATAATAAATATTTTATTCAATAATAAGGAGGTTAACTTCCTCTATTAATTTTTTAAGTTTTCATAGTGGAGTTTTGTTTCCGTGATTTGATGTGAATAATATACAATTAAGATTATTAAAAAAAAACTTGAGTTTTTATCGCATTTATTTTAATTTTAGTTGATATATAAATTGATTTAAAAATATTTTTTTTATTTGATGAAAACTGCAACTTTATTAACTATAAAGTCCAAATACACGCACTAATTAATTTATATTGCAAATTACAATTATAATTAAAAATAAAAAAAAAAAGAGGTGTTATTATATATTTCCTCACAAAATACTATTTATAAGATTTTTCTTTTCTTTTGGCTTTCTTTTTTTATAATCTATGTTTTTTTAATTCAATTATATCATTCTACATTAGGTTTATTGAGAATTAGACTTTATAATTTTTATAATTTGGTTTTTATAAGATTATTCTAATTTCATGATTCAGATTGCAAGTTTAACGAGTTAACTCGATAGAGTCAAGTTTTTTTTTTTTTTTTTTAATTAATTTTTTTAATTTTATCCTTCAATATTTGATTAATTAAAAATTAGGCTTTATGATTTATTTAAGTTTACTTTTTTTATGAGATTATCTCTATCTCATAACTCAAGTTATAGGTTTAGTGGGTTAACTCAGATTGACTCGATTTTTTTTTGTGTCCTATTTTAATCAATTTTTTCAATTTCAATTTCATTCTTGAACATTAGTTTTATTGGAGGTTGAGTTTCATAAGTATTTTTAATTTAACTTTTATGTTGTTATCTTAGTCTCATAATACGGATCATGAATTTAATGAATGAATTCGGTTAGCTCAACTTCTTTTTCTCTTTTTCTAATTATTTTTTTTCAATTTCATCTTTTAACATCGAGTTAATTGAATTTACTTTCTATAGGGTTATTATAGTCTCATAACTCGACATGCAAATTGATAAGTTAACTCGAGTTGATCCAAATTGATACAATATGTTGTTGTCTCAATATTTATATAAAAAATATCATATTGAGTATTTATTTTGAGTCAAATTATAATTTTATTGGTTGTTCGGGTTGCTTTTAGATTTGTCAAGTCAACCGGGTCATATCGGAACAATTCTCACATGGTTGAAAATATTTTTTCTGCTAGAAAAAACATTAGTAACACCTAGGCTGTGTTTGATTGCAGGAAAGTGAATTCCTGGAATTCACTTTTCTGCTTTTCCAATGTTTGGCAAACAACAAGAAAAAAGTCAAAGGAAAGTAAATTCAGTCAATGGAAAATGAATTAGTGTTGCCAAAGGAAAGTGTTTTCCTTTCTTAAAGAAAGGAAAACACTTTCCGACAGTGGCCAGAGGTGAAAAGCAGCCATTTTTTCATGCCTTTTATTAACTGTTCATGATAATTGCACTGTTCAATGAATAGTGCAATTAACATGAACAATATATTGCGTACACTGTTCACTGAAAAATAGTGTGGTAATTGCCTGTGGGATTTTTTTTTTAAAGTGTGCTATTTTTTTAATATTAAAAAAAACTAGTTTAAAGTGAATTTTATACCTTAATATTTTATCCAATTTTATTACATGCTAAAAATATTATTAAAACTATAGTTTTTGTCGGATGTATTTCGTACGTAATGGAATTATAAATAGTTTCATGGAATAGTAAAAAATTTTCACAAGCTTATTTCTCTATAATATGATATGATATATATAGTTATATTTTATAAAATAAGCTATGTATGAATATAGAATATAATAAAAAAAATTCATCATTATACATTTTAGATTTTATTTTTTTTTTATTGTAAGTGATTAAATATTTTATATTAAATATTATATATATAGATAAATTTGAAAAAAAAATTAATTCATTAATAAATTATTTTCTAGTTCATTTTTCATAATACAACCAAACACTGGAAATTGTTTTCCAGTTCATTTTCCATAACACTACCAAACATCAGAAAATACTTTCCCGAAATTCACTTTCCAGGAATTCACTTTCCCAGGAATTCATTTTCCAAAATGAATTCACTTTCCTGCAAACAAACGGAGCCTAAATATTTTTATGTTATTGTTTTTAATTCGACCAACAACATACCACAAACTAATAATCTAGTATATACTATAAGGGCTAGTTAAATCATTATAGCAATTAATAGTATCCTTTTTGTTTTTTCATTTTTGTCCATTTTTTTTTATTGCAGTCTTCTATGCCCAATTTCAAGACCAGCTAGTCAAAATGTTAAGAAAATAAGAAAATTCAGCAATAAAGAATAGAAGTGTAAAATAAGGAGAAATTGATCTCAAATTCACTAGAAAAAGTTCTCTTTGATTTTTTTTATTTTGCATTTCTTTTAGTTTTTGCAATTCTAATTTTAGTTTTAAAAAAAATTGATGAATGATCACTTTTAAATGTTGAAACTCATATTTTTTTGGTGCCAACAAGTTTTATTTGACAAGAAGAGTTTAATAATGGTCTTTTATTTTTTAAATCCAAGCATGCCTATAAAAGCAAATCAAACTCGGTTTAGATTTCATTTTACCTTATTGATATTTTTTGAGTGATTTTGGGGTGTTTAATGGGTGGTAATTGGTTTTAAAGATTTTTATAGTGTTTTAAGGTGTTTTTAAGTGAAAATGGCTTGAAAAATAGATTTTGAGTCAAGACCCCACCAATTATTTTTAACAACAATAGTGGCTTGACTTTGGGAAGTAACAAAAGATGCACCATCTGCTATTTTTTTTTTTTAAAGCAAGGGCTGATGATATGTAATCACCCTTTTAAAAATAAAAAATAGTAAAGATGTTCTAAATGCATGGCATGCTACCCTAGGCTCGTGAGCCCGAGTTTTTTTAAGATGCTTAGATGCGTTGTGCCACCCAAGTCTACGTGCTTGCCTAATTTTTTTTCATTTGATTTTTTTTTTAATTTTATTTTTTAACATTTGACTGCTTTTGAATTGGAATTTATAATTTGTTTTGTTTTGCTTTTTATTGGTTTATTAACATCCTAAAATTTAATTGATGCTAAATTTATAAGCATTTATTTTTTTGATATATCATTAAATAAAAATTAGTTTTACAAAAAAAATATTAAACTCACTTGAGTTTATGACCCAGATTGCAAATTTTAGTGGGTTCACTAAATGTAATTGGGGATTACACTTTATTTTTATTTTTTATGAGGTTATTGTAATCTCAAATAAACATCTTCATATTGAGTTCATCCTTAATTTTGTTAAGATATATTTTTGTTATTATATAATTAAATAAAAAATATTTTCATAAAAACACAAAGTTATTAAATCTAGTAAAGTTTATGACTCAGATTACAGGTTTAATTATTTAATTTGAATTCCGGGCTATATAAAAAATGAGATTTCAATGTTAACTTTGATAATAAAGTCAAAGAGTTTTTCATTATATAAACATTTTTTTCATTCAAAACATTTTTAGTCCGAACTTTAATGCGGACCAGTTACTTAGAACCTGTTTAATTCTTAGAATCTGTTTAGCAACAAGGAGGAAAGGGATTTTAATTATATAATATTTTCGAATCCCTCCCCACCATCACTTTCAAATTTTAATATCCGGTATATGGTGACCCACATATTTAAATGTCCAGTACATAACGAGAGAGTATATAGCCGTTGGGGAGAGGCTAGTTCAACGGCTAGTTTATTTTGATCTCCTATTGGGGGATTTCTGCTTCCTTTTAAGCACCCTCTTTTGACTCAAATCTGCAACAAAGCTGAGCTTGCGTTTCCATATCAAAATCCTAAGATCCAACAATAATCCAACAATAACCCTCCTTCCATTTTGAATCTCTCGTTTCCTCTTCTAATTCAACAATAACCCTCCTTCCATTTTGAATCTCTCGTTTCCTCTTCTAATCCAACAATAACCCTTCTTCCATTTTGAATCTCTCACTGAAGATTCAATTGTTGCTGTTTTTATCCATTTGAGAAAGGTAAGTTATTTTTTTTTTATCCATTAAGTGGTTGATTAGATTGTTGTTTCTTTCTGAAATTAAAACTATTAGGGATCTTTTTGGTACGTAGATTTGATCTCAGATTCGACAAAGCTAACAATCATACAATGCCAATGCCTTTGTTTTATGTTTTTAATGTTTGTATTGTTCAATCAACTAGGTCATCTTTCTCTTTGAAAATGTAATCACTTCTTTGAAATTGTAGTAACTTCTTTACAATCTGATTCAAAATCTTTATGTCATGTGGGTTTTTTTCCAGGTTTGTGAATTTTAAAACTTGTTAAGATGAATGACCTAATGACCAAATCCTTCATGAGCTATGTGGACCTAAAGAAAGAGGCCATGAAAGATCTTGAAGCTGGTCCTGACCCTGTTGTAGAAATGGCAAATGCATCAAACACCATGGAAAGCAACCTTGGTATGTTTCTTGAAGAAGCTGAGAATGTCAAGAAAGAAATGGGATCGATCCGTGAGATTCTTGACCAGCTGCAAGAAGCTAATGAAGAAAGCAAGACCTTACATAAACCCGAGGCCTTAAAATCACTACGAAACAAAATCAACACAGGTATTGTTACTGTCCAGAAAAAGGCCAGAAGTATTAAATCCCAGCTTGAAGAAATGGACCGAGCAAATGCTGCTAATAGGCGCCTCTCAGGGTATAAGGAAGGAACTCCGATTTATAGAACAAGGATTGCCGTTACTAATGGCTTGCGCAAGAAATTGAAGGAGCTGATGATGGATTTTCAAGGTCTAAGGCAAAAAATGATGACGGAGTACAAAGATACTGTTGGTAGGAGGTATTTCACTGTTACTGGAGAGTACCCAGATGAGGAAGTCATTGATAAGATCATCTCTGATGGTAGTGGGGGTGAAGAGTTCTTGAAACGTGCAATTCAGGAGCATGGGAAAGGGAAGGTTTTGGAGACTGTGGTGGAAATTCAGGATAGACATGATGCTGCCAAAGAGATTGAGAAGAGCTTGTTGGAGCTGCACCAGGTGTTTTTGGACATGGCAGTGATGGTGGAGGCGCAGGGGGAGCAGATGGATGATATTGAGCACCATGTGTTGAATGCTAGCCACTATGTGAAGGATGGTACTAAAGAGCTCAAGAGTGCTAAAGGTTACCAGAAGAGCAGCAGGAAGTGTATGTGCATTGGGATCATTCTTCTTTTGATAATCATTCTAGTGATTGTTATACCTATTGCTACTAGCTTTAGTCACTCTTGAATTGGAGTCTCATGGAGGATTTAATGACCTGTTATTCCTTCTGGTTGCTTGCTTTACTTAGTAGGGTGGTGTGTGTGTATGCATCAAGTCCTTATTTTGGGACTCGTTAAGTGGAGGGTTTGGTTGTCTCTGGTCATTGTTTTTCGAAGTAATGATAGTATTTAATGTTGTGATGTAAACTGCAAAGTTCTGATATAAATTTGAAAAACAATTGTTTTTACTCTTCATGCTTTCGTTGTTCCAATCCTGGAAACTTTAGTTATATTCAGACAGTTCAGTTAGAACAGGTATCATCTGCGTTGACTTTTAGGGAACGAAATGCATGGATGGGAAAGAATTAAAAACTTAGAAGCATGAAACAACAACCATACCACAGCTAATATGGTTGGTGCTGGGGTTTGACAAAGAAAAACTTAAGCTTGATCACGTTTTTGGATCCGTCATCCTTGGTCATCTATTGTGTATATATGTTTTCGGAGCAACACATGATCCAAAGCGGTGGCATCTGGGTCGTGGTACAAACAAATGGAAAAAACAAGACGCAGCAGAAAGAGAAGGAACAAAAAAAGGAAATCAAGATTTCCTTCTCTGGGAGAATCAGAGAAAGTGTAGGCATAATTTTGGCTATACATTTCTCAAAGAATAAAAGGCATGAATGTTTTTTGTTATAAATAAGGAGAATCTATCAATATATGGTCTAACCAATATGTCCTTTTAAGATGAATTCTATCTTAATTTCCTTATAGGCAGTGCTCCTCCAAAGAGTTTCTCCACCTCACCTGCTTCCATTCTCAGATCATTTAATAGATCCATCTCTTCTTTACTTAATTCTTTTAAGAAATTTTCCTCGTCTTTTTGGATTTCTTTAAATCCTTCTGTCAATCTCTGGAACAAGCTCAACTCAGTCTTCCCTACCTTCTCTACCTTCTCTTCTATTTCTTCAACCTCCTTTATAATAGTCTTCTCCCCTTCCTCTACAGTCTTCTCTATTCTCTCTACGAGGGGAGGCTCAGGCCCACAAGTATTATCTGTCCTGATGAATTTGCTGAAGTCTCTTCCTACGCTTTTTGCTGCCTTCTCAAGTTCAGGCACAATGCTTTCTGGTAGAACTGCACTTCTTGTGTACACAACTGCACCGCCATATCCATCCCATGCATCATTTCTGCCTCGGTAGTACACAAATACATAATCATCTTGTTTATTTTCTATCTTCGATGATAAAACATACCTGGAGAAATAATTATGATAGACAGTAATTATTAATTAATCTAGTTTCTGATGCTTAATGATGGAGTAAGCGTTATGTTTTTTCAGGAAGTACCTCCAATAGTTTAGCTTGAATCCATAATGAGATCAACAAAAATGACATAAGAAAGTAGAATGGGAAGAAGCAATTACCAGTCATCTTGATAGTGAAGATACTCATTGTCGTGATTGTAGAGTATTCCAGGATGCACTGGATCTTGCACAAACTTCTGCACAGCTGATCGAGTGAAAAAGCCAGTATCTGGAGTTTTTATCCTCCATGACAAGTTTCCAACAAGCTTGTTGGATTCTGTATGGAATTCATGCAATTGGCAGTCAAAAACATCAAAAGTAGGATTTAGGCCACTAGTGATGAACCACTTCCCACTGAAATCTGCCATGTTAAAGTTCTCGACAAGAACAGCAGGATCAGGGACAGGGAATTCCCCAACATCAGACTTCCGAGGTACACATTTCTTTCGTGAAACAGCACACTCATTGAATTCATCGACAACACTGTTTTCAAATAGGTCACCACATTTGATCTGCAAAATATAAAAAAAGGAGGGTTGCTCAATTAATACTATAGTTTACCTCACGGGGTACAAGGTAGAACCAGGTTTTTAAACAACCAATTACTTCAAAAGCTTAAGCTGACAGAGAGGTTTGTTTGTTCTAAAATCGATGTCACCCCTTGCCTGTGCCGCATTGTATACAGGGCCTGCAGGCCAGGTGCACTGTTTCCTTTAAGAGCTTATGCTGTTAGTGAGGATTCTGCTTATACATATTCTTTCTGCAGTTGTATCTGTGAGCATGTTAAGAGAATGAACAGAACTTGCCTGGCATTCAGTCTCATCAGGCCGGTTATTGCATGTCTGGAGGCAAGCAACATTAGCTGCACAAGATGGGTTTGCAATACACTTTGCCAATTCTAGCCTGACAATAACAAGCTGGTCAGTAGAAGTCAATGATGAAGGATCCAAATGAAATTGTAGGTTAAATGGAAGGAAATCTCTATGCTACCAAGACTTTCAGCAACTAATTCCCACAAATACCACACCATCTCCATATCAAATCTCACTCTTTTTCCAGCATAAAATGCTAACCTAAACCCATTCTTATACTAGTGTATCTTCTAAATTCCATAACACTAGGCCATCATAAACCACATACAGACAGATTACTGAAATATATCCTACATAAAATGTTAAATCAGGTTTTAAGGATATTTTTACAATGAAATGTTAGAAAGGATTAACTTCTATTAGATTTATGCTATGCACTGTTATCTAACACTTCATGGTGTCTGATATTTTGACCTACTCTGCAATCCAAACTACTCAAAAGTAGTTTTTTTTTAACCACTAGTTCTGTTTCTTAAGTTAGAAGCTCTGATTTGACCAACAAAATAACAGTAAGGGAAATCCCAAGTACATAGGAAAATAGCTTGAGGTAAACATTCTAAATTAGTAGAGTTAGCTACATTGATATGTTGGCCAGCAGTGCAGTGGACCACCCATTGGTTACCATTGAATTTAACTCAGCAAGAAATTACATGATATGATCCTAATTACCAATTCCAGAAAATCTTTTAACCGATTTGGATTACCTGCACTCCTTCAATAAGCAGGTACAAGTTTTGAGAGCATCAACGGCATCAGCTGACGGAATGACCAGTAATGCACATAGTAGTATGCCAGCCAGTTTCAAGCACTCCAAGTTGTTTCTTTCTTTCAGGGCATTTGTCACACTCAATACCACAAAATTAAGTCTTTCTATTGCCTTAAAGACAAATCCCAGGCAAAAATTAAACAAAACATAGGTCAGAAATGAAATGGTTTTTAATTACCTTTCTCCACATTGAAAACAAAATATGCTAACATCATTCAGGAGTTTACCTTGGGCATACTTCTACTACTAGAGCTACACAAAGAAGAAAACTTCTTTGTCCAGTCTGAGAGCGGATTTGAACATCTTATCACCCCCCCATAGTGATGTCTATGAGACCTTATCGACTGAATGTATCTCAACTTTCTGCTATTTGGCCAAAATTTAAACAAAACTGCCCCATGGAAATGAAGCCTCTGTCGCCTATGAAACCTGCCATCACTTGCAAGTCCTGACTTGGCAACGGAAGAACTGCTGATAATATATTGTTCTTGGGACAAACAAAATGGGTTTGCCGCCAATGCCATCCTTCAGTCTTTGTAATTTCAATTTCAATCTGAGAATGATCAAGTTGTATTATTCATGCACTATTATTCTTTCTAAATTTTTAGACCAACCAGCCTACTAGGAGTCACAATAACGAAAGTCATCAATTTGTTCCTTCAATTCGAATTCCATATATTATCAAACCATTCAACTCAATAACTTAAATCTGTTTGATGAAGGCCAAAGATAAGTCTTTTATATTTTTAACACATATCACCCAACATAAGTGACCCTAAAGAGAAAATCTTGATTTTCCTATAAAGCATGCAAATTATGACAAAACCCATTATAGTATTGGCAGAAACATGCATGAATAATTCATCAATAAATCCAAGATTGGTGTGCTATGGCCTCGGTCTAGGCCTCTAGGATTAGACACAGCATTAGCTTACATATGCACTGGCCACCTCTTCAAATTAAACTTAGAAAAACACAGAAAGCAAAACTCTCCACAGCTTGTAACTTTTCAATTACTAAAGAAAACATTGATTGCTAAACGAAGAATAGAAAAAGAAGCATTTACAAAATTAGCAATAAATATTTACTTGAATTGACAGAAGAATACAAGCATGAATATCAAATATCAACCTAAGTTAGTAGATAGAAAATGAGCATTACAAGGGGCTCTTAAGGCTACAAAACTTAAAACACAGAGGGAGAGAGAGATAGATGGGCTGACCTTGAGCAAGAGGTGGAGCTTTTCATGGCAGCTAAGAGAGTGGATGCAGATGGACAAAACAGCTAAAAAATAGCGCGGGGGGTCTTGGAAGGCAGCGAACTTGGATAAGACATTGTGTGGACTCTAGGCTTGTAACGTATTCCTTTTCTTTTTCTTCTTATTTTTATTTTCAGTTGAGTTATTACTTGTGATAAACATTTAGTAAATTAATTAATAAAAATATGAAATAAAACATCCAACACATCAAAAACATTATACGCATTTGTGAAAAATATATATAAAAAATAAAAGCATAGGACTTTATTAGTAAAAATAAAGAGAATATTGAAAAAGATACGATGCAGTTATGTTAGCATTTTCAGTGAAAGAAAAATAAAACATTTATCCACAAATTTATGAAATGTTAAAAGTGAAAATATATTCATTTTTCCATCCTTCTTTACTTTAAGCTTGTTTTAGAGTAGGTCATGTGTTATTTTTTAAAATATTTTTTGTTTAAAAATATATTAAAATAATATTTTTTTTATATTGATACATCAAAACAATAAAAAAAACTATTAAAATGCATGGTTAGACTGTAATACCAAACAATACTTTCGTGAAAGCTTAACTTGATCGATTATAAACAAATTTAGCAAACACAAGATAAAATATTTATCTAATTATATTTGTTAAATTTGTTTGTTAAAATAAATTTTTTATTCAACCAAACAATAATAGAAATAGAGATATAAATTAAATTGATCAAATAAAATAAAAGATGAAAAAAACACTATGCAATGCTGCACATATTAGAAATATTATCTGAAAGTAATTTTTTTTTATTTTCAAAAATAAAATTCATTTATACAAAAGAAAAAAAAATATAAGTGAATCATAAAAACTCTTCAAAATTTAAATGCATAATAAAAAAATAATTATCATTTAAAAGATATTGTCTAAATAAAATGAAAGAGAGAAATGATATTAATCTAAATATAAATAAAAAAATTAGAGGAACAAATATAAAAAAACATTAATTTTACAAAATAATTAGGAAAAAATAATTTAGAAAAAAAAAAAAGATCAAACATTACTAGGCTTGACAAGTCAGGCCAGCCCGCCTAACCCAACTTGTTAAGGCCCATGTGAGGGCTTGCTCTGGCAAGCCCGTGGGAGTGAGCTCTTTTTTTTTGTTGTTGCAATTGGTTGAAAAAAAATTAGATGATAAGTCGTCTAATTTGTCTAGATTTCGGCTACCATAGTGGCTGAAAAATCAGGATTTCGGTTTTTTTTTACACTAAAATCAGTTTTTAACCCTTTTTTTTTGTTATCAAACCATGATAAACCTATCCATTGCCTAAAAAAACCAATAAATCATCCCAAAATACCAAAATCAACCCAAAATAAAAAAAATCAAACCGATCTCTTGTTTTTTTCATGAACTTCAAAAGAAAAAAAAAACACCTAATATGAACTTCCCTCATCAAATGGTACCATTTGACACAAATATTGATCATTTTGGTTGCCTAATTCGATGTCAACAATATTTTTCTATCTTAATTGCTGAAATCCGGCGATCTCTCTCTCTCCTCTCTCAATGAGGGACTAAAAATAAATTTTTGTATCAAAATTGAATTTGAAAAAAAAAATGAGGAACCAAAATCATATAATTTGCGTTATTTTGAAAGTTAGAGGACCAAAATATATTTTTCTCGAAACTTCTAGCACGACACCCATTTTGACTCCTTTTTCTTTTCAGCCCCCATTTTTCCAACTCCACCATTAACTAAGAAATCAAAAGCAATTGGATTTAAATTAGGATCGAATCACTTAAAATAATACTTTAAGGACCAAAATGAATTGTCATAAAGTAAACATGGTCGTCCACAGTGATTTGTTTGTGCGTGAACAATGTTGGCGTCTATAGTGAATATCCCATGCATTTTAATATTTAGTATAGTGTTTTTGAGATATAAAATGATCAATAAATACTACAACATATTAAAAATTATAATTGTCAAACTTGGCTAAGTTATTGGTTGTCAAATCAACTTGCAAATCACCAAATCTATTCAAGTTTATATTTTTATCTAAAATGATATCCTTACAAGTTTTTTTTTTTTAAAAAATTATTTGATGTTGACTTAGCTGTGTTTGGACTTGGTTAACCAAGTAATGAGTTAACCCAAGTTTGGATGAGTCAATATTAAAACCAATTCAACTTGAAACCTAAACTGGATCAAGTTTTGAATCGATGATTTTTTATATCTAAACCTGACTCGATGGTCAGCCCAAGACAATGACTGAGTTATGGGTCAATTGAGTTGGTCTGGGTAAAAAAAAAAAAAAAAAAGCTTTTGGCCCTGGTTTTCTGATAAAGAAAACCAATGACTCTAAATGATCCATAACTCATAGTGTATTTACATGCCATCGACCACTAAAAACAAAAGTAAAAAAAAAAAAAATCATGCCATCAACCACCCAAAATGCATATGACCCATAACTCATCTATATTTTTTTCAAGAAAAATATCTATTTTTTTTTTTGTGAGCCTCTATCTTTATTATTATATTATTAAATAAAATATAGTTTTAAAAAATAAAGTAATTGAACCAAGCCGGGTCCATAAACAAGACGTATATTTAATGAGTGAACCTGATTTGAACTGAATAGACTTAATATGTATCATCTTAATATTTTAAAAAAACAAAAATCAGTGTGAATTTTTTTAAAAAATTTCTTACTGCTAAAAAATGTGTTAATAGATCTTGCATTTTTTTTTTAATCTATGTTCAACGAGTCGGCACGAAACATTTCTTGCGTGTTAAAAAATAGCTCACGGTGCAGTGCCGATAACATGTCTAGCTAGCCCCAAATTAGCTTCTAGGGGAAATTTTAAGTTTTTTCTCAATTATATCATGTCTAGTTTTTTTTTTTAGGACATTAGGGATTGTTTTATAGTTGGGCTATTAATTTGAGATTTGTTCTACTGTTTTTCTATGTTAGCACTGAATAAAATTTCCAAAGCAAATGCATAAATTCGTTAATGGAGGAAGACAAGTTAATTTCAAATCGAGTGTGCTTCTTTTGATTTGATCAAAGCCTAAAGATTTGAGCAGCTAAACTAGGGGTTAATTACTTCTATAAAACTATCTATTTTGGACACTTACACTTTGCACCTTATATTTTAGAAAATTACGATTTTCACCTTAGGATTAGTGGAGTTAACTTTTTTTGTCTGAAACTTTTAAAATTAAAAAATGTCACTATTTTAAAAGAAGATAAAAGTATTATACTCTCAGTTTACACATTACACTTCCTATTTTGGAAGAAAAATTACGTTATTTTTTTTTAAAGGTTATATATATTTTTTGGAAATTCATTCTATTTATGAAATGAATATGTTTATGAAACTATATATATTTACCCAAATAACAGTTTTTTTTATACTGTGAAAGTCAGTAACATGATTAATGAATCTGTTCATTAATAAGATTTCATTTCTAAGATCATTTAACTTATCATAAAAAGATCATATACATGTAATATGCCTACGAAAAGCTAAGTAAGTACACTCATAAGCTTTCTGTATTTCTGATCCATTAATCTCTAAACAATTTCAGTATTGTTTTGTTTAACATCTTGAATCGATTGCTTTTCTCTTTCATGCCAAGCTGTAGCTATAAAGTAAAATAGTACTTCCAGATGATGTCTGCTTTGCGTTGTCTCTAGCGTGTTACTCATATGCCTCAATCCATTTTATTTAGGGAAAGATTCTGTATTGACATGGGAAAGAAGAGTTAAGATCCTAAGAGACTCTGCTCTTGGACTGAGATACCTTCACCATTTTATAGATGGTTGCATCGTCCACAGGGACATTAAGGTAGTAAATGCTAATTTATTCTCCAGTTTTCTCATCGTGTAAGACTGAGATTGCACTGAAAGTTTCACCATTTCGGCATTTGAGAATAGTCCAATTGATCATTAATAGTATTGGAGAACTAACATGAAAATCAGGTTTGAAAATCAGCAAAGTTTTCACAGATGTTAGAGGAACTATTGGCTATATGGATCCAGAATATATGAGCAATGCCAAACTAACATGTGCCAGTGACATCTATAGCTTTGGTATTGTTGCTCTTCAACTTTTCTCAGGGCAAAAAGTCATCGAGTTGGATCTTGATGCTAGAGACCAGCTCATCCGAAAGGTATATTCTTGCGTGCCTGAAAGTCAATACTATGCGAGAGTTCTCTCGAGTAAGAACCTTCAACTTTTGCAGGCGAAGGATGTAAATGCAGGAAAACGTTCGTTAACAGATTTTGAAGATCCTGGCCTCAACAGAGAGGTCAACAGCGTTGATTTTGAAGCCATTTTGTTAATTGCTGTACTATGTGTTGCAAAATCAAGCAAAGGTCGCCCAACGATTGATGATGTCTTCGAAGAGATAGAGAAGGCTTGGAAAAACACACAAGCTGAAATATGGTTAGGCGATCAATTCCTTGAGGCATCATATATAGGTTATTTCACAGACCACTATGCTAAGATTGATAACATTTTCTGTTTTCTTACTGAATCCCAGAAAGCAAACAGCGAAATCGGCTCATCAATGTCCAAATCCATGGAAGTGATATCTGTGTAAAGAAATAAGGCTGAAGTTTAATGATGGGTGGTGCCCTTGTTTTGTTTGTAAACTATGAATCAGTAAAAAGATACGATGCTGTTACCAATTAAGACGTCCATATTGTATGTTATTAAGACCCTTTTCTGCTCCATTCCCAGTGAGCAAATGAGAAACATATATGAATGTTCCTTCATTGGGACTGATCGAGAGGATACGAAGGTGACGAAGAAGGAAGAGTTCTTGTCCTTGATACAACCACAGAGACTACACATTGTTGATTGAGGATCTCATTTTGTAGCTGTACATTTAACGTAAAGCTTGAGGATTTGAATGGGGGAACTGGGTTTCATGGAAGTCAGAAATCATCTGTGAGTTGAGAGATCCATGTACAGGGGCTTTTTTTGAAATGAAATATGTATTCTATAAGTTATTAAGGTTTGATGATTTCCAAATATGCCATTTTGTTTGAAGAATTTATACTCTGGTGTTTTTTTTAAAAAAATATTACTAGTCATGTTCTAAATTTTACAATTAAATTTTAATTAAATAAGAGAAATAAATTATTAACGAGTTAACTAAAAAAATCATATAAGGATCCCAATTCGCTTAATACCATCTCCTTATCTTACAAATCAGAGGGTAATATGCTCAAAAATCACACTTGAAAGTCTTAAAAGCAAGAGGTAGAACGTGTATTAATTGCTCAGAAAGGCACATAATTCAAATTTATTTTTTATTTAAGTTTTGAGGTTAGGCTTATGAAAAGGTAGTTCTCAAAATATTTTAATTATAGTGTGGATAAATGGCTTTCGTTTACCTATAATTGGATTAAAAAACTTCATTTATGACTGCATAAACAATCTCCAGAGAACTTCATTAACACAAGATACAAACAATAGAATATGTAATCTTTCCAAATGTTGAATGTTTGCTTAATTTATTCATTCTCTGATCCAACGATAATCCCTGAGGACTATTACCAGAGGAGAACATAAGTTTCGTCAGCATAGGCACGTTCAAGTTCTTAACAATGCCAAGTCAATGAGCCTTGATATGACCGCACAAAGAGATAACCCGTCATAAATTATATACAAGTTGTTTACCTATATATATATATATATATATATTATTGTAGATTGGAGCAATATAATAATAGAGTTTTCTTTTACCTAAAAACTTGTTAAATATACAGTGGAGGTGTGATTGTCTTTTTCATAAAATATATTTGACATTAAAAAATAATTAAGAATAAAATGGTTAGTTTGAATTTTGTTGGGTCTTGACATGGTTACCTGATCCAAGCGCCTGGCATTAGGGCATGGCATAACTGCCACCCTAGGCGCCTGGATCAGGTAAGGAAGCCAGACCCTAAACACTCGGGTCAGGAATGTCAACCGGACTCTGGGCTCTTGGATCCTATGTCAGGATCCAAGACACTTGTATCGAGTGTCCGAACCTAAAGGCTTTTAGATCTGATATCCTAACTCAAGACTTTTAGGTCTCAGCGTTGCAGCCCAACCCAAGGCTTTTAGATTTGACGTTGTAGCCGCACCTAAGGCTCTTAGGTATATATGGCGTTAGGATCCAAGGCTCTTGGTTTGAGTTTGGACTTGCAGACCAACCCAAGGCTTTTGGATCCGGTGTCAGGACCCCTGGCTTTTGGATCACGTGTCTGAACCCAATGTTCTAGGGTCTGATGTCTGGATCCAAGGATCCTAGGTCATGTGTTATAGCTAGACCCTAAACTCTTGGGTTCGACATTGAAGCCAACCCAAGGCTCTTGGGTCTATACTTGTAAACCGATCCAAGGCTCTTGAGCCTGGTGTCTGGACCCAAAAAAATTGGGTCGGGCATTTAGGCCCAAGGCTTTTGGATCGGACATCCAGACCCAAGGCTCTTGGTGTAACACCCCACCTCACTAGCAAGATATTGTCCGCTTTGGGCCTCCCAGTCCACCCGATTCTAGGGCTTCTACCCAGGTCCCCCTCACAGGTTTGTTCTTAGCAGCCACGCATGGCTCTAAAACGCATCTTACTAGTCAAGGTGAGCATGCACTTATAAGGCCCTGACTCTGGACGCTCGCTTTCGATGTGAGATCTTACACTTGGGTTCGGTGACAGGAACCAAGGTTCTAGGTTCTGGTGTTAGTAGGGGTGAGCAAAAAAACCGAGAAAACTGAGAAAAAAATAACCGAAAAAACCGAAGCGAGAAAAAAAAACTGATTAAAAATTTTGAAAAAACCGACTGGTTCGGTTTGGTATCGGTTTTAGGCTTATACAACCAAACCGAAAAAATAACAAAAAAAAATCGAGCCAAACCGGGAAAAAACTGATCAAAATCGAAAAAACCAAGCCAAAACCAAAAAAACCGAGCCAAACTGAAAAAAACCGAGCCAAAACCCGAAAAAACTGAGTCAAACCAGAAAAACCGAACCAAACCGGTTTTTCCCCTAAAAATACTGAATTGAACCGAAACTGGCCAATTCGAATCGGTTTTGATTTCGGTTTTTTTTTTTTTAAATTTCGGTTTGGTTAACTTTTTTTGATAAAAACTGAACCGAACCGAATTTGCTCACTCCTAGGTGTTAGGACTCAAGGCTCTTGGGTTCAACGTTTAAGAGAGGCTCAAAGCTCTTGGGCTTGGCATTGTAGTTAGACTCACTTGAAACTTAGGTTAGACAAGTTTAATATTATTATTAATATTAAAAAATTATTATTTGTATTATAAATATTATTATTTTTATAATAATTAATATTATTAATAAATTTGAAAATATTACTAATATTGAAAAACAACTATAGATTTAATTTGAAGGGTAAAATTTAAAATTATTATTATTATTATTGTTATTATTATAATTAATAAATTTGAAAACAAAATATTATTACTATTGAAGAAAAAACCATATATAAATTTGAAAACTTGGGTCAAGCATGTTTAGTATTATTATTAATATTATAAATAGTATTATTGTCATTATTATTAATATTATTAATAAATTATTTGAAAAAAAATATTATTACTATTTAAAAAAAAAACCATTATTATTATTGTTGTTGTTGAATTTGAAAAAACAATTTTATTGCTATTGAAGAAAAACCATAAATTTTATTTGAAGAGATTAAAAACTATAAAAACTTGGGCTATACAAGTTTATTATTATTATTATTATTATTATTATTATTATTATTAACTTGGGTTTGACATTCCCTTCAGACCAAGTCGCTTGGCTCTTACAGCACCACCTGGCCCAAGGTTCTTGGGTTGGCGTCCAAACCCAAGGCTTTAGGATACGAAGTCCGATCCAAGGCACTTGGATTCGTGTTCGGACCCAAGACTCTTGAATCTCGCGTCCGGACCCAAGGCTCTTGGGGTTTGCGTTTGAGAGGGGTCCAAAGTTCTTGGACCTAGCGTTGCAGACAGCCCACTTAAATTTGGGCCAAACAGGTTTAATGTTATTATTAATATTAAAAATATTTTTTTTATTATAATTAATATTATTAGTATAATAATTAATAAATTTGAAAAAAAAAATATTATTAATATTGAAAACCAACCATAGATTTGATTCGAAGGGTAAAATTAAAAATTATTATTATTAATATCATTAATAAATTTGAAAAAAAATATTATTACTATTAAAGAAAAACCATTAATTTTTATTATTATTAGGGGAGCCAGACCCTAAAAACTTGAGTCTGGTAGGGGACGCCAACCAAAGTTACTCAAGTCTAGAAGGTGATGGCATACCCCAATAAATATGAGTATTATTATTATTATTATTATTATTATTAGTACTACTACTATCACCACCACCATTACTATTATTAGTAGTACTAGTATACTCTACGTTGAGCACAGACACGTCCACGCCTCATCCACATTGAGCCTGGACGCGACCACACCCACCTTTACGTTGGGCACAGACACGTTCATGCCCACACCTAAGTTGGGCCCGGACGCGGCCATACCCAGCTTCACGATGGACGTGGATACGTTCGCACCTCGTTTTCTCCTAGTCTTATGGCGTTGATTGAGCCCAACACCCCTCAGATTGGGTGCATAATTGACAGGTCACTCTACACTAAGCCCCCCCATACTCTGAGTCCAGGTTAGTAATTATGATACTCATCACATTCTATTAAATACGAACAAACAGCCCATGTTTATATTAATTAGATGTGACAACACTAGCAGTAGAATAATATTATTTTACTATTACAAGGTTGCATCTCTATCCCTTCTACGTTGTATGAGGCAAGTCCAGTAAGGTAATATAAAAGGGAGCATGAATATACAGAAAGGGGTTCGAAACTTTACTTATATTTAGAGACAAAAACACATTCTCTGCTTCTTCTTTCTCCTCTTCTCTATCTTCAAAAAGCTCATTAATACTTCCATTAATGTCTTTTGTTACATAAAAAAAATATGTGGTATTGACTTGATTCGAAGGATCCCCCATCAACACCCCTGAGGATTTTGTGCAGATATTTGTTCAGGAAAAAATTACCAACCTGAAAAGAGATCCATTAAAGAGAAAGCCATTGTAGTCTTGAAGTGAAGGTCGTAGAACATACTATGAATGATTTATAAGGATCTCTAGAAAATAAAAATATTTCTAGTGATTTTTGTACCCTCATCATAGCATAATTAATTTAAAATTAGATTTGAGATTACCAAATTAAAAAGACAAAGAAAATAAAGTGAAAATAATAATAATAATATATAAAACTAACCCTGAACACACGACAATCTCCATTTTAGTATAAAATTTCATGTGGCTGTCAAAAAGAGCCACGTTATGAAAAAATAAACAGACTTTTGTCATTGCATGGACAAATAAGGAACCATTAATGGCATAGAACGAGCGTAAAATGGTAAAAGCTCTAGTGGGCCGAAAAAATATATGTCGCATTTTTTTTTAAATTCTAATTTTTATTTATTAAAATATATAGGTTAAATATATTTTAGTATTTAATTTCTTAAATTATTTTTAATTAATTTATACTTGATTAATTATCTCAATTTTAATTTTTAACTAATAATTTTTTAATGTGTGTGACCTATTAGGTTCTAAATATATTGACTCAAATATAAATTATAATTATAAGATATAATAATGAAATATTGATATATAAAAAAAAATCTAAACATCTAATTTTCCTAATTGTTGGATATATTTTATAGTGAGAAATTATGTTATTAAGGATATTTTTTAAACTTAAAAACTTTGTTTAAGAATAACACTTGTTTAAATTAAATTGATTTTTAATCAACTACTAATATTTTGTATATTTAACAATTCAAATATATATATATATATATATATACACCAAAAATATTTTTATCCCCTTTTATAATTGAAATGTTTGGAAAAGTACCATACACATATCATGCCAATTTGAATTTGAAGAATAGATCTTTAATTTGAAACGGATGGTGGAGAAGAAATCGAGGGAGATAAGAAAATCATTTAAATGAATAATTAATATCCACCCGATTGTCATGTGGTTGCAAAAGAACCATTGCGTGGACAAAATAAAACAGACGTTTTCCGGTGCGTGGACAAACAGAAACCATTAATGGCATCGAACAAGCGTAAAATGGTAAAAGCTCTAGTGGCGGAAAAATATATCCAATAATTTCTCTTTTTTTTCTTAGATTTAAATTTATATAATTATATTTTCTTTTTATTTTTATTTTTTCTTTCCATACTTCTAAGAGTATAATTAAATTTTATACATGACAAAGAGTGACCGTAGAAATATAAATTTTTTACCAATTAAATTTTATCACATGTTATTTTATTATTTTAAAAGAAAAAATAAAATAAAATTGAAATATATAACATTAAAAAATAAATGAGCTTTTACATATTTTTTAATCAATGAAATATTGATACCTGATATGAGATATTTAAAATATCTTATTATAAATACAAAATCCAATCAATAAATATCAACTAATAAAATTATTTCGTCGCAACTTCTAAAATCTTTGGCGTCTGCATGTGAAAAAGATTGCAAAGGATTTGTCAAGTATGGGGAAATCCGTTATCAATCAACTGACAAAGATTCCAAATGTCGGTGATATCTACAGGTATGTCCTTTCCATGAGCTGCTTTTCGTTTAGTACGTTATTCTTTTTTTTTTTTTTTAGAAATTAGGGAGTTGTATGAAATCAACTTAGTAAGTGGCGACTTCGTGATTCCAACATCCCGCTACGCTACACACGTACGTCCAACAAAGAGGAGTAACATAGAAGAAACTGGAGTTGAGGCAATTGACGATGGAATTGTAAGATTAGATTCAGAGTTTATCTTTCATTGGTTTTTGACTTGCAATCTGTGCAACTTCTAAAATCTTTGGTTTCTGCATGTGAAAAATATTGCAAAGGATTGTCAAGTATAGAGAAGTCCAAACACATTGTCAATGAGGCGTAAATCTTTTGGTAATAAATATAAATCTTTGTTCTAAATCATACACAAACCACATGTTTAGAATCTATCAACATTTTTAAATTATGTCCAGACCATATAATACAGTTTACTTTAAATAAGATGTATTAACAGTGTTAATATATCTTTTCTAGTCATAATCATTTATTTATCTTGAAATATCTGATAAGACTAGTCTGTCTAAGATTTTTAGTAACTCTAAACCAAATAATTAGGTAACAATTCCTCGATCCCAATGTTCCGTAACACTACACGTGCATATGTGACAAAGAGTAACGTAAAAGTAACTGGAGTTGATGCAATTGACTATGGAATTGTAAGATTAGATTCAGAGTTTATCTTTCATTGGTTTTTGACTTGCAGTCGGTGCAACTTCTAAAATCTTTGGCTTCTGCATGTGAAAAATATTGCAAAGGATTTGTTAGATAAGTCCAAATCCATTATCAATCAACTGACAATGATTCCAAATGTTGGTGATATCTGCAGCTATGTCCTTTCCATGAGCTGTGAGACCACCTAGTTTTTAAATCAACAAAAATTATTAAAAAATATAGTGGCAGAACGTGTATTGCTCAGAAAGGCACAAAATTCAAATTTAATTTATATTTAAGTTTTGAGGTTAGGCTTATGAAAAGGTAATTCTCAAAATATTTTAATTATAGTGTGGATATGTGGCTTTCGTTTACCTATAATTGGATTAAAATACTTCATTTATGAGTGCATAAACAATATCCAGAGAGCTTCATTAACACAAGATACAAAAAATAAAATATGTAGTCTTTCCAAATGTTAAATGTTTGCTTAATTTATTCATTCTCCAATGATAATCCCAGAGGATTCCCAGAGGAGAACACAAGCTTAGTAATATACTATTAAGTAGAAATGATGACATCACGAGGATCATTCTCTAGGTAAAAGTATTTTTTGGGTTTTTGGCTGGAGAAAAAAAGAGCAGGTGTTTTATGATTTCTTTCCTCATTTTCAACTCTCTTCTCTCTATCTCTTTCACTCTCTCTTCATTTTTTGCTCTTCAATTTAAATTTTGCTTTCAATATCAATTACGAACTAAAACATAATCTTCTTGCTGAGATCAAACCACGGACAATTACAATATTATTTTTATAGTTTTATTAGAGATAACATGTTCTGCATCATTCATTCATCCTCCAATAGCACCTGTTTCTTTGACAAGATCTGCTGCCTTTTCTTGAATCAACTTCCACAAATCATCTACATGTCGTTCTTCAGTCAAGGTTGATCCGATCGCACAGCGTATGATAAACAAGCCACCAACCACCGCGTGAGTCATGAATGCACGACCACTTTCATTCACCGCAGCTAGAAGCTTACGGTTCAATTCCAAGCCTTGGCATTCATCGTTGTGCTTGAGCCTAAAACAAACCAAAGAAAACCTCCTTCGCACCACCACCTCAAACCTACTGTCTTTAGCCACCAGTGACTCAAACCGCTTAGCCAAGTTCACATCGCTACGTATATGGCACATAAGGTTTGCTAATCCATGCCTACGAATCACAATCCAAAGCTTCAGAGCTCTGAATCGCCTACTCAATGCAATTTGCCAATCTTTGTAGTCCACTACGTCATTTGATTCACTGGCATTGTTCCTCAAGAATTCTGCATCACTGGACAGTGACTCGATTAACAAACGAGGCTGCTTAACCCACAAGCAGCAACAATCCATGTTAGTGAGTAACCATTTATGTGGATTCATGCTCAACGAGTCTGCAAGTTCTACTCCATCCAGGTAATGCCTGAATTCAGGGCATATGCATGCACTACCTGCGTAAAGCTGCATCAATGTGGAACCATAGATTATATTTCCTGGCAATTTTCCCCAGATCCATAACAGGATCAACAGCTCCACATGCTGTAGTGCCTACAGTAGCGCATAAAAATAACGGCACAAATCCAGCTTTGATATCGTTTTCAATTGCATCTTCCAATGCTTGAGGTGATAACGAAAATTCCGATGAAAATGAGGTAGAGAGGCATCGAAAATTAGAGGTTGGAATTCCAACTAATTTGACGCCCTTAAGTAGAGTTGAATGAGTTTGATCAGAGGCATAAACTACCAGCTTCGTAATGTTTTCAGCTCCAATCATTCTCAACGTCTCGTCTCTTGCTGCAACGAGGGTGCAAACTATAGCCTCACAAGTGCTACCGTGCAAGACACCACCTCCGTTTCCTGAGAACAAAAAAGTAGATGGGAGCTTGAGCATCTTTCCCACCCAATCCATTACAATGGATTCCAGTTCGGTGGCAGCAGGAGATGCAATCCAGTTGAAGCCAACAACATTAAGGCCTGTGCAGAGCATCTCACCAACAAACCCTGCAGTGCTTGCATTTGCTTGGAAGTAAGCAAAGAAGTTAGGGCTTTGCCAATGAGTGAGGCCTGGGATAATGCTCTCAGTTACATCTTTGAGAACATCTTCTAAGGATTCCTGGCAATATGGGGCAGTGTCGGGCAATTGGGTCATTAAATACCCTGGTTTCACTTGGCTTTGAACCGGGTTCTTTTCAATGTTCTTGTAATAATCAGCAATGAAATCGATCACCATTTTGGAATCATTGGTGAAACCATTTGGTCTAAAGGGAGAAAGTGTTTGTGGATAGAGAACCCATTTATTTCGGATAGAGGATGAATCACTTCAATTTTCTTTTCTTCAAGTGTTTGCGGATTTATCATGAGTAAAAGGGTGGTCTTTATAGGAGATGCAGTGTACGGCCTGTTCCATAACTGAAAAAAAATAATATATATATTGGTGGGTCAAAATATGTCACTCCATCTATTAAATAGACACAAAAAATAATTTTGCTTTCAATTTCTCTCGAACTCCCCTTTTTTTACTAAAAACTTTGAAGTAAACACACACATTGAATGTCAACTTAAGTTTGAAAATCAAACCTTTGCTTATGAGGAAGAAATTGAGGGCGATGAAAAAAAATCCATGTCACATTGCTCCCATTCTATCGGTGATGTGTTTGTCACATGAACCATGACAGACTTTTGCCATTACAATGGCAAACATGGACCACTAGTGGCATAGAATCAGCCAAAGACATGTACAAGGTCGCCATTGTAAGGCGCATGCCCAGTTTTTTTTTTAATTTTATTTGTCTTTTAATTAAATCTTTATATAACATAATTAATTTAAAATTAGATTTGAGATTACCAAACTAAAAAACAAAGAAATGAACTGAAAAAAAAATAATATATAAACTAACCCTGAACACTATACCATGAAACAATTTTATTTACGGATTCATTTCATCGGTGTAAGATACACAATTCATCGATAACACTTTTACTGACGGCGTTACCAACAGAATCCATCTTTCAGAATATTGATTGTCGGTAATTCCCAGTTCCGTTGCTATTTTTGTCAGGAAAAAAAAACACTGACTATCTTATAGACAAGGGAAGCGTGTCAAAATTTTTTTTTTCCACGAGAACTTTACCGAAGAAATTATTCCATCTGTATTTTCAACGGTAATCATTGACAAAATGGTCGTCGGTGATTGTGACATGAACACTAAATATTTCAGAACTCTCTATAAAATACAGACGTATATATTTTGTCGGTAATAGCAACGGTAAACACCGATGGAATGTATACATTGGTGATTATGGCATGAGAGGTAATTTTTTTGCAATTCTCGGTAAAATACCGATGGCCTCGTTTCGTCTGTAAGACCGTCGGTATTGATTTAAAATACTTTTTTCATTGCATGGATAAACAGGAACCACTAATGGCATGGGATGAGCGTAAAGTGGTAAAAGCTCTAGTGGGCTGAAAAATATATGTCGTGGTTTTTTTTAAAAAAAATTCTAATTTTCATTTATTAAAACATATAGGTTAAATACATTTTAGTATTTAATTTCTTAAATTATTTTCAATCAAGTCACACTTGATTAATTATCTCAATTTAATTTCTAACTAATAGTTCTTAACATGTGTGACCCATTAAGTTCCAAATATGTTGGCTTAAATATAAATTATAATTTTAAATAAATAGAATTAATTAAATAAAATAATTTAATTTATTTGAAAGATCAAGGGCACCATTTAATAATGTGTCATGATCCCTTAAATATTAAGAAAGTAAATAAGTGGTTTGACTGAACCTTTGAGTGGCCAGCTTTTCAATGTAATTATTATCTCCTCATTAATAATGCTTCAATTTAGATATTTTAGCATGGAATGTATTTTTCATGTCAAATCATATTTGCTTGCAACATCATAGTTGGTGATGAATCAAATACTATTTGAGAATATGTGGAATATTTTTTTTAATTTACTCAGGGTAATGAATCCTCTCTTAATCACTCAAATGCTTTCATCAATTATGTTTCAATTTAGATATTTTTAACATGGGGTGTGTTTGTTATGTCAAATCATATTTGTTCACAACATTCTAGTCATTGATTATTTAAATAAAATTTGAAACTTTTTTCAAATCTCATTCCACCTTGTGTAAGGTGATAAATCAAATACTATTTGAGAACATATGGAGCATTTTTTTTTTAAAATTCACTCGAGGTGATGAATCCTATATTAATCACTCAAATACCTTCATATATTTTATGTTATATCTAATGTCAATGTCTATCCATTTGTTATATTTACCAAGATAACATGTAACAAGATGAAAACACAACACTCTCTATATAAAAATAACTTAGTGAACTCAAGTCTAAGAATAAACCGTCACATGAGTCTTTCTATAGATATGAGCGATATCTCCATATGAAAATCTCCTGCGAGTCAGTTTAATGTATATATATTATAACAAGCACTTACATATTAGTTTTAAATATTCTTTATACCTTATATAGCTTATAAGAACAAATACTTTTTTTCATTAAAAAAAAAACATAATATGTACATGTCTTAACGGTTTCTCTAATAAATGTCTAATATTTAAAAGAACTTCAACCAGGAACATTTTAGGAATAATGTTTTGATGCAATATAGGAATCTCATAATTATAATAACTTTATAATTTCTTTTGCAAGTCATTTTTATCTCATGAACTTTATCTTTACTTCATATTCATAAATCAAATATTATATTTATTAATCAAATATTATATGAATATTAAAGATAAATTAAGTCTTTATTAATAATAAATATGTATTTACATGAATATAATAAGGTCACATGAAACCAACCTATTGGTTACAGGACATATTAAACTAACAGGTTGTAGATAAGATAGAGTTTGGCAATGGTTGTACTGAAAATCAGGATGTGATTTTATTGGAAATGTTGAGTTTGTTTGTTGGATTTGTGGCACTATGCTTGCTAGATTTGTAGTAGTGTGTTTAGTCAAATTTTGTATGTTAGATTGTTTTAATTTTGGTTATTTGTTTGTTTGAGTATGATGGCGAGTTTTGTGTATAAATGATGTATTTGAGTTGGTAATGTGACTGGAGATTTTTGTTTGCTGGAAATGGTAAAATATTGTTGAGAAAATTTTTAACCCTACGATCTTGAATTTGATGTTTATGGTAGCTTGTGATTTGGCTGGAAATGGCAAGGGCAGAGGAAAATTTGGCTTGATGTGATATTTCCTAATACTATATACTTTTTTGTTATGGTTTGTGTATGTATTTGGATTAAGATATTTGATTAATGGAAATTTGGTCGGTAGATCACTTGAGATGGTTTTTGGGGCATGAAAATAACAAAGAATTCTTCAATTTTAATTTTGTTTTTTTTTTTTTCATACAAGCATGGAGAATATGTGCTTCCAAAAAAGTTTATATATAAATTTTGTTAGGTGAGTTTTTAAAGATATAAAACTGCTCTGTCACCAGACCACATGTTTGAAAACCACAGTTCATAGAAACTCTGACCTCGAAAAATCCAACGAAGATGACGGCGTTAAAAACAGAGGCCGCAAGCCGATCGATCCCTCTTGCTACAACATATTTCGTTGGGACCCAGCTATTCAGAAAACAAAATTGAAAGCTATCTGAGCTGTACCATAATGAGCATTCGTTACTTTCTCCCATAATTTTGCAACCACAATTTCAAACTTCTGAACACAGCTCATAATTTTGCAACCACCGACACATTTCCTTTCTTTTTCTTTTTCTTTTTTCCTTAACATTATATGTATAACTAAATAATACGGGGAAATCACTTTTTCCCACACTCAAATATATACAATAGTAATTCATAATGCTTTTTTTGTTGTTGTCTTTTTCACTTTTTTTTTTTCTTTTTGTTTATTTTTTTTTCAAAACTACTTTCCTTTTTTTTTTCATCTTTCCTCTTTTTGTTTATTCTTCAAAAATATTTATTTTTTAATATTGAGCTGGTTAAAAAATTATAGTTATAATATATGAGGAAAGTATTGTAATTTTTTTTTCGCAAAATACTGTGAATTGCTATAATGTTTTTTCTCATATGGTTTTTTTTGTTTTTTTTTTCCTGAAAATTGTATTTGTCAATTTTATTTTTTAAATATTAAGTTGATTAATAATTGTAATTACATGTAAATATAAGTTTTTCCTCACAAAATACTATTGATTGATATAATTTTTCCTCACATGGTTTTTTCCAGTTTCTTTTGTGTTTTCTTTTTTTGTAATATTTTTTTATAAAATTATCTTCATTGATTTTTTTTTAATATTAAGTTGGTTAGAATTTAACTTTGTAATAAAGCTTAATCAGGTGGGGAAAACAATGAAGCTTTCCTCACAAAACATTATGGATTGCTACAATGTCTCTTCAAATGTTTTTTTTTTCTTATGATTTTTTCAAACTTATCTTTGTCAATTTTTTTTTTTTTTTAATATTAAGCTGGTTGAGAATTATAATTACAAGTCATTACAAATAAGGCTAAATCATGTGGGGAGGCACTGTAGCTTTCATCACAAAACATTGTGAATTACTATAGTGTTTTCAACATGATTTTCCCCTCTTTTTTTGGTGTTTTTTTGTTATTGTTTTTTAAATTATCTTTATCGATTTTTTTTTAATATTGAGCTGATTAAGAATCTAGCTTTGTAATTTTTTTTTCTTTAAAATATTGTGAATTGTTGCAGTGTTTTTCCCATATGATTTTTTTTCAAAATTATTTTTGTTGATTTTTTTTAATATTGAGTTGGTTAAGAATTATAATTACAATAAAGCTAAATTATATAGGAAAAGCGTTGTAGTTTTTCTAACAAAACACTGTGGATTGCTACAATATTTTTCTATATAGTTTTTTATTTTATTTTATTGGGAAAAAAACACTGTAGTTTTTCTCACAAAACATTGTCAATTACTACAACATTTTTCCTCATGGGTTTTTTTCTTTCCAAAATTATCTTTGTTGGTTTTTTTTATATATATATATATATATATTAAGTTAGTAGAGAATTTAACTTTGTAACTTTTTTTGCTTTTTACTAGCAGAAAAGCTAAATCATGTGGCGAAAGCACTATATCTTTTCTCACAAAATACTGTGGATTGCTACAAATTATTTTGTTCAATCTCTAAGTTTTTTTTATCACCAACACAACTTTTCTTTTTGGTCATGAAATATTATCTCCATCATACCTTTAGTTTCTATTATTTATTTAGCACTGGTTCATAATTATAGCACTATCAAGTACATTTGTTTTATAAGTATGCAGCAGCGCATCGGCATGCTATCTCATTTATTATATTTTATGTATTAAAGTTGAGGTTTTTCTCAATCGACTTAGAATTAATATATATATATATATATATAAAGGCCTTTTCTTCAGCATTTTTTCTTGAAGTCAAGCCTAAAACTATACATTAAAACTGCATTTATATTTGGTTAATGTTTTCAAAATAAATGAGATAAAAATGTATTTGGTTAAAGAGATGAAAATATAAAATAAGTTTAAAATAGTTTTGAAATGAATCTTTATTTCTTAAAATAAAATAATATATAAAAAGGGATGTCCTTTATTCATTATTCTAGTTATATATATATATATATATATATATATATATATATATATATATATATATATATTTCGAGAGTACTTTGTGTGTATTTAAAACACAAAGCAAGCCTAATCGTCTGCACATAAAAATTCACACACACACACACACACATATATGTTTTAAATAGAACACAGTTCGACACTGTTGAAGCATAAATTAAGTTTAATGTTTTCTGTTATTTCAGTTAATAAATCCCTACTGTTGGGATAGTTTGTTAGTGCAGGATCATTTGAATTAGTCTAAGATTTATCACCACGTTTTTAGGAAGCAATAACGTGAAGTTTGTTATTTCTGTTTCCTTCTGTAAAGGCTTATATACAGCCATTCATTATTGAATAAAGCAAGCTTTTTGATTCTTAAACACCGAGAGTTAACAAGTGGTATCAGAGCCTCCATCACAGGAGCCTGATTGAGTGTTAGAAGAATACTGTTTCTCAAACACGAGTGAGTGAGTGATTTATTTCTTAGAAGAATACTGTTTCTCAAACACGAGTGAGTGAGTGATTTATTTCTTAAACAAAAGAGAGTGAGTGATATATAAGACAAGGAGGAGTGAAAGATTATGGCAACAGAACACAACAACTTTGTTCAACCGGCGATTCCAAGATTTGATGGTCATTATGATCATTGGGCTATGCTCATGGAGAATTTTCTCAGGTCAAAGGAGTATTGGGATTTGATAGAAAATGAGATCCCTGCAGCAACAAAAGACACAACAGAAACACAACGTAAGCTAATAACAGATCTGAAACTCAAAGATTTAAAAGTCAAGAACTATCTATTCCAAGCTATAGATAGACATATTATTGAGACCATTCTCAATAAGGAAACTGCAAAGGCTATCTGGGATTCAATGAGATTGAAGTATCAAGGCTCTACCAAAGTGAAACGTGCTCAGCTGCAAGCTTTGAGAAGGGAATTTAAGATTCTTGGCATGAAAGAGGGTGAGAAGGTCAATGAATATTTTGCCAGAACATTGATCATTGCAAATAAGATGAAAACACATGGAGAAAAAATGGAGCAGAGTGTGATCATTGAAAAAATCTTAAGATCAATGACTCTTAAGTTCAATTATGTTGTGTGTTCAATTAAAAAGTCTAATGATCTGTCTACCATGACCATAGATGAACTTCAGAGTAGTTTATTGGTGCATGAACAGAGAATGCATGGACAGAAGGAGGAAGAGCATGTTCTGAATATCATTAATTCAGAAAATGATAGAGGAAGAGGTGAATACAAGTTTGAAGGAAGAGGAAGAGCTCGTGGGACTTTCAGAGGAAGGAGTCGAAGCAGAGGTGGTAGACAGTTTTTTAATAAAGCTCTTGTGGAATGCTTCAGCTGTCACAGACTTGGTCACTATCAATATGAGTGTCCTCGTTTTAGAAATGCTGCAAACTATGTTGAATTGGATGAAGATGAGGAGATGTTGTTAATGTCATACATCGAGATGAACAATTTAACAGCACAGGAGAATGCATGGTATTTAGACTCAGGGTGCAGTAACCACATGTGTGGTGTTAAGAGTTTTTTCTCAGATCTTGATGAAAAATTCAGACAGTCTGTGAAACTTGGAGACAACTCAAAGATGATGGTAATGGGGAAAGGGAATATCAGGCTTCAAATGGGTGGCATGATTCAAGTAATTACTGAAGTTTACTTTGCACCCGATTTAAAAAACAATCTTCTGAGTGTTGGCCAACTTCAAGAAAAAGATCTCACAATTCTTATTCAAAAGGGGATGTGTAATATTTATCATCCACAGAAGGGACTCATTATGCAATCCAGAATGTCAACAAACAGAATGTTTGTTGTGATGGCTTCAACAATGCCTCAAGTTACAACATGCTTTCAAACTGTGACTGAAGACAATTCTCATCTGTGGCACTGTCGATTTGGACATCTGAGTTTCAAGGGATTGAGAACTCTTATTTACAAGAAAATGATGAGAGGACTTCCAAATCTCCAAGCTTCATAAAAGGTGTGTTCAGACTGCATGGTTGGAAAACAACATCGTGAGGCTATTCCTAAGACGAGCCTGTGGAGAGCTTCCAAACGTCTTCAACTAATTCATGCTGATATTTGTGGACCCATCAAGCCTGAATCACATAGTCATAAAAGGTACTTAATCAACTTTATTGATGACTATAGTAGAAAAACCTGGGTTTATTTCTTGTTAGATAAATCTGAGGCATTTGATGTATTTAAGAAGTTCAAAGCACTTGTTGAAAAAGAAACTGGTGATTCTATTTGCTGTCTACGAACTGATAGAGGTGGGGAATTCACCTCGTTGGAGTTTAACCAATTCTGCAGCATAAATGGAATCAATAGGCAGCTTACTGCCTCTTATACACCCCAACAAAACAGGATGGCTGAGAGAAAGAATCGCACCGTCATGAACATGGTACGCAACATGTTATCAGGCAAAGAAATTCCTAAGGAGTTTTGGTCTGAGGCTGTCAACTGGGCGACACATATACTAAACAGAAGTCCAACTTCAGCTATCAAGGAGGCAACACCTGAAGAGGCCTGGAGTGGTAACAAACCTTCTGTTCATTATTTTAGAGTTTTTGGATGCATTGCTCATGTTCATATTCCAGATAAACAAAGATCAAAGTTGGATGATAAAAGTGAGAAGTGTATTCTGTTAGGGGTAAGTGAGGAGTCTAAAGCATATAGGTTATACAATCCGGTTTCAAAGAAAGTGATAATTAGTAGAGATGTGGTATTTTCGAAAATGAGAAATGGGACTGGAAAAGAAGCAATGAAGAGACCGAACTTGATGTATTAGAGTGGGGTGATGAAGAAGAAATAAGGATGCAAGAATCTGGAGAAGGTGAAAATGCTGAGATTGAAGAAGCAGACAGAGTAGATGGTGCTGAGACTGAAGAAGTTGTGAATGCTGAGACTGAAGAAGTAGACATAGGAGTTTTTAACTCTCCATCTGGAGACTTAAATACAAATGCAGAAGGCTCTTTAAATCCAGCTCAAGGGAGGACCAGAAGAGAGCCTGCTTGGATGCAAGATTATGTGTCAGGTGAAGAACTATTAGAGACAAATGAGATTGACAATTTTGTTATGTTCATTGCTTCAGAAGACCCTGCATGCTTCGAGGATGTTTTTAAAAGTCTGAAGTGGAGAAAAGCAATGAAATTAGAAATCAAAGCCATTGAAGAGAATGAGACCTGGGAATTAACAACATTACCAGCAGGCGCAAAGAAGATAGGAGTGAAATGGGTGTATAAGACCAAACTTAACGAGAAGGGTGAGGTTGACAAGTTTAAGGCTCGTCTTGTGGCAAAGGGCTACTCACAACAGCATGGTATTGATTACAATGAAGTGTTTGCTCCGGTGGCCAGATGGGATACTATCAGAATGGTCCTTGCTCTTGCAGCACAAAAGTGCTGGTGTGTGTATCAATTGGACGCGAAAAGTGCTTTCCTGCATGGAGAATTAAATGAAGATGTATTTGTTGATCAGCCACAAGGGTTCACAAAGAAGGGAGAAGAACATAAGGTTTACAAACTCAAAAGAGCCTTGTATGGACTCAAGCAAGCTCCCAGAGCTTGGTATAGCAGAATTGAAGGGTACTTCATTAAAGAGGGTTTTGAGAAATGCTACTGTGAGCACACATTGTTTGTGAAAACCAAAGATGGAGGTAAGATTCTCATTGTAAGCCTTTATGTAGATGATTTGATTTTTACTGGAAACAATGAGGATATGTTTGAGAGATTTAAGGATTCAATGAAGAAAGAATTCGCCATGTCTGATCTTGGAAGAATGAAGTATTTCCTCGGTGTAGAAGTTATACAGGATCATCATGGAATATTTATCAATCAAAAGAAATATGCTTATGAGGTGCTGGAGAGGTTTGGGATGCTGCATAGCAACTCAGTAAAGAATCAAATTGTTCCAGGATCTAGACTGTCGAAAAATGAGGGAGGAGCTGCTATAGATTCAACGATGTTCAAACAAATGATAGGCAGCCTTATGTATCTAACTGCTACCAGGCCAGACTTAATGTATTCTATTTGCTTAATCTCTAGATATATGGAGAGGCCTACTGAAATACATTTGCAAGTTGCAAAGAGAATTCTAAGATACTTGAAGGGAACGGCTGAACTGGGAATTGCTTACAAAAGAGGTGGAGAAGAAGAAGAATTGGTGGGGTTTGCTGACAGTGATTATGCAGGTGATATTGATGATAGGAAAAGCACTTCTGGCTACGTCTTCATGCTTGGAACTGGACCAATTTCTTGGTCCTCAAAGAAGCAACCAGTTGTGACTCTGTCTACTATAGAGGCTGAATTCATTGCAGCAGCATACTGTGCATGCCAGGGAGTTTGGCTGCGACGAGTTCTTGAAAAACTGGGACATTTTCAGAGCAAATGCACAACCATATTCTGTGACAATAGTTCAGCCATAAAACTGTCAAAGAATCCAGTCATGCATGGGAGGAGCAAACATATAGATACAAAGTTTCATTTCTTACGTGATTTGACAAAAGAAGGAATTGTGGAACTGGTGCATTGCAGCACACAAGATCAACTTTCTGATATAATGACAAAGCCCCTGAAATTGGAAGCATTCCTACAGCTACGTGACAGACTTGGCATGTGTTCAAAGCAAGTAAACTGATTGCAATCCTGCAATTTAGTTTAAGGGAGGATATGTTGAAGCATAAATTAAGTTTAATGTTTTCTGTTATTTCAGTTAATAAATCCCTACTGTTGGGATAGTTTGTTAGTGCAGGATCATTTGAATTAGTCTAAGATTTATCACCACGTTTTTAGGAAGCAATAACGTGAAGTTTGTTATTTCTGACGTGAAGTTTGTTATTTCTGTTTCCTTCTGTAAAGGCTTATATGCAGCCATTCATTATTGAATAAAGCAAGTTTTTTGATTCTTAAACACCGAGAGTTATGCCTTAATTTTAAATAAATAATAAGTAGAAGAGTAATATAAAAAGTTGATAATAGCACAACAAAGACCTTGAAACTTCAGTTAGTTGAGACAGTGAAAAAATAGATTATAAGTGAAGAAAAGTTTTATGGTACATATGTGTGAACAATAAAAGATTGTTCAAAACTCAAACTCAACAATTAAATTTAATATACACATATGTTGTAGCCCTGTGATTTTGTTGATCACAAGCCATAAGAGATTCGCTAATAAATCTACAAGATATGCAGGTGAAATTGGTTGATGAAAGATAATTGGGCCACCAGAGTTTGAACTTTTGCGAAGCCGAAGAAAAACTCATGATCAGATCAGGTTCATAAACAGAACACTTGCAGTCCATGCCCATATAGAAGAAAACAACCAATTCAAGCGCATGCTAGCAAACTGGATAGATTCAAGGTTTGGATCCATAATAAAGAATAGAGCAAGGAGAAAAAGGAAAGAAGAAGATATATCATCAATCTCACATATATAAAAAAAAAATATTACAAGCAAGAGAAGATTATACCGGTTATAATATCAAAACCTAGGGTTAACAGTAGAGATGAGAAAAATTAGCAGCTTATCCAGAGATTGTGAAGGATTGAAATGGCAAACTAATTGAAGAATCATGGAGGAGAACTAATGACTAGAAACTACTGTATATAAAGCACACGATAAATTAAACCTGTGATACTGCTAACGGTTGTTTAAATACTCTACAGAGGATAAATTTTGAGATACTTTCTTGGCCATGATGTACACAGCATGATGCCCTGAATTTCAAACATAACGAAAGCCGAGGATTCATGTCTCGTAACGAAGCAACAGAATATCACGAACAAAAGTAACAGTATCCCATGAAGAAGAATTGGGAAGGATCTCATTGATCCTACCTCCCTAGAAGAAGACAAGTGGGGTTTCATATTTTAAGAGAGATTTGTGGAAGAGCACGCACCAGGCAACCCTGCTGTGACTGTAAAGAGTTTGCATTTCCTTCAATATGTTGAAGTCATGGTACGAAAGCTTTCTACTTTGAAGGTTGGTGAGTGAAAACACGGGAGATTAAGTGAGTTTTTTAAATGGATTCTGCTAATTTTCCAGCAAAAACACTAGCGTTCACAGGGTAGAATTATGATGCGTGAGCTGTGAAAATGAAAACCTATCTCAAAGGGTTTGATTTGTGGGAGATAGTGGAGAGTGACAAGCAACCTACTCCACTAGGAAACAATCCTACATTTGCACGAATGAAATTTTTCAATGGACAAAAAGGCAAAGCAATTCAAAGCTCTTTCCTATCTTCATAATGCTGTAAGTGAAGACATCTTTACAAGGATTATGGCATGTAGATCTGCCAAAGAAACATGGGATAAACTAAAAGGAGAATTTCATGGTGAAGAGAACTCAAGGAAGATGTAGATTTTGAATCTTAGAAGACAGTTTGAAGGCTTGAAGATGAAAGAAATTGAAACCATCAAAGACTTCTCTTCTCAAATTTTAAAACTTGTGAATCAAGTAAGACTTTTGGGAGAAGATTTTTCAAATTCAAGAATGGTAGAGAAAGTTCTTGTAAGTCTACCAAACAAATTTAAACATAAAATTTGCTCTTTGAAAGATTCTAAAGATTTCTCATAAATGAGCTTGCAAGAACTGGTAAATGCATTGCAAGCTGTGGAGCAAAGACAAGCTTATAGACAAGAAGGAACAAGTGAAGGAGCTCTTGTTGCAATTTATAAGGAGAAGAATCGGGCTAAGAATTTTTATAGAAACAATCAAGAAGGAAAAAAGAGAAAAAGCGAGAGGCTAGCAATCCAATAACTGGCAACAAAACATCAACAACATCTTCACTAGAGGGAAAGAGAAGAACGAACATGCATTTTCCTGCTTGCAAATTCTGTCGGAAAAACACTACTAGAAAATCGATAAATACAAACGGAAATATCGAGGGAATATTTTCGTCGGTAAATTTCCAAACGGAAATTTACTGACAAAATCGTCGGTAAAATCCTTTGGTAAATTTCTTGGTAAACTATTAATTATTGTTCTTTACAGACAAAATCACCGACGGATTGAAAAGTCGTCGGTGTTATTTGGTGGTTTTCTAGAAAAATCCAAGTAATTTAAAATTTTTATTTAAATATTATAGATAGAATCACCAATGGATTGAAAAATCATTGGTAATTATTGGTGATTTTCTGAAAATATTTTACGAAATTGAAAATTTAGATTAAATATTACCGATGGAATTACTGACGGAATAATTAAAAAATATTAATATTCAATTATCCATCGGTAAATTCATCGCTAACGTGTCCTAATAAAAATCCTGAATTCCCTTATTTCATAAGAGACAGACTCATTTCTTCTTCTTATTCTTCTTTTTCTACTACTTCTTCTTCTTCACTATATCTAGAAAATATCAATATCTATTTCTTTCTCTTCTTTTCTCTCCTCATCTCTTTCTATTTTCCTCCATGCTCTCAGGTATGTCTTCTTCTTCTTTCTTCTTTTATTCTCTTAGTTTTTTTTTAATTAATATGCTTTACGAAATTTTCTCTCTCTCCTTAGCTTCACTTGCGACTACATTAAGGTAAGATTTTTCTTTTTCTTCTTTTTTCATGATTTGTTTTTCATTATATTTTTATTTTATTTTATTTTCAATTCTTTTTGTTCTTAATAATTGTATAAATGTTGTTGTGAGATTTTTTTTCATATGAGATCAATTTTTAGTTGATTTATTTGGATAAAAGCTATTTATCTAGAGTCAAAATTGGCAATAGAGACAATGTGAAGGTTGAAGGAAAAGGAGCAATTGAAGTAGAAGCATTGTCAGGTACAAAAACTCTAAAAAATATTCTTTATGTACCTAAGATCAATTAGAATCTAGTTAGTGTGGGATAATTAATTGAGTCTGGTTACTCAATATTTTTTAATGATGGAGTATGTGACACTAAAGATAAAAATGGAGTGCTACTGCTTTCTACAAAAATGATAAACAAAAGTTTTAATGTTGATTGGAGAGAAATATGCTTAAGTGCTAACACTTATGAGGACAATGAATTTGTTCTTTGGTACAAACATTTGGGGCACTTCAATTATGCAACTTTAAAGAGAATGGATGACCTGCAAATGACTTACAGTTTACTATATATACAGGAACAAAAGAGTATTTGTGAAACTTGTCAGTTAGGAAAACAAACTAGAGCTGTTTTTCCTAACAATGCATTCACAACACTGTCAAAACTCTAGCTGGTACACACATATGTGTGTGGGCCGATGCATAATGAATCATTGAATGATTCCAAGTATTTTATTCTATTTGTTGATGATTATAGTAGGTTTTGTTGGGTTTACTTTCTGAAATCAAAATCTGATGTGTTTCTTGAGTTTGTTAATTCAAAGCAGCAGTTGAACTAGAAATATGAAATAAATTGAAGATATTGAGGTCTGACAATGAAGGAGAGTATACCTCTCGACAATTTAAGGCATACTTGGCAAAAAAAAGGATCAAACATCAGCTGATAGTTCCATACACACCATAACAGAATGGTGTCAGTGAGAGGAGAAACAAAACTTTGTTGGAGATGGCAAGATGTTTACTATATGAGAAGAAACTGCCATTGGAATTTTGGGTAGAGGCAGTGAACACAACATCATATCTTCTAAACCGAATGGCCTCAAGAGTTTTGGCAGAAAAAACTCCCTATGAACTCTGGTATGGTTTTAAACCCAACATTGATCATTTAAAAGTGTTTGGTAGTGTTTGTTATGTGCTGAAACCTAAAGTTAAAAGAAGAAAACTTGATCAAAAGGCTGATATAGGAATTTTTATTGGCTATAGCACACCATCTAAGGCTTATAAAATTTATGATGTGAATTTTAACAAAGCTATGATTGCTAGATATGTAAAAGTTGTAAAAAATGCTACATGGAATTGGGAAAATACATTAGGTGAAGAGTCAAAACAGATGCAACAAGCTGAGTTGGATGCAGCATAAAATATTGATCAACAAACTAAGTTGGATGTTGCAAAAAATGTTAATGACCAACCAGTAAAAGGGATAAGGTCTTTAACAGATATTTATAGCAAATGCAGTGTAGCTGAGGCAAAACCGATAGATGTTGAAGAAACCATGAATTCTCAAGCTTGGATATTAGAACTGAAGGAGGAGCTTGTGATGATAGAAAAGAATCAAACATGGATGCTAGTTGACAGACCAGCTCACAAGAAGGTAATTGGAGTGAAATGAATTTTCAAAACAAAATTGAATGCAAATGGTAAGATCAACAAGCATAAAGCAAGACTTGTAGTGAAAGGATATTCATAAGAGGCAGACATCGACTTCACAAATACATTTGCTCCAATTTCCAAGCATGAAACAATGAAGCTCTTGCTTGCTCTAGCAGCACAAAATGGTTGGTATATCTTTCAATTGGATGTTAAGTCTGCATTTTTTAATGATGTTCTAAAAGAGGAGATTTATGTTGAACAACCTCCTGGCTCTGAAAAATCAAATTCAACAAACAAAATTGCATTTACTGAAAAAGGCATTATATAGACTGAAACAGGCTCCTAAAGCCTAATACAGTAGATTGGATAATTATCTTTTAAGCTCAGGATTTGACAGGAGTATGAATGAGGTAACTTTATATGTGAAGCATGTTGATGGACAAACTAATTATATCAGTTTATGTAGATGATTTGCTAATTAAAGGAGACGAGTAGCTTGTAGAGGAGTTTAAAACCAATATGAAAGATACGTTTGAGATGAATGAACTTGGTTTGTTAACATATTTTTTAGGAATGGAAGTAACTCAGTCTGATCAAGGTTACTTTCTCTGTCAAAAATGTTTTTCCTTGAAAATACTGAACAATTTTGCAATGGCTAATTGCAAGCCAATTAGTACACCTATGATGCAAGGGCAGAAGCTAATAAAGGAGGATTGAGCACCAAAAACTGATGGGAAAGCTTATAGAAGTCTAGTTAAGAGTCTGTTGTATTTAACAGCCACACGTCCAGATATTCTATTTGCTGTGAATTATCTTTGCAGGTTCATGCAAGATCCAAGTCAAATTCATCTTGTGGCAGCTAAGAGAGTACTAAGATATCTGAAAGGGACTGCAGGATTTGGCATGCACCTTGTGAAATCCAGCTTAGTCAATCTTGTTGGTTTCGCTAACAATGACTGGGGCGGAAGTGATGAAGGAATGATGAGCACCTTATGTTATTGTTTTGCTGTTTTGCTATGGAAAAAAGTTTGTTTTGTTGGAATTCAAGGAAGCAGTCAATGGTGGCACACTTCATGACAAAGGCTGAATACATAGCTGCATATGTGGCAGCAAAACAATTAATTTGGCTAAATAAGATGCTAAATGATCTAGACTGCAGTCAATAAAACTCCACAAAATTGTTCTGTGATAATACGTCAGCTATAGCCATCTCGAAAAATTTTGTTTTTCATAACAGAACCAAGCACATAAAAATCAAATTTCATGCTATCAGTCAGTTTTAGCAAGAAGGAGAACTAAAGGTACATTACTGCACCTTTGAAAAACAGCTAGTAGACTTGTTTACCAAGCCTTTAGCCAAAAACAGGTTTGAAGACCGGAGGGGAAGAATTGCAATGTGTAGCTTTGAACCAAGGAGTGTTGAAATCATGGTACCAACATAATTATAGTTATGTTATGTTCATAACATGGATCTAGTAACAAGGACATGGTCAGCTACTGTTTAAAAGTAAAAGATTATCAACTATAATTTTTTAGATATCATACAACTTTTCCTCCATAATTAGCTTATCCTCCTTTTAGCTTACAACTCCAAGAAATCAGGCATTCAGTTTAAGCAGAAAAAATCAGGAAAATATAATTTCCTGATGGAAAAATCAACTGTCAGTTTCTTAAAATCTCATAATAAGAAAGCTTGGCATAGAATTTGATGTTGGACGGTCAACATATCTGAATCATCAAACCCTAGCAAGCAAGCTAATCAACTGACTGATAGACCATTAAAGCAACTGATGCATCATACTGCACAAGCTACTGCTATTGGTCATAGCTACCCCAGGTCATATCTCAAGAAATGCATGTCGTGAGACCTGCCTTCTTAAAACACAAACAGCAAAGGGAAAGTTAACTAATTTAGTATCAATCAGCTTAGTAATAATAACCTTTCTTAAAACATAAACAGCTAAGGAAAAATTTAACTAATTTAGCACGCAATCAGCTTCATAATTACCCCAATAACCTATCATCAGCATTCTACTCATACAAACATACTAAACAATACATTCATCAGCACAGTAAACCAAAGTGCATCCAGAAGATCGTCACCAAGACCAAAAAATACACACAAGCAGATGATACATATACGTCAAATGTAATAGAGCAGAAACAGAGGCGAAACACTACGAAGAAACAGAGCAAGCATATCAATAAACATTTTTACTAACGTCAGGATTTAATAAGAAATCTAATAATTCTCCAAATAATATTCTAACTAAAGAAAGAAAAACAAAATGTCAATCTTTTATTCTGACACTCAAACTAGACCAGTTAGTCAATAGATATTTCTTCTTATGAAATATGATATCACCATCAGAAGTCAGCAAAAGCCACGTTAAGATGTCAGAAGTGCAAGAGCTCCCATTAGCAATTCCCGCTTCAAATGACATTAGCTAACATTCCTTTCTTTCAAACCAAGGTCATTATGGATTGATTAAATTCATGGGTGTCAATTTCTTTTCTGTCACTAAAAATCAAAGCATGTCAGTCAAGCTTTGTCTCATAACGCATCACCCAAGTTTGCAAGAAAAATATGCAATGCAACATCTGTTGCTTTCCAACAATACTAAAATTAGCAAAATGGACATAATAAAATACAAAAACAAAACAAAAGTAGAGGCAAGCAGATTTACTAAAGAAAAAAGAAAAGAAAACAAAAGGAGTAGTGACAAATAAAGAAGGAAACAGAAATGGGAAAAAATAAAAAAGAAGAAGAAGAAGAGAAATGGGAAAGGTAGGTTGGAACAAAATCTAGCAAACAATCCTACTCTTGCAGTTATGAAAAGAGAACTGCACTCAGATGTAAAATCAGATAACTTACATAGAATGTTCGAACAGCAGCAGCACCAAGGTTTAGTAATTAAGGGTGCCAATGTGGACAGACCAGATTTCATTGAGTATTTATAGGAATCTCGACTGAGCTGAGCATGTTTTTCCTGTAATGGACAAGGTTACGTTCTCGGAAGCAATTGCACTTCAAATACTTGTCCTAAACGCATTAAATTTGTTTCCAGTAATTGTGTGGAGAGAGCTCGTGTCTTGACCTGGTTGGTGAGTCATCCATTATTAATTTTCACAGGTTTTTGGGGGATATTAATGTGAAATAAAAATGTATTAATTTTTTTTTATATTAACAAATTAAAAAAATAAAAAAAATATCTAAAAAAAATTAATTTAATATTTTTTAATAAAAATTAATTTAAAAGGCATTTTAAAAAACATGTTTAAAATGAGGGATAAAGCCATTTTTCATGTACAGCAAAAAATATTTAATTTAATATTAATTTTTTTTTTAACATAAAATAAATTCTATATCGATCCTTACATAGCCTTCTTCCACGGAGCCAGTAATTAAAGAAAACTGAGCAAGAAATTCTATTTTAATTCTGTTGGAGATTGTGATTTTGAAACCATTGATATATAAAATGACAACAATAGATGTAGATGATTGAAATGCCAACCCTGAATTGGTTGCTTTTGTGTGTGTGGGAGAGACAAGTTGGTCGAAAAATCTCACTAGATTTAGGTTTTTTTGTAGCTTGATGGATAGACAGGGAGATTGAGACCGTTGGACTTGGGTTTTCACAACAACCTTAAGAACAAGTTTTATGTTAAGCCTTAAAAAACTCTTTAACGTATAAGTTAGCAGTGATGTAAGAGTAATGAAGCTCTTAAATACCGTGTTATGTTTGGTTTTGTTGAGAAAATATAGGGACAAAAAAAGTAATCAAAGGTTTAAAAAAGATTATAACGAGTTAGGAAATTAAAACCCTTTATTTGATGGCTCTTTTAGGATAAAAATAGATTAGAAACTTAATGTATAAAAAACACTGTCTCACTCTAGCCTTACTCTTTTTAAGTGCCACTTTGAAAACGTACTCATTTCAGCATAATACAAGAATTATGAAATTTAAAACAGATGTCTGCATGCCTTAAGCAGACTTTGTTATTTAAACTCAGCAATTTAAATTTTGCTTTCAATATCAATTTTTAGATATAATTTTGTGCACCTGAAATTAAACAAGCACACGGACACAAATATATGATTTTATTAAATATATGAATGGGTACAATCTCTATGTAATATATTCTTTCAAAAGAATATGGCAATCCTCTTATTCTTCCCTTGGATTTGATGTAAGGTGACTTGATTTATTTGAGTAATCAAGCCAAGATTTGTGCTTTGCAAGAATGTGAATTTGAGCGTGTATTGCGAAGTGAGATGTTGTGATTTGATGCTTTGAAGAGTACCTTGATTTGTCTTCAAAGTATTGCAGAAGAACTCTTATGGGGCGTTTTGGCTTAATCCAACAGAGCTAATTTGTTCTTTGTAGACTTCAAGCGTAGATGAAGAAGGCTTGAGAACTCTTTGAGAGAGACTTCCTTGCTTGAAGAGAGAGAGAGAGAGAGAGAGAGAGAGAGAAGAGAGAGAGAGAGAGCTTTCTTGCTTGAAAAACTTGTCTTGAAGAAAATTTGTATTTCTAGGAATCCAATCTCTTTCTTTAGGTTGAGGTCCTTTATTTATACAGATCTCTAGGGGCTCTCAGGTCCTTTTCCAATGCCACATGGCATAATTTTATTGGTTGATATTTATTGACGCGATCTTGCATTTATGACAAGATATCTGATGCGATCTTGTAATTATAACAAGATATTTTGAATATTTCATCTCAAGTGTCAACTTTTCATTAGCTAAGAATATATGAAGACTCATTTATTTTCCATGTCATTTTATTTCAATTTTATTTTATTTTCTTTTTAAAGAATAAAATAACACATGGTGAAATTTAATTGATAGAAAATTTGTATTTCTACAAATGCCCTCTCGAGACAAGTTCACTTACTTTTGGAACAATGGGCATGTCTCGAAAAATATGGTTGAGAGGGTTTTATATTTCCGACTAAAATTTGATTTGATCATATTAGATTTTCACAACAAGCAGATAAATCTTATTGTGAAAACCAAAATATGATAATCAAAATTGAAAATTTATGGATTAATCTTGATTGAGATTTATCAAAAAATCAAATGATAGAAGTATTCTGGCCCAATACCTCATTTGAAACTGTTGAATATTCAAGACCAAACAAAATTTATCTTTATACTTGAATAGCAACCAACATTTTTACCGATGGCTGTAGGAATTTTTTTTCATCATTGGAAGTGGTCACTGTAACATCTTGTTTTATAGATTCGTTGTTTTGAATCCAATGATGCAATCCGTTTGTGATTCCGAGTAGCGATCAATGATTATCACATATTAAAGATTTTAATTCATATTCTCTTTCTTTTTTTGATATGCGTGCACTCCATTGTTTTGATGAATTATTTGCTTCATTCCTGTTTAAATGTTCTTTCCTTATATAATTCCTTGTATTTTTAACCGATTGAGAGCAAAGACTAATCAAATGCTTTTCAAGTTAGGAGAGAGAGTTTGCCATTTCAACAGTATAGGAAAAACTTTGTCCTGGGTAGCATGTCGCATCCTTTGTTTTCCTGAATGAACTGCCGAGAGAGAGGGTAAATGAAGAGTGCAGAACCAAACAACAATTATCGCTTTTTTTCACTATGACTTGAATAGGAAAAATTTGCAGAACTGAACAGGAATTGTTGCTCTTGTTTTGGAAGAGGAAAGGCAACTTGCACAGCCGACCTTTCTATCACAGAATACGAGTTTTCTTCTTCTTCTTTTGTAATCAGGCAACGGTCTATAGTGTGGCTATAAAAGGCCACTACATTGTCTTTTTTTTTTTTGTCACCAACTTAGCAAATTCTTATGTTCCTTCATTAACCGTATAGCATCCCACCTAGCAGCTCAGCATCACCAACAGGTCCTAGCAGGTATGCATAGCTCTCCAGTATTTGTTTTTACAATTACAGGTTTCCTTCCCTTTGTTTTTGTATATATGCAGGACACAATTCTGAGTTTATGCAGGTGAAGTAATCTGTACACTTTTAACCAAAGCTCATAAAACAACCTTTATTATGATCAAATTATCTTGATTCGAACGTCTATGAAATTGGAAAGCAACGTCTGCTGTAGGCAGATTCACATGATTATTCTTTTTTTACCATTGTCAACACTGGAATCTCAACTTGGATTTCAACTGTGTGTATAATAAACCAACCATGTGAAGAACTTCCAAAGTTTCTAAGGCTTCATGATGCGTGAGTATACAGTGATCTTCCAACCAGTGGTCTATAATTATGATTTCCCTGTCCATCAGGCGTGTTTACGGTTGAAGTAGTTTGATTTTGAGAAAGCAAAACGTAGCTTCTCTATATTTCTTATTATCGTCTATGCAGAGGAGTGACTGTATTATATATATTATATACACATTACATACATTACACAGCACAACTGTTGTAACTGAAAGGCAATTACCAATTACAGTTGTTGTAACTGAATGGCAATTACAACTGTTTATTGAACTGAAAGTCAGTTTATAACCGATATATGGCAGCTATATTACGTGACAAGGAGGCGTGTATTTCTGGCTTATCATCCCCCCTCAAGTGAAAAGGGCTTGGAACTATACAAAGCTGAGATTTGAGAGATAAGAACTTTGAACTTGGGAGATGCTTAATAGATCAGCCGGTTGTTCTTCAGTAGGCATGAACTGTAGCTGAATTTTGCCTCTGGTAACCTGATCATGAATGAAATGAAGATCGATTTCTATATGTTTCATTCTGGCATGAAACACAGGATTCTTTGCCATATGATAAGCATTGATGTTAACATACCATAGAAAAGGAATGGCAGGAATGGAGACACATGGTTCTTGCAGCAGGGCTTGTATCCAAATCATTTCAGTTGTAGCAAAGGCAAGACCACAGTATTCTGATTCTGCACTGCTACGTGAGACCACCTTTTGTTTGGATAAGGACCATGAGACTAAGTTGCCTCCTAGATAAACCAGATAGCCACTGGTACTGTGTCTATCATTAGGTTGACCACCCCAATCGGCATCGGTGAAACCTTCTAGTGTCAGGTGACTGGAAGGACTTAATAATTGCCCTTCATGCATAGTGCCTTTGAGATAACGAAGAATTTGTTTGACAGAAAACCAATGCGCAGAAGTGGGTTGGTGCATGAATTGAAATGCCTTATTAACAACAAAGGCAATGTCAGGGTGGGTCATTGTAAGATACTGAAGGGCCCCCACAACACTTCAATATTGAGTGACATCTGGTAGAGGGTCACTATCAAGCTTGGATAAGTTCTGCCCAACAGCACCAGGTGTGAGTGCTGATTTGGTATGAATCATGGTAGTGCGATGGAGAAGCTCATAAACATATTTGCTTTGACTAAAAGTGATAGAGTTTGTATGATAAGAAACCTCAATACCAAGAAAATAGGATAGCTTTCCCAAATCTCTCAATGCAAAAACAAAATTAAGTTTAGCAATGAGAGAAGAGATTTGTGTGGGTGAGCTGCCAGTAAGGATGATATCATCCACATAGATAAGAACAATGATAGTAGAGGTTTTGCCAAAATGGATAAACATGGAACTATTAGTTTTGGAACTACTGAATCCCCATTGTAGAAGAGCAAAACTCAAACGTTGAAACCAGGCTCGTGGGGCCTGTTTCAGACCATATAAAGCTTTGTTTAATTTACACACTTTGGTAGGAAATGTGTTGTCAACGTAACCAGGAGGTTGAGTCATGTAAACTTGCTCTTGAAGTTCACCATTGAGGAAGGCATTGTGCACATCAAGTTGGTGCATTTCCCACTTAAAACTGAGAGCAATAGTCAAGATAATTATGATAGTGGCAGCTTTGACAACAGGGCTAAAATTTTTAAAATAATCAAGACCATGAGTTTGATTATACCCTTTAGCTACAAGTCTAGCTTTGTACCTGTCGATGCTCCCATCAGACTTGAGTTTCAGCTTATATACCCACTTACAGCCGATGACATTAACATCTGAAGGCTATGGGACAAGAGTCCAAGTTTGATTGTGATGTAATGTTGCCATCTCTAGATCCATAGCTTGAGTCCAGTGTGGATCATTAAGAGCTTGTTTGAAAGTGGAAGGTTCTGAGACTTTTACAGTAGAGAGATCAAAAAATTGGCTTTTTCTTGGTGATACCCAATCGCATCAATCATGTATTCATGCGTGGAACTGGGGAAGGAGACGTAGGAGGAATGTCATGAGAGAACTCAAGAAGAATAGAAGAGTCAAAAGGGATCTCAGAACTGCTTAGAGAATGAGAAACGGTACTGATGTCTGGAAAAGTAGATGATGTAGGTGTAATATGATCAGCAGAACATGAAGGAGAAGAAATAGATGTAGGTATAATTGCATAAGGAAAAAAGTGTTCTGAGATGTCATTTGTTGAAGAAGATGACTTAGCGAGAGGAAACTTGTGTTCATCAAACACAACATGAGGAGTAATGTAGACCCGTCAAGTGGCAGAATCAAGACATAGGTATCCTTTATGATTAGAACTATAGCCAAGAAATGTGCATTGGACAGATCGATACAGTAACTTATAATTGTTGTAGGGACGAATGAATGGGTAACACAAACAACCAAAAACTCTAAGAAACCTGTAATCAGGTTCTTTGTGAAATAGAGTAAAATATGGTGAGGCATGATTGAGTACCTGACTAGGCATTCTATTGATGAGAAAAGTACTTGTGTGGAAAGCATATTGCCAGAATGGCATTGGTAGGGAAGCATGAGCCAGCAAGGCGTGCCGATACTTTCATTCAACTCTTCCATTCTGAGCTAAGTTGTAACGGCAAGAGAAGCGTTCTATGATACCGGATTGCTGAAGAAATGACATAAAGCTCTTGAAATCACCACCATTATCAGACTGTATGCATTTAATCCTAATATCAAATTGGTTTTCAACTTGTAGTTTGAACTGTTTGAAGGTAGGTAGGGCTTGATCCTTTATGTGTAAAGGATAAAACCAAGTGTATCGAGAGTAGTCATCAAGAAACAAGATGAAATATCTAGCACCAGATGTGGCTTTGACAAAAGCAGGTCCCCATATGTTAGTGTGAACAAGTTCCAGTGGTTTGGATGCACGAGAAAAAGAAAGATGAGTAGGTAACCTATGGCTTATAGCAAGTTGACAGGAAGAACAAATAATGGCTTTATTCTTTCCACAAGTGATATTACAACTTTGTAGGACTTTAGTTACAATTTCAGTAGTAACATGACCTAGTCTATGATGCCATAGCACCACCTTATTTTCAACAGGACGAGAATTATAAGAATGAAATACAGGAGGCTTGTGAACACCAACATAAGCGAATTTCTTGTTCTTCAGTATTGGAAATCTGTAAAGGCCATTTTCAAATCTGCCTCGAGCAAGCACCTTCATTGTATATAGATCCTTCACAAAGAAGCTATTAGACCGAAACTCAATTAAAGCATTATTGTCTGAGCAGAACTTGGCAACACTGATTAAGTTTGCTGAGATAAATGGAACGGGGAACACCTTTTTGAGTTGGAAGGCATGAGAATTAGAAAACAGACGTGAGGAACCAATGTTGGAAATGGATAGATGCTTACCATTCCCGATTGTGATCTTATCTTTTCCCTTGTAAGGTGAAGAGTTAGTTAGATTATCTCTATTTTGAGTTAAATGATGACTTCCGCTAGAACCAAGATACCAAGCATCATCTGCAACATTGTTAGAAGAAACCACCATAGCAGCAATAGAATTTTGATTACTAGTATTCAAAGAAGAGTTTCCACTGCCCTGAGAACTTTGATAAGAGATATCAAATCTGTGGTAGCAGACTTGAGCTGTATGACCAAATTTGCCACATAACTAGCATTGTGGTTTCTTAGAAGTGTTCAAATTATAACTTCCAGTGTGTCGATATCTTCCTCCTCTACTATGTCCTCTGTAGTTACTAATGTTAGAGGTATAGTGTTGGCCTCGACTGCTAGTGTATGTTCTCCCACCACCTCAGTTGTTAGAGGAGGATGCATAATTGGCAAACATAGTTGAGATTTGTTCAATTGAGCTTTGTTGCTCAAGGCGATGTTCAAAGGCTAGAAGCATGCTATGAACAACTTCAATAGAGATTGTATCATCTCTAATGTTAATTGCAATAACAACTGCATTGTAGTCTGATCCAAGACCTCCAAGGAGATTCATAACTTGGTCCTACTCAAAGACAGGTTCTTCAATAACAACTAAATTGTCTGCAGCTGCTTTAACTTTCATGATGTAATCTATCATGGTCATAGATCCTTTCTTCGTGGACTGTAATTTTAGTCTTAGTTGCATTATTCGAGCTCTTGAGGATGATGAGAAGGTTTTCTCCAATGCTTTCCATGCACAGTAAGATGAGTTATGACCTATGATCTATGCCATTATTGCTAGAGTGAGAGAGGAATAGATCCAGCTGAGAATTGTGCAATCGTGGCGTCTCCATGCAATAAATGCTAGATTAAGCACTCCTGGACTTAGTTCCTTCTCTGGACAGATAGAAGATCCTTCTATAAAGTCTTCAAATCCATTGGGCAAATATGACATTGTCAACCTGAGACCTCCAAAGGATGTAATTGGTTCGATCAAGCTTTATAGGCAATGTGTGGTTAAGCATCTGATAGGAAGGAATGGGCACCATTGTTGTGGTTTGTGTAGATCCAAGAGAACCAGCAGTTGAAGAAGACTGAGTGGAGGCAGAGGCCATTATTGAATCCTTGATTGAAAAAGCTCTGATACCAAGTTTGACTTTGAGAAAGCAAAACGTAGCTTCTCTATATTTCTTATTATCTCTATGCATAGGAGTGACTGTATATATATACATTACATACATTACACATCACAACTGTTGTAACTGAATGGCAGTTACCAATTACAACTGTTGTAACTGAATGGCAGTTACAACTGTTATAACTGAAAGTCAGTTATAACTGATATATGGCCAGCTATATTACATGACAGAGGAGGCATGTATTTCTAGCTTATCAGAAGTTGCTGCAAGAGATTCAATATCCTTGTCATCAATGCTCTCTAATCATTGGCACCACAAATTATGATATACTATCATCCCTGAATTCGATGAGTTATGATATATATGTTCTCCCGGCTCCTGTGAAAGCTGCTAGTTCAAGGCCTCTTTTTTTCACGGACCTAGAATTTGTACATGGAGGCCAAAGCAATTCTACCATCTCAGTTCTACAGAAGTCCATTTCACGTTAACATATATAATGTTTTTTTTTTTAAACAAGGGTGACCTTGCACTGATTTGTCGGATCCAATGCTTCTTGCACCATGTTCTTCATCCAGCTTCTTTTGCCATTCAAGCAATCTGGATTTATCCTTAGATTCATCAACATATGTTATATCTAATGCTCTTTCAATTTCAATTGGTCGGAAAGACCATGCAGCTTTAACTCAAAACCACCCGTAATTGATTGGAGCTCCTCATTAGTATTCTGAAGCACTTTCATATCTGTCTCATTGTTTTCATCAATTCTAACAAGTACCTAATTTCTTGTTCAACTCATGCATAATATCTTTTTTTGTTTTTTTTTTTACAAAGTGCATTAGTTTTCTCTTCTAATCTCAGGTGCTTATTCTTAGAGTGTGGATTGGAAATCCATTTTTTGGTTCAGATAGCAGGAGCGACAAGTCACTAACCATACTTGTATAATCTCTTAAAACATCGGTGACAAGAAAGATATATGTCCCTGTATAATAATTTTTTTTTGGTATCTATGTCCTTGCAGATTTTTCTTCAGCAAGTCCTGCCCCCTGATGATCATAGTAACATTTTGCATGGACTCACTTTCATCTTCTCATTGAATTAACACGAAGTTGTTGCAGCAGTAGCGACAGAATCAACAAATCCTTCAGTCTTAAAAGTAGCGACAATTTGCAGTTGTAGCTACAGCTTCCACTCGTAGTAAAACACCAGCAACTTGTAAAGGAAGCGTTTATTCAGACCACATTTCATCATCATCATCATCAAACTTTCCTTAGCAATAAGGCAGAACCCAACAAGGTAATACACAGATATCTTTTGAAGCCAGCTAAAAATTATATGCTTCTCCATAAAGGCAACTAGGTCCTAATAGTGACCAATCCTCGTCTCCTCCAATGGTGAATGGTTCCCCTACAACGTCGATTTCTAAGAGTGAGGTGGAACTCCAAGGACACCCAGTTGCACAAGTAACAAAGGCGGCCAATCATCTCAGCAATCCAAGAGCTCTGTTTTAGTGCCTGTGCAAGTTAAATTCATCTCCATTTGGTGGAGAAAAATATTCCATCTATCCTTGGTTATTCTCACAACTCTTCTTCATCATTAGCAGCAACAATTAACAAAGCATGCATTGTAGTTGGCTCAGTTAATCTACATTAATGCTTTTTTATGCAAGCTCAAGCACTTCATGTAGCAAATTCAACAAACGTTGCATTAACCTATTGGGTTTTATCTGCGCCTGTTGCATCAGCAACGTGTGCCTTCTTTGCATCTTCAGCTTCTCTTTAGATCCTATCAGCCCATCACATCATTTTATCCGAGTCCTCTGGTGATAAAGATAACATGGCCTGTTGAGCTTTATCTTCATCTTCTTGAGAGTTTATTCCAAGGTGCTCACTTATGGTAGCCATGTTCTCTAGGCTTAGATACTTAATCATTGATATGAACATCTGTTGCATAGTTGGATCCTTCATTTGGTCCCTATTTGTTCTTGCATATCAGAAGTTGAGTCAGGAAAGCTTGACGGAGGAATATTTCTCGAACTTGATAAAGAAATCCAATGAGGAACTAACTCCACTGATGCCACTATTCTTATTAACTGTAAATTTTCCTCGAGTTTCTATTGGTTTTGCCCCAGCAAAGGAACTTGATCCGTCAGTGTTTAAAGCTGAAGCAACAGCTGGAACTAAGTCATTTCCTCTCGAAGAAGATGCCATTTCAAACATTTTCTGAAGCACTTCTGGTGACATCTTACTCATTATATCACCTGCTCATGTTTGGAGGGACCATACCATATCTGAAGCCATTTGAAGCATACTTTGAAGCTTTTTAGGTCATCTCGTTGATCATATTTGAGGTAGTCTTAAACGAACATGTCAGGAGACATCTCTCTAGCTTTTATCGCGTTTTGAAACAAGAAAGATCTTGACATCTCTTAAAGACTTGTGCAGGTGACTGACTTATAGCAATATTCCAAATCGTTCTCTTATGCACAGCAACATCTCAACGACTAGAAGGCAACCTTTTCTTTTTCTTGCTTTGACAGTGAAGGTGAGCTTTGGATGTTGCAGCGAAGGAAGACCGAGTTAGAGTAATTTCTCAAGACGTATGATGGAGAATTTTCTAAGAGAAATCATAACCTTCAACATTTGAGCAAAGATCACCACATTATTTTCTTTGCTTTGTAAATAAAGGATCAAGTCACAACGTAGTTCAAAACATTTTTTTTTTGTCAAAGAGGTTTTTTTTTGTGTGACTGTACTCGGAATGGATTCCAAGTTGCCTACGTACCTTTGTGGATAAAGGATCAAGTCATAACGTAGTTCAATTGATTTTTTTTTTCGCATGACTGTACTCGGAATGAATTACAAGATGCCTATGTACCTTTATGGATAAAGGATCAAGTCATAACGTAGTTCAATTTTGTTTTGTTTTTTTTTTTTGTGCCTTTCATAGTTTTAGCTCGTGTGGGTCAGGAGCTACATCAGATTTCAAGCATAGTATCTTTTTAAGAATTTGTCGTTGATAGGCCCAATCCTCAATCCATTCTCATCAACAATTTTGTAAGCTCCATTGGTCTAAACTTCTTGAACCACATACGGGCCATCTCATTTGGAGAGGAACTTGCTGCTCATGTATTTTGACATGATTATCGGGCGTCATACTGCCAAGATTAGATCTCCTTCTTGGAATGAGCGTGGTCACACCTTCTTGTTGAAAACTCTACAGAGTCGTGCTTGATAACATTCTAATCGATGTTGTGCCTTAAGACGTTTTTCATCTAAAGCTTTAAGCTCTTCAAAGCGTAGATGAACATTGTCTTCATTGGAAAGTCCTTCTTGGATTGCGATTCTTAAAGATGGAATTTGACATTCTAGTGGAAGAACAGCTTCAACCCCATATACCAAGGAGTATGGAGTAGCTTGAGTCGGTGTTCGGAATGTAGTACGATAAGCCCATAATGCCTCCCTAATTCTCTCATGTCAGTCCTTCTTTGAGCGATTCACCACCTTCTTGAGAATGTTGCATAAAGTCTTATTAAAGGCTTCTGCCAAACCATTAGTCGGCGCATTGTACATAGAAGAGTTATGTTGTTTGAAACTGAACTGTGCACACAACTTGTTCGTAGCCATATTGTAGAACTCCTTTCCATTATCGATTATGATGTATCTTGGTACCCCATAACGGTAAATGATGTTTGTTCGAATGAAGTTTACAACTGTCTCTTTCTTGACCTCTTTTAAAGCTACAGCTTCTGCCCACTTGGAGAAGTAATCTGTTGCAGCCAATATGTAAAGATGCCCCCTAGAGCTTTTCGGCAATGGTCCTACCACATCAAGTCCCCAAGCATCAAAGGGCCAAGAGGCAACTGTAGGGTGTAAAGGCTCGGGTGGCTGGTGGATCAAATTAGCATGGAATTGACAACTTTGACATTTTCTAGCATAATCTGTGCAATCCTTCACCATTGTTGGCTAATAATATCCCATTATTTTGATCCGGAAGTGAAGTTTAGGGCTTAATTGGTGTCCTCCACCGATCCCTGAATGAGTTTCTTCTAGTGCTTTTGTTGCTTCTTCTTCTCCGAGACAGCACAAAAAGACTCCATCAAAAGAGTGTCGATAAAGAGTGCCTTGGAAGTATATGAAACGAGAAGCAATTCGTCTCACCTCTGTCTTATGGCGTAGGTCTTTAGGTAGCTTTCCATGTCTCAAGTACTCGATAAGCGGCTGACGCCAGTCTTCTCTTTCAATCTCGTAGACAGAAACTATGCCCACTTGTTCTTTCTCTTCTATGTCATGATTCAGTGGTGGAACGACCCATATTCAACCCCACATACCAAGGTTTGATATTCGGCCATGTTATTAGAACAACATTCGGTAAGTGAAAAGGAGAAAGGCAGGACCTCTCCTTCATGTGTGATGAATATAACCCCAGCCCCGACTCTATCTTGTCGTGCTACACCATCAAATAACATTTTCCATGGTTCTAACATTTCAATAAACAAAATGTCCTCATCAGACAAGTCTTCAAAGAACTTCCATTCATCGGGAATAGGATGATCAGTGAGAAAATCAGCTAATGCTTGCCCCTTGATAGCCTTTTGTGAGACGTAGACAATTTCAAATTCTTGAAGCAATAAAACCCATTTTGCAAATCTTCCTGATAGTATTGGTCTTGAGATGATGTACTTGAGAGGGTCAGCTCGGGAGATTAATCTTACTGAATGCGCTTGGAGGTAATACCTTAACTTCTTTATTGCAAACATCAATGCTAGACATGTCTTCTCAGTTAGAGAATAATTCAGTCCAACCCCATTTAATGTCCTACTAAGGTAGTAGAGAGCACTTTCCTTGCCTTCATCATTTTTTTGTGCCAATAACACCTCTAAGGAACGTATTTGAGCCGCAATATGGAGAATACGTGGGCATCCCGGTACCGGTGCTTAAAGGACAGGCGGATTCAACAAATATTTTTTTATCTTGTTGAAGGCATTAGTACAAGCTTCATCCCAGTAGAATGACGTATCCTTCTTCATTAAGTGGGTGAATGGTTGACATCGACCCGCTAAGTTAGAAATAAATCTTCGTATATAGGCCAGCTTTCCTTGGAGACTCTTTAACTCATGGATGTTTGTTGGCTCTGGCATTTTTAGAATGGCCTTGATCTTAGACTGGTCAATCTCGATTCCTCGATGTTGAACTATAAACCCTAGGAATTTGCCTAAAGACACACCAAATGCGCATTTTAATGGATTCATCTTTAGTTGGAATCGATGTAACCGTTCAAATACCAGACGAAGATCTTGCAAATGATTTTCTTTTTCTTTTGATTTCACCACGAGGTCGTCAACATAGTATTCAACATATTGGTGAAGCATATCATAAAAAATCTTCTGCATAGCCCTTTGATAAGTGGCACCTGCATTCTTTAAGCCAAATGGCATAACTTTATAGCAATATATCCCTTTCGGAGTCCGAAAAGTCGTCTTCTCCTCAACTACGAGTGCCATTAGAATTTGATTATAGCCAGATGAACCGTCCATGAAGGTTAATCTCCCATGACCCGTCGTAGCATCTACCATGATCTCAGTAATTGGAAGTAGAAAGTCATCTTTGGGACAAGCATTGTTAAGGTCTCAAAAATCCACACAAACATGCATTTGGCCATTCTTCTTTTTTACTGGCATAATATTTGAAATCCACGTAGGATAGTTGACGTCGCGAATGAACCCTACTTGGATAAGTTTATTGACTTCAGCCTTAATCTATGATATGAGTTTAGGATGAAAGTGACGCTGAGTTTGTTTTACAGGTCTATCCCCGTGTTTCACTACTAGTTGATGGACAGCAACCCTTGGGTCTAAACCTGGCATTTCATCATAGGACCAAGCAAATATATCTTGATACTCCATCAAAAGTTCCATGTAATTTGCTTCCTCTTTAGGTGATAAGTTTGCATTGATGAAGGTTGGTCGTGGGTTTTCAACAATTCCTAAGTTAACCTCTTTAAGTTCATCCATTGTAGGCTTATTTTCTGATTCAAGAGAAGGTGGAGCTTTCTTAACATCTTCTTCGATGACAAACTTGTCATTATCATCTTTTTCAATAGTGATGTGATTTGAAGTGAGACACATTATTTCATCTTCTTCTTTTTCATTAGAGGGGTTTGTTATCACTATTGTGCGTGTTTTTCCTTTCAATGTCTCTTCAGCACTCACCACCCATTCACATTGTCGCTTCATGCGTAAAGGTATTTTGCTATGAAGAACCTTTGAATCACTCATCAAACTTGTCTCTTTTGACATGGATTGCCCAAGTCTTGCAAAGACTGGTGTGCGTTTTAGTGCCCTTCCATTATTTTGGGTTCCAATCCAAAAACAGGAGTACGGCTTGTAGTTCCACCAAGACGATCCAGACTGAAGTTCTAATAGGTGCCGACTGACTTTGTTGTTTGTTCAATTCTTCCGCACTTATGTATCGCAAGGCTTCTTTATTAATCTGAAAATGCAGCGGTGTGGAAGACTCGTATCCAAGACCAGCCCTCAAAGTTTTGCCAGAAGTTTTCTTCTCTCTCCATGCCTTTCTAGTCCTTGTAGAAACTTGTTTACTTTCAAGTTTAGTCGTATCACCATCCTTTGCTAACTCGTTGATGTCCTCACGACTATAACCAGCCCTGGCTAAAAGCTTATAGGCATTGGGATCAAAGCCATTCGCCCGTTTATTAGGGAGTCCTTTAGGATTTATCACCACCGACTCAGTTTGATGAACAAACCCTTTTAGTAAAGGTTTTGAGACCTTGTTCAAGGCAAGATTAGTAGCTGGCAAGATCAAGTTTTCAAGCCCCTTATTGATCTTTTCTTCATCCTTTACAAAAGAAGACTGACTCTCTTTTCTTGCTGATACTGGAATATATCGAAATATCGCGGCTTTACATGATGGTTTATTGTCAACAAAGTTTTCTACCACCTTTTCTTTTCCTTTATTCTTCGTGGTTGAGACATCCCTTCATTTGCAGATGACTTATGCCTTTTTGAGCTTTTGGAGTCAATTATTCCCTCTCCTAAATGGTCAGGTGGTGATCGTAGTTCTTCCATTATATTTGACTTGAAATAGAATTTTGCGTTTGCAAAGTGAGCTTCAGCTATGGTGAAGGGATCGGTTGCCACCACTATCTTTATTACTTGTCCATCTTGACAATACTTAAAACATTGGTGGAGTGTTGAGGAGATGATACCATTTTCATGCATCTATGGTTGCCCGAGCAATATATTGTAGGTAGTTTTGGCATCTATGACATGGAAAAGTACATTAGACTCCATATCTTCCATGTGCATCACAAGTCTTATCTTTCCTATGGCGTTTTGCCCTCATTGATTAAAACCTTGAATCATCAGATGACTTGGGAAGAGTTCATCTATCGAAATCCCTAGCTCTCTCATAGTCTTAAAAGGTAGTATATTGATCGCCGAGCCGTCATTCACCAAGATACGATTCACCATTTTTTCATCAACATATCCTTTAATGCAAAAAGGCCGGTTATGGAGTTTTGATCCAAGCAACAAGTCTTCATCATTGAAGGATATCTCTGTTGTTCCTATGGCGTTTTGCCCTCGTTGATTAAAACCTTGAATCATCAGATGACTTGGGAAGAGTTCATCTGTCGGAATCCCTAGCTCTCTCATAGTCTTAAAAGGTAGTATATTGACCGCCGAGCCGTCATTCACCAAGATACGATTCACCATTTTTTCATCAACATATCCTTTAATGAAAAAAGGCCGGTTATGGAGTTTTGATCCAAGCAACAAGTCTTCATCATTGAAGGATATCTCTGTTGTGCATACACCGTGAGATAAATTTGAAGAGTCATCATAACTTTCCTTCATGATATGTTCAATAGGATTTTTCTCTTCATCAACATGATAGCAAGCAACAAGTACATTTTCAATTCTTTTCATCTCTATTGGCATGTACTCATTCAGTGTAACAGGCTTTCTTAGACTTTGAGCTGAAAAACCATCCTTTCTAACTAGTATGGATTTTCGTTGAGTCTTTTTAATTGGTAGTTGGCTTTTTCATCTGCATGTGCTTCCTCCTTCCTCTTCTACGCGTGACTAAATTCCATCCTTCATCATCATAATTTTCAGAGGATTCAAGCTTCAAGTTGTCAACTGGAGGTGTGAGGGTTATAAATGGAGTTTGACTTGAGGATGCAGTAAAGCTCATCGGGAAAATGGCATCAAGTTTTATAGGTTTAAAGGAGCCAAAACTTATTATAAAGAGTGATTAACATGGTCCTAAATTGACCGTGGTTGTGATATTAGAGGCTGCTATTTCATCATCAGAAACGATATCTCCATTCTCATGTAGCCTCATGATCTTATCTTTCAACACAAAACACTTCTCTACAAGATGACTGATTAAACGATGATATTTGCAATAATTCGGATTATCTACTTGGTTTGCTTCTTCAAGGCGTTTCACCTCTGGTAACTCAATGATATTTGCCTCAAGCAGATCATCCAGCATCCTAGATATGTCTGAGTTAGGGAATGGATACACTTTTCTTGTCGCTCTTTCAATGATGGTTTCTTTCTTTCACCCTTTTGAAAAGTAGTCGGCATTGCATGATCATTCCTCTTAACTCCAGTTGGTACCCTTACAACAGTCAAGTTAACTACTTAAGATTGCTTTCCCTCAACCTTTAGAGTGCTCTTTCTGAATCTACGACCTTCAGGCTTATTTCTTTTAGGCTCTTGCATAGGTAATAATGAACTTTCAACCGCCGCAATGCTAAGCTCCATATCATGTGCACGAGTAGCCAATTCTTCAAAAGACTTTGGTTTGATGCCTTATAGGATATATCGTAGTCCCCAATGCATCCCTTGAATACACATGTCTAGCGTAGAAGTTTCGGTGAGTCGACCTCTACAGTTGAGGCTAAGGTTTGTCCGCCGATGAATATAGTCGATGACAAGCTCTTCCTTCCACTGACGTGCATTAGTGAGTTCAATCATGCTAACCACACGATGAGTGTTGTGTACCAGTCGAAGGCATTACCTTTCAAGGAACAAACAAACTGTTTTACCATGAGATCACCATTAGTCCCGACATTGTTGCACGTCTCCACAAAGTGAGCTATGTGTTGCCGAGGATTTCCCTTACCATCGAATTGTTGAAACTTTGGTGGTTGGTAACTTAGAGGCATCTTTAACAGGTCGATTATTTGGGTGTATGACTTCGCATACAAATATGAGGGTTGAATTGAGCTTTCCACCTGGTCTATGATGGCTTCCTTGATGAGTTCTTTTAGTTGATTTATGGTGAAGATGCCATCAGTAATACCATGTATATTCTTCACAGCTCCGATTGCAGACTCCTCAATGACATCTAGTTGATCTACTTGAAAAGCCTCGGTAGTCGAGGTTTGGCCTCCTTCGTTCAAGCTCTCAAGTTTGTTCATCAACTTTGCTATCTCATGGTCTTTTGCCTTGAGTGAAGTCACTTGATCCTCTAAGGACGTTGTCTCGATCATCATCACTGACATGGTGCTAAAACCCGAAGCCTTACTTGGTGATTGACATGGAGAAGTTTCCATAGGTGAATTGTCAACGTCGCCTTGAGTGTCGAAGACAATTTTGCACGCCCCACTTGACTTTTGTAGTGGAGTTGCTTGTGGCTTCATCTTTGAGGCGAGATCTTGTCCCTCTCTTGCATTCGAAGTTGATGTCAACTTGAGAATCGGCTTAGTTTGTGCATACAACTCGACGATGGATTTTGTTTTCAATGGCGGGGTTGAAGAATCTTCAATAGTATGTTGGTGACTTGAATCAGTGGCCTTGTTGCTTTTCGAAGCGACAATGGTGATCATGTTCCTCCTAATTGCCATTGAGAGTTTGTTGAAAATTCTTTCTTGAAGGGAAGAGATGAAAGGTAGAGATGTCCCCAGCGGAGTCGCCAGAAATTTATAGACACAATTTTGTGCACCTGAAATTAAACAAGCACACATGTACAAATATATGATTTTATTAAATACATGAATGGGTACAATCTCTATGTAATATATTCTTTCAAAAGAATATGAATATGGCAATCCTCTGATTCTTCCCTTGGATTTGATGTATGGTAACTTGATTTATTTGAGTAATCAAGCCAAGATTTGTGCTTTGCAAGAACGCGAATTTGAGCATGTATTGCGAAGCGAGATGTTGTGATTTGATGCTTTGAAGAGTACCTTGATTTGTCTTCAAACAGTTGCTGAAGAACTCTTATGGGGCATTTTGGCTTAATACAACAGAGTTTCGTTCTTTGTAGACTTCAAGCGTAGATGAAGGAGGCTTGAGAACTTTTTGAGAGAGACTTCCTTGCTTGAAGAGAGAGAGAGAGAAAGAGAGCTTTCTTGCTTGAAAAGCTTGTCTTGAAGAAAATTTGTATCTCCAGGAATCCAATCTCCTTCCTTTAGGTTGAGGTCCTTTATTTATAGAGATCTCTAGGGGCTCTCAGGTCCTTTTCCAATGTCACATGACATAATTTTATTGGTTGATATTTATTGACGGGATCTTGCATTTATGACAAGATATCTGATGTGATTTTGTAATTATAACAAGATATTTTGAATATCTCATCTCAAGTGTCAACTTTTCATTGGCCAAAAAATATATGAAGACTCATTTATTTTCCATGTCATTTATTTTAATTTTATTTTATCCTTCCTTTTAAAGAATAAAATAACACATGGTGAAATTTGATTGGTAAAAAATTTGTGTTTCTACACAATTACGAACTAAAACATAATCTTCTTGCTGAGATCAAACCACGGACAATTACAATATTATTTTTATAGTTTTATTAGAGATAACATGTTCTGCATCATTCATTCATTCTCCAATAGCACCTGTTTCTTTGACAAGACCTGCTGCCTTTCCTTGAATCAACTTCCACAAATCATCTACATGTCGTTCTTCAGTCAAGGTTGATCCGATCGCACAGCGTATGATAAACAAGCCACCAACCACCGCGTGAGTCATGAATGCACGACCACTTTCATTCACCGCAGCTAGAAGCTTACGGTTCAATTCCAAGCCTTGGCATTCATCGTTGTGCTTCAGCCTAAAACAAACCAAAGAAAACCTCCTTCGCACCACCACCTCAAACCTACTGTCTTTAGCCACCAGTGACTCAAACCGCTTAGCCAAGTTCACATCGCTACGAATATGGTACATAAGGTTTGCTAATCCATGCCTGCGAATCACAATCCAAAGCTTCAGAGCTCTGAATCGCCTACTCAATGCAATTTGCCAATCTTTGTAGTCCACTACGTCATTTGATTCACTGGCATTGTTCCTCAAGTATTCGGGATCACTGGACAGTGACTCGGTTAACAAACGAGGCTGCTTAACCCACAAGCAGCAACAATCCATGTTAGTGAGTAACCATTTATGTGGATTCATGCTCAACGAGTCTGCAAGTTCTACTCCATCCAGGTAATGCCTGAATTCAGGGCATATGCATGCACTACCTGCGTAAGCTGCATCAATGTGGAACCATAGATTATATTTCCTGGCAATTTTCCCCAGATCCATAACAGGATCAACAGCTCCACATGCTGTAGTGCCTACAGTAGCACATAAAAATAACGGCACAAATCCAGCTTTGATATCATTTTCAATTGCATCTTCCAATGCTTGAGGTGATAACGAAAATTCCGATGAAAATGAGGTAGAGAGGCATCGAAAATTAGAGGATGGAATTCCAACTAATTTGACGCCCTTAAGTAGAGTTGAATGAGTTTGATCAGAGGCATAAACTACCAGCTTCGTAATGTTTTCAGCTCCAATCATTCTCAACGTCTCGTCTCTTGCTGCAACGAGGGTGCAAACTATAGCCTCACAAGTGCTACCGTGCAAGACACCACCTCCGTTTCCTGAGAACAAAAAAGTAGATGGGAGCTTGAGCATCTTTCCCATCCAGTCCATTACAATGGATTCCAGTTCGGTAGCAGCAGGAGATGCAATCCAGTTGAAGCCAACAACATTAAGGCCTGTGCAGAGCATCTCACCAACAAACCCTGCAGTGCTTGCATTTGCTTGGAAGTAAGCAAAGAAGTTAGGGCTTTGCCAATGAGTGAGGCCTGGGATAATGCTATCAGTTACATCTTTGAGAACATCTTCTAAGGATTCCTGGCAATATGGGGCAGTGTCTGGCAATTGGTTGAATAAGTACCCTGGTTTCACTTGGCTTTGAACCGGGTTCTTTTCAATGTTCTTGTAATAATCAGCAATGAAATCGATCACCATTTTGGAATCATTGGTGAAACCATTTGGGTCTAAAGGAGAGAAAGTGTTTGTGGACAGAGAACCCATTTATTTCGGATAGATGGATGAATCACTTCAATTTTCTTCTCTTCAAGTGTTTGCGGATTTATCATGAGTAAAAGGGTGGTCTTTAAAACTGAAAAATTATTATTATTATTATTATATATATGAATATAATAATATCAAGTATAACCAACTAATTGGTTACAAGATATATTAAACTAAGAGGTTGTAGATAAGATAGATTTTGGCAATGGTTGTACTTAAAATCAGAATGTGATTTTATTGGAAATGTTGATTGTGTTTGCTAGATTTGCGGGGCTGTGTTGGCTGGATTTGTAGTAGTGTGTTTGGTCAAATTAATCTTGTATGTTATATTGCTTTAATTTTGGTTATTTGTTTGTTTGTTTGAATATGATGGTTAGTTTTGTGCATAAATGATGTATTTGAGTTGGTAATGTGACTGGAAATTTTTGTTTGCTGGAAACGGTAAAGAATTGTTGAGAAAAATTTTACCCTACGATCTTGAATTTGATGTTTATGGTAGCTGGAAATGGCAAGGGCCTTGATGTGATTTGGCTGGAAATGGCAAGGGCAGAGGGAAATTTGGCTTGATGTGATTTGGCCGGAAATGGCAAGGGAATTTGGCTGAAAATGGCAAGGGAAGAGGGAAATTTGGCTTGATGTGATATTTCCTAATACTATATACTTTTTTGTTATGGTTTATGTATATATTTGGATTAAGATATTTGATTAATGGAAATTTGGTTGGTAGACTTGAGTTTGATTTTTTTTTTTTTTTTTTTTTTTTGTAATACAAGCATGGAGAGCATGTGCTTCCAAAAAAGTTTATACATTTTTTGAGGTCAGTTTCGAAAGATATAAAACTGCTCTGTCCTGACCTTACCAGATCACATGTTTGAAAACATGTGTTCCCACAGTTCATAGAAACTCTGACCTCGAAAATCCAACGAAGATGATAGCTTTAAAAACAGAGGCCGCAGGCCGATCTATCCCTCTTGCTATCATATATTTCGTTGGGACCCAGCTATTGAGAAAACATGATAAGAGATTCGCTAATAAATCTACAAGATATGCAGGTGAAATTGTTTGATGAAAGATAATTGGGCCATCAGAGTTTGAACTATTGCGAAGCCGAAGAAAAACTCATGATCAGATCAGGTTCATAAACAGAACACTTGCAGTCCATGCCCATATATAAGAAAACAACCAATTCAAGCGCATGCTAGCAAACTGGATAGATTCAAGGTTTGGATCCATAATAAAGAATAGAGCAAGGAGAAAAAGGAAAGAAGAAGATATACTGGTTATAAGATCAAAACCTAGGGTTAACACTAGAGATGAAAAAAATTAGCAGCTTATCCAGAGATTGTGAAGGATTGAAATGGCAAAACTAATTGAAAACTATGGGTCATCAAGCCAAGAATCATGGAGGAGAACTAATGACTAGAAACTAGTGTATATAAAGCACACCATAAATTAAACCTGTGAAACTGCTAACGGTTGTCGTGATCAGACATTTTTTAGGGTGTTTTTCTAGAGAGAATGAGAGGAAGGTGGCTAGTAAAAGCACAAATCGTTATCTCATATTATTATTTTTTTAACAGAACCGATAAAAGGATGCCCTCAAAGAACCATGTATATATCAAACTAAACATGTTCCTCCTCCATAACATTACATGGCAACCAAGGAGGAACTATATTTAAATACTCTACAGAGGATAAATTTTGAGATACTTTCTTGGCCATCATGTACACAGCATGATGCCCTGAATTTCAAACATAACGAAAGCCGAGGATTCATGTCTCGTAACGAAGCAACAGAATATCATGAACAAAAGTAACAGTATCCCATGAAGAAGGATTGGGAAGGATCTCATTGATCCTACCTCCCTAGAAGAAGACAAGCGGGGTTTCATATTTTAAGAGAGAGATTTGTGGAAGAGCTCGCACCAGGCAACCCTGCTGTGGCTGTAAAGAGTTTGCATTTCCTTCCATCTTTTTTCCTTCATTAGGCAGACAACTTGGTTATCTATTATATGTACACGTGTTTGTCCAAACCAGAAGAAGTCACACCTCTTATATTTCCACCCTATCAATTGCACTCGCATCTTCATTCTCTGAATTGAATTCTCCTCGTGATATCATATTCATGATGGTCTTAGTGGCTTGACCAACAGCACGGGAAGTCTGCTTTGCAGCACCAGCAACAACTGGCTGCAGGGAGATGATTGGCAGACTAGCCCTCTCTTGAATCATAGCTGGATATCAAATAATAGACACGAAAACATCACTTCTGTAAATAACAAAAAAGAAACAATATGACTTGCTGTGGAAAAGATAGACAGCACAAGAACTTACACATAGTATGTTGGTGAGCAAGTGCACCAATCTGTCGAATTCCAGCTTCTGCTGCTTGAACTGCTTGAGCTGATTTATTGACCCCATCAGTTATCTCTTGGCTGTATGTCAATTGAGATAAACCATATTATTGTACTTGAACAGTATCCGAGAAAATGAAATCGGATACTTACAGGCCACTAAACTCTATAGCTCATCTTGTTAAGGTCGTGGTTTTTCTCTAGATATTAGTAATACTGACCATAATGCTATCATCAGACAGGCTCTCACCAAGACAAGCTGAAAATCTTAATGTTTTGAGTGTGATCACTAAGGCGGACATTAGACATCTATAAATTACTATGAAATACATAAATAGACACAACTAAAAGACCTATAAATCCTCATGGAACTTTTTTACTTCCCCCAGCATCTATATGTCACACTCCCATCACTTCCTTTTAATGGGGTAAGGAAACCCATGTTCTGTTTATAAGATAGGACGAAGCAAACGGACATGATCAGGCTCTTGCTTGTATGCTCAAGAAATACAAAATGTTCTTAACCGGCATTTGGACCAATGGAAAAGGGAAAATTTTTATGAAAAGAATTAATGATAAAAAAAGAGTTGTCATGAGAATTTGATTGTCACCTCAAATCACTTAATTCCAATGTAAGATCACTTATTTCCATGCCTGAAAGCCTAATTGCAGCCATTGTACTGGGCAGTTCCTCACGAGCTGTATCTGCTAGCTTCGAAAGAGATGTTGCTGCTTTCCCCATTGCCTGTCAAGCAGGGAGGAAAAAATAGAAGAAAAGGAACCAATATTGGCAACAGAACACTAGAATCGTTAAATTGCATAAGATAATTTGTATAATATTAAAATCTTCACAAATAGGAACTTACAATTACAAAAGTAACAGGCAGTTCAAATATCCAGAACAACTAAAACTCTAAGGATACAATAAAATGAAAATGCACAAAGCAAATAAAGGAACTGGTACGAGGAATTAATTAGCATGGAGAGCAATATACTGTTGAAACCCTTTTGCTGAATATTAATAATTTGTAAATTAACTAATGCTGGATTTGACTTCCTAAAGCTTGCACATTGGAAGCGGCTTGCAAGTAGTTGATTACCAACATAATTATAGTTATGTTATTTTCATAACATGGATCTAGTAACAAGGACTTACATGGTCAGACTACCGTTTTAGAAGTAAAAGATTATCAACTATAATTTTTTAGATATCATACAACTTTTCCTCCATAATTATCAACTCCATGAAATCATGCATTCAGTTTAAACAGAAAGAATCAGGAAAGTGTAATTTCCTGATGGAAAAATTAACTGTCAGTTTCTTAAAATTTCATAATAAGAAAGCTTGGCATAGAATTTGATGTTGGACGGTCAACATATCTGAATCATCAAACCCTAGCAAGCAAGCTAATCAACTGACTGATAGACCATTAAAGCAACTGATGCATCACACTGCACAAGCTACTGCTATTGGTCATAGCTACCCCATGTCATATCTCAAGAAATGCATGTCATGATACCTGCCTTCTTAAAACACAAACAGCTAAGGGAAAGTTAACTAATTTAGTATCAATCAGCTTAGTAATAATAACCTTTCTTAAAACATAAACAGCTAAGGGAAAATTTAACTAATTTAGCATGCAATCAGCTTCATAATTACCCAAACAACCTATCATCAGCATTCTACTCATACAAACATACTGAACAATACATTCATCAGCACAGGAAACCAAAGTGCATCCAGAAGATTGTCACCAAGACCAAAAAATGCACACAAGCAGATGATACATATATGTCAAATGTAATAGAGCAGAAACAGAGGCGAAACACTACGAAGAAACAGAGCAAGCATATCAATAAACATTTTTACTAACGTCAGGATTTAATAAGAAATCTAATAATTCTCCAAATAATATTCTAACTAAACAAAGAAAAAAAAAAGTCAATGTTTTATTCTGACACTCAAACTAGACCAGTTAGTCAATAGATATTTCTTCTTATGAAATATGATATCACCATCAGAAGTCAGCAAACGCCACGTTAAGATGTCAGAAGTGCATGAGCTCCCATTAGCAACCCCTGCTTCAAATGACATGAGCTAACATTCCTTTCTTTCAAACCAAGGTCATTATGGATTGATTAAATTCATGGGTGTCAATTTCTTTTCTCTGTCACTAAAAAATCAAAGCATGTCAGTCAAGCTTTGTCTCATAATGTGTCACCTAAGTTTGCAAGAAAAATATGCAATGCAACATCTGTTGCTTTCCAACAATACTAAAATTAGCAAAATGCACATAATAAAATACAAAAACAAAGCAACAGTAGAGGCAAGCAGATTTACTAAAGATAAAAAAGAAAACAAAAGGAGTGGTGACAAATAAAGAAGAAATAAAGAAGGAAATGGAAATGGGAAAAAAAAAAAAAAGAAGAAGAAGAGAAATGGTAAAGGTAAAATAGCTGGTAGCTAAACCATTTTTCAAGTTTCAAAAAATCTGTTAATTTAGGAGTTAAACTGTCTTCAGCAGGTGAACCATTTCAAGAAAGATATAATGAATTAATGAATTAGTTCGTATCCTCCAGAAAACAAGCATCAAAGATGCCTAAATTGGCAGTAATTCTTGAAAGTCTAATTCATGAATGACTCCTACAAACTATAAAAATGTAAGGATATTCACGTTTCACAGTTTTCTTCTTCTTCTTCTTTTCATAGTATGTGTTAACAGTGATATTATATTTAATAAAAGAAACAGCTTGCAAAAACAACAGGTTGGAATAAATTTGGCAAACAATCCTACGCTTGCAGTTATGAAAAGAGAACTGCAATCAGATGTAAAGTCAGATAACTTACATAGAGTGTTGGAACAGCAGCAACAACAAGGCTTGTAAATGCTATAGAAGTCTGCAAGACATCAAAGTAAGCCACAATTATCAGTAATCAAAAAATTGAGTTCAGACATTGCCAACAACTGCATTACCATCAAAGGGTAAAGACAAAAGTCATGAACATTTCATCTCAAAGAAATTATAGTTTCACAACACTGTTCAGCTGAAATATTTACCAACACACCTATCACAAATGCAGCATATTTTGATTGGAGGATTCAACTGAATCGGCACTATCAAAGTTGGAAAAAAACAATCAACATACCTAACAAATATATTGTTTTGCTTCATCTGCACCAAAATAATACAAACAGGTGGTCCTATGCAAGCAATTCAGAGCTTCTAGATTTATCAGAGAAAACACATAAACCATAGCATGTTATAAATGAATACCAATACAGTAAAAACAGTTTACAATTCCCAAATTCTAAACAATCTAACAACACCTTCATAAGCCCCAAATTAGCACAGCTAAAAAGCAGCTATCTTTCTAACACAAACCACCCAAAAAAAAAAAAGACCGATCAAAGACTTCATAGCCATTAAGCTCAAAAGGGGGGGGGCAACAGACAAAAGAATTTAATAGCCAAAAATCCGTTAAACATCCTAAACACAAAAACCAAGTTATTTTGTAAGAAAAAGGGACCAACAAATAATACCAAATTAAGCTAATAAAACTGAAAACAGAGAGAGAGAGAGAGAGTACCGTGCAAGCAATAAAAGATAAGAGAAAGAAAGCTCGATCACTCAAACTAAGCTTAGTCCATGAATGAATATAATTGGGAGCAACTGGATTCCCAACTTGGACATTCAAGTTCCTCTCCAATTCATCTGCACCAAGAACTTCAACATTTGAATTCAATGACACTTGTTCATTAGTGGAAGTGGATTGTTTTCTAGTGGGATTTGAAGAAGAGCATATTGGAATTAAACGAGAGGGTCTTGATGAGTTGGGGTGTGGAAATATTACGGAGAGAAAATGTTTGGGGTGTGGAATTGAATTTCTGGGAAATGGAATTGAATTCCTTGTTAGTGAACTTAATGAATTGAATATAAGAAAGGAATCAGCGGTTAGGAGATTGGGTTTCATTTGTAGCAACTTTTTGAGAGAACCGTTGGTTTTGAGCTCTTCTTTAACATTAACACTACTCCATTGGTTATTTCTTCCTTGTTTTTATTATTAGGGCTTTGTCCAGAAAGAAGAGAAGGGACTACCTCCTCCTTTTCTATTGTTTCCAACATATATACGTAAAACTGGATAAGTTGTTAACCCATTTCCTCGTCCGAGTCAAATTTTTATTAATATGTGAAAAATATTCAGGTGATAACAAAATTCGAGCAAACTCGCCTAAATTTTAATAGCACACGAATTTGGGATATGAAATCTAGATAATATGTAAAAAAAAAAAAAATGAAAAGAAATTGCAAATCTTAAGATTTAATAACTTAGTGTTAAAAAATAAAATAAAATAAAAATAAAATTTTAAAAACTATAATGTTGAAGAAGAGAACCTGATTTAACATAGGTTGACTTGATTAACTCAAGATTCATGATACAAAATTCAGATTAAAAAAATAAAATTTTAAAAGAATAACCTAGCAAAAAGAACTAGAGTTAAGAAAAAAAACATAAAAAAACCGAGCTAATTCAAGCTAACTTTACTAACCCTCTCTGGGGATAACCTAACAAAAAAAAAAAACAATGACAAAGCATAAGAGCCAATAATTAAATGTCAAACGGTGAAATTAAAAAAAAAATCAATATCTTAAAAAAAATGTTAAAGGATAAAAAAATTGAGTCAACTTGAGTTAGCTCAACTAACAAACCACCTGCGACATGAAAATGGGATAAAAAAAATTACACTTTCAAAAGAAAAACTTAGCAAAAAAAAAATTAAAGTAAAATATAAAAAGACATTGAAAAGGAAAACTCTAACTAACATAAGTTAACTTAACTAACATGTACTCGGGATAACACAACAGGAAAAAAAAAAAAAAAAGCAAAAGAATCACATGACATTTGACTACATGCTAGTGTGATTCGTTCTGTCTTATTGACATCACAGTAGTTGTAGCACTGCCTCAAAGTAGCCAACTCAACTAGCCTTTTTCTTGCCACATATTTGACAGCTCATGATGGCTACTTTGAGCCAACAGTTAGGATCCTTCTAGGTTGAACCAAGATCTAAGATTTGGCACCAATGGAGACCAAACATTCCTCTTCCACCCCTTATAAATAGATGTGGATTTTTATGGCTTGAGGGATGAGGAAATTGAGTCCAAAATTGACAAAAAAAGAAGAAGAAGAAGAAGAAAAACTAGCTTCCCCCCAATAGTTTATCTATCATTATCATTTTTTTTTTTCCTCTTTTCCATTACCATCGTGACTTCAGCTTCCTCAACCATCATCACCACACCAGCACCATGATCGTGAAATTGTTATGAATTCCCTACCCTTATATTACATGTTCATCTTCCTTGTGCCAAAATATGTTGCTCATGTGATAACATCCATTCAGAGAACATTAGACAAGGATGAAAATAGGCTGTTTTTATTTAGATTTGTGGAGAAAGGGAAGAGGGAAAAGGTAGAGAGTCTGCATAAAGGGGTAGGGCTCTCGCGTGGAACAAGTCATTGATGATCAATTATAGTTCTGTAAAACACAAGGGTGATTTTTTGGGAAAATATTTTTAGCCTACTTTATCTGAGTCAATTGCACAATAAAGGTCTATAAATGGTTGATGATAGTGGCAACATGATGACCAGAACTTGTTGATAAGTTCTTTCCAACATGGAGAGAATGATGTAGCTGAGTTTGTTGAGACTGGAGGATCTACCCTAAACAAACTATGTAAATAGCTTAATAGATGTTTTCTAGCGTAACAAGTCTAGGCCTAAGAGAAAGATTGGTCATGCCATATTAGGATAGTGGCTTGAAATGGTGGTAACATGATATTCGATCGTTGGATCATACTCAAACTTTTAAAAGAGATTCTACATGCTATTTTCTAGCAGGAAGAAATTGCATCGCTCATCAGACTGTTGGATCTCAGATTATTATGCCCTAAAGTTGTTGTTTGGGCTATTTTTTTTTATTTTGCCTAGATATTTTTGGAATTATTATTTATTTTTAGATTATATGTTAATTTCCTTTATGTGTTAGGATTATGATTTTTTTCCCCTAGTCTAGGTTGATTTTTCTAGCTTATAAAAGGCATTGTAAACCTTTTTAGGAGGAAGACTTGGTCATATTATTATTTTAGAAATAAAATAAGGTTTTAAGGCTCTTTGTGTTTTAACCCTAATTAAGTTTTTCTTTTATCTTTCTATGCTTGTTATAGTCTTGTTATGTTTTCACATGCATCACTAAGACACTGTTTGAGAATACGATGTAAACTGCTTTCCACGAAAATTCAAAAAATAATTAGTTAAATTTAATTTTTTATATATTTTTAGATCGTTTTGATATGCTGATATCAAAAATAATTTTTTAAAAATAAAAAAAAATATTATTTTAATATATTTTCAGACAAAAATCACTTTAAAAAACAACCACTATACCATACTTTTAAAAACTCTCTAAGTCATTAATATAGTATGTTTTTTTGGCATATGGACATCTAACTATAGTAGATCTCCATTTGACTGCTGAGAATCTCTAATTTTTACAAGCATAGCTATATCAACCGGTACACATGAGGCTAGAGGAATTTGGATCTTCAACATACTAAATATGGCCATTGAAGTGGCTTGTGCACTGAAGTACCTTCATCACCAGCGTGAAACTCCAATAGCTCATTGTGACCTTAAGTGTGTGTTTGTATTTGAGGTGGAGGTTGAGGTTTAGGTGTGGGACCCATTAAAAAGCAAGAAAAAACAAGAAAAAATAGCTTTTTGTGGTTGAGGTTTGTGCATAAATAAGTTGTACCCAATCACAACCTCAACCACAAAAGCAAAAACAAACACACTCTAAGCCGAGCAATATTCTTCGGGACAAATAAATGGTTGAACATGTGGGAGACTTTGGTCTAGCTAGATCTCTTTACGAGGCAGCCAACAGTTATATACCTTGTTTAATAATGTAAATGTGACTGTTTTTTAAATAAATTTTTGTGCTAAAATATATGTTAATAATTTTTTTAAAAAAATTATTTTTAACATCAGCATATCAAAATAATTTAAAAATACTAAAAATATATTAATTTGAAGCTAATAAAAAATAAAAATAAAAATATTTTTAAAAAATACTTTTAAAATACAAAAACAAACAAACCATAATTCCGTAAAAACTCTTGGAATACGAGGGCCTGCCTATTGATTACATCGCTCCTAGTACATCTACTAGAGTTCTAGCTTCTAAAGCCTTCTTCTTTGCAAGTATACATACTTTTTCTATGCGTTCGCTACACTCCATAGCTTGTCATACGCAACTTTTTCTGTCTTTTAACACTAATTCATTGTATATGATGTTGCAACATGCTTTGGGAAGAGAATTGCCAGCAGATGTTGATGTGTTCGGTGTTGGTATACTTTTTTCTGGAGATGTTTACAGGAAAGGGGCCCAAAAGTGAAATGGTCAAGGATACGATAGCACGAACCTATACAATTTTGTAAAATCAGCTTTGCCTGCAAGAGTGATAGAAATAGTGGGACCACAGCTGCTCCGGGAAAGATTAGGAGTTCTGGCGCTTCCTGGCCAGAGCAACACGATCAGAAATGAAAAAATCGAAGACTTAATCCAAATATTTAAGCAGGAGTTACTTGTTCTGCCAAATTGCCTCGAGAACAAATGAAAATGGATGATTTTGAAGGTGAGCTGCGTTCTACCAGAGACAAACTTCTATGAACTTCTTAGGACGAGGAGTGCACAGAGAGAGATGAAGTTTTTAGGATAATTGAAAGAGTAATGTTATGTGAATAGATCTTAAGAGAATTTCGTACAACCTCACTTTACTTATGAGTAATGTTTTTAGCCCTACAATTGCGTTTTGAATCATTAGGGGGATCGTGTAATTGGGTTATGTTTTTTTATCATTTTTGTTTTTTAATAAAATTTGAGAGCTTTTCTATGCATTCAATTAAGTTCAAGTCTTCAAAAATAAAAAATAAAAAATAAAAAAAAATCATTGTTACTTTAATCTAGATGCTTAATCCAAAAAAAAATTTTCTTTTTGTAATTATTCCTAATATTATCAATCCATTTATAAATTTTTTATAAAAATATAATTTCCAGATTTCATCTTTTTAAATTATCCATGAATATTTAAGCTCGTTTATTTACTGGAAAGTAATTTTTTTTAAAGTGAATTATTTTTCGATGTTTGGTAGTAATGAAAAACAAGTTGGAAAATACTTTTTAGTGTTTGGTTATGTTATGAAAAATAAGCTGGAAAATAATTTATTAACGTTTTATTATTTTCAAGTTTATTAAAATAATGAGGAACAAATCTTATAAATTAAAAAGTTTAATGAGAATGAAATTAAAAAATATATAATTTCATAAATTATCTCAAATAAAATAAATAATAATCAAAATAATAGAGATCAAATCTAACAAATAAAAAAATTTGAAAAATAAAGAAATTAAAATAATAATAATTACCATTTCATAAATTATTTCAAATAAAATAAGTAATAATTAAAAGAATGAAGACTAAATTTGATAGATAAAAAATTTCAATTAAAAAATAATAAAGGAAAAGCAAAAAATGATTATAAAAATAAGGACCAAAATTAATATAAAAATCAAATTCTAATGAATGAAATTAAAAAAAATATTAAAAAACAATATATATATATATATATATATATATATATATATAGCAATCAAAAGTGTGAGGACTAAATTTGATATAATCAGCAAATAATATAATATTTTAAAATTTTTTACAACTTTCAAAAAGTATTTTCTGTCCAAAATAAAAGAAAAATACTTTCCTAGAAACCAAATCAAAATTTTCTTTGACTAGAAAGTGTTTTTTGTTGACTAATTTCTCTAATGACAAATAAACACAGGAAAGTTTGGAAAATAATTTTCAGGAAACCATTTTCCGTCAAACAAACACCCTATTAATGAGAATGATTTTTTTATGTTGATCTTTTATATAACTTTTTAAATTTATATTAAAATTTTATAATTTGTAAAAAAAGAATCATAATTTTTAATCTAAAATATTAAATTATATTCAAATTTTTACAGGAATTTTTTAATATAATTTCCCCCTCGTTGAAATCAAAGGGGCAAAAGGTTCCATTTCTGATATTTTCTGGTTTGTGTGTGATTAATAGAATTAGCTAGTGACACGTGCAGTTAGCGTATTTTGTGATTTTGTTGCCGCATTCATTGTTATTATTATTAGAATCAACAACTTCACGCTTACTCACGTGAGCAAGATTTGGCATTTAGCACTCCCATTCACGTCCACCTTGATGGGTCCATGAGAAATTCTGCCGATGTTGAGAGGGAACACGGATTAGCCACCTCTGCATTACATGTCAGTCTTTGACCTTGGTGTCTCTCTCTGTTATCGAAGTTTCAGTTTGTTTTCTTCGCCTAAAAATTGACTAATTTGCAACCAGTCAGGGGAGGCGCCGGCTGGTGCGGTGGTGCCCTTTTGTCATTTACACAAAGCACCAAGGCGTGAGCCATGGGAAGTCAAAATAAATCGGCATTTTTCACTCCACAAGGCATGCGATCAAGGCCTGGCTAGTTGCATAAGCAGGAGAGAAAAGGAGGCTCCTGTTTTTACACCATGGAAGGAGCTAGATCTCTTTCTTTCCAGTTTCCATGGTCATGGCAAGCCTCACGTGCTCGCCCTTCTCCGTGTTTTGAAGCGTTGGGCCCACCACATTCATTGGAAAGAAAACAACACCTTCGAGGGGCAGCAAGCTCATGACCCCCCAGGCCTCCTCCTTCTCACTTGTGCTTGCTGGTGCAGGGCTCTATACTAGATGTCTATGGGGGTTGCTTCCTTGATGGTTTTTCGAACAATCTTTTAAATATTTTTGACTTGATATAAACAAATATCATGTTTTATTTGAAGTATGGAATGTCAAAGAAAGGGAGTCGGTCTAAAAATACAAGAGTTTAGGGGCTGAACTAAGAAATAAATAGCTGAGCCTTTTAATGCATGCGTTTTTTTGGAAAAATAAACATATGTACAGCTAATTGGCCTTCATTTAGCTTCGCGGTGCAAATATATTTCACACAAAACACGAAAAAGTATCATTTTTTTATATATTTTTTCTCGTGAAACGTAGTTTGTACCGCAAAAGCATTACGTGGCCAAACGAGCCCTCGCTTTCGATGCAAATAAACGACATGACTGCAACTTTTAAGCTTCCATTTATCTTCGAGTCCAAAATCGTTGCATGCCAAAAGTTGAGTGACCTCCTGCATCGATTTGAATGCCCAAGTCAAAGGGGACACGTTCTTAAGCAAATGGGGTAAAAGCAAAACCCATCTTTAACTTTTCAAGCTCGGCCAATTCTCCAGAGTCAGACTCTCTTCTGTAACAGTCACCGACCCCAAATCGAGGTGGAAATAAAAAAAAAAAAAACCCATTAAAATTGTAGGTCCCTATTTCTGGTCTCCGCGTTAATCTAGCTTTAGGAAATCCTTCCTTGCAGATAAGCTCAACGAGGATTCAGAGGTAAGAAAAGGTAGCTCGATGTTATAGTCTGAATGGGTTGACTAAAAAAAAGAAACCTAGCAACACGAAAAGACCTGCCCAAGCTCTTTTCATTCACTTAAAGCTCTTAAGACTATACACTTCTACCTTTTACGCTAGAAAGAGCTGAAATGTATCTTTCTTTGCAGAGTCTCTCTGCAATTCTGAGCTCGAATTTGTATCTTTTATCTTGAATTTTTTATTCTGAGAATTCCCATATCCTTCCTTTTAAGCTTTTTGTTCTTCCCTTCTCAAGCTCCGATCTTTTTCTCTACCCTTTATAGCACCTTTTTGTTTCGGTCTCTTCTCTGGCTTCTTGCGTTGTACTGCCATAATCGACCAAAATGGATGTAAGCTCTCTTGACATTTCTCGGCTTCTTATCTTCAACCTCTCTCAGATTTCGCTTCTTTCTGTTGTTCTCTTTTATCCCTCTTTTTAATTTCAAGAAACTCTTTTCATTTGCCTTCAAAATTGATTTTTTTTTGTTTTGTTTTGGTCAGGAATGGAGAAGAAGTGGACAAATACCAGCATTCGGAAACTGGGACCAGGCAAATGACCTTCCAATCACACTGTATTTTGAGTCTGCAAGACAGGCAGGATTGATTCGACACAGTACTAATTCCTCTGGAGAATGCGGTCATCGGTACATGCGTAGTGATCTACATGCTTCTGATTTCAACAAGCCTTCGCGTTTTCATGTTCCTCCCAGAAAGGTTCGTCCTTTATTTTGCTTTTTAAAAAAAAAAAAAAAAAAAAAATTCTCCCTCCTCCCCGTATATACACGAACACTGCTTTTTTGTTAAAGAATTTATCTGGAAGAACATAAAAATCTGTACACCTTGATTTGTATGGTTATATTCTCCATATATTCTTACATGACTTATGGTTATAAGAATTTAACAAGGAAATGATAGTAATGATGAAGGTGTGGAATATTTTGAATGATGGTGTTGAATTTGCAGACAAGAATGAGAGAGCAGCGAGGCCCGCATTCAAAGGAGCAGAGAAAGCAGGGCAAAGTCTGTGACGTGACTGAACCGGCGAGGAAACAACAACCCTCAATGCCACATTGTCATAAAACGGACGCTGTAATTTGTCCTAAAGCTCCTCTGAAGCCTCCTAAAGCTGTTGATGAAGATCTCTACAAAATCCCACCGGAGCTCCTCCGCTCCGCCAAGCGGGTAAGTTTTCTTGTTTAATTTCCTCCTTGTATATTTTGAACAAAATAAAGATGCAGCACTACATTTAATCACTGGGGATTGTTACGTGGAAATAACCTTTTCCTCCTCGGTTTCAAAAATGAAAGCATTGGTGTTGGTGCAAATTTTGTTTTTTCAATGCCTCAATGATTATTAAAGGGTATATTTATTAAAAAAATAAATAAATAGTAAAATTACTTATTTGAGCAGCACTTGAGATGCTCCTCTTTAGTTAAATGTACCCTTTGTTCTTGAAGCGTCGTTGCATTTTTTTTTGGGCACGTGATAGAGGATAATGGGTGGTTTGTTTTCAGTGATGTTTTTCTCTCTTTCTCTTTTTTTTTTTCCTATCCAAAAAGGACATGGTTGTTCTTTTTATTTTTTATGTTTTTAATTTTATTTTTTTTATAATTTTTTTTATTTCAGTCCTTATTCAATTAAAATTTTATTAGTCATCATTCAATTAAAATTTATATTGTTTTATTTTTTCTAATTTAACTCACATTATTTTGATTTATTTTTTATTTTGTTAAAGTTATTTCTCTTTTTTAATTTAACCCTCCAATTGAATATTTTTTTTGTTACAATCTAATTTATTTTTTATTTCAACTTTCACCTCTATTCTTTTTAATTACAATGTTTTATTTTAGATTTTTTTATGTATTTTCCCCGTTTTATCATCATATTTAATTTGTTAGGAATTGAGTTTTATAATTTTTTTTATTTATAGTGCTCTCGATCTAATAATTTAGATCATAGTTTTGAAGAGTTAATGTGGTTCAATAACCATTATTTTACTCATTTTCTTTTAAGGTTTTATCATTTTATATTTTATTTTTTAAAAAAAATAGTTTTGTGATTATTTTTAATTTTTTTTTATCAATTTATTTCAGTTTAATGATTTATATCATAAATTTTGCAGACAATAAGTACATGAATTCTAATTAGACCAAGTCATAGCGAATAGCCTAAAACCATCCATGTCTTTTTTTTTCTAGCATCCGGTTTTGAATAAAACTTCTTCTCAGTCCCTGGATTTCTTATTGATGTAGAAATTTTGGCAATATTTTGTGGAAATGTGCTAAAGAAGAAGCCAGTCGTTGCCCAGAAAGGTCATCATTTTGACAAATAAGTCTCAAAATGCCCACTAAAATTAAAACAAGTTTCATTGTAGTTGAATAAATTTGCTAGACAGTACCGTATGAGGCCATATGGCTGCAAGAAGGTTGCCTCAAATTAAGTAATTGTTCGTCTTCATTTATTATATTTTTTTCTGGCAAGAAAACATCAATAATAAGTGATTTAATTATTATATTCCTCTTTTTTCTTTCGTGCAGAAGAAATGCCCCGGATTGTTTTCATGCCTTGTGCCTGCCTGTGCTTCATAGATTATATGGAAGTGAAAAAAAAGAAGAAAATAGTGTTCACAGCTCCAAGCCCTTTTTTCCCCACCAGAATGCTTAGCTTATAGTAGCAGTAGTAGTTAAAATTTAATAGTAACATAAGCTATGATCAATGAAAATGGGATTCTGCTATGCCATTTGATAATTTGGCTCCAGGTTTTAATTTCTCAAAGTTAGGCCTCACTGACGATCGAATGAATGATTAGGTATACATTTATCCTTCTCTCTGCTTTTCTCGGCAATGATACATTTCTATTTATAAAGGAAAGAGAATTGCGCTGTAATAATTTATTGAGTTTACATTATAAAAGAAAGATAAGTGAATGCTGGCGCTGGGCTTACAGGCACTCATTATCCCAACTGATGATTATCTTGATGGATATACTAGGAGTAAGAAAAAAAACTAAAACCGTTTAAATTGAGAAAATTAAAAAAAAAGTAATTAAAAAAATTAAATCGTGAAAAAAACTAGAATTTTTTTTTTAAAAAACCAATTGATTAGGTTCGGTTTTAATTTTATAAGTTTGAAACTGAAAAAACTAAATCGAACCGAATTGAACCCAAACCGAAAAAACTAGAAAAAAAACCGAGTCAAACCGAGCCAAAACGGAGTCAAACTGAAAAAACCAAGTTAAATCCAAAAAAATCGAGCCAATCTGATTTAAACCGGTTTTTGTTCTAAAAACCCGAACTGAGCCGAAATCGGTCAATTTAAACCAATTTCAGTTTTTTTTTTTAAAATAATTTAATTTAATTATTATTTTTATAAAAACTAAACCAAACTAAAAATAATCACCAACAATTTATATATTCTTAAAAACAAAATTCAAATCTCATACCTATTCCTGAGGTGGCTGACGTTGAAACTAGAGATGACGCATCGTCTACACTGGTAGACGAGATGGGTGGTATTTAAAAAAATAAATAATGGCATTTGAAAATAAATAAATAAATAAATAGACAACAAGTTAGAAGAAAATGGATAAGGTGCATAGGCTGTTTTTTAAGGCCTGCTTGTCCAGTTTTTTGGGGCTATAAGCAAGCCCAATATAGGCTGCCTTCTGGGCTTTTTTTTTTCCCTTAAATTTTATTTAAAAAAATTAGAAAAGATTATTTTTGAATTTTTGTTTGAGTGAGATTATGATATCTTTTTAATGATATTAGCAGGTGTTGATTTTTGTTATGCTTTTCATGATTATTATTTTTTATTTTTTGGTTAAAGTTTAATAAGAATTAATTACAATTGAATAAATATTATTGTATTTGAGATGTTATTCTATTATATATCACTAAAAACATCAAATATATATATATTTTTTCTATTTTTAGTGAAGCTTTCATTTATGCTTCTAATAAGTTGCGTTCTTACAAGCAATTATTTTGGTGAAGTAAAATGGGGGAAAAAAAAAAGATAGTAAGAGGAGGCATATTAGTTAATGAAAAACATTTTCTAGAAAAAAAAAAAAACTTGACTTGGTTTTTAGATTTCATTCTTTTAATTTTTTTTATTTGTCTGATTTAGTCTTCATTATTTTATTTGAAATAATTTATGAAATTATATTATTTTATTAATTTCATTCTCCAACTTTTTTATTTATAAGATTTGGTCCTCATTCTTTTAATAAACTTGAAAAAAAATTAAAACATTAATAAGTTATTTTTTAACTAATTTTCTACGACTTAGATAAATACTAAAAAGGTTTTTCTAATTTATTTCCGTGACACTATCAAATATCAAAAAAATAATTTACTTTTCAGGAATCTATTTTTTAAGAAAATTATTTTTTTAAAAAAAATTAATTTCCAGCAAACAAATAAGGTCTAGATAGAAACTTTTTACATAAAAGTATGTTAATAAAAAAAAAGGAACTATGCTAACAATATTTTTTTGTATATAGTGGAAATAATTACTTTTCTTATAAAAATATAATTTTAATGCTGTATAATTTTTTTAAAAAAGAAAAATTTGAAAAGCTCCCTACATGATGCAGTTGGTATCTTAATATTCATCTTGTCTCAATTTATTAACTCAATTTTTTTTTAGCATAAAAAATTGTTTGTACATTCATTGATAGATATATTTCTTAAATTATTTTATTAAACACACCGATTATCTTTTCTATTTTTCCTGATGATGTAAAGCATGTTGCCATTGACTTGTGAGAGCTTGTCACAGAGGAGAGAAGTCTTTTAAAAATGAGGAGAAAAGGTGTTCTTCGCAAAAGCTTCGCGATGGGGCGATTTCAACACTCCAGACGTAGACTTGTACACTGGGAAATTGATTGTTTAGTTGAATTTTGAGGCGTCCGAGCAGACAGCATGGCCATAAAATATACATGCAAGAGCTTCCAAGAGAAGAGAAGTGCCGCCCAAGAAAGCTACAGGGGAGGGGGTCTTTATCTCCTGAACTTTTCCAAATATATAGTAGTGGAAAAGGAGCTAAAAAAAGGTAAATTAATTACATGGATTCCATCGCACCAAACTTGCTTTTATTTTGTGAAGCTACATCAGTCACCTGTTGTAATTCTATCTTGTTGAAATTAAGAGGTGATCAGGTCAACCTTTTGGTTTAAAAATTACAGATGGAAATGGACAGTGTAACTTTTAGAAACGTGAAGAGCATGTGTGTGTGTGTGTTATTACACAAGTAGTCATCGTTTCTAGCTTGTTGAAATGGATTTTGCCTAGCTTACCAAAAAAAAAAAGAAATGGATTTTGCCTGAAATGCATGAAAATAATTTATGGATTCTGGCCATCAGGTGACAGAAGCTGAATTCCATTTCTTCTGACAGATGAGAGGAAAATGGATCAGAAATAATAGATATTGCTAATGATTTGGGCCTTAAACCATACATTAAGCATGGAATAATTGTCAAAATTTGATAAAATTGCATAATTTTAAAGGTAATGCTAGTACAACTCAAAATAATTATTCTTTTAACATCTTTATGATATTTAAGAATATGATAATAGTTATTTTTTAAAATATTTTTTATTTAAAAAATATTTAAAAATATTTTTTTTTATTTTATAATTATTATTTTTTATATCAACACATGAAAATAATCTAAAAACAACATAAATATTAATTTAAATAAAAAAAATAAATTTATTTTTTTAAAAAATATTTTTAAAATGTAAAAAGGAATATATACCAAACCCTATCCTATCCGCAAATTCACAGTTAATACTTGCCTACTACTGTCCAAACACATCCATTTAACTCGAGAAAGACACACCCTTTGGCATCTAACAATCTTGTCTGAAGTCGCAACAAAATATAGATTCCGGCACATATAAAATCATCAACAGGTTGACCACACGTCGCGAGCTGGGACGGTACAATAATGCAGGTTTAGATGTCCATTAGCAAATTGGTCATTTTCTCAGTGAGATAATATTGCACTAAATTCCATCTAGTTTCACCCCGCGAATGTTGAAAGCCAATCAAATCCCAGTATTCGATTCTACAGATTATGCTGATTGTGTAAATGTTGCCATCCATAGCCCAATGAAATCCATAACTCTGATGACAAAGAAATCGAATTATTTAATGAATTATGAAGCAAGAAAGAAGCATGAAATTGCTCAATTCCACCTGGCTAGTTGAAATTCAAGTTTAAGCATACAAATTGCTGGTGATAAATTAGCGATTACAATTGTTTAGTTTAGATGGAATGCAATTTATATAATAAGGTAAAATAATATAAACTTGTAATAGAGTTTGAAACAAAACTAAGTATGCATGTTAAGCATATAATTGAATTGTATTACATTTATACTAAAATTAGTGTATATGTAAAGCACTTATATCTTACAATCATACGAAGATAAAATATGTTGGAAAGGGCTGCGGACATTGATTGGAAACTGTTGGAAAAGGTCTGTCGATGGGCAACTTATGAGTCCCCAAGAGGCGTAGCGTGGTGGTAAAAGGTTTGAAATCTGTACAGCAGGTCTTGAGTTCGAGTCAGGGTGTGCATCTCTTGTAAGAGTCTGGGACAACCGAGGTTTTACTTACTCATCTATACCCACAAAAATACACTTTTCAAGAGATAGGGTTTCCTCGAATCAAAAAAAAAATAAAAATGAACAGCTTATGACGGTCACGAGCTAGGGCTTGGGGATGACCTGGGCAGCAATGATTTATGTACTTTACACATTGATATTATGCCTCCACAAATAGACAATAAATCAATTGGTTTCTGGGATGAAAAGAGCTGAGTTTTATCACAATTCTTTTTTCTAATCATAGCATGTCCCTAACACGTCATGGCACATATCACATGTAAAATAAATTATTCTTATTATTCATCTCATCTCTAACTATTATATTTATATTGTTCATTATATTCATTTTAAAAATGTTATTATAAATATACTCAATTTTTACACATAATTTTTTTTAGAATTCACAACAAGCCTTTTTTTTTTAGGTCTTCACCACTATCTCATCTCTTTTAAGATAATTTGTTGTTGTTTTTAATCTCATCCTTAAAATATGATCTTCAACTTCCAACTCCTTGCATTTATACTTATAATAATTTTTAAAATCTTTCTAAAATAGTAGTAACAATCACACAAAAAAACTAAATAATTTAACAAATAAAAGTTTTATTACTAAGATTGTTGATATACACTTTAATTGTGTAGTTAAAAAATGGTATATATTTAACATGCATCATTTTAATATAATTTTATTTTAAATATAAACAAATTGCATGAAAAATCCTAATGCTTTAGTAACTAATTTGTTTTTTAGTATATACATTTAGTTTTATGCAAACTAGTTTAATAATTTAGGTGGCAACTTCAAACTTAAATTAAAGTTTAATCATTAATCTAGTTTGTTAAGAATTTTTATTGGATAATAATTTTTTAATAAGATTTTAACTTTAAAAGTAAATGTACTCCGTTTTTTAATTTGATTTTAAATTACCCGTCAGAGACATGTTCTTAAAACAAATTTCTAACAAATACTCATGACTGCAATTATTAGTCGAAGTCGGCTTGACAATTTAATGTTGCTGGTGACAGCTACTAATGTTTTTTTGAATATTTGCCACCTCCACCTCTCTCTCTCTCTCTCTGAGAATGTCTGGAAGCAAGACATGAGTGGTAGAAAAAGGGCAGTAAAGTCCTCACATCTACCTAATGTAAGGGATACTGCACGAAGATTATTCCTTGCAGAGATTCTTTTTACAGTACACGAAAAGATGTTTACCTGGTGCATTTCTCTTAAAAAATTGTCCGCTGTAGTAGTAAAACTCGGTCTGATTTGGGGATTGATTCAGGATTTAATAGATTCAGAGATTAAAACTAAGCTAGATTTAAAAAATTAAAAAAAAAATTAAAAAATCTGGATGGCTAGATAGATTAACATGATAACTCTACTAACTTGACAAAACTCGATTAAAAATTTAATTAGAATTCGTTGATTATTTATTTATTTTTAATCAAAATAATATCATTTTAATTTATTAAAAAATTAAGATTGATCTTGATGACCTGATAACCCGATCAAAACTCGATAAGCCAAACAAAACCCATGATTCGGGCTGGAGCCGGGTTGATCACCGGCGGGTTTTAAAACTCTGCACCAGGGGAGGTAAACTAGTAAATAGCAGAAAAGTGGAATAACCAGTCAACCAAACATGAAGATGCTGGATATCCCCACCACCTTTTACTCTCTATCCCTGCTCTTGAATCCAAATTTTGTCCTAATTTTAATACCAAAACCAAAATCATCCAGCAAAAGAAATGTTTTGTTAGGTTATATGGTATCGCTGCCGACACTCTGAAAGGTGGTGGTGAAGGAACAATTTAGACCCCACAACTGCAATCACTAACTAGCTCATCTCCGCGAATCACTAATTTCCAATCAGTTGGCATCAAAGGTACCAACTTGGTTTCAAATGAAGACGGGAAAACAAATTGAAGAATTTACCAGTATTACTATTGTATATCCGTTCATCATGTTTGAGGTCAAACTCCATATGATCTTAGATGGGCCAAAACTTTCCTGTGACAGAATACGAAAAATGTACCGACACTGAACTTTTTACAGTAAATGAGCTAACTATTGGTCTGTACAATGAGAGAGCAGCCTCTATTGGCAATATCTTCGGACCAAGCGATTTGTTTCGTCATAGAGTATGTGTGATCGAAGCAGCTCTAGTCAGTATCTTGAGGATACCATTAGCTTTCCTCTTGGCTCTCGAAGTCCCATGCTCAGCAAGTATCGAAAGTGTAGCATTGGCCTTCTCCTCTTCCATGACGGCCGGCCATTTAGTGCGGTCATTTAGACAGATTTTATGTAAAATCGCAGCACAATTCTCCTTGCTGCGCTCAGAACCACTCTCCCTTATAATGTCAAGTAAGCAAGGCACCGCACCAAGCAGCCCCATTTCCTGAACAGCCTCCTGTTGGCTAGTAAGTATTGCAAGAGTGGCCAACAGCTCATCAACAAGGATGCAATCCATTATCTTTTTCAGGATTACCCTGACTGCCCCTTCTTGGACAGCCCTGACTCTATTCTCGAGGACAAGACAAAGGTTGAATATTGCCAATGCAGCATCCTTCATTGCCGGTGGATGCCCTTCTTCTAGAAGGCCAATTAGAGGTATGAGAGCACCAGATTTTCCAATAACCAGCTTGTTTGAATCTAGGGATGATAAGGAGAAGAGAGCGGCAGCAGCATTGCGTCTTGTTTCAATGTTTCCAGATCCTACAGATTCAACAAGCAGAGGGATGACAAGTGGATTTTCTGCAATTAGCTGCTTATTATTTTCATGAATGGAGAGGTTGAAAATTGTTGTGATCAAATCTTCTTGCAGATCAGGGTGAGTGTTAGCTCTGCCTGGTGATAGTGGATTGACCAATTGAGGAATGGCATCGGTTGAGTCACTGAAAAGGGCCCGAAATGATGGCGTCCTCTTAGTTAGAAGCCTAAGCTCTTTCGCAGCTTCTTTTTGATCAGAAAGGGAAGAGGACATCTTTTCAAGCAGTGACTTCAAATAGACTCTGTCAGCATCATCATCAACTACGGGCTTTGGTAGCTCAACTCCACGCTCCTTGCTCCACTTTGAAATCATTTCTTGCAACAAATGATTAGGGGTCAGGAAAGTATGAGAAATGACTTGCTGCGTCTGGGGACATGTTCTTTGCCCTTCATTTATCAATCTTTGGATGAATGGTCGATCGTAAGTCTAGAAATCATCAAACATTTTAGTAAATGAGTAACTCGGTAGCCATCAAATCATAGAACAATTATGAAACCAGCTCCTATACCACAGAAATTCAAGTAAAATGAACATGGACATGTACATTCCTCTTTCTACCTCTGCAAGGTCACTACCACAAATACAAATCCGTATTAATGCTCGAGAGCAGGGTTCAATTCCTAGTCCTAGTCTTTGAGGCCTCTATGGAAAATGAATTGGCCATCAGACTAAGTTGTCTCTGATATGGAAAACGATGGCAAACGGTTTAACCAAAATTATCAAGGCTGTATAAAGAATCAAAACTGGAGTTTCCTTTAGCTCTTATCTCAAAATCATGGATGCAGACAATGATCAATAACCAACCAGGTTTTCGCCCATAAATTTCCTTCTTTTCACTACATTAGACGCTGCAATTGCTAAATTCCAGTAAATTTGTTAACTGAAATCAGATATACAAAAAACCAAAGAAGAAAAGAAAACAAGAACCAACCCCGTTGTTTGAAAAATTTCAGTACTTGCAGAAATTCCATCAAAATAAAATCATGCAAATCCAAAGCCTCGGCAATTTTGAAGCAGAACCCAAAAAAGAATCCGTATGTGCAGAATACTTGAAAAATCCATTACACTCAAATTCCATCATCAAATTTAGCATTAAACCCTTAAAATAAATCCCCAGAGATAAAGAATTTCTGGCATGCACATTCGAATAGCATCCAAACCAATAACAATTCAACTTCATACAGTTCTCAAAATCCAAAAGAAATATAGGAAAAGAAATCCCAAATGCATAAACAAAGTAAAGAAGACAAATTTTCTTGGTCTAACCTGTCCAGTAGCCAGGACAACAGGGTCATTCATTATCTTCTTTGAAATGGGACATATAAATTCTTCAGGGATAACTGTATTATCCACCACCTTCGAAGATTTCTTGAATTTCAATTCTTTCAAGACACTCAAAATCCTCGTGGCCTCATCAGTAACCTCCTCTCTATAATCCTCCTCGACAAGAATTGTCTTTACTAGTTTCTCCAATTCTTTCTTTAACTCTGTTTCCTTTGTCATTGTACGTGGCATAGTTTCAAGAACTCCAGCTTCAGCCATAAGAAAAAATGAACAAGAACGAAAGAAAGGAACTGATCAGATAGGATTTACGAGTGGAAAGAACTGAGAAAAGAAAGAATTATGCTTTGGGCGATTCATCAGTTTATTTCCCTCTTTCTTGCTCTCGTTTCTCACTTTCTTTCTCTCTTGCAGTTTCTTGTGCTGTGATTTTTCTCTCTTTAACCCCACTGTTCTTTCTTTCTATACACGGTGAAAAGGCTAAGTGTTATGAGAAGGAATAGTTGGGTTACTTAACACATGGACTTTTTAGAGGGATATATATAGGCCCACCATTATTCTGTACAACCAATTATTTCTTGCCAAGCAAGCAGTTTTTCCAAAGCTTTGAATGACATGGAAGCTTGCTTTGTACCCTCAAAATTTCAGAGTACTTAACAAGTCGCAAGATTCTGATGGTACAATCTAAGACATCTTATAATTACCCTATAGTACTTTTTTAAAAAATTATATATATTTTTACTCCCGATATTTAAAATAAAATAAAAAAAATACTAGTCAAAATAGTTCTTACCAATTGAATGAAATTCAAACTTTAATATTTATTTTTAAAATAATTATATAGTAGTTTTTTTACATTATATATATATATATATATATATATATATATATATGTTGAAAGAGAAAAAAATACTAAAGAAATATTACATTATATTTTTAAGAATATTATCTTCCATTCAAAGAAAATGATTACCACTAAAGTTTATAATAAAGAGATAAGTATTTGTTAGGATCACACAATTTAATGAAGAGAATGGTCCTAACACATAAAAAGCGTAATAATCACATATAGATAAAACATATTTTACAGGATTCAGTCATGTTCACAAGGAAATTTTATTATTATTAAAATTGATTTAGTTTGAAAAACTATCAATTCTATTAAAAAAAACATTATGACCATAAATATATTTTATTATTCACCACCATAGTGTAATTTTTTTTTTCTTTTCATAAAAAACCCAATGATCTTGGTATTGGAGATATTTTGATTTTTTTTTCATGATCAATTGATCACAAATAAAATTGTTGTTTTATTTTTAAAACACAATAGAATGTCTTAATTATTTTTAAAATCAAAATTATTAAAATTAGCATCTAATGGCATTTTAGTCTTTTTATTTTTTAAAAAACAATAAAATGACTTAATTACCTTTTAAAAAATAAAAACTTGCATCTCGATGTTTTTTTTTTATCTTTTCAACTTAGTATTTTTTTTTATTATCACGTTGAATAAGGTAATTTGATCTTTTAATAAATTTAAAATATTAATAAAATAGAAAAGTAGTTAGCACATGACACTTATACCTGTGGCTTTCTAGTGGCATATGGTGCCTCCCAGCGGTAAAATTTATCCTAATATTTATTTTTTTATTTTAATTTTAATTTTAATTTTTTTAATTGTTATTTTTTATTTTTAATTCTTTTGTATAATTTTTTTTTAATTAATTTTATCTTTCAATATTTGATTTATTATATATTTATAAGGATTTTAAGCTCATTCTAATAACTTCTTGACAACTTACAATATCATTGATTCATTTTTATTTATTTTTGATATGGTTCATCCAGATATAGTAGCTTTCAATTATGGAAATACCATAATCATAATGGAATTAGACTAGAGCCTTTGTTGGTAGGATTACCTAATATATATATGCTAACTAGTGGAATATGACATTTGTGATTGCGACACAAAATATTGTATCTAATTCTTTTAGAGAAATTGACCTGCAATAATACATAATTATTATATCATAAAAATGAAAATGACAAAAGAGAGAGAGGATTTTCATATACAGAAAAGGAAAAGGAAATTGACCTGCAATACATAATTGTAAATTATAGTTTCTCAAGTTTTGGGCTTCAGCCCCTTTTTTATTATTATTAAAAAAGGAGATATTTTATAGCATTTTCAAGAAGCCAATTTAAATATAAAACGTCAATATCTTAAATAAGTATTTTCTTACCACATGCGCGGAAACCTTTTTTTGACTACCATAAATGGCTGGAAAATTGTTACCGCGGACGATACATTACCTACTATAACTTTTAATGTTGAATTGATGATGCATCATCTCCTCAATAAAAAAAATAAAAATGCTACGTGCAAGGTGTGATCCTAGTTAATATATGCATAGTTATTGCATACACTTAAGCCTAGCCTCTTAGGCCTACAACCATTTTTTAGAATTTTAAATAAGTTTTTATTTAAATTAATAATTATAGTGCTATTTAAAAAAATATATCCAGTTATGCCATACTTTTCAAATGAGATTAAAGCTTTTAATTTTATATTTGTAATAATTGTTTTTAATAATTATATATGAATCTAATTAATAAATATTAAAGTGTAAAAAAGGAAATTGCACATGAATATTGAATGAGAATAGAATTATTTTTATTGTTGTTTTTATATGATTTTCATGGATTAATTATTCTTTATCTTTTTTATATCACATGATTTTTTTTGAAGATATTTTATTTATTTATTTTTTTTCGGAACTTGCTTTCTAGATCCTAGTAAGTTTTTGTGCAAATAAACATTCTAATAATAAAAAAATGAATTTTAATAAAAAATATATAAATTAATAATGATATGGGAGTTTTGCCACCATAATAAATTTCTTCACCTCTTAATTTAAATTTTTGATATTTTTATGAATATTTATTTTAAATAACTTGAATTTTTATTAAAAAAAATGATGTTGTTAATAAAAGAAATTTCATCAAACCAAAAAATGCATAATAATTAAAAAAAAGAGATTTCAATTTAAGAAACACATTTTCGCCTCCAAAATTTAAAAACTTCAAATACCTGTGAATATTTATTCTAATTACTCTATAATTAAATAAAAATTAGTTTTAAAAATGATCTCTAGGGCATCATACGGAAGTAAAATCTAATTAGTCTTTAAAGTAGCTGTTATTGGCATTTAAGTGGTATTACTTTTTAAAGCACAACTAATTTTATATATTTATGTTCTAAAATATTGTTGTTAAAATCATGAGTCAACTCTTAAAATTTTATCATTTTACAAGTTAACATTTATCTAACGTACTAAATCGGACTAAAAACTCAAAACCAGTAAAATCAGACTTAACTCATGCAAAATTAATAAAATCGTTAAACTTGGTAAACTCAGTCCGATTTTATGAGTTTACTAAATTTATAATATGAACCAAGTCAAGTTTAAATTTGATCAGAAAATATTTATTGACTAGTTTTGTGATATTGAACATGTCTTTCAAATTATATATTGGATAAAGCTGAAATTTTACAAGGAAAAATTAGATACATGAAAATATATTGTAATTTACAAGTCAAATGGAGTTAGGGAACACAATACTGCAGAGGGTCAAAGTTAGTAAACTAAAATTGTCAAATATATCAAACAAGACATTCGTATACTGACACGACCAAAAGATTATTGTCTTCCCCCAAGTGTAGGAGTTTCGAAGTAATAAATAACTCGGCAAGACCGGGGTCGAATCACATGGAGGTTAATTGTATAAATTATACACGACAATAATACAACAACAACAACAATAACAACAACAACAATAGTAGTAGTAGTAATAATAATAATGAAGAAGAAGAAGTTAATGAGAACTTTGAGATGGAAGATTAATGTAAGGATTAAACAATGATAAAAAAAAATGTCAAGGTTAGAGGATCTACTAATGATATTTCAAACAAGTATAATATAAATTTTTATTACTCAACTGAAAACCATGCACAAAGGAGATTCCAATTGGATGATTTGTCATTAATAACTCATTATAAATTGTTAACATGATCATATTAATCATCTTATTTAAATAACATCAAACTTTTAAATATTGTCAGAAATTCATGATGTTAACTTATGTTAACAACAAATCAAGTTCCTTTCACAGCACATATATAAGTTATACCATACGGTTGGGCTATGAGAGTGCCAAGTATTTGTTGTACTAAGTATTATACAACATAAATCTAGATTAACCAGTTAACAAGCAAGGTATTAAGAATTAGTAAGATAAAAAGATAAGACATGTTAATAGCAAACTTTCTTGGATATAAACATTGAAGTCCATGTTGAGTTTATATTATACATATTATAACACCATTAGTAAAACCTTTTCACATTGACATAATAAACTTAGCTAAACATAATAAAGAAGAGAAACATAAATAAACAAAATAAAAACATAAGTATTGTAAAGAAAATGAAAAGCGTAAACAAGAGATTAAGAAAAATATAATATGAAATAAAACTTAAACATTACAAAAATATAAAGAAAGAAATAAAGAGCATGATCTTGATTTAAACAACCAAGATGCCTAAATACATGGCAAATGCATCCTTTTATAGGCCAAAATTTGAAACTATTGATTTGATGACTAATTGTTGAGTGGGTGGTCAACTCTTGACTTGGTGAAAATCCTTATCTTTTTTTTTGAACAAAATATCATTGCTAACATCAGAATTGGAACCAACTATACACATGAAAGTTCTAGGAAATTGTCTTATCTTTCCAGAAAAAAAAAATTAAGGTCATTTGAACTTCTAGAACTCGAGATATGGGCTGAACACTGAACAGTGTATGGCCTGCAGAACAGATTCAGAATTCTCTATTGTTGCTGTAATTTGGACTTGAAAATGACCTTTTTAAATCTTGAACTCCCATGAAAGTTGTAAGCCTATGTCTTATCTTTCCATCCATATAAAGCAGACCTAAATCCGAGATCTACAGCTCCAGATATGACCCAATTACCGAACAGTGTTCCAGTTTGGAATGCACCAACATCTCTTTTCTAAGTTTGGCCCTCTCTTTATCCTTTCAATTTCAGTATTTAAACTCATTAATCAATTTTTTCATTTATGTGATAGGCATTTAAGATTAATATTTACCATAAATTAAAGGTATCTTATATTATTAGATATGTTATTATAAAACATGCTTTAGTTAATGAGTTATTGATACTTCAAGTGCAAAATAATGATATAAAACCTTGATAAAAATATATTTTTAAGTACTAATCATATACTGTTTGGGACATATCAGGAGCTACTAGTGAAATTTTGCTTCAATTAAATTTGGGATAGAAACTAGACATCTCAAATTTTACAACCATATACCATAGGCTCAATAATTCATCCAAATAAAAGAGAATGACATGTTTGAAATTAGGATTCAAATTTGCCAAGAATATACAAAAATTAGAGATTCAGGTTATATGAAATAATTTTAACATGAAGACTTTTTATTATTATTCTATTCTATTTTATTTATTTGATTTTAAATAATTGTTTTTAATTTAAATTTTTTCAAGCACATTAAATATTGTTTAGAAGTTTATTTCATTATTGAATTTATATTGGTTAATTATTAATATTTAGACTCATTAGCTTGCAACCCAAAAGGGGTTTATTACCAAGTTTTTGTGTACTTCCTATTTTTCAGTGATCCCCTGTATTGAAAAATTTTATTCTGAGACTTTTTATTTTTTTATGTCATTAATTTATTAATTCATACTATATATCTCTCACATTTTATTTAGATCACTCATTAATTATAATATTGTTGACTTATTTTATCAGATTAATATTATTTAATTTCTTGTCTAGAATTATCAATATATAATTAGTTAAAAAAATTACTTATGATTTTACGATCCGAATTTACAATTCGAGTTTATATTGTATTTTTTGTGTTGTGTTAAAACAACGTTTTTGACAACCTTGGTCTATAAACAATATTTTGTTAAAGTTTACTTTGTTTTAAAAGCAAAACACATGACAATATTTAAAAAATTATTCTGTTTTCGAGTCAAGAAACTGTTTATTTTCTAAAATAATGCTCTTCCTAATGTTTATTTTCTACTCACAATGCAATTGCTAAATCACAACCTATGATGAGAATGGGAAAATGATGGAGGGCTTTTGCTGTTTGTTTTTGGTTCCAGGAGGGTGAAGATAGGTTGAGTTATCATGTCATGGTGTCTGTGACAGTGGTTTGAGGGAAGAAGATGGTTCTTGTCTTTTGAATCAAAGGCTGGTGTTGGTTGAAAACTGGAAAGATTTCTAGTTTCTGGGTTCAAATGAGTTTTTGCTGTATGCCATCTGTTCCTTTTGAAGGAGAGTCAAGGCTCTGTTTATGGGAAACTTAATTTAGGGAATTGATTGCAGATTTGGGCTCTGTATTGGAAGATTGAAATTTGGTTTTAATTGCAGGGATTGTGACTTCAAGATATAAAATCAATTCCTAGATTTGAATGGATTCTGGACTAAATTGAATTAATATGGACAAAATCGAATTGGGCTGCATTGAATTAATTTGAAAAAATTGGACTAAAATGGTATTAAATTCAACTGAAATGATTGGAAAGAAACAACTAGGACTGAAATGAAGTTATATAAATAGTCAAGTAGTCTTTGGAATATTTCTTTCTTTTCATTACAGTCTTTGGCTTTTGAATTGTTTAATTTCATTCAATTAAACTGTTTAATTTTGAAATTTCTTTCAATTTAAACCCTAAATTATTAATTAATTGATCTTTCCAATCTCAATTTAGTCCTTGGTTTTTCAAAATCGTTTAATCTTATTATTTTTTTGTTTTCGATTGCATCACTAATTGAATTAATTTATTTCTCAACATTTAACCATTTGTTGCAAAATCATCCTTGGTTCTTCTAATCTTCATTTTTAAACCAAATTGACTCTCAATTTCAAATTATATTTTCAATTAGGCCTTTAATTTACTTCTAAGTTTGTTATTTATTTCAAAATCATCCTTGAACTTCAAAATTCATTCACTCTTAGCCAAATTAAATAAAAATAAGCTATTTTCAAAATTTCCTCTTCAATTATTGCCTAAAGATTCCCAAACCTCATTTTTACCTATGATGCTCAATCTAATTTCAAACTCCAACTATTTTTTGTATTTGTTTTGGTATATTTGCATTTTGTATTTTTTTTTTATGATTTTCAAGATGTTTGAACACATAAAAATTAATAAAAATAAAGAAAATAACGAACTAATTAAAATAGCTAAAATTATTGAAAAAACGTATTTTTTTGTATTTTTCTAATTTTGTTTTCAAAATATATACAAAAATAGAGGTCAAAATTGGGTTGCAGCACCCATTAAAAGTTTAATTAAATCCTTGAACTTAATTCTTTTAATTTTGGTCAAGTTGACTTTCAAACTTAATTTTGCTTTAATTAAGTTCTTTTTTAGCCTATCTTGTCAACAATATTTTAATCTGACTATCCCTTTGGTGTTTTGACATGTTGCAGCTCAAAATCTCATCTATAACTGTCCCAAAAATATTTTTAGATTTTAAAATTATAGTTTTTTTTTTTTGGATTTTTGAATATTTCACAAAAAAAAATATTTTTTACATAAGAGAATTTTGGGGATCTAACATTGTGTTATGACACATAGCACTCCAAATGAACATAAATTTGATAGTTAAACTTGGGATCTACATTAAATATTGTAGGTTTTCAACTCAAATTATATGTGAGGTGATAGGTGAGTTTTGTTTTTTTAGAAAAATAAATATTTTTCTTAAATAATTTAACTTAAGTTTTTATTGTCTTATTAATAGTATTGTGTTTTTTCTAGTTTGATTTTCTTATTTGTAAATAATAATTTTTCTATTTTATTTTTTCTATTTAGTATTCCTAGGGGTTTATATATTGTAATATGTTTTTTGGCAAGCAAAACATAAACGAATAAAATGAAGTATTTCAAGACTTTATAAGTTTTATTTTCAATCTTTGATGGTTTTGAATTGTAACAAACTTTGTTATCATTTGTATTTGTCTATTTTAATTGGTTTCGTAACCCAATAATTTTCAATGGTTTTGATTATAAATAGTAAATGATGTATATCAAAACTTAAAAATTTTTAATGGTTAATTATTGTGTGATATTAAATAAATATAATAAGAAGTCGTCGCAAAACATGATATGACATGGTTGTAAATAAATAAAAAAGGAGGTTCCTCTAAAAAATATCTAGAAACAAATATGTTGTTTACACTTTCATTAATTTTTATTATTGAAAATTCTTATATGGGATCCATAAGGAGGCGCCACTATATAAGCTATTGTTTAATACGAATCAAACCCACACTAGGACAAACAATCCATATCATAATAGGGCAAAAATCACTTTATCTTATTAACATGCTAATTTTTTTTAAGAATCTTTATACAAGAATTTGTTTTCTTATATAGCATTAAGTTAACAAGTCTCAATTCTAAAAATTTAACATTACAATAATTTCAATGCAAGTATATTAAAAAACATAAAATTAACAAAAGATCACACTTCGCCATAAAATATATTTTTTAGAATTTCATTAAATCTATTTTAATGGGTCCACTCGGAATATTATAATCAAATTTAGTACCTAACTCTTATTTCAAGTTAAATCATAAAAAAATTCATCTGATATTTAATTAAGTTAAGTTAGCGGGTGCAAAAAAACAACTTAGATAAAAAACATGGCTTGATTTGTATCCTTCATTTATGTCAATTATTTCAATAAATAGTTAATTACTTTGATATTGTAGGGTAAAAAACTTTTATAATGTGGTTTGATCTTTGATTAGGCAGCGGTAAGAACTTGAAGATTGTGACATATTATAATTAATGGACCTAGTTGACCGAGAGAAAGTGAAAACATGGCAGAAAACTTGTAGGAAATGGGAAAATGACCAGTTCCATTCCAAATACATTTTATGATAACTTTTAATATTTAAATCTTGATTAATACTACATAGATCGGTTTCATCTACCAACTAGACCAAATCCCTAAGATAAGAATATGAATTTCAATAACACGTACATGTGAATTTATTTATTTATTCTTTTATTAGGCTGAAGAGTCCATGTATTTAGCAACAAAATTCCAGATATTTTTTTTTATAGCGCTATAAAGGTTTAAAATCATCTTTCATCCCTATCCATTTTTAGTTTCTAATTGGATAATACTTGGCTTGATTTGTATCCTTCGTATAGAATTACTATGGCTTGACCTTTTCAATTACTCGTTAATTTGATGTACAGTAAAGGGCTTTTATAATGAGGTTTGATCTTTGATTAGGCTGCCGTGGGAACGTGAAAAATTCTGTTAAATTAATGGTAAAATGACCAGTTCCATTCCAAACGCACAAACTGTGTTGATGTAAGCATAGAAATATATAATAGTGTGTAGTTGCCGCAGAATGGTTCTTCGTGAGGGATAAAAAATAAGAAAAAGGGAAAAAATATAATCATTGCAGACTTGGCCAATCTTCAATGGCTTCCCTTTTGGAGAAAGCAAAGCAGAGACTATTTCAATGATCACCATCTATAAATAATCTTGTTTCCCCTGCAATATTTCTCACCCCTCAACTCTAATACACTTTGAAGAAATAAGCTAGAGATAGTCTGATTACGATGAAAGGAGTCCATTTTCTTGCAACTTTTGTCTTTCTGGCTTTCGCTGCCTCACTTGCCTTTGCCTCCGACCCTAGTCCTCTACAGGACTTTTGTGTAGCCATCAATGATACCAAGGATGGTGGTATGCTATGTTCCTATCTTAAGTTCATGTTTTTTCTTAACAAGCTTTTCTGATGAATTATCTGCATGCGACATTGCTTTCTTTTGATTTGTACGAAGAACTTGATGCTAACATAAACTCTTTCATGCAGTGTTCGTGAATGGGAAATTCTGCAAGGACCCAAAGCTTGCCACAGCGAATGATTTCTTCTTTCCTGGGCTCAACATTGCCAGAAACACCTCCAATCCAGTTGGCTCGGTGGTCACTCCTGCTAATGTTGCTCAAATTCCAGGGCTCAATACTCTTGGAATATCGCTGGTTCGCATTGATTTTGCACCATACGGTGGCCTAAACCCGCCACACACTCACCCTCGTGCCACGGAGATCCTAACTGTCCTGGAGGGAACTCTCTATGTTGGCTTTGTCACATCGAACCCTGATAATCGTCTCATCACCAAAGTCCTAAACCCAGGAGATGTTTTCGTGTTCCCAGTTGGACTCATTCACTTCCAATTCAATGTGGGGAAAACCAAAGCTTCGGCCATTGGTGCCTTGAGCAGCCAAAACCCTGGTGTAATCACAATCGCAAATGCAGTCTTCGGATCCACTCCACCTATTAGATCTGATGTTCTCGCCAAGGCCTTCCAAGTGGACAAGAATATAGTGGACCATCTTCAGAAGCAGTTCTGGTACGACAACAACTAGAAGAAAATCCTACTGGTAATATAAGCTGACTGGAAGCAATGTTGCAGCATACCATATTGATTGTGTTTGTTATCTTTTCCATTTGTTGTCACTTAATAAAGAGCTGGATTGCCTGTTTTAAGCTCCATATTTAGCACTACTATTTGTTAATTCAAAGCTTCTATTTTCTTCCTTTCTATCTTTTTTCGGTTAGGACGCACACAAAATTTACTGTTAATTCGAAAATGGATCCAAATTTATAGGTGCAATCCAAGTCTACGCGACAAAGTATTTTCAGTGATATTATTGGGCACGGCAACCTGTGTTTCTTTTAAGACACAAGGATGAAAGCTAGAAAAGAATAGTATGTAAGATGTGATGTACATGATTAAGACATTGAGCTCTTAAATACTTTAACAAATATTAATATTAAAATTTTAGTGGTCAATTGTTTTATTTAATGATTGCACACCTAATTGATATATGATATAATATAAAGTGTTTATTAAAGAAACTAGTTCTCTCTTTGTTTATGTTTATAACTAGAATTGCTTACATGTTGTATCTAAACATTGAGTTTAGGAACTCATGTTTTTCCATTAAAAAATTAGTGTTTTTCCACCTTTTATGTTATTTCTTAAATGATTTCTAAACAACAAGTTCAAGCAATTGAAAACACATGCGTGTTAACCTTATCCACAATGACAATATCAAGACATTTGATGATGTTGCTCGTCATGTCAAGTTTGAAGAAGATCAACTTCACGTTGAGAAGCCTATAAACGAGGCTTTCATATCTAGGATTAAGATGCATGGAGCATACGACTCTGAATATAAAAAAAGGTTAGAGTAAGGGTTCTAAATATGGCAAGTGAGGAAAAGAAGTAAGTAGTAGTGGACATAAGCGCAAGCATGGAAAACACAATGGTAAGAAAGACAAGAATATGAATTGTTTTAATTGTGGTAAACCTAGTCACTTTGCTCATGATTCACTGAGTGAAAGGTAATGTTTAACCATAGTCATCCTTTTAACTTATACTTTACTAGTTGTTCAATGCTTGCTGAATCTGTTCCTTTTAGACTATAGACTCAAGAGCAACCGACCACATAGCAAGGAATCAAACAACCTTTGTGGAATTTCATCGAATTCCGAAAGGAAAGTAGATACATATACATGGGGAATAATACTTCCGCTACCATACTTGAGATCGGTACCTGCAAATTGGATTTGCAAGGCAGTCACACACATTATCTTCACGATTTACTCTAAACTCAAGAAGTTCGACAAAATCTTGTTTTTGTTCTTGCTTCACTACAATTGGGCTTTAATATTGCGTTTGTTGGTTATTGATAATATTTTTTATGGTTCTGGTTTTGAATTAAATGTTTTTATGGTTCTGGTTTTGAATTAAATGTTTTTATGGTGTTAAACACCATTAATGCATCTATTAATGATGATGCTTCTTTATGTTGTTCAAAAATCTAACACTACTAATAATAGTGATATGATAACTTGGCATACTGGATTATGACATATTGGGCAAGACTGATTACATAAATTAATAAGAGCTGATCCTTTAGGATTACTTACTAAAAAGGAATTGCCTGTTTATGAGTATTGTCTTGTTGGAAAAGCAATTAGATTATCATTTGAAAAAGCTAAAAGAGCTAGTAGTCCATTACAGCTTATTCATTTAGATATTTATGGCATAATAAATATGAGGGCAAGACATGGAGGAAATTATTTCATCATATTTATAGATGATTTCACATGATTTGAACATGTTTATTTGATCTCACTTAAGGATTTGTATTTATTGGTAAAAAAAGATGATGGAAGAGTGACGAAGATTGAATCGCGTGATGTTGTATTCTTAGAAAAGGATTTTCCAATGACAGGTGAGGTTAATAAAGATTTTGAATTATATGAAATGGAAAATCTAGACTATGGCGCAAAAAGCTATTAAGTTGAGAATTTAGAAGAAACTCTTAATCCTCCTACAAACAGTGGGAGTGACATTTGTCTATTCCTACTCTCATGGAGCAAGATTATGAGTAATCTCAACCTCGTAGAAGCATTCATGAACCAATTCCTCGTCATTGATTTGAGATTGAGGGGGAAGCGTTCACAATTACTCTACATGATGATGAAGAACCAAAAACATTCAGTTATGCTCTATTTGGTCCTAAAGCAAGAGAATGAATTAAAGTTATGGAAGAAGAAATAGAGTCAATGAAAACTAATCAAGTCTGGGACTTGGTCGATTTACTGTCAAGATGAAGATCCATTGGAAATAAATGGGTTCTTAAAATTAAATGTAAGGTGCATGAGTTAATCAAATGTTATAACTAGTAGCGAAAGGCTGCACTCAAGAAGAGGAAATTGATTATGAAGATACATTCTCACCAGTTGTGAGGATTACTTTAGTTCACTTTATTTTAGCTATAATCGCATATATGAACCTAGAGTTATACCAAATGAATGTTAGAAGTGCATTTCTCAATGAAGAACTAAATGAGAAGATCTATATGAATCAACCTTTATGATTCGATACTAAAGGACAAGAGCACAAAGTTTGCAAACTTAAAAGATTCTCATATGGTCTTATGCAAGGTTTTAGGCAATGGAATGTCAAATTTCATTAAGCTGTCCTTAAGGATGGTCTTACAATGATGGAAAAAAACCATTGCATGTATTTAAAATATTCTACCAAATAGTTTTATAATATTGTTCTTATATGTTGAGGACATCTTAATAGTTAAAAATATCAAAGAGATGATTAATACTACTAAAAGGTGGTTATCATTAAACTTTTAAATGAAAGATATGGGTGAGCCCAACTATGTTCTTGGCGTGAAAATCATAAGAGACCGCATTAAAAGGGTTTTGGGTTTAACTCAAGAGACATACATCAAAAAGATGTTAAAGCGTTATCACATGCAAGATAGCAAACCAATGGACACCCTTGTGGATAAAAGCTTGAGTCTAAGCCGTTATATGTCCCAAAACTCTAGAGGAAGAAGACAAAATGTCCAAAGTACCTTATGTCAATGCCATTGGTAGTTTGATGTATGCAATGATGTACACACATCCCCATATATGTTATATTGTTGGATTGGTTAGTTGATATCAATCAAACCCTAGTAAGAAACACTAGATGATAGTCTAAAGGATTCTACGATATCTGAAAGGAACTTGGAATTACATGTTATATTACCAAGGAAAGAAAACTTATGATTGATTGGTTACTCTGATGCTAATTGAGGAGGAGATGTCGACCAATCCAAATCAACTTCAGGATATGCTTTCTTGCCTAATGATAATGTAATATTATGGAGGGGCAAGAAACAATCGTGCATAGCCTTATCTACTATGGAGGCTGAGTATGTAGCTTGTTCCGGTATAACACAAGATGCTATTTGATTAAAAATTTTCCTATATCATTTGAAAATTATCAAATTAGCATCAGACCCAACAATAATTTACTATGATAACACCGTTGCAGTAGTTGTGGCTAAAGATCCAAAATACCATGAAATTACCAAACTACATCAAGATGAGATATCACTACATTAGAGAAGCAATTATTGAACATGACGTGATCCTAAAATACATTTCTACAAATTCTATAGTTGCAGATCCACTAACAAAACCAATAGCAAGGGATGCATTTTTTAGACATGTAAAATCTTTTGGCCTATGTAGAATGTAAATAGTCATATAACTAGTTTTAAAGATCATACGAAGGCTTACAATGATTTAGTAATGAATAAATTCCATTAAAATAACATTTTATTCATTATTTGTTTTATGGAATATATCGAGTATTGTATAATATAATTTGTTAAAATATGTCGATAGACTTAGATTGACTCACTCACATTAGCAATCACCTCTAACACTTGTAAGGTGAGTAGAGATAAGACTAATTGAGTTTTAATGCTCAATAAGTGACTTTGGTGCACTGGAAGTAATTTTAACTCCAAGTAATTATTAAAATGTCATCTTGGTTAGCACCAAGAAGAGGTTCTTAAATAAAAGAATCGACATGAATGAATTTTCACAATTCATGTGTCTCTTATGATTGAAGCCGAGTATGAAATTATTCATTTGCCACTAATGACAATGAGCAAATGAAAATTTCTGATTTGAAGTTCATGTTTTTAGCAACAAGACTAAGACTTGTATGATGTATTTCCTCTAATAAAGAGAGCAATGACATACACTTTTTTTTTTTTAGAAAAGAAAAGAGTAAGCTCCATTATAACATATATTTCATACTACATGTGCTAACAACCATTACATGAATAAAGAATGGATCCCTGCTTCTTTATTATGTGAGTCCTAAAGATCATATCTAATGGATCCCTGCTTCTTTATTATGTGAGTCCTAAAGATCATATCTAAGATCTCAAAATCTTACCCTTTGTGACTTTTCAGTATATAAAGAGGCGATGTATAAATGATCGCTACTTTAGCAATAATCCTATGGTCATGAAATGGTTCAACTTAAATGAATACTCTTAGCAAGGCAAGTTAATTCAGATTTGATTGATATGAGTGCAAAAGAAAATGTAATTTTAGTTCTACACCTGTTACTTGTATTCACCGACCGAGATCATATTACTTGAATGAATTTGATATGATTTAGAATACTTGTAATTGTAAGAATGGATTGAGTATGAAATTCTTGAGTAATTGATTTATATTGAGTCACGTGTAACTAAAAATGCTTGGGGTATATTCCTACACTTTAAGGAATAATTAATTATGAGGTTGATGTGTCCTTTATAGCCTGTATTAAGTTTATATATTAGAGCTCCATTCACTGTATGCTTCAGGTCGCTTGGTTCATTCATCAAGTATGAAATTCTTGTGCAAGTTTGAAATATAAAGTATTAGAAAGATTCAGTCTTTTATGGTCGAGTGAGAGATGTTGGTTATTGGGTTAGACCTGGTCGCCGATGAGGGATGAGCCTGATCGAAGTATTTAGAGGAGTTACCAAAGGAAGTAACTGCTTCATTTACTTATATATATAGGGACATAACCCATATGAAAATAAGAGTTTAGGTTGAAAGAATATAGTTTTATCTTTTTTTTTTTTCTATCTTGAACTCTCTACATTAACTTGATAATATTTGTAAAGATGTTCGTACTATGGAATATCACTTTTATTGTATTAATTATAGTGGCATTAAAGTAATTGATCCATGAGTAAGAAAACAAAATTTCATGTCACAAGTAAGTTTCCTTTCAATTCTACACTTGTCACACAACCACTCTTGATTTCATATTAAAGCAAGCAAAATATGCATGTATAATTTTTTTTAAAAAAATTTATATACTTAGAATGTATGCATAATATTATTGGAAGGTGTAGAGGTCTACTAAATATAGTTTACAAGTTTGAGAGGTAAATAATAATTTTTTTTCAGTCCTCCAATAATAAGAAGTATTTATATAAGGACAAAGACTTTGAAATAATTAGCATGTTAAATAATTATTATTTATATGTTCTTATAATAAAATTAAAGTTAACAACATGTTTGAATATCATATTTATGATTTGGAATTAATATTATAAATGGTTTGTTAATCACCAAAGTGGCCAAACCCTTAGAACAAATATTATTGTGTTGCTAACGTGTAGAAAGAAAACATTTAACCATAAAATCAAAATATGATAAATACTTAATAAAACGAATTGAGGATTATGTATGTAAATAGATTTAAAAAAGACCTTTTAACAGTAACTAAAAACTAAGTCATGAACTCAAGAAAGAAGCACAATTAAGGATATCTCATCTTATTCTACTGTGAGCCTTTTGATTTTTTCACTTAATTATATTAAACTAATTTATTTTTTATATAGAAAGAGTAATAATCTAAATTCCATTGAAACAAAATAATGTGCTAGTAAAATTCTCTAATTATTTTGGGACATAATAGTATATAAAAATATGTCTATTCTTTGCATGGTGCAAACGGCCAAGTCACTCAAAAATACAAAAATCATGTTTTTTATGTTGTGTTTTTGCATTTTTTACAAAATATATTTTTGCATGGATTTTGGATTTTAATAACAATTTTATTGAATCCATGAAAACTCGGCTCATATTTCAATAACTTCTGAAATTTTAATTCATGGAATTGATGGTCAATATTCTCGTATAAATGCTAGACCTACAAGCAGGCTGGTATTTAAATATTAGGAGTTGACTAGAAAATTCATAGAATTATTTTAGATATTCATTAATTTAAATTTGATTTTTTTTAATCTCAATATACAAATTGTGAAAAACTATTTCATAAGAATTCATTTGGGCACATGAGCCCATAGTAAATTTGAAATACCAGATTTATTCGTAATAATAAATCTTTATCCTCAGCTATAGACAAACTACCAATTAAAAACTTTTCAAAATCTTTAAGCCATATCTAAACCATACAATACAATTTATCTCAAGTAAGTAAGAGAAGAATATGAATTTCAATAACATCTGTGAATTTATTTATTTATTCTTTTGTTAGGCTGAAGAGTCCATGTATTTAGCAACAAAATTCCAGATATTTTTTTTTATAGCGCTATAAAGGTTTAAAATCATCTTTCATCCCTATCCATTTTTAGTTTCTAATTGGATAATACTTGGCTTGATTTGTATCCTTCGTATAGAATTACTATGGCTTGACCTTTTCAATTACTCGTTAATTTGATGTACAGTAAAGGGCTTTTATAATGAGGTTTGATCTTTGATTAGGCTGCCGTGGGAACGTGAAAAATTCTGATAAATTAATGGTAAAATGACCAGTTCCATTCCAAAAGCACAAACTGTGTTGTTGTAAGCATAGAAATATATAATAGTGTGTAGTTGCCGCAGAATGGTTCTTCGTGAGGGATAAAAAATAAGAAAAAGGGAAAAAAATATAATCATTGCAGACTTGGCCAATCTTCAATGGCTTCCCTTTTGGAGAAAGCAAAGCAGAGACTATTTCAATGATCACCATCTATAAATAATCTTGTTTCCCATGCAATATTTCTCACCCCACAACTCTAATACACTTTGAAGAAATAAGCTAGAGATAGTCTGATTACGATGAAAGGAGTCCATTTTCTTGCAACTTTTGTCTTTCTGGCTTTCGCTGCCTCACTTGCCTTTGCCTCCGACCCTAGTCCTCTACAGGACTTTTGTGTAGCCATCAATGATACCAAGGATGGTGGTATGCTATGTTCCTATCTGAAGTTCATGTTTTTTCTTAACAAGCTTTTCTGATGAATTATCTGCATGCGACATTGCTTTCTTTTGATTTGTACGAAGAACTTGATGCTAACATAAACTCTTTCATGCAGTGTTCGTGAATGGGAAATTCTGCAAGGACCCAAAGCTTGCCACAGCGAATGATTTCTTCTTTCCTGGGCTCAACATTGCCAGAAACACCTCCAATCCAGTTGGCTCGGTGGTCACTCCTGCTAATGTTGCTCAAATTCCAGGGCTCAATACTCTTGGAATATCGCTGGTTCGCATTGATTTTGCACCATACGGTGGCCTAAACCCGCCACACACTCACCCTCGTGCCACGGAGATCCTAACTGTCCTGGAGGGAACTCTCTATGTTGGCTTTGTCACATCGAACCCTGATAATCGTCTCATCACCAAAGTCCTAAACCCAGGAGATGTTTTCGTGTTCCCAGTTGGACTCATTCACTTCCAATTCAATGTGGGGAAAACCAAAGCTTCGGCCATTGGTGCCTTGAGCAGCCAAAACCCTGGTGTAATCACAATCGCAAATGCAGTCTTCGGATCCACTCCACCTATTAGATCTGATGTTCTCGCCAAGGCCTTCCAAGTGGACAAGAATATAGTGGACCATCTTCAGAAGCAGTTCTGGTACGACAACAACTAGAAGAAAATCCTACTGGTAATATAAGCTGACTGGAGGCAATGTTGCAGCATACCATATATATTGATTGTGTTTGTTATCTTTTCCATTTGTTGTCACTTAATAAAGAGCTGGATTGCCTGTTTTAAGCCCCATATTTAGCACTACTATTTGTTAATTCAAAGCTTCTATTTTCTTCCTTTCTATCTTTTTTCGGTTAGGACGCACACAAAATTTACTGTTAATTCGAAAATGGATCCAAATTTATAGGTGCAATCCAAGTCTACGCGACAAAAGTATTTTCAGTGATATTATTGGGCACGGCAACCTGTGTTTCTTTTAAGACACAAGGATGAAAGCTAGAAAAGAATAGTATGTAAGATGTGATGTACATGATTAAGACATTGAGCTCTTAAATACTTTAACAAATATTAATATTAAAATTACGAGGATTACTTTAGTTCACTTTATTTTAGCTACATTCGCACATATGAATCTAGAGTTATACCAAATGAACGTTAGAACTGCATTTCTCAATAAAGAACTAAATGAGAAGATCTATATGAATCAACCTTTATGATTCGAGACTAAAGGACAAGAGCACAAAGTTTGTAAGCTTAAAAGATTCAGATATGGTCTTATACAAGCTTTTAGGCTATGGAATGTCAAGTTTCATTAAGCTGTCCTTAAGGATGGTCTTACAATGATGGAAAAAAACCATTGCATGTATTTAAAATATTCTATCAAATAGTTTTATAATATTGTTCTTATATGTTGAGGACATCTTAATGGTTGAAAATATCAAAGAGATGATTAATACTACTAAAAGGTGGTTATCATTAAACTTTTAAAAGAAAGACATGGGTGAGCCTAACTATGTTCTTGGCGTGAAAAATCATAAGAGACCGCATTAAAAGGCTTTTGGGTTTCACTCAAGAAACTTACATCAAAAGGATGTTAAAGCGTTATCACATGCAAGATAGCAAATCAATGGATACCCTTGTGGATAAAAGCTTGAGTCTGAGTCGTTATATGTCCCAAGACTCTAGAAGAAGAAGATAAAATGTTGAGAGTACCTTATGCCAATGCCATTGGTAGTTTGATGTATGCAATGATGTGCACATGTCCCCATATATGTTATATTGTTGGATTGGTTAGCAGATATCAATCAAACCCTTGTCAGAAACACTAGATGATAGTCTAAAGGATTCTACAATATCTGAAAGGAACTTCAAATTACATGTTATATTACCAAGGAAAGAAAACTTATGATTGATTGGTTACTCTGATGCTAATTGGGGAGGAGATGTCGACCAATCCAAATCAATTTTAGGATATGCTTTCTTGCCTAATGATGGTGCAATATTATGGAGGAGCAAGAAACAATCGTGCATATCCTTATCTACTATGGAGGCTGAGTATGTAGCTTGTTCCGGTATAACACAAGATGCTATTTGATTAAAAAGTTTCCTATATCATTTGAAAATTATCAAATTAGCATCAGACCCAACAATAATTTACTATGATAACACCATTGCAGTAGTTGTATCTAAATATCCAAAATACCATGGAATTACCAAACTAAATCAAGATGAGATATCACTACATTAGAGAAGCAATTATTGAATATGACGTGATCCTAAAACACATTTATACAAATTCTATTGTTGTAGATCCACTCACAAAATCAATAGTGAGGGATGCATTTTTTAGACATGTGAGATTTGTTGGCCTATGTAGAATGTAATTAGTAATGAATAAATACGAAGGCTTACAATGATTTATTAATGAATAAATGCTATTAAAATAACATTTTATTCATTATTTGTTTTATGGAATATATCGAGCATTGTATAATATAATTTGTTAAAATATGTCGATAGACTTAGATTGACTCACTCACATGAGCAATCACCTCTAACACTTGTAAGGTGAGTAGAGATAAGACTAATTGAGTTTTAATGCTCAATAAGTGATGTCACACCCGACATCGTGGCGGCCTTAAATTTTTTTTTTTAATGTATTTCATGGAAAGAACAGATTTCTGGCATCCTATTCTTTGATGAGAATATTCTTGTTTAAGGAGTCACCACCTAGTATTATGGTCACTAAGAACCCTAACTGGTCAAAAGAGATTTTATAGTACGTGACTAGTTACGTAAAAGAGAAGATATTATCACTCCTTAAACTTCATGCCTGAGGCAGGCTGCATTGCTGTTATTTGTCATTGATTGCTAACACATTTTTTTTTTGTTTATACTATGATGGTTTGTGTGTAATATTCCTGACTCTGGCACCAGTGAATATTCAAATATGGATATTTCCAATTCTAGCGTTGGTAAATATTACGTAGATATCAAAATGAATAAATTTAAATAATTATTTCTTTTTAATCCTGACTCTGGCGTTGGTGAATAAACAAATAAAAATCAATTTATTTTTTACGCATAAACATTATTTTTATTTTTACATAGCTAAATAAAAGCAAAATAAAATAAAATAAAATAAAATAAATTTGCATTAGTATTTTTTATTCCTGACTCTGGAGTCAGTGAATAAACCAATACATTTATTTTATTTTATGTTATTTTATTTTATTTTGGCATGCACATTTTTTATTTTTTTTCTAGCTAAATAAAATAAAATAAATTTAAACCAATATTTTTTTTTCTGACTCTAGCATCATTGAATAAACCAATAAATTTATTTTATTTTATGTTTTTTTTTTTGCATGCACATTCTATATTTTTTTCTTAGCTAAATAAAATAAAACACAACAAATAAAAATAATATAAATTTAAACCAGTGTTTTTATTCCTGACTCCAGCGTCAGTGAATAAACCAATAAATTTACATTATTTTTATTCATGCATATACATTTTTTTATTTTTATTTTTTTTCTATTTTTTTTTGGGGGCTGGTGTGAAAACCCGCTAAGCTGGGCTGGGCTAAAATCCAGCCCAGCATACATGTCTTTGGCTGGGCTCAACTCAGTCCACAGGGGCTGGGCCTAGCCTGGCCCAGTCACTGGCCCAAGCCAGTGACCCGGCTGGGCAAAAATTAAAGGCACGCGTGACTTATTCAGGCGTGCACAAGCACTGGTGAAGGTAATTAAATTACCTTCACACAGTGTTCTTGTAACATTGATCACTACTTTTTAAAATGAAGATGCAAAGGGGATAAAGTCATACCTGCTTCTAGATACCGAAGAAAACGAGTTAATTCAGATTTAATTTATATGAGTGCAAAACAAAAAAGATAATTTTAGTTCTACACATGTTACTTGTATTCACCAACCGAGATCATATTACTTGAATAAATTTGATATGATTTAGATTACTTGTAATTGTAAGAATGGATTGAGTATGAAATTCTCAAGTAATTGAATTATATTGAGTCATGTATAACTAAAAATGCTTGGGGTATATTACTACACTTTAAGGAATAATTAAGTATGAGGTTGATGTGTCCTTTATAGCCTATATTAGGTTTATATATCAGAGCTCCATTCACTGTATGCTTCAGGTCGCTCGGTTCGTTTATCAAGTATGAAATTCTTGTGCAAGTTTGAAATATAATGTATTAATAGATTCAGTCGTTCATGGGCGAGTGAGAGATGTTGGTTATTAGGTTAGGCCTGGTCGCTCATGAGGGATGAGCCTGATCCAAGTATTTAGAGGATATAACAAAGGAAGTAACCGCTTCATTTACTCATATAATATAGGGACATAACCCGTATGAAAATAAGAGTTTGTGTTGAAAGAATATAGTTCTATCTTTCTCTTTTCCTATCTTGAACTCTCTGCATTAACTTGATAATATTTATAAAAATATTCATACTATGAAATATCACTTTTGTTGTAGTAATTGTAATGGCATTGAAGTAATTGATTCGGGTGTAAGAAAGCAAATTTTCATGGCACAAGTAAGTTTCCTTTCAATTCCACACATGTCACACGACCACTCTTGATTTCATATTAAAGCAAGCAAAATATGAATGTATAATTTTTTAAAAAAATATATTTATATACTTAGGATGTATGTATAATATTATTGGAAGGTGTAGAGGTCTACTAAATATAGTTTACAAGTTGAGAGGTAAATAATATTCTTTTTTTTAAGTCCTCCAAAAATAAGAAGTATTTATATAAGGACGAAGACTTTGAAATAATTAGCATGTTAAATAATTATTATTTATATGTTCTTATAATAAAATTATAGTTAACAACATGTTAGAATATTCATGTTTGAATATCATATTTATGATTTGGAATTTATATTATAAATGGTTTGTTGATCACCAAAATGGTCAAACCCTTAGAACAAATATTATTGCGTTGGTAACATGTTTTCTAGAAGAAAGAAAACTTTTAACCATAAAATCAAAATCTGATAAATACTTAATAAAACAAATTGAGGATTATGTATGTAAATAGATTTTAAAAAGATATTTTTACAATAACTAAAAACTAAGTCATGAAGTCGAGAAACAAGCACAATTAAGGATATCTCATCTTATTCTACTGAGCCTTTTGATTTTTTCACTTAATTATATTAAACTAATTTATTTTTTTATATATAGAAAGAGTAATAATCTAAATTTCATTGAAACAAAATAATGTGCTAGTAAAAGTCTCTAATTCTTTTGAGACATAATAGTATATAATAAAATGTCTATTCTTTGGATGGTGCAAACGGTCAAGTCACTCAAAAATACAAAAATCATGTTCTTGATGTTGTGTTTTTGCATTTTTTACAAAATATATTTTTGCATGGATTTTGGATTTAATAAAAATTTTAATGAATCCATGAAAACTTAGCCAATATTTCAATAACTTCTGAAATTTTAATTCATGGAATTGATGGTCAATATTCTGATATAAATGTTAGACCTACGAGTAGTCTGGTATTTAAATATAAGTAGTTGACTAGAAAATTCATAGAATGATTTTAAATATTCATTAATTTAAATTGAGAGTATTTTTTAATCTCAATATACAAATTGTGAAAAACTATTTCATAAGAACTCATTTAGGCACAAGAGCCCATATTAGAAATACCAGATTTATTCGTTATAGTAAATCTTTATCCTTAGCTATAGACAGACTACTAATTAAGAACATATCAAAATCTTTAAACCATATATAAACCACACAATACAATTTACCTCAAGTAAGGTATGTTCGGGGTGCTAATAACTTCTGTAGCCACACCCTTGAAGTTTTTTATAAGACTAGTATACTCGGGTTTCCTAACGACCATAAACCAAACAACTAGGCGGTGAAAACAAGATTTTCATAACACTAGTATTCTTTGTAATGATGTGGTCTTCAAGCAGAAGACTCCAGACTATGACCATTATTCTTTCTTATTATTACTAGACTTTGCTTGTGGATGAAGGCTATAGATTTCGAATTCCTCTATTTGGCTACAGATCTATTAAGATCAGCGTAGGAACTACTTAGATGGATTAATCTCCAAAAACATAGTACAATTGTCATGTGGTCTCCCCCTATGACTAACAAATTCAAATGGAATGTCAATGGATCTTTCCTGAGAAAGCCTGACCCCTTAGGTATAGGTTGTGTTTTGCGAAATATTATGGAATTCTTTTTGGTATCTCCTTCTCATTTGTTGGAATTTTGGATTCCAATGAATCCAGGTTGTGAGGTGTTGTCAAAGCAATTGAAATCCCATCCTCTAACTCTCTCTTGCATCACAAGCATGTTATTATTGAATCTGACTCTGCTAATGTTATTAGTTGGATGAATAATCGTAATAACAGACATTGGCTGCACCATAATTTCATTTCAAGCTATCTAAATCATTTAAGTTAAGAGCACCAGGGCACTCATTGTAAGAGAAATGCGAACTAAATGTAGTGTAAATAGAAACAATGTTCGGTTTTATTCGGGTCTTGTATTGGTTGAGTAAAGTTTGAATCTTTATGTGGGTAATGAGGGTTAAGTGTGTTGGGGCAGTGGAGATAGTCCAAGAGGGAAATTGGGTTGTGAAAGAGAGGAACCAGGCAGAGGGATTCTTGTGGCACAAGGTGGATTGAAAGGGCAAGGAATAAAGGTAGCATATTCAATGATGAAAGTAAGAGCTGGGGTAGGCAATTTGATGGGCTTTCAGACAAGAAACAAAAAGAGTACCTTATGCCAATGACATTGGTAGTTTGATGTATGCAATAATGTGCACACGTCCCCATATATGTTATATTGTTGGATAAAAGCTTGAGTCTGAGCCATTATATGTCCCAAGACTCTAGAAGAAGAAGAGAAAATGTCCAGAGTACCTTATGCCAATGACATTGGTAGTTTGATGTATGCAATAATGTGCACACGTCCCCATATATGTTATATTGTTGGATTGGTTAGCCGATATCAATCAAACCCTTATTAGAAACACTGGATGACAGTCTAAAGGATTCTACGATATCTGAAAGGAACTTTGAATTACATGTTATATTACCAAGGAAAGAAAACTTATGATTGATTGGTTACACTGATGCTAATTGGGGAGGAGATTTCGACCAATCCAAATCAACTTCAGGATATGCTTTCTTGCCTAATGATAGTGCAATATTATGGAGGAGCAAGAAACAATCATGCATAGTATTATCTACTATGGGGGCTGAGTATGTAGCTTGTTCCTGTATAACACAAGATGCTATTTGATTAAAACGTTTCCTGTATCATTTGAAAATAGTCAAATTAGCATCAGACCCAACAATAATTTACCATGATAACACTATTGCAGTTGTTGTGGCTAAAGATCCAAAATATCATGGAATTACCAAACTACATCAAGATGAGATATCACTACATTAGAGAAGCAATTATTAAACATGAAGTGATCCTAAAATACATTTCTACAAATTCTATAGTTGCAGATCCACTCACAAAACCAATAGCAAGGGCTGTATTTTTTAGATATGTGAAATCTGTTGGCCTATGTAGAATGTAATTAGTAATATAACTAGTTTTAAAGATCATATGAAGGCTTACAGTGATTTAGTAATGAATAAATGCCATTAAAATAACATTTTATTCATTATTATTTTTTATGGAATATATCGAGTATTTCATACTACATGTGCTAACAACCACTACAGGTGTCGCACGTCACGTGCGCGACATCAATGGTAATTTTTCGTTATGTTATGCGTTGCTTGATTTGATTCATTGGGAGTCGCCACCTAGTAATTTATTGAAGGCTACTAGGAAACCGAATGTACTGGTCTTGTCAAAGATTCACGGGTCAGGGACTAGTTGTGGTTAGGGAAGGTATTAGCACCCCTAACGCACCCTACCTGAGGTAAGTTGCTTCGTGGCTTTCACGTGTTAAAGAAGTTTTGAAAATTTTGTCTTTTCATCGGATATCAAAATACAACTTACGTATAAGTTAATAATTCTTGATCGTGATCCAATCAAAATAGTAAATTCTTCTTTAATCTTTGCAATTTTATCATAAAAAAAAATCCATCAATAAATCACTTTTACTGTATATTTTTTCTTTTTTCTTTTCTTTTGTTTTTTTCATCCACATTTACAAAATATAAATTACAAAAACTTAAAACTAAACAAATATTACATTAAATAATTTGGAAATTACAAAATCACCCAAAACAACCCAGAACAGTGTCAGGTTGACTTCTGGAGCTGCCAGAATAGTGGCGGCATGTTGTTCCACGCACCACCGCCACTGGCAGTGTGTGGATTCACTCTCCGCCGCCGATGAAGGTGGCAAAAACCGGTGGATTGGGAACCTCTTCCTCTTCTCTGTCTCCCTACGTCGGCAGTGACTTGCAAAACAGATGAAAACACAACAAGAAGTTGATTTTAATTGTGTTCTTTGTTTTTCAATCTGCTTCGGTTTTTCTTTTTTAGATCTACACCCGTTTCTCTGCCTCCTCTCTTCTCTATCTCAGGCGACCGATTATGAGGTCAGGACATGTGTGGCTAGTGGTCGGCAGGTTCTGTGGAGGGGGCGACGGTGTTGAGATCTCCTCTCCTGGTGGTGGTAGCGGCAGATGGGCTTGCTGCTGGTGGTGAAAGCCCTAATAGGTAGCGAATATTTAATTTTAATATCCTCAAATATGAGTTTTATAGGTAGAGACTAAATCCCTCAAGACGTGTTAGGGGTGCTAATAACTTCCGTAGCCACACTTTTGAAGTTTTTTATAAGACTAATATACTCGGGTTTTCTAGCAACCATAAACCAAACAACTAGGCGGTGAAAACTAGATATTGATAAGACTAGCATTCTTTGTAATGATGTGATCTTCAAGCAGAAGGCCCCAGACTACGACACACTATTCTTTCTTATTATTACTAGACTTTGCTTGTTGATGAAAGTTATAGATTCTGAATTCCTCTATTCGGCTTCAGATATGTTAAGATAAGTGGAGGAACTGCTTAGATGGATTAATCTGAGAAAACCTAGTACAATTGTCATGTGGTCTCCCCATATGGCTAACGGCTTCAAATGGAATGTGAATGGATCTTTCCTGGGAAAGCCTGACCCCTTAGGTATAGGTTGTGTTTTGCGAAATATTATGGAATTCTTTTTGGTATCTTCTCATCTGTTGGAATTTTGGATTCCAATGAAGCCACGCTGTGAGGTGGTGTCAAAGCAATTGAAATCCCACCCTCTAACTCTCTCTTGCATCACAAGCATGTTATTGTTGAATCTGACTCTGCTAATGTTATTACTTGGATGAATAATTCTAATAACAGACCTTGGCTGCACCATAATTTCATTTCGAGCTATCTAAATCATTTAAGTTAAGAGCACCAGGGCACTCATTGTAAGAGAAACGTGAACTAAACCTAGTGTAAATAGAAACAATATTCGGTTTTATTCGGGTCTTGTATTGGTTGAGTAAAGTTTGAATCTTTATGTGGGTATTGAGGGTTAAGGGTGTTGGGGCAGTGGAGATAGTCCAAGAGGGAAATTGGGTTGTGAAAGAGAGGAACCAGGCAGAGGGATTCTTGTGGCACAAGGTGGATTGAAAGGGCAAGGAATAAAGCTAGCATATTCAGTGATGAAAGTAAGAGCTGGGGCAGCCGATTTGATGGGCTTTCAGAGAAGAAACAAAAAGAGTAGATAAGAGAACGCATGACTGAGTAAATTCATTGAATTATTCAAAATATTCAAAAAAAAATCAAGTTAAAATTAATGTTTAATTTTTTAAAATAATTTTAGCTACAAAATTGAAAACATCAATTTGGTTTTATAAACCACAACCAAACCGAATTAAACTAAACAGATTGGAAAAAACACATTATAAATTAAAAAGCTAATTAAAAATTAAGGATCTATTGAATCAATGTTTATCAAGATAGTATAACCGAATCAAACAGATAAAATATACTCTTACTATTTTTATTCTAGACTAGAAATATTTTAATATAAAATCAATTTAAGTATAGTTGTATGAAGGATATGGTCAAAGCTCTTGAAATTCAGTTGAATATTTAATTTTAATATCCTCAAATATGAGTTTTATAGGTAGAGACTAAATCCCTCATCAATGGATCATAAAAAATTACTTTTTATGATAACTTTTAAAATTTAAATCTTGATTAATACTACATAGATCGCTTGCATCTACCAACTAGACCAAATCCCTAAGAGAAGAATATGAATTTCAATAACACGTGTGAATTTATTTATTTATTCTTTTATTAGGCTGAAGAGTCCATGTATTTAGCAACAAAAATTCCAGATATTTTTTTTATAGCGCCATAGAGGTTTAAAATCATCTTTCATCCCTATCCATTTATAGTTTCTAATTGGATAATAGTATTTCGATTTATTAATCGGAGAATATTATGTCTATATACTATTTGCTTTAACTGAACCGTATACCTGGTTTGATTTGTATCCTTCGTATAGAATTACTATGGCTTGACCTTTTCAATTACTCGTTAATTTGATGTACAGTAAAAAACTCTTGTAACGATTAGGCTGCCGTGGGAACGTGGTAAAATGACCAGTTCCATTCCAAAAGCACAAACTGTGTTGTTGTAAGCATAGAAATATATAATAGTGTGTAGTTGCCGCAGAAATGGTTCTTCGTGAGGGATAAAAAATAAGAAAAAGGGAAAAAAATATAATCATTGCAGACTTGGCCAATCTTCAATGGCTTCCCTTTTGGAGAAAGCAAAGCAGAGACTATTTCAATGATCACCATCTATAAATAATCTTGTTTCCCATGCAATATTTCTCACCCCACAACTCTAATACACTTTGAAGAAATAAGCTAGAGATAGTCTGATTACGATGAAAGGAGTCCATTTTCTTGCAACTTTTGTCTTTCTGGCTTTCGCTGCCTCACTTGCCTTTGCCTCCGACCCTAGTCCTCTACAGGACTTTTGTGTAGCCATCAATGATACCAAGGATGGTGGTATGCTATGTTCCTATCTGAAGTTCATGTTTTTTCTTAACAAGCTTTTCTGATGAATTATCTGCATGCGACATTGCTTTCTTTTGATTTGTACGAAGAACTTGATGCTAACATAAACTCTTTCATGCAGTGTTCGTGAATGGGAAATTCTGCAAGGACCCAAAGCTTGCCACAGCGAATGATTTCTTCTTTCCTGGGCTCAACATTGCCAGAAACACCTCCAATCCAGTTGGCTCGGTGGTCACTCCTGCTAATGTTGCTCAAATTCCAGGGCTCAATACTCTTGGAATATCGCTGGTTCGCATTGATTTTGCACCATACGGTGGCCTAAACCCGCCACACACTCACCCTCGTGCCACGGAGATCCTAACTGTCCTGGAGGGAACTCTCTATGTTGGCTTTGTCACATCGAACCCTGATAATCGTCTCATCACCAAAGTCCTAAACCCAGGAGATGTTTTCGTGTTCCCAGTTGGACTCATTCACTTCCAATTCAATGTGGGGAAAACCAAAGCTTCGGCCATTGGTGCCTTGAGCAGCCAAAACCCTGGTGTAATCACAATCGCAAATGCAGTCTTCGGATCCACTCCACCTATTAGATCTGATGTTCTCGCCAAGGCCTTCCAAGTGGACAAGAATATAGTGGACCATCTTCAGAAGCAGTTCTGGTACGACAACAACTAGAAGAAAATCCTACTGGTAATATAAGCTGACTGGAGGCAATGTTGCAGCATACCATATATATTGATTGTGTTTGTTATCTTTTCCATTTGTTGTCACTTAATAAAGAGCTGGATTGCCTGTTTTAAGCCCCATATTTAGCACTACTATTTGTTAATTCAAAGCTTCTATTTTCTTCCTTTCTATCTTTTTTCGGTTAGGACGCACACAAAATTTACTGTTAATTCGAAAATGGATTCAAATTTATAGGTGCACTCCAAGTCTACATGACAAAGTATTTTCAGTGATATTCTTGGGCACGGCAACCTGTGTTTCTTTTAAGACACAAGGAACAAGGATGAAAGCTAGAAAAGAATTGTATGTAAGATGTGATGTACATGATTAAGACATTGAGCTCTTAAATAGTTTAACAAATATTAATATTAATATTTTATTGGTCAATTTAAAAGGTAGTGTTTTATTTAATGATTGCACACTTAATTGATATATGATATAATATAAAGTTTTTATTAAAGAAACTAGTTCTCTCTTTGTTTATGTTTATAATTAGAATTGCTTACATGTTGTATCTAAACATTAAGTTTAGGAACTCATGTTTTTCCATTAAAAAATTAGTGTTTTTTCACTTTTTATGTTATTTCTTAAATGATTTGTAAACAACAAGTCAAAGCAATTGAAAACATATGCGTGTTAACCTTATTCACAATGACAATATCAAGACATTAATTTGATGATGTTGCTCATCATATCAAGTTTAAAGAAGATCAACTTCACGTTATGAAGCCTATAAACAAGGCTTTCATATCTGGGACTAAGATGCGTGGAGCATAGGACTCTAAATATAAAAAGGGTAAGAGTAAGGGTTCTAAATATGACAAGTGAGGAATATAAGCAAGTAGTAGTGGACATAAGCGCAAGCATGAAAAACGAAGTGGTAAGAAAGAAAAGAATATGAATTCTTTTAATTATGGTAAACCTCGTCACTTTGCTCATGATTACACTTAGTCAAAGGTAATGTTTAATCACAATCATCCCCTTAACTTATATTTTACCATTTGTTAAATGCTTCCTGAATTTGTTCCTCTTGGACTATAGACTCAAGAGCTACTGACCATATAGCAAGGAATTAAACAACTTTTGTGGAATTTCATCGAATAATGCTTCCGCTGCCATACTTGGGATCGGTACCTGCAAATTAGATTTGCAGGGCGGTCACACACACTATCTTCACGATTTACTCTAAACTCCAGAAGTTCGACGGAATCTTATGTTTGTTCTTGCTTTACTGCAATTGGACTTTAATAATGTGTTTGTTGATAATATTTTTTATGGTTTTGGTTTTGTATTAAATGTTTTTATGGCGTTAAACACCATTAATGCATCTATTAATGATGATGCTTCTTTATATTGTTCAAAATTCCAACATAACTAATAATAGTGATATGATAACTTCGCATACTGGGCAAGACCGATTACATAAATTGACAAGAGCTGATCCTTTAGGATTACTTACCAAAATGCAATTATTGTTTATGAGTATTGTCTTGTTGGAAAAGCAATTAGATTACCATTTGAAAAAGCTAAAAGAGCTAGTAGTCTATTATAACTTATTCATTCAGATATTTATGGCCTAATAAATATGAGGGCAAGACATGGAGGAAATTATTTCATCATATTTATAGATGATTTCATATGATTTGATTATGTTTATTTGATCTCACTTAAGGATTTGTATTTATTGGTAAAAAAAAGATGATGGAAGAGTGAAGAAGATTGAATCACGTGACGTTGTATTCTTAGAAACGTTGTATTCTTAGAAAAGGATTTTCCAACAACAGGTGAGGTTAATAAAGATTTTGAATTATATGAAATGGAAAATATAGACCTTGGTGCAACAAGCTATTAAGTATAGGATTTAGAAGAAACTCTTAATCCTTCTACAAATAGTGGGAGTGACATTTTGTTTATTCCTACTCTCATGTAGCAAGATTATGAGTAATCTCAACCTCGTAGAAGCATTCATGAACCAATTCCTGGTCATTGATTTGAGATTGAGAGGGGAGCGTTCATGATTGCTCTACATGATGATGAAGAACCAAAAACATTCAGTTATACTTTGTTTGGTCCTAGAGTAAGAGAATGAATTAAAGTTATGGAAAAAGAAATAGAGTCAATAAAAACTAATCAAGTCTGGGACTTGGTCGATTTACTGTCAAGATGAAGATCCATTGAAAATAAATGGGTTCTTAAAATTAAACGTAAGGCGCATGAGTTAATCAAATGTTATAACTAGTACCGAAAGGCTGCACTCAAGAAGAGGAAATTGATTATGAAGATACATTCTCACCAGTTGTGAGGATTACTTTAGTTCACTTTATTTTAGCTATAATCGCACATATGAACCTAGAGTTATACCAAATGAACGTTAGAACTGCATTTCTCAATAAAGAACTTAATGAGAAGATCTATATGAATCAACCTTTATGATTCGAGACAAAAGGACAAGAGCATAAAGTTTGCAAGCTTAATGAGAAGATCTATATGAATCAAACTTTTGGTAAAAAAAGTCACAAAATTTCATCTAGGAATAATCAACGACGATTAACCTTATATACATTAAGAATCATCTGAAAATTCCATGGAATTAACTACCCCAGGACCATAAACATTTTGTCACCTAACAATCTCTAGTTCTCGACCTACTCTGATATTCTCACCAGATATCTTCAACAAAGCCTTGTGACACGAGGCATTGCACCCAGTCCTGGTAGCTTAAAGGAAAAGTATCATGCTGGAAACAGTCTTAGCAAGAAAATATTGGCATATGATACATATTGTCAAGTTTTTTGAATCTATGGAGGAATTAATGAGTGATTTCTACTATCTTGTCAATCGGTTTCATCACTGCCATCAAAGAACGAGCAACTACGTACTAAAGACTCGAGCAAGTCTTCGTCGGCTTCTTTTAGAGATAACGTCGACCAATTCAATGACTCCAATCTATAAATAACCTAGCATCCATGCAAGATATCTCACCCATCTCCTAAAGAAAAACCATCGTGGAATCTAATGGAAGGGCTAAAGTTTCTACTAGTTTTTGTCCTCTTGGCTCTGGCTTCTTCATTTGCCTCTGCCTTCGATCCCAGTCCTCTTCAGGACTTCTGTGTAGCAGTGGATGAAACCGATGGTGGTATGCGCTCTTGAAGTATTTCGTTAAGAGTTACATGACAGTATTGCACTGAAAATATCATGCATCCTGCAGTATATATTTTATTATTCCTTTACTTTCCGATATGTTCAATATTCTCTATTAATTGATGACTTTATAAGGGTATCGAATGTCTTTCTCATGCAGTGTTTGTGAATGGCAAATTCTGCAAGGACCCAAAGGATGTTACTGAGAAGGATTTCTTCTCTTCTGGACTCAACATTCCAGGGGACACTTCCGGTCGTGTTGGTTCAAATGTCACTGCTGTCAATGTTGAAAAAAATTCCAGGGCTCAACACTCTTGGCATATCCTTAGCTCGCATTGATTTCGCTCCATATGGCCTGAACCCTCCCCACACTCACCCTCGCGCCACTGAGATCATAGTAGTTGTGGAGGGTACCCTCTATGTTGGCTTTGTTACGTCAAACTTAGCTAACGGAGATAATCGCCTGATCACCAAAGCCTTGAAACCTGGAGATGTTTTTGTGTTTCCGATTGGACTCATTCATTTCCAATTCAATATGGGAAAAACCAAAGCGCTTGCTTTCGCCGGCTTAAGCAGCCAGAACCCTGGTGTCATTACAGTTGCGAATGCGGTGTTTGGGTCGGATCCACCCATTAATCCTGATGTCCTCGCCAAGGCCTTCCGACTGGACAAGAAGGTAGTCGACTATCTCCAGAAATCATTCTAGTCGGACAACACATATAATAAGAAGACATGTAGCAGTAATAGCCCTGAGATTATATTTGACATGTTCCCATCGTTATTTCCTCTACCTGTCGTATTTTTTTTCATAAATAAAAAGGTTGCTGAACCCAAGGGCGGAGGTACTTACAGGGCTGAGGAGGGTTGTAGCCCAGGTAGGGAGAAAAAAAAAATTCACAGTTATTAAAAGAAGCATATTTTCAGGAACAAAAACTAGGAAATAAAATATCCATTAAGTTTGGTTTTAACAGACTAAAACGCAAATGGAGTTCTATCTTTTTTTTTTTTTCGACCACTAAATTATTTTTAACAAAAATTTCAATTATCTTGCATAGTAAACTTAAAAAAAAAAAAAAAAAAAGCTTAATTTTGAGTTTTTTCCCCCACTTTAAAACAACAAAAAAAAAATTAAATATTAAAGGATGAAACTGAAATAAAAAAACATGAACTTGAAAAAATAAACTCAGACAAATCACCTAAACTTAAGTTAATATCTCAAATTCTCAACTCGTTAAATTCTAAAATCAGGCTCAACCAAGAAGCCCAGATCATGTTAAAGTAAGAAATAATATATATATATCAATTTTAAAACTTGTTGAGGTTTAAAAACATAACAATAAAAAATGGAGGATAAAATCGCAAAAAAAAAATCAAATAAAATAAATAGTAATAAAAAAAATGAAAATCAAATTTAATAAATTTAAAAATTACAAGGATATGAAATTGAAAAAAAAATTCAATTCTATAAAATAATTCAAATAAAAAAATATAAATTATACCTAGCTCTACTTTAGAACTTAAGGACAACTTTAAATCATTTAAAGCTGATGCTATTTCCAAGCTTGCTGAGAAATTTTATCCTGAAGATTTCAATTAACAAGAAATATATTATTTAAGATTTTAGTTAGAGCATTATGAGATTGATGTAATTCATCATAAGAGCTTTCAGAATATATCTACTAAGAGTGATCATTTTCGGTTCGGTTCAGTTTTTATAAAAAAAAGTAACCAAACCAAAAATCTTTTTTTGAAAAAAAACCTAAACTGAACCGAAACTTGTTCCAATCGAACAATTTTGGTTCGGTTTGGTTTTTTAGAACAAAAACTAGTTCAAATCGGTAGACTCGATTTTTCCGGTTTGGCTCAGTTTTTTCGGTTTTAAGCTTATAAAACCGAAACCGAACCAGTCAATTTTTTCAAATTTTAATCGGTTTAATCAGTTTTTTTTATGGTTCGGTTTTTTCAGTTATTTTTTTTATTTTCTCGATTTAATCGATTTTTTTGGATTTTTTGCTTACCCCTAATGTCTATTATTTCTGAATTATGTCGAGGATTAGCTGAAACAAATAAATTACAGCACTATCATTTGATTGACAAGTTGATTCGTCTTGTTTTGACTTTGCTACACTGCCACAACAGAACAGACATTTTTAGCTATAAAACATGTTAAAATTGTAATTCGCAATAGAATAAAAGAATAGTTCTTAACGTATTCTATAATGATTTACTTTGAACAAGAGCTTGTTGAAGATATTGATTCGGATTCGATCATAAATGAATTTTATTCTACAAAACATTGAAGGATGCAACTTTGATATTGTATTTTATTTTTATTTTCAATTTTATATACTTTAAATTTTATTTTATTTATATTTTGTATTATGTATTTGGATTGAAACTTTATTATTAATTTGATAAATTTATATATACAAGTTAATAATTGATCTTAAAAAATAATTTATATATATTTATATTATAGCCTAGGATAGATAAAATTCCTAGCTCCGCCCTTGGCTGAACCTGTATCTTGTGCTTATTCGATAATAATATACAAAGCATTATAATATAGCACCTGGGAATAATATAGAATTCATAATAATATAACACCAAGGAACTGAAGTTAGCGCTCTTTCTAACTGGTCCTTTTTTTTGTTGAACGTGTTTTCTCCCTTTTTTTTTTTTTTTTTTTGTTTCCTCTAAACATGAACGAGCAATAATTATCACTTAGTGTGATATTTGATAGGGAATTATTTCAGCAATTGCAGAGTTTGACTCTAAGATCTAAGAGTGAAGAATTGCTATAAGAAGATGGAGATTAACATGGTTAAAGCTAATGTTATTAAGGATAGAGAGGCTATAATAACAAGATTTTTTAATAGTTTGAATAGAAAAATAGCTAATATGATTGAATTACACCATTATACTGCGATAGAGAATATGGCTTACATTGCTATCAGGATAGAGAGATAGTTAAAATAAAAAAGACAATGCACGCTGAAGTGGTAATTTAGGTTCTTTTTAACTTAGAGGTCAAATTATATGAGAGAGGGGGATGCTATATTAAAGATTAATATAATGGAAAGCAAAGTCAAACCAAGTATGAAGGCATTGTTTTTTGTTTTCATTCAAGTAAACAAAAATATTTTTGGTTTTGGTGTGACCTGCAATCACATTATATGAAATATTTTTTGGAGTTTTTTTATTGAAAGACAAATGTTAGGTCATAACTTGAATGGCATGCATATTAGGAAAAATATATTTACAATATTTTTAACACAATCATAGATGTAAAATGAAAAACAAATGACAATATAAAAACTAACTTGAATTTATCTTGTATTGTGACCACAAGAATATGAGGTTGATTAATGATAAGTTTTATATTGCAAAGCTCGGGATTATAAAGAATAAAAAGTCATGATTATCATATATTTATATATTTATGCAAAGGTGTACCATTTCCTCCTCCTAGATCTTCCACTTCAGCATTTATTTCTTCCTCCCCCTACACCTCCACTGGTTTAGGATATTTTAAATGCATGGAGGGTAGTAATTGGAACTTAATTATGTTATAGCTATCTAATTAGGATTTCTCGTAGTGATTTATGCTAATGCCAATCATATTTTGAGTTAATTATTAATTATGTGATTTGTTAGAACTTTGCTTGATTACAACTTGAGATTTAAATTACTAGGTTTTATGAATTTTGGATAAAGGTAGATAGTTTTATACATACCCTGTCGGCAATTTAAACACACCGATGGTTTTTCGATGGTAAATGGGGTGCTAAAAGCTGGTTTTAGACGTGAATATTCTATTGAAGATTTCGTAGGTGTTTGAAGCGCCGACGGAATATGCAAGGGGAAAAAAACCAACACAGGAAGAAGAGACACCCACAAGTGGAAAACAAGCGCAAGCTTGTATTGTTCAAAAGCTTTGTCGTCAGTTCTTTTCAACTAAAGATTTGCCTTCACTTTTTTTCTCTTTTAAGGAAAGATTAGTCTTAACTCACTCCCTGGAAACAATTTCAAAATCATTTCCAAGATTCTGAAAATACTTTTCATGCCAAGATCATGGCAATCATTGTCATGGATTCAAATCTTCTCAGAGGTTTCGCAAAACCCTATCTCGAAAAGCTCTGTGAGTGAAAAAAAAAAAAAATAAAGAGGACGTTCAAAGGTACCCTGATATGATTCAAATATGAACTTGATACGTTCATACCTTTCCAGTCCTTCAAAAAGAATTCTTGCAAAATAAGATCAATTGAATACTTCTGGAACAATGAGCGAGAAGGATTTAACGGTATAGCTTGACCAAATCACTAGATATTTTATTTATTATTGAATGAGTGCCTTGAGGTGTCTAGGATGATACAAACACTAAACCGAGTACAAGCTTCACTAATTTCGGAGACAAAGGTTTTTCGCAAAGAAATTTAAAACACAACCAAACAATTGATAATAATCTCTGGGTTTTCAAATATATGACATAAATTATCCAGGGACAAAACAACAACGCTAACCATCTCATCATGCAGAAGCCTCACGATGCCATTATACAGCCTGGCCAACTAGCAACTTGCGGATCTGCAATAAGAAGCCAATATATCATTAGGGTAATCAATTATGTGAGCTGTTCGATTTGGTCTTTCCAACGTAGCACTAAGACTTTCAGCAATTTGCAGACAAAGAAGATGATACAACGGGGAAAATAGTTATAAAACTCCCCACTGAATTGTGTTTGCATCTCCTAGCATGTGTGCAAGTAAGAATGAGGGAGTTTTAGTTAAGGCATCTCCAAAAATTAAACAGGTACTCGCATAACACTGATAAAGAAAGTTCAAAATAATAAAAAAAAAGGGTGGGGGGGGGGGGCATTATAAGAAGCTAGACAAACTAGTGGGATCACTTTGACCCATAAATTACAATAAAATATTACCACTTAAAAGGAATTTCCACCTCTTAATTAGAACTCCTACTAGAGGATTAGATAAGGATCCACTAGTTTGTCTAGTATGAGTTCTAATTAAGACGAGGAAGTTCCAAGTCACATGGCAGATGCCAATGCTGCAAGTTTCATTTTAAAGACCATTTCTGAGTTCTTTCAGCTGTAAAATATAACCTCCTTGGATTTCAGATCCAAAACAGCCAACCACTAATCAGATCTTCCTTATCCTCCTTGCACAACTATTGATTGATGGACAAAACAGAAGAAAGAAAAGCCCTCATCTAGACACATCTTTGGTATAAGATAACACAAGCTGACAGAACAATATCCCATATGTTTCAACAATAACTAAATCAATACAAGTTGGGCCGGAAGTTTGGACTAAAATAGCTATTTGAAGTCTAGTTCTAAACTTCAATGTGTAAAAACAAAAACAAGGAGAAATTCTCAATTAGAATGAGTTAGCTCCAATCAGAGAACTAGCATGATTATTCTTTCTCTAAGGATTGGTGAATGTTGCAATGATGTAGAAGATGCAAGATCACCATAAAACAAAGACACTCAATCTTGAGGAAATCAAAACAAGAGACTTGCTCAATCATGAAGAAAACTCAGGTTTTTTTATTCAACAATAATACCTTACAGTTGAATATCTGCATAGGGTGTTTATTTATAGGCACCCAAATAAAATAAGAAATCCAAATGAAAATAGCAAACATGAGGAAACTACAATCTTCAAAAATCAAACCCTATATTTCTTCTAAAATAAGTAGTCTCAAAAAATCTATAATGTAGGCCCACATCATGTAGGTTACTTCACAACCTTTTTTTCAAATAATTGGGTACCACAATCATGATTGTTCCTTTTCTAGGAAAAAGTTCAATTCTCTCTTGGTCATTCTCTTGATATGATTATCCCAGAAAGGAATTGGAGTGTAGAGGCCAAGAACAAAAACAGTAACATCAATAACAAAAGTTTATGAGCATACCTCGGGAAGTTTTTTACGGAATGCAACATCCAAACGCGCATCAAGGGAATTTTCAAACACAATCTTCCCATCTCGAGATGCCAACACCACACCTCCAGAGCTTAACAATAAAAAATACCAAAATCAACTTCTTTCACCATCTCTTTTATTAAAATAATAAAGAGCACCTATTTTTGGATAAGCCATTTTGAAACCTTATATTAAATAGCTATTATGCAATTTGGAATCCTCAAACATCTGATACAAAGACCATATCAATTATCATACTAAATAATTTTAGAAACCAATAGCAGTTATACTTTTACCATGGCAGCCACAATTAAGAACAAAGACAACACACTTGTTAATTTCCCAGAAGTCCCACATAAACAACTACTGATGAATGAACATGTAAATGCACTCGGGATATTTTATTGGATTTTTCATGAATAATCTCAACCTCGTAGAAGCATTCATGAACCAATTCCTGGTCATTGATTTGAGATTGAGAGGGGAGCGTTCATGATTGCTCTACATGATGATGAAGAACCAAAAACATTCAGTTATACTTTGTTTGGTCCTAGAGTAAGAGAATGAATTAAAGTTATGGAAAAAGAAATAGAGTCAATAAAAACTAATCAAGTCTGGGACTTGGTCGATTTACTGTCAAGATGAAGATCCATTGAAAATAAATGGGTTCTTAAAATTAAACGTAAGGCGCATGAGTTAATCAAATGTTATAACTAGTACCGAAAGGCTGCACTCAAGAAGAGGAAATTGATTATGAAGATACATTCTCACCAGTTGTGAGGATTACTTTAGTTCACTTTATTTTAGCTATAATCGCACATATGAACCTAGAGTTATACCAAATGAACGTTAGAACTGCATTTCTCAATAAAGAACTTAATGAGAAGATCTATATGAATCAACCTTTATGATTCGAGACAAAAGGACAAGAGCATAAAGTTTGCAAGCTTAAAAGATTCACATATGGTCTTATGCAAGCTTTTAGGCAATGGAATGTCAAGTTTCATTAAGCTGTCCTTAAGGATGGTCTTACAATGATGGAAAAAAACCATTGCATATATTTAAAATATTCTATCAAATAGTTTTATAATATTGTTCTTGTATGTTAAGGACATCTTAATAGTTGAAAATATCAAAGAGATGATTAATACTACTAAAAGGTGGTTATCATTAAACTTTTAAAAGAAAGACATGGGTGAGCCGAACTATGTTCTTGGCATGAAAATCATAAGAGACCACATTAAAAGGCTTTTGGGTTTGACTCAAGAACTTACATCAAAAAGATGTTAAAGCACTATCACGTGCAAGATAGCAAACCAATGGACACCCTTGTGGATAAAAGCTTGAGTCTGAGCCGTTATTTGTCCCAAGACTCTAGAGGAAGAAGATAAAACGTTCAGAGTACCTTATGCCAATGCCATTGGTAGTTTGATGTATGCAATGATGTGCACACGTCCCCATATATGTTATATTATTGGATTGGTTAGCCGATATCAATCAAACCCTTGTCAGAAACACTAGATGACAGTCTAAAGGATTCTATGATATCTGAAAGGAACTTCGAATTACATGCTATATTACCAAGGAAAGAAAACTTATGATTGATTGGTTACTTTGATGCTAATTGGGGAGGAGATGTCGACCAATCCAAATCAACTTTAGGATATGCTTTATTGCCTAATGATAGTGCAATATTATAGAGGAGCAAGAAACAATCATGCATATCCTTATCTACTATGGAGGCTGAGTATGTAGCTTGTTTCGGTATAATACAAGATGCTATTTGATTAAAAAAAAAAATTTGTATCATTTAAAAATTATCAAATTAGCATCAGACCCAACAATAATTTACTATGATAACACCGTTGCAGTAGTTGTGGCTAAATATCCAAAATACCATGGAACTACCAAACTAAATCAAGATGAGATATCACTACATTAGAGAAGCAATTATTGAATATGACGTGATCCTAGAACACATTTATACAAATTCTATAGTTGTAGATCCACTCACAAAATCAATAGCAAGGGACACATTTTTTAGACATGTGAGATTTGTTGGCTTATGTAGAATGTAATTAGTAATGAATAAATACGAAGGCTTACAGTGATTTAGTAATTAATAAATGCTATTAAAATAACATTTTATTCATTATTTGTTTTATGGAATATATCGAGCATTGTATAATATAATTTGTTAAAATATGTCGATAGACTTAGATTGGCTCACTCACATGAGCAATCACCTCTAACACTTGTAAGGTGAGTAGAGATAAGACTAATTGAGTTTTAATGCTTAATAAGTGACTTTGGCGCACTGGAAGTAATTTTAACTCCAAGTAATTATTAAAATGTCATCTTGGTTAGCACCAAGAAGAGGTTCTTAAATAAAAGAATTGACATGAATGAATTTTCACAATTCATGTCTCTTATGATTGAAGCTAAGTATGAAGCTATTCATTTGCCACTGATGACAATGAGCAAATGAAAATTTCTAATTTGAAGTTCATGTTTTTAGCAACAAGACTAAGACTTGTATGATGTATTTCCTTTAATAAAGAGAGCAATGACATAAACTCTTTGTCTTCATAAAAGAAAAAAGTAAGCTCCACTATAATGTTGTATTTCATACTACATGTGCTAACGACCATTACAGGAATAAAGAATGAATCCTTGTTTCTATATTATATGAGTCCTGAAGATCATATCTAAGATATCAAAATCTTACCCTTTGTGACTTTTTAGTATATAAAGAGGCGATGTATAAATGATCGTTACCTTAGGAGGATATCTTATGGTCATGGAAAGATTCAACTTAAAGGAATGCTCTTAGGAAAACGAGTTAATTCAGATTTAATTTATATGAGTGCAAAACAAAAAAGATAATTTTAGTTCTACACATGTTACTTGTATTCACCAACCGAGATCATATTACTTGAATAAATTTGATATGATTTAGATTACTTGTAATTGTAAGAATGGATTGAGTATGAAATTCTCAAGTAATTGAATTATATTGAGTCATGTATAACTAAAAATGCTTGGGGGTATATTACTACACTTTAAGGCATAATTAAGTATGAGGTTGATGTGTCCTTTATAGCCTATATTAGGTTTATATATCAGAGCTCCATTCACTGTATGCTTCAAGTTGCTCGGTTCGTTCATCAAGTATGAGTTCTTGTGCAAGTTTGAAATATAATGTATTAGATGGATTCAGTCGTTCACAAGCGAGTGAGAGATGTTGGTTATTGGGTTAGGCCTGGTCGCCCATGAGGGATGAGCCTGATCCAAGTATTTAGAGGAGATACCAAAGGAAGTAACCACTTCATTTACTTATATATATAAGGACATAACCCATATGAAAATAAGAGTTTATGTTAAAAGAATAAAGTTCTCTTTCTCTTTTTCGATCTTGAATTCTCTGCATTAACTTGATAATATTTATAAAAATGTTCTTACTATGGAATATCACTTTTGTTGTAGTAATTGTAATGGCATTGAAGTAATTGATTCGGGTGTAAGAAAGCAAATTTTCAGGTCACAAGTAAGTTTCCTTTCAATTCTACACGTCACACGACTACTCTTGATTTCATATTAAAGCAAGCAAAATATGCATGTATAATTTTTTTAAAAAAAATATTTATATACTTAGGATGTATGTATAATATTATTGGAAGGTGTAGAGGTCTACTAAATATAGTTTACAAGTTTGAGAGGTAAATAATAATTTTTTTTAAGTCCTCCAATAATAAGAAGTATTTATATAAGGACGAAGACTTTGAAATAATTAGCATGTTAAATAATTATTATTTATATGTTCTTATAATAAAATTATAGTTAACAACATGTTAGAATATTCATGTTTGAATATCATATTTATGATTTGGAATTTATATTACAAATGGTTTGTTAATCACCAAAGTGGTCAAACCCTTAGTACAAATATTATTCCATTGGTAACGTGTTTTCTAGTAGAAAGAAAACTTTTAACCATAAAATCAAAATCTGATAAATACTTAATAAAACGAATTGAGGATTATGTATGTAAATAAATTTAAAAAATACATTTTAACAGTAACTAAAAACTAAGTCATGAAGTCGATAAACAAGCACAATTAAGGATATCTCATCTTATTCTACTGTGAGCCTTTTGATTTTTTCACTTAATTATATTAAACTAATTTATTTGTTATATAGAAAGAGTAATAATCTAAATTTTATTGAAACAAAATAATGTGCTAGTAAAAGTCTCTAATTCTTTTGGGACATAATATTATATAAAAAAATGTCTATTCTTTGCATGGTGCAAACGGCCAAGTCACTCAAAAATACAAAAATCATGTTTTGATGTTGTGTTTTTGCATTTTTTACAAAATATATTTTTTCATGGATTTTAGATTTAATAACAATTTTATTGAATCCATGAAAACTTGGCCAATATTTCAATAACTACTGAAATTTTAATTCATGGAATTGATGGTCAATATTATGATATAAATGTTAGACCTACAAGCAGTCTCGTATTTAAATATCAGTAGTTGACTAGAAAATTCATAGAATCATTTTAGATATTCATTAATTTAAATTGGAAGTATTTTTTAATCTCAATATACAAATTGTGAAAAACTATTTCATAAGAACTCATTTGGGCACAAGAGCCCATAATAGAAATACCAGATTTATTCGTTATAGTAAATCTTTATCCTTAGCCATAGATAGACTACCATTTAAGAACTCATCAAAATCTTTAAATCATATCCAAACTACACAATACACTTCACCTCAAGTAAGGTGTGATAGGGGTGCTAATATCTTCTGTAGCCACACCCTTGAAGTTTTTTATAAGACTAGTATACTCGAGTTTCCTAACGATCATAAACCAAACAACTAGACAGAGAAAACAAGATTTTCATAAGACTAGCATTCTTTGTAATGATGTGGTCTTCAAGCAGAAGACTCCAGACTATGACACATTATTCTTTCTTATTATTACTAGACTTTGCTTGTGGATGAAGGCTATAGATTTCGAATTCCTCTATTTGGCTACAGATCTCTTAAGATCAGCGGAGGAACTACTTAGATGGATTGATCTCCAAAAACGTAGTACAATTGTCATGTGGTCCCCCCCTATGACTAACAAATTCAAATGGAATGTCAATGGATCTTTCCTAGGAAAGCCTGACCCCTTAGGTATAGGTTGTGTTTTGCGAAATATTATGGAATTCTTTTTGGTATCTGCTTCTCATTTGTTGGAATTTTGGATCCCAATGAATCCAGGCTGTGAGGTGTTGTCAAAGCAATTGAAATCCCACCCTCTAACTCTCTCTTGCAACACAAGCATGTTATTTTTCAATCTGACTCTGCTAATGTTATTAGTTTGATGAATAATCCTAATAACAGACATTGGCTGCACCATAATTTCATTTCAAGCTATCTAAATCATTTAAGTTAAGAGCACCAGGGCACTCATTGTAAGAGAAACGTGAACTAAACCTAGTGTAAATAGAAACAATGTTCGGTTTTATTCGGGTCTTGTATTGGTTGATTAAAGTTTGAATCTTTATGTGGGTATTGAAGGTTAAGTGTGTTGGGGCAGTGGAGATAGTCCAAGAGGGAAATTGGGTTGTGAAAGAGAGGAACCAGGCAGAGGGATTCTTGTGGCACAAGGTGGATTGAAAGGGCAAGGAATAAAGCTAGCATATTCAGTGATGAAAGTAAGAGCTGGGGCAGCCGATTTGATGGGCTTTCAGAGAAGAAACAAAAAGAGTAGATAAGAGAACGCATGACTGAGTAAATTCATTGAATTATTCAAAATATTCAAAAAAAAATCAAGTTAAAATTAATGTTTAATTTTTTAAAATAATTTTAGCTACAAAATTGAAAACATCAATTTGGTTTTATAAACCACAACCAAACCGAATTAAACTAAACAGATTGGAAAAAACACATTATAAATTAAAAAGCTAATTAAAAATTAAGGATCTATTGAATCAATGTTTATCAAGATAGTATAACCGAATCAAACAGATAAAATATACTCTTACTATTTTTATTCTAGACTAGAAATATTTTAATATAAAATCAATTTAAGTATAGTTGTATGAAGGATATGGTCAAAGCTCTTGAAATTCAGTTGAATATTTAATTTTAATATCCTCAAATATGAGTTTTATAGGTAGAGACTAAATCCCTCATCAATGGATCATAAAAAATTACTTTTTATGATAACTTTTAAAATTTAAATCTTGATTAATACTACATAGATCGCTTGCATCTACCAACTAGACCAAATCCCTAAGAGAAGAATATGAATTTCAATAACACGTGTGAATTTATTTATTTATTCTTTTATTAGGCTGAAGAGTCCATGTATTTAGCAACAAAATTCCAGATATTTTTTTTATAGCGCCATAGAGGTTTAAAATCATCTTTCATCCCTATCCATTTATAGTTTCTAATTGGATAATAGTATTTCGATTTATTAATCGGAGAATATTATGTCTATATACTATTTGCTTTAACTGAACCGTATACCTGGTTTGATTTGTATCCTTCGTATAGAATTACTATGGCTTGACCTTTTCAATTACTCGTTAATTTGATGTACAGTAAAAAACTCTTGTAACGATTAGGCTGCCGTGGGAACGTGGTAAAATGACCAGTTCCATTCCAAAAGCACAAACTGTGTTGTTGTAAGCATAGAAATATATAATAGTGTGTAGTTGCCGCAGAATGGTTCTTCGTGAGGGATAAAAAATAAGAAAAAGGGAAAAAAATATAATCATTGCAGACTTGGCCAATCTTCAATGGCTTCCCTTTTGGAGAAAGCAAAGCAGAGACTATTTCAATGATCACCATCTATAAATAATCTTGTTTCCCATGCAATATTTCTCACCCCACAACTCTAATACACTTTGAAGAAATAAGCTAGAGATAGTCTGATTACGATGAAAGGAGTCCATTTTCTTGCAACTTTTGTCTTTCTGGCTTTCGCTGCCTCACTTGCCTTTGCCTCCGACCCTAGTCCTCTACAGGACTTTTGTGTAGCCATCAATGATACCAAGGATGGTGGTATGCTATGTTCCTATCTGAAGTTCATGTTTTTTCTTAACAAGCTTTTCTGATGAATTATCTGCATGCGACATTGCTTTCTTTTGATTTGTACGAAGAACTTGATGCTAACATAAACTCTTTCATGCAGTGTTCGTGAATGGGAAATTCTGCAAGGACCCAAAGCTTGCCACAGCGAATGATTTCTTCTTTCCTGGGCTCAACATTGCCAGAAACACCTCCAATCCAGTTGGCTCGGTGGTCACTCCTGCTAATGTTGCTCAAATTCCAGGGCTCAATACTCTTGGAATATCGCTGGTTCGCATTGATTTTGCACCATACGGTGGCCTAAACCCGCCACACACTCACCCTCGTGCCACGGAGATCCTAACTGTCCTGGAGGGAACTCTCTATGTTGGCTTTGTCACATCGAACCCTGATAATCGTCTCATCACCAAAGTCCTAAACCCAGGAGATGTTTTCGTGTTCCCAGTTGGACTCATTCACTTCCAATTCAATGTGGGGAAAACCAAAGCTTCGGCCATTGGTGCCTTGAGCAGCCAAAACCCTGGTGTAATCACAATCGCAAATGCAGTCTTCGGATCCACTCCACCTATTAGATCTGATGTTCTCGCCAAGGCCTTCCAAGTGGACAAGAATATAGTGGACCATCTTCAGAAGCAGTTCTGGTACGACAACAACTAGAAGAAAATCCTACTGGTAATATAAGCTGACTGGAGGCAATGTTGCAGCATACCATATATATTGATTGTGTTTGTTATCTTTTCCATTTGTTGTCACTTAATAAAGAGCTGGATTGCCTGTTTTAAGCTCCATATTTAGCACTACTATTTGTTAATTCAAAGCTTCTATTTTCTTCCTTTTTAGTAGGGGCGATCAATAAACCGATGAAACCAAAAAAAAATAATTGAAAAACTGAATCGTGAAAAAAAACCTATTCAACCGATTACAATTTTGAAAAAAATAACTAGTTCGGTTTTGGTTTTATAAGCCTGAAACATAAAAAACCGAACCCGAACCGTATAACCGAGCCAAACTGGTTTGAACCGGTTTTTACTCTAAAAAACCGAACTGGTCCGAAAATGATCACCCCTTCTTTTTAGCTTTTTTCGGATAGGACACACAAAATTTATTGTTAATTCAAAAATGGATTCAAATTTATAGGTGCACCCCAAGTGTACCTAACAAAGTATTTTCAGTGATGCCTTTGGGCACGACAAGTTGTGTTTCTTTTGAGAAATAAGGGTGAAAGCTAGAAAAGAATAGTACGTAAGATGTGATTTATATGATTGTCAAATAACCATTTCAACCTAATAGCTTAAGCTGTTAGGTGAGATTTCAAGATATAATTTATATTATTTTATAATACACTCCCTAAAATGAAAGCCCTTTGAGCTTGAAACTTACACAGACTCATATTATATTGTGTTTAATTTTCTTCAAATAAATGGGGATTCAAATTCAAGACCGTTTGGTCATCGAAGATTCGACTTATCTAAGATCATATCTAAGACGTCAAAATCTTACCCTTTGTGACTTTTTAGTATTTCAAGAGGTGAGGTATAAATAATTGCTACTTTAGGAGTATATCCTATGGTCATGGAATGATTCGACTTAAAAGAATGCTCTTAGGAAGACCAGTTAATTCATATCTGATTGATATGAGTGCAAAAGAAAAAGTAATTTTAGTTCTATACATGTTACTTGTATTCACAATTCGAGATCTTATTACTTGAATAAATTTGATATCATTTAGAATGCTTGTAATTGTAAGAATGGGTTGAGTATAAAATTCTTGAGTGATTGAATTATATTGAGTCATGTGTAACTAAAAATACTTGGGGTATATTACTACACTTTAAGGAATAATTAATTATGAGGTTGATGTCTCCTATATGGCCTGTATTAGGTTTATTTATTAGAGAGCTTCGTTCACTATATGCTTCAGGTCGCACGGTCTGTTCATCAAGTATGAAATTCTTGTGCAAGATTGAAATATAATGTATTAGATAGATTCAGTCATTCACGGGCGAGTGAGAGATGTTGGTTATTAGGCTAGGCCTGGTCGCCCATGAGGGATGAGCTTGATCCAAGCATTTAGAGAAGTTACCAAAGAAAGTAACAGCTTCATTTACTTATATATATAGGGACATAACCCATATGAAAATAAGAGTTTAGGTTGAAAGAATATAGTTCTCCCCTTTTCTTTTCCTATCTTGAACTCTTTGCATTAACTTGATAATATTTATAAAGATGTTCGTGCTATGGAATATCACTTTTGTTGTAATAATTGTAGTGGCATTGAAGTAATTGATTCAAGGGTAAAAAAGTAAATTTTCATGTCACAAGAAGGTTTCCTTTCAATTCTACACGTGTCACACGACCACTCTTGATTTCATATTAAAGCAAGCAAAATATGCATGTACTATTTAAAAAAAAAAAAAACCATTTCTATACTTAGGATGTATGTATAATATTATTGGAAGGTGTAGAGGTCCACTAAATATAGTTTACAAGTTTGAGAGGTAAATAATTATTTTTTTAAGTCCTCCAATATTAAGAAGTTTTTCTATAAGGACGAAGACTTTGAAATAATTAGCATGTTAAATAATAATTATTTATATTTTATTATAATTAAATTAAAGTTAACGACATGTTAGAATATTCATGTTTGAATATAATATTTATGATTTGGAATTTATATTATAAATGGTTTGTTTATCACCAAAATGGTTGAACCCTTAGAACAAATATTATTGTGTTGCTAATGTGTTTTCTAGTAGCAAGAAAAATTTTAACTATAAAATCAAAATCTGATAAATACTTAATAAAACAGATTAAGGATGATGTATGTAAATAAATTTTAAAAAGATATTTTAACAGTAAGTAAAAACTAAGTCATGAAGTTGAGAAACAAGCACAAGGATATCTCATCCTATTTTACTGGGAGCCATTTGATTTTTTCACTTAATTATATTAAAATATTTTTTTATATATAGAAAAAGTAATAATCTAAATTCCATTGAAACAAAATAATGTGCTAGTAAAAGTCTCTAATTCTTTTGGGGCATAATAATATATATAAAAAACGTCTTTTCTTTGCGTGTTGCAAATGGCCAAGTTACTTAAAAATATAAAAATCATGTTTTTGATTGTGTGTTTTTGTATTTTTTACTGATAATATTTTTGCACGCATTTTGGATTTAATAATAATTTTATTGAATCCATGAAAACTTGGCCAATATTTCAATAACTACTGAAATTTTAATTAATGGAATTGATGGTCAATATTCTGGTATAAATGCTAGACCTAAAAGTAGGCTGAAATTTAAATTTCAGAATAGGCTAGTATTTAAATACCAAGAGTTGACTAGAAAATTCATAGAATTATTTTAGATATTCATTAATTTAAATTGGGAGTATTTTTTTTTTTCTCAATATACAAATTGTGAAAAACCATTTCATAAGAACTTATTTGGGCACACGACCCCATAATAAATTTGAAATACCAGATTTATTCGTAATAGTAAATCTTTATCCTAAGCTATAGACAGACTACCAATTAATAACATATCAAAATCTTTAAACCATATCTAAACCACACAATATAGTTTACCTCAAGTAAGGTGTTTTAGGGGTGCTAATACCTTCTGTAACCACTCCCTTGAAGTTTTTTGTAAGATTAGTATACTCGGGTTTCCTAGCAACCATAAACCAAACAACTAGGCGGTGAAAACTAGATTTTGATAAGACTAGCATTCTTTGTAATCATGTGATCTTCAAGCAGAAGACCCCAAACTACGACACACTATTCTTTCTTATTATTACTAGACTCTGCTTGCGGATGAAGGCTATAGATTTTGATTTCCTCTATTCGGCTTGAGATCTATTAAGATCAGTGGAGGAACTACTTAGATGGATTAATCACAAAAACCTAGTACAATTGCCATGCCCCCCCCCCCCCAAATGGCTAATAGCTTTAAATGGAATGTGAAAGGATCTTCTCTGGGAAAGCCTAACCCTTTAGGTATAGGTGGTGTTTTGTGAGATATTATGGAATTTCTTCTTGTATCTTCTCATTGTCAATTGGAATTTTAGATTCCAATGAAGCCAAGCTGTGAGCTGTTGTCAAAGCAATTAAAATCACATCCTCTAACTCTCTCTTGCATCACAAGCATGTTATTTGTCGCATGTGTGTGGCGTCGAGGCGATCATCCACCCTTAAGAAAAAATGGAATGGTTTATTCCTGGCAAATATAGAGAGACAAAGAATTCTTGTCTCTTATCAGTAAAATGTGGATTGGGAGTCATCACCTAGTATTATGGTTACTAGCAAGCCTAATTGGTCTTTAGAGATCAAGTACAGAGAGTGGTTGCGTAAAGGGAACGTATTAGCACCCCGACTACGCCCTACCTAAGGTAAGCTGCATTGTTTTGTCTGATAAAATCTAAAGTCATGTTATGGTTTCTTATTGTTCGGAATACGCATTACATGTAATGTCATACCCCGGGTTCTATTGTCTGAAAAAAAGAATTAAATATCCAGAATACACATTACATGTAATGTCATACCCCGAATACTAAGAGACAAACAAAATAAAACTTTTGTTGTTTTTGAAATTTTGGCCAATGTTCTCTTAACTTTAATAAACTGGTTATTAAAACAAAAATGCATGCTAAACATTGTTTTTTGGTGTATGAAAAACACAATATGATTTTTTTAGCTTTGAAACACTTGGCCGTATGCACAAAAACATTTTTTTCTCTTTTTTCAATTTTTTTTTTTGTATTTTTTGAAGTTTTGATGAAAATCGGGTATTTAATACCAGATTTGTATTTTTATGATGTAAAATACAGATTGATATTAAGCAAAATTGATAAAAAATACACGGGAAAATTGTAAAATTCCCAGAAATACTTTGAATTCTCCTTTTGTTTATGGGTCGATTAGGCCCAAATACATGGGCTGGGCTAAACCCGGCTCAACTATATGGGTTGGGCATGGCCCAGTCCACATTAGCTGGTTACTATGCTCGCTTCTCCCCGCCTGCAAACGTGCACTATGCACGTCTTACATGGTGAAGGAAGAAGTAAAGGAAAAATAAAAAAAGGGGTGGAGGGCTTACCTGGAGTGGCGGCGCTTCCACCTGGAGCGGTGGCCGGCGTTGCTGCTGGGGATCTGAGGGTGGCAAAGGCGATGATTTCTTCTTTCTCTTCTCTTTTATTTCTTTCTCTCTTCTGCTCTTCTTCTTTATTCTTCTGTGTTCTCCCTTCCCTCTCCTTTTCTGTTCTCTCTCTCTCTCTCTCTTTTTCCTTCCCCTTCCCCTATTTTTATAGGCAAAAACAGGGGAAGGAGATGTGGCTGGGGCAGCCACTATGCTGCCACCCTTCTTTCGTCCCTTTAACACGTGGAAAGTAGGTTATATCGATGTCTTTTTTGAAGTCATCGGGGGGAGGGAAATCAGTGTGAAACAGAGAAAAGAAAATCTTCTTATCCCCTGTTCTCTACGCGTCCAGGGGAAGAAGATGATGGTGCCATTTAAAACGACACTGTTTTGGGTTTTTTTTTTAACAGTGCATGAAACGACGCTATTTTTCCCAAAACGCGTCGTTTCATTTAAATGAAAAGGCAGCAAAATGTGACAGAGTTCATATTGGTCCTCAATTTGTGATTTGTTCAATCGCGTCCTCAATTGCAATTTTAATTGTAAAAATCAATTCAATTACATCCCTACCAAATTCAAACAGCGGCCCTGAAGTTAGCCGCCTTTTTCATTTTGGTCCTTGATCTTGAATTAGTGCAATTTGATCCTCAATTGAGCAATAAACGTCTAATTTCTTCAATTGGGCCCCTAGTCCGGTTTTAATTCCAGCCCCTCTATTTATGTACCTTTTCTAGTTTGGTCCTTAGTTTCGGATTTCTTCAATTAAGTCCCTAATTGGCCATCAAACTTCAATATTTATGCAATTAAGCCCCCGATTTGACCAAATTAACTCTCGAAAATTATAATTTGACCCCAGAACTTTAATTTCTTCCAATTAAAGCCCAAATTAACTCCAAAATCAATTTTTCTTGCAATTAAAACCTTCATAAATTCAATTAAACCTTCAATAACATTTAATTCAGTTCATAAACTTCTGATTTTGGAATTTTCTTTCTCAAATTGAATTTTCTTTGTCAACAGGGCTGTCATTAGTCAATGATATACCATTTAATTTTTAGTTTTTTGAACATTCTCAATCCATTTTTGAGCATTTTTAGAGCGCTCTGGCATCCTCATCTCACTGTTATATTTTTTGATAATATGTATATAGATATATATTTTTTATGATTTTTTTATGTTTTATTATTTTTTTGTGCGGGGACCAAAAATGGGTTACAACATTATTTTTGAATCTAACTCTGCTAATGTTATTAGTTGGATGAATAATCCTAATAACAGACCTTGGCTGCACCATAATTTCATTTCGAGCTATCTAAATCATTTAAGTTAAGAGCACCAGGGCACTCATTGTAAGAGAAATGTGAACTAAACCTAGTGTAAATAGAAACAATGTTCGGTTTTATTCGGGTCTTGTATTGGTTGATTAAAGTTTGAATCTTTATGTGGGTATTGAGGGTTAAGTGTGTTGGGGCAGTGGAGATAGTCCAAGAGGGAAATTGGGTTGTGAAAGAGAGGAACCAGGCAGAGGGATTCTTGTGGCACAAGGTGGATTGAAAGGGCAAGGAATAAAGCTAGCATATTCAGTGATGAAAGTAAGAGCTGGGGCAGCCGATTTGATGGGCTTTCAGAGAAGAAACAAAAAGAGTAGATAAGAGAACGCATGACTGAGTAAATTCATTGAATTATTCAAAATATTCAAAAAAAAATCAAGTTAAAATTAATGTTTAATTTTTTAAAATAATTTTAGCTACAAAATTGAAAACATCAATTTGGTTTTATAAACCACAACCAAACCGAATTAAACTAAACAGATTGGAAAAAACACATTATAAATTAAAAAGCTAATTAAAAATTAAGGATCTATTGAATCAATGTTTATCAAGATAGTATAACCGAATCAAACAGATAAAATATACTCTTACTATTTTTATTCTAGACTAGAAATATTTTAATATAAAATCAATTTAAGTATAGTTGTATGAAGGATATGGTCAAAGCTCTTGAAATTCAGTTGAATATTTAATTTTAATATCCTCAAATATGAGTTTTATAGGTAGAGACTAAATCCCTCATCAATGGATCATAAAAAATTACTTTTTATGATAACTTTTAAAATTTAAATCTTGATTAATACTACATAGATCGCTTGCATCTACCAACTAGACCAAATCCCTAAGAGAAGAATATGAATTTCAATAACACGTGTGAATTTATTTATTTATTCTTTTATTAGGCTGAAGAGTCCATGTATTTAGCAACAAAATTCCAGATATTTTTTTTATAGCGCCATAGAGGTTTAAAATCATCTTTCATCCCTATCCATTTATAGTTTCTAATTGGATAATAGTATTTCGATTTATTAATCGGAGAATATTATGTCTATATACTATTTGCTTTAACTGAACCGTATACCTGGTTTGATTTGTATCCTTCGTATAGAATTACTATGGCTTGACCTTTTCAATTACTCGTTAATTTGATGTACAGTAAAAAACTCTTGTAACGATTAGGCTGCCGTGGGAACGTGGTAAAATGACCAGTTCCATTCCAAAAGCACAAACTGTGTTGTTGTAAGCATAGAAATATATAATAGTGTGTAGTTGCCGCAGAATGGTTCTTCGTGAGGGATAAAAAATAAGAAAAAGGGAAAAAAATATAATCATTGCAGACTTGGCCAATCTTCAATGGCTTCCCTTTTGGAGAAAGCAAAGCAGAGACTATTTCAATGATCACCATCTATAAATAATCTTGTTTCCCATGCAATATTTCTCACCCCACAACTCTAATACACTTTGAAGAAATAAGCTAGAGATAGTCTGATTACGATGAAAGGAGTCCATTTTCTTGCAACTTTTGTCTTTCTGGCTTTCGCTGCCTCACTTGCCTTTGCCTCCGACCCTAGTCCTCTACAGGACTTTTGTGTAGCCATCAATGATACCAAGGATGGTGGTATGCTATGTTCCTATCTGAAGTTCATGTTTTTTTCTTAACAAGCTTTTCTGATGAATTATCTGCATGCGACATTGCTTTCTTTTGATTTGTACGAAGAACTTGATGCTAACATAAACTCTTTCATGCAGTGTTCGTGAATGGGAAATTCTGCAAGGACCCAAAGCTTGCCACAGCGAATGATTTCTTCTTTCCTGGGCTCAACATTGCCAGAAACACCTCCAATCCAGTTGGCTCGGTGGTCACTCCTGCTAATGTTGCTCAAATTCCAGGGCTCAATACTCTTGGAATATCGCTGGTTCGCATTGATTTTGCACCATACGGTGGCCTAAACCCGCCACACACTCACCCTCGTGCCACGGAGATCCTAACTGTCCTGGAGGGAACTCTCTATGTTGGCTTTGTCACATCGAACCCTGATAATCGTCTCATCACCAAAGTCCTAAACCCAGGAGATGTTTTCGTGTTCCCAGTTGGACTCATTCACTTCCAATTCAATGTGGGGAAAACCAAAGCTTCGGCCATTGGTGCCTTGAGCAGCCAAAACCCTGGTGTAATCACAATCGCAAATGCAGTCTTCGGATCCACTCCACCTATTAGATCTGATGTTCTCGCCAAGGCCTTCCAAGTGGACAAGAATATAGTGGACCATCTTCAGAAGCAGTTCTGGTACGACAACAACTAGAAGAAAATCCTACTGGTAATATAAGCTGACTGGAGGCAATGTTGCAGCATACCATATTGATTGTGTTTGTTATCTTTTCCATTTGTTGTCACTTAATAAAGAGATGGATTGCCTGTTTTAAGCTCCATATTTAGCACTACTATTTGTTAATTCAAAGCTTCTATTTTCTTCCTTTCTATCTTTTTTCGGTTAGGACGCACAAAATTTACTGTTAATTCGAAAATGGATTCAAATTTATAGGTGCAATCCAAGTCTACGCGACAAAGTATTTTCAGTGATATTATTGGGCACGGCAACCTGTGTTTCTTTTAAGACACAAGGATGTAAGACACAAGGATGAAAGCTAGAAAAGAATAGTATGTAAGATGTGATGTACATGATTAAGACATTGAGCTCTTAAATATTTTAACAAATATTAATATTAAAATTTTATTGGTCAATTGTTTTATTTAATGATTGCACACCTAATTGATATATGATATAATATAAAGTGTTTATTAAAGAAACTAGTTCTCTCTTTGTTTTTGTTTATAACTAGAATTGCTTACATGTTGTATCTAAACATTAAGTTTAGGAACTCATGTTTTTCCATTAAAAAATTATTGTTTCTCCACTTTTTATGTTATTTCTTAAATGATTTCTAAACAACAAGTCCAAGTAATTGAAAACACATGCGTGTTAATCTTATCCACAATGACAATATCAAAACATTTAATGATGTTGCTCGTCATGTCAAGTTTAAAGAAGATCAACTTCACGCTGAGAAGCCTATAAACAAGGCTTTCATATCTGGGACTAAGATGCATGGAGCATATGACTCTAAATATAAAAAAGGTAAGAGTAAGGGTTCTAAATATGACAAGTGAGGAATATAAGCTAGTAGTAGTGGACATGTGCGTAAGCATGAAAAACGAAGTGGTAAGAAAGCCAAGAATATGAATTGTTTTAATTGTGGTAAACCTCTTCACTTTGCTCATGATTGCACTAAGTGAAAGGTAATGTTTAACCACAGTCATCCCTTTAACTTATACTTTACCAGTTGTTCAAAATTAAAAGTTTGAAACCAACTAGGGGTATAATTGAGATAAATCATAAATCAAAGGACTAAAATAAAATTTGCCAAGATAGCATCATTTCGAGTGAATTGTTCATCTCTTCTTTAGGCTTTTTATCGAAAAAGTTGCTCAGGGTACCATGCTTCATCTCTCTATCAAATTAGACAAAACTTATATGAAAATGATCATCTGACTGCACTCTAATGTAGTTTTTTCTGGCTGATTAACACCATAACGGTTGTCGCACCAGCCCAAAATGGCCAACCCGACTGCCTTTTTTCTGCAATAAGTTCAACAACCCATGATAGCTAATTTGAGCCAATGGTTGGGATGTTTCCGGATCGAATCAAGGACCAAAATTTGGCACTAGTATGGACAAAATATCTCTCTTCCAACCTTTATAAATAGGAATGGGTGCCAAATGTGAAAAAAAACCAGCCTCCTCCTAGTTTTTCTGCCATTTTTCTTTCCCTCTCTCTCCATCGTTTCAGGCATCAACCATCATCACTACCGACTCCTCCATCATCGCCACCACACTTCCTCCCAGACTGCTTCCACTACAAGTTTTCATAGTTTTCTTGACAGGCTGAATTTGTCGGTGTGAGATTCAGACTTCGTTGGTAATTTTTTTACTGACTAAATTACCAACAAAAAGTGTTATCGGGATATCTTTTGTCGATAATACCCTATTCCATCACTAAGTCTGTCAGAGAAAAAACAATTATCGATGGTTTTACAGACAAAAAATACGCACTAAAAAAAATTCTCGTTGGAAATATACCGACAAATATATTCCATTGGTGATAGTGGCATATCCAGTAAATATTTATCAATTCTCAGTAAAATGCCAACTAACATTATCCATTTATGAAGACATTGGTGATTATGGCATTCTTAAATATTTCTCAACTCTCGGTGAAATGTAGACTAACGTTATCTGTCTATGAAGACATCAGTGATTGTGACATTGCTAGTAAATATTTCTTAACTCTCGATGAAATATACCGACAGATATATTATGTCGGTGATAGTGGCATATCCAATAAATATTTTTCAACTCTCGGTAAAATGGCGACAAACGTTATATGTCTATGAAGACGTTGGTGATTATGGCATTGTGAGTAAATATTTCTCAACTCTCGGTGAAATGCCGACGAAGAAATTCTGTCGGTAAATCTATCGATGGGGTTTTTTAAGATTTATTTTAAAAAAAAAAGTTATTTAGAATAAATAATATAAAATTATATAAATTAATAGTAAAAAAAACCAATTATACAAATAACATTTTATTAAACATTAAAAAAAAGTTAAATAATATTCATTACAAATTTAATGTGTTTCCAAAAAATATTAAACTAGAACAATGGCAGAGCTGGAGGAGGAGGAGGTTGGTTGTTCTCGGGACCATATTTCCAAAAAGAAGGCACACATGTATCATCCTTATGTAATGTAATGTTCATGACAATTTGGCAGAGTTGCTCATAATTTGTTGATCGTTGCTCGTATTTTTCAGTGAGATGAGTCATGCGTTGCTACAAGGCCACGAACTCCTTGGATTGGATGCTCGATACTTATTGGGAGCTCCCCGCGGTTAAGACACTACGAGCCACCCACAAGTTATCGGCCATAGTGTTGGAGAGACTATACACTCGATTTTTATCAGGTCCATCGGACGATCCTACCTCTATCCATAAATCTGGATCAAAATTCGGATGGCTTAAAGGATCATCCCTATATCTCTCCCTCAACCGGCTATTATGTGTCTCCTGAAAATGAAAAAAGAAATCATCATATTCAATTCAATAAAAATAATAACTTACAAAATAAAATTGTTGAACAAACATACCACAAATGTTGAGCGCGGTTGTCAACGAACTGTTGCACCCCTTTTTGGCGGTCTTCACTCCGCACATGCGTCTCGACAAACAACTCCATTGGCTCGGCTCATGTCCAAGAGACATAGCCTGTAAGAAAAAAAAAATTAATTAAGTAACAACAAATTAATTAACGATATATTTCATTTAAATTAATCTTACCATCCGTTTTGCATGTGCAGTTAATGGAATGGAGTTGTATGTGAGCATTGTCACCGAACCATGAATTTATCAGTTCTAGTTGCCACCACCGGACTATGATCATTGTGTGAACCACTCAAACATCACATGCTCAATATATTGCAGCCATATATCTCCCAGGATGTATAGCAATTTGAAATCCCTCCAACCAGCCACGTTGTTCCAGCATTAGAGACCGTTAACTCTCGCATTTTTTTTTGTGTGCTTCATATCAAAAATCACGCTACCTACTTCCATACTAAAAAATTAGATTTTAAAACATAATTTTTTTAAAAAAAAATAACATATTGTTTTCGATGTTTCCTAGTTGTCGTGTGATTTTTTCGCACCCTCATCACAACATTGTCAAGCGCGTTGTCCCAGTCGAATTTGTCCTGTGTATAAATAATTTATTTACAATTATAATAATAATTTATAAAAAATAAGCTAGAAATTAGAAATTAACACCAACCAAAAATTTGTCAAACCATGCATCAATATAAGGTCTCCATTCAGGATGAAAGGAAACCTGACTCTATTGAAATAACGGAATCTTCATCGACGATTTAAACGCTGATGATATTACTTGGGCAGCCTCAATGTTTGTGAACCTAAAAATAAATTAAATTAATGAAATATTGATTAGTTCATAAATTATGTTATAATTAAAAAAAAAAAAAAAAACCTAAAACCGAAACAAACTTATATTGAAAGGTCGTCCTTTCAATGTGTCTCATACTTGTGGGTGAATGGATTTTGCTTTGAAGGCACACCGCCTCTGCACTATGAAACTACGCTGGAAGAGGCAGCATTGCGAGTGGGCACAAGTGCCTCTTCTTGATCAGCACCTAATGACATGTTATCCTCACTACTAAAAGAACTAGATACAACCATATATGAGCGATAAGTTGTTGATTTCGTTCTACACAATTTTATACGAATAATTATATAATTAAATTCAATTGTTAAAAAAACAATGGATAGCACCTCCCCTATATTGAAGACTACCCAAAGTTTTCAAACTTGTAAATATTAACAATAGCCACAACTAATTGACCCCATCAAAAATCTTATATACAACCTAACATCTATACAAATAACAATTAAAATTAATGGAAAAAATTAAACACATATCATGCAATAATAGAGTAAAATTGAGATAAAATAATTAAATTTATTCCTATATATTCAATTACTAATTACAAGGTAAATTCAACAATAACAAATAAAATTCAACAAAGTATTCAATTATTATGGCAATACAAACAATAAAATATATTCAACAAATCAAGATATCATCATCATCTTCATCGACATTTGCTTGTCCGTTAGAGCTCAAAACAATATTCTACTCCTCTACATCAACATCAACAAGTCTATCATCAAAAACACGAAAATTTAAATTTTCTTCCAAGTCAATTGAAAGAGCAATTCGATATGGTTCAACCAACTCACTAACTTGAAAGACTTCATCCACACACTTATATCTTTGTTCTCATCCTAAACAACCTCAACATGACCCCTGGGTTTTGTTTTTAAAATGGATAACCAATCAACTCTTGATCGATCCATTCTAAAGGAAGGGGTTTATGTGTAATAAACTTGTTGACATTGCTTTGCGAAAACAAAGACATCACTTACGTTGCGGAGTCTAGCTTTTGAGTTGATTTCGACCAGGCCATAGTGAGGATCAACTCTGATTCCTCTGTCAGTGGTGTTATACCAATAGCATTTGAATAAAAGCACTTTATTCTTCTTGCTATGATATTGTAGTTCGGCGACCTCTTCTAATCTACCATAGTAGTATGTTTTAACACAAACATCGATGTTGTATGTCTTTTTTTATGCTTGTATTCTTTAGTATGAAACACATATCCATCGATAAAATACTCATTGTAGCACTTAACTTTTCTTTCAAGGCCCAAGCTTAGTGAAGACAATGACATGGCAGCACTCTTTTCCATTTGATAAACCTTGTATATAATATACAATAATGAGCAATAAATGAGAATGTTGTAATGCCATACAATATTATCTTTGTAAGAGATAATGAGTTGTAATAGTACTTACATGTGTTCTGAACCACGTGGCAAATTGTTCATCTTGTAATTGAAAGATTTAGAATTTGGTAAGCTGTGAGTTATTGGACAATAAATATTGTTGGTGTTGCTTGCAAGGTTGTTCTAAATTATACGAGTTTATGATATTACAATATATAAATAGTACATTCTTAACAAAGTTTAATTAGTAGTACATATACTTACTGAATAAAAGGTCTCAGCCCATCACAGTTAAATAGAACATAATTGTGTGCTTGTTCGAACTCTATTTTTGACAAATATCTTTATTTTACGGCATTTTTAGGTGTGGGTCGTCCAGAATTGAAGAATATTGACAAGTTCCGACTAGAAGGCAATTCACCATCATCATCAAACTGTGGAACGCAATAGATTCTCGTTTTCAAATGAGGTTTGAAATAGTACAAGATAAATGTTGAGATCTCCTTAACAATATAGGTCTCGAATATCGAAGCCTCAACATGTGCCTTATTCTTAACCTTTTTCTTAAGATTGAATAAGTACCTACATTGAAATAATAATATATTTTCAATTAAGAAAAACAAAGAAAATACTTGTATATATAAATTGCATTGCAACTGTAATATCTAACTGTTCGAATGGATACATCCATCTACATTGGACCAGTCCTCCAACTTTTTCCTCTAACGGTAAATGTATGGGGAGATGCTATATTGAGTCAAAAAATGATAGAGGGAATATCATCTCAAGTTTGCTTAGTGTCTCGATGATATTTGTTTCAAGCCTCTCAATGTGATCAATATTCAACTTACTAGATCATATATCTCTAAAGCAATTACTGATCTCCGTGAGTGCATCTCATATCCCGTTTGGAAACAAATCACGATAAGCTAATGGAATGAGTGTTTGCATAAACATGTGGCAGTTAAGACTCTTCATTTCATACAATCTACATTCCTCCATATTAACCACCCTTGATCGAGGTATGTCCATTGAAAAAACACAGACTCTTAAGCCATTTGTAGACTAGTAGTTGTGCATTTTTCTCTAACACGAAGCTTACTCTTGGTTTTGCAACCCATGACCCATCACAAACCAACTCCATATTTTTACGGTTATAGAACAAAGCTATATCCAATATAGCCTTGATGTTGTTCTTTATCTTCCCTTTAACATCCATGACGGTGTTGAAAATGTTCTCAAATATGTTCTTTTCTATGTGCATGATGTCAAGGTTATGACGGAGGATATTGGTCTTCCAATAAAAAAGCTCCCAAAAGATACTTCGCTTTACTCAATTGTGAGTCAAACCAAAACTAGGAAACTTCTACTTAATTGATTGGAGACCAAACACAATGTCACTATACTCTGATACAATATCATGCAATTCTTCACCAGAACTGTGTCAACTCATCAATCAACGGTCAAAGACAAACATCTATATTTCAACCTGGGCTGCTTGGACTGGGTATGACAGTAGATAAAAACATGAACTCCGACCCCATACACATCTCTAGTGACAAGTTATAAACCGTGAGTATGACCAACCAACAAGAATAAGAAGCAACAAATGACCCAAATGGGTTGAATCTGTTTATACACTACCTAAGACGCATGTTTCTTGATTCAACTAAAAAGTGAGGATGCACATTGTTAAAGTGTTTTCACGCTTCCCTGTCAGAAGGATGCACCATCACTTCATCAACCATATCATGTGATTGGTGTCATGTCATGTGCTCAGCAGTACTTGGTGGCATGAATAACTTCTATGATCTATGTATGATTAGAAAGTATTTAAGTTTTTTATATGAGGATAATGAGGAAGAGAGACTAAGGAACGCTGATGTGTTTGGCTGCTGCTAATAGCTAGTCGAAGGAGAGAGAGCTGGGTAAGGCCATCTATGAATCACTAGTCATTCTGGAATACATTGAAGAGACATGGAAGCAAACTCCTTTGTTGCCTGAAGATCCTTACCAAAAAGCCAATGCTCGTTTTTTGGCCAAATTTAGTGATGACAAGGTAATTTTGTGGCTGCCAGAACAGTCATTGTTTTTTATACGGACCAATTCCTCACTAGTTTTTAACTTTTTATTCGGTTCACTTGTGGTTGCAGGGCTTCCAATCAATTAGGTGGGGTGTGCTCTTGAAGGAGGGGAAAGAGCAAGAAGAAGAAGGGGGGGCGGCTTGTTTGCACTTTTGTTAGAGATTGGGAAAATTTTAGGGCTTTTTGTGTGCTTTTTTTTTTTAATTACTTTTTTTAAAATAATATAGTATTTTTTAATGTAGGGTAAAAATGTTTTAAAAATATATTTTTTAAATTTTATTATTTATAACATGTATAACCTATATTTACATGAATTTTTTTTTAATTTTTAATATAAAATATTAAAATTTAAAATATTTTTTTAATTTTTTCAGGTTGACCCATAAAACCAGGGATTCGACCATTTAACCAGGTCAATTCCCGAACTAGGTTTAATAACTATGCCTAATGATAGCAAATTAAAAAGGATAAATATTTATCTAAACTTTAAATTTAGTCTTAAAAACTCTAATTATTTTGAATTAATGAAATTAAATTTTATTTTATGAAAACAAACCAACAAAATATTTTCTCACACCTAAAGATATTTATGCATAGACAGGCAAAACAACTTGTGATGCCTAAATCTGAATGAATGAAATGTTAAATGATTAAATTAGAAAATTAAAATTAAAAAATTAAAATTAAAAATAAATTAAAGGATAATTTTTAAAAAAAAAGAGAGAGAGAAAAAAAAAAACGTTGTGGAACGACATGTTACAATCTATATTGTTTTCTCTTTTTAGTTACACTAACTTAAAGAGCAGGATTAGATTGTTTTTTTAATTTAATTTAATTTAATTAGTGACTTCAAAAAAATTGTAATAAAAATCAAACAATTACATCAAGGAAAAATCACTACGAGTATCCAAACAATATTTTTTTTAAGAAAAATTGCCAAAGATATTAATATTTATTAGTAGTTTAATTGGTCAACTAATGATATATTTTTAAATAATCAATGACCCTCGTTTTGTCTCCGTGGCTTCAAAAACAACCATTTATAACAAGATCAAATGCCATGGAGACCTTAAGCCCACTCCAATAATGGACAGTGGAGAAATTGGTGGCTTCGCCATGTTCAAAGAACATTTAAAAAAAAAAAAAAACTTTTGGTAAAAAAAGTCACAAAATTTCATCTAGGAATAATCAACGACGATTAACCTTATATACATTAAGAATCATCTGAAAATTCCATGGAATTAACTACCCCAGGACCATAAACATTTTGTCACCTAACAATCTCTAGTTCTCGACCTACTCTGATATTCTCACCAGATATCTTCAACAAAGCCTTGTGACACGAGGCATTGCACCCAGTCCTGGTAGCTTAAAGGAAAAGTATCATGCTGGAAACAGTCTTAGCAAGAAAATATTGGCATATGATACATATTGTCAAGTTTTTTGAATCTATGGAGGAATTAATGAGTGATTTCTACTATCTTGTCAATCGGTTTCATCACTGCCATCAAAGAACGAGCAACTACGTACTAAAGACTCGAGCAAGTCTTCGTCGGCTTCTTTTAGAGATAACGTCGACCAATTCAATGACTCCAATCTATAAATAACCTAGCATCCATGCAAGATATCTCACCCATCTCCTAAAGAAAAACCATCGTGGAATCTAATGGAAGGGCTAAAGTTTCTACTAGTTTTTGTCCTCTTGGCTCTGGCTTCTTCATTTGCCTCTGCCTTCGATCCCAGTCCTCTTCAGGACTTCTGTGTAGCAGTGGATGAAACCGATGGTGGTATGCGCTCTTGAAGTATTTCGTTAAGAGTTACATGACAGTATTGCACTGAAAATATCATGCATCCTGCAGTATATATTTTATTATTCCTTTACTTTCCGATATGTTCAATATTCTCTATTAATTGATGACTTTATAAGGGTATCGAATGTCTTTCTCATGCAGTGTTTGTGAATGGCAAATTCTGCAAGGACCCAAAGGATGTTACTGAGAAGGATTTCTTCTCTTCTGGACTCAACATTCCAGGGGACACTTCCGGTCGTGTTGGTTCAAATGTCACTGCTGTCAATGTTGAAAAAATTCCAGGGCTCAACACTCTTGGCATATCCTTAGCTCGCATTGATTTCGCTCCATATGGCCTGAACCCTCCCCACACTCACCCTCGCGCCACTGAGATCATAGTAGTTGTGGAGGGTACCCTCTATGTTGGCTTTGTTACGTCAAACTTAGCTAACGGAGATAATCGCCTGATCACCAAAGCCTTGAAACCTGGAGATGTTTTTGTGTTTCCGATTGGACTCATTCATTTCCAATTCAATATGGGAAAAACCAAAGCGCTTGCTTTCGCCGGCTTAAGCAGCCAGAACCCTGGTGTCATTACAGTTGCGAATGCGGTGTTTGGGTCGGATCCACCCATTAATCCTGATGTCCTCGCCAAGGCCTTCCGACTGGACAAGAAGGTAGTCGACTATCTCCAGAAATCATTCTAGTCGGACAACACATATAATAAGAAGACATGTAGCAGTAATAGCCCTGAGATTATATTTGACATGTTCCCATCGTTATTTCCTCTACCTGTCGTATTTTTTTTCATAAATAAAAAGGTTGCTGAACCCAAGGGCGGAGGTACTTACAGGGCTGAGGAGGGTTGTAGCCCAGGTAGGGAGAAAAAAAAAATTCACAGTTATTAAAGAAGCATATTTTCAGGAACAAAAACTAGGAAATAAAATATCCATTAAGTTTGGTTTTAACAGACTAAAACGCAAATGGAGTTCTATCTTTTTTTTTTTTCGACCACTAAATTATTTTTAACAAAAATTTCAATTATCTTGCATAGTAAACTTAAAAAAAAAAAAAAAAAACAGCTTAATTTTGAGTTTTTTCCCCCACTTTAAAACAACAAAAAAAAAATTAAATATTAAAGGATGAAACTGAAATAAAAAAACATGAACTTGAAAAAATAAACTCAGACAAATCACCTAAACTTAAGTTAATATCTCAAATTCTCAACTCGTTAAATTCTAAAATCAGGCTCAACCAAGAAGCCCAGATCATGTTAAAGTAAGAAATAATATATATATCAATTTTAAAACTTGTTGAGGTTTAAAAACATAACAATAAAAAATGGAGGATAAAATCGCAAAAAAAAAATCAAATAAAATAAATAGTAATAAAAAAAATGAAAATCAAATTTAATAAATTTAAAAATTACAAGGATATGAAATTGAAAAAAAAATTCAATTCTATAAAATAATTCAAATAAAAAAATATAAATTATACCTAGCTCTACTTTAGAACTTAAGGACAACTTTAAATCATTTAAAGCTGATGCTATTTCCAAGCTTGCTGAGAAATTTTATCCTGAAGATTTCAATTAACAAGAAATATATTATTTAAGATTTTAGTTAGAGCATTATGAGATTGATGTAATTCATCATAAGAGCTTTCAGAATATATCTACTAAGAGTGATCATTTTCGGTTCGGTTCAGTTTTTATAAAAAAAAGTAACCAAACCAAAAATCTTTTTTTGAAAAAAACCTAAACTGAACCGAAACTTGTTCCAATCGAACAATTTTGGTTCGGTTTGGTTTTTTAGAACAAAAACTAGTTCAAATCGGTAGACTCGATTTTTCCGGTTTGGCTCAGTTTTTTCGGTTTTAAGCTTATAAAACCGAAACCGAACCAGTCAATTTTTTCAAAATTTTAATCGGTTTAATCAGTTTTTTTATGGTTCGGTTTTTTCAGTTATTTTTTTTATTTTCTCGATTTAATCGATTTTTTTGGATTTTTTGCTTACCCCTAATGTCTATTATTTCTGAATTATGTCGAGGATTAGCTGAAACAAATAAATTACAGCACTATCATTTGATTGACAAGTTGATTCGTCTTGTTTTGACTTTGCCTACACTGCCACAACAGAGCAGACATTTTTAGCTATAAAACATGTTAAAATTGTAATTCGCAATAGAATAAAAGAATAGTTCTTAACGTATTCTATAATGATTTACTTTGAACAAGAGCTTGTTGAAGATATTGATTCGGATTCGATCATAAATGAATTTTATTCTACAAAACATTGAAGGATGCAACTTTGATATTGTATTTTATTTTTATTTTCAATTTTATATACTTTAAATTTTATTTTATTTATATTTTGTATTATGTATTTGGATTGAAACTTTATTATTAATTTGATAAATTTATATATACAAGTTAATAATTGATCTTAAAAAATAATTTATATATATTTATATTATAGCCTAGGATAGATAAAATTCCTAGCTCCGCCCTTGGCTGAACCTGTATCTTGTGCTTATTCGATAATAATATACAAAGCATTATAATATAGCACCTGGGAATAATATAGAATTCATAATAATATAACACCAAGGAACTGAAGTTAGCGCTCTTTCTAACTGGTCCTTTTTTTTGTTGAACGTGTTTTTCTCCCTTTTTTTTTTTTTTTTTTTGTTTCCTCTAAACATGAACGAGCAATAATTATCACTTAGTGTGATATTTGATAGGGAATTATTTCAGCAATTGCAGAGTTTGACTCTAAGATCTAAGAGTGAAGAATTGCTATAAGAAGATGGAGATTAACATGGTTAAAGCTAATGTTATTAAGGATAGAGAGGCTATAATAACAAGATTTTTTAATAGTTTGAATAGAAAAATAGCTAATATGATTGAATTACACCATTATACTGCGATAGAGAATATGGCTTACATTGCTATCAGGATAGAGAGATAGTTAAAATAAAAAAGACAATGCACGCTGAAGTGGTAATTTAGGTTCTTTTTAACTTAGAGGTCAAATTATATGAGAGAGGGGGATGCTATATTAAAGATTAATATAATGGAAAGCAAAGTCAAACCAAGTATGAAGGCATTGTTTTTTGTTTTCATTCAAGTAAACAAAAATATTTTTGGTTTTGGTGTGACCTGCAATCACATTATATGAAATATTTTTTGGAGTTTTTTTATTGAAAGACAAATGTTAGGTCATAACTTGAATGGCATGCATATTAGGAAAAATATATTTACAATATTTTTAACACAATCATAGATGTAAAATGAAAAACAAATGACAATATAAAAACTAACTTGAATTTATCTTGTATTGTGACCACAAGAATATGAGGTTGATTAATGATAAGTTTTATATTGCAAAGCTCGGGATTATAAAGAATAAAAAGTCATGATTATCATATATTTATATATTTATGCAAAGGTGTACCATTTCCTCCTCCTAGATCTTCCACTTCAGCATTTATTTCTTCCTCCCCCTACACCTCCACTGGTTTAGGATATTTTAAATGCATGGAGGGTAGTAATTGGAACTTAATTATGTTATAGCTATCTAATTAGGATTTCTCGTAGTGATTTATGCTAATGCCAATCATATTTTGAGTTAATTATTAATTATGTGATTTGTTAGAACTTTGCTTGATTACAACTTGAGATTTAAATTACTAGGTTTTATGAATTTTGGATAAAGGTAGATAGTTTTATACATACCCTGTCGGCATTTTAAACACACTCGATGGATTTTCGATGGTAAATGGGGTGCTAAAAGCTGATTTTAGACGTGAATATTCTATTGAAGATTTCGTAGGTGTTTGAAGCGCCGACGAATATGCAAGGGGAAAAAACCAATACAGGAAGAAGAGACACCCACAAGTGGAAAACAAGCGCAAGCTTGTATTGTTCAAAAGCTTTGTCGTCAGTTCTTTTCAACTAAAGATTTGCCTTCACTTTTTTTCTCTTTTAAGGAAAGATTAGTCTTAACTCACTCCCTGGAAACAATTTCAAAATCATTTCCAAGATTCTGAAAATACTTTTCATGCCAAGATCATGGCAATCATTGTCATGGATTCAAATCTTCTCAGAGGTTTCGCAAAACCCTATCTCGAAAAGCTCTGTGAGTGAAAAAAAAAAATAAAGAGGACGTTCAAAGGTACCCTGATATGATTCAAATATGAACTTGATACGTTCATACCTTTCCAGTCCTTCAAAAAGAATTCTTGCAAAATAAGATCAATTGAATACTTCTGGAACAATGAGCGAGAAGGATTTAACGGTATAGCTTGACCAAAACACTAGATATTTTATTTATTATTGAATGAGTGCCTTGAGGTGTCTAGGATGATACAAACACTAAACCGAGTACAAGCTTCACTAATTTCGGAGACAAAGGTTTTTCGCAAAGAAATTTAAAACACAACCAAACAATTGAAAATAATCTCTGGGTTTTCAAATATATGACATAAATTATCCAGGGACAAAACAACAACGCTAACCATCTCATCATGCAGAAGCCTCACGATGCCATTATACAGCCTGGCCAACTAGCAACTTGCGGATCTGCAATAAGAAGCCAATATATCATTAGGGTAATCAATTATGTGAGCTGTTCGATTTGGTCTTTCCAACGTAGCACTAAGACTTTCAGCAATTTGCAGACAAAGAAGATGATACAACGGGGAAAATAGTTATAAAACTCCCCACTGAATTGTGTTTGCATCTCCTAGCATGTGTGCAAATAAGAATGAGGGAGTTTTAGTTAAGGCATCTCCAAAAATTAAACAGGTACTCGCATAACACTGATAAAGAAAGTTCAAAATAATAATAAAAAAGGGTGGGGGGGGGGGGGCATTATAAGAAGCTAGACAAACTAGTGGGATCACTTTGACCCATAAATTATAATAAAATATTACCACTTAAAAGGAATTTCCACCTCTTAATTAGAACTCCTACTAGAGGATTAGATAAGGATCCACTAGTTTGTCTAGTATGAGTTCTAATTAAGACGAGGAAGTTCCAAGTCACATGGCAGATGCCAATGCTGCAAGTTTCATTTTAAAGACCATTTCTGAGTTCTTTCAGCTGTAAAATATAACCTCCTTGGATTTCAGATCCAAAACAGCCAACCACTAATCAGATCTTCCTTATCCTCCTTGCACAACTATTGATTGATGGACAAAACAGAAGAAAGAAAAGCCCTCATCTAGACACATCTTTGGTATAAGATAACACAAGCTGACAGAACAATATCCCATATGTTTCAACAATAACTAAATCAATACAAGTTGGGCCGGAAGTTTGGACTAAAATAGCTATTTGAAGTCTAGTTCTAAACTTCAATGTGTAAAAACAAAAACAAGGAGAAATTCTCAATTAGAATGAGTTAGCTCCAATCAGAGAACTAGCATGATTATTCTTTCTCTAAGGATTGGTGAATGTTGCAATGATGTAGAAGATGCAAGATCACCATAAAACAAAGACACTCAATCTTGAGGAAATCAAAACAAGAGACTTGCTCAATCATGAAGAAAACTCAGGTTTTTTTATTCAACAATAATACCTTACAGTTGAATATCTGCATAGGGTGTTTATTTATAGGCACCCAAATAAAATAAGAAATCCAAATGAAAATAGCAAACATGAGGAAACTACAATCTTCAAAAATCAAACCCTATATTTCTTCTAAAATAAGTAGTCTCAAAAAATCTATAATGTAGGCCCACATCATGTAGGTTACTTCACAACCTTTTTTTCAAATAATTGGGTACCACAATCATGATTGTTCCTTTTCTAGGAAAAAGTTCAATTCTCTCTTGGTCATTCTCTTGATATGATTATCCCAGAAAGGAATTGGAGTGTAGAGGCCAAGAACAAAAACAGTAACATCAATAACAAAAGTTTATGAGCATACCTCGGGAAGTTTTTTACGGAATGCAACATCCAAACGCGCATCAAGGGAATTTTCAAACACAATCTTCCCATCTCGAGATGCCAACACCACACCTCCAGAGCTTAACAATAAAAAAATACCAAAATCAACTTCTTTCACCATCTCTTTTATTAAAATAATAAAGAGCACCTATTTTTAGATAAGCCATTTTGAAACCTTATATTAAATAGCTATTATGCAATTTGGAATCCTCAAACATCTGATACAAAGACCATATCAATTATCATACTAAATAATTTTAGAAACCAATAGCAGTTATACTTTTACCATGGCAGCCACAATTAAGAACAAAGACAACACACTTGTTAATTTCCCAGAAGTCCCACATAAACAACTACTGATGAATGAACATGTAAATGCACTCGGGATATTTTATTGGATTTTTCATGAATAATTTACCAGGAAAGACCATGAGCATTATGATGGCTAGGAGCAGGTGGGAGATAGATATCATGGTCCACAATGATTTCTGGGGGGAAAACATTTGCTTTCTCAGCATATTCCTCCTTTGCTGAATGCAGGACAGACTCCACCAAATTATGGTCATCTTTCCGGCAACGTAGCAAGACAGCAGGCTCCTTCAATCTGAGCAAACTCTGCAGACAAATGAAGAAAAAAAAATCTAGATTATGAGAAAAATACCTTATTCAAATATATAACACCACATTCCTCTTACATAATAAATCAAAATGACCATTTCTGAGCATTCCTAATAAAAACAATTTTTCATTTCAACATCTAATTTTTTTACGAACAACCAATCATCCTCTAATATATATCAGTAAGGTAAAAACTTTCATCACATAAGTCCCTAAAAGCTCAATCCATCATTGGGGTGTTTTTAGATTAAAATTCACTTCACTTTATCATTAAAATCAATTTTCTCAGTAGGAAAGATTATGTGCATGTATCTAACCACTAACATGCAGACATTATGCCATGTATCAAAAGTTTACATTGATACAAAGGCAAACAAGAGAAAAAAAACCCAATAACTGAAGCTTCATAAACTATACATGGCACAACAATTCCACAATTTTCATCAATTTTATGGAAACTGATGAGTATGAAAATACACACACACACACACACATATATATATAATAAAGGGACCAGTAAATAGGCAAGCTGGTTATTTAATAATGACCTGAACAATGAGGTCTTTGAGAAGATTCTTGTAGTGATGGTGATTTTGGCTGACATTCAAAAGCTCCTTTCCTGCTCCATCTTTCATGGAATTAACCATATCATCTTGAGCTTGAAGCACTTTGATCCGAGAGGCATTAAGCTGCATTGAATACTCACTACACAAAACAACCAACACAACAAAATGTCACTTCATATGACTTCTGATGAGAAAAGAATAAAATAATCCATTCTCTACCAAAACAAATTGATGGAAATTATTTTGAGTCCAATCCTGATCTCCATTCAATAAAACCAAACCAGTAATATATCCTACACAGTTTCAAACCGAACCAAACTTTTATAATATCGATTAATAAAAAGAAATGATTAAAAAACAAGGTAAAATCAATATCAACACTAACAAAGTTTATGATCAGCATCACTTCACTTCACTGTGCACAAGATAATAACTACAAGCAACCAAATTTAACAGCATAAATTGCAATATCAAGATCTAGAACACACCCATCGCTTAAAACTGAATTATAAACTAAATCAACACAACACCACCAATCAATGAACAGCATAATCAAGAAACACAAATCACAAAATGTTAATCCGAAAACAATAAAAGGATGGAGAGAATTACATCTTTTTGCGAACTTGAACTTGCTTCTCTTTACGCTCATACTCTTGCCTGATCTTCTTCTTCTCTGCCTCAACCAGTTGCAGCTTCTCTATATTGAATTCCTTCAAAAACACAATTTTATCAATCAGATCAAAACTAAGCGAAGAAAAAAAAAACCCACTAAGCGATTCAGCAAAACAGAAACAATGAAGAAGAAGAAAGAAGTACTTCTTCAGCAGAAACTAGGATCTCGTTGGCCTTTTCTTCCGCTTCTTGGCGGATGAATCTGACCATCTGCTGGATCTGCTTAGAGACATCGGCGTCGTTCATTTTGGATGATTGTGGAATCAATCACAGAAGGGAAGATCCAGATGAGAAGGGAAGTTCGGAGAGATTTGGACCTTTTAATTTTAATTTTATGATTTCAGTAATTCTGTGTGTATATTTAATACAGGGCATGGAAGAGGCTGGTTTTTTTGACATTTTCACAAGGCTTTTTTTTTATTATTCCTCTTTCAATTTATTTATTTTTCACTTTTTTATTTATCCTTTCGTGTGTGTATATATATATATATATATATAGGTTAGACAGATGGCCGTGCTTCGCTACGGGGCTGCACGTATTTTCTGCAATGTGAAAAAAAATGTCATTCAAACGATGCGCTGTCAATGCATTTAAAAAAAAAAAAAAAAAAACAAAACAAAAATCATGATTTTATATTATAAAAAAAATAAATAATAAATAATGAATGTCAATACCAGCAAATCCATATCAGACCACCGTCAAAATTTGCGAGTGAAATTATGCTAATGAGATACATTGTGAGTGGATATGGAGGTCAGGGCATTTTTGGATTTGGTTTCCAATTCCAAATTGGGATCATGTAGCCATAGGATGAGAACCTTGACCTTGAGAAGGTTGTCCAACTCTTGATACAGGTTCTGTTTGAGAAGCTTGAGGTTCTACTTATGCAACTTTTGAAAGTGTAGCTGATTGAGACCGAGTAACCATAGAGTGATAATCTTGTCCTTTTGAATGTTATCCAACTTCTGCAGCTGATTCAGGTTCTGTCTGAGAGTTTCCAGTTGCTGCAGCAGACTCAAAATGTTCTTCAAGATGGTCTCCTAAGTTTCCAGTTGCTGCAGCAGAGTGTACCCTTAAATTTCCAGTTGTTGCAATAGATTCAAAGTGTCCTTGCGGCAAGTTTCCAGAAAACTCAAAGTTTTCTTGTGAGTGTGCTTCTTCTTCAACTGACTGCTCTCCCTCAACCTGTGGAACTGAAGGTGGGGTTTCAGGTTGTAGATTGGGGTGCGACTCCTGTGACAGTGTTGCATCAGAAGCTTGTAGAGCTTGTGTAGGAATGGTGAACGTAGGCAGGGGACTGAGACATGGAGGCACTGGCGCTATCACAGTGTTGCCTGCAACAGAATTGAAATCACTGTAGGGAATCCAAGTGTTAAAAATAAGCAATGTGTGTGATGAAGGTTGAGTAGCTGTTGATATGGGAGATGTCTTGTATGGAAAAATGGATTCTTCAAAAACATGTCGTGAGGCCATAATTTTTTTGCTTACAGGATGATAGCATTTGTATCCTTTACACATAAAAATAGAGGGACATTAGTGTGAAACATCATGGTCATTCCTGGTTCTCGTATAATCCTATGACAACCATACATATTTGTTTATGAGTATATAGACAAGAAACTTGATGAATAATACTTGATGCGTGGAAATGAGATGCGAGCTTTGAGTTGACATTCTCCTATGTTAAAAGTGGAAAAGTTTTTATATTTTTGTTGAATTCCCGCTAATTTACTGTTCAAATAAAAAATATTCATTTCTAAAATTTGATTTACACGGTAAGGGAATAATCCATGGATATTTAGAAAAATCATCTATCAAGCATTATATCTAAATTTTTCAAATAATAAAACAGAGATAGGTTCCCATAAATCATAATGAATTTTGTCATACACACTCATGCTTGAATTTGATGAACATGAAAGAGGTAATATATTGACTATTATCAAAAAACAATCACTGGAAAAGAAAGTGGTGAGAAAAAACTCTAAGGTGGCACCAATAACTATAATCTTGATATATGTTGATACAACTTTAAGAAAAGAACTTAATATAAGTGGTTTTTATCTCTAATAATGTCCAAAACAGCAAGTCATGGAACAAAAAAAAATTTATTTAATTTAATTTTGAGTTTTTAATCCAATTAAAATATATTTTGTGATTAGAAACGGGTTTTAAAGGTCCTTATGATATTATTTTTTTTCATATTTTCAAATTAAACAAAGGTTGAAATTTTTTATTTTGAGTCCAAGAACTTGGACTCTAATCTCCTAACATTGAAACAAATATGGGGACTGGAGTAGACAGACAAGACAAGTTGGATGGCACATGTGGTACACACGCTAATATGTTAAAGCTGGTAGCAGCACTTTACGATGCATGCAGTTGATTTTGGTAGCCAAACATCATCATCCATAGCTAAGTTAGATGCATCTCAGCAAGCTTTTCCTGAAGAGGTGACGCGACGCGTATACCATTTAAAAGTGTGTGGCAGCTTGTTTTACTTCTTTTGTTTCCTTCTCCTACCTCTTTTCTTTTTTCTCTTTCCTCTCCTCTTGATTTGGGCTACTCTGCCAAAAATAAAAGGTGTCTTGCCATTTTGTTTTTGTTTTAAATTCGATCTTTATTTTTTTAATTGTTATTTTATGCTTTTGAATCATTTTTTAATTCATGTTACTTTTTAATTTCATCCCTCAACATTTAATTTCATTTAGTTTTTATATCAAATTTATTCTTCATTCTTTTTAGTTCTTTTCATTTTGTTTTTTGGATCCTTGTTTTAATTGAGTTTTTTTTTTTCAATTTCATCCTTTATGGTTGATTATAAAATTAGCTTTATAGTTTTTTCAACTTTACTTTTTATAAAGTAATTCTAGCCTCATGACTCGAGTCTTGGGATTCATGTTGTTCTATCAAAAAATAAAAGGTGTCCTGCCATGTTTTTTTAATTTTGATCATCATTCTTTTGATTTCTCTATTTTTTTTTCATTTTTTCAATTAATTTTTTATTCAATTTCATCCTTTGGAATTTGGTTTCATTTAGTTTTTATATCAAACTTCATCCTCATTCTTTTGATATCTTTTAATTTTGTTTTGGATCCTTTTCTTAATTGAATGTTTTTTTTTTCAATTTCATCCCTTAGCATTTGGTTTTATTTATATAAAAAAAAATGGCCCTCATTCTTTTTATTACTATTTGTTTTGTTTTGGATCCTTTTTTATTGATTTTTTTTTAATTTAATCTCTTAGCATTTGGTTGATTGAAAATTTAGCTTTATGATTTTATTGGGTTTACCTTTTATAAGATAATCATGTCCTTATTGACAAGAAAATACAAGAGAATTTCTAAAAAAAATTTAGTGTCTTTCACTAAGAGAGTTACAATATAATATACATACATACATACATACATACATATATATATACACACACACACACAAACACACATCAAGAATGATCAAATCTCTTAATTCTAGGGTCTAATAAACATAATGAGATCCCTTAATCCTAGGCCTATTATAGGAAGGATTACAATAAGAATATATAGAACAATAATAAAAATCTTAGAGAGATAATTAAGAGACATACAACTATAAAAGAAACTAAATAAGAAAAGAAGAATATATTGACATCCCACCTTAAATTGATGCGAGTAAGTCTAGCAGCATCAATTTGCTACAGAGAAACTTGTGTCGTTGGCGTGTCAAAGCTTTGGTAAAGACATCAGCTATTTAAAGATCAGTAGTAAGATGAGGAAGAGTGATAACACCTCGAGTAAAGGCCTCCCTAATGTAATGACAATCCACCTCTATGTGTTTTGTGCGTTCATGATATATCGGATTCGCAGCTATTTGAATGGCACTAGTATTATCACCATGAAATGGAGTAAGATCAGTTGGAGGAAATCAAAGTTCAAAAATAAGACCACATAATCACACAATTTCAGAACAAGTTGCAGACATGGCTCTATATTTAGCCTCTATAGAAGATTTAGAGACACAATCCTGCTTCTTACACTTTTAAGAAATCAAGGCATCTCCAAGAAAAATACTCTAGCCTATGGTAGACTTTATAATATCCGAGCAGCCAACCCAATCTACATCACTATATATAGTCAATTAAAAGTAGATTGTGTAGGAAAAAACAACCCACAAGTAGGTGACCCAATTAAGTATTTAATAATATGACAAACTGCAGCAAGATGAAGATGTCGAGGTGATTACATAAATTTGCTAACTATATGGACAACATATGAGATATTGGGCTTTGAAATTGTTAGATAGATAAGGCTACCAACAAGTTGCCTATATAAAAAAGGATTAGGCAAAAGCCCGCCTTCATCTCTTCGGTATTTCACATTCACCTCCATTGGCATATCAACAACAGTAGCATCCTTTAAACTAGCTAGCTCAATGAGATATTGGATATATTTATGTTGATTTAATAACAAATCATGATCACTAAAGTGAACTTCCAGCCTTAAAAAATATGTGAGATGCCTAAGATATTTTATTTAAAATGGACTATGTAATGTTGAAGCTTAGTGATCAACTCAGTATCATTACTAATGATGATAATATCATCAATATAGACTAAGAGAAAGATCATACTAATGGTGGTCTAGTAAAAGAAAAGTGATGAATCATATTGATTTTGTGTGAAGGAGAAGGTGAGAAGATTGTTGTGAGACTTCTTAAACCAAGCCATAGGTGTCTGTTTTAACCCATACAAAGAGCCTCTTAACTTGCAAACTTCATCAGAAACCGTTGTGGACATACTAGATGGAAGTTTCATGTAAATTTCTTCCTTAAGATCCCCATGAAAGAAGACATTTTTTACATCCATTTAATGTAAAGCCAAGCTTTAGAGGCTGCAATAGCAAGAATTGCTCTCATCGTGGTCATCTTAGCAACTGGTGTGAATGTTTTTTCATAGTCGAAGCCATATTCTTGTTTATTACCAAGAGCAACCAATCAAGCTTTGTATCTATTTAAAGAGCCATCAAACTTGAGTTTCACAGTATAGACCCACCTACTACCAATAGGTTTAACATGTGGAGGACAAGAAATAATGTTCCAAGTATGATTTGCCTCAAGTGCTTGAAGTTCTGCCTTCATTACTTATTGCCAACACTTATATTCTATAGCCTGTTTATAATAAGTGGGAATGGAAATAGAAGACAAAGTAGTAGGCATAGCCACATGAATTGAAAAACCATACCTTTCAGGAAGTTTGTGAGGTCTAGAGCTTTTATGAAAAGGTGGATCATAGAAAAAGGGTAGAATAGGATTAGATGCCGCAGAAAGATGTGGAGGAACCTTAGCGAGACCTATAAAAGGATCAGATGTAGGAGGAGTGTATCTATAATAAACATAACCAGGTGTAAACCTTTGTACTGGTGTTGGCGACTCAGGAAAATGTGGTAAAATAGATAGAAAAGGAAATTCTAAAGTCTGTTATGTGCGAAAAAAAGGCTAATGTTTTTTTAAAAAATGACATTCTTAGAGACACGAGTTCGACGTGCATGTGGATCATAGCAAAGAAATCCTTTTTGGGGTCCAGCATATCTTAAGAAAGTATGCTTGACAAATTTGACAGTAAGTTTATTTCTCTTATGTGCAGGAAGGTGAACAAAACAAACACATCCAAAAATATAAAGATTGGAATAATTTAGTGCATGTCCAAACGAACGAAAGTATGGAGAATCATTGTTCAAGTTGGGAGATGGTAATCTATTAATCCAATAAACAACAATAGACAAAGTTGCACACCAAAATTGAGAAAGAACACAGGACTTAATTAGAAGAGTTCGAACAACATCAAGAAGATGACAATTCTTTCTTTCAACCATACCATTTTGTCGTAGGGTGAAAGGACAAGAACGTTGTGATATGATCCCATGAGTTTGAAGAAAAAATTGAAATTCATTTAACATATATCCACCACCTGAATCAGATTGTAAAATTTTGATTTTGGTAGAAAATTGTGTTTCAACTAAGGCAAATGGAGCTTTAAACATAGAGAAGACCTCACTTTTAGACCGGAAAAAATATACCCAAGTAAAGCGAGTGAAATCATCTATAAATGTAACAAAGTATCTGTAATGTTCATGAGAAATTATAGGTGCAATACCCCATACATCAGTATGTACGAGTTCAAAAGGTTTGGTGGTGTGGGTTTTATGTAATGGAAAAGGAAGCATTTTGCTTTTACCAAGTTTGCAAGATGCACAATCAACAATATCATTATTAGAAAATTTTGAATTTTTATTTCCAAGTAAACCAGATTTAAGCAAGACTCGAAGTACATGAGAATTAGGGTGTCTTAAATATCTATACCACACCTCATTATCACATTAGACAGCGTTATAGGCAACATAATTTGACACGGGAGAAGGAGATAGAAGCAAAGGAAATAGACTTCCCACTTGAGGTCCCTTCACGATCATCTTTCCGAACACTTGATCCTGCACAAGACAACCAGATTTTGAAAAATGAACATCACAATTGTTGTCAACTAATTGGCTAACAAACATAAGATTAATTGACAACTTAGGAGACACAAAAACAGTATTTAAAAGAGCTGAAATATCACCAACAACTGTGATAGGCAAGGGATTACCATCGACGATACAAATTTGAATATCTCATTTATATTTTTAACATTATTTAAAGGTAAGGCAGTGTTGGTCATGTGATTGGAAGTAACAGAATCAAAATACCAAGGCTTAGGAATATAATTTCTTTTACCTGAAAGGCCTAAAGCATAAAGCTAGAAACTATCATTTGTTGAACCATTTCAGGATTAATAGAAGATTGACCAGGACTAAAAGCATTTAAGGGACCAACCGAGACATTGTAGGCAATTTCAGATTTCCTTGGAGGCCAAATAAAACAATCTTTGATGAAGTGCCCTATTTTCTTACAATAATTGCAAAATTGTTTAGTACAATTAGTGGCAATATGCCAAAATCCTTTGCAACTATAGCACTGGACATTAGACATATTTCTACCTCCTTTCGATCTCCCTTGAGCAACGTAGGCAACAGGAATTGGAGTAGAATTTTGAGCTTTCTACTCTAAGACAGCCTATGTAATGATTCGTTCTTCTTCCCTGAGAAGCTCTCCTACATAAATATCCAATAAAGAAATTGGTTCTCTATTCATTATGTTGGACCTGATTGCTTCAAAATCCCCCCTTAACTTCATTAAAAACTGATCACGCTTGCTAGTCTAATGCATATTTTGGATAGCAATGAGTCCTTTAAGAGGTACACTTACATACACAATATCTGTGTACTTAGCCTAAAGATTTGCAAAGAAAGAATAAAACTCTTGTATTGACATACTGTCTTGACTGAGTTGACCCAACTTGAGTTCTAATTGGAACATTTGTATTGTATTGCTTTGGCTGTAAACTTTCTTCAGGTAATCCCACATTTCTTTAGAGGATTTTTAAGGTTTAAGATTGAGAAACATGAAGGGTTCCAAACTTCCATGTATCCAAGATATAATTTGAGCATCCTTCACCTCTTATTTCACATATTTCTCCTTCTCCTTCTCCTTCTCCTTCTCCTTCTCGCTGTTAGATGCAGGATCTGTCCCAGTAATATAACCTCATAATTCATTTCTCTTGACAAAAATCTGAAATTGGAATGCCCAGGCAAAATAGTTCTTGCCATTAAATTAAACAAGAAAATGTTTAGATCATTCAAGAGACATGATTTAACCAGAAACAAAAACTAAGAAATCAGATTCAAGAAAAACAGAATAGAAGAACCAGACAAGGAACTAAACACAAGATGAATTGATTTCAGAGTTTTGGCTCTAATACCATGACAAGAAAATACAAGAGAATTTATGAAATGTTTTCAGCGTTTTTCACTAAAAGAGTTACAATATACACACACGCACACATACACGCGCACGCACACATACACACATCAAGAATGATCAAATCCCTTAATTCTAGGGTCTAATAAACATATTAGATCCTTTAATCCTAGAACTATTATATGAAGGATTACAGTAAGAATATATAGAACAATAATGAAAATCTTAGAGAGATAATCAAGGGATATACAGTTATGAAATAAACTAAATAAAGAAAGAAGAATATATTGACACTCATAAACCAAGTCATGGTTTTGGAAGATGAGACCGAGTTGACTTCAGTCTTCTTTTAGGTCTTTTTTTAAATTATTTTTTTATAATTTTATATTTGAACATTAAATTGGTTGAAGATTGAGCTTTGTGATTGTTTTCACTTTTCTTTCTATGATGTTATTTCTGGTTGCATTCTTGGCATGTTAAACTAATATAACTTATGTCTTTTTTTTCATTACTTTTTTTCAATTGATTTTTTTTTCATTTCGCTCTTCAACATTAGCTTAGTTTAAGAATTGAACTCCGTGGTTTTATTCAATTTGACTTCTTAGAATATTATCTCAATCTCATAACTAGGTCATGAATTTGGTAAGCTGACTCGAGTGCAGTTAGGTCGTGTTTTTTTGTTCCTTTTTTAAAATTATTTTTTTTATTTTATCCTTTAATATTTAATTTATTTAGAATTAAGCTTTGGTTTTTTTTTTTCATTTTGTTTTCTAAGAAGTTATCACATTATCATTTTTTTTTCTTTGTTATCAAACAAGATCACGAAGATCTGTTAAGAATACTAATAGGACATTATTTATATATATATATATATATATATATATATATAATATATTGGCAATTATTTATTTTTTGCATTTAATGATTGTCAAAAAAAAAATTTATTTTGCTCGGTTTATTTACTATAGTTGCCTTTTTATCTTATTATTATTATTTAGTTAATGGAGTTTATTGAACCCAATCAAATCAATAATCAAGTATTATATTTTTTTTTATTTCTTAAAAAACACTAATGTTGCCAAGAATTATTTTTTAATGTTAGGAACTAAGGGCACAACTCTAATTCTTATACTAAATTTTGTAAATCAGGCATCATCTTGAGTAAGAAAAAAGACTTGATATTATGAAATTATTTAAGATTATTTATTGCTTTCTAAAAATAATGTAGTCTTGTTTTATCATTGTTCTTTTATCTATATACCATATAAAATCTTAAATAACATAAAATATTTTTATAAAACATCTCTAACAATTAAAAAAAAAAAAACTTTAAAACTAGTTATTAAAAATCAAAAATAACTATTTTAAGAAATAAAATCAGTTAACTAAAATACAAATTGCTATAGTTACATCAAATGAGTAGAATTATTAAACTGAAATATAAGATGCCATGTCTCCACAATCAAACACTGAAATATAAGATAAATAAAGTTTAGGATTGAAATATAAAATATTAAAACTTCAAAAGTTAAATAACACCAACTAAAACTTTAGAGACAAAACTAAAGTTTTCCGTACCTTTTGAACTTTTAGCTATATTTTTTTTTATTTTATCCTTCATTTAATTTTATTTTCAATTATAACTTAAAATTCTATCATGCAAAATCAATCTTTAATTTAATATCAAGATGTTCTTGAACGCTTCACATATGTGAGAATATAAGGAAAAAATACTTAATATATAAAACTCTGCTAATATGACTTGGAAGAATTAAATTGTAAAAAGATCAAGTTCAATGAATTAAAAAAAAAAAAGGACAGCGTTCATGTGCACAATGCAGTTAAAAACCAAGGAAAAAAAATTAAAACCAAAAAGAAACCTCTATTCGCATGAATATGGGAAAAAAAAAAAAGAAATTAAAAAAATGCACCAACGGAGGAAAAAAAAAACAAAATAATTGCACTAACTGAGAAAAAAAAAAAAAACAAAATTGCATAATTCAATGAACAATAAAATCACCCCACAACCGAGAAAAAAACAATGAAAAAATTTTGCATGAACCTGAGAAAAAGAAAATAAACCTAAAAGAAAGATGAATTGTACATATAAACAGTGCAAAGATTAAAAAAAACAAAAAAAAAATACATCAACCAAGGAAAAAACAAAAAAGAAATGAGTAGTGTAGCAAACAGTAGTCACCTCAACATTTTAGTGTTGTTACTAAATCCGATTTATTCATTTCAAAAAAATTCAATAAATGTTATATTAAAAAAATACAACAAAATATTTGAATAATCATATACAAACATGTTTAAACTAGTTATAATAAACATCATATGTTAATTTCATTTTTCAAAGAAATTAAAAAATACATAAATAAACAAGTTTAGCTTGTTATTTCAAGATTTTTTATTTCTATCGCTGAGGCAAATAGAATTCTAAGTTAATTTTTAAATGATAAAATATTATATGAATGTTGTGAATGCATTTCAAAATATTATGATATTTTTTATTTAAAAATATAAGCATGTTTATGTTGCAAATAAGATTTCAAGTCAATTTTTAATGTGAAAAAAAATATATATATTATGGATATATTTTAATATATCATGTTTTTTTAATTAAAAAAAAAAGAAATAGTTTATTATTTATAAGATAAACTAATAAATATATAAACTTATAAATAAAAAAAATGTTGATAATAATTAAATATGAAAGTGAAAAGCTAATGTTTATAATAGAAATAAAAAAATATTTTACATTTTATCCTTTTCATTTATAACATTTTCATTCATTTGATCTTAGCCACTAAATGTTTTCAATTTCATCCCATCCATGTTTTTAGATCCAGTTTATTTTTATTTGGAAACACTTTCAAAACACTATCTAAACCTTAAAATAACAATTAACCCCATCACACCCTAAAATCACTCTCTAAAATAAAAATAACCAAACTAAAATAAACTCTCATCTACTTTTCCGACTATGTTTAGGGACATTGAATCTAATTTCATTAAACTCTTAAAAAAATATATCATGTTCGGAGAAAAAAACTATTTCCATTAAACTTTTTTTTTATAAAAAAAAAAACCACCCTAGTCAACAAACACAAAAGTAATCACGAGGTCACCAACCAATAACTTCAGCATTCCCGGCCAGTTTCTCTCTTAAACCCAAAAACTAATAAAATACACAAAATAAACTTTTAAACCTAAAAAAAAAAAAAAAAAAAAACTTGAAAATTGACCGCATATAATGCTCACTTTAAGTTTTCTTTCTTTCTAAACTAATTTAAAACTTCATCTGATAAATTTAAATCATTGAAGTACTTTAAAAAAATCAGAAACAGAAGCAACTCCACTATTCACAGCGGCAAGAGACACCCCTAATCTTTTAGTGTTTTAGTTAATTTATAACCGTCATTAAGCCTTTTCTCGTATATAAACGGCCGGATTGAATAGGGACACTGTATTATCAAAGCACATCAAACGGTTTGCACAAACCTGGCTAATGTAACGGTTACCCCCCCCCCCCCAAAAAAAAAAAAAAAAAAAAAAAAAAAAAACCCCTCTCGTCAAAATGTATACCCCAAATGCCTCTGTTTTTCCTTTCACATCATAAAAATTATATAATAATTAGCTAAATAATCAGAATGGGATCGCAAGCACGAATTTTATCATTTCATTTCTAGCCCAAAGTTGTTGAAAAGAGAGAGAGCGAGCAAGAGAGAGGAACTGAATTCATCCACGGATACGGGAAACACATCACAATTTCATCTGAATAATTGACCAATTTTTTCCTAAATATTCTCTCCTACCTTTTTCTTTGCTTTTATCTACAATCCCGTCCGACGAATCTTATGGGAAATCAAAATCATTTTCAGCAACCTTAAAGTGGTGGGGTTGCTGGCCTGAGCAATGAATACTCCACATTTTGAAATATGCCATATCCAGGTTTCTAACCTGCATTTGCAAAAACAAGAGATTGAAACCTTCGTCCCTCCTACATGCAAAACACATTGTAATTGCTAAAAAGAAAGCTTCTGTTTAAGATTACCCAGCGTCTGGTGTCAAACAGAGGGCAAGTCATTCGGGCTGCCTTCAGTCTGTCTGTTAGAGACTGAAGCTGTGGCCGGTTTAACGCAAGAGACACGGCCCTCTCTTCATATTCTTTCATACTGCAGACAAGGGAAAAACAGCAAGAAGTTAAAACTCACAAGCAACATGTATATGGTATTTGAACATGCAAAGCCAATTCAAGATACTGCGTACGCTACCTGCTTACAATCATCTCGTCCCCAAGTCCAGTGGCAAGACAGAGTGATCCAGCAACTCTAGTAGCCATTTTCTCAAGGGGCATGGTCACCATTGGCAAACCTGCCCACAGAATATCTGTCCCTGTGGTATGGGCATTGCATAATGGCCTAAAATAAAAACCCAACTATCAATATCCAAGAAGCCCCCAGGCAACAAATTGACAACATTCAGTAGTGAATGAATGAAAGTGAGATGAAGAACAATTACGTGTCAAGAAATAAATCTGCCAAAGCACTTCGTCTGATATGCTCTTGTTTCATGGCAACATCTGTGAAAATAATTTGGTCTGGCTGCACCCCTTGGGCAACAGCATCTGAACAAAGTCCAGCAATCGTTAACATAATGCCACAAGCTAAAACCTATGTGAGCTTGTGTTCCTTATGAGAGGTAAGAAAGATTTTCACTTACATGCACGGAGTCTCATTTCCCCTGCAGCAGGGAACCTAAGGAGCCAAAGTGCACTGTTGGGTACACGTTTAAGAATCTTGCACCTACAACATTCATTAAATAAAAACATGAATTGTAAGAAGCCATATGCTACAATCTTTCACATTCATAAAAATGAATCTAATGGAAGGGATGCCCTTTTAATGTTGGATTACCAGGTATTAAAGATTTCAGGATCCATTTTGTACAGCTGATTGAAGCATGCAAATATAAATTTATCTTCAGGGAGGCCATAATCAGATCGCTTGTGCTGGCATGTTGGATCCAACACATCCAAATTTTTCTGAAAGCAATAGTAGTGGTTTTAAATATACATTTTCGATAACGAAGCAAGCATAATAAATAGTCTGGGACCAACCTGTTTATAATCATTCACAAAGTAGCAATGTGGCAGGTGAACCAGCTTTTCAGAATAAATATGTGAGAAACGGGTGGGTGAAACAAACTGAAAGGAAAGAGCAGGTGCATCAGAATCCAGACAACAAAGACAAAACAAGAACCCAGCAAACAGCAAATAGGAACGCAAGTGTAGATTGCCATTCCCTTCCAACCTCATCAGTGACCAAATAATCAATGTATGTTGCTCCTGTGGTCCCAGGGAATCCCATGTATGAAACCTGTATGGGTGCAGGCTGCATTGCAAATATTTCATTTCTTGCCCCCTGGATGAATATACACAGAGAGCAAGTTAAAAGATGGAATTCAGTTAATGATTTGCAAATTTAGAATGGGTAAAGCCATTAGAAACCATACATGCAGGCTACAGGTACAAAGTCATTTACCAAAACCAAGCATGTTCATACATGAATCCACTTAATGTGAATACATCTATAATGAATAAAAGCATATGATATTATGCCATACAGCCTATAAAAATAACAGACTTTAAATCTAATGATGATTACCATTCTACAAAACCTCAGAAAGGTGGAGGTGTAGAACCAGCGACAGAGCACAAATCGAGATTGCCAATTCTTTAAGATAAAACTCAATTTATTAGATGTAAAGTCATAACACTAACAGAATGCCCAGGTAAGGTGCATATAAATATAGGCAGCAAAGCAAAAAAATTGGGAAAATCTATTTGATGGTTCTATTCATTAAGGAAACTAAAATCCTATTTTAACACTAATCTATTAATGCTAATATTCTGAAAAAATACTAAAAATCTAGAATAAACATCCAACATAAAAAAAAATTCTAAATAATCAAAGATTAATTCCGATTGTTGTCTTTCTCCATTGACCCATCTGGTGGTGAATTGTTTTAGGAAAAATTTGAACTAAGCATACCTTGGTATACCCGTTAAGGTTGATAAGGATTTGTATCTTGTCCTCATTAATTAGTTTAGCAATCATATCAGATGTCATGGCAGATACATCTATAAAATGCTCAGCTTCAAACTGGGTCCGCTGCCTCCACTCGGTACCATCATTTGGACTCAAGGCATAGCAGAACACCTGCACATCTTGTTAGCCTTAACATGCATATGTAGTGGGAAAAAACAGGGGGTGGGGGGGGGGTGGCAAATCAAAATTTACATACCTCAACATTTTCTCTGTTGTGCATGCCAAATACAGATCCCATAAGGTGTGACAAGGGATGGTTCCCAAAGTCACTGCTCACATATCCAATCCTAAGTCTCCCACTTCCACGCTCATGCTTAACAGGAAGAGGGGCAGGATGCTTGAAGGGAGGAAGGGCAAAACGAGATGCAATTATGGAGCAATGAGCCGCGTATTTACGACTGTAATATAGACGGATAAAATTATGAACAAAAGCTTCGATCATAGATATCAAGTACAGCTCAGTCCAAGACAATAATAACACCTGATTTCAAGTGCAAGCACTGGATCAATAGGATATGCAATAGCATGAAAAGGCTGCACACTAGGAAGAACTGCCATCTGAAATTAAAAAGGCAATGAGAAAAGTCCGTAACTCCTGTGACAATACCCAGGTGATATACAAAATGAAGCTTACAAATAACAGACATCATAATTTCTTACCGAAATCTGTCTTCTAATAATCCCTTCAACTTCATTGAACATTTTATCGCGATCCTCCCAGCAGCAGACACACTAGAAAATGAAAATTGAGCAATAAGAAAGCATCAGTATACACAATGAAAGTTTCACACAGTAAACAGAATGCTTCAATATCCAACTGATTAGCAGAAATAAGCTGAAATGGAAAAAATTAAGAGCAAAATGTACATATACACGAGAGAGAGAGGATGCAGCATATTTGATGGTCAACTCATCAGAATTGACACCAGAAATTGAGAGTTGTACTTCATAATAGATAAATCACATCATTTATGCATATGGAATACAAGCAGCATTTATCAGGACAAGTTAATGATAAAAGGAAAGGAGCAGCTCAGTTTGACAAGTCAAACAGTGTAGCTTTTACACTATAAACCTAACACAACAAATATATGCAGATCCAGGTTAAACCCACTACAAGAACAGCGCAGTGTGAGCATCACTTAAACAATACCTGCAAAGTATGTAGTAGGTTGCATGTTGCTTCTGGAAAGTCTGTTCGCAGAAGCAGTGCCTGCCTATAGCTCTTTATAGCAGCCTCCACATGTCCACTGCATGCAATGAAAACAAATTCATCAGCAGACAGCTAGTTGTCACAGCCAACATGAGTATTTTCAATACTATAACATGTGATGCATTCCAATCCAATAGTTGATTTATAGACAAATAAGTTTTCTCCCCTCAAGTGGAATGAAGAAACATTTGGGGGGGCATCTCAACAGCACACATAATTGCAGCAAACCAAATATACCATAACTTAGCAGCTTCCTGAATCAGAAGCTAAATACACCACTTTTTGAGATCATATGAATAGCTAGCAGATCAAACAGGATGACATTCCCATTGCAGAAATCAAAGGTTGGGCATCTAACCAAGCCTCACTCAACCAAATGACACCTTTTCTCTCCACCCATCAAGCATCACTTATAAGAGCTATTCTAATTAATTGGTTCTCAAACTAGAAACTAGAAAGTACCTGTCTTTATAAGCTGAAGCCAAATTTGCATGGGCTTCTGCCATGTTTGGCCGGATAGTGATAGCATTAATGTAGTCTTGAATTGCCTCACTTACTCTACCAATCTCCTTGTAAGTGTTGCCCCTATTTACAAGTCCATCAGCTGCCAAAGGTTCAATTCGAAGAACCTCATTATAGCATGATATAGCATCTGAGTAATTTCCCTGCCAAGTTAAAAAAAAGGAATTTAGTAGGAACATCCAAGTAACAATGAAATTACACTATCATCAAGACAGAGCACTAAGAGAGAAGCACAACTATAGTGCAGATGTCCTTTCTGTTCAATTGCAAATGCAACGTTGATCATAGAAATGCTCATTGAAAGCAGTCCAGCTGCCATTACCTGTTGTTTATAGATTACAGCAAGATTACTGAAAGGAGCAGACAGCCCTGTTGTGACAGCCAGAGTGGCCTTATAACATGAAGCAGCAGCAGCAGACATGTTCCTGCATGAACCAAGAACTCTCATATAAACCCCAGCTACTTCATATCTTATATCTATTTGACATCATAAAATCATTTATTAAAATATCAAAGATTCAATTTCATGTACCATTCCATATATATATTCCCAAGATTGGTAAGTGCTTGCGGGTGGTTTGGTTGTAGTGAAAGGCATTGCTAAAGCCAACAAGAAATAAAAGTTAGAAATTACAAAACAAGCAAACTGCTGTGGTAAAAAAACCAAAATGTCAACCTACATTATAGCATTGGATTGCTTCATCCACTCTACCAACATCTTTCAACGCATTTCCCTTCCAGTTGGAAAATAAATCCGAAATTATGATTAGTAAATATCAAATAAAATGAACATGATGATTTAAATTGAAAATACACAGAAAATGCAAGGCTGTTAACATAAAGTGAAACCAACCAAGTTATTGTAAGCCTCTAAAAATCTCTGATCACAAGCAATGGCTTGCTTATAATGAAGAATTGTCAAATCCAGTTGGCCACGCTCATAATATGTACTAGCCAAATTTCCTGCAGTGTATTACAAACCAAGCAGTCACATAACTTTGAGGGGGGAAAAGTTCTGCAACCATTAAAACAGAAAAACACGAGAGTGGATGAGAAGTATCCCGTCACTCCCAACACTAAATTTGCCAATGTAGGGGGAAATTAAGCAAACAGCCAATAGATCAATAATAGTTTCTTCTGGCAGACACGCAAAATTTTCAATATAGTCATCAAATAAAAAATAAATAAACCAACAGAAAAACCAGGAATGAGGATGAAAGAAGCAACAAACAGACTTGCTAGGGTTGGGAAGGGGAAGGGTCTGGATCTAAGCACAATATTTGCTATAAACAGGTTCTTCTAGCAACCATTATTTACATTGTCATGGAAGAATAGTAGTAATGATTATTTAATAATAAGAAGAAAAGAAACTCAGTAAAAGATAGCTTTCAGAAAGACAATACAGATGTACACTCCAAAAAGGACATGCCAATAATACAAGTTAAGCCATACAAAGATTCACTTGGAGCATTTAGTGTTGAGAATAATTTCAAAAGTCCAGAACTACTAAGGCTGCAAGGCAAAGCAAACTCACCAAAAGCCATTGCATAGTTTGGTCGTGCCTGAACTGCTTGCTGATAGCACACTATAGCCTCTTGTGGCATTCTCAAGGCCTGGAAAGGGCAAATAAAACACCTTAGTTTCCTCCATATGCCAATGTCAGCCCAAGCAGAGGCAATTTCTCAACTTTAAGGGCACAAGACATGACAACTTACCTTATAAACATTTCCAAGATTTAGGTAGGCATCAGGAAATTTAGGTTTAAGTTTTACAGCTTCCTGCAATTTTTGTAGTACAAAATGTAATCAGCAAGCATTTAAACACTTAAGGAAGAAACAGGACCAAGAAAATTTACAAACAGAGACTATTCAGCAACTTCGATATAATATATGGTGACAAAATAAATGCAAATTGGTACTGGGAGGCATTCACATCTCACAGCAGGCAGTCAAAATCAAACTCCAAACAGAAAGAATTGGTTGTAACTAATTGCTAAAAGCAATCAAAAGAAAAACTTTTGGCAATGTTCAGACATGATGACTATACACAGTATTTGATTCAATATTCCCACAATAAAGAAAAGTTGAGACAGTGGCAGCAGTTGACGCAGATTGTCAAAGCAAAGGGGACCACAATTGAAACTCGACCTGGAAAAAAAGGCAGAAAAATTGTAGCTATCAGTTGTACCTTATAATATTGAAGAGCTCTGTTAAGATCACCAGACTCCATAAAGAGACCAGCAAGATTTGACCATGCAATAGCAAAAGTTGGTTGTATCCGTAGAGCCTCAAGGTAGCAACTGTATGCCTGCACAAAATGTTAGATTCTGACAATTTCGTGTCTTCACAGTTCACATGGAAGTTACAACTAGATCAACCATCATCTGAGCCCTGTCCTGTTGGTAACAACTTGATATCTGTATCGAACTGTGAATTAAGACACAGTTCCACACAGGAATTATAATGATCAGTAACTTTGCCGGAAAGGAGAGAGATGCACAATACACAAACATATACATGGAAACAATGACTTCATCCTACAAGTGACGAGGAGAAGTTGAGCCAGGTGAATCCAATAGAGCTTTTGCTCATTCACTCAAACTGGAGTACCAAGTTGACAATGAACCGATCAGGATGCAAACTGATCCACTGGTATCCTAATCCTAGCTATGGGCATGGCAACCAATGAGGGTATCAACAATCTTAAGTAACCCAAATACAATAGCCCAAAAAATATTATGTCTGGGCTAATCACTAAGAGCAGTAAGGACTAAGAAACTAAATAGCAGTGCAGTATTCATTCATTGACACTTACTTCTTGCACCAATCCTTGTGCCTTCATTAAATTCCCAAGATTGCTATGAGCATCAACCTACAAGACAATTGATGAAAATAAGCAAGTAATGAACTCTCACAAAAATCCTAATACCATCTGTGCATGGTTGCTAGCATAGAGCAATAATGAATGCGCAAGTCATAAATTTTCTTTTCCTCTAGCCCGTCTAATTGAAAGTGAACCAAATCATCATACTACCACATTAGAAAAAAATATATACCAGATGAGGATTCAATGCCAAGGCCTGACGACAACACTGTGATGCCTCATTAAGTCTTCCCTTTCGCATGTATGCACTAGCCAAATTTGACCAAGCATCAGCAAAGTTGGGTCGAAGCTGCAACCAAGTATGCAAAAACATTAATTATTATCATAAGAAAGAAGCCAGCATCCATAGGTGGTACAGTTATAGAAGAAAAGAAGGAAGGATATGATCCAATTAGACATTCAAGATCATGTGTCAATCTAATGAAGAATAGTCCCTTTATAGGGTATTTCTGCAATTTCACAGAATAGGGGATTTGCTGGAATGTAAGTTTAATTATGTTCCAAAGCTTTTAGCAATAGATAGCAATTAGTGGTCTTCTCCTTAATGGTTATGGAGTTCTCTTTACTATTTCCTAGTACTAGTTGGTTTTTGCTTAGATTAGAACTTTTCTAAAGTCTATGAATATAAACACTGTAATAGCTTCAGAGCACAGTTAATTTTTTAGAACAAAATTTTGATTTATCAAGATGTTGACATCTTTGATTGACTCAAGCCAACCTATGCAATCCTGCCACACTCGCAACTTGAATCCAGCCCCCACCATGGTGGCTGAAAAATCAGGAGAGTGGGGTTTGCCATAAAAATCCATTTTTCACCCAAAAGCACCCTACAAACCTCAATAAATCAATCTCTTAACTCAAAACACCCTAAATCAATTCAAAAACACAAAATCAAACTGAAAAAAATTCTCTCCCGACCACAAGCTACCTTTTCAGGCAATATGAAAGCCAAAAACCACCACCATCAAACTCATCTCATCAAATGAAATCCTTTAACAACAAGCTTGGCCATTTCATTCGTCAAAATCGACTACTCTCCTGCCATTTCCCAGTGAGTTTCTCTCCCCTCTCTTTAGCCCAGGGACTAAAAATTAAACAAAATGAACTTTGGGACCAAATGAGAATTGTCACTAATTTGAGATTGGCGATGCCTTTTCTCTATCTTTTAATTTGGTACCATAATTTCAATTCTAATTTCATCTAATTAAGCTATAGAAGGATTCAATTAAAAGAAAAAAAAAGTTTGAAAATGAAAAAGTAACAGTGAAGCACACTGAGGAAACCATGCTGGTTTAGTGTGTACGCACACACATATATATACACACTCCATGTATATAAACACATGTATGATGCATGCATGTCCATATTGATGTTTGTGTTCGCAAGACTTGGTCATTTGATTCAGCCATGACCAGTAACTATAGTTCTCAAGCCTTCTGCTGCCTGAGAAATTGGTTCTCAATTATGTCCCTATTCCATCCATTGATCTTCTAATTCATCCTAGTCCTCTAATTTCAGTTGCAATCATTGTCACAATATAACTTCTTTAAGGATTTCTTTTTATTAGAAACCACAGAAGATGTCAAGTGACTAACTAGCAAAAATCATGAGATTTTATAAAGATGGATTTAAGAAACAAAATAAGATCACAATTCACAACCAGGATCATAGTCAGGTTGGATCAGGTCAAGATTCCTATCTCAACCCAGACCAACACAGCACGCTACAATCTTGTAGGGATGGGGTCAAACCCAATTAACAGGATCCTCACTGCCTCAAATAAAAAAATGGGGAGTGAACAAAGGTTAAGATCCCATACTAATTCTACCCTAATATTCAATATTAAGCAAGAAACATTCATATAAACTTAATACTATTAGACGCCATTGTGAAGTAAGCATTCACAGAGTCTAAATCAGATAACAAACTCTGTTTGCAATGATAAATCTTCTAAAAAACTTATTTGATGTCTATGAAGAATAGATAGTTAGGGTAGAATAAGTTTAATAACTGCACACTAACCTCAATGGAAACCAAATAGTATCGAATTGCAAGATCAATATCACCCTTCTCCTGTATTATTATTAAACAAAACATCACCTTCATCAGTAACTGATCCCTATCCCATGAATGACCAAAACATCCACACACAAAAACCCAAGTGATATTAATTACCTTCCAAGCATTTGCCATGTTTCCATAGCACTCCGCAAAACGTGGCTCAAGCCGAAGAGCTTCCTCATTTTTTGCAATGCACATATCATAATCTTGCAACTGTAAGCAAGAAAAAGACAAAATAAAATTATGGTTCTAGCCAAAACACAACAAAAATATCAACCCTAACAAAGAAATGAAAAAAGAAACAACCTGATAATAAATAGCACCCAGAAGAAGAAGATTATCAGTCCGCTGCGGACTTCTCTCATAAACAACACTGCTATGCTCTAATGCTTGTTTGTAATTCCCAGATTTGTACAGCTGATGCGCCAGCCCCAAGTGTGCGTCTTCATCCACAACTGGTTTCAAAAATGTTACAAAACTTTCAAAATTATACTCAAATTCTCCGAAATTAGAAAATCGATCTAAAAATTCAAATTTTAACTGAACAAAAAAACAAAACAAAAAGTAAAAAATTGATTAAAGGCAAAGAAAGAGAATTCTTGGTTCAGTTCTCCACCTTAACGACAGAAAAAAGGATTGATCAAGTTATATTGCGTCTGACCCATAGTGATCATTTATCAAAGAATGACTCTGGTTGTCAAATGACTAGTTATTTGGTTTTCTGATAGTAGCTTTAACTATAATTTTAGTTCTATTTATTAGTCTGAGCAAGATACGACTTATTTGAAATTAATTGAATGAACAATTCATAAAAAAAAAAAAAAAATTGCAGTATTCCATTTTCTGGTTCCTTACCGTGTCATTTTCCAACTAAGATACTCGTTAATCAATTAATTAAAAAATAACTAACCTTCATGATGAGAATCACGGCCTTTAAAAGGCAACAAGCTCAAAGCAGCCGAAGAAGCCGCCGAAACTGAAGCGGGCGGCTCGATCTTCACCTGGAAGCCACCGACGGCATCATCGCGAGCCGAACCAAACACAACCGGCCGAGCTCCGTTCTGCAACGAAATCATCTCGATCTCTCTCTCGCGCAATAACAAATCAAATTACAATCATCAAAATGAAACAGCAAAATATCCAGCTCAGATTAGATCAGATCAGACGGCTGATAAAAATCCAGAAGATGAAGAACTCGATTTACAAAATAAAAAACCCTAAGCTAAAAATTTAAAATTAAGGAGTATAATATAATTGAACTTTGGGTTTTATTTTTATTTTTTTCGGGTTTCTTTTGCTGCTTCGATTTTTCGCTTCTTTTCGAGGTTTCTGGAGTGAGAGATTCAAATAAAGCGCGTGGAGGGTGGTGAGGAGAGATCAGAGCCGTTGAGCAGCGCGGTGATGATGCTAATAGATTAGAGTAATGTGAAAGGGATTCAGTTTGTTCTGACACGTATCTATGTAACTTCTTTTAGTTTATAGCTGGCTTTTGTCTTTATTCCCTTAAAAGGATTCAAAGTTTCCCAAACTACTTTTTTTTGTTAGTGATGCAAGGTTACTTTTTTTTATTTTATTATTTTACAGATGTAAGGTAGTGTTTTAATAATTGTTATTTTTTATTAGTATTTTTATTTAAAAATATATTAAAATAATATTTTTTATTTTTAAAAAATTATTTTAAATATAAACACACTAAAATAATTTTAAAAATATTTAAAAATTTCATTTAAAATAAAAAATTAATTTTTAAAGCACGTTACCTCCAAAAATAAACATTGCCGACATTATTTAGAAACACCACCCAAGCAATATTTCACCAAAATTTAAATTTTATTTTTGTTTAAAAATAATTATATATATATATATATATATATATATATATATCTTGTCTTTTATCACAATTAAATGTTAATTAAGTAAGACATTAAAAAGGTGCGGTTGTTTTCTTATAGAAAGATGCAAAGTGGAATCTTTCCCACGTTATATTATGCACTTGTAGATGGTTTTTTTTTTTTTGGTCAACAAACTTTGTTTTCCAGCGATTTCAACCTTTTGATGTCAAATTGAATTCCAATTGCTTTTGATTTGTTTAGGGATGGCAAGATTGCAAGACAAGGGATGAAAAAGAAAAGTTCAGAAACTATGTGGTATTTTTAAAATAGACATAAAAAATTCACGTTAGTCCTTCTATTTTCTAATTCATATATTTATTGCCCCTTTAGCCTTCAAAAAATCATTTGTGGTCAAGAAGAAGTACTTTATTTTTAAAAAAAAATTCAGCTCTTGGTTTTAAAAAAAAAAGTCATTCAATTTTGATTGGAAAAAAAAAAATCATCGTTGACACCTATTCTAGTAACAAAAATAACCAATCTTAGTATCAATGAATTTAATTTGATGAGAAGTATTTTACTTTGATATTCTTTGTATTTTCCCATGCATGAAGGAGTAAATCTTGACTCAAGAATGTTTTTTGATTTTGGATTGATTTTGAGTTTTTTAGACTGAGTTTTGGGTTGTTTAAGACAACAAATAGATGTATCAAGATCTGTAGGGTATTTTGTAAGTATTTTTAGGTTAAAATAAATTTTTAGATATGAAATGCACCTGCTCTCATTTTCTAATGATCCTTCAAATATTGAATTCTAAATTCTAGATGACATACCGTTTGCATTATTATTTTTTTTAAAAAATTAAGGAATAGATATTACATCCTTCTTTTAATATATAAAAGATTTTTAAGAGGCCTCGCAAAAAGGCCAATATATTACATCCTTTTTTTAATTAGCATGATAAGTATAAACTAAACAAAAAAAAATTAGAAGTTTATTTATAGATTATATGCATTAAAACATAAAAATTGCATATAAATAACAATTTTACAAGAATAACTGTAACTTTAACAAAAGATATTTAACAAACTTCTAAAATTTATCTAAAACTTATAAAGCTATAAACTAAACAAGATGTTTAGATAAAAATATTTAGTAAGAAAAATATCTATATGTGAAAAGAGCAAATTAAAAGGATTTTATATCATAACTTAAATTTTAAAAAAGCTAATATCTTCTTTTTCAGAAGATAAACTAAACAAAATCTTATTAAATTTTTAAGATTATATTCTATAAGTATTAGACTAGATGCGTGAGCAAGTTTGGTTTATAATAGAAAAACATCCTATACAAATTATATGCTGAAGGAAGTGTAGTATTTTTATTAGTCAATGCTATAAATAGGTATGTCATGGCCTACTATAAACCATATAAAGATTATAGAATGTATATTATGCATATATTTAATATAGTATAAGAAATTGAAAAACAATCCTAACATTATGCATACTAATATATTAGATTAAACAAAACTAAAAAAAAAAATACTTACTTGTTGAAGCATTTTAAAATTGATTAAATTTTGTTATTGTTAATAATAAATTTTTTATTCTTAAAATTTTAGTGCTCCTCACTTGGTATATAGGATATTCGCAATATGTTTCTGAAGATTCCAGCAACATTATTTTAATTAGTTGCATTTCTAAATAAGGTCTACGAATATAAAAGAATATAACTCAAGTATCTCTCAACAAAATCGAACATAAACTCTAAATCTATATATAAAAAAAAAATAAAGCTCAAAATAAAGAAGAAAACACTTAAAATTGAAGTAAGGAAGAATATGTCAAACATGTAAAATAAAGCTTTAAAATTGTTGTTGTCAATGATGATTTTTTTATCCTTAAGATTTTAGTGCTTCTTATTTAGCGTAAAAAAATTTTATAATAAATTTTTCAAGATTCCAACAATATCACCGTATATTGCACTTTAAAACAAGATTTACAAACATGAAAATTAAATTCAAACAAAATTTTAACTTTTTAAAAGTGAATGAACATCATTTTTAATTTGATCTCAAGTGTATCCATTAATCGTGTTTTAAACAATTTCCCAACAGTTGATGGCATGGCAAGACCCACTTCTGGCAAAATGCAAGGGATGCCATGATAGATATCTCTATCAAGACTTGGCTTCTGGCGATATAGGTGGAGGATTCTGCCCACTTAACACGTTTTAACTTGCTTTGAAGTTAGATAATCAAAATGGAGATGAGCAATATTATTGTGCTAGGAATATACAAGGCAGTTTGTGCTTCTCTTAGTGACTTGCATGATTTAACTACTAAAAAAACCTTTCTGGTAAAGAAAACTCTAGTGTTGTTTATTACACATGTACAATAAGTTCGTCGCTCGAATTGCTATGATGACTCGGCGAGGAGGAGGAGGAGGAGGAGGAGGAGGAATCTAAGTGTCCTTCGAGCTTATTAGACTCAATAAGCATCAAAACAACCTCTCGCATTGTTGGTCTGTCGACAGGAGACGTGCTTGTGCAGAGCAAAGCAATTTTCATGACAGTAATCATGTGAGGGATTGTGTTCTGATCTTGCACATTGACTCGATCATCAAGCATTCCAGGTGATAAGGAATGGACTTGAATGTAATTTCTTACCCATGATACAAGATCGCCGCCTTGATCTAGAGGTTGCACGGGTGTTCTGCCGGTCAGCAACTCCAGTAAGACTACTCCGTAGCTGTATATGTCGCACTTTTCGGTGACTTTCAGAGTGTATGCATATTCTGTCATTGAGATCAAAATATTCGTCAGCAATATGAAGGGTTATACAGAAGAAAAAGGCAAACACTAGTAACTTCATGGCCAGTGAGAAACTTTTAACCTAGCAGACTTGCTGTTTAAAACCTTTTTCTGCTATACTTGATCTATGGAAAAGCTCTACTGGACATCGGAGGAAAGATTAAATAATTATGAACTTTTGACAGTCAATGTTTCAGACAGATATTAAATCTTAGAAATATCAGTTAGAAGCTCTAGCTTTTAATATGTAGATAAATAAGGCAACCATGCATTATTCATTTGCTCTAGCTCCCGGTGCAATAGCAATTTTCTAAGAAAGGGGATCAGTAGGAATAGCTTAACAGCACTTTGATAGTACAGTTAAAAAACTGACAGTTAGATTTAAGACAGGAAATGCAGAAGCATCATGAATAAAAGAACTTGGGAGAGCTTACCAGGGGCAATATAGCCATAAGAACCAGCGACTGCAGACATTGATTTTGAATGTGGCATGTCAATCACCTTAGCGAGTCCAAAGTCCCCAACACGAGCGTCAAATCTTTCATCGAGCAGAATGTTATTAGACTTTATGTCACGATGAAATATTCGAGGCTTGCAGTCATGGTGCAAATAAGCAAGACCGTGAGCAGCTCCGAGGGCAATCTTGAATCTTGTCCTCCAATCAAGGCTAGAGGGTGATCCATGGAGCAATTCTCCCAAGCTACCCTTCGCTAAGTATTCATAAAGAAGCAGGTTGGAACCCTGGTGGTAGCAGAAACCATACAGCTTCACAATATTCCGATGCTTGATTTTTCCCAAAGTCTGAATTTCTGCACGGAAACTATTGTCAATATTGCTTCCCTCCCTGTTAGATGCTAGCCTTTTAACTGCAATGACACGACCACTTGGCAAGTCTGCTCTATATACGGTTCCACAGGCTCCCCTTCCTATAACGAAGCTGTCATCAAAATTCTCAGTGGCCACAACCAAGTCCTGGAAGGTGAATTCATCCTTGGGGGAAAAGTAAATGTCTGAAATGGGAGAAGAGGATGAATTATCTTGCAAAGGAGCGACCATATCGACAGGGCGTCTCATGAAGTGTACAATGACTAAAATTAAAATGAGAGAAATCCCACCAATGACTGCTGAAATGATAGCTATGATTTTCCCTATACGAAGACTTCTCCCTTGAGCATCTGAGGGATCAGACGAAAAAGATGGAGATCCATTACAATTGCCAAAAGGTCCACCACAAAGCCCCTTGTTCCCAAAAAAGCTGTCGATGCCTGTCTTTTGAAAGAGTGACAGGGAAGGTAAGGGCCCTGTTAGGTCATTGTTGGAAAAGTTGCATCCAAGCAAGCTAGATAGTTTCTCAAAGGAGTCTGGGATTTCACCACTCAAATGATTGTTGTTGAGCAGCAGAAATTCCAGCAACTCAAGATTCCCAAGCTCTGCGGGGATTGGTCCAGAGAGATTGTTGTAACTAAGATTCAGTGCAATCTGCAAGCTCAAAATGCGACCTAATGTAACTGGTATCTCACCGGAAAATAAGTTGCCTCCCATTTGCAAGTAAGTCAAGCGCGATAAATTTCCTACTTCCACAGGTATATTCCCAGAAAGTTGATTCTCTGAGAGCATGAGAATCTCAAGTTGGGAAAGGGCTCCTATCTCACTTGGTATAGCACCCACAAAACTATTCCTGGTGAGATCAAGCCGTTGAAGCATCTTGCAGCTAAAAATCTCTGCTGGTATCACTCCGGTGAGAAAATTCGACGAGACATTAAAAATCACCAGCTGAGAGAGTTTGCCTATCTGTCTTGGCAATTCACCAGTAAAATAGTTACCTGAGAGATGCAGCCTTTGCAAAACATGACATTGACCTATCTCTGGAGGAATTGGCCCGGTGAACTTGTTCTCATCCAATTCAATACCTGAGAGGTTCCCCATCTTACACAAATCCGACGGGAAACTCCCCACAAGGCCATTTGCAGCAAGATGAAGTTGCACCAGTGACGTGCAATTTGTGACCCCGGTTGGGATATAACCTGTGAGATTGTTTGATCCCAGGTTCAGTAAAATCAGGTTTTCATTTCTGCAAAGATGCCGCGGGATTTCTCCTGTTAAGTTGTTATTTGACAAGTCAACCACCCAAAGTTTGCTGTAGACTCCAAGTGCTTGAGGAATGATGCCACTCAATGAGTTGTTGAAGAGCTGCAACATAACCAGTGGCTTCATATGCTGGAACCCCTTAGGAATAGTACCAGTGAGAGAATTGATGGAGAGGTCAAGCTTTGTCAGGTTTTCCAAAGTTGTGAGCTCATCTGGTATGACACCTTTAAGCTTGTTATCAAAAAGATAAAGCAATTGCAGCCCAGATATCTTTGTCAGCTCAATTGGTATCTCTCCAGTCAACACATTCGAGGAGAAGTCAATCTCCACTGCAAAAGACAGATTCCCAATTTCTTTTGGGATTGCTCCATTCAAGTTATTTCTGTAGAGGTATAACCTCCTGAGAAATAAAAGATTACCAAGTTCCCGAGGCATAGGCCCCTCAAGTTTGTTATCGTAGAGAGCGAGGGTCCCCAAATTGGTGCAATTGCCCAGCTCCTCTGGAATAGACCCAGAAAGCTGATTAGTCCAAAGGATCAAATCTGTCAAATTCTGAAGCATTCCAATTTCTTTTGGTATTTCTTCACTTAACTGGTTTTGTGCAAGACCAAGATACTCCAAACTCTCACATCCACCTATCTCTGAGGGTAAGCTTCCCGATATCAAATTCTGCCCTGCCCTGAAGGTCCTCAAGTTCTTAAGGTTGCCGAGAGAAGCAGGCAATGGACCAGTGATGTCGTTACTATATGCAACCAATAGTGACAGAGAGGAAAGGTTTCCTATCTGATAAGGAAGGGGCCCTGATATTCTGTTGTTGGCTATATTCAAATCTGTCAAACAGGAAAGCTTAGCTAATTCTACAGGGAGCTGGCCTTCAAAAAGGTTATTGTTCAGATAAAGAACCTCCAAACTAGAACAGTTTCCAATCTCGCTAGGTATATTTGTGGACAAGAAATTAAAAGAAACATTAAGATGTGTCAGATGAACCAATCCACCTATACTAGGTGATAAAGAACCGGAAAGATTCATTGAACTCAAATCAAGACGCCAAACTACTTGATTGTAATCACTGGTGCAGTTCACACCTTTCCATCCACAAGGAGTGGAATCATTAGGATTCCAGTTGCTAAGATTGTTATAGGCGTCACCAATTCTACTCTTTATATCCAAGAGGTATTGTCCCTCAGCATTTAGCCCCATGGACTGGTGAAACGAAAGGAAAATAACAAATACAGTGAGCATGCTATATGATATTCTCTCCATGCCCGCCAACTAGAAACGAGCTGCATTCACATGAAGAACAAATTATTACTGAAAACAAGACCAAAACATACGCTACCCGGATACAAACAAAGACAAACAAAAGCAATATTGACTCTAGCTACATACCTCTAAGAAGAAGGAACCAAACCCAGAAAACCAAACTCAGGCTTCTGGGAACTGAAAGAAGAGGGCTTTTTGTACTCTACAGAGAATTTCCTACGAGGAAGATCTCTAGTTTTGAGTGTAAAGAGTCATGGCTACATTAAATAAATGGTTCAAGTTTTCTTGTTTTCAAGTCTTTGAAGTGCGCAATGTAATGCGACAAATGTCAGCTTCTTTTTATCATCATAAAGAATCAACAGAAAGCTTAAGAGTTAATGTAGTCTTCTGTGTAATGATCAACAAAATATTTCCTACCTGGTTTCAGAGATAGCCCATTCATAATTATATATATTTTTTATTGCAAATAATTTGCCTGTATGCATCGATCCATGCATGTATGCATGCGTGAGAGAGAAATGGCCGACAAAGCATGAGAATTCTTTATTCCTCGTACTCCACCTCTACATTATTTTAGTGCTAAAACGAAAGTGTATTGCCTTTCCTTCTTTCCTTCTTGCTTTCAAGCTTTAACTTTGCTGTATTTGTTCTCATCTCCATGTGTCTGCTGCTTCGCACCTCATATAACTTCCTTTCTAAACGCTTTTGAGGTAAAATCTATGGACTCGTGATTTGCTTTAGATTGGCTCGGTGATTCATTAGATTTGGACGTTCTCTTGGCTCTCTGCCTACCTCAGTTCGTTTGCCCTATTGCATGGATGGCTAGAGATATCCAACCTTGCCCTCTGGTTATTCTTGATAAATTTGTTTTGTGTTTTGGAAAATGTCTTTTAAAAATTTAAATTTTATTTTATTTTTTTGTTTTAAATTAATTTTTTTATGTTTTTATATTACTTTGATGTGATTATATTAAAAATATTTTTTTTTAAATAAAAATATTATAAAAAACAATTACTATCATATTATCAAACACACTCTTCCCTCAAATTCTTTACTTAATAGATATCAACGCACATTTTCACCTTCTTAGATCATGTCTTTTCTTCGATGACCACTCTATAAGTGGTCTTTGTTGGCCTACTGTTACCATTCACCATAGCAATGATTTTGAGAGCATATAGTTTTCATTTAGATAGGGTTTTGGAATGCGGTAAAAATTATATTTTTTTAAAAAATAAAAATTTAATATTTTTATTTAAAATTATATAAAATAAAAAATATTATTTTAATATATTTTTAAACATTTTAAACTATAATCACTACTATCTCATCAAACACGGCGTTAATCTATGTATCTCCATGGGCATGCATGATATACACAAAGCCATTGCTTGCTTGTGATGTACAAATTAGTATTCCATCCACAGCTATGATCCACTTAAACAATCTCATAATTTTATATTAACATAGGAATTAGCTTTTTTATTTTTCATTTTTTATCATGTAAGATGAGTCATTGCTGATGTAGACTCAAACGTCAAGAGCCATGCCACCTGTTTCAATCCTAATATTCCATGGTATATGAACATTTCCTCCAAGTTTGGTCATCACATGTCTGTAGAAGTATTATAATTCTTTTTTTTAGGTCAATATAATAATTATTTGAGCATTATTATAATTCTGTAGTTCAAAGCATGGGGTCCCAGCAAGGTGGCTGAAATAGTTGAGAGGCACATTATCTGACTCTCCTTTTATATTAGAGATTGAGATGAGTCTAAGATAAGAATAATTTCTTTTTTTAATGGGTGGAATGGTGGAAGCGTACAAACAGTGAAGGGATATAAGAAATGGTGTTTTCATGTGAAAATGATATAATTTTAAATTTTACTAATATATATATTTTGTAGTGGTGTTGCTGTCACCTTAAAGGAAAATGGTATTTTCTTGTAGAAATTGTATAATTATAAATTTTGTTCATTGTTTTTACTGTAGTGGTTTTTTTAGTTATTTTAGAAACAAGTTTTTCTAATATTTTTTTCTTTTTTTTATACTTGATATTTTTATTATTTTACACTTATCTATTTATCACTTTTTTTTTCCTTATCTTTACTTTTTTGTAATATGTTTTTTAGTTTTTTATTCATTTTTTTTTTTTGAATATCTATCACTTTACACTTAACCTATTTATATCATTTCTTTTGTTATAATCTTTATTTATTTTTTTTAAAATTTTTTAATTTACACTTTTTAAAAAAAAAATATTATACAAATATTACAGAAATAGTGTTTCACTATAGCAATAGCAACGTTCTTTCATTATTCTACTATGTTAAAAATTAGCTTGGAATGTTACATATTTTTATTAAAGCACATATTTTTTACTATATTTTATTATAGGTAAACAACAACTTTTTAATTTAATGTTATATTTTTTACTTGATATATAAAAAAAATACATTAATAATACCTATATATTAATTATTTGGCATTAAAAAAAATATTCAACCTATAACAAGACAAGTTGAATGGACACATTAACACTTTGTTTTTTATATTTATTAATACAAATAATTATCGATATATTTAATTAAATAAATACATAGACTTTTTAGTTTATAATTAAATAAAAAAATACATTTGAAAAGTTTGCAGGGTCAAAGCATACTTGAAGGATATATCAGAGCCTTCCTTTTATACAATGTGGGTTTGGCTAGGCAAGAGCAAGGATTGAGTTTTGATCATCTAATTGGCTCTGATACCAAATGGTTTAGCTGGATCTAAAAGTTTGGTAGCTTATAAATGCAATGTAAATATAAAACACACATAAGATTTATTTATATCTATAATATACAAAATAAGCAAACATAAATTCTAGAAATACAGATAATTAAAGGCAAACTTACATAATCTTATCAAATATTCTTCTACAAAATAATCTAGACTATTAATTTTGTTAAAGAAAAAATATGTGCAGCACAAGACTTTAAAGAGGACATTTAGGCGATGTCTAAAAATCTAATAACAGTTATTTTTTAAAATAGTATTTTTATTTTTATTTTTAACATTAAAAATCTAAAATAATAATATTAGAGCAGCTCCCCAACTCTATCCTCTACTGGAGTCTACATAAGAACACATAGAGGAGGTATTGAGGGGCTCGAACTCTCTTGAAATTCGAACGTGAACTCTTTCGAAATCCATTGAATTTAATTGAGGTTCAATCCGAATCTGAGCTGCAAAATTATGTCGATGTTGAAAAATTGACAGGAATCTTGCAGAGGATATTGACGAAGGACTTTAATAAAGAAGAACCTTTCAGGTCCCGAAACAGCTTTTAGCAGCCGGATCTTGCTGCTACGAGCGCTGATAGAAAGAGAAATCAATTCCATAGCAGTTCTAAACCAGAGTGAATTGATCCTGTTAAAGAAGCCATCTTTTGCACTGCATGGGCCATCTCATTAGGTGAAGTACATGGTGCAAGCTGATATATATATATAAATGGATTGTTCTTGAGAAACACAGGACTGAGGATTTTTAGAAGGCTACCATCCTTCAGCTGTCTGGGGATTTTTAGAAGGCCACCATCCTTCAGCTGTCTGGGGACAGTGTAATGTGCATTGAATTTCTTCCACCATTTGACTTTGATTTTTCTACAGAGCTGATGTTGTCATGGTTGAGAAATAAAGGGATCCCAGGATAAAATCCAAGTAATGTTAAGAGCATACGAAGCATTTTTGTAAGAAAATGTTTGAGGATACGAAGCATTTTTGTAATCTTTCAATACTAAGCATTTTTGTAATTTTAAGGATAACAGTGTAAGAAAACATTTTGATTAAACCTATAATTTTTAATTATCAAACAATCTAACATTGAAGGATAAGATAATTTAGATCATTTTCATAATCAATGAAAAATACAATAGAAAACAAATAAAAATTAATAATAAAGTCCAATCTCTAATTAAATAAATATTGAAAGATAAAACTAAAAAAAATACGAGTTTTTTAAAAAAAAAACCATGAAAACTCATGAGAATCTCTTAAATCTGAGTTAATCTTTCAAAATCACAACTTATAAAATCCTAGACCTAAGCTCAATCTAGAGGCTCAACCTCCAACCAATTTAATATTAAATGATGAAATTAAAAAAAAAATATATATTTTGTAAATTCAAAGTAAAAAATTAGTAATCAAAACAATAATAACCAAATCTGATAGAGAAAAGAATCGAACGACGATGAAATCATTAAAAAATTAATTTTAAAAATGATTTCAAATAAAATAAGTAGCAATACTAAATCTGACAAATAAAAAAAAGAGGATGAAAAATAAAAAAAACAAATAAATTTTATAAATTACTTCAAATAAAAAAAATAGTGATCAAAAGAATATTAATCAAAATAGAAATATAAATAAATTGAATAGCTGCTTTAAAAAATTAGAGGGTTAGGCAATATAATAAAAGAGAAGAGAGAAAATAAAAATAAAAGTTATCACGGCCAAACCAAAGGTCTTTTGGCCACACACGTTGCCTAGTAATAAAAGTGTCTGCAAGATAAATTGAACGCCGCCTTAAAAATCATTGTTTGGTTGTCAAAGGACATAACATATGCCACCTAAAAAGCATTGGGAGCTCCTACAAGCTAGTGTGTGCGTTGCTCACGCCAACAACTTTTATTTTTTAAGTAATGTTTAATATTTATTAAAATACTAAAATGCTATTACTCTATTTGATTATTACCAAAAAACCAAGTTGAATATATAAAAAAACTCTTGAAATATTTTTATTTTAAAAGTAATCTAAGTCATTTCATCATTCCAAAAAAAATAAAAAGGTGAAAAAGACCCTCAACACAAGCTTTTTTTTGGAAGTGTAATTATATCATTTTATTGTTAAAAAAAAAAAAAAATTACAATGGATCATGCGGGAAATATCATATTATTATTATCCCTGATAGCATGTTAGTTATATTGTTTGAGAAAGGAAAATTTATTTCTTTTTTTATGTTGGAGTAATTTACCAAAATGATATTTAACTAGTTGTTCTTTCTCATCTAATCTTTATTTAAGCGTCTATTTCTACCATAACAGAAGCTAAGGGGTTAATTATACTTAAACATGGAAGAGTTTTGACATGTTTTTTTTTTTTTTTTTTTTAACCTTTCGGACTATAAGTGCGTGTTCATGAGAGTCTGAGACCATGCAGGTGGGACTTTTTTCCCAATCGTCTATATAGAGGTTCACATATTTGTCTAAAATCTTTCAAAAAATCAGCTACATTAGCAGAAAGAAATGTCAACACTGGTCATTTTCATTTAAAATACAAAAAGGGTGGGAAACTCCCTGAATGTGTTCATGGAGAATATACAAATTGATTTCAATCTCTCGTAATTTTGGTCAGGGAACACATTAGCAGCTACAATTTGATACTATATGCATAGACATTGCAAGACTGAGACAAAGCATCAGAAGCAGAAGGGGGGGTTGTAGGACTCATTCAGGCACCTTTTTGAGGCAATGTTTCAAATGCTGAAACAGTGTTCTCGAACTTGATCCGATGCAGAGGGGCACCACTTTGCTTGATAGCGCAAGCTATCTTGTCCTCAAGGGGGCAACGGGCTTTTAGCATTGAGAAAACATGGTTGTTCAACCTTCTTGCTTTCTTCATTGCTTCTAATAGGGTTTCCCATCCCTTGCAAAAGAAGAAGGCAGCCAGATTAATCAATCGGAACATGGAAAAAGTTAATAGGCTAGAAGCGGCTGAATCACTCCCCTGTTTTCATTGTACTTTAAATACAATCGAAGTCAGAAACTGATTTTACTAGTTACAGTTCTTTCTTCAGAAAGAAGGAAGCACTGTATTTCTATGGTTATGGACTATACATCATCATATTTTCTGTACTATATTTTAGATTTTCCTGATTGAGAGATTAGTTTTGATTCAGAATATTAGTCCACTCGGTGCAATTGAGAATTATGACTTGTTCAATATGCATGTTACTATGACTAAGATTGTCCAAGTGCTAGTACTCAGGCAAATCATGTACAGGTCTGCACAAGTGGATGGATAATAAATTAACAGTTTGATGGTCAGACTAGCTGGGCAAATCCCATCACTAAAACATGAATTGCAACCTAGATTCTGAGCGACATAAATGCTAGCAAGCCAAGTTGATATGTGGAATCAAGGCTCAACAAAATAGCAAATGAAAAGCAGAGAGAAGGAATTGATGTCCTTCAGAAACATCAAAGTCTGATAAAAGCACCGTAATAACCTAGAGTACGGCTAAAATGTGGAACATAATGATGTGCAGCCATTTATTTAACTCCTACATAATGAGTAAAATCCTACTTGATGAAAAGTATCAGCAGAAAGAAAAGAAAAGGGAAAATTAAAATAAAACAAATGAACGATTTTTACACACACAATCAGTTATAGCACAACTTGCAATTCCATCAAACCAGGAATCCAAGTTGAAGTCCTGGCAGCGGAAAATAATATTTTAAATATAAAACAATATTTTTCTATACACAGGCATACCACTCATGAGTGCAGAAAAAATCAAGTATGAACGCAAATTTCAATACCTGGGCAACATGGGGATTCTTATGTGCTTGGGTGAGTAATCCAGCCTCTACTTCTGCAACATTGAGGACTTGATATGAAAAATCAAAGAGTTCAAAATGCATCTGCTGCCCAAGCAAGTAGATAATGGTACAACCACCCCAAGCAACTGAGTCACCCAACACTTCAAAATTCGATGATACTTGAACAGAATCCTCCAGGTGTCCCTACAACTCAAGTATCGAAACGGATTAGTAGAGAGAAGATATCCTCAATTACTTAATTAAACTAACACACTTCAGTGGCTAAATTAGAGGTAAAACTAAAGGTTCATCATCCTTCTAATCAAGTAGTCATGGTGTTTAATTGCGAGACATCATGCATTTTGATCACAATATACTACTAAATTTCTTAATCAAACAATTGGTCCAACTGCTCAACTAACAGTTGTAGATCACAAAGGTAGTTGGCTCCAGATATCAAAGTTGCAATTATACAGCAAGGAGAATGTTCAAGTCAATGGTTCTTGCTTAATCTGACAGGGTCCGTGAAGTACTAAGATGTGTGTAGTACTTGGCCTTGACCTGGATTGCAGCCCCCTACAACACCAGCATGGCTGCTCATCAGGAGGTACCACATGGCAGGGAGCAAGTACCTTATTAGCTTGGTTGTCAAATCAAGATTCAAATGATGAATTGGAAAGGTTATTTTCTGAAAAAAAATTATAACTCCTAATATACAACACAAATTTAAAAATAGCCTAAAATGAACGTCCTATTAAACATGAGTTATTTTCTCAATAATAACGAAAAATAGCATGACTAGACATTCTGATTGGCTAATAGCATGCCATACAATTGTCATAATACACGCTCCGAGGATGGCTATCATCTGTTTTTAATTTTAGTGATCAAATAAAATAGTTCATGTGAAAGTTTTGGCCCAAAAACACACAGTAATGAGAAGCAAGTCCACAGCACATTTAACAGAGATAGCTGTCTAGAAAAGTTATTATCAAGTAGTAGGTGGATTCTCTTAGTCTGGTGTATGAACTAATACCTTGACAAACTGTAGATGATTATTGTTCAGATGCATTGGCTAAGTTTGATGCTATCTTAAAAATATTTTGTAGAAGGTCATTACTTACAATTTGAAGGCCACTATATATACGGTAAAAATCCTTTGAAGTTGTAATGTCAATGAACCCTGTCTTGGGAGCTGCACTCCATTTACAGCAATATTTATCCAATGCAGCACTGGTAAAAGCAAGGGCATATTCCAGCACACTTCCAGTATTCATGTTAGCTTTGTAAAGAAGATCTGCAATAACATGAAAAGACCAGAACTGTTAATTTAAAAATAAAGGAAATGAAGGGAACACGTCTTGAATATAACAACAGGCATCAAACTAGAGTAATTAACTACTATTATTGCACAAAAAGTACTATTATAGTACTATCAAAGAACTGGTATGTTTTTTTGCCTCTAAAAAGTTGGTCAAACAAACAGCAATAAACCATCTGAAGTGAAATAAATAATGCACCTGCAGCTTCTGCCTGTTTTGACATGGTATAAAAAGATGTTGGATTTGGACAACCAGGGTTGGACATGACTGCAGCAGTGGCTGATTTGAAAAGATTGACAACAGGACTATCCCCACCATCCTGTGAAAGCAATATTTGACCATCTGCATCAGGAAACAAGCCCAGCCAAGGGGCTGTTTGCATGAAATGCATGGTATCAACTTCCCTCTGTCAATCATGAAAAACAACTATAAGAGGCAGTAAGAAAAAAATGGTTTCCAATCATAACAGAAGTCATGAGCTATGTTACAGTTTTGCATACTAAACAATATATTGTGGCATGTTCATTAGCCTGTCAGGCAAACATTTTGCCTTACTAAATTAATGTACATGAAAAACTTAGTTCTGGTTTTATATTTTTTCATCTTATATTTCATTAACAGTCATTTAAAAAACCAAAGATTACATTCCTTAGGTAATTACAAATAAAATTGAGATAGATTCCAGGCTTCTGTGATGCATTATTACAAGAAAATGTTTTATACAACTAAATAATGTGCAATAATTATTTTCCTCTATTAATAAGATTGGTCTAGGATCTACTCATACACAATGTTGATACTACATCGGTTAAACAATAGCATTTGGCTTCATGATATAATATTTGGATCTGCTTGCACATCATTCACAGCAACAAAACAAGAGTGTCAATAAATATTAATACCCACTAGGATGTCATTCCCAACAATAGAACAAGAGTTACAAGTATAACCAATCATGAAGATAGATGGTGAAATGAGATTTGTACATCTGGTCCAATGACTTTTAGGAAGAGCATATCAAGTCCACATCCAGGTCTCTAATCTAAGACGAACATGCCAAATTCCTCACCACCAACTAAACATGGCAATGGCTAACCCCTGATTGGTAGAAATACAAAATTCATCAATATTTGATTGCTGTTTTTGTCTACCTAGCATTTGTCCCAGTATGATGTAAACATGTAAACTAGAAGCTCATAATGAGGAAAAACAGTTGCATGGACTTTGTCCAGAAACTTCCCTATAGGCTATGCCAATAAAACAAGACAAGTGGATAAAAAAAATCAATGGTACCACATTATGATGTGTGATTTTGTCCATATGTCTTGCCTTTATTAGCCATGTCTATGATGAGTTGGTAGATTAAGTCTACACCGCTAATTCTCCATAGTCTACACAGTGTGATACTCCCCTAACCCATTAGTTCCCCAAGAATCTTAAAGTAATCGTATAATTTTGCATTCTTGTTTCGAGGGATAGAATGGCAACCCTGTCAAAATATGAGTCCACTAAACTCTAATGCTACCCTCTAGAGCAAGCATAAGTAGTCTAGACATGTTCTCATATTATCATGAAATGAAGAAACTAGGATACTGACCAATACAACATCAAGAAGCCCCATCCAATATAACACACTGCCAATCTCCTTTATTCCTCGAAGAACCTCTGCTTTGAGCTCTGATTTTGTCCCCCAGTTAAGATTTTCTTTGACAACCCTCATACAGCCTGGATTGGAAATTAAAAATGTAAAATGGAGAAATGAGCACAAATGTTCGAATCCACCCACCCTAAAGCATACTCAATTAGCAAGCGATGCATGCATAAAATTCAGCATCATAAAGCATTCATGATATCAGTAGATTCCCAGAAAAAAAAAAGTGATGCAAGCAGGCACTTGTTAAGTAAATACCATGTGCAATGCAAATATTCAATCCACAGATGAAAAAAAGACAAATAAACACACTTGAGATAAGCCCTCATAGCTACAGCACTTAGAAATCACTTGAACATATTTTATGCACCTCACATTCGAGGAAGCTCTCACCATATGTATCACACCTAGGCACTCACTTGGCTCTTCTCTCACTAACAGTAAAATAGTGCATAAGATCCTCAAGGTTGGTGGTTGTTGGAATTGCGATTTGGTAAAGTTTGCAACAGATTCTTCCTTGAGTTCTCCAAATGAACATTAACCCTTAAAGTACACTGTACACCCATAAACTTCAACTCACTGTCCCTAATAAAATGTATGTCTATGTATTGTAACTGTGCATGCATGTACACGTGCATATATTGCATTGTACTCAAGTTCTTTCAACCTATTTAACACCTCCAGCAGTGTATGAAAGAAGAAGAATATATTACACATGCATAATCATGACACCACCATTTACCTGTGACTCCTCCATCAAAAGGGAGCAGTCCAATAGATTTTGGCAACGCTTCTTGCAATCCAGTAATCATCGGTTCAAGTGTACTTACCTGAAACACATAATTCATGAAACATTAGACTCAATCTCAATGAAACAAAAAGGATAGTATTTGTCCACACAGCTTCAAATGAAATCATACAAATAGTAACAAGATCCATCTTTTCATGAAATTTAGTTTTAATAAATGAAAATAAACTCTTCTCAAAAGCATCACATACCTTATTTGATATATGATCTAGCAGGGCCCGGATAAGCCAAGGCAGTGATCTGGATCCTAGAAGTCTAACAGTAGAAAACATATGGGGAATTCCAAAGAACCCACTGTGCAAACGCGCAAAGCTTTGATGCGCAGAATTCAACTCCTGCCATGATAATAGTCAATGAGAATGCAAGTCATAAAATATCAAGAGAAACAAAAATAGCATCAAATTGGTAAAATCCAATCAAATGATGGTGTATAACTCTAGTTCGTTACCTGAGTACCACAATAGAAGTTAGGCTTTGCACTGGGAACTGACGGCTTTTGCATAGGAACAAGAGGAACTCTTGATGATCGGACAAAACGCTGAGTAGTGTTGCATAGGATGAAGTTTGGCAGGAAATCGTTTTGCATCTCTGACCAAATCTAACACACCAATAAACTGATTTGAGTAAAACTAGCTCCTTGGGAAAGCAAAGGGTAAAATAAATTACACTCTTAGGAAATTTCCTTTACTAAATATTATTTGTTTTCTTTCATTTTTCTTTTAACAATAAGAAAAAGAATGCATCATGCTTCAATTTTTTAGGCACAAGACTAGGGAATCCCCAAGGTTCCACGATACAAAACACACGAGAAGTGTGCTTTAGACAATGCATACACAAAGACAAAACATAAAGGTCCTCGGGCCAAAATGCTAATGAATTGGCTTGAGATGTATTTTTCCTTAATAAATATCACAATCACGGTTATAAAACCTAAAATGGCCTGACAGGTTGACCCGGGACTTAGCCAACCCAAGACCTAGACCGGTCCAAGTTAACTAAAAAGCCCCCTAAGAAATTCAATCGGTCAAACCCAGGCTACCCACCAAGTCAACCTGAAGAAACCTAAGTGAGACCGCTATATTTTTAAGCAGCACCATTTTGAATCAAGGATAAAAACCCCTAATTCCCAAATCCAACAGCCACCACGCAAAGCACCAAATCCCCTTTTCCCTTCAGTTCCCAATCTGCATCTTCTTCGCTTTCTTTTCCCCTCATAATTGAGGGCTTATAAATAACACAAGAGTAGGATAGATTTTAATTACCAATGCAGTGAAGCATCTTACACCTATTGTCCCAGAACTTTGGAAGATAGTGCCCAGCTGTTGTTGATTTGGATGTTGACTTACAAGAACAATTACAATATCCTTGATTGTGCACAAATCTTGAATTTATGTTCCCCATGGATCTTCAAATGTTTTAATTCTTAGGTTGATGCGAAGATAATTATAGCAGGCAAGTGGCTACTAAATAATGGGCAAAAAAAGATGCTTGACTGCTCAACAAATTGACACGCTAAAGAAAAACTAGAGGAATTTTTTGGAAAGGATCCAATGAAATCAAAGGACCCATCATGCATAGTGAACTCAAACCAATTCAATCGTTTGGAAAGGATCTTGGATGAGGACAGGGTCTTCAACAAAATCATTGTTGGAGGCCAAAGAAATCAGAACAAATTATGGGTTCAATGTTTCTAAAACCTTGTCCTCCCCTTGTTGGCAATCCTTTTGTATTTTTCAGCACATGACCTGCCGCCCAGGTCAGGTTTAATAATTATGATCATAATGTTGCTACATTTTTTATTTTAATGATAAGAAAAAATATGCACCATGCTTTGTTTTAGATACAAGTCTAGGGAATTTCCAAGCTCAATCATCCCATAATACAACATACATGAGAAGTCTCCCTTGGACAACCCATACACAAGGACAAGATATAGAGGTCCTAAAGCCAAAGATGCTATTGAATTGGCTCAAGATTCTTCCAGCTTCAATTCAAAAACAAGGATAAGAACAATAAGCACATCAGATATGATAATTTCTACATTAATTCTTCCACTGAATCAGAGACAGAATAGAGGTTACATATTACACACCAAAATTAATGATGCAAAATGCCACCAAATCTATATAAACAGAATATCATTTCTTTGCTCTATGTCCATTGAAAGTAAATGCTTAGGAAATTAAAGACTGCAATCAGCTTATCCACATTGCCAAAATATTAATTTTTGAAGATAGATACATAATAGAGATTAGAGTGCAACATTTCCCAGAATACCATGATTGTGCGCCATGATTGAAAAATGATTATGCATAAATATTACAAAGGGATGTGCCAATAAAATAAAAGTCAAAGAGTTTGTCAAACCTGAGTAGCAAGTCGACTAGAAAATGACACAAGAGATAAGTTTTCTTGCATCTCATTCAACATGAGACTGAATGAGTCTATTGAAAGATCTTTTGAAAGCAGGCCATGGGCATGCTTTAAGATTTCCACAAGTTTTTCTAATTCCTGCAACCAAATCATGGCATTTGTTTTTCCATCAGAATAATAAACGATTTATTTGTTCTATGTGCCGTGAAAAAAGAAATTTCATGGAGTTATTATTTGAGAATTCATTCTAAAAGCTCAATCTGGTAGGTCAAGACAACTATACAAAAACATATGTGAGAACTGAACAGCTACATCCATATCTAACTTTCTGCTTGTTAATATGTGAGAACTGAACAGCTAGCACCATTCAATGTGCAAGACTTTGTCCATAATACAAAAACAGTATATGAGCTTAGCAAAATAAAATGGTGCATCTTCTAAGGTTACAACAGGAAAGGGGAAACATGAGGAACCATGTTAAAGCATCCTGAAGTTACGCTGATTGCTAGGACACTTCTATTCTCTACATCCTACTAACTTTACTTTTAATTGATATGATAACATTATAGGTGTGTTACCACTAATAATAAGAACCACAAGAACAATCTACTTACCACCACGGCACATAGATCCTGAGACTCAAAACGATCAAAAAGAAACTCGAGATTGTCTCTAAAAACCTTGTTCATCCTTTCAGAAAGCAACCTTCTTAAATCAACGGTCCTCCCAAGTAACTGTACACAATAACATCCAAAAGAAGAGAGGGAGCATCAGAGGAACAGGTCTAAACCATTGTTCTACTTCAGACCAAAAGAACATAAAAAAAGAGGTGACTATAAATATGTGAAATAACAGCAAAGATATATGGTCCAATCCTATGCTGAGAAATAACAATTGTGAAATAATCCCCTAATTTGGGGTATTCAGTCTTGGTTAGGGAGTAAGTTGGAAAATGTCAAAGAACTATCTCAACTCAAGCTCTTTAGGCTTAAAACTTGCACAGACTCGCACTACCTTGTGCTCAAATAGAATGAGACTCATGAGATTCGAACTTGTGATCATTTCGTCAATAAGACTCTAATATAATGTCAAATAATCATCTCAACCCAATAACTTATGCTATTAAGTGAAGCCCCAAGATATGATTTATATTATTCTTTAATACACAATTAACAGAATATGATTTATATTTCAAATTTCAGATTGTTATTAGCAATTGCCAAGGAGAACGAAGGTAATGATACCTCATAAGACAAATGTGGACCAAACACATCAGCGAACATAAATGCAGTGAATCATTGACAATATATGGAAAACTATACTTTTACCTTTACTCTAGTCATCTTAAATAGTGCAGTGAACCTCATAGGCTGTACAGAATATTTTTCTCTATTGTCTGAGGCAAAGAGGAATGATGGATCAAGTAGTTCACTGCAGAATTTAGCAAACCAACAAGATAGATGATTTAGTTCATTGTATTTCCAGTAGTACACGTTACTTTAGAAAGAAGGGAAAGCATGTACCTTGCTGCCCAACTCTTGTAATAAGTGAAAATAATTTCACAGAGTTTTGAAACAAATAAATCAAAACAATGGTCCACCTATAAAAACTTACTACACTGAGTTAGAGCGAAAATCCTGAAATAAAAAACCTGAGATGTGGGCAGGGAATCAACAGGCCACCACCAGTTCATCAAATGACAACTAGGAAATGCATGTGTTCCCAACAAGAGATGCAAAAGAATTAGTCCTAGAAAATGCTTAAATATAATATACCTCAGCTTCAATTTCATCATAGAGGAATCGCTGCCTTAAGGCAGCCAGAGCTTGCTGAGCTGAATCATTGTAGATGTCAAATGGCATCAGAACACTTTCAAGAAGACCTGCATTCTGGGACTCGAGCACATGATCTACCAGCATCCAGGGAAGAGAACATTCAATAGGAAACTGCATATGGATAACAAACAAGTTCCCACAAATCAAGAAAGTGATATAATGAATAAAAACGTGAATGAAAGGAAAAATAATTGAAATTTCACTATTATATATTTAAACTAAGCTCTCACTTTTATTCCCCCAGTAAAAATCAGTTGCACACGCTGCTTTCTATATCATAATGTTTTCTTAATAAATGTCTAAATCCATGTATAGACACCAAAAGTCATTACAGGTGCTTCCATAAAAGGAAAAAAGGACCAATTCATGACCAGATGCAAACCAAAGTAATACAATTTAGTTTAATCTGAAATGGGATGAAACTGAATAACTTTCCCAGCCAACATGATTCAAACCCCAAGAAAAATTGATCAAAAAGAGTTAAACAATGGAGCAAAAGAATAAAGTTTCCAATTGAGAGTTCAGAAACACAACTAAGCCCCTTATACCAAGTAAATCACTTCCTCAGTATTCTATCCTGATGATGATTCCCTCAATTCAGTCTAAACAAAAGCAAGAAATATTTTCCAAGTTAATAGAATAATTCAGCCATAATAAAACTCTGAACAAAGTAATTCTCAACAACATCAATTTAGTAAGGTAGACTTGTTCTCCCCACGTGTTAAAGAGTTTCATAAACTATAGCAGGTCCACAAGAAATCCTGTTTTCTTACCTGAATCACACGAGATGACTCCAAATAAAATTCTCTAAACCATAAGAAACCAAGATCTGTCAAAGTTGCAACAGTCGCTGCAAACATTTACAGAATTGTTAAACTTCAGTATATAGTACTTGAAATTTAGTGCAGCAAAAGGGCAGTATACTTCATTTTTCACCTATCTTGAACCAATAAAACACTAACAGGAGCACAATTAGTTATATTATCCTCAAAGAAACAAAGGCATCATGAACATGGATATGCTGCCATTATGCCAAGTTAGCATTTTCAATACTGTGAAAAGCAGAGAGTCTCCAATGAAGAAGCGCTCTCTCTCTCTTTTATTTTTATGGTGTCCACAGGGCTTACCAGCTAAGGGCCTCTATAAGGGGACAATTATGTGCCATGCTCCTATTAGGATGGTCTATGGACAAAAAACCAAGATATCAAATGGATGATATTAAGATTTGGGTTGTCTTCTTGATCTTGAAGACTGCAAAAGAAATCCTTTTTCTAGAATTCTAAGGATACATCATACTTTGTAAAGAATCTTCTGATTCATATACTTACTATGAGTTTATTTGTCCAGAAAATGTTGTAGCCATTCACAGTTTTTCATAAGGATTTGCATACTAGAATTCATAAGAAGTTTGCAACTAGACTTGGCGTCAAAATATCAGGGAAGAAAGTCTTTATAGACCTTATACATGGGACTGTTATAAAACCTCAGACCATTATACCTTATATATGGAATGGTTATAAAACCCCAGACCATTATGACTCATTATCATTTTCACTTATTGTTGGCTCATTTAAATAGGTTGATCTCTTATTCTGGTAAAGAAGAGATTTTTGATAAAAAGAAAAGAGATTTTGATAAGAAACTAACCTGAATAGTCCAATATATGCAGGAAGAAGCCAAGCTTGTAAAAGAAGGTCTCCAACTGCTTTAAATCATTTACAGGAATCTCAGACCCACTGTTGCCAAAGAGTCCACCAGGCTTCCGAAGATTACCACCAGACACCACTTCATATATCAAGAACTGCAAGCAATGGACCTGAACAAAGAAAACCAATGATATTAATTAAGTATGAGCATATGTATGCAAATAATGACAATATTTTAATCCAAACTCTTCATTCAAAACATAAACACATGATTGGCAAGGAAGGAAACCAGAAGGCATGCATGGTGTGATTGCATAAGACGCATATAATTTACAATAAATTTTTATGTCAAAAATGAAAAATGGCTTGTTTGATGGAAACATGCAAATTTTTCATAGATATAGCAATAGATTTACACCAAGAAATTACTGTCTATAACATCAGTCCAGTGGACCTGAAGGCAGGAAATGTTTTTGTCCACAGGAAGATGGTACCCCGAAAATAGACAAAGAATTGGGTGACATAAACAAAATAAAAATTTGGAAGGAGATTTCACCCCCTTAAACACTGAAGTCTTCTGATTATATCCTCCTCTACCACCTCAACCACACTTTTAAAATTTCCAGTCTTATTCCACATTCTATCTTAATCCAACTCCCTATTGCTGGTCCCTTCTCACAATATCCACAGCTCCTTCTGAATTGGTGTCACTTAGACCTACGAATGTATTAGTATAAAAAAAATTGATTGAATTCAAGTATTATGTGTGAAGAAAGGAAACCAGATATAAAAAAAAAAGAGATGATAAGGGATTCAATTCCACAGCAGATCACAAAATCATATTAACATTTTATTCAGTAGTTTAATTATGATCTATCTACAAACACCCTCTGAAAACTGGTGGTTGGACATAATAACTCACACATTCTAATATGCTTTTCTTCATTGGTTGCAAAAGCCTAATGCAGATGAAGATAGTCATTGGAGATTGATTATCAGTTCCAAGTAAAGGGTGTCCAAGGAAAGAGGTTTGCATGGAAAAAGTGTTCAGGAATTTATCAGAAAATTTTACAAGACTTTTTCTCTTTTTTATTAGGGAAGGGAGAATTGTATCCTGTTTCTGCAAGACCTTGGTTGCGTCAATTCACTTCCTAAGACTCAATTCATTTGTCTGTCCTCCTTTGAGCTGATAAAGAACACTGTACATTGCTAAACAAGCAAGGAGTGTTCTTGAAACTGGGATTGTCTTGACTTCTCAACCTCAAGAATACCTTTGTATATGATGTCAAGGGGATCAGCATGATGTGATGCAAGAAGAGAATGGCCTATCTTTGAAAAAAAAGCCTTCATCAAACATCTGAGCAAGACAACTTTATAATTAATCTCCTTGGTCATAGACCAAATCTTTTAGAAGTGATGGTATGCCTTAATCTTTGCTCAATCACTCTATCTTCCAAAGCTTCACAGTGTGACTGAGAACCAAACCATACTAGTTTTATTCCAGAGCCCGCTTATCCAACATTTTTATATGCTAAGAACTATAACTGCTATATCTTGACAGGAAATGTAAAGCATGAATAAGTGGTGAAATGAGAAAAACCTGTGTGGCTGTGGGTGCCACTGGCCTTGGATAAAAGAAGTTCCCTTTGCTTTCATCACCTCCATGTGACTGTAAATAAGATTCAGGCTTGTTTGTATTTGCCATCCAGTCTGCTGAAAGAGTCCTCATGTCAGAAACAATCCTGAAAGTTACCAATTGAATAAAGTAAATATGCAGCTGAAACATTCAAGTGGAAACCATTTAGATGCAGACTGTCTTTTTTAGCAAGTTAAAACATCTCAACAGGTTGTCTGGACATATTAATTAGTAAGAAAAGTAGGGAATTTTGTTGGATGTGGCTCTTGACTCTCTTATGCCAGTAATGTCTCACATTTAAAGCATTCCCAATGACATTTTCCCACTTCCAAGCAAGCATTGGTATCACAGTGACGTGGCAGAATTGTTACTAACAGAATTCATGGGCTTTAGGAGGGTTACAGATTGCAAGGGTGAAGACAGGCTATGTCAGAAATGATATGATGCCCGTGGAGAGTGATTGGTTCAAGAATTGATCTATTTTCCAGAAAACTATAATGGGACAGATTTGCTTTCCTAGCCACTTTATAGTGCACTGAGTCAGAGGCTTTTAGAGAAGTGTTTTTAGCCTGTGTTCAGCGGAAGGGATTCTTGTTTATTTATCTCAAAAAAGTTATCCTCCATCACTAGTAATTTTGCACTCTTTTATCTCTTGACAACATCTTTTATCATTGAGAAACAAAATACTACACTAATTGCATAGACTAGAAAGGCCCTCAATTTTTTACGGATCAGAAAAATACTACTGCTGTCCTTAAGGTAGCAAGTGCAGGACTTAAACCTGATTTCTACACCTAATCCCCTAATTTCTAGGGAAGAAATGCCACTAACCTAACTGCCTATTAGCAGCAAACAAATAATTTGGACAGTAGAAATTTGCCCTAAATTCAAATGACATAATACTGATTAAAAAAGCCCACCTCGACAGGTCCTTCTTCTTTCTAAAGGTAGTCTTCAACATGGTGGCTAATGTGTTTTGGACAAAATCTTGGACTTCAGCATGTATTGTTTCCCATAAGGCATCAGCTACCAATGTGTCACACCGATGCATCAGTGATCCAACACTCTTAATGTAACTAACGAGCTCAACAAGTGCTTTCCTCTCCTCAGCACTGTAATTATATCGTACCACCTGCAAGATAATTCAGTATTACAATATGTCCAGTCAAGCAAACAATAAAAGGTACATAGTCAAGGCAATAGTTCTTGAAATATTTAGACAATGTGTATGACACAAGGCAATATATAATCTATTTATCACAAGTATGGCTCCAAATAAATCCTTCTAAGTTAGTTCTAAGTTGTTGGATTCCTCAAGTGAGCATTGCTGACTGCATTTCAGCCTTCAGCATATGAAATAGACCAAGAACACAATACCAAAATCACAAATATAGACTATGATACCTTTTCATAGTCAAAAAATGATTCTGAGGTTCCATTAGATTCTGAAGGAATTGCATCTTTGCATGGGCGAGAAAATTTCCAAGCACATTGTTCCCAAATTCGTGCAGTCCATCTGCTTAAGAGCTGGAAACCTTCAACAACCATATCATACATGTTTCCCTTGACTTCTTTGCACCAGTCAACATCTGCACCATCTATTGACTTCAATAACAATAGCTGTGTACACAATTTGAAAAGATAGGAAACACATATTAAAAAGCTAATGATAAAGCTAATCACATTACAAATAGGGAGTGGAAACTTTGTGGTGAAAATGAATAAGCACCTGATTCAAGGATGAAGCAAAACGAATTGTGAAATCATCATGCTCGGCACGAATAGTTCCTATGTGATTAACAATGAGATAATGCCTCTGATAAGTACAATATGTTAAGGCTTCAAAGATTACACATACAAGTTCCACAGAGTGTAACATGGGATAGTAATTATTCTAACTGCAAAATGGATCTAACAAAGCATTAATGGTCTATTGTGCATGACACAAGGGCCCGTAACTGATGAAGCCCTCATTGTCCCCACCATCACAAAGAAGAGAACTTACATACCTGTTTTGTCAAAGATAATAATCTAACGAAGTGAGGCATGATAAAAAAAATAAAAAATAAAAAGGAAAGGAAAGAAAGAAAGAAAGAGAAAAAAAAATTGTAGAGGATATTCTTGTGCCTCCCGAGGTGGGAGCTCATGAGGTGCTGGAAGGGTGAGGAGACGAGTTTGTGCAGCAAATCTCTGAAAGTAAATGGACAGCTCTTTCAAGATTGCAGCAGGAGAAAGATGAAGATCAGGGAAGGCAGGAATGATCGGATCATTCTGCCACAAATCACAAACAAATTAGAATATATCAATTAAATGACTAGATTTCAGACAAGTAGGAAGAATAATAGAATATATTTTGTGCAATTTCAGGCAAAAATGACATATTAGATTACCAGAGCACAAAGAGATACGAACAGAATACCTTAAAAATATTTATCAGCCTGTTGATTTTTACCCTCTTATACAGTGACTCACTGTCTTTTTCTGATGAGGTTGCCAAGACAACAAGAACTGGTAAAACACGTAGAAGAATGTGCCTCTCCGGAAACAAAAGCGCAAAATCCAATTCCAATGACTCAATGGCAAAAACTATCAGAACTTGAAGAATATCTTCTACACTATTGTAAGTCAAGGACCTCGATGTAATACCAATTATGATTTCGCAACAAGAAGAGCAAGACAAATGATATTCTAAACAGAACAATGGCATCATGGAAAAGCTTATGCAAACAGGGTAAACTCATGTGTGAAAAAAAAAATCAAGCATTTCTTCCTGTGCTGCCACACTGAAAGGCAATCAATAATTAGTATAGATACGTGTTCACCCGAAACATTTCGACGTGCAAGTTCAATAAGATTGCCCACCTTGTGCTTAAGAATATCTGCAGCAGTTGATTTACAAAGTAGTTAATATTGATCAGTTCATCAAATTAACAGTGAAATAAGAGCAGATATCATGTCAGCACTTTGCCGCAAAAAAAAAGGGCACTTCAAGAAACAGAGAAGGTAAAACATCATTTAAGACAGATAAGGTCACATGAGAAAAGTTCTAACACCTGTAAATCATCTAACTCCTCCCTTATTGAATCAATATCTTGCCACTGAACACTAACTTGGGTAAATGTCCTGTCAAAATCAGACACGAATAAAGGAAAAAACCATTGTTAGACTGCACAGCAAAACAGCCAGCCGATGCTTCTAAGATTGATTGAAAAGAGATCAAAAAACTTAAATATGTCCAAAACACTGTAAGAATTTGTAGCCAACAGGTATAATCAGACTGGAAAAATGTATCTTTTGGAAAGCTGGATTTAGTAGCTTGGCCAGCCATGCTTGTTTAACAGATATGTATAGAAGAGAACAATTCAGATGAATTAATAGCAGGAAGTAACTAATCACCATTCAGCATTTAAAGAACTGGTAAAAAAGTATGATTAAAGGCACAAATTTTGAACATACAAAGTTCGCATCACACAAGATCGAATTTGATTATAAACATTTTTCACCGCTACTGAGCTTTACCAATCCATGGAATAAATTTGCAAAATTAACAAAGTTTTGCATTCCAAGAAGTTTAACTAGACATATTTGCAGAGGGTTGGGAGAGGACCACAAGATGCCCAAGCTAGAACACTTAGGACTGAGTAGTGTAAATAAATGCTTTAAAATTGAAGTTAAACAGAGGCCCACTTTTTTGTAGTCTCATATACTTGTTTTCAGTTTCTACCCTGTTTGATGGAGAACTCCCTTGAGATTTTTCATACTCTCATGTATGTGTTATGGAAATTATTCAAAGTTTCTGGAGATGAGAAATTTTTGTGACCTATTTCTATGTGTGATCTGTAGTGGTTATGGATCAGGCTTTTGTTCTCCATGTAAATAAGACTGCAGCAAATCCTAAAATCACTAAACTATCATGCTAAAAAGATTCTGTCTTGAGAAGTTCAAACGAAGACCATCAACATATGTAGAGAAATTAAAACAAATGACTGCCAGTCAATTCCCATCCAAATGGCTTCAAAAGTTGGAAGAAGAAAAAAAGATTATAAAGAAGTTGGATGATCCATGTCAAACATCATAAAGGACATGTAACCAAGGTATGGCAGCATAAATGACCCAAATTATTTAATTTGCATACCTCTTGTACCATGAGAAGTCATTGGGTATGCTTGCCTTAGCATTTTTAAGATGATCAAGTTGAACTAAAACATCAAGCAACTTCAACATGGTCCTGGGATGATAATAATAATAATAACAAAAAAAAAAAAAACTAGTTAACAAAAGAAGAATTGGTTCATTTGTTCACCATGAAATTTTAAGATATCTCAAGATGAGGAGAATTTTCAAAGGGTGGTGTTGAGGAGCTGACTTGACTCACATCCAGCACTTCAAAATGAGGTAATAGCAATACAACAAAAAAAGATGATTGGTGTTATGGGAAGAGGAAAATAGAAAAAGGAAAAGCAATCAAATACCATAGATGAGTAATTGTGGGGCCATTAATGCGCCGCTCAGGCCTAGAAAACCGCTGCATATCAGCTGCTAGCTACATCAGCAAATAATATTGCAACATTGTGAAAATACAGCGTGAGTTTGAAACCACATAGGGTATAATACTGTAAACAATAAAGAAAAGAAGGGAAGAGAAGGTAAGAAATCACATACTTTTGATGAAGCGGATGCTTGCCATTGCTGGATTTCACGCAGACGACTCATCTCCAAGTCCAAAACTTGATATGTTTCCAGATACAAGTCAGCCTGACTTTGCTTCATGGATTCAGGAAGCTGCCACATTGCATACATGTCAGAAGTATTTTAATAGGCTGAGCAGGGAACTGGAAACTTAAGTTATTCAGTTACATGTCTTTCAAGGAAAAAGAATTCAATTTGTGTTAAATAAACAGAAAACTGGCTATCTATGACTGGGTTTTTTGGGACATAATATGTAGCTGTTCAAGCTCATCCAGACCCGTCATTTAATGATATTCAAATACTCTTTCATGAAAGAAAAGATCAAGAGCGCATGTTCTACTAATAGGCACTAGGAAATTGTTCATTTCTATTCATCCAACATGCCCACTAATTGCTGAAGACTTGCTTCATGGACAGTTATGATAATCTGATAAAGCACTGTGCATACTTGTGAATCTCGAAACTGTAAAACTTTTCCTTGCTCCTCCATATATTAATTGAATGCTTCAAATTCCTCACTAAGAACATTGCTACAACACAAGACTCCAAAAACCCCACATGTATACAGGTCAAACATGAACCAGTAAATCCAGAACACATGATATAGTATTAGGCTACAATGATATTGCGATTGAAAGACCCCTTTGAGTCATAAATCATCAAAAGCAAAATCTGCTAGATTCCAACGAGGTCAAGCGTCTGAAGGCATGAGAAGGCTGACAAGCTATGCTTGTTCAAGGACCTACAAAGAGGCCCATCAGTTTGATGCATTTAAATTGAAAATTTTGATTTCAATGTATTTACACAGTTTTAATATAAAAACTGTGGTCTTTTATCCTATAGATACAGCTATGCTGTGAATACCATAAGTTGCCAGATTAGCTATTGCAGAACCACAATGTTATGTCAAAGAGTGTAAAATCCACCACTAATGTTTTTAAATGGCAACTTTTTTACCTTAGAGTTTTGTACTGTCTGCAATCACTAGCGATACATATTAGTCAGGGAGTAGTTAGTTTTCTCGCTCTTCATCAGGAAGTGAGATACAGCAGCTTCTTATTTTGTTTATAGAGCCAAAAGTTATATGTCTATTAAATGTGCCAAAGGCACAACCTTGCACATAAGCATACAAAAGAAAGAAAAAAGAAACTATCATAAAGAGAATAGATCTTGACAAGAAAAATATCAATCCATGTGCATAAGCAATCCTTGGCCATGTTTATTAGAAGGGAAGCCAAAATAGACCTGAGGAAGTGCTTTGACACAGCTACGATATGTATAAAGCACTGATGCCATCTCCTTCCCCTCTTGGATAAGTCCATTCTGCACATGTTGCAGCAATTAAAGTCAAAAACCACCAATTATATTGATAAATTAATAAAAAAAAATGCAATGACACCAAATAGAAAAACTAACACAAATAGTATGATTATGTAGTTTTTGTGCTTACAAAAAAACAAGTCAAGGCACAAGGAAGAAAACAAAAGCCACATACCAGCTGATTGAGAGCTTTTGTGTCTTCTGATAGAGATAAGCGGTAAGCAGAAACATCAGTATACTCTACAGAAGAAAAAAGAATGATTGTGTATGAGAGACAGTTGTAGCATAGACAAATACAAACAATGCTGGTGGCCATGCATGCAACATAAAGCCACACTCCATGTTTAGTATAAACAAAAAAATCCGACAAAACATACAGACATGAGAAGAAGATGTCAAAACTATGATAATGACAACACAAAAAATGCCGTTTATGCAGCACAGACTATCACTCACAATTGTAATCATGTAGTGACAAAACAAAATGATACAGTTAGTAAAATGCAGCAAGCTAGAAGAGAATCCTTATATCAACAAGTAGATTGTTATATCCATGGTCTCACATAAATCCAAACCCAATTTCTAACTCTAAAAATTTTTAATTTAACCAAACATGCCAAAATAAAACGCTTTCCAATTCCACCTGAATCCCTATTCATCCTTCCCTAATTAGTAACACTAACAAAAGAGCTCCTTTTTCTATTTAAGCAATCACCATTTCAATTCTTACATTCAACATGTCCCTATAATTTAACCTTCCACAACAAACATATATTTATTTATTTATTTATTTACCACATAATTAGCATTAATAATTAAAACAAAATTTTAAAAAATACCAATAGGACTGTTGGTTGCTCCTCTTTCAGATGAAACCAAAACCCCAGCTCCTTGCACCTCTGCTTGCTCATCCTTCCACACACACACAAAATAAATAAATAAAAAGTAAAGAGAATTCGCTTGATTTAACGGAATGCAAGATAAATTAGGGAGGGTACCTCAAGAGAAAAGGTAGAGAGAGCTGCTATGGCTTCTTCTACTGGAACTGCCATTTCTCTCTTCTTTCTAGTAATTACTAATTGTTTAAAAGAAAAAAACTAGAGAGAGATCATCAGCATTAGCATTTTATGTTTTTTTGCTGAAAAAACACCATGAGAGAGAGAGATCTTCTGAAGGTGAGTTGGATCGGATATCAAATTTGTCAGTTGTCTAAAACAGAGTCGATACATGACTCGTGCACTCACCACTACCTTCTTGTTAAATACTACACTCTGTTTTCCTGAATTGGACAAGGCTGGTGGGTTTATTTACGTTACTGCCATTAAATTCGACGCACAGTAGTGAGTGGCTCCTTTCGAGTTAATTACAGATTAGTCCTTAATGTAATATTTTGCTCTGTTTATCCATGGAACTAGAACAGAGATTCGGTTCTAGCTCTAACATTGGAGCTGAGCCTGCGCTTTGTAAGAAATCATTTTTAGATGCTGCAACTGTATTTTAAATAAAGAAGAAAACTCAATGATGTTATAATTCGGAAGAGTCAAATAAACTTGTTTTATTTTAATTAGATAAAAAATAAAAAATAATAATAATAGTCAAATTAAAATTTAAAAAAAAAAAAAACAATGGTGATAGCTTGGAAAATATTTTTTTTTCATGAGTGAAAAAATAATATAGTTTAATTTTCAATTAATTAAATATAAAATAATAAAATTAAGTTTAAAAAAAATCAGTTTAAGTCAATCAATTAAATATAAAAGTATTTTTGGTTTTTTAGAGGCGTTGCACACACCACCCTAAATATACAGACACCTCCAGCTCGTAAGTAACCTTTTCCATTACAATAATACTTGATATATATATATATATATATATATATATATATATATATATATAACTAAATTGCCCTCCATAAAAATAGTATTAAAAAGAAATTACAGGGAAAATACCAAAAGGCTCCTAGTGCATGTTTTATTTTTTTATTTAAAGGACAAAGCTGTCATTTTAATGTATTTTCAAACATAAAAAAGATAAAAAAAAATTATTGCATGTCATTTTCAATATATTTTATTTGAACAAGAATGATTAATAGGTTATTTGAAAAGATTAAAATAGTTATATAAGATCATTGATATTTTTAAAAAGAATAAAAAATAAATAATAATTATACATCACCGTAAATAATAAAATGTGTAAATTTTACCTTCCCCATTAGCTTTTTTATTTTTTATTTTTATGTTTGACTTCAAAGCTAGCTGCTCCATCAACAAAACCCAAGCCAAGGTTGGTTGGGTGGTAGGTATCATTAGGGGGGTTATTTGGAATGATGACGGGGTCGTCCTAATATTTCTATATATTTTAAGCTTCTTTTTTTATAGCTCCTTTATGCTTTTAAGACGAAAAAAATAATTCCTTTATTGGTTTTTGCATTTGCTTCTGGGCAAATCATGGATTTCATAACGTCTTAATTAAGCAAATTCGGTTCCCACTAGCAGTAATTGAGTGCACGTCGTCTAATACTTCACTCCAAGTCAAGGCTGTAAGGCCAAAACGGGGCGCAGAAGGCATCTTCATTTTCAAATTTGCTCCTCGTTCAGCTATATTTTTTTTAAAAAAATTAAATATTTTTAGTTATAAGTTAATTTTTTAAAAAAATTATTTTGATAAATTGATATTAAAAGTAAATTTTAAAAAATATTATTTTAATAAATTCCTAAATAAAATTACATCAAAATCAAACTTGAGGGAGAACGAAAATAAAATCGTTCTAGTGTTGTTTGCCTTTAAAGCAAAATAATAATTCATACTCTGCGGCCAAAATCAACGCAGAAAATGTTACTGCTCCAAAAAATGATGATGACAAAGGCACATCATGAGTGCTAGCTGTCGTAATTTGGCAAGGAGACTATGAGTAAACGGTTCCAGCTATGGTGATGCCTCTACTGCAGCGTTTCGGGACGGGTTAAAAGAAATTATATTATATTTTTTTGAATTATAAATTTTAATAAATATTTAAAAAATAAATATGAGTTTTTATTTTATTTGTTTGTGAAAAAACAACATTTTATTGTAGGGACGAAAATCATATACTAATTTATTAAAAATTAATTTTTTTGGTATCATTTATATACTTAGATTAAATTAAATTTGAGGCCAATATATTGGAACTTATTTCGCTCAAGTTGCTTTTTTTCATATTATTTATTAATGAGTTTATTTTAAATGATTTCGTCATTAAATCTCTCTTCTTTATATATATATATATATATATATATATATATATAGTGAGCATATTAAAATATATCAGAAAAACTATTTTAATGTATTTTCATGGTATTTTTTTTCATGATATTTTATTTAACAGTTAATATATGATTTTTTTAATTAAAATATAAAATTACAATCTTAATGTCTTAATGTAACTTTTTATTAATTTGTTTGGTAAGCGTTCAACTTATCACAACTTTTAATTCTTTATTTTTTAAGATCACCATGAAGAATCATATTCCGAACATAAGATGTCCATGACTTAAAGTTGCAAGGACAAGACAATCATTTATTGTTCTTTCCTGTCTCCCAAAATCAAACTAAAAACAAATCACTATTGTCCTTTGCATGAAAAGCTAAGGCTACATTTATTCGTAGAAAAGTGAATTTCGGAGAAAGTGAATTTTTAAAAGTGAATTCTGGAAAAATATTTTTCGATGTTTGGTAATGTTATGAAAAATTAATTGGAAAACACTTTCCAGTGTTTGGTTATGTCATGGAAAATGGGCTGGAAAATAACTTATTAATATTTTATTTTTCTCAAGTTTATTAAAATAATGAGGAACAAATCTTACAAATTACAAAGTTGAATGAGAATGAAATTGAAAAAAAAAATATAATTTCATAAATTATCTCAAATAAAACAAATAATAATCAAAATAATAGGGATCAAATCTAAAAAATTAAAAAAAATGAAAAATGAAGAAATTAAATAATAATAATCAACATTTCATAAATTATTTCAAATAAAATAAGTAACAATCAAAAGAATGAGAATCAAATTTGATAAATAAAAAATTTCAATAAAAAAATGATAAGGAAAAAGCAAATAGCAATTATAAAAATAAGGACCAAAGTTAATATAAAAATAAAATTTTAAGAGATGAAATTGAAAAATAAATATTCAAAAAAAAATATATATAGCAATCAAAAGTTTGAGGATCAAATTTGATATAATCAGCAAATAATGACACTTCTATATTTTTTACAACTTCCGGAAAGTGTTTTCCCCTCAAATTTTTCAGGAAAACACTTTCCTGAAAACCAAGCCAAATTTTCGTTTTACTGGAAAGTGTTTTCCATTGACCAACTTTCCTATTGGCAAACAAACACAAGAAAGTTTGGAAAGTGATTTCCCGGAAACCACTTTCCGGAAAACAAACACAGCTAAAAGGAAAACACTTTCCTGAAAACCAAGTCAAAATTTCTTTTTGACTAAAATTGACTGGAAAGTGTTTTCCGTTGACTAGAAAGTGTTTTTCGCTGACCGGAAATTGTTTTCTGTTGACCAACTTTTCTAATGACAAACAAACACAGGAAAGTTTGGAAAATGATTTCCCGGAAACTACTTTTCGGGAAACAAACAAGGCCTAAATAATTTAATTCAGGAAAAAAATTCCTTGAACCTATTTAAAAATATATTTATGTTTTTTAAAATATTTTATATTTAAAAATATATTAAAATGATATTTTTTTATATATAGTTTTTAAAATTTATTTTGATATCAATACATAAAAATAATCTTAAAATATCAAAAAAATTTAATTTGAAGTAAAAAAAAAATAATTAATTAATTTTTTTAAAAAAATATTTTTAAAACATAAAATATATACACGCCCTCATGCACGTTGGTAAGCTTCTCACTCGATTATCAGAGAGTTGATTAGAATTTTATTGGAAGTCGTCCTAAAAATAATTTTTTTGTAAAAAAATAAAAATTGTTCATAAGAGTTCGTATCTGGTGACAGGAAACTTTGAAAAAAAAAAGAAAATAGATGAACACAATTGATGCGCAAAATGTGTAGAAAATTTTCAATTATTAACGATATTGTAAATATAAAATAATATTTATGTAGTTTTATTTATTAAGAATAAAATAATACTTTTAGTTTAATTTATATATATTTTATTTATATTTAGATTAAGACTAAACACTTATAATATACAAATTATTTAAAATTTTAACCTTTTTTTTATGTTTGATATTAATTATTTTAACAGCAAACACAGTATAATTCAGGATTCACCAGTCTAAAATCCCACGAGATTTACTGCAAATTAATTAACACAAACATGACAAGAAGAACTGAAAGAAACTGGATTGAAGCTATGCGATTAAGAAGGTGGACTCATGAGATGATCAATCAGGTCCTGGAATCCAAGGCCATGATGGTGCTGAGATTCATAGGTTTCATGTATCGGGTGGAGCCAGTCATGATCTGTTGCACTACAATTTTGTTTGCCTTTTCTGATGGATGGAATGGATCCCAGAATGCATAGAGGTCCCGGTTAGGGCACAAGCTTGACAACAGTGTGCACAGTCCTACGCCATTGTAGGGCCCTTGTCCACAGCAAGCTATCTTCGCTGTAGTAAATCCTGCCCAAACAAAAAAATGATTTTTTTTTTTAAATTATAACTCACAATGAGCATATAGTGCTGTATCCTCAGTAATGAAGTGAGCTGTCTACTTGGGATCTATTGCGTACCATATGCTTGAGGATTACTGACAAAATCTGCGTGCATTTGGTGGGTATTTGCAGCAATAAACACATCGCTGCCGATTTGTCTGTTGACATCAGTTATCATGCTCTCAAGTTGAGGGTTATACAAGGCAGCCGCTCCCTGTAGCTCCGCTGAGCAGCCACCATTGGTGCTCCTCATGGCCAACTCTGCTGGAACACAACCCAGCGGTCCAGTACCAGTCACAAGAACTCGACGTGCTCCGAGATCATACAGCCTCTGCAGTAATGATCGAAATGGGGATGTATATATAGTTTCATATGTTATTTTTAAATTAGAGTTTACTCAAGAACTCACAATCTTCTTGATAGTATTCTTGTTGATGATGTTTATCCACACTTGTATATAATAAGCCCCCTAAAATACTAGGTTTTGTCTTAAAAAGACATTTTTTGAATAGAAAGATTCAACCTTTACGTATAAGCAACCAAAGTTCTTGTTTTTTAATTATTGTGAGATGGTGGCATCATCATAGTCTCCAGGCGAGGAGCTTAATACTCACACATGACTAATATTTTTATAAACGAAATCAATAATGATGTGTGTCTATACCCATATATTATAGACCCTTCAATAGATATTATCCCACTAAAATTAAACAATAAATTTTATCTTGAAAAAATAATTATTAAAAAGAGAGGATGAACTTTGTGCTTAGCTGTCAAGATTCTTGTCTCCTAGCTAGACAGATAGTAACATCGTTTTAATTTATTTTTTAATTTACTATTACAAGAAACTTTAAATGAGAAAAGAGGAATTACCATCAATAGTTTCTTGTACTCTGAAATGAGATACTTGACATAACCTGGCAAATCATATTGGCGAGACCTTGCAGAGTAAGGAACCAAGTAATAGTTGTTGACAAAATCATTCCCACCAACGGTGAGCAGGATAAGTGCTTGATTGACGAGTCCCTTGGCCTTCTCGGCTCCGATAAGCGCACTAACTCGTTGCTGATATTGTTGGAGATACTCCAGTTGTCTATGCATTCTTATTATATTTATCTGATATTGTTGCATTTAAGGCCACATATTAGATCAGCTGTTCGGATATATGTAGCTTCCTTGTTACTGGAAGCAAGTCATTGAGAAATTAGACAGGATCAAAGGTTGCTTACAAACTGAATTCCAGTGTCATTAAGGATTCCGATTCCAGCCGAAGCAAAGTTGGCACCAACAAGTAGTTTTTGTCCTCTAAGCTCCGGACTCAGGTAAGGCAACGGGGATTCTGAACCAATTTGCTCACCTGACAAATGCATTTAATGATTCTTAGCTAGTGAGACTAAGATATCCAGAGAACATGTTAGTGTGCGTGTGATTATTTGTGATTTTGGACATTTGTATAGACATATGAGCTAGGTAACAAGGAAATGCAAATCATGCCACATAATATCGATATGTTTATTAATGGAAATTTAACTGATAAGGTCAGGAATGTTCAGGCCATTAGAGAATCGGCCGGTTGCTCGATGTGTCGGATAATCGATCCCATAAGGGTATGAATCGGCTCGTGCAGTTGTTGCCAGGTAGTTGTTGTTGCCACTATCGACTAGTGAATCACCGAAGACGAGGAATGCCCTTGCGTCAGCTTGGTGAACAATGGCTCCCAGTACCAATGCCAGACCCGAGATCACCCAATAAGAACTGCAAGCTGATGAGTTCCTGGCCATTGAAACCCAGAAGAGAAAACTTGTATTAATTGACGAAGACCTTTGGATGTGGATGAAAGATACAGGATGGACATGCATCTATATATACATGCACCTTCTGGCTCTACCACCCTGGACGTAATTACAACCAGCGGAATCCGAAAGCAAATTGGTATTGGTAGTTGTGGATGCTAACAAGTTGTACCTGCCATGGATTAATAACTCACCACAAAATACTGTTAGAGGTTTATTTATTCAAATCCACTGGTTTATGCCTTAATATCCAGTAATGCTTGTGTTATATATTGTGGTTGGCTTTGATTGAAGTTTCTGCAGATTAAGCTGCTTTTCAAAGAAGAATAAACAACCTTTACATTTCACTGTAAATTAATGAACTATCCATGATAAATATCTGATTTTGGCATTGGATCTTGGGATTTCTTTCATTTAAAAACTTAGTATAGTAAATTACTTATCAAGACTCATTGATAGCTAACAAAAACAACTAGGTCTAGGTTAAAAAAATATGCTTACAGGGTACTATTATTTCAGATTTCTTTGTCAGGGTACTAGCAAAACCCTCAATTAACTATGATTTTAATACCATTCCATTACATATCACTAAGATCGTAATTCATACAATCATGAGATACATTGCCATGGCAACTAAACTTACAAATAGTTCTCTTTAAACATCATCGATCAATGCAAAACAAACAGAAGTTACAATTTCTGGTTTCCTTAATTTGGTGAGACAGTGACTATGGTGTTGAGTTTTGAGGTCCTGTTTGAGCTGGGCCAGTACAAATAAAAGCTGCATATTCTGTGTGACTTAAAGCTGGAACTCACCCAAGAGGCGAATTCTAGGTTTCCCTTTTCATTACACATTAGAGGCATGATCACGAAAAGGGGAAGCATAAGGATCCTTTAGTTATGATACCATGTGACATGCATGAATTGGTGGCAGTTAAAACAAGTTGCCCTAAATTAAGACTTGCTTCCACCGCCCTATCCTTGCCTCATTGTCCAAAATAACTACGTGCAATAATCTACAAGTTAACACTGTGATCTTCTATGGAGTTAATGTTACCAAGAATTTCAAACACTTTCCAGTAGTTAAATGCTTCAGTCACTGAGAAGTTGAACCTAATTCTTTGGCATTGCCTACTAAAACCTCAAAAGTCGAAGAACCCCATCAATGTCAAGAATATTGATTGATATTCTTGGATTAATTCCTCCCCTCCCTTTTTCTTCTTCTTCAGACACCAATAGAGTTCCCCATTTACGAGTTAATTTGAGCAATATACCTCCACTCCACACTGTAAGTCAATCATTTCAAATTGCTCCAATACATTAAGCACAAAATGCCAGGAATTCCACGTTTTCACTGACCTAAAACGTGAGTCGTGGCCCTCTCAGAAACCAAAAAAGTGGGTAATAATGCATGCGCTACTGTATTTAAGATCTAGCTGCAAATCTCCAATGTAATAATGGCTTGATAATGTTCTGGTCAATCTCTGATTACATTTCTAAAACCTATGTGACTTAGCAGTAAAAAACAGTTCAGCTAACCGTTGAGCCCACAGAGTCAGGGGCTAAATTCAATGTGATCTAAATTTTTCAGGCTCTTAATATCTAAACAGTACTGCTTTAGAATGAAAGTCGCACGCTGTCTTCAACTTCCACTTCAAAAAAAAAAAATTGCCTTTTTCTTTCTAGCTCTCAAGTTTAATACCTGAAATTTATGAGAATAGACTAGCTGATACGGCTGAGAAGCCTCAAGCACCGCCCCACCTAATCAACCTCTTTAAAACAATAATAATAAAAAAAAAAAAAAGCACTTTCCTCTTTCCATAATAAAAAAAAATTGCCTTTTTTTCCTTTGGTATTTTACATTTTGATCTTTTGACATTGTAATAATGTTGGTTTGGGATTAGCGGGCTATTTTGTTTGTTAACTTATATAAATGTCGAAGTGTCGAGGAAATATTTAGTTTCTCAATTGATGATTGGTTTTAAAAACTAAAATTTTATTTTTTTAATTTAGAGCAATTAAAGATTTAGGGACTGAATTTTAAACATTGACAAATATTAAACCCTTTTAATTCTCTTTCATTAGAGGCTAGGTTGCTTGGGCATAGGAAATATTAAACCCTTTTAATTGAGGTTTTTTTTTTTGGTTATCCAACATTGTGAACATCGATTGGATCTTGCAGTGCACGTGCTAGCAAGTGACAAAAGCCACAACACTCAGGTAGCACGCGCATGCTAATTTCTCTAGTAGCCAAAATTAGTATTTATAATTGCATTTGAAGCTTTGCAACATCTTCTTTCATTTGTGGCAGCGCATGTAGCTATAATTGTGACAATGTGTTGCCAACAACACTTTTTATATTCTTTCTTTCTTTTCTCTCTAGCCACTATCATCGAAAATCATGTTGATCTAACCACAATTCAAAGTTTTCCTCCTTTATTTTATTTTGTTTTTTTTTATATATAGTAATCGAGAATATTATAAATAATACATCCCCATTAAAAAGATGAGGGTTTCCTCCTGTTTTGTTGCCATTTTAAATTTGATCTTTATTGTTTAATTGCTATATTTTACTTTATATCCTTTTGTAAAGTAAAATATGTTTGTAAGTTATCTTTTTAAATTTTATATTTTAAATTAACCCTTATTTTTTTAATTGTTATTTTTTATCTTGAGATTCTTTGTTAAATTAATTTTTTTTTTAATTTTACCATTCAATATTAGGTTAGTTGATAATTAAGTTTTAGTGTTTTTCTCAAAGAAGAGGTTTTGGTCTTAAAACCTAGATCATAAGTATGAAAAGTTATCCCATATTAATATTGGTTTATTTTTTAAGGTTGATTTTTTTATTTATTTCATCGTTTAATATTAAAATGAGATTGCAACTGTGGTTTTTAACACTAAAATATGTTGCCAGGCCTTAGTTTTGCACTAAAATTAGGCTAAAATTGAATGCAAGTGTGAGTTACGTGCAAAATATCTGGACCTATCAAAAACAGTTAATTCGGAGTGCATTCCGCTTTCATTTCTGATCATAGTACTAATTCTAGATATTTGTTATAATTTTCAGGGATATCTAGAGTAGTTTATGTTTCAATCTGTTTTTTTATTAAAATTTATTTTTTTAAAATTAAATATTTAGTGTTTTAAATTTTTTTTGATGTATTAATATTAAAAATAAATTTTAAAAAATAAAAAATATATATTATTTTAATATTTTTTAAAATAAAAAATATTTTAAAAAATAATCATTTAAAAACAAACATTTTGCTTTCATTCGAGATAAAAAAAGACAGACAAAGACAAAGACAACGTTATATATATGCACTAATTGACCCATGATCTTTTTCATTAAGGAACTTTTGTCAAAGACCTCCACTCTTTCGCGCATGCTTGGAAAATGAAAAAAAGCTTTATTATTCATGATAGGTTAGTTTTCTCGATCCAGAAGGAAATTAAAATGGGCTTCTCTTTTTCATTTTGTTTTCTATTGATTTTTCCTTTTTTTTTTTTAATTTTCCATTACAGTTTTCTTTTTCAGAACTTTTTGGTTTATTTTAATTCTTGTGGGCTGGATTTCTTTTTTGATTGTTTGGAACATTTTTATGAACGGATCATTTTCAACTACAAAACAATTCCTAGGACTCTTTGGCCCAAATGTACATAGCTATAGTTATGGTTTGATTATATTCAATAAATAAATGGTTGGTTTGGTTATGAATATGATTTCCATTCTTAGACTATATTGTCCCTTTATTTTTTTTTTCCTTCTTCTTCTTTTCCCTAAAAAAAAATAAGATGCTTTTTTTTGTCGTCATTTCAATTTTTATTTTTATTTTTTTATTGTTAATTTTTGCTTTAGGTCCTTTACATAAATTTTGATCCTAAAATCCAGGTTACATATATGAAAAGTTAATCTAGATTGACATCAGTCTTTTTTAAGGTTGATTATTTTTCAATTTTATCCTTTGATGTTGGATTTTTTTAAAATTGAACTTTAGGACTTGCTTTTGTTTTCCTTTTATAGAGTTATTCTGATTTCATAACCTAGGCCACGAGTTTGGCGGGCTATCCCAATTTAACTTGGGTTATTTTTTTAATTTAATCTTCTTTTGGTTTCATTCTTTAACATTTTGTTGTATTTAGATTTGAACTTCATATTATTATTATTATTGCTTTCTATTGTGTTATCTCATTTGTATAATCTGAGTAGTGAGGTTTGGTGGCTTTACCCAAGCTTGCAATTGTTTTTTGTAATTAATCCCCCCCCATTTCACCCATCTATATTGAGTTTATTAGAAATTGAACTTTATAATTTTGTTTTAATTTTTTTTTTCTGTTACGTTATCCCAACCTCATGACTCGGGTTGACTCATATCACTTTTTTTTCTTTTAATTTTATACTTTCGTGTTGAGTTGGTTATGGATTGGCTTAAAGTCAAAGCAATATTTTATTCAATAATTTTTGGATCACTTGTTTTTCAAAAGTATCTAAGAATAAGGAGGTCTAAGTAGAAGAAAGAAAATTAACAAGGTAACAAAAATAACGAGAAGGTGATTTAAATTTTATATATATATATATATATATATATATATATATATATAAGAGGGATTATTATTAATTGAAGAAATTTAGCCAATGCTGACTAACAAGATGAAGTATAAGACTAGAAGGTAAAGAAAATTATAGATACCAAAGTTGAAAACCTAACCATTTCCTGGCATGGTTAGTTCATAATCTAATACCTTCTGATTTTCTATTCAAATCAACCCCTTTATATGTAACTGTGTTAAAACATTTGTTTTAATAAAAATACTCTTATTTCAATAATTATAATATGCATTAAGAGAACTTTATTAGTAAATATTAAATAGATTATGTTACCATAAATATGTCAAGATTAAAAGGACCTCTACAATATATACAATATATATAAAAAAAATTGTCACAACTTGAGAGGGAGTATTGACATGATGAGTTGTCTGATTAATTATAAGAACTAGATAAAATCTTATATAGCTAGACGGTAACTATGTGAGTCTAACCAATTATAGAAATCAGATCAAATCTTATATAATATTATTACTGAAAATATTTGGAAACTGCCACACCTAATGGTGGTGAGTGTTCTTGTATTTATATACAGCTGAATGTGTAACAGCTGAATGTGTAACGTTTACATGGAAACTGAAGCTAACGTTTGTACATAATTGTGAGGAAGAGAAACGGAAGGAATGATAACGTTTGTACATAATTGTGAGGAAGAGAAACGGAAGGAATGATTATGCTGTGATTAAAGCTGCTGATCTTCAACACCCCCCCGCAAGCTGATCGTCGGGTTGGGACCGATGTGAAGCTTGGAACGGAAAAATTGAAAGAGAGCTTTAGGCACACTTTTGGTGAAGATATCAGCAACTTGTAAATGAGAAGGAACATATTGTGTGCGAAGCTTGTCGGCAAGAACAAGTTCGCGAAGAAAATGATAATCTAACTCAACATGTTTGGCCCTCTTGTGAGAAATAGGGTTGGAACTTAAGAAAATGGCACTGTTGTTGTCACATAATAGCAGAGGCCGTTGCGGAAGGGAAACTTTCAGATCACGAAGGAGATGTGTGAGCCAAAGTAATTCTGCTGCAGTGAGAGCAAGTGCACGATATTCAGACTCACAACTTGAACGAGATACGGTAGGTTGCTTCTTGGCACTCCAGGAAACTAAATTGTTACCAAGATAAATGGAATAACCAGAGGTGGAGCGACGAGTGTCAGGACATTCAGCCCAGTCAGCATCAGAATAAGCAACTAAAGTAGTAGGAGTTGCAGATGGGCGGAAGATGAGACCAAAATGCAAAGTCCCTTTGACATAACGAAGAATGCGTTTTACTGCAAGAAAGTGATCATTAGTTGGAGAATGTAGAAACTGACTGACAGAATTGACAGCATGAGCAATGTCAGGACGCGTGATGGTCAAATATTGAAGGGCACCAACAAGAGATCGATAGAGAGTAGGATCCGAAAATAGAGAACCATCAGACGATAGGTGCTGAGAAACAACCATGGGAGTATGAACAGGCTTGCTATCAAGTAACCGAGCACGAGTGAGAATGTCACGAGCATATTTGAGTTGACTAAGAAAGAGACCATCAGTTGTGGATGTAGCTTCAAGACCAAGAAAGTAACTCAGAGAACCCAAATCCTTAGTAGCGAATTCAGAATGAAGCTTGCAAGTAAAATTGTGAAGAAGAGAGGAGTTGTTCCCTGTAATGATGATGTCATCAACATAAAGAAGCAAGTAAATAACGTCAGATTTCCTGTGAAAGACAAAGAGTGATGTGTCGGCACGACTGCAATAAAAGCCGAGCTGAGTGAGGAAAGAGCTGAAACGCTGAAACCAAGCACGGGGTGCTTGTTTGAGTCCATAAAGAGCTTTCTTCAATTGACAAACATGATTAGGGAAGCGAGGATCAATGTACCCAGGAGGTTGTTCCATGTAGACCTGTTCGGTGAGGTGACCATTGAGGAATGCATTCTTAACATCAAGTTGGCGAAGAGGCCATTTGTTTGTCACAGCTAGAGATAGGACAACACGGACAGTAGTAGCCTTTACAACCGGGCTAAAGGTGTCGGTGTAGTCAAGACCAGGTATTTGTGTATAGCCTTTGGCAACAAGGCGAGCTTTAAGACGAGTGATGGAACCATTAGGCAAATATTTGGTCCGAAATACCCATTTAGAACCCACAATGTTGGTGTTGGCTGGTCGAGGGACCAAATTCCAAGTGTGATTATTTTGTAAAGCCTGAACTTCTTCATCCATGGCGGCTAGCCAAGAAGGATTCTTAGCAGCAGATTTAAATCATTTTGGTTCAACAGATGCCAAAAGAGTTGAGAGAAGACCAGAGGATCCCAAAAATGCAAGATTTGCCGGGTGCCGAGGTTTAAAAATTCCAGCTTTGGCTCGTGTGAGCATAGGATGAGAACTCATCTGAGAGACAACAACTGGAAGAGGAGGAGCCAATGTAGGGGGTGCAAGAGAAGTTGAACTGGGGTCCGAGGGCTGCAGAGAAGAACCTGCAATAGAATTATCCATCTGCATAGGCTCATTCACAGGATCAGTACAAAGAATACACGAATTAGATCCGGATTGTGTAATATGTGGGGAATGTGGCGGTGGGGAAGGAATGGGCATGGTGCTATAGAGAGGAGCTGGTTCTAAAAAATTAGAAAATTGAAGGGTGGACATAGGTTGAGCCTGAGAGGTTTCTAAAGAGGGAAAGTAATTTTCATCAAATTGAGCATGTCGAGTGATATATATTCTAGATGTAGAGGGGTCAAGACAACGGAACCCTTTATAAGAAGTACTATAGCCCATAAAAATGCAAGGAATACTTCGAGGGGAAAATTTATTTGGCATATAATCACGTAAACATGGATACACACGACAACCGAAAGGATGAAAATTCTCATAATTTGGAGGAGAACCATATAGAAGTTCAAATGGGGACTTACCTTCGAGAAGCGGTGCGGGCAATCGATTGATGATGTAGGCTGCAGTGCTAAAGGCATCAACCCAGAAGCGAGGAGGAGTGTGAGAATGGAAAAGAAGGGCCAAACCAGTTTCAGTAACATGACGATGTTTTCTTTCAGCACGACCATTTTGGGCAGGAGTATATGGGCAAGATAGCTGATGATGGATACCCGAGGTACGAAGGTGAGTTTTAAAGCAATTGCTTGTAAATTCTACACCACCGTCACTTTGAAAAATTTTGATGCGAGAAGAATATTGATTTTCAACAAATTTTTGAAATTGAATAAAGGTATCATAAAAGTCAGATTTCAATTTCAAAGGATAAAGCCAAGTAAAACGAGAATAATCATCAATGAACAAAACATAATAGTTATGGCCCAAATTAGATTTTATAGGTGAAGGACCCCATATGTCACAGTGAATGAGATCTAACACATTTGACGACTTGTGTTCATTACGAGTATAAGGCAAGCGATGATTTTTAGCAAGTTGACATGTATTACATAATTTAGGAGATGGCAATAAAGAGGTGAGATGAAGCTGTCCTTTTTTATTTAATAAAACAAGAATAGAATGGTTCACATGTCCAAGGCGTGCATGCCATAAATCATATGAAGCATGAAGAGATTTATTTTTAAGGACAGAAATAAATGCAGAATTGCCGCACTGTAGCACATATAAGCCTCCATCACGTTTACCGTTTGCCACCACCTTTCCCGTTAGGCAATTCTGAACAGTGAAAAAATTATTAGCAAAGGTAACTGATAAAGGAAAATCATTTGTGAGTTTACTGATGGATAAAAGATTTTTAGTAAGATGAGGAACAACTAGAACATCTAATAATTTAAGATCTGGGAAAGGGGAAATATTGCCTTTGTGTGTAATGGGTAGAGACGCACCATTCCCAACAATTACACATTCCTTACCCGTGTAAGCTGCAGACTGCTCCAATGTGGAATTATCTGGAGTCATGTGAGCTGAAGCCCCTGTATCCAAGAGCCAATCAGATTCAGCAAGATAGGTTGTGGCTTCATGCCGATCATAGCGCTGCTTGCAGCGATCGGCATAGTGTCCTTCCAGGCGGCAGATCTGGCAGCGTGGTGGACGACGACCTTGATTGGTGTGATTACGGTTCTGTCCAGAATGAGAAGAGTTGCTACTGGACCCGTATCCACGACCGCGATTTTGCCGAAAGGAGCTGCTTCCACGATGAGAAGAGCTTCTGTTGGCAGTGAATGCTGCAACTGGAGGCGCTGAAGTCTCCAGAGATTTTTGAAAAATTTCAAAACTTTCGGCTTTAGAGACAAGATCGGTGAAGCAGGGGAGAAAAGTTTGTGCCATATGGGCAGTTGAGAAAGTGGAGAAATCTGACCCGAGACCACGAAGAAACCAGTGAACTTTGTCAGTTTCATCAACTGGGCGACCGATTGCATGAAGCTGATCACATAAAGCTTTGAATGCACAGGCATAGACAGTGACCGGACGGGTGCCACGCTTCATCAATTGAAGGTCATCTTTGAGACGAATCTCACGAGCCTTGGAGCGGTGACTGAAGGTGGTTTCAAGAGCAGTCCAGACCTCACGAGAGGTGGAGAGGCCAACGGCTTCAGCCATTGCCTCCTCTGTGAGAGAGGAGAGGAGAAGGCTGAGGAGACGCTGATCAGTTGCTTTCCATGCTAGGTGACTTCTGTTTGGTGTCTGAGAGGTAGGAGGATCAAATTGTGGTGGTGGCACAAGGGTGCCATCCACATGACCCAGCAAGCCTTGGCTTTCAAGGAGAGGAAGAAGCTGACTCTTCCATAGAAGGTAGTTGGAAGATGAGAGTTTGATTGTAACCATGTGAATCATGGTATTAAAAGGAAGAAGAGTGGGAGAAGAATCAGATGAGGTGGAGGCCGAATCAGATGAGGTAGAGGCCATTAGGATTGTGGGATGTGAATCCAATGGTTGCTCTGATACCATGAAAATATTTGAAAACTGCCACACCTAATGGTGGTGAGTGTTCTTGTATTTATATACAGCTGAATGTGTAACGTCAGCTGAATGTGTAACGTTTACATGGAAACTGAAGCTAACGTTTGTACATAATTGTGAGGAAGAGAAACGGAAGGAATGATAACGTTTGTACATAATTGTGAGGAAGAGAAACGGAAGGAATGATTATGCTGTGATTAAAGCTGCTGATCTTCAACAATTACAATTCCTTATGATAAGATTGTTGTCTTTTTTAAGTTCTGTCTATATATATTTTCTCCTACAAGGACAAGAATACATATAAAAAATTCAACTTGTAAACACTATTGTTTTCTACGAAAAGGAGTGCCTTGGTTGAAAGGTGAATTAAAATTATTATTCATGTCTATATCCTTAATATTTAATTTCCTCCATATATTAAAAAAGATTTGAATGCTACTTTGTTTTATCCTCTTCTTCTTTTTTCATTAATTTCTTTATTTTTATTATTATTTTCCTGAGATACTCCTCAATTAATGTTTTTAAGGTTTAAGTTTTTCCTTAATGTTTTTATTTTAATTCTTAACTTCAATTTTAATGGTGAGTGCGGTGGAATCAAGAACACAAGTGTTATCATGACATCTGTTACCTTTGATATCATAATAAATCAATTGGAAAGCATAGACAAAGTCTTTTAAGAAAATCAAGATCAAGAACTAAAAAGTTTAATTTGATCAAATTACAAATAAAGGGTTCAATTTTGATTATATAAGAAGCTACAATATAATAAGGTCTCGTTTGGCAATGTTGTCTTGTTTCTTCTTCCAAGAGGTTCAAATTTCTAACCCCATCTTGTGGTTCGTTTACTTTGATATTTCCTAGTCTATCAACCTGTTGTCGTTTCCCTTTTACAGAAGAAATAAGAAAAAGAAATCAATTTTCTTAAGTTCTGCCGTGGTTGGTACCTCACGGTAAGTAGGTAGAGAGACAGAGAGGAAAATAAATAATTGAAGAGCAAGTCAACATTCTTGCCAACTTCTTACCTTGAAAGCGAGGACTGCCGTGTTAGATGCCAGACGTGTTACTCATTTCTATTTTATTTTTCATTTGAGAGTTTAATTAGTAATTTAATCACTTTAATGGCTGCCCCCATGATAACTAAAATCAATCTTCTTCTACAACACAACCATGCGAATAAAAGGAAAAGAAAGGTCCTTGTTGTATAATATATTTTACTATAAATGTTACTAAAACACTCTTCTCTGCATTTATATGTAATTCAATAGAACACAACATTTTGTTGGTAACAGATAGCGAAAATCTTAAAGTTAACAAGGATTGGTGAAGAAATCGGATGATTAGGAAATTGGGCTGTCTAAGAACCAATTCAATCAAAAACTTAAATTATTAAGTAAATTTCAGGATATAATTTATATTATTTTTTAAAATAGCCTTTCAAATAATGGTCCTTTGAACTTGAAATTTACATGGATTTATATTATCTTGTGCTTAATTTTTATTAAATAAATAGAGTTAATAAGATTTAAATTCATGATCGCTTGGTTATTAAGGCTTTATTACCATATTAAAAAACTATTTTAATTCAAAAACTTAAACCATTAAATAAAATTTTTAAAATATAATTTATATTATTCTCTATCATACATTAACTAAAATCTCCAACTACTTGAAACGTGTGCGTCGAAACTTACATTAGCTCGTTTGTTTTCCTATTTTGTTCTCTTTTATAATGTTCGTGCAAGCATTTGTAGTGTCAGCTGCTCATTAACTGTGACGAACAACCTAGCTACGAACAACCTAGCTATCACTATGGATATAGCTCTGCAAGACTTATCAGCACTGTTGCAAATTAAGCCATGAATTCTGAGGCTTGAATGGCTACAAGACGTATTCTTTAATGAGAAGTAGAAAATACCTGGTCAATCTTAAACACTGCCTGGTCTCAAATGCTCCAAGGAATCACAAAATGTTGAACTAACTAGATATAAATCTTGCAGGCAAATTAGGGTTTCTTTATGTGTTTGTGATTGGTGAGCATCATCAACTCAACTTGGGGTCTCTTTACACCTTGAAAAGGGGGCGTTGCAAACTAAATACGTTTTGATTTCTCTTTTTTGAATCAAGTGGTTATTTATTTAACCTTAAATTTCTGCACGTCCCCTTGCTATATATGCAACAATTAAAAGGCACTTTAAATAAATTAGCAGTCACCGATCTGCCAAACTCTTCTTTCTCCTTCATCTTGAAAACGCCAGGAAATTATGTGATTAGCAACTTGCAGAAGACACGTCTTTCTAGCTAGGGATTTACTTGTCCCTTGTGTTAATCAACTTTCAACTATTTATGTCTTCTTTTTCTTTCTCTTTTTCAGCGCTAGGAAGATTGCTGGGTTGACAGCAAGGTGTTTATCAAACACATAATGCTGCCCTTTTTGCTTACACCAATATATGACGGGCCTACATCAGGATTTACTAAACTTGTATAATTTTACTTTGTTGAGAATCATAAAGTAGTAGTGAATTAATTAGATGGATATGCATAAAAGGGCATCGAAGAGATTTCGATTATTTAATAATCTCAGTCAAACACCAAAGTTCCATGGTGGGGAGTCGTAATAGATGCTGACAAACAATTTTTTATCTTGAACGAACGCGCGCACTGAGGCATTCGAGATTCGAGAATAGAAGTTTACGAAATTTAATTTAATAATTTCCTGTTCTTCATTTATTATATATCCTATGGTTGCTTCAAATCAATTCTCACGTAAACATTTATTTCTAAAACATATAACCACATGGATAGGAGTGCAGTGTAGCACACATCAAGGGATTGCTTGGAACCCAATATACACAGAATCATATGAAAACAAATTACAGCTCCCTAACACTTTGAAATTTCAAACATTAATAGTAAAACACCCTAGCTCTTTCCTTGGGTTTCATCACCTCAAAGTCCAAACATATATATTTGCATTTTTTTTGTGTGAGAGAAAATGAAGCTATACTATAAGTTTATACGGAAAGAATTTTATTTTTGTTGGTGCTTGTTAGGAGATTTGAACTTGTATTAAAATAGTCACGTATCTTATATATTTTTCGCCTTGTATACCCATAATTAATTGGCAAAAAAAAAAAAGGTGAAATCAAAAGGATTGCAAATTATAATTTCATTTTTCAAAAAAGAAAAAAAAGTTGATAGATTTCGGTGTATATATGTTTTAGAGGGTAACAGATCATATTCACATTCGGATCATATTATACCTAGATTAGGTGAAGAAATATAAAATACAAGCCATGTGGCATCACCAAAGCATAGAGAATACACCAATTGAGTGCTACTTGGAGTTTAAAAGAAGGTAGAAGCAAGGGATGGAGAAGACTGCGAAGGAAAGAAAGCTATGGCGATGAAGAACTTAAAGTGAAAACATTAATGAAAATTTTTTTGGTGGCAGATACACATTCAAGTAGTGCAATAAAAGGAGGCCTGCTTGTGTAGTTGGGTAGGTCTGGGTTTTTATAGTGCTTTCAAGTCTTTGTTCCTTCTCTCTCTCTCTCTCTCTCTCTCTCTCTCTCTGTCTTTGGTGCAACTCCAAAGCAACACAAAAATTAAACACTAAATATTACTCCTCTTCTTTGTCAATACATATGTATCTGAATCCAATGCATGTATATAGGCAATGATGATCTTGATAGTGAATGTGTAAGAGAGGGGGCCTCTTAATTTGCAGGTTAATTAACCATCTTCACCAACCTTCCTCCTCGCCATAAAGACCCTAAAGAGAGAGAGAGATAAGTCATTTTCTATTATCTGCTCTGGTTTCTGCGGGGGGGTTTGGTGCAATTGATATCTAAAGAAAAAGTCAGATTTGTTATTGCGATAGCTATTCTTCTGTTTTTTCTAGTAATGGTTTGTTAGTTCCCTCAGTTTCTATCTTTGTTTCATTAATCTTGGCACTGAAAGACAGAGAAACATGGGTTTTCTAGCAAGGAAAAGAGGGTTTCTAGCTCCTCTCCTTCTAGCTCTTCTTCTTGTCCAAAGGTTCAGCGCTGTTGTATCAGCCCTAAATTACACAAGTTACAGGCAAGTCAGTAGCATGAGACTTGAAAGGATTCAAAGGCACTTGGACAAGATTAACAAGCCTCCTGTCATGACCATAGAGGTACTATTTATTACAAACCTATCTTCTTAAATTTACAACAAATTTGTTCATGTTTTGATTTCATCTCATGTGGGGTTTCTTGCTTTGCCATGCTTACAGAGCCCGGATGGAGATATTATAGATTGTGTTCATAAGAGAAAACAGCCCGCTTTAGATCACCCTCTCTTAAGGAATCACAAGATCCAGGTAACTAATTAACCTGAAAAAACACCTCCTTAATTCCCTCTCTTCCCCTATCCATTTAATTAATGAGTATCTCACATTTGCTAACCCTTTTCCTCTAACATTTATCATTTTTTGCTTGTTCAATATCGAGGTTAGCTTTCTCTTTCATAGACATTACTATCTTATAGTTTTCTACGCGTAAAAGCTGAAAGTTCTGGAGTTTCTAACCCTAAATCTTGTTTGTGAAAAGGCATTTCTTGCTTCCATGTACATATTTTGTCATCTTTCCTTCTCCCCTAAAAAGAATTTACTATTTAATTAAGGATATAACTTTATTTTCTTTCTCTAACATGAACTGTTAATTACTTTGATTTATGCTAACAACAACAATAGCATTAAGGATTATGATAAATATGCTAATATTGTAATTAACAGAGAAATCCACCAGAAAGACCTAGAGTGAAAACGTTGAAAGAGGATGATAAAACGAAGAAGAGTAATGTCGAAGAAGGTGTGATAAGAGGTTCATGGCAAACGTGGCATAGGAACGGGACAAGGTGCCCTAAAGGAACTGTTCCGATACGGCGGAGCACGGTTCACGATGTGTTGAGATCCAAGTCTTTGTTCGACTTTGGCAAGAAACAAGCTCCAATCTCTCTTGCTAGACGCAAAGATGCACCCGATGTAGTTAGCGCCAATGGACATGAGGTATCCTATCTCTACCCACCCTCGAAAAAAATTGCTTTAATTTTGATTTTTTTTTTAGTTACTATACATAATTATCTCAATTTGCTGTGTACAAGAACATACAAAGGATACATTTTCACTACGTAAGTAGGATGATCAACGGGTAATATTGATAGATAAATCAGTGTTATTAAATCCGATCAAACGGGTAATATTTATTTTTTCAAGAACAATAAATAGCATTTACTCGCACCATAAAAAATGGATCCATTCTCTGAATGCACACACAAAGACACAAGAGATTCATATTTGATTCAATCATTTTCCCTTTTTCAAACGGGAAATTTATGGCATCTGAGGCAACAGGGTCTCCCCTTAGAAAGAAACAATTTCTAGCCATATGATGATGGAAGATAGTTTCCCTTCCAAGGGACCCACAAGATTTACCTTGAAGAAGGTGCTGCATTTATTTTCTAATCTGAACTTTGATCGATCCTTTTCTCTCTGCTGCTGCTGCTTGTGCACCATGGCTCCCAGCATGCAATTGCCTACACTGGATCCTCGCTAGAGGTGTATGGAGCGAAGGCAACAATTAACGTGTGGGACCCGTCGATCCAAGTGGTCAACGAGTTTAGTCTATCCCAGATATGGGTGCTCTCGGGATCATTCGACGGCTCAGATCTCAACAGCATAGAAGCTGGGTGGCAGGTACTCCTTCCATTTCCTGTCCCTCGCTGCACACTACCCCACACGACAGTATTTCGATTAAAAACCTAATTATTCTTAATAGTATTGTATTTCATAGGAAAATTAATATATATTATATGTTTTATCAGTGGGATTTTTTGAATTTATGATTTATTCTACTAGTCAGGTCAGTCCGGAGCTTTATGGTGACAGCAGGCCTAGATTGTTTACGTACTGGACAGTAAGATTTCTAACACTCTAATAATCCTCAATTAGCAATTAATTAATATTTTTTTGTTGTTGTTATTAAATGAATATTAAAAAATTATGGAATCATTCTTTGGAATAATTAACCATGTGCACGTCCCCTAAAACAATGAACAAAACTGGGTTCATAAACTCTAAAGTCAACCTTATCATCTTGAGCTGGAAAATCTGCTTTGAATCTGTAAGGTTTCCTCTTGGAAAATGTTTGCAAATGTTATACACTAGTTGGATCAAAGTCTTCATGTGTCGGATCATTTATATATATATATATATATATATATATATATATATATATATATATATATATATAAAAAAACAGGATAGCACTTAAGATTTAGCTTTCCAAATGCTATTCCAATCGGAAAGTACGTGAGGTTTTTGTTTAAAATAGTAAAAAAAAAAGTGATATTTACCGTGTGTTTGATTTAAAGTTGTGGTGATTTTTTTCAAACATATAATATTTTTTAAGAATAAATTATATTTTTAAAAATTAAAAATACATTATTTTTATTAAAAATAAAACACAAGCATAATAGGATTTAAAAAAAAAAATATGATGAATCTAGACTAAGTTTTTTCTTAGATAATTTTAAAAAACATGTAAGCATATTAATGTATAATATACTTTTCTATAAAATAATAATCTCTCCGGTAAAATAAAATTAAGGATGTGATAAATACCAAATACTTTGAGATAATATCAATTAAGGGTCTGTTTAAAAATATAATAAAAATTATATTTTAAATATATTTTTTTCTTGAAAGTATATTAAAATAATATTTTTTTATGTTTTTAAAGTTTATTATCGATATTAACATATTAAACTGATTTAAAAAATAAAAAATTAATTTAATTTAAAACTAAAAAAAATAAAAACAAGATTAATTGTAATATCAAATATGGCCATAATTGGAATCAACAAAACATGAGATGTTAAAAGAAACGAGAGGTACTAAACACTTCGAGTTAGGCCTTGATAATAATGAAGCGACAGCATCCCTTTTGGGTGGAGTGGACATCCTCCTAACTATTTCCTCAACGGCAATGGCACTTATAGAAAACAACTTGCTATTCTAATTTTTATGTTTAAAAAATAGTTTTAATTTTTTTTCATCATAATAATTTTTATAAATTTTTTAATTTAGTAATATAAAAAAAATAAAAAAATTTATTTTAATATAATTTCAAATAAAATATTCTTTAATCATTATCATAATTTCAAATATTGCAACTTCTTATATATGCGCTGTGGGCTACAAAATAAGGTTTATATTTAAATATAGGGTTGTAAGCTTATTTGAGATTGTGGCTGTTTTTAAAAATAATTTTTTATTTAGAAATATATTAAAATAATTTTTGTTATTTTTAAAAAAATATTTTTGATATCAATATATCAAAATGATTAAAATAATATGAAAATATTAAAAAAAATTAATTTAAAATAAATAAATAAATATTTTTAAAAAAATATTTTTAAAATATAAAAACAAATATGATTAGCTCTAACCGACAAATTGATACGTACGATAAAGAACAGCTTGGTGGGAAAAAATATGGTTATACATTAATTTTAATAATGGTATAATTGAGACTTTTCTTCGAGAATTGTTGATTTCAAGGCTGTGCAATTAATATTTGTGTTTGTAGTTGAAGATATATTCTGATTGGATATGATATTTACTCTTCTTAATTGCATTTTGCAGAGTGATTCATACCAAGCAACAGGATGCTACAACCTTCTCTGCTCAGGATTTGTGCAAACGAATAGCAGAGTAGCCATTGGAGCTGCCATTTCTCCTGTATCATCGTATGCAGGAAACCAATATGATATTAGCATCCTCATTTGGAAGGTATAAAAGCATATTCATAAATTATTTTTAAATCATTGAAATAATAAAAATATAACCTAATATTTATAACTTATTGCACAGACTTGATTTCTAAGTAGCTTTTTTTTTATTTATTTTCCGAGAATAGGACCCGAAGATAGGTAATTGGTGGATGAGTTTTGGTGACAACACCCTCGTAGGATACTGGCCGGCAGAGCTTTTTACACACCTAGCAAACCACGCCACCATGGTGGAGTGGGGTGGTGAGGTGGTGAACTCAAGGGCTAACGGCGAGCACACATCGACCCAGATGGGCTCCGGCCACTTTGCAGAAGATGGGTTCGGAAAGGCAAGTTATTTTCGGAACCTAGAGATCGTGGACTCTGATAACAGCCTCACCGCCGTCCAGAGCATCTCAACGTTAGCTGAAAACACCAATTGTTACAACATCGAGAGCTCTTACAGCAATGAATGGGGCACACATTTCTACTACGGAGGCCCTGGGAGCAATCCACTGTGCCCATGATTATGCTTGTCATCGTCTTCTTGAATTGAAAATATATTTCTCTAGGCTCGCGTAAATCTCTCGTCCTCTCAAATTCTTTGAATATGTAAGTATGGTTGTGCTATTTCCGTTTTTGTTTCTGCTATATCTCCTATGTTTTTGCTGGACTTGTGAGGAAGGAAGGTGTGTAGTCGTCGAATAGGCAGAAGTTTATAGCATAAACAGGCACGGAAATAGCAGTATTTTGGCTGGCTAGGTATCTCTTATGTCAATCTTTAGTTTTCTTGTATGCAATTGAAAACAGTGTATTATCATTTTTTGTGGGTTCAATAGCTAAAGGTAACGTTTGTTCTTACAACTCAATTTATCATCATCCCCGCCGGCCGGCCACCTCCTAAGCTGTTTCGGCTAAAAATATTGATGCTTCTGCCTTAAATATTGATGCTTCCGGTGTTTGATATTATACTAGCAATTATTTTTTTAAAATATTTTTTATATATTAAAAAAATTTATTTTTAATATTACCACGATTCAAAAATATCAAATTTAAAATAAACAGAATATTAAAAAAAAAAAAAAAAACACAATTTAACTAGAAAAAACAAACACTATAAGAGTACAGCTCATTGTTTCCCCTTAGCCACCTTGATTGACTAGATTTTTGTATCAACTCTTAAATATTCATTGAGTTCCTACGCAGAATTAATTTGTTTAATAAGAGAAAGCTCTTTGTTAGTAAATCGATAACGATATGAAATAAATTGCATAATTAAATACAAATGTTTGTTTTTTACTTATTTTTTCTTCCTATTTTTTATTACATAAAAAAATATTAAAGTTATACAAAAAGAGATGCAACACATAGACAAAAGGTTGAACACAAGAAAAGAGACATCCATTGGCACAAGAATTTCCGCCTGGATGAAACTGTCAAAACTCTTGCGTAGAGGCTCTAGCTAAGGTCTAACTCTGCAGATGGACAACGTTCAAAATGTATGCAAAGCAACAAGGCTCAAAGATAAATTTCAAATCCTTAGTACAAGTATGTTTCGTGGTATGATTCATGGCAGCTAGCAAATATTTATTCAAGAAGCACGTAATTTCTGAATGAATGGAGCTTCCTCTACATTTAGAAGCTTTACTTTTCCATCTTCCACATATGAAGACCATCTACACGAACAAGTCAAATGTCTTGTGAAAAAATAATTCATGATCAAAACACAGATAATATGTATATAAACAGCTGAAACGGACACAACAATACAAGTGATATCGTGCAAGGGGATTTTCAACCTTATGATAGCGACAACCACCCTCTTTTCTAAGTGTTTTTAGAAGGAGAAAAAAAGGTTAAAAACATGTTTGAGATGTTAAGGAGCAGCCATCTAATATTATGTTCTAGCAACATGAAGTATTGACAATGACAACACCTGCAAGGTAAACAAATTCCAATATTTGCAGGTTTAGCTCTAAAATACATACCATTAGGATGCAGAACTTAACCAGTTAGGTATGAGGAACAATCATCAGATGTCAGGAAGACAAAAGAGGGTGCAATCTCATATGGCTGTCCTGCCCACGCCCATTGGAAACCCGGACCCAAAGCTTTGAACCTTCTAAACAGGCAAAAGCCGGTTGCAATGGCGTCCAAAGTGGACCTGGGGCCTCAGCATTTACTCCAATCCCTTCATTTATAAGCTTCAGAGCCAGAGCTCTTGTAAGAGATACAATGGCACTCTTAGTCGAGCTATAATCAAGCAACCCTGCACTCACTCCATGGTCGTTTGGATAAAACAGCTTCCTTCTTTCATGTGCTTCAAACAATCCCTGCATACCAATTGGGAATAAGATAAAAAGAAATAAGATTTCTTGACTGGTTAATTACTCTCAAATACCTGCATCTTCATTATTAGAACTTCCTCTCTGGATGGAAGAATTGCTCAAAGCAGTTTTTCTTACTTGGTCCCGAAGAAGTGACCATAAATGTTGGTTCTAAACAGCCAAGCCAAGCCTTTTCTAGTGTTGTACTATAATGTTGCACGACTGTGCTGTTCACCAGAATATCTATCTGCCCATATTTGCTCATAACTTGATCACCAACTCTCTTGTAAATTATCTTCATTGCTAACATCAGTAGCTATGGCAATAGGTCTTTTGCATCACTTGTCTTTGCCTTCAGTATCATCTTCAGGGCATCATTCTTGTTTCAATCCTCTATGCTTTCTACTTACGTAAACGCCACAGTTGCACCCTCTAATGCAAAATGATAGCATACAAATCTTCCTATTATGGAATCACCTCCTGTTATCAGAGCAACCATTCCCTGCCAAAAAATTGAGATATATATTAGGTCTTAATTTGTTGTTCAATTGGAAAAAGATAAACGGATTAAAAGCCAATGACGAATAAAATGAAAAAGGAGAAGAAAAATGGCGCGTATAAAGTTTGTTAGAAGGGTTGATGTAGTCAGAGTATATATGTTGTGGAAGTCAGTGCATGAGATATTCTTTGCCTGTCTGTTGTCATTGAGTCTGTGATGAAAACTGAAACTGCTCCTCCTTAGTTGTCATCCTTTGCCACCGTCATTGGATACTTGTTCTAGTCTAAAAAGTGTTAAGCCTAAGGTGGGAAAACAGATAACAGCACAGGGAAATGTGAGAAACTTCAGTCTTGAAACAGAGGCTGCAAACTTTGTGCGGCCAACATCCAAGTACCAGCAGCCTTGGGAGATAAAAATCAGGAGACATCATTTTAAATGACAGCTTCCATTAGACTCTGTTATCTGATCCATTGAGAATAATGATTTGACTCTGCTGAGCAACAGGAAAATTGTGCTTAAAGACTATTTTGATACTTTAACAACGAAGCTTAATCGAAATGGTTCAAGTACAGTAAAAGTCAAAAGTTATTTCTGTATAGCAGAATCTCCAACATATTTATATTGCATAAGCTGCAATACATGCTGTTCCATAAATCTCAAATGTATGTAAAAATGGAAGTAGAGGACAACATGAATTAAAATCAAGGAACACAGCTCAACATGCATTAAAATGTACTTCCCAGAGCAAGTTTATCAAAGAAATCAAAGGAACCTAGCAACAGCATAAGCGGGCAAAAAAGAAAAGGAGTCAATAGTATTTAGGTGAACACAATAGAAAAACAATTTCTAAATTCAGATTGGCAAAATTTAAAACAATCTAACCAAAGCATTTTATGCAACGGGGATAAGGGTGTTAGGGACAGGGGAGATTGTTTTCATGAGCTGTGTCCTTCCGCTTTCTGCATTGTGCATCGTTCAGTTCATGTTTCATAGAATCAATTGGCTGAAAACAGACGAAGTCCATCAAAACTTGTGTATGTTCGATACGCAGGGAATAAAACGAAACCACAAGCATCATATGCATGGAATATGAAGCGGGCGTGTAACAATACTGAATCATAAATCAACATTCAGAGACCATAAGACCGCATAATTGTGTAAGCCTATCAGTGCAATTATGCAGCTAACATTGTTGATCTTGTCTTGAGTTTAGAAAACAGAACTGCACAAGTGGCCCAAATTAGTGTTTCCAAGTTGCACCTATAGGTTTTCAAAATTCTTTTTTTCCCTACTTGTAAACTCTTCAGCAAAGATGTATGAAACCATTGAAATTAGAACATTTCTTTAAAGAAAGTAGACCAAACTTCATACAGATATTTATCACAACTCCTCACTTACTAAATAAACAAAAAAAAATAGAAAAGTTTCCCAAACTATATCTTTCCCTGTGGTTCAATTACCAAAAAGATTCCAGTCATTAACTTTGAAATTAGAAACAGCAAGCTTAAAAACCTCAGCCATTGGCAAGAACCCAGATTGCGCAGCCGGGCCAGGTAAACCAGCACCAACAGTCGCAGCACTTTCACTCAAAGGACTTATCAAAATGGGTTCATAGGCAACAACGAGAACATCAGTGCCAACATTCTTAAGTCGAAGATTGGCCAAATAAACCTGCACAACATTCTGGGCTTCCCTTCCTTGTCGTGCTTTAGAAATCCCCATCTGCCCAATTGCTGTTGTAACAACAACTGAAACATTCCCAATTGGAACCTCAACCACGCCTGACTGCTCAACTAGAGTAAATCCTTGAGCGTCTTGCTCATTCGCAAGGTCTTGAAGAAACCAAACGGCACTTCCATTATCGTTCACATCAGGCTTCAAATCTAAGAGCTCGAAAATCAAGCTTTCATCACGACTTGGATCCACAAATGCCTCTTGATGATCAGGAACTTGTCGAATGTTGCTCACATCCTACAAAAACAAAAACATTTAGTTTTTGACAGAGAAAAGAAATATATATATATATATATATATATATATATATATAAAAGAAACTGACCTGGAATCTGACAGGGAAGGTGCTGGAAATTGAGCCGCCGTGGAGAGGGCGGTCGGTGCAAATATCCTCCGGCATTCTTTTTATGATTAACTGATCCTGAGGATGGGACCAGAACAGTTGCGAAACTTCATGGTTTGTGTTTGGTTTTATATAGGGAGTTCAAGGGGCGTATATTCGACGCCACATCTGCTTTATTTATAAGCTAAAACGATTTTCTGAGATTATTTTTATTTTTTGAAATTATAATAATAGCATATATTTAAAACTTAATGCAGCAAGTACGTCACCTCTGCTTTATTAATTAATTATTAAGTAAAACACTAAAAGGCGAAGAATTTTTCCTTGTAGAGAAAACTTAAGACTCTTTTTTTTCAATTTGGATATCAACCTTTTATTTTGTTCAATTTCTCCATATTAAAGATCAATTACTTTTTATTTCTTAAATAGAATTAAAAAAATCAAGATTAAAAATGTGCCAAATATGGGTGATATGTCCGAAGTTTACATACAAAATACATTCAATTTCTTCATTTTCAAAAATAACTCAATTTATATAATTTAGATTCTTTTAAATTTCATAAATTTAATTTTGATATATAAATTTATTTTTATTATTTTTTAATCTTTCTAGTTAGAGAGATAATAAAGAGATTGATGGAGTCTAGCGATGAGAGAAAAAATAACCATTCATACCGTTTCTAAAAACCAAAATGGTTATTCTTGATGCCTACATATTCTATGTAATATAAAAGGTTTAATGCTAGTTGTTTAGATCCTTAATGTTGCTTTTAAAAAAACAAGTCTAAATTGAGGAAGAAAAATCTAACCTAGTTTGATTTTGAGTTTTTGTATTTTTTTTTCATGTTTTGGGTTGATGGATTAGTTTTTAGATTTTCTAAGGATGTTGGTTATGTATTTTTTTTAGTTGAAATAACTTTAAAAATGGGGTTTTTGGGCAAGAAAAACACTAGCTTAATTTTTTAACCACCGCCGTGATGGTTGAAATATGAGCTCACAATTAAAACATGTCTACCTAGAGATACAATGTATTGTCTGCATATTTTTCTTCAAAAAATAATCACTCACTACTTTAAAAAATTAAAAAAAATTAAAATCAAGCCCACACACATGGGTGTAGGCTTAAAGACCAATGTGCTTAGGCTCTTCCTTAAATGGCTTAGCGGCATTGGGCTATAAGTATGCGCTTCTAGATTTTTTTTTAATATTTTAATTTTATATTTAGGTTAAATATAGATTTAAATTAAATTTTTTATTCAATCATTCAATATTTGAAATGATTTTCTAAAATAATTTATAGTATTAGAATTCTTTTTTATTTCATCACCCATTAATTTTTTAATCTTTTAAATTTAGTTCTTATTATTTTGATTGCTCTTTGTTTTGTTTAAGATAAATTTTTATATTTTTATTTTATTTGTTTGTTTTCACTAAGATTTTTCATCGATTTTGAAAATGATTCGGGTGTCTCTAATATTTTTATTTGTTGTTCTTTGCTAAATTTATTTTAGTTAATCAATATTAAATTGATTGATAATTAATCTTTTTGTTTCAGTCTAAATCAAGGATTTAATGAGTTGTGAGTGTGAGATCTTGATCTGAGTTTAAAAAATTTAACTGAGTTTATTTTTTTTTTCTTTTGTATTTTTATATTGATATTTTTTTAATTTTATCATTTAATATTTATATCATTACTTTCTATATGATTTTTTAAACCGTTTTTATTTTTTTTTTAGGTTCCCATGTTTATTTTAGGTTGGTTTATATATCATCCTTTTTTCTTGTTCGTATCTGTATTCTAGGTCATATTTTTGTTCAAAGCACGCTTTTGTTGCACGTTCTTTTTTCCAATAAATAAAATATTATAACCCGCAGCGTAGTAGAAGCACAGAAATCTAGTTTATAAGCTAAACGGTTTGTTTGTGTCAAAAATTCTTAATTCTTAGTAATCAAAAACTTTTTATCTCAATATTTGTGTTCTTTAAAGTTTCAAGAATCTTAATCATATCCCCTCATTAAATTAACTAGGTTTTAGTGGCAAAACAAGCTCAGGGCTACAAGTAATTTCTTGATTTCATTTTTTGATCATATCGGGCCGGAAGTCAAGCACTACAAGATTTACTAAAAAACGAAAAGTAATGGGTTTTGGATTTTATCAAATTTCTTATTTCTAAAATATGTGGATTCTCCACTCGCACTCGGAGCTCAACAGCGGCCGCTGATGCAAACTGGTAGCATGTGCAGATCTTCCAATCCCAGAATCAACTCCAGTCACCGGACCAGCCTTTCCCTGCCATGAGTCACCAAGACCGGTTCCGATGAATGAATTAGAACAAATTAAGTTAATCAAGAGTTATGTAGCTGCATCACAGCATGAAGATTATGTGAAGAACAAGTAATTTTGAACAGATTTTATAATAAATTTTGATATACCAGCATTAATTTGTAATCACAAGTTGGTGATTGGCGTCTTATAAATTGACTAGTGTGAGGTTCAACGATGGTTGTTTTCCAGGACCATTGGTCATGAAACATGGATATTCCTGATACGAGCTGAATCAGGAGCCATTTACGTAATTCTGAGCTATCCATCATGCTGCAGCGAGACAAGTGAGCTCGACTTGAATGCAAGCGGTGTGATGAAGATCTGAAGCTGAAAAGCATTTTAAACGTACTGAGACTGTCATCAAAGATTGATAGCATAATTGAACAAATGAGTTAAAAAACATCAGATATCCATGTGTTCTTTCTGGAATCACAGGTGAAAAAGATCAAAACTACGAGGATATTCATCTCCATTAAGCGAATCGGAGGTGATGGGTCCAGGATTTATGCCAGCAACCCAAGCTTAGAGGCGTAAAACACGAGACACAATCCAAACTCCAAGGTGCAGAGCATGAGGCCTAGCTCAAGCTTGAAAATTGTTGGGCTAGAGTAAACCCGGATGCAATTTATCTCCTTTTGATCCAATCACACTCACATTTTATATACATACATACATACATGCTGTTTGAATTCACACTGGGGTGTGTCTTAGTACTAAGCCCTATTTGTTTCTTTTAAATAATAATAATAATAATAATAATAATGTCACAACTATTCTTCAAAGTCAATGGAGGGCCGTCGTTATTTTCAAATGAATAAAATTCTTCAGTCTTCTGAAAACATTTTGGTAGCAATCATTCAATGATGGAAGAAAAAGCATCAGCTTGTAGGACAATGATGTCAAACGTCCATAAACATGCACATCTGATTTATCTCCTCAGGAAATTTTCAAAGTAAAAAAGAAATAATTAATTGGCCTATCAATTCTGTCCTGCTTCAAGAACTTTTGGTTATAAATACAATCACGTAAGATGCATTCTAACACACCATCAACACATCCGTTTTGTTACAAACTTTGCTTATGGCTTGCGCAATCTTCATTCTCCTCATCACCATTTTCTCTTTCTTAAGCTCCAACCATGTTGCTTATGCACAAAATGATACCCTCAAACAAGGCCAGCAGCTCCGGGACTACGAGCAGCTAATTTCTGCAGGTTGGGATTCTTTAGCCCCAACCCGAATGCAGGCTTGATCATCGGTACTGCTGGTGCAAGGTACCTGGGAATATGGTTTGAACATATACCATTTTATTCAGTATGGGTGGCCAACCGAGACATCCCTGTCCCTGATTCCTCTGGTGTGTTGACCATAGGCGGTGATGGAAAATTGAAGATCACATACCAAGGAGGCCCACCAATAGTTATAAACTCAAATGTTGAATCAGCAAAAAATTCAAGTGGCAGTATTACGGCCACCCTGCTTGATTCCGGAAACCTTGTCGTGCGACAGGTTGATTCCGATGGCACACCAGGAGCTGTTTTGTGGCAGAGCTTTGATTATCCACACAACATTTTACTGCCTGGAATGAAACTAGGTGTGAATCACAAGACTGGACAGAACTGGACACTTACTTCATGGTTGAGTGAAAAAGTTCCTGCTCCTGGTGCGTTCAGGCTAGGCCTGGATCCAAGTGGTGCTAATCAGCTACTTGTTTGGCGGCGAGATGAGATTTACTGGTCAAGTGGTGTGTGGCAGAACGGAAGTTTTCAATCAGCACCTGAGCTAACTCAAATGACAAAAGGATATAATATATATGATTTCAGATTTGTGGCAAATGAGGAGGAAACGTATTTCTCCTATTCTATCAAGGAGAGGTCTATTTTATCTAGGTGGGACTTGGACAATTTGGGTGAAGTTACACTGCTGACTGTGGTGGACAGACGAGATGGTAATCACTGGATATTTGAAACTGCTGGTGCATGCCATTATGGTTTCAAGAATTCAACTTCAGTTTGCCTTGCTGAAAAGCCAACTAAGTGCAGGAATGGCACTCAATCTTTTGTGCCAAAGAGAGGGTATATCGATGTCTCAGAGACATGGTATGATTCTGACACAAACCTGGCTCTCAGTGATTGCCACGCCCGATGCTGGAAAAACTGCACCTGTTCTGCATATCAGGCTTTGAGTCCTGGTGATGGCATTGGTTGCCATTTTTGGAGCAACGCATCAAGCTTCATCCCTCTTGAGGACCTCGAGTTTGTTTACCTTCTTACCAGTGAAAGCAACGAAGAACGTATCACAGTTTAAGGGATTGTATTTGTGGACAAGAAGGAAAAATAGAGGCTGTTGAGACTTACAGGGACTTCACAAAATGACCCTTCTCAACATTCAGTACTTAATATGCAGAATGGTTTTTCATTTTCCAATTCTTGGTTTCTCTCTCTCTCTCTCTCTCTCTCTCTATATATATATATATATATATATATAGAAATAATTAGTAATCATGTCTCTTGATCATGGAATGTGTTCTAAGAGATGAAGATTAATAGATGTACTGTCCACAACTGATAATGAGATGGTGATGGAAATTCTCTTGCTATTTTTCGTTGTGAGAAGCATTTTCCAATGAACTGATTTTCTTTCTCGGTTATCATAATATTTGTGTTTGGCTCTCCGATACCATCAAGAGCATGATTCTTTTTTCTACGGTATTTTACCTTGCAATTTAAGAAATGCTGGAATCAATAATGTAACTTCTTTAATAGAATCATCTAAATTAAGTACAGTTTGGAGGGAAAAAAAACACAAAATAAAGGGATGTAGAAAGGCTTGGTAGGATGGGAAGAGATCAAACTAGATAAGGCAGGCATAACATTAAAGATATGTTTGGGAACATGTGCAAATTATATTTCTTTTAATTTTGAATATTTTTTTTTGTTTAGAATTAAAAAATTTTTATGTTTTTATATCATTTTGATATGCTGATATTAAAAATAATTTTTTTTTTTAAAAAAATTTATTTTAATACATTTCTAAGTAAAAAATACTTTAAACTGCTATCATTATCATAATCTTAACAAACACATCCGAAAAAGAAATTTACAACAGCTTTTGATAAAAAATAAAGACGTTGGTTTGTCAAAGAGATAAAAAATAGAAGGACTACTTTGAGATTTTGAATGGACATGTAAGAAAATAAAGGAGAAAAGAAAAAAAAAAAAAAAAATCGTTGCGCCAAACCTAGCAACCTTTGGTCACATGTGCCACTTTCTTAAGAATGAGAGGCTAAAACAATTCAAATATCACCATGGTGTTTTTGACTATTGAGTGACCTTTTACACATTGCCATAAGGGCTAGCTTAGAAGCACCGATGCATGCATTAAAACTTTTTTTACAAATAATATTTTTATATATATATAATTACATAATTATTTCTAAACCAACCTGATAATTATAAAATAGCCTAGATACAAATACAAAAATACTCATGAAATTCAAAATATAGAAAACCCATTTCTAAAGGCATAAAAGTCATTTTACTATTTATAAAAAATACAAAAACAAAAAGTCCTTGAATATAAACTTTAAAAAAATTTGAATATAAAGATATAATGGCCTTTTCATTGTACATTATAAAAATTTTATTAACAAAATGGCAATCTCACACCAACAGATAAATTCAGTCACTAAAAATGTTAAATGTTGTAATCGTTGTAACAGGCGGGGTTCAGCCTTGTCCCCAAGAACCCGTGGAGGTTAGAATCTGACAATCAAGGCACATATCATCCTCTTTGAGGGCTACAGGTTAAGCATTTGGTAAAAAATCAAGCAACACAACTGGAGAAGCTGTGGTTGCACTAAATACTTAACAGAAGAATTAAAATGTACTGATACCTACCGGCCCTGAGCTCATGAAAGTCTGCATTCTTGTGTCCTTCGGCCAAAAGCTTTTAAAAATATATGCAGAATGGTCAAGTCATATACACGGGTATACTATTCAAGCTGCAGAAGATTCAAACTGGGGCATGCTAATTCCATTGTTCCACCTTCCAACTTGCTGTAGGACTGATCTCCATTGTTCAAACTGGGGCATTCTTCGTAATTATAGAGTCTTGTGTTGTGAGCAGACCTATAAAAGTTCAACTCAATCAGACTACATATAACTCATGTCAAAGTATTTGATTAAAACCAGATGGATCTTCAACTCACTGTTTTTGAAAGTTATCTCTCTCTTTGAATAAAAAGTAAAATAGGGTTTAAAGAACCCTAACAAAGTGGACTTAATTAAACTGTTTAATGATCTTACATGGATCAAACTAAATATAAATATGTAATCCTTTAAATAGAAGGGAAACCCATTAACCCAGTGCAAGGTTGGCTCTCAGTGATCGGCACGCTTGATGCTGGAAGAATTGTAGCTGTGATGCTTAGCAGGTTTTCTTTGCCAGTGACGACACTGGTTTCCAGTTCTGGAGGAAGATAAGCTTGACCCCTAGTGACGTCTTGGAGTCTGTTTACCTTCTTAGTTCTTACCAACGAAAAATAATTAAGGCAATAGAATTTGAGGAATTGTATGCGTGCAAGTGAAAAAAAAAAAAATAGTCATCCACCCATATAAGAAAAAAATAAATTTAAGATACACTTGAGGGTCTAGCCCATTACTCAACAGCAAAGCTTGTCTTTGCGAAGGTCCTGGGTTCGATCCTCAAGAGTACCAGCCTGTCACCCCCGCGGTGCCTTACCTGCCTACTGGGCTTGCAGGATGTTCAGTGGGCCCGGGGAATAGTCGTGGTGCGCGTAAGCTGGCCCGGACATTCCGGGTTACCAAAAAAAATAAATTTAAGCCTATATACCCAACTTGGGCTGAAAAGCCCACGTATCTGGGCTAATTTTTTAATATCTAGACAAGTTGGCAATCAGGTCCACATATTTGGACTCCTTTTAGTTTAGTTTTTAAAAAATTTCTGTCTTATATTTGGGTTAATGAAAATAATTATTAAACCAAATTAAGTTTATAAGTTAGGTTTTAGGTTTAATGGTTTAACCATAATGTCTAAATTATTATTACTTTTTTACATGCATTTTATATTCCTCAATTTAAAAAAAAAAAATATTGTTTCCAATGAAATTCATGTTTCCGCAGCCACAATCCACAGCCTCCCTGTTCTCTCAGTAAACCAAAAAATAAAAAAATAGCAGGAATGCAAGAAGAAGGAGAGATGGTGACACCAGGAGAAGTATTAGGCAAAGCAACAGAGCTAAAAGCAGGAAAAGGAGCCTACATAGGATCATATCGCGACACTGATATACAATACGTCTTCTCTTCTCTCACTGGTCTCCGCCGCACTCTATCTCCTTCTCCTGACTCTCCTGACCAGGTACTTCTTTCCCCCCTTTTGTTTTGTTAAAGTTCTAAGCTTTACTATCATTTTGATTATAGATAGTTGGCTCTTGAAATTAGAAAACAAAAAAATTGGAACTCTTTTTTTCTTTATGGCTACTGTGTATTGGGATTGGCTATATTTTTTGTTGCGTTTTTTTTAGGGAATTTGAGAAATTTAGATGTTTCTGTGTATTGGGTATTAGGTTCTCTCCATTTTTCTTTTTGGGTTTTTGCTAGTTTCATGAAGTTTGCAGTATTTTTTTTAGTGGTGTTAAGGTAGGGAATGTAAGATGTTGAAAGTGCTGGGCTTTAGTTGTTAGGGATGAATAAAAAAAGTTTGGTTCTTTATGCTTACTTTGGTTGCCCAGAAGGGAGAAAGTGGGATAAAGGGATAAATTATCTGAGTTATGCAATGCAACGAAAGGAAATCACTAAAATGCAAAAGAAAGGAGCCTAAATATCTGTTTAAGAAACTTTTTTTCTTCTCTATGTCCATATAAAGCTCAATATTCTGTGAAAGAGGTTATCTAATTGACTAATTTCTAGTACCGGAAATGTGTATCTTACGATGTATTGACATGCTATGTCAGCTGATGCAATTTCTCTAGTTTTCGAATGTTGTAATTAAGCATATGGTAATCTTGGTATGTTTGGTATTGTTGTTGAGAATTGGAATCATTGCAGAGACCAACTGTTGAAGTAACTGGACACAAGGCCCATGGTGCTGTTCCGGAGCCTGGATCTGTTGTCATTGCCAGAGTAAAACTTACTCATTTATCCTCTTATTTTTTTATTTATTAAGCTTTGTTACCTTTGTTTAATTTTTTGAATTGTGATTTTGATAGGTTACTAAAGTGATGGCAAAAACAGCTTCGGCTGATATTATGTGTGTTGGTCCTAAGTCTGTGCAAGAGAAGTTTACTGGCATAATTAGGTAAGATGACGTTTGGTTTGCTATCTAATTTTGCTTAGCTGCCTCTTTTATTTGTGTTAGCTTAGCATGCTATACTGAGAAGTTAATAGTACATAAAAATTGAGGATAACTTCTTCTCTTAACAGACAGCAAGATGTAAGAGCAACTGAGATTGACAAAGTGGATATGCATTTATCATTTCGGCCTGGTGACATTGTCAGAGCTCTTGTCGTATCCTTTATGTTTGAAGTTCTTATACTTTTCTGCTATAAAGATCATTGCATTCTCATGAATTGTGGTGTTAAATGCCACAATTTTGTATACCAATTCCCAGTAAGCTTGATGTAACAAAATAAGAAGTTTTTCCTTGATGCAATGCTGTTAACAAGCTATCACTTGGAGATGCACGAGCTTATTATCTTTCAACTGCGAAGAATGAATTAGGTGTTGTGTCTGCAGAGAGCGCAGCTGGTAAGCTTCTACTAGTTTTATTGTTCTAGAAAGTATTCATATTTAGGCGTTTGAAGTACAAATGAGACATATTCTAGACTGTTGCATTTAACTGTCTGTGCTAACCAGTACACGCTTGTGCTTTTCAAAACTCAGTGGTGCTTGTGCACCTGTATTCCATTAATGTGAACCTCTTGTCATTGTTCTCCCAATTTCTATTGTATTTCTCTATATTCTGGTTTCTTTCCCCTCTTTGCTGAATTCATAGTTTATGGGTATATCAATCAAACAAAGTTACCATCATGTGAGAAGATAAGTGATAAACCACTCTTCAACCCTGTTAGCATGAATAAGTGGGACTTTGATGGTTGTTGTTTAGCGTTCTCTTGGGGTTATCATATCAGCTTGTACTGATGTGTGTTTTAGATTTTGATGCCATTGCACTCTGATTGAGATGCAATTTTTGCCGCCTTGTGATATTTCGTGCATTCACCAAATCCTTTCTGTGTAACTGGGGCTTACTTCAAGTTCTTCTTGTTAACTCCTCTGTGTTTCCACCTTAGATGCATGCATGAAACACCTTTGATTCACTATTAAATTCTATCTTAGCAACTGTTGAGATGCTTTTTTGACATATTCCTATGAAGTGAGCCCAGGCCAGGTTAATTTGGTTTTGAGATTGTTATGCTGTAAATTATCTGGTATGGAACAGGACAAGGGTGTTAATTATCTAATGAAAACAAAATTCTTTGAATTCCAATCTCAAGTTTTGATGGCGTCCGATGTCTTGAAGTGACTTAAAATCACATAAAATGCAGCCAGTTCACTTTTATATTTGGAAGAATTAAAAAAAAAAGTGCCATTTTTATACTACTCTGGTAATTTGTTATTCTACTTTTTACCAGAAGAAGAGGTAATCCTAATACGTAATAAAGTTACTGTAAAGTGGACACCTTCAAGTCAAGCTAGTAATATCTATGGCATTGGTAATAATAGGGTGCCATGTCTGATTTGAAGTCTTCTGCTATGGTTGGGCTGCCAATGCCATCTCTGTTGACCAGAGAATACAAAAACATTCATTATCGAACTCACTGCTTAACTACTTGTATGTTTTATGTTGCATATTCTACTAGCATGGCTTGGGTTTTTTACCTTCTTAAGAAACAAATCTGATAGGTTAATGCATTGATTTTCTTTGATGTTTTGGTGATTGCTGTAGGTGCAACAATGGTTCCCATAAGTTGGACAGAGATGCAATGCCCATTGACAGGCCAAATTGAGCAAAGAAAAGTCGCCAAGGTTGGAAGTTGAATACACTGAGTAATCAAATAGCGTTAGATGTAACTTCTACTGAATTTTTCTCATAGAGGAAGTGCGATCAGAATTTGCGACTAGTGAGGACAGCAGTGATTTTTGTGTATGGTTCAAGATATATTGTTCTGGTTTAGGGAGTGCCCCATCTGCCTAATCACATGGTGTGGTGTTGACAGTTAGAAGAAAAGACAATTTGCCAGATCTCCTTACGCTGAGCCATTGTTATCAATGTAACAATTCACCAAACCAGTCTTCATTTTTATTTTATATTATGTTGCTCTATGCTTTTGTTGTCTCCTCAATGCAGATGAAAATCTTGCAATTTTTTTTTTATAATAACTTGTCGTAATTTATCAGAGGTGATCTTTCAATCCACAAGGACTTGTTAAATCATGAATTTTTCTCAGCTTCTGATGCAATTGGCTTCTTCCATCTGAAATTCAAACACAGTATTCTGCAAATAGCTGATTCTTAGACTGATATCATGATGTAAGCTTGAGCTTTTTATGCTGTCCGACTCGAGGTACAGTTACCAAAAGAATAAGAAAACAACCTTCTGCTTAGGCCGCATGGATGAAGGAATCAGGCAGTATTCCGTGGAGAAAGGAACAGAAGAAATAATATACAAGGCAAACAGGTTGAACATGTAAGGTGGTAATACGCGTCTCAAGCTTATCTTAGCTGCCAAAGCAAAGGAGATGCATTCCTTGCTTGAAAGCAAATTTGGCACAATTTGCTCCCTTCTTTTCTTACCCCCGCTATATGGTGTTTGAGATTGCAAATGAATGTATCTGATTTTGTCGAATGATATGTTTCGGACGATGAAATCATTGGTATGACGATACCATGCAAGTATAGGAGTGGGATCCTTTCGATGGAAAAAATGATAATGGATTTGGATAGAGAGACACAATTTGATGGATAAATATAAAGACTCAATTGAGAGACACAAGTTCGAACATTTGGAAACTAATATTTCATTCTACCTTGGAAAAAGAAAAAAGGAAACCACTACAATCAATCCACCTCAGAAAAATTGAAAAAGAGAGGATAAATCTGCTTTAAAATGGAACAAAACAAGAACCCCCCCAATCCAAAATCACACATATAAACTTCACAAATATCATCTTGATTTTCTTCTTTTATATACACCACAATTTGAGACACAGTGTGTCCTTGACAAGCTCGAGTTTTTCCCTCTCTAAACTACCAATCAGAACATCAGTTGCTGCTGACACATTTATAACTGAACTAAAACACAATGCCTTGTCTTCCCCTCCTCCTTCAACCACTGCCAACTCTCTCTTCTTCATGTCCTACCCTTCTCTTTCTCCAAAATCCACACCACGTCCCTTCTGTAACCTCTCTTAAAAAACCCAAGAAGATTCTCCTCTCAAAACCTCTCAAAATCCCACCTTTTGCCCTCACAGAATCATCAGACTCTCCTCAATCTATTGACCCTTCTCCACAACCCCTCCTTCAAGAGCTCTCTGTAAGCACCCACATACGCCTTTAGATATATTTTGCATGTACTGTCATGTTTTACATTTTCCGAAATTGTATACTGTTCTAGTGATTTTTGTTGTGTTTTTGCCTTGTGGGGTTGCAGGACTGCTTTGATCTTCCGCCAGATTATTTCCAACAATTACCACGTGATCTTCGATTAGATGTGAGTTGAATTTGTGATTTTCTTTTTTAACGTACTTTAGTTGTCTTTTTTGTTTGTTAGATGTTGTTTTATTGGTCAATTGAGAGAATTTGTGTTGGTGTTATATTTGTGTTTGTAGTTAAATGATGCAGCTTTTGATCTTTCGAATGGACCGGTTCTTGATGAGGTTAGTTGTTTTGTTTTCACACATTTTCTTTTTAATTAGAAATGAGTAAGTACAGCATGCCAAATGGCAGGACTCCAATCTACTAGGCCATTGAGCTCAAAGAATCTTTTAAAAAAACCATTATGGGTACATAGTAAAGCTTCCATGGTTATGTTTAGGATGATCTGGTATGCTGGGATAGAGTGCTAATAATAGTAGAGTGTAAAAGTTTAGAGGTTGCCTAGTGTGATTTGTATAGTTCATTTGACTTTCGTAGTTCCTATCATTTTTTTTCTACCAGTTTGTTGCAAAGAACTGCAGGTGTATATCACCATTTTGCTGTCACCTAATTCTCATTTTAGACGTCCTCTATGTTTGCCTATGTTTGTAATGTTGTTGACTACAATGAAAATAATTTTTCGCTGAAACTACTTTTGGATGTAACTTCTTAGTGCGGTAAAGAGCTGGGAGAACTCTTGTTAAATCTCTCTCGAGCATGGGAGCTGGGTGACACATCAACTTCCCAAGCTTTAGCGAGCAATTTGCCTATGCTGGAGAGCTCTTTAACAAACAATGCTAAATCAGGCAAGAATAGGAGCATTCATAACTGACATTGGTTGCATGGTTTGGAGTTTTTTTCAGAATCTGAAGATCGTACTTCATTTTATGCTTGTTTAGCATTTGGCAAACGTTTGGTATCTGCTGGAAGGAGGTTCCAATCCATGGGACAGTATGGTCAGGGTGAACTGCAAAAGGTACTGAATCGAACTTTAAAGCTCATCTTGTGCTTTCATTATTGTTCTCATATTGTTACTACGCAAAATGTATGTTGAAAATCCTTTTGTTGTGGATACATTATGTGGGATAAAAATCAACTGCCATATTAACTGCACTACCTTTTACTTAGTCCGAATGGACTTAGATACTTTCACTTAGTAAATTGCTTGTCTGAGTTCAATCTTTTGCTCCATCTGGAGTCCCTTGATGAAAGAAAAATAGTAATATTCTAGTTGCTGTTGGAAATCTTTGTTAAAATAACTAGGAATTGGTTTATGTCAATTGTAGTATACTGCATATCAGATGCATTATCTATACTTTGCAAGCTCATCAACAATGTCATTCATTTCTACATGTGATGTTAGTTACACTGGAGATTGTGTTTCTGAAGCAAGGCAATTGTTTTAATACCACTCAACCATTATAGATTGCACAAACAATGATTACAACGGGAAAGCTTCTTTCTGCAAGTTCAATACCAACGGAAACTGATGAGGAATCGAAGAAAGAAACAAAAGTCTTCAAGGTGGCTGATAACCCCCTGTTTACTTAGATGTTACCTCTAAGAGATGTAGTACACATGAAATATATAATTTGCAATTTTAATCCCATCTGCAGTTTGGAGAACTACAGGTTGAAATAACACCACAGAAAGCTAATATTGGGGCTGTCATTGGACTTGTATTTGGGTAAATATTCCATATAAATTGTCATTTCCATTTTTCAACATTTTATTTTACAACAAAGAGGAGAAACATTTTTTAAACATCCAATTTTGAAATGTAGGATTGTTTCATGGGAACTAGCTCAAGGCATTCAAAGCATTCCAGAAAGTTCATTGGAGTATGCAAACGACAATGCTTTACTTCTGGCTAAGGTGTTGAAAAAATGCACAACGGATTTTAATTCCCTCTGTTCCTCTTAGAACCTATTAATAATCAAGGCGTGCTAAAACCTGAAATTTTCTGGATGCAGTCTCTAAGAGGAGCTCTACTTGCCCTTTGCTACTCATCAGCCTTTCTGTCTGCTTGCACCACTGTGGCACTTTTCTTACTTGCAAGACAACTCAAGTCAAAGGAAGATTGAGGTTATTTGGATTATTATACCTCGCCTTTTAATGTTCTTGTATTGAAGTGACTAGAAGTCATCAGTTCCACCTAAAGTGATTACATCAAGGTTTTAGTATTTTGTCTAACAATGAAAGTACAAAACTTTTCAAGTATGATGTCATAATTGCCTAATCCTTTTTTATTTTTTATGACCTACCTTTGGAAACTGTACTAGGTCATGAGTTAAAGAAGTTTTATTGTTTGGTTTTTGCCGTTTGCTTTTGTTATGTAGAAGTTTCAAGGACTTTGATATACAGGTTTACAATATAGCTGTACAGCCATTATTTATATGTTCACACCTGCCTTTTATTTTTGTAATTGATACATGCGTTGTGTTCTCTTTCATCATCAAACAATTCTCTTTGATCTGAATTTCCAGTCAATTTTCTTTTTGTTTATGGAACTTCATCGCTTCAACTCAAAGTTATAGAGGGACGGATGGTTGGGATGTAGAACTTGTGCAAGGATTTTTTTTATTCGTTTATCGAATTGATCCTTAGTTTTAATTTTTGTTACAGGCCTGAACATTGCAAGTGGATGACTATTGGTTTGCATAATAATTTTAATCTCTCAAGTACCAGGTCCTTGCCAGATATTGGCAAGGCCGTGATACAAATTAAAGCATTTATGCTCTTTTGAGCTAAACATCAGATCCTGAAATTTCCCCATAATTGAGGCTGAGTGCAGAAAATCTCCGTCTCTATACTTAAGTATCTGATGGATAGATGAGCATGCATGAGGTCACGTCTGTAAGATAGATAGATGGTTTAGAAATGACAAGTATAATTTTTAAATGTTCCAATTCTCTTTTATCATATTGATTATGAACTTCAATGGCAGTTAAGGAAGTTATTACTCTAATAGATGCGGCAATTAGCTGGCTAATGCTTAGAATAATGCATTTGAAGAAAGCCATCCAGGAAAATGACAGGAAATTAATGTGCAGAAGTTGAAACCAAGGAGTGTATGGGGTAGAATTAAAGAACTATGTTCCGTGAAACCTTGAAAAAATCTCTTTTTTTTTTTACATTGAATTGATAAGTCCCTGAAATCTACAGGACCCAAAAGATCCATGTTAGATAACCTAATCTTCTCTTTATGACCATAGTGAACATGCTTAGTTTGCGTCATTGTTCTTAATGTATTGACAGAGACAAATAAGAAGCTGTGTGAGCTGGCTGACATTTCAAGCCTTAGACTTCATGTGGTTCTTGTTTTTTGTAAATTTATTAAATAGGCTTCAGATTTTGAGGAGACCATTTGCGGTAAGAATTATGGAATAATGTTGTCTCAATCTGACCAGGCATAAACTTGCATCCAGGGCATTTCTTGTCAAATTGGCCACTCACAGATTCTTTGGACTCCCTGCATTTGTTTATCATATAAACTTCAGATTCTTCAGATCACCAAAAGGCATGCTGTCACAGGCTGATTAGTTGTAACCTTGAGGTAAGAGTATTTTTAGTAATCTGGAGTTATAGTTGCCAATTGATTATTTCTGCTATAGTCTTGCTGATCCAATATTAAAAGAGGGAAGGGTTAATCGCTTAATTTATTTTCTTGAGTTGGCCCCAACTTCATTGAGTAGCCAAGTACTTTCCTTGCCATTGACCTTGCATTGTTTTGGTTTCCATTTGTCAAATATTTCGTTGTCTACTAGCCATGTTTGCAGCTCTTAAATCATTTGTCATCTTATGCTAAACTTGTTGAATCTTCATTGAGATTCACTTAGTATTGAGAATCTATCTCAATATATGAAGATATGCATATTATTCCAACATGTTTTAGTTAGCACTACAGTTTGATCATTTCTGTTTTAAATTCAAAATCCAAAGTGATTAGCACTAAGAGGAAGAAAACCACTCAATTGAAGGACATGACTTCAACATTTCTGTGAGATATGTTACATCTTTTAGTTTTGTTTCCCTGTATTGATAAATGGCCCATCTTATGTAAGCAAGTACTTGATATTCTTTAAATCTTCATAAATCATCATATTCTACTATTTTGATTTAGAAAATGAATCTGCATTTAGAATCTTTTAAATGAGTGTACAGATCATGTATCTAAAACATAATTCATATACAGAGAGAGAGAAGATACTTTTTATAATAGTTATTTTCTGTCGAGAAGAAACAGTGGAAAATCTTCTGCACTCTATTAGGCTGAGATTAGTGATTGGTTGCAGCTTTGTTGTTTCAATGTTATGTTCTAAGTGGATATATGCACTTGAAGATTCATGCAATTAATTCTTGGAAAAACAGCAACTATCCAAACTATAAACTGCATCATGAAATGCTTTCAAGTACAATTATGTGATCTGTTCTGGATCTCGACTCGAATAATTTAGCCAAAAACCAAAGATAATTATTGTCTTAAGTGCTGACAATTAACAAAACCTTTCCTTGTCTATGCATCATCTCTCACGTCACTGAGGACCACAGTAACTTGATCGATTTGCTGCTGCCTCACAAAATATATAAGCTTTTAAAAATCCTTGACAATAAATAAACAGAATTAACTACCACAAACAATTCAATAAATTAAGGTAGCTAATTGTACCTGCTGTCCACTACGCACATGAATCTCCTCCAAATCTGAAATGTTATCAACCCCATTAATTTGGCTCTCTCTTTAAGCAAGTGAATGTTATTGGTAATGAATTGTTCTCGTGGTGTGTGCTATATTATATAGTTTATTATTTCAATCAAGTTGGAATATTCATATCGCTTTCTTTGGGTTTGGTGCCTCCACACTGAATTATAGATGCAAATTTTAGACACAACTTGGCTCAACATTAATGCACACTATGACATTCATGGTTGACTTAAGGTATGGAGTGATAAAACTCTTTTCTTTGGTTACATTAAACTCAAGAAAGAATGGACTTCTTGATTCAAATATTATCCTCGATAATTGAGTTTATGTACCATGCAGGACAAGAATAAACAAAATAAAAGAAAAGATAAGGTAATTTAATGAAGTTCAATTTTATCCCATGGGCTTGAACTTTAAGCTCAGATATAGGATAAGATTATTAATCTTCTAGTTTTGATAATCTAGTCCATTTTTTTTGGTAAAATGACTGACAAATCATGCTCAATATAAAATGTCTCTTCCTTAGAAATTTAGGAATTTTTGATAATTAAGTCAATATTATACGACAGAAAAAGACAATTCTCTTTTAGAAAAAAAAACCCTAGAAATAAATGCATGTCATTCGTACTAGAGAAAAATCAAACCTGTCTCGTGGAGGTTATATTGATTTCTTTTATAGCTCATGAGTTCCCCCTCTTTTATGGAAGATGAAGGTTCACTTCTCAACCAAAAATCTATGTCTCATTAAGATAAAATATATTTGACTCATTAGAGTAAAATATCTCTAATTATGAATCTGACGACTTGCAAGACCCACACAAGTCTAGGCTCAGTGTTTAGCTCGCCAGAGCCACGCATGTTTGGGCTCAGCAAAACAATGGTGGGTAGTTTGACAGTTCGCTAGACCCACACAAGCTTGGGCCCAGCACTTGGTTGAGCTTGAAGATGGTGGGTCTAGCGGTTCGCCAAACCTATATATGTTTGAGCTCAATAGTTGGTTCAACTTAGGGATAGTAGGTTTGGTGGTTTGCAAGACCCATAGAAGTTTAAGCTTAATGCTTGATTGACCTTAGAGACGGTGGGTCTGGAAGTTTGCCAGACCCCAGACCCACACATATTTAGGTTCAACACTTGGCTGAGCCTAGACATGATGAGTTATCACCCTAAAAATTGTTTATTTGTTCAAAAAAGAAGACTTAGGAAAAAAAAAAGTTAATTCATTAATACCCCTTTAAATATGTGTATTATACGCACAGATTTAAAAAATCTCATGCTAGCAATAGATAAGAGTTATTTTACCTTTTCTAAAAGACTTTGTGTGTCCCATACATGATTGTTCGGATATTCATGCCTATATGGCTTATCTTTACTGGGATAAGATGTCCCTTGAAAAAAAAAATGGTGGCTTGCATTAAATATAATAATTAAGTGAACTTCTAAATCTGTGATGATATGAAAAATTGTTATCCGATGGTGGGAGTAAAAAGATTTTTTTTTAACCCTGGTCATTCTTGCTTATGACTTTTCTTATACTTTCATTCTTTGTGCTTTTTGAAAATTTGTTCCAACAGAAAGACCCCAAAATATCTTTGCCAACTTTATTCTTGATCCAAAAGGTAAAAAAACTATTTCAGACATCTTTATCTTTCTTTTACTCGGAATAAAAATGAACCCCAAAATCATTAAAGTTTTCTCTAAAAAGAGAAGTGCTTCATCGTATGACAAGGAATTCAAGTTTCAACCAGAACTTGAAAGAAGTGATAGGAGACATGAGTCCTTTCGATTCGAACCTAGGGTAAGAGAAGATGCCATATTGGTGGCCTCCTCTAGTGAGGAAGAGAGAAGACTCTATCGTAGGAGTCCATATTCTACCCTTTTCAGAGAATTTTAAGAGAGAGAGAGAGAGGTTACATCCGACTACTAAGGATGATGTCCCTAACAATATATGTGATGTAGATGTAAAATTCATGACTCGTCACCAACCTGACGAGTATGTGGACAAAATGTCTCACCATGATGAGCGCATTAGCCAACTGACTCAAGGCACCTCCCAAAGTTATTTCAAAATTTTCATCCTTATCTGCATGTGTGTAATGTGATACTCCTTTCCTCTCCAATGATTTGTGAGGAATGTGTTTAGCTACTACCAGAAGCTGAGTCCGGGCGAGTTGCAGCTAAACGAGTGGACAATTATGTTCGCTTTTAAAAAATTATGTAGGATGGTTTTTTTAGCATTTTATTTTTTATCATATTATTAAATAAAAAATTATTAAAAAAAAATATTGTTGAGAATTATCCTTCATGATTTATTTAAATTTACTTTTTATGGTTTTATCGTAGTCTAAAAAAAATGACTCCATATTGATTTGGTGCTCAATTTTGCAAGCATGTATTTTTTTATTATATAATTAAATAAAATTAGTTAAAAAAACACAAAGTTATTAAACTCAATGAAGTTCATAATCCAGGTTGCGGTTTGGCAGGTTAAACTAGGTTAACTCGGGTTGATATAATGTCTCATCATCTCAATATTTTTTTTTTATGAGAAGATGTTATCTTGAAAATATTTTCAAAGTCAAACCATGTTTTTATCAGTTGTTCGAGTTTTCTGTGTCAAGACGAATAGGTCATGTTAGGACAACTCCTATACAATTTAATTTAAAGCTCGAGCTATGATCATGAGGTTGCTGGTTCAACTTGCTAAATTAGGTTTAATGACATTATTAAAAAAATTTCTTTTATTTTGAGCATTATTTTTTATATCTAAAATTTTTTTGATCTCATTGTAGGGTAGCGCTGGGAATTCTCTAGTTACAAAACTATTAAAAAAAAACCTTAATTAATGCAATTTAAAAAAAAACATCTTAGCCTAATTCATTTGGAAAGAAAATGAAAATAAAGGAAAAAAAAAGTGGTGTAAACTTGATTAAAGAGTAATTACATTCTTAGCTACATTTACTATTTTTTTTTTCCGATTCAGTGAGGTCAATTGACCCCAAATTCCAAATGAACGATGGATATGCCCCTGTATATATCCCATGACATTTACCTAGTTCATATCTTTTTATGAACCTCACAATTTACATGATTGGGAAATTTTTCAGAAAGAAAAAAAAACCCTTTTCATTTTCTTAAAAAAAAGGGGGGAATTTTTTTTTTTTTTGGTTTAAAGTCTTGCATGATTTACACTAACCTCTTTGCTCTCTGTATATATGTTATCATACCCAACCCTCCTCTCTTCCATAACCTTTTGGCTCATCTCTCTCTCTCTCTCTCTCTCTCTCTCTCCACTTCCACCATGGCCTGCTCAGCCTCAGACCTAGCTCCTCTCCTCTCCACCACTGTGAACTCCACAGAAGCTGCCACCTACTTATGCTCCCAGTTCAGCAGCATAGCGAACCAGCTCTCAGACGCAACCTATGCAGTCAACAACACTTATCTCCTTTTCTCTGCCTACCTGGTCTTTGCTATGCAACTTGGCTTTGCCATGCTTTGTGCTGGCTCTGTGAGGGCCAAGAACACCATGAACATAATGCTCACTAATGTTCTTGATGCTGCTGCTGGTGGCCTTTCTTACTATCTCTTTGGCTATGCTTTTTCCTTCGGCTCTCCCAGCAACGGTTTCATTGGCCGCCATTTCTTTGGTTTGAGAGAGTTTCCTTCTTCTCAAGCAGACTATAGTTTCTTCCTTTATCAATGGGCTTTTGCTATAGCTGCTGCTGGCATCACTAGCGGCTCCATCGCTGAGAGAACCCAATTCGTTGCTTACCTCATATACTCCTCCTTTTTAACTGGCTTTGTTTACCCGGTTGTTTCCCATTGGTTCTGGTCCGGTGATGGTTGGGCCAGTGCGGTTAAATCTGATAATAATCTTCTATTCGGTTCGGGTGCAATTGACTTTGCCGGTTCCGGTGTGGTTCACATGGTTGGAGGAATAGCTGGTTTGTGGGGTGCTCTCATCGAAGGCCCACGTATTGGCCGGTTTGACAGGAGCGGTCGGTCCGTGGTATTACGCGGTCACAGTGCTTCGCTCGTGGTGCTCGGTTCGTTTTTGTTGTGGTTCGGGTGGTACGGGTTCAACCCCGGTTCGTTTTTGACAATTTTGAAGAGTTATGGTGATAGTGGAGGGTATTACGGTCAGTGGAGTGCTGTAGGAAGGACAGCTGTCACTACAACACTGGCCGGGTGCACAGCAGCCCTTACTACCTTGTTTGGCAAAAGATTATTAGTTGGTCATTGGAATGTCCTCGATGTTTGCAATGGTTTATTAGGAGGTTTCGCTGCAATCACCGCGGGGTGTTCAGTGGTAGAACCATGGGCTGCAATCATCTGTGGCTTTGTTGCATCTTGGGTTTTAATTGGGTGTAATAAGCTGGCAGAAAAACTAAAGTATGACGACCCATTAGAGGCGGCCCAATTGCACGGCGGATGCGGCGCGTGGGGGCTGCTGTTCACGGGGTTGTTCGCGAAGGAGGCGTTTGTGAATGAGGTGTATCCGAACAAGGCGGGGCGGCCATACGGGCTGTTCATGGGTGGTGGTGGGAAGCTATTGGCGGCCCAGATTATCGAGATCCTGGTGATATCCGGGTGGGTCACGATGACAATGGGTCCATTGTTCTACGGGCTAAAGAAGCTGAATTTGTTAAGGATCTCAAGTGAGGATGAGATGGCAGGCATGGATTTGACGAGGCATGGTGGGTTTGCTTATGCATATCATGATGGCGATGATCAATCAGGGAAACCTTCTTCTTTTACGATGAGAAGAGTTGAGCCTACTGATGAAAACACACCTCATCGAGACTCACCACCCATTAGTGCGTGACCAAAATTTATGTATTATAATTACAATTTCCAGAAAAAAAAAAAAAAAAAAAGAGTTCATCTAGATATAGTGGAAGAAGGGAGTGTTCTTCTATTTTTGGGTGAATTAGAAAAAATAATTGAACTGCCCGTAGGAGTGATGTGAATGGGTGTTCACATTAGGGTGCTGTTGCTGATTTCCAGTGAAAGAGAAGGGAAGGAATTCCACCCCGCTGTGAGACCGTGGTTTTGATTGTTTTTTTTTATTTTATTTTATTTAAAAATATATTAAAATAATATATTATTTTTAAAAATATATTTTTAATATTAGAATATTAAAATGATATGAAAAATCAAAAAATATTAATTTAAAATAAAAAAATAAAAAAAATTTAAAATTAATTTTTTATGTTTTCACATCGTTTTAATATACTAATATCAAAAATAATTTTTAAAAATAAAAAAATATTTTAATATGATTTAAGTCAAAAATATTTTAAAATAAAAGAATTTCTTTGATCCAAAACTAGATAATAAATTTAAATAATCTCAATGGAATGCAGCATTATTGTTTGTAAATATAGCATACATTTTCCTCTAAATATCGGGAAAATTATGCCCTCTTTCATTTCTTCAAAATTATAAAGGGTTAGCCACATTTTAATTTATTTTTTAGCAATTCCTATGTGCAAATGTATGTTCTTCGTCTATGATTTTTTTTATATATATAAAAGGAGAAGATGATCTACATTATTATATGCCCTTGAATTATTATTATACCAGATTTCTCTATGATCCCATCCATACGCTAGTAGAGCCCCCTTCATCCATAAACAACCTAATCTAAAAAAGGAGCTGTCAACTGAACTCTACTTCCATTATCTATCACACGGTGCTGTTGCCTTCGTTCACTTGTCACCGTAGAGTTTATGCTGATGAGCCAGCCAGCCATGTTGGGTGCTGCCAAATCTTAGGTAAAATGTGTCCAGTCCTGATAAATTTTGTGTTCACAAGTCATCTAATTAAAAAACATATATATATAACTGTGAGGATGTAGTTTAACTTTTGAGATTTTAAATTTATTTTTTGAAGATTATAAGTTCGAGTCCCATAAATTTTAGGGTCATTGTAAGTTTACAAGGCTTGTGAAATTAATTAAAATACATACAAGCTAACTCGAAATACCCATAATAATAAAAAAACACAAATATATATATATATATATATATATATATATATTGTGTCATCCCAAGTTTGATAGTTAATGTCAAAATTAATTTAAATTAAAAACTTAACTTAAATCAAACTCTGAACCAACTTATTATGTTAGACGGATTGAATAACTATATATTATAAGATATAAGGTGCATGATTAATGTTTGCCGATTAATCTACACATTTGTTCTCTTCTCTTAGACTATAATGGTGAATATTGGACTTGTCAATCTTTAACTAGAAATGATCCCAAATTATTGCATTTTGTTGACGAAAAATCCAATTTAATGTTAATCAAATATAAGAAAACTGATTACACAACATATATATATATATGATATAGATACTGATTCATGTCAGATTAATTTATTTTAAACATCTCTATATAAATTATATAATTTTTGTATCTATAGATTTCTAGAGATGGAAGCAATTTTTAATAGCAATAACGGACAACAATTTTTATGATTATTTTAAATAATTTTTGTATTTTTTATCAAAAAAATTGAATTTTTTTATATAAAACCTAGCATCAATAAAATGTTTTGTTGATATAACCCCATAAAAAAATAATTAAAAATAAATTATCAAGTACAACCGAGTTAATAAATATAATATATTTTTTATGGACCGGGGTCTAATGGGCCAGGCTCTGCAGTAAGGATTGTCTTCAGCAGACCTGGCTCCTTGGGCTCCCTTGAGGCTCCTTTTTTTTTTTTTTTCCAATTCATTAGAACTCTACAATAAAAAGAATGTTATTACTTGTTCATGACTTCTTGACTCTTATTATTTGTTTCCACTACGTCGTGCTCCTTTCTTTATTGACTGGTATACATGCATGGTGCTGTTGCCTCGTTGTTCCAGATCTGATGAATTCTAAAGCCTTGTTTTTGTAGCCAGACTTCATCTTCCAAATCACACTTTGCTCAGCTTGGAGCATACATAGTGTGGGATTTACGTTAAGATGGGAAGAATTGAAGACCTGGAAGGTGCTGATGACGCCTCCTTTGAACAACTGGTGGAAGAAATAAGAGAGGCTGCCGACTGGGATGAAACAAAGACAGAAGATTTGCTGACGGAAAAGATCGTGGCAGAATTTGTGAGCTTCCATGTTAAGAAGGCCGGGAAAGAGGCGGCAGCTAGGAGATTAGAAGGACGGGATGCAGAAACAGCAGAGAAGAGATCAAGGACGATGCCGGACATATCACCTTCAAAATCACATGTTCATAGCTTGGCTAAAAAGAGGCTGCAGCAAGGGTTGCTTGAAGGAGACAGTAAAAAAGAAGAAGAAGCTGGGAAATTGAACAAACAAGAGGGTAGAAATTAAGCAATTGTACTCTCATAGTGATGAGTAGCGACTTTAGTTTTAGAAATCTTAATATTCTAGTTAATTGGGAGGGATGATGGAATTGCAAGAAAGCATAACGTTTTTCTTGGTAGAAAAGTGATAGTTACTGTGTTTTTGTCCCAACCACCAGTTGAAGAGATTCATGTGTATTTGGTAATATGTTTTGGAAGTGTTTTTTAAAAATATATATATATATTTATTATTTTTGCTTTAAATTTATACTTTTTATGATATTTTCAACTTATTTTAATGTGATGATATTTAAAATAAATTTTTAAAAAATATAAAAAATTATTTTGATGTGTTTTGAAATAAAAAAATATTTTAAAACACAACCGTTATTATGCTCTTAAACACATCCTTAGGATACCCCTCTTTGTTTAGCTATGGGAGACCTATTGTCTCTAGATTTTCTCTAGGCTAATAGTATTTATTAGTTGTTTACCCGTGTTATACCGTGGGTTCCATCTTTTTTCCGCAACTTGGGTATAGGTCTCACTAAATCAAGTTAATTGATTTTATTTTAATTAAACAATAAAAAGGATATGATAATAAATGAGCTAAATGTTTTTAAAAATTTTTCACTTGAGAAAAAAAAATATTTTAAAAATTTTTCACTTGAGAAAAAAAAATATTTTTTTCACAAGAAGATAAATGATGTATAACTCAATTCTTAGCCTATTAAATACAAAAAAAAAAAAAAAAAATTGAATAAAAAAAAGACACTAAAAAAATCATGCCGAATTAACTCAAGTTAATATGATAAATTTATAACTCTAATAATTCTATCAAATACTTGACTTAGATTATGAAACCGAGATAGCTCGATAGAAACAAAAATGAAGAAAATCATAAAGCCTATTTTTAAAAAAAAAAAATCAATGTTAGCCCATGTTTAACTTTTCAAACCAATGACTTAAGTCATGAAATTGTAAAAGCACCATACATAGAAATAAAAACTCAATTCATAATCAATCGAATGTTGAAAGATAAAAGTTAAATAAAACAATCAATTAAACAAAAAAATTAAAAATTAAAAATTAAAATAATAAAAATCAAAAATTGAAATTGAAATACAAACAGTATTTTATCTTTGATTGAATGGTGAAATTGAAAAGAAAAATAATTTCACAAAAAAACAAAAAAAAAAGTCTCAAAAATAAGAAAAAATAAAATTTGATATAAAAATTAAATGAAACTCAAATGACGAGGGATGAAATTAAAGAAAAAGATCAATTAAAAAAAACAACAAATAGCAATTAAAAGAATAAAAATCAAATTGAAAAAAAAAATAGTACCTTTATATTTTGACAAAGAAAAGAAAAAGGAGACGAAAAAAACATACTAGAGCCAAACCATTGCGCCGTTGTGTGCACGAGCCACACCATCGAAAAAAAAATGGTATGAGGTTTTCAACTTCATCGCAGAAGGCAGGACGACATCTCATACACCGCCTAAATAGCTATGGTATCATCCACTGGCTGCTGGGTGTGTTACATGCGTCATCCACTTTTTATTTTTAAATAATATTTATAATTATCAAAAGACCAAAATTAACTTGATAATTACTAAAAAAAAAATCCAATTTTAAATGATAAAAAAAAGCCCCTGAATAATAATTTAAAAATATTTGCTTTTAAGAGTAGTTTAGTCTTTATATTGAGCTTCAAAAATGTAAAATGAGTGAATTACCCCCAATTAATCTTTTAAAAAATCTTGCTTTTAAAGGTAATAGAGTCTTTACACTACATTTAAAAGATTAAAAAATTGAATTGTTCATGAACAATCTCTTAGTGACTAATGATCCTTGTAAAAATATATTGTTTTACTTCAATAACAAGTTTATTGATATTTTGTTGGAACAATGAAATATTAATTATATTATAGTGAATAATAATCTTTTTCCAGGGACACAATAAATTTTCCATGACTTTTAGTGTTTTCTTAAAAAAATATTTAGATGTAAGGGGCACAAGTTATTTGATGGTTGATACCTTATTATTTATATTTTTCTTTTTTTTATTCACTCGTGGGGTATTTCTAGTCTCCAACACTCTCCTTTACACACAATTGTTGCATTTTTTTTTAGTTGAGAAATTATATGGTGTTTTAAGAAGTAATTAATAACATTGTATTATTTATATCTCGGAATCCATCTTGAAAAAAAATAGATATAACTAAAAAAAATTAAATATTAATAAAAAAATAAAACTCATGATTCAAAAAAATAAAATTATAAGCATATCTTTATTTAGAACCTCTCTCTCTCTATCTATTTTTTTATTCTTCAAGGTAGGCCTCACGATGTAACTAAAACCCCACAACCATGTTGAGATTTATTGGGATGGCCTACTTAGAGTTTTGTTAAGCTTGGAGAAGTGTTGGGCTCCTCGTAGATAAGCCTTTGTTCATTATGGATCCATCTCTTAACGTTCATCTTTTCTCTAAAAACAGTTCAGTCAGATGCTCTAATATTTGCAAGCTGCTGCTGCTGCTGCTTCTTCTTCTCCTCTTGGTGCCAAATACTATTTGCTTTTAAAACTCCATTTTTGTTGTTAATGAGAGTGACAAGACATTAAGCATTCTAAACCATTCTGCAGAAAATTATGCAATCCTTGTAAGGAAATATCACATGACTAGGAGATGCATGCTTTTTTCCATCATATAAAGCTGTATATTATTTTACAGACATGCATGAATGTCAATCCTACACATGTCCTAAGTCTATTCCCTCTCTTTCCCAAATCTCTGGCACTCAAATCGTTCCTCTCTTGCTAATTTTACCAACAATATGTGATCACCCAACAATATTCTATAAGAGGAGGAGCCCGAAGCAATGTCCTAGTTTCTTCCTTAACAGTTCTATCAACACCAAATTATTAAGGTCAAAATTCCCACTTTCATTTTATCCCTTTCTCAAGAATTTAACCCTGATTTTTGTTACAAGATGAGATTTTATAAATCCTCTAAAAATCTTCATCATCATCATCATCCCACATTATTACTGATCTTGTACGCGTTGTTCTTGACTTCAAGCATCCCATTTGCTTCATCCGAAATCAAAGACACATATATTCTTTATGATTCTCGTCCCATTATCATGTTTGAGCAATTTGGTTTCACAGAAGGTGGTCAGGTAGCCATTTCCATAAAAGACGTCTCTTGGAAATCAAGAAGTCGAAAGGCAGAACTTAACCCTTCTTCCATGGGATTTTTCCTGGCTAGAGACTCTTCCTTCTCAACAATATTCATGAATGACTCACAGAAAAGTAAAGATGAAAGCTTTTGTGTTCTGTCTAGCCGGTATGTAAAGCTCTTGTTCAATTTCAATGACCTTAGCAGGAATACATCAGCTTGTAATGGCTCTGCATCTATTGACGAGGCTGATGAATATAGCTTGGTATTTGGAAATTGCCAGCCAGAATTTGAAGTGTCAATGGATGTACATACCGAGATGTATAACTTACAAGATGGTGTAAAAAATTTCCTTCCTATAGGACAAACCTTTCTGCCAAAAAATTTTCTCTCCATGTTTCTCATTTATACTTGCTTTTTTGGGATATGGAGTTTTGTTTGCTTCAAACAAAGACCTACAGTTGACATGATCCACCTAATAATGGGGGCGTTGCTTTTTGTCAAGGCACTTAAAATGATTTGTGCGTCTGAGGACAAAATGTATGTGAGCAGAACTGGTACTCCTCATGGCTGGGATGTAGCGTTCTATATTTTTGGATTCTTCAAGGGCATAATGTTATTCACTGTGATCATCCTTATAGGCACTGGCTGGTCATTCTTGAAACCATACCTTCAAGAACGCGAAAAGAATGTTTTGATGATAGTAATCCCCTTGCAAGTTCTTGAAAACATAGCTTATGTTGTTATCAGTGAAACTGGGCCAGCAACCAAGGATTGGTGGACCTGGAACCAAATCTTCTTGTTGATCGATGTCATATGCTGCTGCGCTGTGTTTTTCCCGATCGTTTGGTCGATTCGAAATCTGAAAGAGGCATCAAAATCGGATGGAAAGGCTGCTCGGAACCTGCAGAAGTTGACCCTTTTCAAGAATTTCTACATTTGTCTGGTGATGTATTTGTATTTCACTAGAGTTGTCGTTTCTTCTATGGAGGGTATTTTGGATTACAGATATGAAGGGTTTACGTATGTTCTTTCTGAAGGTGCAAGCCTGGCTTTCTATGTGTTCATATTCTACAATTTTCAGCCCACGGAAAGGAACCCATACTTGGTGATTGATGAACAGGAAGAGCTTGCTGCAGAACAAGTATTGCAAGATGATGACTCCTTTGAACTATAGTTTAGGTTAAATGGAAGAGATGAAGACAATAGAATCAGAGCAGAGAAAACATATTTCCATGTTCGTTTTAAATGTACACAAATTTTAGAATATTGCACAAAAAAATTTTAATCATTCAAATGCATTCTTAACATTAATCCATGAATTTTCAAAAGTTTCTATATTAATATTTTGAAAATCAAGATTACAACTAGGTTGATGCTGTAATTAGATTATATATATATATATATATATATATATATATATATATACATTCACTCATTTGGGTGAGATCATAATATTTATCGGTTCAAATTAAATTATTATATTTAAACTTGATAATCATAACATGTGTTATATAGTTATGTAACACTAACAAAATGCTAATAGAGATGGTGTTTTTACTGCACATCATCTAACATATTATTATTTGTTTCATTAGTGTTTTTTTTTTAAAAAAAAAAATTTAATTTCATTTTTTAATAGTTGGTTTGTTAAGATTAAATTTTATAATTTTTTTCGATTTATTTTCTATAAAATAATCACAATCTTATAATCTAGGTCATGAGTTTGACGAATTATCCTGATTAACTTTGGTTTTTTTTTTTTATCTTTTCTTAATCGAATTTTCTTCTTATTTCATCATTCAACATTTTATTCATTGAAAATTAGGTTTTATAATTTATTTTGGTTTGCTTTCTATGAGGTTATTCTGGTCTTATGATCTAAGTCATATGTTTGACAGGTTAACTCATGTCATTTCTTTAATTTTTCTTAAATTGATTTTTTTTTCAATTCATTGGATTATTCAGAAATTGTGCTTCATAATTTATTTTAATTTGTTTTATATATGAAGATGTTAGCCTCATGACTTAGGTATCGAGAGTTTAGAAGGTTAACTCAAGCTATATTTTGATTTATTTTTTATAAGGTTATTTTGATAACATGATCTTGGTCATGAGAATTAGCCTTTATAATTTATTTTTATTTGCTTTATGTTGGATTTATTACAGTCTTATAATTAATATTTTGGATTTTGCAAATTAACTCGGGTTGAACTTAGGTTGATCAAATGTGTTATCATCTTAATATTTATAAAAAAATATTATTTTAATTGTTTTTAGTCAAGTTATGTTTTTAGCTATTATCTAAATTGTATTTAGATTTACCAAGTTAACTACATTATATCGAGTTAATTTTTATATAATTTATTTTATTAAAAAATATATTAACAAATTCTAAATATTTTTTTATATTTTAAAAAAATAATAATTTAACCCGTAGCATAATAGCGTAGGCGAAGCAGGTGATTGAGGTCCTGCTAGGCCGTGGCTTTAGTCCTTTGTTTGTAGCCTTTGACCCATTTCTTAGACAATGCAAGGGCGACAAGTTTGTGTCTTAAGATACACTTTATCCTCCAACATTTAAGAGCTGCGTTGAAATGCAAAGTCCTTTTGTCCAGCTGTTCAATTTGCTTTGCTTCTAAGGAATTTTGGTCTTGGCTTTTCCATTTGAGAAAGCCAACCAATCCTCTTTGACGATCAAAAGCTTTTTCTCAAATATTTTTGATTTGTTTATTTTTGTATTTTAAAAAATTAAATTTTATTTTATTTTAAATTAATAATTTTTTTTATTTTTAAATTATTTTAGTCTAAAATAATTTTTTAAAAATAAAAATATTTTTTTGATATATTTTTTTAAAAAATACTTTGAAAAATAATCATTTTCACATTTCCAAACAATTTCGAGAGTTAATAATAACTTTATATATATATATATATATATATATATATATATATATATATTAAATCAAATATTTTTCATTACAAAACCCCTTATGTTTTCAAATTCGAGTCTCATGGTTGCTAATATGATGGTCATTAAAAGGCTTATATAGTTATTAATTTTAGAAATTTGTGGGATTAGTTAAGATACGAACAAGCTAATTTGAATATTTCATATTAATAATAAAATAAATAAAAAAATACAGCTGCACTTGTTCGTGATTATTACCACAACGCAACCTGTAAACCAAACAAAATTTAATGATTTTTTTATTTGTTTGAAGGTTGATGAGTAGAGGTACATAATGCATTTTGTCCAATATGGAACTTCAAGCATCACAATGAGATCCTAAGGTGACTTGCTAAATTATTCCCTTACCTTTAATAATTTGATGAACCATGCATACGCAACTAAATAAAAAAATTTTTTATTTTTGTGTTTTTTAAAAAAAATTAAAATTATTTTATTGTTTTTTATTTTAATTTTTTTTATATTTTCAAATCATTTTAATATATTTATGTTAAAAAAAATTAAAAAATATTATTTTAATATAATTTTAAATAGAAATTACTTTATTACAAGAATATCAAATGTGATCTGACAATGCTTAGATTTAAAACAAAAACAAACTATATATAGATGGGAAATCTCCATCGTTTAAAACTCAAATATAATGTATTTTTTTTTCAAGAAACAAAAAAAAAAAAAAAATGTGGTGGGAGTTTTCTCATGCGTGCTCTTTGTGCAAACCTCATAAGAATAAGGAAAGCCTCAATCTTCCCCGTAATATACGCAATTTTCAATTTTATGCCTAAACAACAAATTATATCAATTGACGTTTGTGAATTTCGTTCCTTCTCTTCATGTCTGTAAAAGTTCTGTTGAATTCAATTATTTTGTGCAAGAAAAAAGTGTCTTTTAAAGAAAATTTGACCGAAATTTACTGAAAGTATGATTGTGGTTGTTTTTTAAAGTATATTTTATTTAAAAATATATTAAAATAATATTTTTTATTATTTAAAAAATTATTTTTAAAATCGGCGTATCAAAATGATTTAAAAATACTAAAAATTATTAATTTAAAAAAATAAAAAAAAAAATTAAATTTTTTTTAAAACACTTTTAAAACGTAAAAGCAAATAGGGCCTGAAAAAATGTACCGTATAAAAAAATATCTAAAAATATTGATGAACTGTATTATGAATTATTGATGAATTAATCTATTTTTCATAATTTTAAGACCCAGCTCGGTCCAAAGTCCTGGTTCCGGGTTTTAACTTGGTTAGTTGGGTCAATTTTTTTTTTTAAAAATCAAAATAATATCGTTTTAGTAAAAAAATAAAAATCAACAAGTTACAACCGAGGTTTTACCGGATCAACCGGGTCGCCGGATTATACCGAATTTTTTCTTTTTCTATTTTTTCTTTAATCCATCTTGATTTCAACCAGATTAACCTACCAAGTTTTGAAAACTATCTATTGTCTTTTCTTCTTTTTTTTATAAGAAAAAAGAGAGAAAAGTATAAAGTGTGCTGTAGATCAATGATTATGGCACTTTTGTTTCTCGAAGGAGGTGCATAACGAGAGTTTCGCTCTCAGTTTAATATTATAATAATAGTTATTTAAAAAAATTATTTAAAAATATATTAAAATAATATTTTTTATATATTTTAAAAAATTATTTTTTTTATTACAGTTTATTATAAAAAACCTGAATCTACCACCGATCCATGTCATTAGTTTTAAAGTACTGCTGAACGATTTTTTTATTGTGGCGAATATAATCATTTAATGTGCTGGCAGATTATTTAAAACTCCACGATATCAAATCACCAAATAGCTATTTATAATATGTTGGTGTATGTTTTTTTTATTTGAAAAAATAAATATTTTTTTATTCAGTTTAGGAAAGAATTTTAATTAAAAGGAATGCTTTTTTATTTGTATATTCAATATTATTATATTTTTATAGTTTTTTTTATTTTATTTATTTTATTCAGTATTATTAAAATTTTCTAGTTTTACTACTTAACAAGATTGTAATAACTATTTGACATACAAGACTGAAATACATAAAAATTAAATATTTTGCATGTCTCACATTTTTTTAAAAATAAAATAATAATAATAATAAAATAAAAAATCACGTGTTTGGTAGTGTGGTAGTTGTTTTTTTTCAAATAGCTTTTCGTGTTGAAATACATGCCAATGATTTTTTTTCATTTTTAAAAAATTATTTTTAACATCAGCACATCAAAATAATCCAAAAGGTACAAATCACATTTAATTTTAGTAAAAAAAATAAAATTTTAAAATTTAATAAAACACAGGTACAAACACAATGCCAAACGATACGGTACACTTGTGTGTTATCAAGAGGGGGTGCATAGCGAGAGTCATTTGGCTTTCGAGTCAGCCATCACTAAAGTCATCATTTATCTTATCTTAGGGTTTAAATTAACCCTTAAGCCCTGTGCTTTTCATGTTGTGGGGTTAGCATGTCCATATATATTCAATGAAAAAGTGATTTTATTAATTAAGCCTATAAGGTACGATAATTAATTAAAGGGTAGGACCAATCCTCATTCGGATTGAGTATATATGCCATGTTTTCCACATCTAAGAGTTACAACGTGTACGTTTGTTTACATGGAGCATATATATGACTCATCTTCCAAATTCACTATTTTTTCTTTTACCGGTGGCCGTGGCCGTGGCAGTGGCGGTAATGGTGGAAGAAAAGGAAAAGGAAAAGAATTTGAGTCCCCTGTGTCCATGTCAATGTCCGTTCGGAAGCTCCACGACGATTAGGTAAACTTCCTACATCAAGAAGCTTGGACGTGTCTATATGTCTATGTATGTGTGTGTTTAGAGCTCTGAGTGATCAAGTGTCCACCCGCTGTAAATTAATAGACTTTTTGTTTTTTTGTTTCAAAATATTTTTTTTTTCAAACTAATTTTTGTTTTGATATTTTTTGTTGTTTTGATGTGATGATGTAAAAAATAATTAAAAAAATATATATATTATTTTAATTTATTTTCAAGTAAAAAATACTTTAAAAAATAACTATTATTATTTTTCCAAACACCCAAATAATAGAAACCCAAAATAGCGTCAAATATTTGCATTAATTTAAGAAATAAGAGATGAGCTCTTTTTGCAAGTTAACTTTTATTTGATCCAAGAAGAAAGTGCTATCTATCATCATCTCATGGAAAAAGAGGAGAGAATATAACCATCTAGTAAGTGGTTCGATAATAAAAGTTTAGGACTAGGGAGTTTACTTCTCCTCCTATAGTTTCAAGTTCGAGCCCTGTGATTTTAATATGATTGTCACTGGAAGCATACATAGTCGTTAACTTCAGGACCCGTGGGATTAATCGAGGTACACGCAAGTTGATCCGGACACCCATATTAAAAAGAAAAAAAGATGAGAGAACATTAAAAAAAAAAAAAAAAAGATGAGAGAACATTGTGCTGTGAAAATCTTCTTAACTTATGTCGAGCCTACTATGTTTATATTTATTGCCCTTCTTTTTCCCATTTTTTTAAAGAAAGGTCAAAATACTTAGTTTGGAAATCAATCACGCATTACTCAAGATAAGAAAAATAAAATAAAATCATTAGACAAAAAAGCAAAGAAGAGTGAGTGGAAAGAGAAGAAAAATCATCAGATTGAAGAATAAAAAAAAGTATTCATACGTACAAGGATGTCTGATGGAAAATCTGGAAAAATCTTGTTAGCCATCAAGAGTTTGGCTTGGCTTGGCTTGGCTTGGTAGAGAGGCCCTTGAAAGCTCATGTGATGAAGTGTATCTGGATTGTTTTTGGTAAAACTAACTATTGCTTCGATCAAAGACTTCAAAGTCGATAACGTTGGAAAAAGAAAAGAAAACGAAGAGTAGTTTTCACCTTTATAGAGTCTTGATATTTTTGTTTACTCCTTCCTAGCCGTGATTGAGTGTTGCACCACGGGTTTCCAAACTTTTTTCAATATATAAAAATCATTTTCAGTAATAATAACTTGAATTAACATGGGATAATTTGATTAATAAGTGATTCCAAATATAAAATTAAGCTATATTCTTTTTTGTATAGTATTTAAAAAGAGATATAAGCTATAAAGGAGAAAATATGAGGGAATGAGTAACTTGAAAGTGAAGATTAAAGATTTGATATTTGATTTACTGGTTCAGGATTTTAATCAGTGGTTTTTTATAAAAGAAGTAAGAATTCTTGTTTAAGCTACTTCAGCAATTAAGTCTTGGAATATACTAGATAGGTGGCATGTTATTTTGCGGGCCGGGTCAAATTTTTTTCATGCTAAAAACAGATATTCAAGTGACGATAATCTAAGACAATCCAAGTTAAATTAATTACAACTTGGCCTAATAACCCACAAAAAAAAAAACGGAAGGATGATCTAATAACTTAATATTAAAAATAAAAAAAATCTAAAAAAATACAACGTCGAAAGAAAAAAACCCGAATTAGCTTAGAGTAACTTGACAAACTAACAACCTGCGATATGAAATTAAAATAAAAAAAAAATTCAAAAGAATGACTTAGTAAATAAAAACCAAAGATCAATAGAAAAAAACATCAAAAAACCCCTGATCCAATCTGGCTTAATTTTTTCAACGTGCTCTCAAAATAGCCAAATAGTAAGAGAAGTAAAAATATGACAAAGTTCAAGGGAAAATAACTTAATGCTAAATAATAAAATTAAAAAAAATATCATAAAAAATTGAGGAAAAAAATTTGAGTCAACTTGGGTTAACTCGACTAACCCATCACACATGAGATTGGGATAAATAAAAATAGACCTCTAAAAGAAGAGCTCAACAAAAAAAGGCCCAAGTTAAATATGAAAAAATATTGCGAATGAAAATGCAAGTTAACCTGGGTTTGCTTGGCCAACTTATTCTTGAAATAACAAAACAGAAAGAGAATAGAAAAAATGACAAAGCTCAAGGGTAAATAATTTAATGAAAAATGATGAAATTAAAAAAAAAAGTCATAAAAAAATTGAGAAAAAAAATAAAATCAACTCAGGTTAACTCCACTAACCCGCCACTCATGATATGAAATCTGAATAAAAAAAAAAATAGACTTAAAAAAAAAACATAGCAAAAAAGATTGAAGTTGAATAAAAAAACATTGAGTAAAAAAATACAAGCTAACTAGGGCTAACTTGATTAGCCTGCATTCGAGATAACCCAACAGAAAGAAAAGTGAAAAAATCATATAGCTTAAGGGCCCATAATTTAACGTTAAAGTATGAAATTGTTAAAAAGAATCAATTACATGAAAAAATGATGGAAAAACAAATATGAGGCAACCATGATTAACTTGACTAATCTATTACCAGGGATATGAGATCATGATATCTCAAAAAAAAAAAAACACACAAAAAAACAATAAAACTAAGAGCTTAATAACCAAATATCAAATAATGAATTTGAAAAAAAATCAATTTTTAATAAAGGACTACCTTGTTGGAAGGAAACCATGAAAAAATTGTAAGGTTAAATATTGAATTGTAAAACATTTTAAAACTCAAATAATGCAGACAAAATATGGTATAAAACAAATCAAAGAAAATAATCAAGGGCTAAATTAAAAAAAAAAAACTAAGAAAAGGATTTTAAAAAAGGTTATTGAAAGAACAAGAACAAAAACTAGATAAAAAACTAAAAGAAATTAAATGTTAAGGGACAAAATTAGAAAAAAAAAAAGATAAATCAAGAAAAATATAAGAATATAGCAATTAAAAGAATGAAAAAAAAATTTAATTAAAAAGACAAAGGCAATAAAATTAAAAGGGATGAAATTGCAAAAAAAAAAAAAAAAAAAAACATAAAGCACATAAATAGAGAAATTACAAGTAGAGAGACCAAATAAGATAAAAAATCAAATTGAATAAAATAACCAAGGAAGAAATTGAAAAAAAATAAAATTCAAACTTTAAAAAGCATCAAAAGCCAAATAAAGATAAATTAAAAGAATAAAAACCAAAATCAATAAAATTACAAGTCGGAGGAGATAATTGTTTTTTCGAAAGTTCAGGTTCATTTTTCTAGGAAATAAGAGAGAAAAGAGATAACGAAGACAAAATCTTCACTACAGCCCAACTGAACCTTTTCCGTGAACATGCAACGCATCGTAAAAAAGAGGACGACGCGTTGCTCCCAACATAGCGGTGAAAGTATGATTTTGGCCACCGCACGATACCCCAGTGCCACTTGAATGACGCATAAGCCATGATGCGTTGATGCATGTGTTGCCCGCATCGATAGCTTTTTTTAATAACATTTAAAATCTTAAAAATACCAAGCCATCTATGCAAAACCTAAAAACAACAACAAAACCAATTGAAAAAGACCAAAACACCCTCATAAATAGCCTTTGTTTTTTCAAATTGAAAGATCAATTCCCTCATTTTAGTGGTTAAAAAAAGGAAAAGAAAAAGATAAAGATGCCCCTTTATGCATGTGTATTTTTTTCTCTCTTCCAAGGACATTACCGTAATTTTATTGTTTATTGTTTTTTTTAAAAAAAAAAGATAAAAGAGCCCCTCACCCAAAGATTATTTTTTTTGCCTTTAAGGGCAAAATAGTCATTATATTATAACAAAAAAAACATTTTTGAATTATTTTATCCCTAATCAATTTTGCAATAATAAATGTATCCTTGAAAAAGATATTTTTATCTCTAATTGCAGGCTTATTCAATTTGTTTTTACAAGAGCAGAATCATATTTATACTATTTCAATCCATAATTTTTTGTTCCCGAAGCTATAATAAAACTAAGCTCGTTTATTTAATTTTTGTAATTTTACATGGTTCGCTACCCAAAAAAACAAAAATGTTTTACACGAAATAAATGCTCCTAGCTAAAAATAAAACACGGCATTAAAACTTTTTTGAGATTCGAATAACATGGAAAATTACATAATCTATAAAGCTCAGAATATAGTTTATCCCTTTTCTCTCCAGCTTTCACATGAACTTCGTAGATTTGGGTAGAAAAAATTGACATCCTTGAAATAAAAACACTGCACATATACATTAGATTACTGTGGATTTAATAGTAAAATTATAATTTTATCATTGACTAAAAAAATTAGATGAAATGGCTTAGGCTAAGACTATGCTTAGGAACGTGGTTCAACCTGCGTTCCCAAAAATTTCAAAATTTTTTTTTTGTTAAAATTAAGTGCGGTTTGTACTTTTGGATTGTTTTGATGTGCTAATGTCAAAAATAATTTTTTAAAAATAAAAAAAATCATTGGCATGTATTTCGGCACGAAAAGCTATTTGAAAAGTAACTGCTATCACACTGCCAAACACGCTCTAAGTCTTTTCACAAAATTAATTTGTTAATTTTTATTTATTCGAGAACAACATTGTCTTTTCTATTTTTTATTAACAATAAAATTACTATACTAGCTTTAAAAAGTTAAAAACCAGAACATTTAGTTTAGGGGCTTTATAGAATTTTATTTTTCAATAACAATTACTCGATCACCCCTTACCATCCAAATTTTTTAGCAATGACTTCAGGGGCTTGGTAGTAATTTACTAATATTTATTATTATTATTATTATTTATTCATAAGGTCATTTTAATATTTGTACAAATAAAAAAAGATGCTAATACATGTTAAGCATGCGTTAGCCACTCCATTGCTTTTGGCTGGCATGTGTGGTTAACTTTAGTTGTCTTAGTCTTGCTTCTGCCATATCATTTGATTTATTTCGACATCTTTTTCTTGATGATGCTGTTTGGTTTGATACATATTTGTTTTTTTTTTCCTTTCTTTTCTTTCTTATTCACCTTAAATTGCGTGCTTTCCCTTGAAAAAATCACACCAGCCATTCAAATTGTTTCCCCTTTAGATTTGGTCCCTCTTCTCTTAGTTGTAATTTTTAAATTTGAAAAAATTATTTAAATTTGAAGATAATTTTCAATTTCATTTTTCTTTAATTTTTTTCATCTATTAGATTTGGTCCTTATTCTTTTGATTGCTATTTTTTTTATTTTTGATTATTTCTAAAAATGATTTTTTTTTTTGCGATTTCATCATCCTTCAACTCTTTTTTTTTTTCCTATCAGATTCGATTCTCATTTTTTTAATTGCTAATTTTATGCTTTGATAGGTTTTTTAGATTAATTTATTTTAAATTTATCATTCAATATTAAATTAGTTGAGGATTGACCTTCTTGATTAAGTCCGGGTATGAGATTTCATGGGTTGTGATATTTTTCTTTGCAATTTCATCCTTTAACATTAAATTGGTTGATGAATGACCTTCTTGAATAAGCCTGAGTATGAGATTTTACTAGTTGAAATTTTAGAATATTAACTCAAATTTAGGAGATTGACTTGTGTTTTCTTTGTTTTTACACTATTAAATTAGGGTTGTCTCTTTTATACTATTAAATTAACTGAACTTATTTTTTATTTCTTTTCTGTTATTTTGGAATATTAACCTACTATCACCTTAACAATTTTCTTCTTGCCTCCAAAAAGAGTTTCCTTAGCCTGCGTTGTTGTGTCGGCCATTGATGTAGGTTTACCAAAGTTATTTATTTATTTATTTATTTTTATTTTATATTTTTATTTACTTTCAGCATTCAATATTTGGTTCATTATAATTAGATTTTCTAATTTGTTTTAGTATGTATTCCATAATTTTATTACTATCTTATATCCCATATCATAGGTTAATTATTGTTGACTCGAATCAATTAAATATGTGAACATTTTAATATTTTTTACAAAATTTTTTTGTCTAATATGTAAACAATTAAGTATTTTAAAAGTATTTCGGACATTATACATTAAATTTTTTTACTTCTTAAAATTTTTACAATTATTTTACGATAAAAAAAAAAAAATCGAGTGCATTGCATATCATGAGTTAGAAAACTAATATTCCCCTCTGGCACATTAAATTTGGCATTAACTTCTTGTAATGTGCTAAAAATCCAACCAAAATTTTCCACCACCCCATGACCTACTAGCACACCAAATCAAACATGCTTGCCCCTCTTTTGCCATTATCATCACCGTCATCACAATCGCTATCACCCTCCCGTCATCGCCATCGCCACCACCATCACCACCAAAGTCCACCATCCATTATCAAAATTAGAAAAATTCACCCAAGATCATAAAACACACCCACACAACTACCTAGTCCTTCCCCTTGGGTCCCTTTTAAGTTTTAACACACAAAAACATACCCATATTACCAACTCAGACACGCACAAAAACTTTCATCTCTCCCCCTCTCTCTCCCCCTCTCTATTTGTTTTTTAATGCGCCTGCCTAGTCTTGTTTACTCCAAACCCAATCAAAACCTCTTCATCGCTATATTTCCTCAACTCGCTCCGATCCAACTCAACCAAGCTCACCTTACCAACTCGGAGATCTTTCTTTCCTTCAAGAATGGCAATCCCTCCGAGATTGATAGCATCATCATCATCATCTTGCACTACAACATCTACCAACAACAGTAGCATTCACATTGAAGAGGGTCTTGCTAGTAAATTCTGGATCAAGTTTAGGAGAGAATCTGTTTTTTCTATGTACACCCCCTTTATCATCTCTTTGGCTTCTGGCACTCTCAAGATTGATTCCTTTAGGCATTATCTCTCTCAAGATTCTCACTTTCTCAAATCTTTTGCTCATGCGTGAGTACCCTTATCTCCTTTTCTTGGTTGTTAAGCTATTTTGATTGTTGTCTTTTTTTGGAGGTTTTGATTTTTGTGATATAGAGATTGAAATATATTTTTTTTTCATTCCCACTCTTATGAGGGTTCTTGGTTGGTTGGTGGAAGAGTGGGGTAATGATTTATAATTTATAGTAAGTATTTAGCTAACTAAGAGAAAGAGATTAGTGAGTTTTGGAGATCTCCATGAAAGAGTTTGTTGAAGTATCAAATAGTGTTTCTTGGTTGGTTAAAAATAGTGAAGTGAAGAGAAGATGATTTATGGTTAAGTTTAGGTCATTAGGAGGGAGAAGAGAGATTGTTTATTTAGTAATATGGTTTCTTTTTTATTGTTTCTGCAATTAAACTATTTTTTGGTAGCTGAGAAAGTGCGGGAAAAAGGAGAAATTTTGGTTTGATTATGCAGGGATAATGCTATCTTTTTTTGCTTGATTTGGATTCCTGGAATGTCCTTGTTATGGAGTAGTAGAAAGGATGAAAAAGGTAGTGGCTTGTACTAATTTAGATGTATCTGTGAAAGGAAATGAAGCAACTGGTTTTTCGATGAAGTGGAATGTGATTTTTATATGGTTCTGGAATCATATTTGAATGTTTCGGTTTTTGTTTTACGTGATGCGTGTGTTAATTTTCTTAGCATTTTTATTAGAAAATTTGGCAAAATAAAATGATTGGAGTAAGGGGTTTAATCAAGGTTGGAGAATTTCTTATAACCCTTACCAAGGAAATGACTTGTGATGATCTTGGCATATAATATGAAGAGCCTAATTTAAATCTTAAGCTCTATTTGGTTGCTGAGAACGGTGGAGGGAAAAAAGCACCCATGTAAAACTTGTTTTCTTTATTTGGAAACAGAGCTGCTAATTCCAGCACTTTTCTAAGTTAATTAGAACTATTGCGATGCTTGGTGAATTATATTAATTTTCTGTGGAAACAAGAGCAGCATAAAATATATAAATAAAAAGTCCTTCCATCTTTTCTTGTGTCAGTGCTCAGCTACTAATTTGAGGTTTAAATTGTTATTGTTTGGAAAAAGAAAAGAAAAGAATTACTAGTTACATCACCTGAGGTGAGTTACACAATTGAGTTATGGACACTGTTTTATTTTCCGCTTTCAAGTTTTGACTGCACCAATAGAGTTATGTTACTTTTTAGGCATTTGACTTTTTTTTTTATTTGTCATCATTGGATTTAGGTTCGAATTGGCAGAAGAGTGTGCTGATGATGATGAAGCAAAGCTAGCAACCTCTGAGTTGAGGAAGGGTGTCTTAGAGGAGCTAAAGATGCAAAATTCATTCGTTGAGGTTAGATAAATACATAAGAAGAACTTTTCCTTTCTACTTGCTGTTTGGTTATTTTATTTTGGTTGAGAAAAAAAAAGGGTTAACAATGTGTTTTTTAACCTTTGATTGAGCAATTTTTATTTTTTTTTTCATTTTTTCATTTTTTTTTCAAATTCTCTTCATCTGGGCTTCTCCTAGTGAAATGCTTTAAGCATCTTTTCCTTCTTTTGATATCTGAGAACACGTAAGGATCATTTGCTTGCTGCCTTGATCGACCTTGCTTAAAAGAGCTTTCTTGGGGAGGCTGTTTCATTTTTTTCCTTGAGTTCTGACATTCCTGACTTTAATTTGGATATTTTATGTCACATTATAAAATAGTTGACATGAGACTTGATTTAGTTGATTTTAAATGAATCTTTTCATACATGAACTAATTGTTTTTTTCCCTTCTTTATACACATGATTGTTGAGCATCATAAACGATGTGGAATGAATGGATAATAAATGACTATGCTTATTAGGTATAATGTTTTGTACATGAGCGGGTTTTATCATGTTTATTGGATGATAGAGCCCCTCAAACACCAGATTTAGGTGGAAAATATGTTCAAAACTTTCTAAGCATACTTTAAACCCAAACTCAAAATGGGTAAAGAGGAAAAAAAAAAAGAACTATGATAATATGGACTTGGAGGTCTTCTGTTCAATGTTTGTGGTAATTGATCATTTTCTGTCTAAAACTAGTCCGGCAGTCTATTGGAATTGCAGAGAGGATTTTTTACAGTAATTTTATGATTGATATTGATATGAAACTCCCATTCAAATTGTAAAATTCTACAATTTTACCATGCAAACAACCATCAATGATTTAAATCTCATGAAAAAATTGTTTATGCATGACTGTAGTGAAATCAGAATTTAAGTTGTCAAAATCATAAAATAGGGATCTTATGGGATTTTTGTAGGATTTTAAGCCTGCTGAAATGATTGAGCTTCTTTCTTGTAACGAGGTTTCCTTTTTGTTTTTCTTGTTTTATTTTGTGTTTGATTTCAATCTTGGAGGCTTTTGTATTTGGTACTTTAGTGTTTTTTTTTTTTTAATTTTTTTTGGGAGAAGTTGGAATCTTTCTTCATTGTTATTTAATTTATGGGATTTGATACCTTTACTATGGATTTGATATTTGTTATTAATTACTAGGATATTAATTAATTATATTCTAAATACTTTTTAATGCCTCAACAATTCCCTTTTATTTTCTAGGATGGACGGGTTAAACCATCCTTAATTGAAAGGCTTGCTAATGTTGAATGCTGAAATTATTTTCTTGATTATAAAAGCTGATGCAAAAGTATATTTTGATCTACATGCTCAAATTGTATCAATTATTTCCGGTGCTTGACAAACTTAACAGAATGGTTTGAATTGCCTTCACCTTTCGACTAGGCTTTCATTATATAGGAAAAGTTGTGTTGTACATGGCCATTACAAAAAAGGGAATCTAGGAATTTAAATAAGTTTCCTCTTTCCTATCAATCATTTATATTCTTATTCCAGCATACAGCTGTAACAGCTGTATGCTTTCCTATTTCCTATTCAAGCATACAGCTGTAATAGTTGTATGCTCTGTATGCTTTCCTATTTCCTATTCAAGCATACAGCTGTAATAGCTGTATGCTTTGACTTAAGTCTTTCTATTGACATCCCCCCTCAAATTGATGCGGGCTGGTCCATAAGCAGCAATTTGGTAGCAAGAAAATGATGACGTTGGCGGGTGAGAGTCTTGGTAAAAACATCAGCCACCTGAAGAGTGCTGGACACATGTGGAAGTGAGATAGTCTTTGTCGCATATGCGTCCCGAATGAAGTGGCAATCCACCTCAATATGCTTTGTGCGCTCATGGAAGATAGGATTGGCGGTAAGATGAATAGCACTGGTATTATCAGCAAAAAGAGGAGTAGGAGTGCGCTGCTGAAAACCCAGCTCAGCAAGGAGCCCGTGGAGCCAGATGATTTCGGAACAAGCTTGGGACATAGCCCGGTATTCAGACTCAGTAGAAGACTTGGAAACACGATCTTGTTTCTTGCTCTTCCAGGAAATAAGTGCAGGACCAAGAAACATACACCAACCAGTAATGGAACGGCGAGTGTCGGAACACCCGGCATAATCAGCATCACTATAAGCAATAAGATCAAGGGAAGTACCAGCAGGATAGCAAAGGCCACGTCGAATTGTGCCATGAATATAACGAATGATACGGCGAACAGCAGCCATATGGAGATGCCTTGGAGAAGCCATAAACTGACTAACCTGCTGTACGGCAAAAGAAATATCAGGCTAGTGTGTGTAAGATAGAGTAAGCTGCCACGAGTGTACGATATGCAGCTGGGTCTGATAAATAAATCACCCTCATCTTTGCGTAGCTTGAGATTAATTTCCATTGGAGTATCAAGGGGTGGCAAATGCTGGAGACCAGCAGCTGCACCAAGTCCATGGCATACTTGTGTTGGGATAAAAAAATGCCATGGGAACCAGCATGAATCTCTAGACCAAGAAAATATGTGAGAGGACCTAGATCCTTCATGTGAAAGGATTTCTGCAGATGCTGCTTGAGTTGATCAATCAGAGCGAAATCAGTACCGGTTATGACTATATCATCAACATACACCAATAAAAACACAACTCCATTTGCAGTCTTACGTAGAAACAAAGAGGCATCATATTTACTTTTGAGGAAATCAAATTGAAGAAGGACAGAAGTAAATCGCTCATACCAAGCACGAGGAGCCTGTTTGAGACCATACAAGGAGCGGCGTAACTTACACACAACAGAGGTAGGAGTGGAAAATAAGCCAGCTGGTGGTCGCATATATATATCTTCAGTGAGATCACCATGAAGAAAGGCATTCTTCACATCCAATTGGTGCAAACACCAATGTTGGGATGCTGCGATGGCCAGAATTGTTCGAATAGTACCCATTTTAGCCACTGGAGCAAAGGTCTCCTCATAATGTTCTCCATATTTTTGATGGTTTCCAAGAGCCACCAATCGTGCTTTATATCTGTCCAAGCTGCCATCAGCCTTGATTTTAACAGAATAGACCCCATCGACACCCAAGAGGAGTCACACCAGAAGGACAATCAACAATATCCCAAGTCTGATTAGCTTCTAGAGCATTTAACTCTTCCTGCATAGCCTGCTGCAGCATGGTTCTGTAGCTGCCTGTGAATAACCAGTAGGGATAGAAATAGAGGATAAAGTGACAGAGAGAGCAGCAGTAGAATGATGTACCACAGATGAGGTAAATCCATACTTAGCAGGTGGTACAGATATTCTAGAGGAGCGGCGTAAAGGAGCCAAAACAGGTACCTCAGAAGCCACAGAAGGCTGTAAAGGAGGAGCAGATGACAAGACAGAAGCTGAAGGGGGCAGCACAGGAAGTCTTCTTTTGTACACACCAAATGTGGCTGGAACTGTCAACTGGAACACTTTGCAAAGGAGAAGAGTCATCAAAAAGAGGGTAAAGAGGCAAGAGAAGTGGCTGAGGATGAAGACAAAGGAAAGAAACATTGATTTTCAAAGAAAATAACATTTCTGGAAACATGAACGCGATTAGTGTGTGGATCAAAACATAGATAACCTTTTGAGTAATACTATATCCAAGAAAAGCACACCTAATTGACTGAGCATAAAGTTTATTTCTATGAGGTGGAGGAAGATGCATGAAGCATACACACCCAAAGGTGTGAAGATTGTTGTATATAGGATGGCAATGATGAAGCCGAAAATATGGAGACTCTAGACCTAAGACTTGTGAAGGAAGTCTATTGATTAGATAAGTTGCTGTAATGAGTGCTTCTACCCAAAACTTTGGAGGAACAAAAGATTCAATGAGCAAGGTACGAACCATATCCAAAAGATGGCGATTCTTGCGTTCTGCTACTCCATTTTGTTGAGGAGTATAGGAACATGATCGTTGAGAAACGATACCATTAGATTGCAAGAATGATTGGAAAGCATGAGACATATATTCCCCTCCCGAATCTGATCTAAGTGTCTTTAACAGTGGCAGAAAATTGAGTGTTAACCAATGCCAAGAATAGTTTGAACATAGAGAAAACTTCTGATTTGTTCCGCAAGAAATAAACCCATGTATAGCGGCTGTAGTCATCAATAAAAGTGACAAAAATATCTGTAATTTTGCATGAGAAATGACAGGACTAATCCCCCAGACATCACTATGAATTATCTCAAAAGGGTTTGTGGCTCTACTGCCAGCAGAAGGAAAGGGTAAAATTTTACTTTTGCCAAGTTTACAAGTAGCACAATCAAGGAACACAGTTGAAGCTGAATGTTCTTTATTACTTATTAACCCAGATTTCAACAAATGAGAGAGGATTCTAGGATTTGGATGACCTAGACGTTTATGCCAAACTTCATTGGACACTTTAGGTGCAGTACAAAAGAAAGCTAAAACAGAGGAAGGAAAGCAAAGTGCGTGGAATAGGAAGTTGGGAGAGAAAATAAACGTCCGTGCTTAGGCCCCTTCGCTATCAGCTGTCCGGACATCTGATCCTGTACAATACAGCCACGATTAGAGAAGTTTACATCACAGTTATTGTCCACAAGTTGACCTACAGAAGCTAAGTTTATAGCAAGCTTGGGTGAGACATAAACATCCTTTAAAAAGGGAGGTACATCACCAACAGCTATGATGGGAAGAGTACTACCATTGGCTGTTTGAATATGTGAGGATCACAATATTTGCGGATATTACTTAACCCATGCAAAGAGTTTTTCATATGATTGGAAGCACCTGAGTCTAAGATCCAAGTAAGGGCTGAAGAACCAGTACCTTGAAGGCCAAGTGTGGAGAAAGCACTCACAATCATTTCTTGCACCATCTCTCGGGTGAGTAAATTTGCTGGAGGCTGAGTCTGTGAAAAAGAGGAACCAGCAGCAGTAACAGCAGCGTGATAAGCTTTGTTGGGGCGTGGAGGAGGACGAATAGGACACTCCTTAATGATGTGACCCAGCTGCTTGCAGTAGTTGCAAATTTTATGAGGACAATGGGGAGCAATATGTCCATACTTCTTACAACTATAGCATTGTGTCTTGCTCATATCGCGACTCTTCCCCTTGTTGTAAGCAGAAGCAGCATAAGCAACTGAGACACTGGCAGAGGCAACTCTTGCTTGCTCCATAATGGTTTGAGTATGGAGACGCTGCTCTTCACGCAATAGTTCTCCAAAGCAAGCATCCAAGGATGGAACAGGATCACGATTGACTAGAGAGGCACGAATGGGTTCATATTCTGGTCGCAATTTCATCAGAAATTGGTCTCGTTGGCTGATTTTATGGACTTGTTGCACTGCCAGCACACCTTCTGCAGAAACCTTGGCTGTAACAAGATCAGAATAATCACTCCATAAAGCCAGAAAACCACAATAGTAATCTTGAATAGAAAGATCTCCTTGGGTATAGTTGGCAATAGCCAACTCAAGCTGAAAACGCCTAGCATTGTTGTCTTGGTTATAAACTTGAGTGAGATGATCCCACATAGCCTTTGCAGATCTATAAGGACGCAAAGAAAGGATCAGATGTGGCTCCATAGAACTGAGAATCCAGGACATTATTTGTGCATCTTTGGCAGCCCATGCTGCCTTAGCAACCACAGATCCTTCAGCAACCATGTCTTTGTCACTGCCATCTATATGGCCCCATAACTCCTTTCCCTTGAGAAAAATCTCTAACTGGAATGTCCAGGCAGCATAATTTTTTGCCAGTAAATCTGACACAAACATTATCTGACTTCTCCATATAGCTATGACTAAGAAAGAACAAAAAATCTTAAGAATTCTGTGAGAAAACACCAAGCTCTGATACCATAACAGAATGGTTTGAATTGCCTTCACCTTTCGACTAGGCTTTCATTATATAGGAAAAGTTGTGTTGTACATGGCCATTACAAAAAAGGGAATCTAGGAATTTAAATAAGTTTCCTCTTTCCTATCAATCATTTATATTCTTATTCCAGCATACAGCTGTAACAGCTGTATGCTTTCCTATTTCCTATTCAAGCATACAGCTGTAATAGTTGTATGCTCTGTATGCTTTCCTATTTCCTATTCAAGCATACAGCTGTAATAGCTGTATGCTTTGACTTAAGTCTTTCTATTGACAAAACTTAGTATCACTATGAATGATTTATATACGAGTTCTTAAAGACTTTCACATGTTAATTAATTACATGATTTATTACTCCCTAATTCTATTCACATAAGCTTGATTATCCTAAAACAATGATTTCTTTTTCCTTATCCATGTGCTTTTCACTCTATTATCAGTTGGATTTCACCTAAAAGAATGTGTTTTGTAATTATTATTTAAAAATGTTTTTTATATGTTTTTTATGTTTATTTGAGACTACTTATGGTTTGTTAAATCGAAAGACTTTATAGGTTCCGATCTTACAATACAATTTCTGAACACTACAACGATCCTAGTTAAAATCCCAACTTTAATAACCTAGGATGTTGACATTACTGTTGAAATATAAAGGGAATGAAAAATAAACCTGGGAACATTCAACAAGCTAGATTGAAATGTGCACAATGGTTGCTTACCTTGTGCTATGTTTAGATCAAAAGCTTATTGTTGGTGGCATATATAAAGTGTCAATGACTGTTATCATGAATGGTATTTCTAAAAATGCTACACTGATAAAATCATTATGCTGCTATGAAATGTTGCATAATCAAGCTAGGCAATGCACAGTTTAAAATGGGTTTCTCCACAAAGTATTCACTTGGATATGCATATGCTATTTTATAATTATTCCTGATTATCAAACTCAGTGAAAATGTTGCTTAAATGGTTTTCTAACCTTGTCAAGAAAATGTATTTTTTGGGAGATCAATAAATAAACCTAATTCGAAATGTTTTACCCCTTTCTTATCTATCACTAGAGTATAAAGTTGCGTTGTGCCATAATGTTTCATTCCACACCATTAATTGTCATGAGATCTTACAGTTTAGCTATAGATTCTCTAGTCTGGCAAAATGTTTTTTAATGAGAAATATGTAGTTGATTCATTGGTTGTGGACTTGTGATTTGTAGCCAAGAAATTTAAGTGACTATAAGAATTGTTGTTGAATCTATCTTGCTGTAATGTGGTTCTGTCAGCATGCATTTTGTAGCTTTACTTTTGCTTGCTCCTTCCAGGAAGCTCATTTCCATCAGCAGGTTCACGAAGGAGAAAAATTCTTCAACACTGGAATCTTAAGGAACACTGTTCTGCTTTAACCCTTGTGATGTCCATTTGTCATACTAATGCGACTAAAATCATATTATTTGACTTCGTATAATTATATTAGATATAGGAAGGAGAAATAAAGAGGTTACTGTGCAACTTTTGCAGCAAACTAAAGTGTTGACACCTTATCTTAGTCACCACTTCTTGTGTCTTGAAGATTCATCCTCTTAACTCTTCAGAGCTACTATCATAGATCAGCTGTAAAATTTGTTTTAATGTAAAACTCTGTAATTATAAATCAGCTTTACACAGCTATCTAATATTTAATTTATAATCCTGTAAGCATGTTGATTTCTGTGTCTTACATGAAATAGTTCTTTCAGTGCTCTGAATGTTTGAATTATCCAGGAATGGGGTACAGACCCAGGTAAAGAGAGGACTGTCAATTCTGCAACTGTTAAATACACAGATTTCTTGTTGGCTACAGCCTCTGGGAAGGTTGAAGGAGTGAAAGGTCCTGGTAAACTTGCAACTCCATTCGAAAGAACAAAAGTTGCAGCCTATACTCTTGCTGCCATGACACCTTGCATGCGGCTGTATTCATTTCTTGGCAAGGAGCTCCAGGCACTTCTAGATCCAGAGGATGACAGGCACCCTTACAAGAAGTGGATTGACAGTTATTCATCTGAGAGTTTTCAGGTAATTTACAGTTTTGCCAGTGGTATTTTTCTTTGTGTTTTTAATGGTCCACCTGATTACATTTTATTGACTGCAGTCTGAGAGGAAACTGTATTACATAAATGGCCTACTTTACCCCCAACATCTCAATTATTGTACTCTTTGAAATCTAGGCATCAGCTCTGCAAACTGAAGACTTGCTGGATAAACTTAGTGTCTCCTTGACAAGCGAGGAGCTTGACATCATTGAAAAGCTTTATCACCAAGCCATGAAACTTGAAATAGATTTCTTCCTTGCGCAGCCACTTGCTCAGCCAACTGTAGCTCCCCTTACAAAAGGGCATAACCCTGCAGAAGATCGGCTTGTCATATTTTCTGATTTTGATTTGACATGCACTGTCGTTGACTCTTCTGCCATTTTGGCAGAGATTGCAATAGTAACAGCACCAAAATCTGATGTGGTTCAAAGTGAGGCTCAAATTGCTCGGATGTCATCAGCTGATCTGAAAAACACATGGGATCTTCTTTCTGGACAGTACACTGAAGAGTACGAGCAATGTATTGAAAGCATTATGCCATCTAAAAGAGGTATAATTCTTTATGAAAATTCTTGCAAGATAGAAGTTGGAATCTGTCAACTTTTTGGGGATGGGAAATGGTCTGTTGCTGAAGATCTTAGTATATTATTAAATCCTCAGGTTGGTTTTGACTTTCTGTGTTTTTGCAGTGGAGTTCAACTATGAAGCTCTTTGTAAAGCTCTTGAACAACTTTTAGACTTTGAGAGAAGGGTAAATTCTAGAGTGATTGAGTCTGAAGTTCTTAAGGGTTTGAATCTTGAAGATGTAAAACGAGCTGGTGAACGTTTGATTCTTCAGGATGGCTGCACTAGTTTCTTTCAGAAAATTGTGAATAATAAAAATTTGAACACTAATGTCCATGTGCTCTCATACTGCTGGTGTGGTGATCTCATCAGATCAGCTTTTTCTTCAGGTATGTTCCGCCCAGGTCAGAACCTTGAGTAAAGAATTTGGAGGTGTTCCACCCTTCAGTATTTTTTTCAATGAAGTGGCTGCTCTGAAAATTCAAACTGATACAGTGCACTGTAGCATCGAATATGCACACACACATGCATATTGTATATATTCTCCATTAGAGTATCTAGTTTTCTACTTTTCACATTACCTACTTGAACAATGACCTCTTAATCACTTTACATTCTTATTGTCCTACCATATTTTACCCTCCATCGATGACGCCTAACTTTAGATGTCAAAGTAGTATGTGATACAGGATAGCTTAATCCTTAGTTGCATAGTCTACATTTCCTCTGTGCAAAATTGGTCAAGTATCTTCCCCTACCATATTTTACCCTCCATCGATGACGCCTAACTTTAGATGTCAAAGTAGCATGTGATACAGGATAGCTTAATCCTTAGTTGCATAGTCTACATTTCCTCTGTGCAAAATTAGTCAAGTATCTTCCTTTAAAATGGGTTGTTGTGCTGGATTTTGTTTCTTGGTTTCCTATTTTGCAAATCCAACTTTTTAAGGATGTATTTTTACTGGGAGAGATCTGCTCCAGAATGGTGTATTGCAATGAACTTCATTCTTAGGTAACCATGTAGAACTGGAGAGACAGCCTTTGTAACAATCCTTTACTACAATGGTTTATCTTCTTCATTTAAGATTTTATGCATTGAAATTATGTTACTGTGAAAAAAAATTTGTGTAGCAATTAGATCAAATATGCATCTAAAATATGTGCACAAAATTGTTTAATTGGAACAAAGAATTTGATGGCACTAATCAAACTATAATAGCCGGATACAGAAGTCAATCCTTGTGTATTAGTGATGATTTTACCTAGAAACATCCTCTTTTAAATATGCTTTAGATAAAGGCTTGCAACACAACATGTGTGAAAGATTACTGGGTATTGTTACACTTGGTTAGCATAAACTCTCCGTTAAGTTGATGGAAAAGTTACTATCATCTAGGAGAATTGTCTTTCAGAAAACCTTGATTACAATAGATAAACCATTGCTTCTAACTTGATCTCTTGTGCCATACACCTATCTGGGAGTTCATAAATATTATTTTGGGGGCAAACCTGTGGCCAAGCCATGCCATACCCCAAGTTGCCAAGGCTTAGCACAATTACAACATGCCTTTCTGAGGCTTAGCATGGCTCTGACATGCATAGCCATGATTTTCCCACAAGATCTCTTTCTGGATAAAAAGATGTGGGGTGAGCCTCCGTATTTACCTGGTCACACATTTACATGACACTCATGACAGTTATGCATGCATACACACAGACTGATGCAAGACTAATCATGATTTGCTATTAACTACTACTGAAGCTGCCTCACAGGATCTGTTGCCATACTGGTTTTGTGTTCTTATCTTCTGATCTCATAGTCCCTTGTATTCCTTGAACTGGAAAAATGTTTTCTTAGGGTCAAAGGCTGCAATTTTTTATTTTTCATTACAATATTGGGTTTTTGGATGTGGTGATTGATTCCAAAATTCATTACTAATGCATTTTGGGTGTTGAAACTCTTATTCCCTCCCTCCCTCCCTCTCTCTGCACCTTTTCTTTTCATTTCTCTTTTTAGATAAAGTGTAGTATTTTTCCCTGTTTCTCTTTAAGACTAATGGATAATTTGCCCCATACACAGTTATAGTTTGCTTTGCTGTTGTACAGGGGGTTTGGATGTGAATGTGCATGCGAACGAGTTAATTTTTGATGAATCAATCTCCACAGGGGAGATTGTTAAGAAGGTGGAATCTCCCTTGGACAAAGCTCAAGCTTTCAATGATATTTTAAAGAATTACAGCAATGACAGAAAGAACTTGACTGTTTACATTGGAGATTCAGTTGGTGACTTGCTTTGTCTACTTAAAGCAGATATTGGTATTGTAGTTGGATCAAGTGCAAGTTTAAGGAAAGTGGGAAGTCAATTTGGTGTTTCTTTTGTACCATTGTTCCCTGGCTTGGTGAGAAAACAGAAAGAATGTGGCGGAGAAAGCTCTCCTAAATGGAAAGGGCTATCGGGCATACTGTATACAGTCTCTGGTTGGGCTGAAATACATGCCTTCATTTTGGGGTGGTAGAATCATTTTTGTTCGCACACTCCTGCGTGTTAGTTAGGGCAAATCAAGGAAATATTTGTTACATAATGGAACACCAATACAAGATGATGGCCAATTTTATTAGGGGCCACAGATCTGCTGCTGTTTGTTTTTTTTTTTGGTTTCTCAACAGGGTCTCCCGTTCAGAAATGCAATGGATTCTTTTGGGTGGATAATGCTGTGAACTTGGTGTTTAGAATCTCCTGTACTTTTGTTGCCAACCTCACCAATTCTTTCGCCGCCCATTGTAGTTGGTACTGGTTCTATACCAAAGTTTCATGTGATTATTTTTTCCAGCTTGTTCATATGGTACCTAAGTCTATACATTGCTGGTATCTTTTGCTTTTCATAGATCATCATTGTTCTGTATTTGGCAAGGGTGCCATTTCCGAGAAGATATCCTCGCAGCTCCTCTCTTTCGACTTTTAAAAGACCAATTTGGTTTACCCCTCTATTCAATGATGAGGCATTTTATATGCATGCCTCTCTTTTTATTGATTCTGTTCTCTTGGCCTGCCAAATTACAATGAGTGCAAGAACTCCTAAGACATGTTGCTTGGCTGTTATTTCACGTTGCTTTCCTCAAACAGGTACACCATTAATCTTGCAATCATTCAATCACATGTTGTCGTGGTGGTGGTGGTGGTTAATGGCGTTGATTCAATGCCTGTCCAAGTGACCATCTAGTGCTTAACCCGTGAAAACCACAAGACAATAACTAATCAAGCACTTGGTTCTTGAGTCGGTATTTCTTCCATGTGTGATGAACACAACTATTAAATCCGGTTCAGTAAGGTGACTTGATCTGGCTGACCTGTTTAATGAGATGATTATTAAATCTAGTGCTTAAAGGGATAATTATTAAATCTAGTTTGGTAGGGTAACCTGATCCGGCTGGCCTGTTTAATAGGCCCGGGTTAGTGTCAAAGAAAATATAATCTTGAGTTAGCATGATTTGATTTAGTTTGGTAAAATCTGTTTTAATTTCTAAATGCTTTTGCAAAACATTATTATTTTTGGTTTTTTTTTTTTATATATAAATTATTTAACCCTAATAATTTAGTTGATCAACCTTTAAGCTATTTGAAATGTGTTTTGACTTTTAAATGTTTTTGCAATACAAGATTATATTATTTTGATTTTTCTAAAATAAACTAAAATAATATCATTTTTATTTAATCTGACTCCCCGAATCCATAACTTATAGTTTGTACCAAGCTGGAAGAACTCTAAAGATACATGATCCATTACAAATTATTCCAATTTCCAATACACATTGAAATAAAGAAATATAAAATTGAATCTCATTCTGAATCACCAAGAGTTGCCATGGAAGAGTTAATGCAAACACCACATCATCATCCGTCATCATCATATATTAAAAGAGAGAGTGGAGGACTTTATTAGAGAATCTTACTAAAGTAAAATATTAATAGCAAGCAAATAAATATTAAAAAAAGAGAGACAAAGGTGATATGAAATAAAAATCTACTCACAAATTTTTTCCTTTTTAATATATAAATAAATACATCGTACTCAGAGATGTGCTTCATCAAAAATTAAGAGAAAGAGAGTAAATTTGACAACCACTCAGAGATATAGATTTCACCAAAAAGTATCCTCTTCTTTGTCTCTACAAACACTAGTAACCTTTAAATCTCTTCTTTATTATTATTTTTTTTAAAAAAAAAATATTAACACCAAATTGTCTAGATGAAGGATTAAAATTTATTTCTAAAATTTAAAATTAATTCCTTAAAAAAAATTAAAATTAACAAGCTAGGTTGATAGTCTGTTTAAAATTGTGATAGTAGTAGTAATTAAAAGTGTTTTTCGTTTTAAAATGCATTAAAATAAAAATATTTTATTTTTTTGATATCAGCACATCAAAATAATTTTGAAAATATAAAAAAATTTCATCTTAAAAATGTATCAAAAAAGTAATTTCATCTTAGTTGTGGTTATTTTTTAAAGTGTTTTTCGTACTGAAATGTATCAAAGTAATGTTTTTTTTTTTATTATTTTTTTAAAATTATTTTTAAAAATCAGTGCATCAAAAGAATTTAAAATATAAAAAAATCAATTTTTTATAAAACAAATTTGAATTTGTTGAAAATACGAACGAGTTGACCTGTCTTTTCAAATGCAGTCTTAGTTGTATACAATAGAAGGTTAGGTTCAACAAGAAGCTTGAAAAAATAATTTAATGAGAGGTTAGTTCTTAGTAAAATATATAAATTTTTGTTTGGTGGATGGGGCCGGGACACATCTGTATTCGTGATATTGTATGTTTGCGTGTATGAGAATATATCATGATTGTTTTTGTGTTTTAGAATATTTTTTTTAAAAAATAAGATTTTTTTACTTTAAATTAATTTTTTTATATATTTTTAAATTGTTTTAATGTGCTGATATTAAAAATAAATTTTAAAAATAATAATAAAAAATATAATTTTAATATATTTACAAATAAAAAATTCTTTAAAAAATAAACTATTACCAAATATACATACAAGCACATGCGCGCGCACCAAACGGGCTCTTAGGATCTTATCTCTGTCACTATCCATTATAGATACAATAATGTGTTAATTACTGTAGTTTAGTCTAGTTCAGATCATTATTAGCATTAATAAATCTTTCTTCTAAGTGGGGTTGGTGTTTAATTAAGATTCCTCTGATCAATGAGCTTCCTCAACGTGTTAAAGTATGCATGATTTACACATTATTCTTAATAGGAGTTTCAAATCCGAAAAAGTATATTTAAATATCTCTTTCACATATTGAACTTCTTTGGGTTATGTTTTTTATTTTTTCATATATTTTTTTATTCAAGTTAAGGTTTTTGTCTTCATGTGTAATTACATGCCATCCTCAAAAATTCAATTTTGTTTTGCTAAAAACTAATTGTTTTTGTGTGTTTTATATTGTTTTGGTGTCTATTTTAAAAATAATTTTTTTAAAATAAATAATATTATTTTAATATATTTCGGCATGAAAAGTACTTTGAAAAGCAACCGCAACCGCAACCGCACTCCTAAACGGACTATAAATATTGTGTGACACAAATCTCCACATCAATTACATATGAAAATTAGAAATGAGAAAAAAATATAAAGGAAATTCAGATTTAATCAACTATATGTTAAAAAAAATCCAGAAAAAAACACACAAAATATATAATCCAGATTCTCTCCCTTCACCATAACAATTATAACCCATAACTGAATTTATGAACCAAAATTATTTCAATTGACTCGTATAATTTGAGTGCATCATGATAGCTAGAAGCAATCACAAATTAAGGTCATGTAACTTACCTTAGTTTCGAAGCAAATTTGGATTCTTCAGAGGAAATGGTTGCGCATGAAGAATTCATACGCAGCTACAATGGCTACAAACAAAATAGAAGTATACATGCATGCATTTGATAGGCATTTGCGTGTTCGCACAAATTCTATCAGGTTTTGTGGTGTGTTATGGGGAGGATGGTATAGTTTTTTTTTTAAAAATATTTTTTATTTGAAAAATATATAAAAAATAATATATATTTTTTAAAAAATTATTTTTGTATCAATATATTAAAATGATTCAAAATTTTTTAAAATAATAATTTTATCCAACCATATTTAAAATGCAATTCCAAACAGGACTTAGTAGGGAAAATCCATGCAAAATTAAACATATCAATCTTTTGAATAACATTTAACTGTGCATTTAATTCCCAATAAAATGTTCAAAAATCATTGAAAATGATAATATACATACATACATATATATATATATATATATATATATTATTTGAAGTTCTTAATTATGACCTTTTCTTTTTTTAAGGAAATTAAAACACATGACTTACAAGTAATATTTGATTATTAAAATGGACTGATTCAAGAGGAAGGATATCAATCAAAACACCATAATAAACAAAGAGATCATACCAATAAAAGAAATTAATAATTGAAAAGAGTGTACTTTGTGCAATTTATCAATACCTCATTTTATATTTAATAAATTTTTCTCTATTATTATTTTATTTTTTACCACAACAGGCAACACATAAGATCATTTGATTATTTTCTTAATGATTACCAAAATCCTTCTTAGAGCACATTTCTCTCCCAATTTTCCATGCTTTTGAGATATGGAACACAGAGTTAATGCCCACATCAACCACTCATGAATGTATGCATCAAAACTTGGTTGGATTTCCACTTGGAATCAGACCTGAATTATGCAAAGCTAATTCCCTCTTAATTTATTAGTTAAATCTTAATTATAATCTATGCCATCCAATGAATTCATTGCTGACTTCTCGACTAGATGTAACTTAGTCAGTACCCACTTCTAATTAGTGACAGTTTTGTAAATAAAATTATGTTTTTTAATGTCATTATAATTTGACAAATATGGATTCCAGGTTAATGAAAAAAAAGGTTTATTTATTTTTATTATCTTGCTAAGGATTCATGTGGGTTTCTTAATTTATAATCTAAGTTACTAATTGACTTATGTATTTTAATGTCATTATAGTTTGTGAAGGGACCCTTTTTTATGCCTAAAGTTGACTTATACATTTAACTAAAGTTGATTTTTTTTTTTTTAACTCCAGGTCTAGATTAAGATGCGAGTCATCCGAGCTTTGAATAATAATTGAGACTAGATCGAGTTTAATAACAATAATTAATATATGAAAAAACTAATTATATTATCTTGATTTAAGAGTGTTTTGGTAAGTTAACATAATTAAAAAAAATATTTTGTAAAGTAACACAAGCAGAAAAATATTTAGGGATTTAACACAATTGAGAGTGTCACCGATGATATTTGTGATTCTTATAAGAAGACTCATCATGAGACAATCTATTCTGCTATCAATTCCTTGAAAGAAAAAAAAAAAAACAAACAACAATTCGTACAATTTAAATAACTAGTATTCAGCATCAAAACACAATTCATATAAACTACACATAACATATTTAATCATAAATAAAAAAATTAGATTGACGATTAACACAACACAATATTTTACTAAAAATAAAATTAATTATACAACTATTCATAATTCTCATAACATATAATAACATGTAACTATATCTAATTATTGTCTAGAGTATAACTACAACTCATCCAACTTGAGGACGGGTCTAGAGCATCACCACAACTTGTCTAACTTAAGGATGGGTCCGTAATATCCATATAGATATGAGAAGGACCAATATCATTACAAGCAAGTTGATCACATAATATTCTTAATAATTCGTTAAAGGACATGTTGATCACATAATATTCTTAATAATTCGTTAAAGGACATGTTTGACGTAACAATTAAGAATTTATAGCTTCCTTCATTATAAGTGATACCATTGTCGGTATTGACAATGATACCATAATAAAAGCATAACATCCTTAAATTATTAGATATTTTATCAAACAACACAACACGATTCTAATTTATTAAAATCTTTTGGTTAATTAAAGTGCATCAATTATATAAAAAAAAACCTAAATTAATAAGCGAACACTTATATTCATCAAATTTTGCTATTATAACAAAATTATCAATCAAATTCATGTATTTCATAGCTAGTATTATTATTTTATATGCAATTCGGTATAATTCATAATTTAACCTAAATCAATATTAACTCTTCCATTATATAATTTTGTTAATTCACAATCAACAACAACAACAACAACAAAAAACATTGATTATTTAAAAAAATAACCAATCACAAACTAAAAATATAGGTAATTAACATAATTCATAATTTAACCTAAATCAACACTAACATTTCAAACATATAATTTTATTAATTAACAATCAACAACAACCTAAAAGAATTGATTATTTAACAAAATAACATATTATATCTAATTAACAACTTAAAGTATATCTAATTAATCTAATTCTTAATTCAAAACCTTAACATTCAATAAAATCAAATTAACACTAGTTGGGAGGAAGTGTTCAATATACCTTTAAATATGAAATGTGGGTGGTGAGACTGACAGATAACAGTTATTTTGGCTGAAAAAATAAGAACCTGTCATTGGTAGAGAGAGAAAGAGAGAGGTTGCTGTAGGTAGAGCTAGAGAGAGAGATGAGTGTTTTAGTATTGCTAGAAGTGTTTTTTGAGGCGAGGAAAGAGAGGAGGAGCGGTGGCTTTTGAAAAAAAAAGATTTTGAATCTTAAAATTCAAATGAAATCATAGATGTGATTTGTTACTTGAATGTTGCATATATCAGTGTAAAATATAAGTCGCATATTAAAGAACTCTAAGACGCGTTGTGTTTTCACTATAGCAGCCACTATAACTTCTTTTTTTTTTTTACGCAGCAGGGTTTTTTTTTTCTCAGCAGGTTTTTTTTTTTACATGTTTTTTTTTTTTTTTTTTTTACCCAAAATTGATTTCTTCTTCTTTTTTTGTTTCTTTTTTTTTTTTTTAAATTTTTGTTTCAAAATTATCCTTACTAATTTTTTTTTTTAATATTAAGCTGGTTGAAATTTTAACTATGTAGGTTTTTTTTTTAAAAAAACATTGTGGATTGCTATAATATTCTCATACATTGTTTTCTTTATTCTTTTTATGATTTCTTTATCTTTTTTTTTTTTTTCAAAATGATCTTTGTAGATTTTATTCTTTTCTATATTAAGTTGGTTGAAAATTTAACTTTGTAGTTTTTTTTTTTAAAAAAAACAATATGGATTGCTATAGTATTTCCCCACACGTTTTTTTTTTTAAAATTATCTTTATCAAATTTATTCTTTTCAATATTGAACTAGCTGATAATCTAGCTCTAGCTTTCCCCACATGTTTTTTTATTTTTTTATTTGTTTTTCTTTTTTTTTTTCAAAATTGTCATTTTTTACATATTTCCTTTTTTTTCCCAAATTATTTTTGTTGATTTTTTTTTTTTTACTATTGAGCTGGTTGAAAATTTGGTTTTTTTATTTTTTTCTTTAAAACACTATAGCTTTCCCCACATGTTTTTTTTTCCGCTTTTGTTTCCTTTTTTTTACATGTTTTTTTTTTCATTTGTTTTACCCAAAATCGACTTCTTTTTTTTTTTAAATAATATTTTTTTTCTTTAAAACACTATAGCTTTCCCCACGTATTGGTTTTTTTTTTTTTTGCTTTTGTTTCCTTTTTTTTACATGTTGTTTTTTTTCATTTCTTTTACCCAAAATTGACTTTTTTTTTTTTTTAAATAGCCTTTGTTGGTTTTTTTTTTATATAGTGAGTTGGTTGAGAACTTAGCTTTGTATCTTTTTTTTAAAAAAAAAAAAAAAACTATGGATTACTATAGTGTTTCCCTTACATGGTTTTTTGTTTGGTTGTAGTGTTTCCCCCACATGTTGTTTTTTTAAATTATCTTTGTCGAATTTATTTTTTCAATATTGAGTTGGTTGAATTTAGCTTTAGCTTTCCCCATGTTTTTTTTTTTTCATTTCTTTAAATTTTCCCCATGTTTTTTCATTATAATTATAATTATAATTATATTGTATTATATGATATTATATTATATAACTGTTTTTTTCTTTTTTTTTGCTTTCTAATTTTTTTTAATGAATTTTTTTTATTTAATTTAGTTTGTTAATGTTTGATGGGTTAACCTGATTGGCATGTTATTTTTTTTTCATTTAATTTAGTTTGTTAAAATTAATTTTCTTTCTATTTAATTATCAGATTTCCATACTTTTATGACACGTATCTTAGGCTTGACGGGTTAACTTGGTTTAATTAGTTAACCCGGTTAATTATGGGTAAACCCGTTATTTTTTTTTCTATTTAGTTATCAAACTTTCATGACGCGAATCTCAGGTTTTACGGGATAACCTGGTTTAAAGGGTTAACCCAAGTAATTCAATTTTTTTCTTTTTCTTCATTGGTTTTTTCTTTCCTGTTGATTTTTTTTCTTTATTTTTTTTAATTAATCTATTTAATTATCACACTTTTATGACACGATCTTATAGCCAGACCGACATCCAATATTCTTGGGTTCCGGTGTTGCAGTCAGACTCACTTAGACTTGGATCATGCAAGTTTAATTTTATTATTAATATTATAAATATTATTTTTAGGTCAGTCGTTATAGCCAAACCTAAGATTCTTGGGTATAACTTTACAGAAAAACCCAATATTTTTAAATTATTATTTTTTGTAATATTTTTTATGTAAAAAAATAACTTGCGGCATCGCACGGGTCAAGTGTCTAGTATTATCTATGAACCGTGAAAATATCTTAATTTTCTAATTATATTTTTGCCTATATTACTTTATTATTTTCTTAACGTGCTGAAAAAAGAAACTCTTGATTCAATGTGCCAGCCACTTGTAAATAAGTCGAGTTCAGTACTGCATTTCAATTAGCATCAAAAGCTAGATTTGACATTTTAGATGCAGGACCTGTCGAGTGTCGAGGCCTCACAATCTAGCCGACAACACTCTAACTAAAGTTGGTTTTTTAAGGTTAAGAAGTAAAAAACTCCGAAGGCCAAACCTCACCTTCAAATCCAAATCAATACCCATGATATAAACTGTTTTGGTTTTATAATCTTTGTAATAAAAAAAAATTACGTTAAATTAAAACATCGATATCCAATATTCTACCAAAACAAAAAACAAATAAAAAAAAATCACAACCACTAATAAAACCAACAACAAAAGCTGAAAACAAATATTAATTCTTGTTTAAAATTGTGGTTGCGATTGTGTTTTTTTTTTAAAAAAAAAAATTTTACCTGAAAATATCTTAAAATTATTTTTTATTTTTAAAATCAGCACATCAAAATAATTTAAAAACATAAAAAAAATTAATTTGAAACAAATAAAAAAATAAAAAAAAATTAATTTTTTTAAAAAACATTTTTGAAATACAAAAACAAACAAATAAACTCCTCTTTCTTTCTTTCTTTCTTTTTTTAAATTTTTGACTCCTTTTTTGTTCTATAACTTTATTGATTTGATTATGAAAAAAGTAAATAAATAAACATACAGGCTCTTTGAAACATCAATAATATTTTCAATGGGACATAAAATTTTGAAATGATGTTGAAATTTGATTTTTTTTTTTTAGAAATTAAATTATGGTTGACCTGAACTTGATTTTTAAGAAATCCGGTCAGATCGTTATAAAAAAGTTTAAACCCAATCAAAGGCTACTGTTTATCGTATGGTTACAGCTCGATGCCTTAATTTTCAACATCAAAACCAACACGTGTATATATTCACGTTGAAATTAAATCAATATTAAAATTAAATTAAATTAAAAAAAAATACAAAATACACTAAAGCCCGTCATTGTTTTAGTGTAGGGCTAAACTCATGGTCTTTATAATGTAATTTATTTGTCATTATAAAACTGATCGGAGTTTTAATCATCTACCAAGTTTTTTATTTTTATTTTGGCACAGGTTAAGTGAGGTTTATTTTAAAAAAAATTAGTAAAATTACTTTAGTTTCTTAAAATAAAAAACTTACAAAAGGTGTTTGGAGGTATTTTTAGTCTTTTCATCATGGTTATTTCATTATAATCTATTTATATTAGGAGCCAATTAGTCTTTTAATAAATAAAATATTAATTAAAAAAAATATTGGTGGCATGTGTTATGCATATGCCAACAAGTGGACACTATATGTGCCGTTTAGGGGTGTTTATGGTAACGTTCGATAGCCAAATACACTCATTTATCATGTTTGTCAATGCATAAAGTGGTGGTGCAACTCATGGAGTGACGCATGTAGCGATAATCATGATGGTTCGACAATTGTAAGATTTTTTTTACGCCCCTTTCCTTTCTCTCTCATTTCCTCGAAATCCACACTAAGTTATCCAGAATTCATTGTTGTCTACCTATTATTTTGTCTTTTAATTTTGATGATTATTCTTTTGATTGGTCTTTATTTGTTTTAGATTATTTTTTGATTGTTTTTATTTCAATTGCTTCCCTTACTATTTGGTTTTATTTGATTTTTATATCAATTATGGTTTTCATTCTTTTCATTGTTGTTTTTTTTAGTCATTTTCTTGATTTTTTTTAATTGTTTTCCTCAATATTTTTATTTCATTTATTTTTTTTATTCAATTTTGGTCTTTATTTTTTTTATTGCTATTTTTTTTTCTTAATTTATTTTATTTTTTTATTTTATCCCTCATTATTTTCTTTCATTATTTTTTATACTAGATTTAATATCCATTGTTTTGATTGCTATTTTTTTCTTTTTTAGCATTGAAAATTTTGCTGTGTTTTTTTTTTTTTCTATGGGGTCATCTCGATCTCATAATATGAGTCATCAATTTTAAAAATTAACCTTATTTAACTCTTTTTTTCAAGTCCTTTTTAGTTTTTTTTTTTTTCAATTTCATCATTTGACATTAGATTATAAGACTTTAAGCTTTTCAAGTTCTTTTTTTAATGATCCAAGTCACGGGTTAGTCAAGCTAATCTAAGTAGAATCGAGTTTCTTTCAATGTTTATGTATTTAAGTTTGGTCCATTTTCTAGTCTTTTTTTAAGCATTATTTTTTTTTTATCTCATTCTCATATAACATGTTATGGTTTAGTAAAGTAAACTCAGATTGACTCGAGTTTTTTAAAAATTTTATTATTTGACAATAAGTTATTAGACCTTAAGCTTTGTGATTTTTTTCGTTTTGTTTTTCACAGTGGTATTTCAATCTCATATCTTAGATCACATGTTAGTTAAATTAACCCGAGTTGACTTAAGTTATCATTGCCTAAATATTTTTTTATGTTAAAAAAATTTGACTTGGCTTGCTGTATAACCTTGACAAATATATCTAGTTAATATTAGAATCTACTAGAGATTTCATCTATAATTATACTTGTATATTAATTCTGTTTGCCTCACTTAATCTAACTTCATTAATTAATAGCACCAAACTTGACAAAAATTGATTAAGTTAATGGTGGCTAATATTCCGCCTCAAATTCAGTTATAATTTTATTTTTTAATTCATAATAAAAATATATTTTTAGATCAACTTAGATGTTAATCAAAATCAAATTTTATTTTTTTGAACGATATTAAAATATACATCTCATGTCAATTTAATATATATATATATATATATATATATATATATATATATATATTATTCCAAAATCCTAACTTAAGAAGTGGGAATTAGAAGAACCAAACCTTTTAACTCTCAAACTAGGCATTAATTGTTGAGTTCTAAATTGATCTATAATCACTTCTATTTTTTTTTTCTTTCTTTATTAATGATGGTTGGGTTTTTTTTTTTTTTTTTTTTTTTTTCTTTTACCTTCATGGCCCCACAATTAGATGGTTCACCTAGATTCCCACCATGGTATTACTATAGGTTCATTTACTTTATGAGATATTCCATTCACTATAATATTATATCATAGATGTCCCTCGATCACTCGTACGAGGCCTACATAATATTTTTTTACTTCTATTTTATTTCTTGTATCATCCGCCTTAAACCCAAGAGCTAAGAAACCTCATCACCTTAGCCTTGGTGTGTATAAATAACTAAGAACTTGATGAAAATGCTGGCATCTTCTTTTCCTTCTTTTTCTTGATCAAATTTCCTTTTCATTTTTTTTTTCCATCAGGGTTTATCATTATCGAAGGAGGAGATCGTCATGGTAGTTTTGAGGAGGAGGAGGAGGAGGAGGAGATTGTTTGAAGGATTACCAGCTGATAACAATGGAGTAGCCTTGGAGCCGTGGCCTTAAGATACAAAAGAACGATGATGACCAGAGGGAATGGAACCCCTAGGCAAGTCTAATTCTTGGCTTTGAATTATCCTCTCCTTTTTCGTTTCTTCTTGTTTTTTCCATGTTTGGTTGCCAAGAAAATGGAAGAGAGTGCAAATAATAAAACATATATGGAATCTTTACTCCCGATTAGATTCCAGTATTTCATTTCCTGAAGTTGTTATCTCACGTCTTTCGGGCGACCAAACAAATTCTCTCCCACTTTCTCAGTGCTTCTGTATCCTCAAACACCGAAAAGGGAACCATTAATTAATCATTTTAGAGCATAGATCTTTACCTTATTTCTTAATCGTTGTTGCCGTACAATATTTAAAATTGCAGACTTCGCAGCTCAGCTTGGTTTTTGTCGTTCAATCACCCATGTATTACTTTATGTGCTTGCACCTGTTCATCTACTGTTGTTAACAGTAGCTAGCAACAAACCTACTACTGCATAGAAATTATCTCAAACGAGTCAGTGAACAGCAGTTAAAACTCCAAACACATACGAGTTAAATAGGTTATGAAAACGCTAGCTAGGGTTCATCACAAGGAACACAGTTTCAGTTAAAGAACTCGTGAAGGAACAAGAGCACATGATTGATTATTGTAGGTAGACATTATTGGCATGGACCATGTATGTCACCATATACATGGTGCTTTCAGAATTTAAATTGGCAGACATTAGCTGTCCTTCATGATTGTCACCAGCGTGGAATTACAGGTACAGGGGAAATGTCAAAGCATTTATAGTGACACGGTGACATCTCCACCATGCTCACGCAACATTGGAGCCTGTCTACCTCGAAGAAGTCTTAATTAGTGCATGCAAATCTAGGAAAGTTTCAAATAAAGCTATGGAACACACACGATCATGTCAAATATCATGTTATGTAACTTCTGAGAATGTACGTTGAGATAGTTTTCACTCAATTCCAGTACTTGTGCTATAATATTTGGTGAGCGTACATGTCTTCCATAGCCTAATTTCCCCCCCATCTCCTATCATGGGAAATGCTCATCTTCTCTTATCCTGTCCCGTCAAATTTACTCACCAAACAAATCATAAATCTCACAATCTTGATGGAGATCTAAACTGTGATCCATTCCAAACACAAGTGAGGCAAGCTCTTCGTGCCTGCAAAACTAGAGCACTGGAGGAGAAGCAGAAGTTGTTCCAAATACAAGAGAAAGAAGATAATGTAGTAAAATACTCTAAAATATGAGAACTTCCTGAAATTGCAGACGTTAGGCATCAGAAATGCATGTTCTCCAAGTTCGTACTGTATCTAACAAACAAGCAACCTCGGATATATATGTCCAATCCATGTCCTTGTGAACTAAACTAAGAGGAATTAATCTCAAGATTTACCTTTCAGACTATGATCAGCTTGCTTGTGGTTAGACGAAGTGTTGTTTTCCATCTTTTTCACAATCTTAACCTCAAATAATGATGCTCACACAGGTGGTAAGGTAACTTCATGTTGAAGATACCCATGTCCATTCAATGGACTATGCAATCTTTGCAGCCACCTTTCTTTCAATGAAAAAAGTCACATTGTAGCGGTACAAACAAAGTTTGTAGCTTTCTGCAACTTTAAAGTTAAATTAACAGGAGTTGTCATGAACTATGCAACCTTTAGGATAAGGATGATGATTCAACAAAGTCCCACCTTTCAAAATCTGCTTTTCCTTTTCTTAATCTTTAATTTTTTATTTTTCTGGGCTAGTCGCCATGTGTCTTGATTAGTGGAAAATGACAAGCAAAAAGTAATTCTATATCAATTAGCATTTTTCTATTGGTTAATGAGTCATCAAGGACTCAAGGAAAAGTAAATATAATCATTAATAATGGTGGGTTAGTTCAACGACAGTTCACTAAAATTGAAGAAGATTCAAACATCAAATAAGCAAACGCAACACTAGAAACCTTCCACTATCAATAAATTACGATCTTGTTTCTGCCTTTTCGATATCCTCCTCCATTCTCTAGTGCCAAAGTTGATACCATATTCAGACTTCTATGGTGGATTGGCTTGTTGTCATGTCTGCAGACTCAAAAAGCTTGGTATACATTCAGAAACCGTGGTTGGTTCGAAAGACCCAAAAGGCTTCCCTTTTAAAAGCATGTTACAGAATTCTTTTTTTATTTTTCATTTTAATTATTTGCTTCAAAAGGCAAATGCATCTGTGCATATTAAACAGTCCACCGGTGCAGGCATGGCAAGAAACAATAGCAAGTGATGGACTAATGACTGGTTGATGGTCTAAGTTCAGAATGTAATATAGTTTAATTAATCTGGTTAATTAAAGAAATTGACTCAAGCACTGCTTTTATATATGCACACAGAATGAAGATCAATCAATTTGAAAATGGGATAACAGAGCTGACCAATGGTTACGGTTTAGGGCTCGACCATAAACATAATTATTAGCAGTGAATCTTTTATAAACATAATTATTTGACTCATTATTAACCATCTATTTTACTTTTAAAGAAAACGAACAATATGCTGCATATATGCATATATGTATATAATAAGAAGATTCTAAGCATATAGACACAAATATTCGACACAATTTCAGAATTTCTTTCCAATATCAAAGCAGATTCTAAGGTTTAGTATGAGGCCTCTAGCTAATCTTGCAGCAAGCTAGAAACTAAAAATGCTCGTATTAATTCTTTTCCCGAAAACATCATTGGCTTTTATTTTTACTACGATGTTTAAGCATGCATCAAACAGAAATGAAGTTCAAAGAATTACCAGGTCGTTGCAATTTTGGACCACTTCAATGAAACACTTTGTAGCAGCTTCTTCTTTTTAGAAAAAAAACGCTTTGACGAGAAAAAGGTAGAAATACCATGAAAGAGAAGAGCTCAGCACAAAGGCAGAGCTAAGTGTACATGATTCATAGTAGCACAAGAAGTTACAAATTTAAGTCAACTAATAAAATGTTTATCATTCAAAATCAATAGAAAAATCTTGGTACCTCTAACATATTATTACCTTGAGAAGGTGAAAATTCAACCATTTACATCACCAAATTTCAATAGTTGGATCATACAAAATTGGGTGTGTGCCTTACTGTCAAGTCCAATCAAACTGTTCCCGAAAGAATATTACAAGACCTGGGAAGAGGAAAATCTCTATACAGTTCCAAATCAATAGCAATGTTGAGTAGATTACAAATCAAAGGGAACGTACACTTACATCAACATTTTAAGCCACCAGTTAAAATAAGAAACATACGTTCCTAGCTCGTGCTGTGTCCCGGTCTTCAAAGCCTTTCAAAAATGATCTGATTGCAAGATGTTCTGAAGCATACGTCATGAAAGATGCTAAAACCAGGCCTCCAGCAACCATCAACCCCAACCTGCAAGGAAATCACATACTACTTGTTAATTTCACTCCCTTCACATGGAGGGCTACGAACTGACACTCAATATAAAACCTGATAATGCAAATTACCTAAAAAATAGAGCAGTAACACCAAAAATAAAAGGTAATGAAGGGGCACCAACAGCCAACAAAGCCATCCCTAAACCATAGTACCATGCAGCAACATCACAAGTTGACCCCTGCCGATGACCTGCAGCAGAAACAGGCATTATAAACTAATTTTAAATTAAAAAAGAAAGCACTTAGCACGGATATGTAACCAAAGTCTACAAACCTTTTCTAGAATCATAAGCCAAGGATTCAGAATGAGGAGAAAGTGATGCAGCTTGAGTTCCCATCCTCTTTCCCCATAGATAGATCAAGTGGAGAAAGCCTCCAAATAAAAGGAAGAAGATTGTGAATGTCCACTCATACATCAAGAGCAAACCAGTCCAGGGCATCACTTGCCGAGGCACAATTGAAAGACCAAACCCAAGGGCGATCAAAACAGCCATAAAACACATGAAGATGGAAACTCCACCCAAATAGGCTGGAACCTTGGACTGTGCGTCATTGGAGAACTGTTTAGCATCACAATAAAAACTGTAACTTGCAACAATCAAGTCAACAAGTAGTGCAGCTACATATGGCCATTTCACTATCGACCATCAAACTTAGAAGAAAGGTAGGAGGGAACTAACTTGATAGGTGGAATTGCCAGCAGATGATGAAGAAATACCAGTGTAAGCAAGTGCTCCATTTGATCTTATTTTGTAATAGAGGTGTCTAATATGATCACATAATGGACCTCTACAGAATGCCCTTGTCTGTACCAATGATTGCATTAGAGATGAAAATAGATCCCCTCAATTACCATTTGAGGAAAACAATTGTAGAACAGCTTACCTGAAGAAAAGAGCGGTAGTAACAGAGAAGTACAAGACATAACGGTAACAAGAAAAGAACTTTGACAAGAAGTTCATCTTTTGGATTTTTTCCACCTCCAGTTCCAGGAAGGGACTCATCAAGCTGTTCCCTGACTCTCTGCAACATTACCAGAGTTATTTAATCTGCAATTATTTACACTCCAAGAGTGTGGTTCGAATTGAGTTTTCATAGTCATGGTTTTGAAAAAGCAGCAAGAGAAATACAAGCTTTGCCTGCAAATAAAACAAAATGCCAACTGCCAATACACCCAAGAAATATAAATGCAAAAGCTTGCCCACAAGCAAAACTGAATGCCAACCCCCAAGACACCCACATCCACCAAGGAAATAACCCAGGCCTTCTCCTTGGAAAACACTTGGGGGGGGGGGTCAAGAAATAGGTTATGAAGGTCATAAAGCTGCAGCTAATTTGATTAAAAAAAGAATTAATACCTGCCAGACATCAACAGGTTTTAAGAGCCAAGATGTCCACCAGTCCCAAGGTTTGAGGGGCCCAAGTGTATAGTGAATAACACGGAGTTCATTCTCATCTACCATCCACTGCATTGAAATATAGAAGTTAACACCATTTAACAATCAAATGACGAGCAAATATAAATTAAACATTACCCAAGAATTATCAATTTATTGTTTTGAACAAAGGACCCTAGCAATTGAGGATATGGAATGAAAAAATTATCAGAAGCACAGCACACACCACAATCGAATGTGCAAACCATGAACCAAGGACTTTGTAGCTCAATATCTGTTCATGCTTACAGCTAGTCAAAAGACTTAAAGTCCCATTCAAAGTTAGTTAAACCAGGCAGATTTAATGTGAACTAGCATGTTGAAATTGTTAGATTTACAAAAATTGACAAGAAAGCAGAGGTTGGGCATATGATACTCTGCTCCCCTTATTAGAGAAAAAGCAAAAGAAAGTACTATCAGCAGTTATAGAGGCAGTCAATCTGCACTATCAGCATAAACAAGAATCATCTTATTCTCTGTTCACATAATACCTTGTTAGCAAGCATGTAAAGACCAACATCTGCATTATATAAAGTAGAGAGCCGCTCCATATCAGGTACAGGTCTACTTTTCCGTACTTCCTCAGGTAAACCAGGTTGGAAAACATGTGCATTTGGAAATTCTTCATAATAAGAGTTGAGAAAACCCTGATCTCCTGTTATTGGAAAAAAATTATGGGGCAGAATATCAGAAAAATAAACAGCTGGATGACAATATCCATACAGAATGAAAGAAAGAGGATAGAGAATTTGGTAAAGGTAATAAAATCAACTAGACTGCACAGATAATTTTCTAGTAGTAGTCAATGTGAGGTAATGTATAATTTAACTACTAAATTTAATTTCACTAAAATTAGCTCAAGCCTTGATTGGAAGAGAGTTGTAAGAGTTATGAGTAATATTTATTAACTGATGAGAAAGCATAACTACGCATATAAATTATCAAAGACCGCCTAACTTAGTGTTATCAGCATTGTTAGACAGAGCTAAGTTTCCTTCAAAATCATTAGATCAAATACAGCAATTGAGTGTATTCTTTGATAAAAAAAAATCACAATAATCCAAAGTTTTAACACCCAACCAACAGCAATGAACACAATTATATTTTCATGAAAGAAGCAGGCATTGATGAAAAGTAGGCACTTGATTATAATTACAAATGATAGGAAAGAGACACTTCACCTCCCGTGTAAGAGGGCAAAGTGGTTACTTTGCTCATCATGTTATTGAAAACTGCTTCAGATGGTTCCACCACCATGACTCCTGAATTTAACCTTTCTGAATGCTTCAGATTGGCACAGAATTTCGCACACTTGAAAAGATCCTCAATGCTTTTGACCACAATAGTATCCGCATCAAGATATACAACTGCATGAAAAAGTCACCAGGAGGTAATCAGCACAATTACTAAAATATATGTCGTTTGGCTCATGTCAATCTAAAAGAAAAGAAATGGGGAAAACCAGAACCACAATTTTGAGTTCTCAGAGCCCACAGAAAAGCATAAGTATAAAGCCTGAGATTTCTTACCACGCAACAAAATCAGATTTGAGATTTTTAAAATTTTTTAACAAAACCTGAGACTACTAAAACAACATGACCATATAATTATGCTTCTCTCTTTTTGGAGATGAGTGGACCTAAGAGATTGTGAAACTTTACCTTTATAATAGATAACACTCAGAAAAAATGTTTAGCATTTATTTTCCAAGAACACACAAACGGTGGTAAAAAGACAAACTTGAAAAGATCCCATCACAATCCACCACCGTTTTAGATGGATGGAAAAAAACTCTTCTTTTATCCCTACTTTCATTGGAAAAACTTAACATTATAAAAATATAAACCCCGAACAACAAATGCAAGTACAATCTAAGCAATCAACAATATTATGATTGGAGTCGAAACTTAAAAACAAAAAGGGTAGAAATTATACCTTTTTTGTAGTTAGTCATGTTAAAGATTTTTAGTTTAGTATATACACCCCAAAACCTCTTCGGCCGAACTTGATTAGGATTCGCCAATAAGCTGATTTTCTCCACTATCCACCCATCAGCCTGCACAACAATATTCATTCGAAACCCCAAAAGAAAACAAAAATTAATTAATTAAACAACTTAAAAAAAAAAAAAAAAAAACAAAAACAAAAACAAAACCTAAATCTAACGCAACCAAGAACTCTAAAAGATAAATAAAAAACAAATCCCATCATCTTTTTTTCTTGAAGTAATCAACTTTATTAATCAAAATAGAGTTATAACAACGCAAAGTTTAAAACTTCATACTCTACCTTATTTAAATCGTTTTTCCTTATTACTCACCAAATCAAATATATTAACAAAAAAACGATTTCCTTTATTTTATTCACTTTCTCCACCAGAAATAGATCCACTCTTTACTTAATTAATTCACCAAAATCCCATTTTCAAAGCTGAATTTTCTCAGAAACCAAACAAATATAAAATAATAAATAAAGAAAAATTACCAGTAAAAGCTTCTTGGCATAATCAGAGACACCATCAGAGACTAAAACGACAATATCTTTGGTGGATCCAGTATCTCTAATTGATTTCCCCAAAACCCTAACTCCCAATAAAAACTCATCTCCGTATAACAACGTAACGTAAGCCTCCTCTGTTCTCTGCGATCTCTGAATCGAAGCAGCGAGACATGTATAGCTTATTAGATTCAACGAGATTAGTGTAAATAGAGCAACTAGTTTTAATAACTTCATTGATAATTTACGATTTTGTGAGTGCGTGGATTGGGGATTTTCTCGTCTCTCCAGAAAGTTTTGAAAAATCGGGGATTTTTACGAGGAAGAAAAGGGAGTGAGAGAATTTTAAAAGCGTTTTGGATTATTTTTCTTTTTGGTTTAATTTTATCGGCGTCGTTTTTGACTTTTTATTATTATTATTTGACTGGTCCTGGCGGTCTCTAAAAGTGATGGGTTCTTACACGATGTGGCATGATGCATAGATATCTGCCATGTTTGCTGTTGATGTTAAAGCATAGTTACCGGATTTGAGTCAGGTTAACCTGCAATACAGTTCGCGTCATGGATCGGGGGAATTAAATTGAATTAATTTGAATTTAAAAAGATATATGTTATTGTTTTAAAAAATATATATAATTTTTATTAACGTTATATAATTTAAAAAGATAGAACATAAAATAGTGCTAAAATTATTGTTATCAATAGTACATCAACTACTCATGTGTTTGTTTTAACTTTTATAGTTGATGTTGTGGTTGGGTACAATTTATTTATACACAAAATTCAATTATAAAAAACTAATTTTTCTTGTTTTTTATAGGTTTTTTAATAAGTCGTACATCCAAATCTCAATCTTCATCTCTAATACAAACACATTCGTAAGCATTCATATTTTTTATGCATGTTATAACGAGGACTTGGTGCAAATATCACACTACGAGGGTGAGCTATATTCGATCTTTGAAGACTATTTTGTGTTCAAAGATAATTTGCACATCTTCTCTTGGCTGCTGCTCTTTCTTTGATGAAATTTTAATTAATTCATCGAAAAAAAAAGTGGATGAGTGTAAATGAACAATTATAAGAACAATAAGAAGTATTTTGTTAAGCATCTTCAATGCAAAATACTATTTTAAAAAGCTAAATTGATAAAATAACATTTTGAATAGTATAAATATAGCTTTTTTTATCATATCTATTCCAATAAAAAAAAAGCCATTTGAAGAGCTATTTATATTAGAGTGGAAGAAACAAGTGTTTTATTATTTTTTTAATAAGTTTGATGTTTTTTTTTTACATAGCTATATTTAATTGATTAATTTTTTTAATGAACCCACTTTGTTGGTTTTGGCTCTTTGAAGAGATATGTAGAAATAACATTTATGGAAGAGAAAAAATATTTTAGCATTTTGTTTAGCTTTTTTCTTGGAGTTTGCAACACAAGCAAAGAAAAGCTAAAATATTAATTTTTTATTTTTTACTTTCCATAAATGGAGAAGCTCTTATAAACACGTAACTTTTGGGCTTGTGTTAAGTAAGAGAAAGAGAGGGTGAGCTAGTTATATTCGAGAGAAGGAAATTTCATGTAAAGGTAGATATCTTTTTGATTGATTCCAAGAATTTACTTGGATGTAGCAATTGTCTTGATGACATTAGATTTGGTGTTCTTAAGGTTACTCTTTTGGCATGGTTGGTTGAATTTTAGGTTCTAGATTATATATATGCTAGTTTCTTTTGGGTTTTTTTATATAAATAAGATGCTTGAAAGTATAATAATAATTGTTTTCATTCGAAAACAAATTAAAATAATATTATTTATTTATTTTTTAAAAATTATTTTTAATATTAGAACATTAAAATGATTCAAATATATATATATATATATATATATATATATATATATATATATATATATATAAACTAATTTTAAACAAATATTTTTTCAAAAAATTTGTTCAACAGCTATTTAGAATATATCAAATGAGGGCTTAATATGACTTGATGGTTGGTTCAACATCCTAACATAGGATTAGAACGGATGTAAAACCAAGTTCTCCAATTTACAGAAAAATGAAAACAAGACTTCACTATTGAATGTTACTAAACTCAAAAGACTTCATTAGTAAAATCAGTAATCTTTTCTTTAAATGGAAGCAAAGCCGCTAATTACCTAGATGGATAGAGTGCTGAACTTTTTTAAGGCTTCTTGGGGGATACTAGGTTGAACAAGTGACTGAGGCTATTGTAAACTTTTTCCACACTGGAAGTTGCTCTCTGTGGTAATAATCACATCTATTATTTGATTCTAAGAGTTTAAAACGCTAACAAAGTCACAGATTCCTTGAAAGAAAAAGGAAGAAGAAAGCCAATTGGGATTTGGAGTTCGAGTTCGCTAAGAATCACACATCTATTATTTGATTCCAAGAGTTTAAAACGCTAACAAAGTCACAGATTCCAGGCCTATATCATGCTGTACATACCACCATTTATAAATGCATCTCAAAGATGAGGAGCATGATTGATCCAAATTATGTTTTCTGAAAGAATGAAGTAAAATCACTTGTTCTTATCCTGTGGTGCTACCAAAGAGATCTGAAATTTCCAGACTACGGTTGAGTAGTGTTCAAAGATCAGTAGCCAATTGGGATTTCGAGTTCGAGTTCGCTAAGAAATTCTTGCAAAAGAGAAGCTTTGGATCGATCCGTTGTTCTGAGATTTTCCTGGTTCAATTACATTTATCACATCTAACTTGAAAGAAACAAGAAGAAGAAAGCCAATTGGGATTTCGAGTTTCGAGTTCGCTAAGAAGTTCTTGCAAAAGAGAAGCTTTGGATCGGTTGTTCTGAGATTTTCCTGGTGCAATTACATTTATCAGATCTAGCTTGAAAGAAAAAGGAAGAAGAAAGCCAATTGGGATTTGGAATTCGAGTTCGCTAAGAAGTTCTTGCAAAAGAGAAGCTTTGGACAGTTGTTCTGGGATTTTCCTGATGCAATTACATTTATTACATCTAGCTTGATAGAAACAAGAAGAAGAAAGCCAATAATTGGGATTTCAAGTTCGAGTTCGCTAAGAAGTTCTTGCAAAAGAATAGCTTTGGACAGTTGTTCTGAGATTTTCCTGGTGCAATTACATTTATTACATCTAGCTTGAAAGAAACAAAAAGAAGAAAATTATAGCAATGAGATCACCAGCAATTGTTCCCTAGTCAAGCGCAGATCATCCAATCTGTCCAGTAAACAAAGAGAGAAAAAGACACAGTAAGAGAACATGAGGTTTCAACGACCAAAGGAACACAGTTCATCATGGAAACAAGGAACTAACATGCTGTTGAAGCAATACATCTAGTAAATATACTTCCTTGGTCGATCTTCCAGTAACTTCTTGCCAATTTTGTAGGCAGCATACGTATCAGTAACCGCACACATAACCTGTTGCCTATTTAGCGAATTATCCAGCCAGTTGATCAAAGAAAGGATGGAATTTCTCGGTTGAAGATGACGAAGAACATCAAGATAACTAGCCAAATCCCTGGCCCCGTACGTGCCCAGAGCAGGCTCGCCAAGAACACCCACAACCAGTTCACTCAACTCCACTAAATTGGAGATTTCTAGCCCATATTCGTTCCGGAGCTTTACAAGGTCATCTCTCTTTCGAACACCGACGAAAACAATGTCCTTGTTAGCCAGCAACGCTGACAGTTTCTTCAACAGATGCACGTAATCGACGTTATCTCTGTCAAGCCTGAACAATATGCATCTGTGTTTAGTGCACAGTTTCACTAAAGCAATTCTTTTGTCAACAACATGTGCATCTAAATCTCTGCTAAATTTTGGCTCCAGAGAGTACTCCGTGTCGAACCCCACAACCTTGTCACCCGCCGCATCACCGAATAGCAGGTTGAAGCTAAGATCTATGTCATCCTTTCCAGTGACCAGCGTTGTGGATAGATCATTGCCATCGGTCATAGGAATAAGAAACGTATCCATTGGTGCAGTGAAAAATATAAAAGAAACGATCGATCAAGTGGCTTCGTAACCGTAACTCTTTGTCTTTGTTTTTATATACAGGCACAAGGAGAAGAGAGTGAAAGGAGAATTTTTAAAAATAATTTTAAAAAAATTAAAGTTTTTATTTTTTCTTTATTTCCAAATAAATTTTATTAGTGTTTTTAGAATTTTGCTATTAAAAATATTATTGTAATTTATTTTTAAATAAAAAAATATTTTAAAAAATAATTGTTATCATTCTTTTAAATATTATTTTAAAATATATTTTTTTATATAAAAAAATAACAACCCACTAACTCACAAGGATTTTTTTTCTTACAAATAAAAATAACTATCGATTAAATATCTCAAGCCATTGAAATTGAAGTTAATGATCCAAGTTTTTCTGGCATGAAGAGTCGTGTCATCCATGATTCAAGAGGAGGAGGAGCCCAACACGAGAAGTCCAACGGTCTCTTCTTTAATAATTATCACATTCTCCTGCGGTTGAGGAAAAATGGAAAATCGAAGCAGGTGCATGAAGGAGAGAACACTATGTACTTAGAAAGCACAAAAAGATTTGATGAGGAAAAAGAATTGCTTTAAATTCACAATTTTATTTTCTGGAAATAAATTTAATTAAAAGGTTTATAAGACATTTAAATTTGTAGAAAACAGTGTGTACTTATAAACAAATCAGAATCTAAAAATATTAAAAAAAATAACATAAATTCTAAAATAAATATTAAATCCAGAAAATCAAAGAAAAATAATAAAATTGGTTGAAGTCTAATTTTAGAAGATTCATCGGTACATAAGATAGGTTCTTATAGGTAAAATAGTTGTAGATATATCTTCATTAAATGAGCTATTTAATATAAATATTATTTATTTTGGTAGTTTAAATTGATGCCAAAAACATGTTCATTTCTCTGTCTCCAGAATCCAGCAACCTCTCTCTTTTGTTTCTTAACCAAGAAATAAAAAATAATAAAAATAAATTTTTATATCAAAATTAAATTTAAAATTTTTTTGGTCAGGAAGCCTAGCCCACATGACAGGGTTGAGTTTATTTATGCTACGATAACATTTAAAATTGTATCTTTATTATACTTTGAAAAAAATCAAAAATTAATTAATAGATATCATACCAAGTTTTGTATCTATTAGAATTTTGCTAAATTTTCAAAAACACCACATAAATCATTTTGTTTAAATTTGCCAAAATATTTAGCTTTTCTCATAGTTCTAGTGTTTGGTCTTTGAAGAAGCAATAATCAGTGGTTAAAGCTAATATGTTGCAGCTAGTTTAGCTACCCATCAAGTTATTTGGTTAAGAAGAATTATGAAGGATGCAGAAGAAAAGCAAGAAAATCCAACAACATTGTTTGTTTGTGACAATAAATCAGCTATAACAATTGAAAGGAATCCAGTTTTTCATAGCAGAACGAATCACATTGCACTTAAACATCATTTCATCTGTGAAGCAATTGAGGAAGGATTGCGTTCTGCAAATCAGAGGAGCATTGTGATTGGTTCTGCTATGAAAAAGCATTCCCAAAGGGTAAATTTCAAAAGTTGAGAAATGCACTAAGAGTTAAGTTTAGCATATTATGGGGGAGAATGTAAAGATGTGTTAGTGTTTTGTGTATATATATGGCTGTGAATGTTTTGGAGATGTATAAAAGAAAGAAAAAAGAAAGAAAAGAAAAGGAGTGATAGGTTCCTGCAGTGTTTTTATCTTCCATGTTCATGCTCTGCTGCACAAAATTTTATGTTGTTTTCACCAGACAAAAGCTAAAAACTTCGAAAACAGTGAATCATCCAGCCAATTGGTCAAGGCAAGGATCGTATTTCTCGGGTGGCAATATAAATGAATCCGTTGTCCGAGGAGAAGTAGTCAAGTTCCGGTGCCAAGAGCAGGCTTGCCGATAACAGTTAATGCAAATTCGCTCCGCTCCACTGCATCAGAACTTTCTCCGGGCAGCTATGTAACTGTGTGTGTGCATGTCATCTGTAGTGATACGTTTCTATGCTAAAAACTACTTAACAAAGTGATTGTGCATCCACTGTCCCCTTTCCTTTTATGGCAGCTTACCACGCAGCACCCCATTCGTTTCTGAGCCTGTCATTGTTAATTCTCCTTTCCACGATATAAATATGCACCTTTAGGCATGGAAAATGTCTAGAACATGAGAAGAATAAAAAAAGTTAAAATCTATAGGAATCTCTCTTATAAACACAAGCATCCAAAATGATGGAAGAAAACCATCATTTTTCAGTGTCTCGTGCCTTTATGCAGATAGATGTGCAAATGTACCTTGTTTTCTCCTTTCAATTTCAACATACAGATTTTATTATTTTTTTTGTATCAGGTACATTGCCTAGATGTTGCACTTGAAAGCACAGATATAGCAAAAGCAATAACAGAATATGTTTCCCATGCAGCAATCGAGACTGTGGTTCTCGGAACCCCATCACGGAGTGGATTTATGAGGTATTTTTGCAGTCCCTAGCCCTCTCCTGACTTGGCAACTCTATCTGCACACACCCCACCAGAATTTAAATTCAGGCTACCTTCAATCTGTGTAAAAACAGGAAGAGCAGACTATTTCCAACAAAAGGAACTCAGTTTTACTTGAAGTGTACACCTTTTGGTATTGTGGTTCGGGTGTGTTTCAAAATGCATTTGGATTGATGCTGTTTTAGGTCCTCTCTTATGGTTTCGAGATCCTCACATCAAAAACGTTGAAAAGCATTCAAAACAGCATCAGTTTTGGTGCTATTTCAGATGAAAAGCACTTTGTTTTCACACAGGTCAACTTCAGAATACTAGCAGAATTTTATATATTCTCCTCAACTCTGAACTTTGATTGGCAATATCTGATAAGCCAATCATTGAACAGTCAGGATAAATCACATACAGATGGAAACATAATCAACAATAACAATCACGAGACAGATGAAAATTGAGAAATGAATTCCATTTTTTGTTGATGTATTTGTGCATTGAGCGACCAGGCTCATTTATTTCCAATGGTTTTGTTATACAGAAAATTCAAGGCGGATGTACCAAGCACTGTGTCAAGAGGGGCACCTGATTTCTGTACTGTGTATGGTGTATCAAAAGGAAAGGTCTATACAATGAGAAATGCTTCTCGTCCTGCCCCATTCGCCTCCACACTTCTAGATCAAATACAAAACCAACAGAACCAAAATAGTCCAAGAGTAGATTCTTCTGAAGCACTATACAAACATGTTTCGAGCATAACAGGTTTATTCTCTCAATCATATGGTCCTTTTTCCATTTTATTTTGTCTTAATCCCAATCTAAAATCCAATTTATGGTCTTCTGCTGACAGAGAGAACGATGCCAGTCAAGCCTCGTATCTCAGGTGGTGAAACCTTCAGGTAAGTAAGGAATGCATCAAATCATTTTAGAAGATGAGAGGGGATGGCAGTGAACATGATATAATATAACGTGCATATATAATCAGTAAATATTTATGGAGTGATAGTCCGGGATGTCTTTGTAATAATTTCCTGGTTTTGATTGCTAAAGCTTGGCTATGATTTAATTTGTTCAAAGGCTGAACATAATACAATTGTTGGTAACAACAGGTCACCATTGGGAAGAGGAGGACAGGGTCATAGTGTAAAATCATTTGCAGATCTCATGTCAGAAACTGACATATCATTTGTCAGCTCCAGCAGGCCAAGCACTGACCGCATGTCTTCTGTAACCTATGATTTCATGGATTCTGGAGCAACCCCTCGGTTTTCAACTAGCTCAGACACTAGCTTTGCATCTATACACTGAGGACCAAAGTTCTTTAGCCCCAATTACCATCAGGGATTTTCCTCAATTTCACAATATAGCGGCAGAACATCATTTACTGGTTCAACACACAGCCTGGTAAGCAATTAACCGTTTGACAATAGCATGATTAGGTAAATAAGCTCAACTAACCATCAAACACTGTAAACACTTAAGGAAATAAAGGATGTTTAATAATAGAGTGTTATTATTTTAACCGGTTTTTTCCTATTAACAGGAAAATTAATCTAGTTAGATCATAAGCTCAAGTTGTTTGATTCAGGCTACACTATGAATATTGTCAAGAACATGCAATTTAAGTTTTTCTTCTTGGGTTATACGCTGAATTCTGCAAAATAGCACAGATTATTCGGTCAATTTAGATAGAGTAACATCTTATATATGATGGCTTGTAGCTTAATCTTACATCGATCTTTCCATGATTGGAAAAAGCAATTTTATATTTTGATTTCTTTAGCCTTTCATTTGTTGTTTTAACTTTAAAGTCAATAAGACTGCGCAAAGTGTGATAGTAAAGCACAGATGCATGATCTAAATGCTTTCTCCTAATCTGTAATTGAAACAATAGGATGACATGGAGTCTGGGATGAGGAGGCTAAAACTAGAGTTGAAGCAAACAATGGACTTGTACAACGCAGCATGTAGAGAAGCACTTACAGCAAAACGGAAGGTACAGAGAATTCATGTTTTCTACGTGCACTAGTCAGATTCCCAGTAGGTTCTAAAATGGTATGTGTATAGGCAACAGAGCTGAATTGCTGGAGAATAGAAGAAGAACGAAGATTCCCAGTAGGTTCTAACATGGTACTGCTTCTTGGAGCCTGCCCAGAGTATGGCATTCTAGTCTATGAATACATGGCAAAAGGAAGCTTAGAAGACCGTCTCTTCAAGAGAGGGAATACACCAGCTCTTTCTTGGCAAATCAGGTTCTGAATTGCAGCTGAGAGAGCCACAGGTCTGCTCTTTCTCCATCAGACCAAGCCAGAGCCACTGGTTCACCGTGACCTCAAGCCAGGAAACATTTTGCTAGACAACAATTACACCACTAAGATTAGTGATGTTGGATTGGCCAGGCTTGTTCCCACTACTTCTGAGAATGTAACACAATACCACATGACATCAGCTGCGGGAACTTTCTGCTATATTGATCCAGAGTATCAACAAACTGGAAAGCTTGGTGTGAAATCTGATGTATATTCCTTAGGGATCTTGCTTCTGCAAGTCATAACAGCCAAGCCACCAATGGACTTGACTCACATTGTTGAACAAGCAATTGAAAATGAGGCGCTCAAAGAAATTCTAGACTCAGATGTGCGTGATTGGCCAATTGAAGAGACTTTATGTTTTGCAAAGCTTGCACTCCAATGTGCAGAACTGAGACGGAAAGACAGGCCAGATCTTGGCACAGAAGTCTTGCCAGAGCTCAACAGACTGAGAGATTTAGCTGAAGAAAAGATGAACTCCTCCCATCAGCCAAATCTCAATAACTCCCACCAACCTTAGCCAAACTTCTGCAACTCCCACCAACCTCAGTCAAGTTTCAATAACCCAGGTTAGTACTGACACAATTCCTTTGCTTATGAGCTCACTGAAAGTTAAACTCAGCCAACACTCTTAAAGAATGAGGAAGAAAAGGGACTGTTACATGAAATTTCAAGAAAGAAGTATCAAACAAATGCCATCACAAGATTTGACATGATCATTGTTTTGTAGTAGCAAGCATATAAATTCTCCATTTTCCCAACTAAACTGGGGATATTAGATTTTATTCTAAATATTGTTGATAAACATTCTGCAGGAAGCGATGAGCAATACTGTAGTTGGAGATCAGGGAAGCCCGAAGAGCCAATCAAGCACTTAATGGCAAACAAAAGCAGAAGCAGGTACTGAAAACGATTATGTTATTACATGAAAATTAAAGGTCACCTTAATTATTATTAACTTGTTCAAAAAATCTTACTCTCAGAGCCAACACAAGAAAGCTAAAAGAAGGCCAATGGTAGTTTTCTTGCAGCCACATTTTTACAGAGAATCCATCCAATAAGCAATTTCAGCCACTGACAGCAGAAACATGAAGTTGGGGATTTTGTGTTGCTTTGGGTTTTCAATTTACATATATATCATGCACATAACTCAAATGCTGTAATTTTACAACTTTTTCAGACATGTACCTTTTCTGCTATCAGCAAAAGGGTTTTCAATGTACATATATATACTTCGCATAACTTAAATGCTGTAATTTTACTCTACTCTGAAAATCTGGCAAACAATGGGAAAAATCAAATTCTCACTTGCACACATTTATCATAGTACCAAAAGTCCTAAATTATACCAATCCATACATTTTACTGAACTTGATCTTATTTTTTCCCTTTCAATTCTCCGTGAGTAAACTAGAAAAGAGCAAGAAAACCCCATATTTCTTTTCAATCGTTTGTTCTTCTTAACCAAACTGGCCAAGAAGTGCAAGCTTGAAAGTCTCAAATCTTCAGAAACAATTTACTTACATGAAAGTCTGAAATCAAGAAGACAAAAGGCATGCTCAGTATAAACAAAATAATTATATAGTGAACTATACTAAATACCTCAGCTATGATCAGTCTTCGATGAATCCACGTTGATAAAATTTTCCCAAATCCGCTAGCTGTCCTTCAAAAATTATTATAAAGTTATTCTGATACGACATTTAAAAAAAAAAAAAAAAGAGTATCTGAAACTTATAACTCATAAGCTGTCTTAATATCATCGCAAATATACATGATTGATAAACCTACATCCAGTGATCAGTTTATAGGACTTTCTGGCACAAATATTGAAAAACAGCATTGCCGGTGGTGATGACATGTCGTTACCACCCAAAACCTTCATTCCTTGTCGTTTAAGGTTTGTGAAATGTTGCTGTTTTTTGACAAGTTGCAGGCAGTTTGCAGTTCCCTAGGTACGTGGTTTGTTCATAGGAAACGTGTCTCCTTGAAGGACTTTCTCTTACTGTGAGTGTGAGGTGTCCTGCATGCTTCTTTCCTTTATGTGTTTGCAAACAAATTAAAACAACACCAGTACTTCACTACTTCTCAGTCTTGCACTCATCAGCTTCTTCTGATACTTGAAATCAAGAAAATGAAACGGATAAAATAAAGGGTCAAGGTGAAGAAGTCAAGTCTAAAAGTGAGGCCCAGGTTGAGATTCAGGTTTGCCTCTCTTTCTCTTTTATTATTTATGGAACTTATTGTTACATAAAAAAAAAAAAAAAAAAATTGCAGAAAGCAACGGGGCATCTCGCAGCATCACATGGCAAACACTTCTGTAAACTATTGAGGGAATAGACTTATATAAGCACATGGAAATGGATAATGAGGTTAAGGACTGGTGCGTAGAAAAGGAGAATGAAACACAACACTCTGTACTAAAGACAGCAAAAAGAAATAATTAATATGGTCAGGCACAACAGGGTGCGGAGCTACCTATGTATGAGCACAACACTCGAAGAAAAGTCCATTGGCAAAGAAAACCTAGCTAAAAACATTAAATCATGTGATTCAGGAAAACGCTGCCACCTTGTTAGTGTTTTTTTTATATGAAATCAAATAAAAATTTGATATCAAATAAGTTCAAATAAACATGGATCAATAATTAATCCGATTATTGACAATTAATATTTAGGGGGTGATCACATCGGATGCGCAGATCTCAAGTAGTGAATGCATGACTTCGTACTGCAATAATACTAAATCATATGACAAATTTCATCACATTGATTGAAAAAGTCGAATCCTAGAAAGCAACTGGTCGGCCATTACAATACTTTAACTCAAATATATATTTATATAAAGAAAGACTTGGCAGAAGACTGTACAGGAAATTGAATTAAATATGTTTTTGTTTTTTAAATCATGTCCTTAACAACTTGCTGCATCAAAAGAAAGAAGGAAGACTTATAAATTATTCTTTTAATGTCTTGAACTGGATACGAAGGAAGGGTCCTTGTCTTGGCTTCAGTGTGCCAAGTTTCACCGTAGTGGTTCGTGGAAGATGCTGCCATTTACTTTCAAGTTGAATGCATCTCCCCATTCCAAAACGCACTTCATTTCATCACTATTTCACAACGTTCAGACCGTTCTTATCTCTCTTTTCCTCAGTATTATTTCTTCTTTGATTTTTCCAAAGAAAACAAGAGAATATGGCAGCAGAGCTTTTTCTTACGTTTGCCATGGAGGAGACTTTGACAAGGGTCAGTTCCATAGCTGCTGAAGGGATCAGACTTGCCTGGGGATTGGAGGGACAGCTGCAAAAGCTCGAAGAGTCTTTGACCATGATCAAAGCTGTGCTCAAAGATGCAGCCAGAAGGCCCGTAACAGACGATTCTGCGAAGCTTTGGCTGGAGAAGCTACAAGATGTAGCTTACGATGCTGAAGACGTTCTAGACGAGTTTGCTTATGAGATTCTCCGAAAAGACCAAAAGAAGGGAAAGGTACGTGACTGCTTTTCACTGCACAACCCTGTTGCATTCCGTTTGAATATGGGTCAAAAAGTTAAGAAGATCAATGGATCACTGGATGGGATTCAGAAACTTGCAACTCGCTTTGGGCTGGGAATTGCATCTCAACATGTAGAGAGTGCTCCTGAAGTTATCCGGGATATAGACCGAGAGACAGATTCCTTGCTTGAAAGCTCAGAAGTTGTAGTAGGAAGGGAGGATAATGTCTCTAAAGTTATGAAATTGCTGATTGGCTCGATCGGTCAACAAGTTCTGTCTGTTGTCCCTATTGTGGGGATGGCAGGTCTTGGAAAGACTACTCTAGCAAAAAAAGTTTGTGAAGTAGTGAGGGAGAAAAAGCTTTTTGATGTAATAATATGGGTTTGTGTTTCGAATGATTTTAGTAAACGGAGGATTTTAGGAGAGATGTTGCAAGATGTTGATGGAACTACGTTGAGCAATCTAAATGCAGTTATGAAAACACTCAAGGAAAAGCTGGAAAGTAAGACATTTTTTCTTGTCCTTGATGATGTGTGGAATGAAGACCATGCTAAGTGGGATGATTTGAAGGAGCAACTGTTAAAAATTAACAGCAAGAATGGGAATGCTGTTGTTGTTACAACCCGCAGTAAGAAAGTAGCAGACATGATGGAGACTTCTCCAGGGATTCAGCACGAGCCAGGGAGACTATCAGATGATCAATGTTGGTCCATTATCATGCACAAGGTGAGCAGGGGTGGAGGAGAAACAATAGCTTCAGACTTGGAGTCTATTGGAAAAGAGATTGCAAAGAAATGTGGAGGGCTTCCATTGCTTGCTAAAGTTTTGGGAGGAACTCTTCACGGAAAGCAGGCACAGGAGTGGCAGTCAATTCTAAACAGTAGAATTTGGGATTATCAGGATGGAGATAAAGTTTTGCGCATATTGAGACTCAGTTTTGATTACCTGTCATCGCCATCACTGAAAAAATGTTTTGCATACTGTTCTATTTTTCCTAAAGATTTTGAAATAGGAAGGGAAGAGCTAATTCAACTTTGGGTGGCTGAAGGTTTTCTCAGGCCATCAAATGGGAGGATGGAAGACGAAGGCAACAAGTGTTTCATTGACTTGCTTGCAAATTCCTTTTTCCAAGATGTTGAAAGGAATGAGTGTGAGGTCGTAACAAGTTGCAAGATGCATGATCTTGTGCATGATCTTGCATTACAGGTCTCAAAATCAGAAGCGTTAAATCTGGAGGAGGATTCGGCTGTTGATGGTGCATCTCATATTCGTCATCTAAATCTCATATCTCGTGGGGATGTTGAGGCAACATTTCCAGCGATTGATGCTAGAAAATTGCGAACTGTTTTCTCAATGGTTGATGTATTCAATGGGTCTTGGAAATTCAAAAGCTTGAGAACTCTCAAATTGCGACGGTCTGATATCACAGAGTTACCAGATTCAATTTGCAAGCTGAGACATTTGAGATATCTTGATGTCTCACGTACCAGTATCAGAGCATTGCCGGAATCCATCACCAAGCTCTACCATTTGGAATCATTAAGGTTCACTGATTGCAAGTCACTAGAAAAGCTTCCCATGAAAATGAGAAATTTAGTCAGCTTGAGACATCTTCATTTTGATGATCCAATGCTAGTGCCAGCTGAGGTGAGATTCCTAACACGACTTCAAACTCTGCCGTTATTTGTTGTGGGTCCAAATCATATGGTTGAAGAGCTGGGATGTTTGAAAGAACTAAGAGGAGCATTGAAGATATGCAAGCTTGAGCAAGTTAGAGACAGAGAAGAAGCTAAGAAGGCAAAACTGCGTGCAAAAAGAATGAACAAATTGGTGTTTGAATGGAGTGATGATGAAGGTAACAACAGTGTCAATAGTGAGGATGTGCTGGAAGGCCTGCAGCCTCACCCAGACATAAGAAGCTTGGAAATTGAGGGTTACAAGGGTGAAGATTTCTCATCATGGATATTGCAACTCAATAATCTGACGGTGCTGAGATTGAATGGCTGCAGCAAGTTGAGACAACTCCCAACACTTGGATGTCTTCCTCGCCTTAAGATTCTAAAGATGATTGGAATGCCTAATGTGAAATGTATAGGCAATGAGTTCTATAGCAGTGGCAGTGCAGCAGTACTGTTTCCAGCACTAAAAAAACTCACTCTGTCTGGATTGAATGGTCTTGAAGAATGGATGGTACCAGGTGGAGAATTTGTTGAAGTATTTCCTTGTCTTGAAAAGTTGAGAATTAAGAATTGTGGAAAGTTGGAAAGCATTCCGATATGTCGTCTTTCATCTCTTGTAGACATTGGAATTTACAGCTGTGATGGTCTGAGATATTTTTCTGGTGAGTTTCATGGCTTCACGTCTCTTCAAAATTTAAGGATATGGGGTTGTTCAAAGCTGGCATCCATTCCAATCGTACAACACTGCACAGCTCTGGTGGAATTGAATATACAGAGCTGCCGTGAGTTGATCTCAATTCCTGGTGATTTCCGAGAATTGAAATATTCTTTGAAGAAATTGATTATTGGTAGTTGTAAAATGGGAGCTCTTCCAAGCGGACTACAATGTTGCGCATCTCTAGAGGCATTGTGGATAGGGGATTGGAGTGAGCTTATCCATATCAGTGATTTGCAAGATTTGTCTTCGCTACGAATATTAGTTATTCGTGATTGTGCAAAGCTCATCAGTATTGATTTACGACAATTGCCTTCTCTTGTTTCATTACTAATCATTGGGTGTCGGTGTTTGAGAGATATCCCAGAGGATGATTGGTTAGGCAGCCTTACCTACCTGAAGAGATTGAGTATCGGTGGTTTCTCAGAGGAGATGGAGGCTTTTCCTGCAGTAGTTTTAAACTCATTCCAACACTTGAGTGGGTCCCTTGAATTCCTATCGATACATGGATGGGATAAACTGAAGAGTGTACCCCACCAACTTCAACACCTCACTGCCCTCGAGATATTGTCTATAGAGGGTTTCAAGGGAGAGGAATTTGAGGAAGCATTGCCAGAATGGTTGGCCAACCTTTCTTCTCTTCAATCTCTTCGGATTAGGGATTGCAATAATCTCAAGTATCTGCCAAGTTCAACAGCCATTCAACGCCTCTCCAAATTGAAGGAATTGTGGATTCGGGGATGTCCGCATCTATCAAAAAATTGTAAAAAAGAGAGTGGTTCTGAGTGGTCCAAGATTTCTCATATCCCAATAATCTCTAGATAGACTTGCCATTTGTACAGGTAAGTTGGGATTTAAATTATTTTGTTACTTTGTAATATGTTTAGGAGAGAGAACCAATTTTAGTTAACAAAATATAACCTGAATTTGTCATGTATCAAAATATAAAATCAATAGCCATCCAACATTTTTTCAATCATTATTCTAATATTATTCTTACAAGATAATTTAACTTGTATTTAAAAATAATTACATTATCTATATAGTATTATTTATTTTAAAATCATCAACTTTATATACAATTATGATATTTTAAACAAACCATTAAATCTTAAGATTAGTCAATTTATAAAACTCACATTTAAATAACAACCATTGAGGTCACAAACCAATCACTTTTTAGTAGCAAATACAATTAAAGCTGAAAACACTCTTTAGTTGACCCCAACATTTTAAAAAAAAAAAAACAAACTTGGCTCCAGTTTATATAAAATATAAATTAATATATTATATAGTGATAATATATTATCTAACTCCAACCAGTACAAGTAAAAAAAAAATTCTTTAAAAATCAAATGTTAACTTAAATAAGTAGTGATAGGATTGATTAAGAACATTATTTTGGGAAGGTAGTTAAACTATTGAAAAGGTATTTTAGAAATTTATTAGATAATGATATTTTTCACTGACTTTCATGTTGAAATATGTTTATTTATTTATTTATTGTATTCATTGAATTGGATATGCTTCCTATACATGTTTAGAAACTATGATTCATCCTGCATTTTGTAGTTTAGCGTTGTTTATATTTCCAAAACTAATACCAAGTTGGCTATTTCAACTATCATATGTGCAGCCGGAGTACCTCGAAGACTCGGACCTCGAAGACTGAAGGAAGCCATGAAATGGTTATTAGAAGCTTATGCAGAATAGTGTTTGTCAGGCTGGATAAATGTGTGACCTGCATAATTTTCTCGTATCTTTATGAGAAAGTATATTTGTTAAAATGTAAGAAAATAGATGGAGGTGGCGGCGTATCACGAAAATATAGATATGGATGTGAATTCGTTTGTGTAACTTCTATTATTTTGTATTTGATTTTGTTATTTAACTTTAAAGGATTCGATTTTTATGAGGTTATATATGTTGATGATGTTCTACTCCAAATATTTGAAGAATTATTGTGCTTTTTGTCTTGTAAATCTACCTTCATCTTACATAATATGTTGTTATTAACTCACGGCTATATTCCTTGATCTCTCTCTCTCTCTCTCTCTATTATTTTCTTTTAAGTACTTGAATATCTAAAATAAGGCATAAAAGCTATATGATAAAAATATGGTTGATTTCACAAGTCTATTCAAACTACAATTAGTTGCAGAAAAATGAAAACGAAGGTTACCTCTAACTAGAGAAGCTGAGGGGCCTCATTGCTGAACCAAAGGGAAGAAAAACTGATTCACTGTGTACAAACTGCCATGTACACAGCATGATGTCAACCACTTTTGAAGGAAGAAAACAGAATTATTGCTGATCTTCAATCATCTGTGTGAATCCATGATAATTCTAAATCTGTTTTTCCTGATCTGCAGCAAACTAATCATCAGAAACCCCTTAAATGCACCTGCATTCACTTACAAAGAAGTTTAAGAAGAATAAGAAACAGGACTAACCATCATCCTGTTCATGCCTATCATCTGTGTGATTTGTGAAAGCTTTGAGACAAATTATTGCTGTTTTCTTCCTTTTTTCCCCCCAAGCCAAAGTCCCAGTCAAAAACCGTACTTGTAGTCAAGATTCACATGTTTGCACCTACTTGATGCATTCGCAATTTGGATTTTGTAATCTTCATTACTGAACACAAGCTTCCGACACTAACTTGGCCATCTAAGAGTAAAGCTACCTTGACCAGTAAAATTGCTGACTAACATTCTTTGGTTTTACAACAACCCACACCCCGTAATTTAATACATTCGTAAAAGAACAACTATGAGTTTTTTTTTTTTCATTATTTATTTTTATTTACAGGGGGTTAACAGAGAATCCATCCAATAAGCAATTTTACCCCCTGATAGCAGAAACATGAAGTTGCGAATTTTGTGTTGCTTTGGGTTTTCAATGTACATACATATATATATATACATATATGTGTGTGTGTGTGTGTGTGATGCACATAACTCAAATGCTGTTAGTTTACAACTTTTTCAGACATGTACCTTTTCTGCTATCAGCAAAAGGTTTCAAACCATATCTATACTCTGCATAACTCAAATGCTGTAATTTTACTCTACTCTGAAAATCTGGCAAACAATGGGAAAAATCAAAATTCTCACTTGCACACATTTATCATAGCACCAGAAGTCCTAAACTATACCAATCCATACATTTTAATGAACTTGATCTTAATTATTTTTTCCCTTTCAATTCTCCGTCTGTAAACTAGAAAAGAGCAAGAAAACCCCATTTTTCTTGTCCCTCGTTTGTTCTTAACCAAACTGGCCAACAAAAGAGAAAGTGAGCAAGAAACAACACCAGTACTTCTCAGTCTTGCACTCATCAGCTTCTTCTGATACTTGAAATCAAGAAAACGAAACGGATAAAATAAAGGGTCAAGGTGAAGAAGTCAAGTCTAAAAGTGAGGCCGGGGTTGAGATTCAGGTTTGCCTCTCTTTCTCTTTTATTATTTATGGAATTTATTGTTACATAAAAAAAAAAAAAAAAAATTTGCAGAAAGCAACGGGGCATCTCGCAGCATCACATGGCAAACACTTCTGTAAACTATTGAGGGAATAGACTTATATAAGCACGTGGAAATGGATAATGAGGTTAAGGACTGGTGCGTAGAAATGGAGAATGAAATGATTAATATGGTCAGGCACATCTAGGTGCGGTGCTACCTATATATTAGCACAACACTCGAAGAAAAGTCCATTGGCAAAGAAAACCTAGCTAAAAACAGGGGTTAGCTCATGTGATTCTGGAAAACACGGCCACATTGAGTGTTTTTCTATATATGAAATCAAATAAGTTCAAATAAACATGGATCAATAATAATTAATCTGATTATTGACAATTAATGTGTTAGGGGGTGATCACATCGGATGCGCAGATCGCAAGCTTTCATGTCTGCCAATTTTTTTGTCCCATTAGAGAAATATAATTGAGGGCCTTGAACAAGTATATAAAGAAATATATGTTTATATAAAGAAAGACTTTGCAGAAGACTGTTGTACGTAAGATTAGGAAATGCAATTAAATTTGTTTGTTTTTTTTTTTAAATCATGTCTTTAACAACTCGCTGCATCAAAAAGAAAGAAAGAAAGACTTGGAAGAAGACTTATAATTGTTTTTTTTTTAAATAACATTAGACAGAGAGTGGGTACAGTGTAATTTTGTAATTTTTCTTGTGAGTTCTTTGTTTCTAGAAAGAGTAATTACGGAAATTCAATATATATAGATTAATAAGTTGCTTCATCTTTGAATCTGTCCTATGTTTAATGTGAACATAGGATCGAGGGAGTTGGCTGGCTACATATGCAGCAGACGACGAAAGGTCTAGCAATATCCTTAGGTGAGACAGATTGAAAGTGAGAAATTTACGATGTTCTGTTGCTAAAAATGTAGTGAGAAATTTACGAAAAATGTGAAAGGAAAAATCTGCAAAAAGTTAAACTAAATACATTAGAGCATCTCCAATTAAAAATAGAATCGATGACAGAAGTGTGGTTGTGATTGCTTTTCAACATGCTTTTTATTTGGAAATGCATCAAAATAATATTTTTTATTTTTAAAAAATTATTTTTGATATCAACACGTCAAAATGATCTGAAAACACAAAAAATATATCAATTTAAAGTAAAGAAAAAAATAAAAATTTTTAATTTTTTTCAAAAGCGATTTTGAAATGCAAAAACAAACAGTGTTTTACGAAACTCAGTTAAAAAAGCATGTAAAAACTGCTTTATAAAAACTACATTTTAAACTCAATTTTTAAGTGAGTCCTGCGGTACAAAACGCAGTTTAGTTTGTTACCAAACACTTTGCTACGTTTGTTTCACCGCAAACGCAAAAAACAGCTGAAAAAAAAACATGGCCTAAATGAATGTTGAAATCATTTTTAAAAAAAATAGATATTTTTAATATAATAATTTTTTATATTTACACATAGTTGTTATTTTAAATAATTATAAATAATAAATACTTTAAAAAACAACATTATCTATCATCAAATAATCAGTTTCACAAACCATCTACATGGTGGTCCAGTGGTAAAAACCTGAAACTAAGGGGTTTTCTTCCTCTGTGAACTTAGGTTCGAGCCATGTGGTTACTCATATGATGGCTACTAGAGACTTACATTGTCGTTAACTTCAAGGTCCGTGGGATTAGTCGAGGTGCACACAAGCTCGCCCAGACACCCATGTTAATAAAAAAAAAAAATTAATTTCACACCATATTTCTCTTCATCCCGTGCTCAATATTTTTTCTATATTTTTGAAATATTAATATTTATTAATATATATTTTTTAATTTAACACATCCATATTCATTAATAGTTTCTTTTTCATTATTATTTAGGTATGAGTTTGTATTTGGACATTTAATATTTTTTTATTTTTTTAAATTAAACTATGTGAAAGCTCATTTAGAATAAATTATTTAATTTAATAGGTATAAAAATAACTTAGCTTATAAGTAAATACATAAAGTTTTTTTAATAAAAGCTTTATGTATAAAACCATGATGTTATGTATAATTAAAAAGAACACATCGTTTTCATGGATACAATGAGTTGCTATCATGTTAAATATGTATATATAAAGAAAGACTTGGCAGAAGACTGTAAGATTAGGAAATGCAATTAAATATGTTTGTTTTTTTTTATCATGTTTTTTAAATATGTTTATTTTTCTAGATTTCTTGCTTTATTTTGTTATTTTAATGTGAGTTACTTACTTAGTTTATTTTCTTTTTAATATTTTCTAGTTTTAATATAGATAATATATCTTTTAGATTCGAAAGGCAAGGTAATCTTAGTATAAAAACCAACCGTAGAGATATTCCTCTAGGTGGCTGGCTACATATGCAGACGACGAAAGGTCTAGCAATATCTCTACTAGTGTTTCTTTTATTAGCCATGGCATGATAAATTGACAGTGCTGATTTGTAGAGGTGTTCAAAATAACCGAGAAACCGATAAAAAATTACCCGAAAAAACCAAACAGAAATGAAAAACCGATTAAACCGATTTAAAAACCATAAATGTTAACAGGTCCGGTTCAGTTTCGGTTTTGACCTAGAAACTGGTTCAAACCGAACCAGACCTATTAAACAATTAAAAAAAAGCAGTATAAATAGTTAAGTTTACCTAATCGACCTCCCTCCTTGACATCTCATTCTCATCTCACAAAGCCGTCTCCTTCCTTCCCACTTCCCAAAGAAATTCTCAATCTTCCTCGATAATTAATTCTCAATCTTCCTTTCCCAAAAACCATCATCATTTAAGCAACGACAGCAAGGTAAATTCCATCTTCTTTGATTCTTTGTTTAGTGGGTTTGAAAGTCTATTCTAAGTGTATTCCATCTTCATCTTCATCTTTTCCAGAAACCGTCTCTATCTTTCAGGCGTCTTCATTTGAGCAATGACAGCAAGGTAAATTCCATCTTCATCTTTGATTCTTTGTATAGTGGGTTTGAAAGTTTATTCTAAGTCTATTCCATCTTCATCTTCATCTTTCCCATAAACCATCTCCATCTTTCAGGCTTCAACGTTTAATTCCATTTGTTGACTGTTGAAAGGTAAATTTATGCTACATACTTCTTTTATTTCGTATATATTGCTTTAGATTTCAAATAATCTGTTGACTGTTGCTTTAGTCTGGATAACGTGATAAATATCATGGGTTGTTAAGCTTTAGTTGCTTCTGTGACTATAGATTAATGAGCAACAGAAGCGATATAGATTAATTGCTTTAGAAGTTCTGTAATAGTGATATAGATTAATTGTCGAGAGACTATTAATGGCTAGTCCCTACTGCTACCCCTGTGATTTTAAGCTTAAATTTATATCTTGTTTTGTTTAGATAATAGAAGCAATACATGCTTTCCATTTTGTTGATTGTTGCATATTCTTTTTCAGATGTAAATATACGTTTCAATTTCATGCTAAATTATTAGTCTTTTGTTTACTGTTGATAAAAAAAATATGTATGTATTGCTTCTAATTAATTTGATTGCGAAGTTGATAAAATATGTATATAAAGTATTGCAAAATGTGGGCATATTCCGCATAAATTGCAAAATGTATCTTAGGCTTTTTTTCTTGCTTTTGCATTAATTAGCATAATAGCAAGCAAGGCAATCTTAGACTATTTCTGAATATATTGCATCTGCATGTATTGAAAAATATATCATAGGCTTTTTTCGTGCTTTTGCATTAATTGGCAAAATAGTAGGCAAGGCAATCTTAGACTATTTTCATATGTATTGCATCTGCATGTATTGCAAAATGTATCATAGGCTTTTTTCTTGCTTTTGCATTAACTGGAGGTAGAATAGTAGGCAAGGCAATCTTAGGCTATTTTCGTATGTATTGCATGTATTGCAAAATGTATCATAGGCTATTTGCAAAATGTATCTACATAGCTTAAAATAATTGTTTGATTGATGTTGTTGGTTTCTTAATTTTAGATGGATAATCAAGAATATCCTACACCAATTGAATCAAATCCTTCAAGTTCGGAACCCAATTCTTTGCCTATTCCAATTCTAGTTCCAGTTGCTACTTCTAGTACAAATAGCAACACTAAAAATGAAGGTAATCCACCTTTTAGATCTAATAAAAGAAAAACATCTCAAATTTGAGATCACTTTAAAAAACTAGATGGTAATGTTAAGGCTCTTAGGGCTGCATGTATGTATTGTGGAAAGACTATGCATGTCATACTATACTTAATGGGACTAGTAACATGTGAAGTCATCTAGGTGTATGCAAAAAATTTCCTTTTGTGATTGACCGAAAACAAAAAACTTTAGTCTTAGAACCTAGGCCTATAATAAAGGGGGGTAATAATGGAGAGGAAAATCTGGTGACTATTAAGGCGGTGGGTTATAGTTATGAAGAGTGTAGGAAAGCTCTAGAAAAAATGATTATACTTGATGAGCTACCTTTTAACTTTGTTGAAAATCAAGGATTTAAATTATTTTGTCAAGTAATGTAACCTAAATTTGATGTTCCTTCTCGTTTGACGATTTAGAGAGATTGTTTTAAAATTTATGTAGTTGAGAAGGAAAAATTAAAGAAAGCTCTTAAGGATCAACGTGTATGTTTAACAACCAATACTTAGACATCAATCCAAGATATTAATTATATGTGTTTGACTGCCCATTGGATTGATAAAGGTTGGAACTTGAATAAAAGAATTCTAAACTTTTATCAAGTTTCTAATCATAAAGGTGAAACAATTGGCCAAGCAATTGAGAGTTGTTTGTTGAAATGGAAAGTTGATAACATTTTAACGGTTACAATAGACAATGCAAGTTCAAATAATTTGACAATAAAATATTTGAAGAGAGTAACAAGTAATTGAGCAACTAATATATTGTCAAATGACTTCATGCATGTGAGATGTTGTGCATATATTGTTAATTTTATTGTATGTGCGAGATTGAAAGATATTGATGATTCAGTAATATATAGAAAAATGGTACTTCTAACACAAATTCGAGATTTTATTGCAAAGGGATGAGATTAGAGAAACCGGCTACTCTTAATAACAATGGTATTAATTACATTACTCAAATTGTGAAGTACAGAAGTTGATGCAAGTCTCTGTAACACCTTCAGCTAACAACGAAGAGCTTTGATGACGACGACAACGAGAAGAAAATGGACCGCAATAAAATTACAGTCTGAAATAGAGTAATGAATAGACACAACTATTCCTCTCAAGGCTTTCAGCAATGGAGGTTGGGCATAAATGAAGAGATTACAAGAACAACCTCTTGACACTGCTACTGCCGCTTTCCATAAGCTTTTTGCCAATCTTGTACGTTGCATAAGCCTCAATAGTTGCAGACTCAATCTGTTCAGGGCTAAGAGTAGGATCAAACCAGTTTGACCATAAAACATTGAGAGATTTTGGGTCTGATTTTAGTGAAGATATTTTGCACGCCAGTTCCCTTGCATTATAAGCAAGGAATCGAGGTTGATCATATATCGTAGCAGCCAGTTCACTTAAATCCACCGCATTCCGGACCACCAGGCCATTGACACTTCTCAGCCTATGAAGATCTTCCTTGATATGAACTCCTACAAACATAATGTCCTTGATTGAAAGAAAGCGTTTCAGAGATGGAGAAATATGATTAGGAGAGAGCCTTATTAGGACACAGCCAAGTTTAGTGCAGAATGTCAAGACAGCAATGTGATGTTCCACTCTCCTAGGAAGGTGCTCGGACTTGTCAGGCTGAGAATGATGGTCAGCATGTCTGCTAGAAGTACTTCCTGATCTGCTGGCAGAACATCCTTTGAAGCCCCACTCGATGTCAAACCCAACAACCATGTCACCAATCTTAAGCATGTCCTGCAGTAATACATAGAGGCAAAGATGCGAATCATCGTCCGATACCACCTCCGTCACCAGAGTGTTACCGTCGTTCAGTGTAAACTGAGGTCCACGTAGTGTTTCCATTGTTGAAAGTCCTGCAGTACTCGAGAAGCAAGTTGAATTCTGGAAGGAAAAGTTGAGCACAAATAATAATGTAGGGCAGGTAATAAAACTGCCTGAGAAAGAAATGAACAACAATCATACATATATCACATTTTATATACAAATATTTTATATACATCTTGTTGTTTGAAAACTTCATTTTTATACAGAAAAAGGTTGAAATGAGACCAAAGGACAATAAAATTTATAGGGCTCCACTTTCATGTTCTAACACAAAAACGCCCCCATTGCTATGACAACAGACAGGGAAGAAGAAACTTTGGAGAAAATCATACACGAATTTCAAATCTGAAATGAAAATTTTTTGGATCTGCTGCTTATCACAAATCCACAATCGTTACTAATTTCTCTAAAATCCCAATTTAATTTCAATTAAAGCATTACTAATTTAAAGAGTCAGAAACAGGGAGAGAGATGTAGGAACTTACAAAGAAGCTCTGCAGCATTTTCCTAGTATCAACAATGGCAAAAGTGATCGATCATATGCATAAGAAGAAAAAAGAAAACAGGCATGCAACTTCATACCTTAAATCTAGTACCTGCTACTATTTTAGGATAAGATCATAAATGAAACAACACTTAACTACCTGGTATATTTGTCCGAAATCCATAGCTATACACATGGATTGATGAAAATAACTGAGAATCTTAAGGTTCATTTATTCCTAACCATTAACTTTTGCCGAGAAATGGGTCATTTTTTTTCCGGATACAAAACAATCTAGCAGAACCATACAACAGCCGTCATATAAACCACAGTCCACCATTTTAGCATGTACAGATTGTTACTCATATTATGAAAAGCTTAAGACATCTTTTATACCAACTTGACCATATAAACTATGGCGAATTTCTGCTATTATCTTGCATCATAAGCGCTAATTAAGCCATGGCAGGTGAGGAACCTTAGCTGCCAATTCACTTAGCTCCCCACTGGGATCTCATCATAATAAGTCCGTAATTGTGAGCCGGTAAATTCTCAAGTCTTTAGCCGATATAAGTTTATTTATATGTGTATATTACAAACGGTACTGGAAGACCATTCTCAAACCATCTCGTTTCCTCTACCAAAACTCTCTTTAAAATCAAGGCGTACCCAGCTAACTTTACAATTTTTTCTAATTTTTCTTCAGTAAGTTTTCTTAATCCATTTCTAATTGATTTTATAGTATTGCTACGGGGTCTTTTTCCTTACAATTAATTTGTTGAAAAATACAATTAATTGAGATTTATTGATTGTTTATTATCAAGTCTGTATTGGGGAATTAATTATATTTTGCGATAAAATATGTTTAAGTTCTTCAAAAGTTTCACATACTGCTCATGTGTTGTAATTGGTGAATAGTAAATTCTGATTATCCCCCCTCCTTCAAAATCATTCTTTGATCTGTACAGAAATTGAGGGAGGAGGGAAGGGGTGATTTTGATTTATGATTATGATTTTGATGCTAGTAGTCGTCTCAATTTGCAAAGCATGGATATCGATTGTGATTGATTTGCCTTCTCCATCCTGACAACAAATTGTTGTTTTCCCTGTAACCCAGAACATTTTTCTGAGATTCGGTATGAAAAGAAATCAGACGGAGACGATGTTTCAGAAACTGACAGGGCAGAAAATGTATCTTGGCACATCTTCTGCGAGATTTATTGCCTTGTACTGTTTTCATTTCAGCTTCAGCGAAGGCGATTCAAGTGAGAAAATGGCTCGGGATTTGCTTTAGGAGCAGCTTTAGCAGCCACTTCTGGAACTCCAAAAACATTCCAAAATCTTAACGTTTCATCTCCTGCTGCTGTTGCCACTGTGCAACCATCCGGACTCTGTAGGTAAAACAGCAAAGTTGGTAAATTAAAGCCAAAAAACAAAGATCATTAAGAAATAAATTTCAATCCTCAAATTATCCTTAGGTGAGACAGATTGAAAGTGAGAAATTTATGATGTTCTGTTGCTAAAAATGTAGTGAGAAATTTACGAAAAATGTGAAAGGAAAAATCTGCTAAAAGTTAAACTAAATACATTAGAGCATCTCCAATAAAAAATAGGATCGATCACAGAAGTGTGGTTGTGATTGCTTTTCAATATGTTTTTTATTTGGAAATGCATCAAAATAATATTTTTTATTTTTTAAAAATTATTTTTGATATCAACAAGTCAAAATGATCTGAAAACACAAAAAATATATCAATTTGAAGCAAAGAAAAAAAATAAAAATTTTCAATTTTTTTCAAAAACGATTTTGAAATGTAAAAACAAATAGGATTTTACGAAACTCAGTTAAAAAAGCATGTAAAAACTACTTTACAAAAAACTACATTTCAAACTCATTTTTTTAAAAAAAAATTAGATATTTTTAATATAATAATTTTTTATATTTTACACATAGTTGTTATTTTAAATAATTATAAATAATAAATACTTTAAAAAACAACATTATCTATTCTCAAATAATCAGTTTCACAAACCATCTACATGGTGGTCCAGTGGTAAAAACCTGGAACTAAGGGGTTTTCTCCCTCTGTGAACTTAAGTTCGAGCCATGTGGTTACTCATATGATGGCTACTGGAGGCTTACATGATCGTTAACTTCAGGGCCCGTGGGATTAGTCGAGGTGCGTACAAGCTGGCCCGGACACCCATGTTAATAAAAAAAAAATTTAATCAATTTCACACCATATTTCTCTTCATCCTGTGCTCAATATTTTTTCTATATTTTTAAATATTAATATTTATTAATATATATTTTTTAATTTAACACATTCATATTCATTAATAGTTTCTTTTTCATTATTATTTAGGTATGAGTTTGTATTTGGACATTTAATATTTTTTTTATTTTTTTAAATTAAATTATGTGAAAGCTCATTTAGAATAAATTATTTAATTTAATAGGTATAAAATAACTTAGGTTATAAGTAAATACATAAAGTTTTTTTAATAAAAGCTTTATGTATAAAAACTATGTTGTTATGTATAATTACAAAGAACACATCGTTTTCATGGATATAATGAGTTGCTATCATGTTAAATATGTATATATAAAGAAAGACTTGGCAGAAGACTGTAAGATTAGGAAATGCAATTAAATATGTTTTTTTTTTTATCATGTTTTTTTAAATATATGTTTATTTTTCTAGATTTCTTGCTTTATTTTGTTATTTTAATGTGAGTTACTTACTTAGTTTATTTTCTTTTTAATATTTTCTAGTTTTAATATAGATAATATATCTTTTTAGGTCTCTACAATGAGAAATGCTTCTCGTCCTGCCCCATTCGCCTCCACACTTCTGAAGTACTATACAAGAACCAAAATAGTCCAAGAGTAGATTCTTCTGAAGCACTATACAAACATGTTTCGAGCATAACAGGTTTATTCTCTCAATCATATGGTCCTTTTTCCATTTTATTTTGTCTTAATCCTAATCTAAAATCCAATTTATGGTCTTCTGCTGACAGAGAGAACGATGCCAGTCAAGCCTCGTATCTCAGGTGGTGAAACCTTCAGGTAAGTAAGGAATGCATCAAATCATTTTAGAAGATGAGAGGGGATGGCAGTGAACATGATATAATATAACGTGCATATATAATCAGTAAATATTTATGGAGTGATAGTCCGGGATGTCTTTGTAATAATTTCCTGGTTTTGATTGCTAAAGCTTGGCTATGATTTAATTTGTTCAAAGGCTGAACATAATACAATTGTTGGTAACAACAGGTCACCATTTGGAAGAGGAGGACAGGTTCATAGTGTAAAATCATTTGCAGATCTCATGTCAGAAACTGACATATCATTTGTCAGCTCCAGCAGGCCAAGCACTGACCGCATGTCTTCTGTAACCTATGATTTCATGGATTCTGGAGCAACCCCTCGGTTTTCAACTAGCTCAGACACTAGCTTTGCATCTATACACTCAGGACCAAAGTTCTTTAGCCCCAATTACCATCAGGGATTTTCCTCAATTTCACAATATAGCGGCAGAACATCATTTACTGGTTCAACACACAGCCTGGTAAGCAATTAACCGTTTGACAATAGCATGATTAGGTAAATAAGCTCAACTAACCATCAAACACTGTAAACACTTAAGGAAATAAAGGATGTTTAATAATAGAGTGTTATTATTTTAACCGTTTTTTTCCTATTAACAGGAAAATTAATCTAGTTAGATCATAAGCTCAAGTTGTTTGATTCAGGCTACACTATGAATATTGTCAAGAACATGCAATTTAAGTTTTTCTTCTTGGGTTATACGCTGAATTCTGCAAAATAGCACAGATTATTCGGTCAATTTAGATAGAGTAACATCTTATATATGATGGCTTGTAGCTTAATCTTACATCGATCTTTCCATGATTGGAAAAAGCAATTTTATATTTTGATTTCTTTAGCCTTTCATTTGTTGTTTTAACTTTAAAGTCAATAAGACTGCGCAAAGTGTGATAATAAAGCACAGATGCATGATCTAAATGCTTTCTCCTAATCTGTAATTGAAACATATAGGATGACATGGAGTCTGGGATGAGGAGGCTAAAACTAGAGTTGAAGCAAACAATGGACTTGTACAACGCAGCATGTAGAGAAGCACTTACGGCAAAACGGAAGGTACAGAGAATTCATGTTTTCTACGTGCACTAGTAAGATTCCCAGTAGGTTCTAAAATGGTATGTGTATAGGCAACAGAGCTGAATTGCTGGAGAATAGAAGAAGAACGAAGATTGGAAGAGTCTAGGTTTTCTGAAGAAGCTGCACTGTCGATTATAGAGCAAGAGAAAGCCAGGTGCAGAGAAGCCATAGAAGCTGCTGAAGAAGCTAAGAAGAGAGCTGCAATAGAAGCGCAAAGGAGACTCGACATAGAGAAAGCCCTCAAAGAAGCTGCAAAAACGAAAAGAGCAAAGGATAATCTGTCTTATCATGGTATCGGATACAGGAGATACAGTATTGAGGAGATTGAAGTAGCAACACAATACTTTTCGGAATCAAAGAAGATTGGGGAAGGAGGTTATGGCCCAGTTTACAACTGTTATCTTGATCATACACCAGTTGCGGTCAAGGTTTTACGTCCTGATGCAGCCCAAGGAAGGTCTCAATTTCAAAGAGAGGTTAGAAACAAAGAAAACTGGTTGATAATGCGATTGAAAATGCTTTTCCAAAGTGCTTTTTGTCTAAAAGGTACCATATCAAAACCATTAAAAAGCACCAGTAAATGCATCAAATGGATGTTTTCTCAACCAAAACCTTTTTGAAAATCACCTGAACTGCAGTGCCATGAGTGTTCTAAATTGAAAGAGAAAAAAACCAACGAGCATAACATTTTCAAAGCATATGAATCGAAGTTATGTAGACAGTTTTTTCAGAGAAGAAAATGAGCATTATGGAATTGAAAATCTAATCTGTACCTTGCAGGTTGAAGTGCTTAGTTTAATACGGCATCCAAACATGGTACTGCTTCTTGGAGCCTGCCCAGAGTATGGCATTCTAGTCTATGAATACATGGCAAAAGGAAGCTTAGAAGACCGTCTCTTCAAGAGAGGGAATACACCAGCTCTTTCTTGGCAAATCAGGTTCTGAATTGCAGCTGAGAGAGCCACAGGTCTGCTCTTTCTCCATCAGACCAAGCCAGAGCCACTGGTTCACCGTGACCTCAAGCCAGGAAACATTTTGCTAGACAACAATTACACCACTAAGATTAGTGATGTTGGATTGGCCAGGCTTGTTCCCACTACTTCTGAGAATGTAACACAATACCACATGACATCAGCTGCGGGAACTTTCTGCTATATTGATCCAGAGTATCAACAAACTGGAAAGCTTGGTGTGAAATCTGATGTATATTCCTTAGGGATCTTGCTTCTGCAAGTCATAACAGCCAAGCCACCAATGGGCTTGACTCACATTGTTGAACAAGCAATTGAAAATGAGGCGCTCAAAGAAATTCTAGACTCAGATGTGCGTGATTGGCCAATTGAAGAGACTTTATGTTTTGCAAAGCTTGCACTCCAATGTGCAGAACTGAGACGGAAAGACAGGCCAGATCTTGGCACAGAAGTCTTGCCAGAGCTCAACAGACTGAGAGATTTAGCTGAAGAAAAGATGAACATACATTTATCATAGTACCAAAAGTCCTAAATTATACCAATCCATACATTTTACTGAACTTGATCTTATTTTTTCCCTTTCAATTCTCCGTGAGTAAACTAGAAAAGAGCAAGAAAACCCCATATTTCTTTTCCCTCGTTTGTTCTTCTTAACCAAACTGGCCAAGAAGTGCAAGCTTGAAAGTCTCAAATCTTCAGAAACAATTTACTTACATGAAAGTCTGAAATCAAGAAGACAAAAGGCATGCTCAGTATAAACAAAATAATTATATAGTGAACTATACTAAATACCTCAGCTATGATCAGTCTTCGATGAATCCACGTTGATAAAATTTTCCCAAATCCGCTAGCTGTCCTTCAAAAATTATTATAAAGTTATTCTGATACGACATTTTTATTTTATTTTTTTAAAAAAAAGAGTATCTGAAACTTATAACTCATAAGCTGTCTTAATATCATCGCAAGTATACATGATTGATAAACCTACATCCAGTGATCAGTTTATAGGACTTTTTGGCACAAATATTGAAAAACAGCATTGCCGGTGGTGATGACATGTCGTTACCACCCAAAACCTTCATTCCTTGTCGTTTAAGGTTTGTGAAATGTTGCTGTTTTTTGACAAGTTGCAGGCAGTTTGCAGTTCCCTAGGTACGTGGTTTGTTCATAGGAAACGTGTCTCCTTGAAGGACTTTCTCTTACTGTGAGTGTGAGGTGTCCTGCATGCTTCTTTCCTTTATGTGTTTGCAAACAAATTAAAACAACACTAGTACTTCACTACTTCTCAGTCTTGCACTCATCAGCTTCTTCTGATACTTGAAATCAAGAAAATGAAACGGATAAAATAAAGGGTCAAGGTGAACAAGCAAGTCTAAAAGTGAGGCCCAGGTTGAGATTCAGGCTTACCTCTCTGTCTCTTTTATTATTTATGGAACTTATTGTTACATAAAAAAAAAAAAAAAAGAATTGCAGAAAGCAACGGGGCATCTCGCAGCATCACATGGCAAACACTTCTGTAAACTATTGAGGGAATAGACTTATATAATCACATGGAAATGGATAATGAGGTAAGGACTGGTGCGTAGAAAAGGAGAATGAAACCAAGGTTGTTAAAATCGCGTTTTGACTCGTAAAATCGTACGTTTTTACGAGTCAAAACATGTATTACGGGTTGAATCGCTTGAAAAAATCAAAAATGGATAAAATCGGGTTGAAATCTAGTAAAATCGCAAAAATCGGATGAAATCGCGCAAAATCACGATTTCAAGACCGATTTTGCGATTTTGCCAAAATGAAGCCCTGAAAGCAAGGTTGTTAAAATCGCGATTTTAACACGGCACGGAAAGCGCTCACAAAATCGGATCGTAAAACAGATTGTAAAAATCGTAAAAAAATCATAAGGAATTTTAAAATACATTAAAAAAATATTCATGCTTCAAATAAAAATTCATACATAGTTCAAGCACCTTAAAAATAATGCTTGTGTTTCTTAGCCATATTTCTTTGTGTTTATATTTTAGTTATTTTTCTTTTAATTTGGTATGTTTATCTTAAATTAAAGTCTAATTTTATTTAATTAGGCGGTTTATTTAAAATTAAAAAAAAGTATGGGAAAAAACTGAACAACTTGACTGTTCATGTAAATACATGAAGATCCATGAAGTTTTCTCATATTTTTCTATTAAAAATAAATATTTTTTATGGTTAAGTACTTCCTTATGAATTAATAATTGAAAAAAGAAGAAGAGAATCTCGTGAAGTGCTCATTCAATTTCAGAAATCTCAGTTCATAAAGGCATTTAGGACATAAAGTGGAAAATTAGTTTATTAACTAGTGTGTACTGTATTGTATTAATTAAGCAGTATTAAAAGCCGTAGACAAGACAACGCATGCTTCAAGTTGCAAATTCTTTTTAGTAGAAAGTGAAGAGAGAAGACTGATTCGGTGAGTCACGGTTACTGAATAAATTGCCTTCGTTCTGTTCAAGCCAATCGGCGGATGACACGTGGCAGATGCACTGGATTTTGTTCTCCCGCGGGCAAACTCGTGCAATCGGTGGTGAAATCGCGATTTTATGCGATTTCGCCCGATTTTAACTGTTTCTGACCTGATTTTGCTCATTTCCGAGTTTTATGAACGGTTTAGCACGTAAAGTCTATATTAACTCGTAAAAACATACAATTTTACGATTTGAATCGCGATTTTAACAATCATGCCCTCAGCTTTCAAGTAAACGCATCTCATCAGTTCAAAACGTTTATAAATTTGAGTATGGATTGGTTAATTTTTTTAAATAATTTTTATTTAGAAATATATTAAAATAATATATATTTTTTATTTTTTTAAAATTATTTTTGATATTAGTTGATTAAATATTTAAAAATATTAATTTAAAATAAAAAAATATTTTAATAAAAAATAAAGTAAAAGAAAAGAAGTTATAAAGATAAAAAAAGGAGGTATTGAGAATATAATTGTAGTAGCAAGCACATAAATTCTCCATTTTCCCAACTAAACTGGGGATATTAGATTTCATTCTAAATATTGTTGATAAACATTCTGCAAGAAGCGATGAGCAATACAGTAGTCGAAATCTAGGAAGCCCGAAAAGCCGATCAAGCACTTACGAATGTATTTGAAATTACAGTAATAATTGCTTTTTAAGTTATTTTTTATTTTAAAATATATTAAAATAATATATATAATTTTTTATTTTTAAAAAATGATTTTTAATATCATCATATCAAAATCATTTGAAAATATCAAAAATATATTAATTTAAAATAAAATAAAAATAAAAAATTAATTTATAAACCAGAAAAAATAGCATCCATTGCATCGTCAATATTTACAGGAAATTAAAAAAAAAAAACAGCAGAAAATTCCATATTTTAGAGGGAAATTCAAAAGGTAAAATCCTAGAAAATAACCGTCCGGATAACAGATTATGAAAATATGGATTTAAAATATTTTTTTACATTTTAAAAAAATTATAAAGCAGAAAAAATAGCAGAAAATTCCAGATTTTAGAGGGGACATTCAAAAAGTTAAATCCTAGAAAAACAACTTTTCTAAGGATAACAGATTATGGAAATATGGTACCGGATATGATTTAAAATACTTTTTATATTTTTAAAAATTATTTTTAATATTAATATATTAAAATATATAAAAATATTAATTTAAAATAAAAAAATTCAAAAAATTTTAAAAATATAGTTTCAATCCTAATTTCATACACAACCGAAGTCTCTGTACTGACACTACTTTCTTAAATTCATTGCGCGTGTCAAGAGTGAGGGACCCTCTGCTTTCAAGTTGTCTACAGGCTAAGATGGATTTGGACACACAAGATAAGAAGGTAGGGTCATGTTCTTCGCACTAATTTGACAGCAGTGGTTCGTGGAAGATGCTGCCAGCTGCAATCAATCAATTAATACAGTGAGGGAGGGACCCTCTGCTTTCAAGTTGAATGCATCTCCCCAACTTTGTCAAAAACGCTTTTTTAACACGACACGGAACATACAATATAAACTCGACTCGTAAATTCGAATCGTAAAATCGTAAAATCAAAAGTAAAATTTTTTAACTAAAAATCATAAAAGCGCAAGTAAAATATTTTAACTAAAATCACAAAATAAACATCCAAACATCTTAAAATACATAATTCAAATACAATACAAACTTAGTAGAAAAACAATTAAAATACATAATTTGTGTAGAAATTATGGAGCACAATTAAATGCCAAGATATCATATGTACTTACAACAAGACTTAGTAGAAAAACAATTAAAATCCACAGCCGTTATTAATCTTCCATTACAAAAATCTAATTGTTTAGAAATCTACAATCAAACCAAACAAACTGAGAAGTTCGAGGAAAATCAGAGATTAAAACACAACAATAAAGAAGTAATAAGCAGCTAATTATGTGCCAAAATCAGAGAAACAAGGATACAGAACATGAGAGTGAGTCATTGCAAGTAAAAGAGGCGCAGAGAGAATGAGAATAGGAATTTGATTACCACTGGTACTGATTGCTCAATGAAATAGCGGGAGGAAGAAAAGGAGATGGCCTTTAGCTCTGTATGGAATCCAGTTTCAAAAGCAACAAGGCAAGGTATAAGCATTTTGATGACATAATTAAGATACTATGTGTAGTAATATAAAGACAGTGACGAAGAAATAAAGAAAATTAATGTGTAAAAGTACTCACCTAGCAAAGAAAGAAACGGATGAATGGTTCAGGAAACAGAGAACCACCCCATGATTGATTACTTGCTTGAAGGAGATGCAAAAATAATGCACTAGTCTTCGTCACGATTGACATTAGCTTTTGAAAGATTTCTCTGCAAAAAAACAAAAGAAAGAAAATGGAATTCAATGGCACAGTCCGTCACTACAACATCTTGTAGGATCTTCTGCCACTTAACTTTGCTATCTCATTATTGAACCAAAGTGAAAAGAAGAACACTGTCATCCTCATGAACAGAACAAAGTGAAAAGGAAATAGAGTGAAAGCATTGGATTCTTGAACCAGTGGCCCTCACTCTCAAGCTTCTGTCAAGATTCCATTGTCAAATTTATTCATCTAATCGAATCGAATGCATAAACCATACGAAAAATCAAGCACTCCAGCAGCAAACAAAGCTTGCTTCAGAATCCTAGATAATGCAGCACAACTCCCCTTCCGAAAAAATACCCAGCACTCCAGCAGCAAACAAAGTATAGTAGAAATGTAGAATGCCCAGAAGCCTAGATAATCCTAGATAATGCAACACATAATTCCTAGATAATTTGTCTCTAATCAGCACCATTACACAGAAAAAACAAAGCTTGGGATTGGGAATCAATTCTTACCTTCATCCTTGGCGAGACGCTCCGGATCGGGGGAGTGATTTTTTAATTTGCTAGGGAAAGGGGAAAGGGAAAAGGGGAGAAAGGGAGTCTGGGAGAGCCTGGGAGAGTGTGATTTTTTTACTTTGTGTTTTTGTCAAACCGAGAAAGTGAAATTTTTTGCTAAATCGTTCAAAAGGTCCGTTTTTTACGTTTTTTCCGAGTCAGACCGTTTTTATGCGAGTTTGACCGAGTCAACCCGATTTTACTGGTTTTCGAGTTTTAACCCCGATTCAAAACGTTTTTGGTGTTTTAACTCGTAAAATCAGACGATTTTACGAGTTAAAACGCATTTTTAACAACCATGCATCTCCCCATTCCAAAACATTACGGAATTTTGTAATTTTTCTTGTGAGTTATTGTGTTCTAGAAAGAGTAATTACGGAAATTCAATATATATAGATTAATAAGTTGCTTCATCTTTGAATCTGTCCTATGTTTAATGTGAACATAGGATCGAGGGAGTTGGCTGGCTACATATGCAGCAGACGACGAAAGGTATAGCAATATCCTTAGGTGAGACAGATTGAAAGTGAGAAATTTATGTTCTGTTGCTAAAAATGTAGTGAGAAATTTACGAAAAATGTGAAAGGAAAAATCTGCAAATAATTAATATGGTCAGGCACAACAGGGTGCGGAGCTACCTATGTATTAGCACATCACTCGAAGAAAAGTCCATTGACAAAGAAAACCTAGCTAAAAACATTAGATCATGTGATTCAGGAAAACGCTGCCACCTTGTTAGTGTTTTTCTTTATATGAAATCAAATAAAAATATGAAATCAAATAAGTTCAAATAAACATGGATCAATAATAATTAATCTGATTATTGACAATTAATGTGTTAGGGGGTGATCACATCGGATGCGCAGATCGCAAGCTCTCTTGTCTGCCAATTTTTTTGTCCCATTAGAGAAATATAATTGAGGGCCTTGAACAAGTAGTGAATGTATGACTTCATACTGCAATAATACTAAATCATATGACAAATCTCATCACATTGATTGAAAAAGTCGAATCCTAGAAAGCAACTGCCCGGCCATTAGAATACTTTTTAACTCAAATATATGTTTATATAAAGAAAGACTTTGCAGAAGACTGTTGTACGTAAGATTAGGAAATACAATTAAATTTGTTTTTTTTTTTTTTTAAATCATATCCTTAACAACTCGCTGCATCAAAAAGAAAGAAAGAAAGACTTGGAAGAAGACCTATAATTGTTTTTTTTTTAAATAACATTAGACAGAGTGTGGGTACAGTGTAATTTTGTAATTTTTCTTGCGAGTTCTTTGTTTCTAGAAAGAGTAATTACGGAAATTCAATATATATAGATTAATAAGTTGCTTCATCTTTGAATCTGTCCTATGTTTAATGTGAACATAGGATCGAGGGAGTTGGCTGGCTACATATGCAGCAGACGACGAAAGGTATAGCAATATCCTTAGGTGAGAGTTGAGACAGATTGACAGTGAGAAATTTATGATGTTCTGTTGCTAAAAATGTATTGAGAAATTTACGAAAAATATAAGAGCATCTCCAATACAAAATATTATTTTAAAAAGCTAAATTGATAAAATAACATTTTGAATAATATAAATATAGCATTTTTTACCATATTTATTCCAATAAAAAAAAGCCATTTGAAGAGCCATTTATGTTAGAGTGGAAGAAATAAGTATTTTATTATATTTTAATAAGTTTGATGTTATTTTTTTTTTACATGGCTATATTTAATTGGTTTATTTTTATAGTGGTAGATGCCCTAAAAGGAAAAATCTGCAAAAAGTTATACTAAATACAATATGCCGACAGAGGCATGACAGATTGACAGTGGTGGTTCGTGGAAGAAGCTGCCAACAGCCATCAATCAATTAGGATAGGGAGGAAGGGACCCTCATGCAACTTTCTCTGCTTTAATGTTCAATGCATTCCAATACGCACTTTGGCTGTGTTTGATTGCAGGAAAGTGAATTCCTGGAATTCACTTTCCTGATTTTTTAATATTTCACAAACAATTAAAAAAAAAATCAAAGGAAAGTATATTTAGTCAATGAAAAATGAACTAGTGTTAATAAAAGAAAGTGTTTTTCTTTCTTAAATAAAAAAAAAACACTTTTTGATAGTGGCCAGAGATGAAAAGCAGCCATTTTTTCATGCCTTTTGTTAACTGTTCATGTTAATTGCACTGTTCAATGAAGAGTGCAATTAACATGAACAATGTATTGCATATATTGTTCACTGAAAAATAGTGAACAGTGCAGTTCTCTTGCACTGTTCACTTGCCTGTGAGATTTTTTTTTTTTAAAATGTGCTATTTTTTTAAAAAATAGTTTAGAGTGAATTTTATACCTTAATATTTTATCCAATTTTATTACATGCTAAAAATATTATTAAAACTATAGTTTTTGTCGGATGTATTTCGTACGTAATGGAATTATAAATAGTTTCATGGAATAGTAAAAAAAAAATTCACAAGCTTATTTCTCTATAATATGATATGATATATATAGTTATATTTTATAAAATAAGCTATGTATGAATATAGAATATAATAAAAAAAAATTTATTATTATACATTTTAGATTTCATTTTTTTTTATTGTAAGTGATTAAATATTTTATATTAAATATTTTTTATATATATTAGATAAATTTGAAAAAAAAATTAATTCATTAATAAATTATTTTCCAGTTCATTTTCCATAATACAACCAAACACTGGAAAGTGTTTTCCAGTTCATTTTTCATAACACTACCAAACATCGGAAAATACTTTCTCGAAATTCACTTTTCAGGAATTCATTTTCCCCAGAATTCACTTTCCAAAAAGAATTTACTTTCCTGCAAACAAACGGAGCCTTCATTTCATCTTTAAAGTGTTTCTCATTTCCTAACAGAGCCAATCCCCAAGCCTTTCAGTAGCCATGGAACTCACCCTTGTCAAAGTCTACTCCAAGGCAGACGTAAGTAGAAACTCTGCTGCCGTTCTCTGGAAATAGGAACATCAACACAAAATAGAATTATCTTCAAAGATTGTATTTATTTTTAAAATAATTTTTATTGTTGTAATTTAAAAAAAAAAATATAGTAACTTGGATTAAATATGTATTAGTAAAAATTTATAGTTGAAGAAAAAAAAATAAAAAATATTTGATGGAAGTATGGTTGTACAGTGCAGTACACAGTAAAATACTGACTCATTTTAGTTATAGTTTAATATGTTTTTAATATTTTTTTAAATATGTTTATTTTAATATGTTTATACCATTTTCTTGTGTAAAAATCTGCTTTAGTTTCACTAATATAAATTGAGAGCCTTGAAGGAGTAATTGACACCTGACTTCAAGCGACAAATCTGGTCAGCAAAAAAATATAAAATTAATTTATATATTATAAGCAAACAAGATTATTAAACTCAATAACTTGCTTCATTAAAAAAAGAAAAACAAACAATAAAGAAAGACTTCGGCAAAGAGTAGACACAAAATAATTTTTTAAAATGAAGGACCCGATCGAGCAACAGGTGGGTGCACACAAGAACAAGACAGATAATTAGTGTGAAACCTAATTGCCAGTTGTGACCACCCACTTAAGACAAAATCATTATTAGAATATCATAAATCAGTTTTCTGATATAGGTTGGGGTGCACGGTGATTAATGTCAATTTCAGTAATTATTGTAGTTTTCTAATGATGTTAGTGAATATCCATCGTTTAGCCAGACCAAAAAAAAGAAAAAAAAAAAAAGAATTGCAGCAGAAAGCAAGGGGGCATCTCGCAGCATCACATGGCAAACACTTCTGTAAACTATTAATATGGTCAGGCACATCAGGGTGCGGTGCTACCTATGTATTACCACAACACTCGAACAAAAGTCCATCGGCAAAGAAAACCTAGCTAAAAACAGGGGTTAGTTCATGTGATTCTGGAAAACGCAGCCACCTTGAGTGTTTTTCTTTATATGAAATCAAATACAAATATGATATCAAATAAGTTCAAATAAACATGGATCAATAATAATTAATCTGATTATTGACAATTAAAGTGTTAGGTGGTGATCACATTGGATGCGCAGGTCGCAAGCTCTCTTGTCTGCCATTTTTTTTGTCCCATAAGAGAAATATAATTGAGGGCCTTGAACAAGTAGTGAATGGATGACTTCATACTGCAATAATACTAAATCAGATGACAAATCTCATCACATTTATTGAAAAAGTCGAATCCTAGAAAGCAACTGACCGGCCATTATAATACTTTTTAACTCAAATATATGTTTATATAAAAAAAGACTTGGCAGAAGACTGTACGTAAGATTAGGAAATGCAATTAAAAATGTTTTTTTTTTATTTTTAAATCATGTCCTTAACAACTTGCTGCATCAAAAGGAAAGAAAGACTTGGAAGAAAGACTTATAAATTATTATTGTTTAAATAACATTAGACAGATAGTGGGTACATTGTAATTTTGTAATTTTTCTTGTGAGTTCTTGTGTTCTAGAAAGAGTAATTACAGAAATTCAATATATATATAGATTAATAAGTTGCTTCATCTTTGAATCTGTCCTAGGTTTAATGTGAACATAGGATCGAGGGATCGTTAGCTAAAAATCTAGTGAGAAATTTACGAAAAATGTAAAAGGAAAAATCTGCAAAATGTTGAACTAAATACATTAGAGCATCTTCAATGAAAAAAAATCAATGGTAGAAGTGTAGTTATGATTATTTTTCAATATATTTTTTATTTGAAAATACATTAAAATAATATTTTTTATTTTTTAAAAATTATTTTTGATATCAGCATATCAAAATAATTTGAAAATACAAAAAATATATCAATTTAAAGCAAAAAATAAAATAAAACTTTTCAATTTTTTTAAAAAATGATTTTAAAATACAAAAATATACAGAATTTTACGAAACTCTATTAAAAAACATGTAAAAACTTCTTTACAAAAACTATATTTCAAATTTAATTTTTTAATAAGTCCTGCGGTACAAAATGTAATTTAGTTTGTTACCAAAATTTTGCTATGTTTGTTTAACAACAAACGCAAAAACAACTTTTACAATTTTGAGCAAAAACAAATTTTATAATTTTGATGAGAAATCAAATGAGATTAGATGGGGAATGCATGTAAGGCCTTTGCAAGATGTTCTGTGCGTAAAAATCTAGTTATAAATTTATGAAAAATCTGCAAAAAGTTGAACTAAATATAATATGCCGACAGAAGCCAAAGTGTTTCTTTTTATTAGCTATGGCATGACAAATTGACAGGAGTGGTTCGTGGAAGATGCTGCCACGGTGCCACCTACCTTCAATCAATTATTATAGCTGAGGGAGGGACACTAATGCAACTTTCTCTGCTTTAATGTTCTCGTCGTTCCAAAACACACTTCGTTTCATCTTTAGTAACTGTATGTTTTAGTTTTTGTTGATGGGGTTGGGTACAATTTAATTATACATAAAATTTAATTATAAAAATTATTTTTTCTTGTTTTTTATAGTTTGTTTTTAGTGAATTCTACACCCAAACTCAACCTCAACCTCTAATGAATGTTGAAATCATTTAAAAAAAAAAATTAGATATGTTTAATATAATATTTTTTTTATATTTACACATAGTTGTTATTTTAAATAATTATAAATAATAAATACTTTAAAAAACAACATTATCTATTCTCAAACAACCAGTTTCACACCATATTTCTCTTCATTCCGTGCTCAATATTTTTTCTATATTTTTAAATATTAATATTTATTAATATGTTTTGTTTTAACACAACCATATTCATTAATAGTTTCTTTTTCATTATTATTTAGGTATGGGTTTGTATTTAGATATTTAATATTTTTTATTTTTTAAAATTAAATTATGTGAAAGCTCATTTAGAAAGAATAAATTATTTAATTTAATATGTATAAAATAACTTAGATTAAAGATAAATACATAAAGTTTTTTTTAATAAAAGCTTTATGTATAAAACTATGGTGTCATGTATGATTGATATCTTGATAAGAAGTTAGCTGAAAAAGAACACATTGTTTTCATGGATACAATGAGTTTGCTATCATGTTAAATATGTATACATAAATAAAGACTTGGCAGAAGACTCTAAGATTAGGAAATGCAATTAAATATGTTTGTTTTTTTATATCATGTTTTTTTAAATATGTTTATTTTTCTAGATTTCTTGCTTTATTTTGGTATTTTAATGTGAGTTACTTAGTTTATTTTATTTTTAAGATTTTCTAGTTTTAATATGGATAATATATCTTCTAGATTTGAAAGGCAAGGTAATCTTAGTATAAAAGCCAACTGTAGAGATATTGCTTTGCTCTAGGTGGCTGGCTACATATGCAGACCACGAAAGGTCTAGCAATATCTCTGCTGGTGTTTCTTTTGTTAGATGGATTTAGACACGCAAGATAAAAAGGAAGGGTCATTTTCTTCGTCTTGGTTCGTGAAAGATGCTGCTAATTGCAATCAATCAAAGAGAGAGGGATTCCTTGTTTTGAATTTGAAACTGTATTTTATCATTTCAAAACACACTTTATTTCGATGTTTGAAAATATATTAATAGTTTTTTAAATGTTTTTTTATTTTAAAATATTTTTTTTATTTTTAAAAAATTATTTTTAATATTAATACTTCAAAATAATTTAAAAATATAAAAATATATTAATTTGAAATAAAAATAAATAAAACATTTTCAAATATTTTTTAAAATTGCTTTCCAAATACAATCACAAACATTTACTTCATCTACGTGATTGTTGGTTTTAGAGGTTAGTTTTGTGTGTGAAATTCATAAATAAAAAAATAAAAAAAAATTAATTTTTACAGTTAAGTTTTATCTATAATTAAATTCTACCTACCCTTAACATCAATCACAACTTCAAAAAAAAAAAATACACTTTAAATGAATTGTTAAAACCGTTTTTTTTTTAAATAATTTTTTTAATATAATAATTTTTTATATTTTCCCATTATTTTTATTTTAAATAATAAATAATTTAAAAAAACAACTTTTATCTATTTTCAAATAACCAATTTTACTTTATACTTCTCTCTGTCCGGGCTCAATATTGTTTCTTTATTTTTAAACATCAATATTCATTAATAATTTTTTTTTTAATTTAACCACAACACATTTATATTCATTAATAGCTTTTTTTTTTCATTGTTATTTAGGCATAGCTGTGAAACTCATGGTAATTGAACATTTAATATTTTTCCATTCTTGGGTAATTTTTTTATTTGTAATTTATTTTAATTATTATTAGAGGCTAATAATTGAATGAATGTCTAGTGATTTGTGATCATAATTTAATCAGGAATGGTTGCCCGAGGCTGCGAAAGTGTTTCTTTTTATTAGCCAACTTTCTCATGCAACTTTCTCTGCTTGAATGTTCTCTTCGTTCCAAAACACACTTCGTTTCATCTTTAAAATATTTCTCATTTCCTAACAGAGCTTTTGCAGCTGGCCTTCCAATCCCCAAGCAAGTCCAATCCTTTCAGTAGCCATGGAACTCACCCTTGTCAAAGTCTACTCCAAGGCAGACGTAAGTAGAAACTCTGCTGCCGTTCTCTGGAAATAGGAAAGAAAGTCTGGGTAGCTATCATGAACACAAAATCGAAGATTTGGAAGTGAAAGATTTAGCAGTTCAAGTTCAGTAAACATGAACACACCCTTTTCATGGACACAATGAGTTGCTATCATTTATTGAAGATAGTATATTATAAGCAAACAAGATTACGGATGTTAGAGTTCTTTTTTCTCTTCTTTATTACTTTACCTCTTATTAGCTATCATGAACACAATTAAATATGTTTGTTTTTTTTTTAAAAATCATCTCTTTAACAACTTGCCGCATCAAAAAAAGAAAGAAAGAAAGACTTGGAAGAAGACTTACATTTTTTTTTGTTTTTTTTTTTAAATAACATTAGACAGGGAGTGGATACAAGGGAAGAGAAGGGAAGGGAAAACATGTCATCCACTAAGGGAAGCAATTCAATTAAATGCGGTTGCTTTGCTTTATAGAAAGAAGAGAAGGGAAGGGAAGAAAAGAGAAAAGATGTCATCCACTAAGGGAAGCAATGAAGAATCTTTGCTTTTTTTCCATACAGTAGTGTATGCATATGTGTATGTATTGGCAGGTACAGGGCAAGGTAATATTAGAACAGGTTATTTACTGTACAGGGAGGAAGGGACCCTCATGCAACTATGCTTTAAAGTTGAATGTATCTCATCATTCCAAAACACACTTCGTTTCCTCTTTTAATATTTCACACCATACTTCTCTCTCTGTTGTGCTCAAAATTTCTTGTTTGATCTCCCCCCCCAGACAAAAAAAAAAAACAGAGAATATGGCAGCAGAGCTTCTTCTTACGTTTGCCATGGAGGAGACTTTGACAAGGGTCCGTTCCATAGCTGCTGAAGGGATCAGACTTGCTTGGGGATTGAAGGGCCAGCTGCAAAGGCTCAACAATTCTTTGACCATGATCCAAGCTGTGCTCCAAGATGCAGCCACAAAGCCAGTAACAGACGATGCGGTGAAGCTTTGGCTGGAGAGGCTACAAGATGTAGCTTATGATGCTGAAGATGCTCTAGACGAGTTTGCTTATGAGATTCTCCGAAAAGACCAAAAGAAGGGAAAGATGCGTGACTGCTTTTCACTCCACAACCCAGTTGCATTCCATTTGAATATGGGTCAAAAAGTTAAGAAGATCAATGAAGCCCTGGATGAAATCCGGAAAGATACAGCCGGATTTGGGCTTGGATTGACATCTCTACGAGTAGATAGAGCTCAAGAAGTTACCTGGGACACAGATCGAGAGACAGATTCCTCCCTTGACAGCTCAGAAATCGTAGGAAGGGAGGGTGAGGTCTCTAAAGTTATGGAATTGCTGACTAGCTTGACCAAACACCATGTCCTTTCGGTTGTCCCTATTATGGGGATGGCCGGCCTTGGAAAGACTACTGTAGCAAAAAAAGTTTATGAAGTAGTGAGGGAGAAAAAACATTTTGATGAGACTCTATGGGTTTGCGTTTCTAATGATTTTAATAAAGTGAAGATTTTAGGAGCAATGTTGCAAGTGATTGACAAAACTACGGGTGGGTTGAACAGTCTTGATGCAATTCTTAAAAACCTTAAGAAAGAGCTGGAAAGTAAGACATTTTTTCTTGTTCTTGATGATGTGTGGAATGAAGACCATGCTAAGTGGGATGATTTGAAGGAGCAACTGTTAAAAATTAACAGCAAGAATGGGAATGCTGTTGTTGTTACAACCCGCAGTAAGAAAGTAGCAGACATGATGGAGACTTCTCTAGGGATTCAGCACGAGCCAGGGAGACTATCAGATGATCAATGTTGGTCCATTATCATGCACAAGGTGAGCAGGGGTGGAGGAGAAACAATAGCTTCAGACTTGGAGTCTATTGGAAAAGAGATTGCAAAGAAATGTGGAGGGCTTCCATTGCTTGCTAAAGTTTTGGGAGGAACTCTTCACGGAAAGCAGGCACAGGAGTGGCAGTCAATTCTAAACAGTAGAATTTGGGATTATCAGGATGGAGATAAAGTTTTGCGCATATTGAGACTCAGTTTTGATTACCTGTCATCGCCATCACTGAAAAAATGTTTTGCATACTGTTCTATTTTTCCTAAAGATTTTGAAATAGGAAGGGAAGAGCTAATTCAACTTTGGGTGGCTGAAGGTTTTCTCAGGCCATCAAATGGGAGGATGGAAGACGAAGGCAACAAGTGTTTCAATGACTTGCTTGCAAATTCCTTTTTCCAAGATATTGAAAGGAATGAGTGTGAGATCGTAACAAGTTGCAAGATGCATGATCTTGTGCATGATCTTGCATTACAGGTCTCAAAATCAGAAGCGTTAAATCTGGAGGAGGATTCGGCTGTTGATGGTGCATCTCATATTCGTCATCTAAATCTCATATCTCGTGGGGATGTTGAGGCAACATTTCCAGCGATTGATGCTAGAAAATTGCGAACTGTTTTCTCAATGGTTGATGTATTCAATGGGTCTTGGAAATTCAAAAGCTTGAGAACTCTCAAATTGCGACGGTCTGATATCACAGAGTTACCAGATTCAATTTGCAAGCTGAGACATTTGAGATATCTTGATGTCTCACGTACCAGTATCAGAGCATTGCCGGAATCCATCACCAAGCTCTACCATCTGGAATCATTAAGGTTCACTGATTGCAAGTCACTAGAAAAGCTTCCCATGAAAATGAGAAATTTAGTCAGCTTGAGACATCTTCATTTTGATGATCCAATGCTAGTGCCAGCTGAGGTGAGATTCCTAACACGCCTTCAAACTCTGCCGTTATTTGTTGTGGGTCCAAATCATATGGTTGAAGAGCTGGGATGTTTGAAAGAACTAAGAGGAGCATTGAAGATATGCAAGCTTGAGCAAGTTAGAGACAGAGAAGAAGCTAAGAAGGCAAAACTGCGTGCAAAAAGAATGAACAAATTGGTGTTTGAATGGAGTGATTATGAAGGTAACAACAGTGTCAATAGTGAGGATGTGCTGGAAGGCCTGCAGCCTCACCCAGACATAAGAAGCTTGGAAATTAAGGGTTACAAGGGTGAAGATTTCTCATCATGGATATTGCAACTCAATAATCTGACGATGCTAAGATTGAATGGCTGCAGCAAGTTGAGGCAACTCCCAACACTTGGATGTCTTCCTCGCCTTAAGATTCTAAAGATGATTGGAATGCCTAATTTGAAATGTATAGGCAATGAGTTCTATAGCAGTGGCAGTGCAGCAGTACTGTTTCCAGCACTAAAAAAACTCACTCTGTCTGGATTGAATGGTCTTGAAGAATGGATGGTACCAGGTGGAGAAGTTGTTGCAGTATTTCCTTGTCTTGAAAAGTTGAGAATTAAGAATTGTGGAAAGTTGGAAAGCATTCCGATATGTCGTCTTTCATCTCTTGTAGACATTGGAATTTACAGCTGTGATGGTCTGAGATATTTTTCTGGTGAGTTTCATGGCTTCACGTCTCTTCAAAATTTAAGGATATGGGATTGTTCAAAGCTGGCATCCATTCCAATCGTACAACACTGCACAGCTCTGGTGGAATTGAATATACAGAGCTGCCGTGAGTTGATCTCAATTCCTGGTGATTTCCGAGAATTGAAATATTCTTTGAAGAAATTGATTATTGGTAGTTGTAAAATGGGAGCTCTTCCAAGCGGACTACAATGTTGCGCATCTCTAGAGGCATTGTGCATATGGGATTGGAGTGAGCTTATCCATATCAGTGATTTGCAAGATTTGTCTTCGCTACGAATATTAGTTATTGATGGTTGTGCGAAGCTCATCAGTATTGATTTACGACAATTGCCTTCTCTTGTTGAATTACAAATCACTAGGTGTCGGTGTTTGAGAGATATCCTAGAGGATGATTGGTTAGGCAGCCTTACCTACCTGAAGAGTTTGACTATCGGTGGTTTCTCAGAGGAGATGGAGGCTTTTCCTGCAGTAGTTTTAAACTCATTCCAACACTTGAGTGGGTCCCTTGAATTCCTATCGATACATGGATGGGATAAACTGAAGAGTGTACCACACCAACTTCAACACCTCACTGCCCTCGAGACATTGTCTATAAATGGTTTCGAGGGAGAGGAATTTGAGGAAGCATTGCCAGAATGGTTGGCCAACCTTTCTTCTCTTCAATCTCTTCGGATTATGGATTGCAATAATCTCAAGTATCTGCCAAGTTCAACAGCCATTCAACGCCTCTCTAAATTGAAGGAATTGTGGATTCGGGGGGGATGTCCACATCTATCAGAAAATTGTAAAAAGGAGAATGGCTCTGAGTGGCCCAAGATTTCTCATATCTCAACAATCAAGATAGACTTGAGACTTGTACTGGTAAGTTGGGATTTAAATTATTTCGTTACTTTGTAGTATGTTTAGGAGAGAGAACCAATTTTAGTTAACAAAATATAACCTGAATTTGTCATGTATCAAAATATAAAATCAATAGCCATCCAACATTTTTTCGATCATTATTCTAATATCATTCTTACAAGATAATTTAACCTATATTTAAAAATAATTCCATTATCTCTATAGTATTATTTATTTTAAAATCATCAACTTTATATACAATTATGATACTTTAAACAAACCAATAAATCTTAAGATTAATCAATTTATAAAAACTCACATTTAAATAACAACCATTGAGGTCACAAACCAATCACTTTTTTAGTAGCAAATACAATTAAAGCTGAAAACACTCTTTAGTTGACCCCAACATTTAAAAAAGAAAAAAGGCAAACTTGGCTTCAGTTTATATAAAATATAAATTAATGTATTATATAGTGATAATATATTATCTAACTTCAACCAGTACAAGTAAAAAAAAAATTCTTTAAAAATCAAATGTTAACTTAAATAAGTAGTGATAGGATTGATTATGAACATTATTTTGGGAAGGTAGTTAAACTATTGAAAATGTATTTTAGAAATTTATTAGATAATGATATTTTTCACTGACTTTCATGTTGAAATATGTTTTATTTATTTATTTATTGTATTCATTGAATTGGATATGCTTCCTATACATGTTTAGAAACTATGATTCATCCTACATTTTGTAGTTTAGCGTTGTTTATATTTCCAAAACTAATACCAAGTTGGCTATTTCAATTATCATATGTGCAGTCGAAGTAACTCGAAGACTCGGACCTCAAAGACTGAAGGAAGCCATGAAATGGTTATTAGAAGCTTATGCAGAATAGTGTTTGTCAGGCTGGATAAATGTGTGACCTGCATAATTTTCTCATATCTTTATGAGAAAGTATATTTGTTAAAATGTAAGAAAATAGATGGAGCTGGCAGCTTATCACGAAGATAGAAGAGCTTAATATAGATATGGATGTGAATTCGTTTGTGTAACTTCTATTATTTTATATTTGATTTTGTTATTTAACTTTAAAGGATTCGATTTTTATAAGGTTATATATGTTGATGATGTTCTACTCCAAATATTTGAAGAATTATTGTGCTTTTTGTCTTGTAAATCTATCTTCATCTTACATAATATGTTGTTATTAACTCACGGCTATCTTCCTTGATCTCTCTCTCTCTCTCTATTATTTTCTTTGAAGTACTTGAATATCTAAAATAAGGCATAAAAGCTATATGATAAAAATATGGTTGATTTCACAGAGTCTATTCAAACTACAATTAGTTGGCAGAAAAATGAAAACGAAGGTTACCTCTAACTAGAGAGAAGCTGAGGGGCCTCATTGCTGAACCAAAGGGAAGAAAAAACTGATTCACTGTGTACAAACTGCCATGTACACAGCATGATGTCAACCACTTTTGAAGGAAGAAAAACAGAATTATTGCTGATCTTCAATCATCTGTGTGAATCCATGATAATTCTAAATCTGTTTTTTCCTGATCTGCAGCAAACTAATCATCAGAAAACCTTAAATGCACCTGCATTCACTTACAAAGAAGTTTAAGAAGAATAAGAAACAGGACTAACATCATCCTGTTCATGCCTATCATCTGTGTGATTTGTGAAAGCTTTGAGACAAATTATTGCTGTTTTCTTCCTTTTTTCCCCCCAAGCCAAAGTCCCAGTCAAAAACCGTACTTGTAGTCAAGATTCACATGTTTGCACCTACTTGATACATTCGCAATTTGGATTTTGTAATCTTCATTACTGAACACAAGCTTTCGACACTAACTTGGCCATCTAAGAGTAAAGCTACCTTGACCAGTAAAATTGCTGACTAACATCTCTTTTAATTCATTCTTTGGTTTTACAACAACCACACCCGTAATTTAATACATTCGTAAAAGAACAACTATGAGTTTCTTTTTTCATTATTTATTTTTATTTACAGGGGGTTAACAGAGAATCCATCCAATAAGCAATTTTAGCCCCTGATAGCAGAAACATGAAGTTGCGAATTTTGTGTTGTGTGTGCGTGTGTGTGATGCACATAACTCAAATGCTGTTAGTTTACAACTTTTTCAGACATGTACCTTTTCTGCTATCAGCAAAAGGTTTCAAACCATATATATACTTTGCATAACTCAAATGCTGTAATTTTACTCTACTCTGAAAATCTGGCAAACAATGGGAAAAATCAAAATTCTCACTTGCACACATTTATCATAGCACCAGAAGTCCTAAACTATACCAATCCATACATTTTAATGAACTTGATCTTATTTTTTCCCTTTCAATTCTCCGTCTGTAAACTAGAAAAGAGCAAGAAAACCCCATATTTCTTTTCCCTCGTTTGTTCTTCTTAACCAAACTGGCCAAGAAAAGAGAAAGTGAGCAAGAAACAACACCAGTACTTCTCAGTCTTGCACTCATCAGCTTCTTCTGATACTTGAAATCAAGAAAACGAAACGGATAAAATAAAGGGTCAAGGTGAACAAGTCAAGTCTAAAAGTGAGGCCGGGGTTGAGATTCAGGTTTGCCTCTCTTTCTCTTTTATTATTTATGGAATTCATTGTTACATAAAAAAAAAAAAAAAATAAAATTGCAGAAAGCAACGGGGCATCTCGCAGCATCACATGGCAAACACTTCTGTAAACTATTGAGGGAATAGACTTATATAAGCACGTGGAAATGGATAATGAGGTTAAGGACTGGTGCATAGAAAAGGAAATTTTTTTGGATCTGCTGCTAATCACAAATCCACAATCGTTACTAATTTCTCTAAAATCCCAATTTAATTTCAATTAAAGCATTACTAATTTAAAGAGTCAGAAAGAGGGGGAGAGATGTAGGAACTTGCAAAGAAGCTCTGCAGCATTTTCCTAGTATCAACAATGGCAAAGGTGATCGATCATATGCATAAGAAGAAAAAAGAAACAGGCATGCAACTTCATACTTAATCTAGTACCTACTACTATTTTAGGATAAGATCATAAAATGAAACAACACTTAACTACCAGGTATATTTGTCCGAAATACATAGCTATACACATGGATTGATGAAAATAACTGAGAATCTTAAGGTTCATTTATTCCTAACCATTAACTTTTGCCGAGAAATGGGTCATTTTTTTTCCGGATACAAAACAATCTAGCAGAACCATACAACAGCCGTCATATAAACCACAGTCCACCATTTTAGCATGTACAGATTGTTACTCATATTATGAAAAGCTTAAGACATCTTTTATACCAACTTGACCATATGAACTATGGCGGACATCGTGGCAAATTTTCTTGCTATTATCTTTGCATCATAAGCGCTAATTAAGCCATGGCAGTTAGGAACCTTAGATGCCAATTCACTTAGCTCCCCACTGGGATCTCATCATAATAAGTCCGTAATTGTGAGCCCGTAAATTCTCAGTCTTTATCCGATATAAGTTATTTAATATATATGTATATACAACGGTACTGGAAACCATTCTCCAAAACCATCTCGTTTTCCTTTATTTTTTCTTTGCTAAAAAGCTAGCATCCAGTTCGTTTCTTTCTACCAAAAATTCTCTTTAAAATCAAGGCGGTACAACCCAGCTAACTTACAATTTTTTCTAATTTTTTCTTCAGTAAGTTTTCTTAATCCATCTCTAAATTGATTTTATAGTATTGCTACGGGGTCTTTTTCTTTACAATTAATTTGTTGAAAAATACAATTTTACCCTTGGATTCTGAAAAGACTTTAGTTTAGTCCCCATGATTTTTAGTTTAGTTTTTAAAAATAATTTGTTCAAAAGTTTCACATTACTGCTCATATGTGTAATTGGTGAATAGTAATTCTGATTATCCTAATTGGGTTGACACTTCTAGCATATGTTATTATTTGATGCTCTACATATATATATTTGATTAGAATTGATTTTCTAACTTGTAGTAATTATATTTATATGTATATTGGACTTCTTAATTATACATTTATCATAAATGAACCTATTAAATATTGTGTATAGCTTGATCTCCGCAATGACAATGGTTTCTGTAGGTTATCCTTGAGGTTGTGGTCTGTGCATGTTTTTACTGATTTTCTTTTCTTTTCACTTCAAGATTTTTCCCATTGTAGAGCATGGGATGATGAGGATATTCTATCGATGCTATTTCCCTCTTGTATCATTTGTCACAGTTAAAAAAGGCATCAAAGAGAAGAAGAAAGAAAGACGGGGGAAAACATTTACGTGGTTCGCCACATGAGTGACTACTCCACGGGGGAAAACATTCTGAAAGCTTCCACTATATATTTGATGTTACAGTACACATCTACCAACCCTCCCCCCCCCCCCTCCCTCCTTCAAAATCATTCTTTGATCTGTACAGAAATTTGAGGAGGAGGGAAGGGGTTGATTTGATTTATGATTATGATTTTGATGCTAGTAGTTGTCTCAATTTGCAAAGCATATGGATATCGATTGTGATTGATTTGCCATCTCCATCCTGACAACAAATTGTTGTTTTCCCCGTAACCCAGAACAGAATAGCATATGGATATCGATTGTGATTGATTTGCCATCTCCATCCTGACAACAAATTGTTGTTTTCCCCGTAACCCAGAACAGAATATGTATCTTGGCACATCTTCTGCGAGATTTATTGCCTTGTTGTTCTGTTTTCATTTCAGCTTCAGCGAAGACGATTCAAGTGAGAAAATGGCTCGGATTTGCTTTAGGAAGCAAGCTTTAGCAGCCACTTCTGGAAACTCCAAAAACATTCCAAAAATCTTAACGTTTCATCTCCTGCTGCTGTTGGCCACTGTTGCAACCATCCGGACTCTGTAGGTAAAACAACAAAGTTGGTAAATTAAAGCCAAAAAACAAAGATCATTAAGAAATAAATTTCAATCCTCAAATTATTTATTAGTACCTGAGCCATGTAAAGGACTCTAGAAGTATGGCCAGTGAGCTCTGCCATTTTCACCATTGATGGATATTTCCAAACAGTGAGTTGATTCTGAGTAAACCCATGAGAGCTAAGTAGCTCCCTTTCATTCTTGTTCCACAAAAGAGAACAAACCTGAGATCCGGTATCAATCGAGTTCAAGCAGGCACCTGTATGTGTATTCCAAAACTTAATACTCCTATCTCCTCCACCTCCTCCAGAGGCTAGCAAATTCCCTTGGAAAGGACACCATGCCAGGGCTTTCACTGCTGAAGTATGGTCCTCAAGCCTGTGAAGCCACTGTGTTGCTGAGTTTGATAATGCTGTAGATCTATCCCATATGTGAATTAGATTATCATTGCCTCCACTTGCTAATTGTTGACCTGAAGCGGACCATTTAAGCCCGCAAACCTCCTGTGTATGACCTCTGTAAGTCTCAACAATGTGTGATCTAATTCTCACGTCATTGTTAATGATTTGACCATCCATCCCTCCTGTTGTCAGGATGTGATTGTTCCATGCCAATGACCCAACTCGCGATCTGTGGCCTCCTTTCAATGTTCTTAGCTGTAGGAAAAAACAACAAAACAAATACTATAAGCAAACAGTAACAAGAGAAACTTTACCAAAAAAGGACAACATTAAAAGAGGTTACCTGTCTATTGGAAGCAGAATCCCATAACTGTATGTGAGAATTGTTCAAGCCTATGGCAATATGGCGTCCATCAGGAGCCCAATTGACACTGGTAACGGGTCCATCTTCATCATCAACCGTGACCAATTCTGAGGTAGAACCGTCTGAAGCATCCCACAAATAAACAGTGCTTCCAAGAGCTATGGCTAAAACATTGCTGCTGCCCCAATCCAATAAGTTGAGGTAGAAATCATCCACAAGATCCGGTGCATCCAATGTCCTATCAGAAGTCTGAGGAATATGTCGGCGAGGCTTGGCGGTTTTGGGCTGGTGGTGGTGATGAGAGTGGTCTTGAGGCATCAACTCAACAGGTGCAGGAGGCTTGTTCTTGAAAGCTAGAATTCGAGTTCGGTTCATGTTCAAGGATTCAGCAAGTTGCTTCCTGTAAGCCTCTCTTGACGGTGAGTTCACTGCTGGATTCTCTTTCCCTTTTCTCCCTTCTGTTAACATGAAATGGGCATAATCCATATCCATGGCTGACCGGTTTGGAATAAATCTATCCAGCTGTTAAAGAATACAATGCACGAAACAAATTATAAGAACCCAATTCATAATTGAATCATTATAAGATATCAAGAAAACCGAATGCAAAATCTTACGTTTTCTTTAGAGTTCATTCTGGGAAGAAACTGCTGTTGAAGAGGGAAACGAGATTGGGCTTTCAAGCTTGAAGACGAGTTAATAGACCCTGCATCCATAATGTTAACAACAACCAAAAACAAATAATAGACAGAGAAACAGTAAAATTAATAAAAAAAATAAAGGAACCCAACAAGATTTTTCCTTCTGCAAAACAGAGATGTTAGTGATCAAAGAGACCCAACAAATTAATTAAAAAAGTAAAGCCAGAGAGAGAAAAGAAGAGCGATGTGTTGTTGATCTTTAAAGAGAGATTGACTTGATTGGGAATTTTCAAACGGAGTTGATGGGTTTATATAGTGATTAGAGTGCGATTTTTCAAAGATGATGAACAAGTAAAGAAATGGGGAGGAATATAGAGAATAGGGTTTTGCAACGGCTACTTTTTCTTTAAGACCCGTTGTAAATTTGATTTGACCAAACTGTCCGTTTAGGAGAGACGCAATTGGAGATTTAAGAACAGTTCGTGGGCTATAATGTAAAAGGGCTTAGGACCCAAATACTTGAAGAAGGAACTATGAAGCCCAATATTGCGTAGGCCTAAAAAATAGAAGAGTCCATAATAAAGGGATTCGATATTGAAATATAAGGCATGGCCATAAAATTTTGGGTTTTTATTTTATTTTATTATACCTCTCCTCTGTAGAAATATTAATTAGAATAGTATTTTTAATATTTTTATTTAAAATTAAAATTTTTTATTAATTTGTCTTATTTTTGTAATATAAGTTGTGAATTTGACAAATTAAACTTATTTGACTCAAGTTTTTTTTTTTAATCTTCATCTTTTTTTATTGGATTGATTGAAAAATTAAATTTCATGAATTCTTTCGGTATAATTTTTTATTTAGATTTATCTCAACTTTTACAATCAGGAAACAATAATAGTAGGTTAACTCGATTTTTTTGTTTTTTTTAATTTTTATTTTTAATATTTAGATTAATATAAATTAAACTTATAATTTATTTATTTATTTTCATAAAATTATATTTTTTATAGAGTTATACTGTATGAAAATCTAATGATTTGATTACAAGAATCATGATAGTACAATCATAATTAATTTCCATAATTAGGTTAGTGTCTTGGTTTGAGGGTGTGGTGACTTTTTTTTTTAAGATACAACATTTTATAAAATATTAAACCACATCTTTAATAGCTAAAAAACCATGTTTTTATCCAAAAAAAATACTTAAGTTGCCTTCCCTCCAAACACACAATAATCTCTGCATATTAAAAAGTTTTTCTTTTACCACCTTCAAAAATTTAGTAGGCCCCAATAATGTCATCAAAATGATTAGCGATAGCACAATGACACATGCTTTCAAGTAACTAAGCTAAATGACCAACAGGTGTGTGGCTCAAGTGGCAAAGGGGACAGCTCTCTTTCCTTCGAACCCAGGTTCGAGTCCCAGTGGGAGTGGAGCCGGAGAGTTTGCTCCCTTCCTATTTCTCTTGGGTCCTCCCTGTGTGGTATTCCTGTCACCCCCGCGGTGCCTTACCTGCTCACTAGGGCTTGCAAGATGTTCAGTAGGCCGTGGGATTAGTCGTGGTGCGCGTAAGCTGGCCCGGACACCCACGTTATCAAAAAAAAAGAAAAAAAGTAACTAAGCTAAATGAATAATTATTTGGTATAACAAGTTTATTTTTTATTTTTTCAAAAAATTTTAAGACCACAAAAAAAAAAAAAAACACTTAGCACCACTCTTTAGCTAAACTGCATCAAATGTTAATCCAAAGTATATAACCGTAGCAATACAAGAAAAATTGGATGTTGCTTTTTGAACCCATTTCTTTTTTTTCATTTTAAAAATATTTTAAAAACAATTAAAAAAAATTTTTGCTTTAAATTATTATTATTTTTTGTATTCTTAGATCATTTTGATGTGATGATATTAAAAATAAATTTTAAAAAACAAAAAATTATTAGCTCATATGTTTTGAAGCAAAAATTACTTCCAAAACTAATACCAATAGGGCTCTCAACAAAATTTTAGCCACAAAAAATAGAACAACCAAAAGTAATATCAAACAAATACTAAACATCAACCTGGTTACTTTTCATACATGCAATCCTAAATTTAACATCCCATCCATCCCCATGATTCCTCTTCTTCTTTTTGTTCTTGGTGAGGCACCAATTTTCCCATGATGAAAAAAATGACCTGTAGTGGCGGTGGCGGTGGCGGCGGCTGCTTTGGCATAAAGCCACGTGGGCCACCTAATCTTGCACCCTCTAATTGATTCTGAAATGGGCAAAAATATATTGCAAAAAAAGATAATCCAACATACATATGCTTGTAAGGTAATGTGAGAGAATGTCCCATGGCAATAATAATGGAGGAACTTCGAGCCCTGTCCCTAGGAAGCTGCCCTTGGCACATGGCCTCCAGCCCCTCCACCATGTGTTTGTGGGGCATCTTGAATTGAATTATTACCTTCTAATTGCTAGAACTTTAGGACCCTCCTACGCTTTAGAGGCTAATATTCTAAATCATGTAATAATGGCTTGGAGCCAGGTAGGTGCATGTGCAGACATGGAAAGAGGCCAAGGCAATGATTGTCGAGGCTATCACCATCGTAGAGAAGTTCCATTTTCTTCTTCCCTCGACCTTGTAACATGGGGGAGAGATTCTCCTGTTCCAAATAAATCCTGATGAGGTAAATAGAATGATAATACCCCAGAAATATAAGCAAAAATAATTGAATTTGATGTTCGCTTGACTCTGTAATGATGCCTGGAGAACCAGCTCTGGAATGGCCAGAGTGGGTTAACTTGAATTGTTCGTATACCATATCCATCACCTGCTGTTTTCCCTGAGTTTTAGCAGGGGGGAGAGGGGGTGGGAGCACAGAAGTTTGAACTTGATGATGATGCAATATTCCTTTTCTTATTTACTAGTAATTCATGAAAATTTACAAATTGTTAATAATAGATTATGAGCACTTGATGAGCATTCATCATAATTAATAAATATTCATGAATTATAAAAATCTGTGAATTATAAGCATTAATGTTTTGGTTTTCAAGTTATATAAATTAGTGTATTGAATGAATAAAAAAAGAATCCATGAAATTTATTGAGTTCTTTCCTCTATCTATTGATGGTTTTTTCCGGACGTCTTCTTCTGTTCTTTTCTTTAACTCTAGAGCTTAAGTTTGATCTTTATAAAAAGATATTGAGTATAATTCTTTTGAGTTTTATTAGATTTTATTAAAATACACTTAATCAAGATGATATTGTCGAAATACTAGAAGGTTTATTAAAGAAAGTTTTTTCTTGCACCAAGTGAAGAGTAATAGAATCTGAAGAATAAATTATTAATTATTGAACAATTAATAAGGCTTGGTTTAATTTTTAAAATGTTTTCAAATGGGCACTTATTTTTTAGTTTTGTTTAATATTATGTATTTAATTATCTATAAAAACTTACATGTTTATTTAGCAAGCGTGCTATTCTTTTTATTATGAGAGTAAGTAGTCATATTCTTATTACATGTGTGTTTATAAACTAAACATATTTTTCCTACCTTTTCTATTTTTATTTGTGAATTTCTGAAGAACAATAACCGAGTGTGCTCAGTAAACAGTGAAATGCTCACCTTACCTGCAGTAGTCAAAGGTCATGATGAGCAATCTAGCCCAGAGCATAAAGTAAAATCTTAAAATATTTTCAGATTAACAGAAGATAAGTACAATTTAGTTTCAGTTAAATGTGCACGAGAATCAAATAATCATCATTACTTACTAGGTTATTAATTACCTAGCTGGGTTGACCATGAAGATGAACCGATAATATAATCAACAGGCAAAGAATAACCAGCTACTATCACAGAAGACACATTCTTCCCATGTTTTAGTGTCTGGTGGATTTGCAATGAGTCCAACCCTTCAAACTCATTAAGTGCAGATAATTAGCTGGTTCTGATCCCAAGATCCCACGTAAACAGATTAAACTAATAATCATTGTTCATTAATTATGGCAGGCTGGCTGGTTAGCTTCTTCCTCTCTCATATAACATCCTCTTGCCACACTACTCCTCTCTGTTCCACAGAGCCAGAAATGTCAAACAACTAGAAGGAAACAGACTCAAAAGAACAAAAAAATGCAAACCCTTTTGCTGTTCTTCGACATTTGCATTGCTTTCTCTCTTGTTTTTGTTGAGGGAGTTCAAAGTGTACAGTATGATGAATTGTCAACTTTGTTGTTGATCAAATCTAGCCTGATTGATCCGTCAAATAAACTTACGGGTTGGAAAACGCCAGGCAATGCAGCTGGGAATCGGTCTCCCCATTGTTACTGGACTGGAGTACGGTGCAACTCCGAGGGGTTTGTAGAGAGGCTTGACCTTTCCAACATGAATCTCAGCGGCAATGTATCATATCATATTCAGGAGTTGCATAGTCTTTCTTTGCTCAACATCTCTTGTAATGGGTTTGATTCTTCGTTGCCAAAATCACTAGGAACTCTCACCTCATTGAAGACCATTGATGTAAGTCAGAACAACTTCATTGGCAGCTTCCCCACTGGTCTAGGAATGGCCTCTGGATTGACTTCAGTCAATGCATCAAGCAACAACTTCTCAGGCTATCTTCCTGAAGATCTTGGCAATGCAACATCACTCGAAAGCATAGATTTTCGAGGGAGCTTCTTCGTAGGCTCAATTCCTAGTTCTTTCAAGTATCTGCAGAAACTGAAGTTTCTCGGCCTTTCTGGTAATAATCTGACCGGAAGGATTCCAAGAGAGATAGGCCAACTTGCTTCTCTAGAGACCATCATTCTTGGATACAATGAGTTCGAAGGTGAAATCCCAGCAGAGATTGGAAACCTTACCAGTCTTCAGTATCTTGACTTGGCAGTCGGCAGACTCAGTGGCCCGATTCCTGCTGAATTGGGTAGGCTAAAGCAACTTGCAACAGTTTATCTGTACAAGAACAATTTCACAGGAAAGATTCCACCAGAACTTGGTAATGCTACATCCCTTGTATTCCTGGATCTTTCGGATAATCAGATTTCAGGAGAGATCCCAGTGGAGGTAGCAGAGCTGAAGAATCTGCAGCTCTTGAATTTGATGAGCAATCAACTGAAGGGTACAGTTCCTACCAAGCTTGGTGAATTAACCAAATTGGAGGTGCTTGAGCTATGGAATAATTTTCTGACTGGTCCTTTGCCTGAGAATCTAGGACAGAACTCACCCTTGCAATGGTTAGATGTGTCATCAAATTCATTGTCAGGTGAGATTCCACCAGGTTTGTGTCGTTCTGGCAATCTCACTAAAGTCATTCTCTTCAACAATTCCTTCTCTGGCCCAATCCCCACAAGTCTCTCAACCTGCAAGTCATTAGTACGTGTTCGCATGCAAAATAATCTTATTTCTGGGACAATTCCAGTTGGTCTTGGAAGTCTTCCAATACTTCAAAGGCTGGAATTGGCTAGCAACAATCTAACTGGCCAAATACCAGACGACATTGCTTTGTCTACATCACTTTCTTTCATTGATGTCTCTGGAAACCACCTTGAATCATCTCTCCCATATAGCATTCTCTCCGTTCCAAACCTTCAGATATTCATGGCCTCCAACAACAACTTTGAAGGCCAAATCCCAGACCAATTCCAAGATTACCCATCACTTTCACTTCTTGACCTTTCAAGCAACCATTTCTCTGGAAAAATCCCAGAGAGCATTGCTTCATGTGAAAAGCTGGTGAATCTGAACCTGCAAAACAATCAATTTACCGGGGAGATCCCAAAAGCAATCTCAACAATGCCCACATTGGCCATTCTTGACCTGTCCAACAATTCTCTTGTTGGTCGGATCCCAGCGAACTTTGGGACCTCACCAGCCTTGGAAATGGTAAACTTGTCATTCAATAAACTTGAGGGTCCGGTTCCCTCCAATGGAATGCTGACGACCATAAATCCTAATGATCTTATTGGCAATGCTGGTCTTTGTGGCGGCGTACTTCCACCCTGCTCCACTACTTCCTCTGCATCAAAGCAACAAGAGAATCTGCGCATCAAGCATGTCATAACAGGATTCATCATCGGAGTCTCAATCATCTTAACTCTAGGGATCGCATTTTTCACTGGGAGATGGCTTTATAAAAGATGGTATTTGTACAACAGTTTCTTCGATGACTGGCATAACAAGAGCAACAAGGAATGGCCTTGGACATTAGTAGCATTCCAGCGAATAAGTTTCACCAGTAGTGATATACTAGCTTCCATTAAGGAATCCAATATCATCGGCATGGGAGGGACGGGCATTGTTTACAAGGCTGAGGCTCATCGGCCACATGCAATTGTAGCCGTGAAGAAGCTTTGGAGAACAGAAACAGACCTCGAGAATGGCGATGATCTATTCAGAGAAGTGAGTCTCTTAGGGAGGCTTCGGCATCGAAACATTGTGCGGCTATTAGGGTATCTTCATAATGAAACAGATGTAATGATGGTTTATGAGTACATGCCTAATGGAAACCTTGGAACAGCTTTACACGGTAAAGAAGCTGGAAATTTGTTGGTGGACTGGGTCTCACGCTACAACATAGCAGTTGGAGTTGCACAGGGGCTGAACTACCTCCACCATGATTGTCACCCACCAGTCATCCACCGTGATATCAAGTCCAACAACATCCTGCTTGATGCAAACCTAGAGGCAAGGATAGCGGATTTCGGTTTGGCAAGGATGATGAGTCATAAGAATGAGACAGTATCAATGGTGGCTGGATCTTATGGTTATATTGCACCTGGTAAGTTGCTTGTCTATTCTTCAGATATCCTGTCTGAGCGTGAACCATAAATTATTTCATCAAAGAAGTTTGCCATACACTCATCTCATATCCATCCATTCACATGCTACTTTCTAACCATAGTAGGCCTAGGGTTGCAAAAGTAAGAAAAACTCAAATTGCATATTGCTAATCTGGACTGCCACTGATGTTTTTATTTTCTCGTGACAGAATATGGATATACTCTGAAGGTTGATGAAAAGAGTGATATATATAGTTTCGGGGTTGTGCTTTTGGAGCTTCTGACAGGAAAAATGCCACTAGACCCTGCATTTGAAGAATCTGTTGACATTGTTGAATGGGCTCGAAGAAAGATCAGAAACAATAGAGCATTAGAAGAAGCACTAGACCGCAGCATAGCAGGACAATACAAACATGTGCAGGAAGAGATGCTTCTTGTTCTCCGCATCGCGATTCTCTGCACCGCTAAGCTACCCAAGGACAGACCATCTATGAGGGATGTCATAACAATGCTTGGAGAGGCGAAGCCTCGAAGGAAGAGCACTTGTCATAACAACGTACAAAATCCTAGAGAAGAGAGGCCAATCTTTAGCACCTCACCTGTAATAGGCCTTCTGTAGGGAGAATATCCTCAGGCTGCTGCTCTTGTGCAACTCCTTTTTATGTAAATCTTTTTACTTTCACTCCAAAACTTGTTCCATGAGTTTAGTTGCAGATATAATCTACATGAATGTTCATACTTTTATTTATTCTTTAAGGAATAAAATAAGAAGATGTCAAACTTCACTGCAAATTGTTATGAACTGCTCAGATTCTTTCTTAAGCCTTCAAAATAGATCCATTCCAGTGTATCATGTAAATCCAGAATTCAAATCCCATCATAAGCTTATTCTGCAATCATTGGTATTTGCATTAAAATGTTCTTTACAAGCCTAAACTAAAATTTCAATGGTGAAGCCTACATGTCTATAATTTTTTTGCAACTCTTCAAGCTCATCCCTGTATTCATAGCACTGGCTTTTATGCTTACAATCATATGGAAGGGGAATGAGGTGAAGCAAAAAGTAACCATTCTAATATGTTGCCTGTTGCTGAAAAATCAAAGTTACAATTCAAAGAAGGCGAGGAGCCAGAAGTCCTCTAACCTAGAAGATTGGGATCGCACAGTTGAGAAGGGAGAAAATAGCGGGTCATCTTCTCAACCCTAGCCTGTTTCCTGTGATATTTCAAATGTCAGAAAGACACTGTTAAATGAAGTTATTAATACGAGCGGAAACCTTCATTTCATACTCGAACAAGCAAACTAAACTCGTAATAAAAATTGGCCCTTCATCCTAGGTAGATACACCTAAAAGAGCAGGTCCTGCTCCATTGCCTTGATCTAGAAAGCTGCTAGACAATGCCTGAAAATATTAAGGATAGGATTAGTCCATGTATACACAAATGCAGGCAGTAAACTGAAAACACGGACAATAAGGAAAATCATTTCGTTGCAAAAATGAAATGAAAATAACCAATTTTTATAACAGGTGCAAATCTAGAAGTCTATGAGTCTAACCAACTTCTAAAGAAGCGTGCATCACTTTTCTGTTTCATGCAGAGACCATCAAACTTTTACATGTTTACTTTTAACTTCGGAATTCCAGATTATTTCAATCCCAGGATTAATGTGTCTTTAATGCAGACTGCTGAAACTCGAGGTGTTCTTTCTATGCTATTTTCAAGGCGTTGGGGATTTCTATGGAAATGAAGTAATTTTTCCAAATCATTCTGCATCCCGAAGAAATACCTACCTATACCCTGGAGCAGCTCTAATGTAGAAACAACAGAGCATCTTCAAAGTAAATAATTTTAGTCACACATTCTTACATTTGCAATCCTCCCCTCCCCTCAAGGAGAAACGAGGGGGGGGGGGAGTTGAAACCTACCTCTGTATAATTAGCTTTGGAAAGGGAAAAGGGCTCTTTCTCCCGAATGCCACCATTATCATCAACCATCCTTTCTAAATCCTGAAAGAAAATGAAGTTTTATCTTAATTAACATTAAAAATACATGATAACAACAAACAGAATCAACTTTTATATTAAAAGGCTCAAGTGACATCAACAAAACCTACACTGCGAAGCAGTAACATACAAAGGTTTGTTGAGATGATCCAATTACTTTTTAATCAGAATAACTAGAAAAATTAACATAGAAAAATTGGGTAAAATTTTTAGTTTAACAGATGAAGTTTAGTGAGATGATCAACTTGTGTTCGCTGCGTGTAGGATTTTAAGTTGATTTTTAATGTAAAAGGAACAAAATAATTATGTTATGAATATGTTTTTTATGTATCATAATTTTTTTTAATGAAGCAACGAAAAAATATTTTTTACTCTTTAAATAATAAATTTTAAAAATATATAAAACTGATAAATCCAAAAAAAGTTAACATTGATTTAATATTAAAGCAAGAAGATAATCTTCATAATAGAAATAAAAGATCAATGCATATGCAAATGTTTTACACCGACTACTCTTTTATTTTAAATGTTTTTATTCATTTTATCTTAGCAGGTAATTGTAGTTGCTGATAACAAATCATTTTTATTTTTATAAAAACATCATCCAAATATAACTCATTCATATAAAATATGATTGAAAACATTCTGTGAAATTAAATTAATCTCTTCGAAGTATCATGCAACTAAAAAAAATAAAAATTAAAAGATCAATCACTACTTAACAATAAAACTAATTCAATTTATTTCAAAAATGAGAGTTAGAGCATAAATTGCTATTTAAATGGAAAAAAATTAATGAAAAGAATAAATAAATAAATAAATAAAAAGAAAGAGGCCAAGTGCTAACATACGAAAGCTCAAGTCCTTGTATTTTTTTTCTTTTTTTTCTTTAATCAAGCGACAGGTCTTTTCTAGTGACTAGAAAATCAGGGTTCTAATTTTTAGACCTCAAAAACCTAATTTTTAAGTCATTTTTACTAGAAAAAACCTCAAAACACCATAGAAATCTCCATAAATCACCTACCAACTCCGAAACACCCTAAAATCACTTAAAAATAAAAAATCAATTGAATCCAAAAAATCCAAACGAACCTCAATCTACTATTTCAAGAAAGATGAAGGCCAAAAATCACCACCATTGAACTTTTCTTGTTAAATGAAACCCTTTAACACCAATCTTGGTTGTTTTGGTTGTCAAAACTATGGCAGCCAATAACTCTTTCTTTCGTTGTTTTCGACCAACTTTCTCTCTCCTCTCTCAAACTTAAATATTGAAAAATTTAAATTAAAATTTTGAATCGAAATAAAAATTGCTGTGAATTTGAGATTAACCATATGTTTTCTCTGTGCTTTACATTTCAATCCTCTATCTTTTAATTCGGTCTTTATACCACAATATCAAACTTAATCTCATCTAATTAGATTGTACTTCAATTGAAAGAATTAGACTTTAAGGACAAAAGTTGAAAAAAAATAAAGGGACGAAAATATATATGAAAAAAAAAAGGTGAATAGTGAAGAGCCATATTAAACCCCAGTTCTTTTTGTTTTTTGGTTAATAATTATCCGGAAAGGCAGCCTGATATAAATGCTTTGATATTAGAATTCTCAAATTTTTCAAAGCTGCTCAAGAAGGGCAAGGCAGAGATTTAAATGATTGATAGCTGGAGACTGAACAAAGGAAACATCGCTGTCTACAGTAAGTAGAGAAGCTTAAACTGTTTTAGGGTAACATCGTTTACCTTGCCAGATAAAATCTCAAATTCAAGCAATTCTTCAACAATCTTTTCAAGAACTCGTCGATTTTTCTGAAGCATACCCTTTGCTTTAAGATATGCTAAATCATAAAGCTGCAGAATATCTCAATCCAAACCACAACTACTTCAGTAAATGATGTTTACACTGCTGCCATGTAAAGGAAAAAAGTATAAGCATTCACCAAAGGAAGCATGACAAACATACCTTTTCAACTTTGGCTGCCATCTCATACTCATGGCTGTTCCCCGTGCTTAAAAATGTAACCTACACCAATGGCAAAAAAAATAAATCCAGCAAGGAAATAGCACTATGGCACCCTTTTTTCTAATAGCAATACCATACAAACTAGATGCTTCTAAATCAGCCAAGAATAATATGAACGCTGTCCTCTCTTTTTTTCTTTTTCTTTTTTTTTTTCCTTTTTTGCATTGTGAGAGGTAATCATATGTACAAGCAAACATAAAGGCCACATCGTGGGAGCACAAGCCATGTTTGTTTGTGCCTCTTATCCCAGGGTAACATGGCAAATACATACTCTAGTAACAAAACAAGGTCTGCAGTGATTAATTTGAGCAACAACTTAAATTTCTGTCCACCAATATATTCATGGTTGTAGAATAGGGAATACCCCTTTGTTACTGTAGTAAATTGCAGGACTGTCATCAGGCCCCCACCCATACTGAATCACCATCCTTGTAGCTATCTGTTGCAATTAGCAAATAGACAATGATGCAAGCTATACTCAGATGGAATTATACAATCTGTTGATGCTATTAACTGATGAATACTGACCTCCTGAGCCTGTTTCAATTCTGAAGAACAAAGAAAATTTTCTTCCCCAAACGGAAGTAGTAGTTGGGATGATATATATGAACCAAAACAAAATACAAGCTTCTTTTCAAGGTATGATCTTGATTCTGAATTCCCATTCAAGGAACCTTCATTTTTTGCCTTGCTAATCTTTGTACATCCAATACCCTGCAAAAAGAACAGGTAAAATTTTTCACAGCTTCTCTATTCATAAGTTCTCAAAAGAGTTTCACTGCTAGCATTCATCTGAACCATACCTAAGCATGGAACAGCTAGTACAATTTTCAGCTTCTTAAGACAACAAATAAATTGAATGTGGAAGGATCATAGGGAAAAAAGAACCAGGCAAATTGTCATGCAATCATAGACACTGTACAGCCTTAGCTTAGGCAAGATGTGTTGTACATTTCTTGGAGACATTGTACAAACTTGGCTTAGGCTTAAAATTCATGACCTTTCATCATTTTAATTTATAAGGAGAATGACATTGTTGCTTCAAATCAATTGACATTGATTATCGGAGTAAACATGCACTCAGTCACAAGAAGATATGAAATGACTCACCTGCCAAGAACATGGCTCCAGCCATAGATTATCAACCACATCAAAGTTGGGTAAAAGAAGGGCAATCAGACCACGGCCAGCAGCCCAAACAGCATGTGGAAATTTGGTCTCCCTTGTCCACTGCCATGCACCATATCCAATTAATTCAAACCTTCATGACAGTATAAAGAAACAACATTTCTACATGGTTGTAAGCAGGACCCAAAACAAGAGATACTGACTTATCTCAAGCAAAATTTAAAGAGTAAAATTCATGTGTTTCTTGTTTCCTACAAAATCAAAAGGAAGAAGAAAAAGAAGGGAATACTTGTTGATCTTTGCTTCTTTTATTAAGACCAAGCTGCCCTCTTTGTGAAACCATCAAGTTGCTTTTGAGTTTTGACATAGCAGGGTAAGAACCACCCCTTGTTTATAACATGGATAACTTCTCTAAAACAGACTGGTTATACTTTTAAAGTTTGAGGTGTTGAACCGTTCACAGAAGAAGCCTAATCTAGTAAACTGAAAGCCCCTATACTGTACATGGCAATGCAAGCTTATAAACTGCCAGGAAGTGGTGAGGCTTATACACCACATAAGTCGTACAAAACTTCATTCACTGCTGATTGGAGATGCAACTACTTAACAGAAGTTTAGAAAAATCATCAGTATCTTTTTCATGGAATGAACTGAAATTCCTTACTGTTCATCGAATAGAAATATCACAGGGATTGAACTCTGTTCATAGCACAAGTTTTAAACTTAATTTATGAAAATATAAAATGCATTCAAAAATTATTGATTCTTACAGAAGTCTTTTGCACAATCAGGTTAGGACATGGGATAAGTAACCGAATGCATGTGGAACAGTAAAGGTAAGCAGGGAGCAAAGAAATGGAAAACAGGAAATCACCAGTTATTCAATAGTTTACTTTAAAAATATATTTAAATGGATTCAGGAAATTTCAGATCAAAAGGCAAAATAAATTGCTGGTGCGTGGCAAAAAGCAAAGGAGGTATTTATTGACTAAATTCATGGACGAGGAAAAGACATTACCAAAGGAAAGACAGTTGCTTATCAAAAGCTTAACCTTTCAAAAGCCAACAAAATTACTTACATCAAGTGGAGGATTCAGAAGTTCTATTCCATTGCTTATCTGACCATATGGCTCCATTAGATCAACCACGTTCTGCAAATCCTCTTTACTCAATGTTAGTCCCAAATGATTCACCATCATCCTGCTCATCTTCTTTGCAATTTTTGTTTTCCGAACCCAATCTGGAACCAAACAGCTGAAAGTCTACAAAAAGTATTGAGTACCATCCCCATATCAGTGAGAAAATCATTAAAAAAAACCCGAGCAAAGACCACATTACAAACCTGTTAAAAATGCTTATAAGGCAAATTAAATAATTATCAAACTTGAAGGGGAAAAAAAAAAAGGAAAAAGAAGTTAATAATATGTGAAGAGAACCACAAAGCATGAATTTGTTCATATACTGGAGCTATATGTGACTCAATAATAAATGGGAGCAAACAAATTAATAATCTCTAGAGACAGGATTATACATATGTATAAAGATGAAATAATGGAGATTATTTCTTTACCGCAAACCAACTGCAATAGCTCATGAGTTCATCTGTGTCAAGAAACTTGCTCTTGAAGGCACTACCTTCCAAAGCAACAGGAACAAGTTTTAATTCTACTGGTCTTAAAAGAGCTGTCTTCTCAGCAACCTGAAAAAGGTAAAAGTTGATATTTAAGACAAGCTCAGTAGAATTCAAATGAAAGAAGGAAAAGCAAGTACTGAGAAGTGCAAAAATTCATCAAACAAACTGGTTTTCAAGAAGGCAACTTTCTGTAACGCTATAAATTAGGATTGATGATTAAAAGTGAAGCAAAAGGCCATAATTCAAACCAAAAAAAAAAAACATTCCTCATGCAGAGGGTCCAAACATGAATACATGTATCCAAAAGACCCATGGTGAGAAAAAAAGTTCTCCGGAACAGGGACAAATTATGAGAACTTCAAAGACCAAGCAAATCAACCACAATAAAATCCATAGCAAATTAGTGGACTCCCACTGCACTTCTTTATCCATCACAATAACTGCTTATATGCATTAGCAAGCAAGCACACACACACACACAACACTGATCAGGAATGACCTTTCTCCAGTCTACAAAATCAATAAGGTCTTCATCCATGGTTTCTTTAGCAGATAAGTGTAAAATCTTCTCCCTCTCTGCTTGTGTTGGCTGTTGAAGATAAAATACTCTATCCATCCGTCCAGGTCGCTGCAAGGCTTCATCAATTTGATTTATATTTCTAGTTGTAGCCATCAGAACAACGCCATCTTGTTTCTGAAACCTGGAAGAGTACAACGCATACTTTGATGAAACAAAGATGCTGACAATATAAAACTTGGCTATCTTTTTAATGACCCAAAAAAAAATAGAATCATCATCTTGCAAAATCACAAAGAGTATGTTTCCAAGGGAACAGGCTGGCCATTAAGGCTTGGTATTTCCACTTGGAGATCTCAGATTCTAACCCTGGAAGGCTGGGGTGGGATTTATGGACGGGGGAGGGCTACCCCCAACTGTTTATCCCAAGGATCATTGGGCCTCTTGTTGAACCAAATAAAAAATCAGAGTATCCGGGTTAAAAGTTGTAATGTGCTTAAAGGTAACATGAATATACAAATAGATGGTATAACTATGATAGCATTCCACACCCATCTAAATCAAATCATAGTTATGTTGCAATATGCAAAGCAAAATGCACCAACTATAGGCCATTAACAGGAATGAGAAACTAAAATGTGATAGAATCCTATTGATGAACATGGAGAAGATATATTAACATAAGTGATAGCAAATACCGTGTTCTGATGTGTTGATAATAACTAAAGGCCATTACCAATTACAATCTTCCAGAACCTATTAAAGGCAGTCTTGCCTTCAGCATATTTGCATTGTGGTTGCAAACTCAAGAATTTCACCATTACACCAAGCAGAAATTGGCCAGCAGATCTTACTCTTAGATGGAAAGGTTACCAAAGCTAAAGGACTAAATTGATGTGAAATTATGCAAGAAAGACTAACTCAAGCAAATCAACAAGAGAAAAAGGCTTGTAGGATCAATTGAAGAAAGATGAAGCTGGGTGCTCGAGAGGATAGTGAGCATTCTGAGTCCTTCAAGTACAGAAGCAAAACTAAAAATTTTTAAAATGGACATCCTTGCAAAAGAGATTTCCTACACCTAACAGTGATTCCATCAAATTCTCATTAAACTCATTGTAGTTGTTTTTCAGTTCATGGTTACCACAAAAATATGTCAGTCAAAGATATCTCCGCATCCATTGCTTCCAGGAAAAGAAACGGCCAAAATCACAAAATAAGAACAGATATGAAATGCTCTGTAAAAGGGATAGATTCAAAGAGGCATTCAATAGACAGCTACGATTAAAGCCATAATAAAAAAAATTCTCGCTACTTGGTAGAGGAAATTTCATGTTCAACAAAGTTGCACAAATACAAAGCCAAGACCACCCTCCCTCGTGGCTCCTGAGCCAGGAAGGAAATAAAAAGAGCTGCACATGTTCAAAGTTTCTTGCAGGTTGCCAGTCATTCAATAAAAGATGCAAAGCACAGGCGTCCATGACCATTTGCCTCCTTACACGTGCAGAGAAAAAGATGCAGCAATTAGGCATATTAAAAGGCTTGAGATCACAGCAACAAACTAGGAAATGGAAGAGATGTTTGAAATCTATCACTGAGTGCTGTATGGAAGAGCTTGCTTGACATAAGAAAATACTAATTCAAAGCAAACTGCAGAGTTTTTCTCAAATAGAGTGAGAAACTGAAAATTACCCATCAAGCTCCACCAGAAGTTGATTAATGAAAGCCTCGTGATCCTGCTTTTTAGTATGTATGAACTTACCACGGACACCAGCAAAAAGGTCAAAATCCTCCACAAAAATTATTACAGGGGCCTACAAATGACATTATATAATCAGCAAAACACATTTCTCTGTATCATTCAAGAACTAAAAACTGGAAATCAAATATCTAACACGGGAAAACTCAAGTAGATATGAAGCAAAACCCATATTTTGCTTGTTATGAAGTATCACCTAAATTTCTTGATAGAAAATAGCAAATCCAAGATTTGCAAGACTTACAAGATCAGCAAAATCTTGAGCAATTTATGAAGAATATTTACTGCATGATGAAGACACAGAAGCCACAGGAAAAGAAAAGGGAATGGATAAAGTTATTGTGTTAATTTGCATCTAAATTTTCTCTTCAAGACTTGTTTATAAATCAGTTTTTTATTTTCAAAAAACATCTAGGATTCAAAAACCTGTCCATCCTTTGCAAAGGCACACTCAACAAGTAAAAGCTTTATTGATTCAAAAGGTATTAAAGGATAACCAACAAAATTTCCCTACAATTAAAACAAAACTAAGAAGGATTAATAAAGTAGTGAAAGAGATGTAATTGTCAAATTTCCAGACATTCATTTAATCTTCATGCTAAAGTAGGTAATGAGAGAGAATAATCCCCTAAATTTGGCTAAGCCCAAGGTATAAATTGGAATTGATCGGTCCAAATAAAATTTATCTTTGATAGGGAAATCAATATGGCAATAACAAATAATGTAACTTTTAACAACAGTTCAGTTTTGAACCAAGCATTCATTGAACAAATCAACATGCTCTGAGAAATACAATTGATCTGTGATTCCCCAATTAAACAAAAATTAGTCAAAGTAGATAACCAGGAAGGCTTATAGGACAAACCAAATCCCTAGCTGTCTGGAACAGTTCCCTGACATTGGATGCACTTTGACCAACCCATAGCCCAGCCTCCAATTGCTGGGCTTCAACTTTTACAACCGGTACCCTAGCTTCTGCAGCAATAGCCAGTGCTAGAGATGTTTTTCCCGTTCCCCTCTCACCTACAATAAGAACTCCCTGCAACAATGAACTACCTCACAAGCTGGTATAACCACATTACACATGAACATCTACCTTGCAGCAGAAATTAGTAATTTGAAATATTGTGTATGCTGAACAGATTACACTACATGTTGAACAGGCAAACAAATGGAAGTTGAACAAGCAAGTGTGCTGAAATAGTTATTATGAATGTTTCAAATCTTGTATTCTGGTAAGTAGCTCAGCTGAAAAGTATTTTGAGTTTTCCCATGCACTTATCAGATAGCGATTACATGTTCATGGAGACATTTAATCTTCTCACATCAATATTAATGTAGTCCAGTTTTAATTCAGAATCTTGTTTGATTGACTCATGAACATCAGTGCCATTCTTTTTTAAACCTATGAGTCAAGGCATCATGTTTTATATTGCTTGTATACTTCTGTTTTAGCTTCAATTTATATTGCTCAAGTGTTGGGCAACAAACAAAAGTAGAAACATATTAATGATGCATAGCTGACCAAGGCATTCATAATACCAAAAATAAAATAAAAAACAACAGAATGTCAGTAATATCTTGAGAATAACATACTCGAGGTGCACGGGCACCCATTTCTTGAAAAGCACTAGGATTTTGTAGAAATGCAACAACTTCATTGATTTCCTCTCTCATAGACTCAACACTAGAAAAATCCTTCAATGGTATAGGAGGATTCTTCACCCTCTGCAAAACAAACATGGATATAAAATTTGTCAGGGAAAATAGTTCCCTATAATTAAATTAAATTTTAAAAAAAAAAGATTATTTAAGTAGCAAGTATAAACCTTCATTCCATCAAATGCAGTGCTTATAGGATCAATCCCAGCTTTTTTCTTACTTTTGATGGTCCTCAACTTGTACTTAACATAGTATTTCTGCGAGTTAACATAAAACAGTAATGCTATTCAGTCAGCTCACATCTAGACTTTTAATCAAGAGTGGATGTGCTATGGAGCAACTAAGTTCCAAAGGTCATCCAAAATCAACCAATAATTTCCATACCATTCCCTTCTTTCAATAGAAGAGAGACCAGGAAAAAGTATTTCACTAACAGGGATAAAACGTCCGTTGGTATTGACCATGAGTGTAGTTAAAATCATCACAACTAACATTACTTAATAAACAGAAATTAGAAGATTGCCAGTGCAGATGTTAATTTAAGAACCTAAAAATTCTAAAGAATTGCCAGTTTTATGAAGACGGTAGGCATCAAACACAATATAAGTTCTTTACAACCATGATAGTAATCATTAACTGGGCAATGGCATTGAAAAGGAATAATAGGTCCAGGCTTATGACCTATACAACATTCAGATTAGAAATAAGCCCAATATATTAAAGTTCAAATTATAAGAACCAGGAAAGGGTCTAAGCAATACCACTCTGCGTAACTTCAGGAAGTTTGGATCTCTGCTACGTAAAGGTCCAAAACCTAAAAGTCTTGGAACTTTTCTCTTCAGAAACCGGAAGGCATGAAACAAAATATATCCATATATAAACAATCTAATGGCAAACCAAAAAAACCATTGCATATCATCAGTTTTTCTGGACTTAAAATTTATTTCTGCCTCAGATTGCCATTTCAAGTACCACGTTGAGCCAACGGTTTGATCTATTTCCTCTGGCCATGCCATCCCCAACCGCATCCTCACCTGTGAAAGGACAGTAACTATAAAACTATCAAGAGAATAACCGCACTGGATAAATACAAACAAAAGGTGGCAAGTGATGAGTTCATATAATTGATACCGGGAATGGAACAATGAGCTCCAGCATGGGGAACACGATCACCATCATTATGTCATCATTTATATTTCTAACTTTCTCTACAACCCAATCTCTCCCATATGAAACAATTCTACTCTTCCATAATCCATTTAAGCATTGACCAGTCAGCCTTAATGCCATGAGAAACTGTTGACCCAAATCCAACTCTGATAAAGGGATCCACATCAGATGAACACTAGTTGGAATGCCACTGGCAAGCATTTTCATGTACAGACCATCAAACCCTCCAAAATCTTCATAGAGAATTTCAAATTCCTGGAACAAAAACAAAGAGGGTTAAATGCATTTCAAAAGTGGGTCACAAGGAATAAATGCCATAGAGAATAAACAGAAATAACCTTAATATCAACAAAATATTCCTTGTCATCCCCCTTCAGTGCAACATACATGGCACCCCAGTCATGCCTAATTCGAGCATGCTCCACTAATTTCTTGGAGACAGCATATGGAACAGCTATTGGTTCCATTTCCCACCTTTTTTTTTCTTCACTGTACCATGTATTTGATACTACTCTATCGCGGCCCAGAAGAACTTGTTCCTGCAATAATATTTAGTGAATGGTTCATAACACAAACTAACAAAAAGAAATGCATCCAGTTTTAGATAAAGCAACAATCTACAACACTAATCCAAAACAAGTGACAAAATGTAAATGGGAAAAAGTAGTACATATAGCTTTACATAAAACACAGACTATCGATGAATTACAGTTTTCTGCTACCAAGGAAAAAAAATAGAGTTTTTATCATCTAAAATGCTCTATTGATAAGGTTCAAACCTAACACCAACATCAGATTTCAGATCTTAAAGCATGAGAGAACCAGTTGTCAATGACATAATTGACATAGTGAGGAAAACATGAAACAAGTCAATTTCCTACTCCATACTATTCAAATGAAAGCTCTCAATACAAACACAAGGTTCTATAGAATTATAAATATCTTTTACTCTCTAAGGTCTCAACCATGTCAGTGACCTACAATATTGCAAGGACAAGAGAATTACAGAGTTTTTCAGTAAACTCAATTGCTTTCTTCAATTATCTTTAGTTGGATGTGCCATCTGATCCAGACCTATCTCAATATATATTACACGCTACTTGGTTGATGACAAACTACCTGTTTTTGGGCCACATATTCTTTACCAAAATCCGCATCTTCCAACAATTTTCTTTTCAGTTCTGCTGTAGCTTCTTCACGCCATTTTTTCCAGCTATGGTACAGGTGAAGGTGAGTTGCTTTAGGAACTACAACCTCCTTATCCCCAAACATCCACTTCAATTCAACTTCTGGATAGCCCTTCACAACCTCATCTGCTGATGTCTTCACAACCAAATGCTTTTCATCACCGAACCTCTTCATCTTTTTTCTTATAAGAGCCTCCGTATCTTTCTGCAGCTTCTGTGAATCTTTAAGGCCTTGTCTTATACGTGCAGCAAAATCAATCGAATCTTGATCAAATAATAGCCCAAGGCCTTCAACTTCTACAACGTTAGGCAGAATCATTTGCTCCAATAATTTTCTTTGTGCAGTTTCCAGTTCTTTCTGAATTTCAGATCTTGGAAGCTTGGTAATAGAGCTCTTTTTCTGACTGCAAGCAAGTTAAACATTGCTCAAAGAAGTAATTAACTTTATAACATATTTATGGACAGAGAATTTAACAAACACGCGATATGAAGCCCGTGAAAACACACGAATCCCAGAATGTAAAAGAGGAAGGACAGAGAGGGAGAATCTAGGTGCACACTTGCATTAACTTGTAATCTATTTCCAGCTGTAAAATAACAAACCAAGAAAATATGTGATAAGGGATGCAGCTAGGTTAAAGAATGCTCAGTCAACAGAGTTCATGCATGGAGTACAGTTTCTTCTGGCCATGCACCAATACGATTGCTGAATAAAACATTAACAAACCATAATGCTCAAACCAACTTAATTTGTAAAAATCATGAACAAGACATCAATTTCCCTTTCATCATTCTTTCCAAGATCCATATGACCATAGTATATCTAAGTGCATAATACATCCAAGTACGCAATTTAACATCTTCCTAACCGCATTAAATATTGCATAGTCTTTCATCTAACTCCCCCCTAAGCCTGTTGGTAGCAAAATATAAGCTTGTCACTATTTACAGTACAAGTTGGTTGGTAGATTTTACATCTTATGATTACTACAATCACATTCTAGTGACCATACCTGCAGCATTCCAAGAGAGAACCATTAACTTAAGACAAAAGGAATGGAACAACAAAACATAGAGCAGAATACTATTATCATTCAATCAGAACATTTATATGGCACTTATTCTTGCTGTCTTGATTCTTCCTAGAATAAAATCAATTTTAATAATAGCAAAACTCAAAATGCATCTACTTGTAGAGTTACCTGTCTGTACTCCTCATTTCCTGGCTAAACCTCTTCACCAATTCCTCACACTCTCTCTCAATAAAGCAAAGTTCCCTAACCCCAACACTCAATGCCATTGTCTCCCTCCTCAAAATCTCACCCCCAATCTCTCCAATTCTCTCCCATACACTAGTGTACTCCTCATCCATCACTCTCATTCTCTCCTCCAACGCCTCCATTCTCTCTTTCTCACCCTCTTCCCTCAAATTATCATACTCTTTCTTTTCCTTTTCCACCTCTTCCACAATCTCCTCTGAGCGATTTTCCATCTTCCCTTTTTCCTTCCTCAACTGCCGCACTTCCAAATACATCCCCTCCATAATTTCCCTCTGCAACTCCTCTTTCCTTCCTTTTACCGCTTTTAACACCAACTTCACCTCTTCTACACTGCCATTTCCTTTCCTAACCTCCTCTATACGCTTCAACAACCTCGAAACCTCCTCCAGCAAACTTTTAGTATAATTTGAAAACTCATGCTCCTTCAAGTTTGATTCTTTATTCAATTTTTTCTCTTTCTTTTTTACTGCAACTTCACTAGCCACCGCGACATCAGCCACAGCAAGAGGTGGCAGAGCACCGAGTGGATAAAACCCAATTGCAATACAAAACAATGTGAGCACTATAGGCCTTGTAATGCATTGAAATACACCTTTTTCAGGTTTTGAAAGGAACCCATTAGAGAAAACTAATTCTTTTTCTTGTTTTAACCTTCTGGGCGAATCCAAAGGCAGGTCTTGACTGCTCTTGGAGCACTTTGAAGCTCCTTGAAACCCAAAGACACATAAACTATGGACAAAAGGGAGAGCTTTGTGTCTGTTTCGGTGTAATTTTGTGGTTCTGATTCTGTATTTGATTGGTGATGGAGGGTCTTTGTGTAATGGAAAGAGATGAGAGAGAGAAGGAGAGATGAAAGAAGCCATGAGAATTAAAAGAGGAGTGCAGTTGAAAAGAAAAGAAAGAGATTGAGGATCATTTGGCACTTAAGTGTATTTTTTGGCAGGGTTTAAGAAGATGAGGATGTCTGCAGGCAAGAAGTGAGAGTGATGAGGGAGATAGGAAGAAGAAGAGAGTCCGGTTCATTGGCTTCCGGTTTTCATTTTAAATCGGAGGGTAAAAGAGTAAATCGGAATGTTTTCCTTGAGATTTATATTCTTGATTAATAAAATCATTTTTTTAATATCGTTCCCTCCCCTATCTGACTATCTTCTGCACCTTGTTGTTAAACTCGGCCGTCTTAAAGAATTAACTTTGAAAAGTGTAATTTACGATTTAATTTGCGTTAGTTTTAAGTTAAATTAAAAATAAATATTATCTCAAGTGAAATCTAGTTAATTTTAACAAGTTTTTAGTGATTTAATTAATTGACCAAACTCAATATAAATCTTATCAGATAAATACTAGAAAAAATATTTAATAAAAAATATAAAATAATACCATTTAATAAAATAATTTACTAGAATTAATATTATGTAATGTTTTTTTATGTCTTCTATTATATGTTTCTAAATGTTTATTCAATGAGGGAAACCTTTTAATCTGTTTCTATATGAACATATTTTATTACTCTTTTTTTTTTCAATCGTTGTTATTCAATAGGATATATTTTTAATAAAATAATTTACTCGAATTAATATTATGTAATGTTTTTACATATCTTCTATTATATGTTTCTAAATGTTTATTAATTGAGGGAAACTTTTTCATTTTTTCCTACATATCTTATTACTTGATTATCTTTTTTAGCCGTTGTGATTTTTAGAGTTTATTTGGTATTGCAGTAGTTGTTGTGGTTGTGGTTTGAAAAAAATTATTTTATAAAAAATATTTTTAGTTGAGGTTGGTTTGAAAAAATAAGTGTTTGGTTAAAACTGTAGTTGAAATTGAAATTGAAGAAAAAATAATTTTAATGTGTTTGGTTAAGAATGCTTTTGAAATTGAGGTTATAAAATAATTTTTAAAAATATATATTAATATTGATGGTTTTTAATTTAAATATTATAGATTTAACTATTACTATTACATCATGAAATAAATCACACTTTATATATATAAAAAATTACTTTAACAAAATACTATCTATAATTCCATTACGTACAAAATTCATCCGATAAGAACTATAAAAGTAGGTAAAATATTATCAAGAATAAAATTAAAATTACAGTACGAGTAAATTTAATTCACCTTAGACTAATTTAAAAAAAAAAAAAAAAAATTGTTGTTCACGTTCACGTGAACAGTACAAGTAAAATCAATTAACTATATTAGTTAAAAAATATAAAATAAAAATAAAAAAACCTGTTCAGCGAACAGTGGAGCCACTGTTCACTGAACAGTGAATGCATGCCTCCACTATTTAAAAAAAAATGTTTAGCGAACAGTGGAGCTCCACTGTTCAGTGAACAGTTGCATGGAATCAGTTTGGTCGTGCAAAAAGCAGGTAGGAGCTGCTTCCCCTTTTCACGCATTTCGAATGTAGCAGTACGTGGAGCCCAGTGAACAGTAACACGCGTTTATTAATTACCAAACAGCTTGTTGCATGAAATCGCAGAAAACGTGGACGCTACCACGTTGCCAAATGATTTCTTAATGTTTAGTTGTTTAAGTGTGTTGGTTTTGAGGTGTGGTAATATTTTTTAAGCACAAACCACACCTTTAAATACTAAAAAAAATCATGTTTTTTTACTAAAAACCCACGAGCTTACCTCCCATCCAAACACACATAACAACTAAACACTAAAAATCACTAAATTTTGATATCAATTTACACAAATAAAAACAATATAACAAAAATAATAAACATAATTACTTAAACATAAAAATATTTATTTTTAAATAATTTAGCTCTTTAAGAGATGTACAGCTCTTTAAATAAACTAAAAAATCAACTTAGAAGAACTAAAAAACTTACAAAATAAATAAAAGGTAGCAAAAATCCAAAACAAACTATTAAAATAAAATTTTTAGACAGAAAAAATATTCTTTCCTAAAAAACCTGCTACATCGAGGCTTTTAAAGTCATTATATTTGAAAACAATATGCAATCTAACTCCCTTAAAATACACACTTTTCAATCACTAGCATTAGATTCATTGGTGGACATACAAATCCTCCCATTCAAGACTTACAACAGGACCTTGCATTAAAATTCTAAAAATATTCTATATAAATCAAGAGATTGTTGAAAACAATGATAGTTTTCTCATTAACATGCATATCATTGTTTTAGAGTGATTTCATAATTTTACTTGAAAATCATAAAATAAATTTGAATTATTATACTATTTGAAACCATCATCATATTAACATTACATTATTGTTATTATTAACATTGTCACTATCACCAATATTTTAACAATATTATAACTATTTTAAACTATATCACCGCGTTATAACCACGTATCATTATTAACACCAATTATACTGCTTTATTATCAAAGTTATTGTTATAACTATTATCATCATTGTTGAATTTCTATTCAAATATATAATATACATCAACAAATTTAAGATTAAAATCATCTAGATTTATAATTATTTAGACTCCAAAAAATAAAATCTTATGATAAATCACCAAATATGAGATTATTAAAAACAAAAAATAAAAAGAGAAAATAGTGATGCTTAGGAAAGAAACTTGGGTCTAGGTTGATTTTAATTTACCTAGATTTTTTACTAGACTACACACATGTTTTAGCCATAGACTATTTTTCCTATATGTGTTTGGTATTGTGGTAACTTTTGTGGTTGTGGTTTGAAAAAAATTGTTTTATAAAAAAATACTTTTAATGAAGGTTGGGTTGTTAAAATATATGTTTGGTAAAAACTGTGGTTAAAATTAAGATTGAACAAAAAGTAGTTTAATATGTTCAGGCAAGAATGCTTTTAAAATTAAGATTATAAAATAATTAAAAAAATATATATTAATATTGATGGTTTCTAATTTAAATATTATAAATTTAACTACTGTTATTATATCATGAAATAAATAATATTTTATAAAAATTTTTTTTATTGTTTTATTAAATTATTTACAATTTCATCACGTATGAAATCTATCCAACAATAATTACATTTTTCATGGCTTCTTGAACATACAACAACACCAAGTTCTCCACAACTTGAGATTTTTCCTATTAAATTTTTTTATATGACCGGCATCACATGGAAAATTATCTAATTGTTGCTACAATATATGGTATAAATTAGTAACATGAAATGATAACAACAATGGTGGTGTAATAATAAAATAAAAAAAATGAAAACAGACAAGTGGTGGGGAAAAAGAATAAAAAAATAAATAAAAACAGAGTTGCCTCGAATTCTATTCTAATGTTTGACTCCCTCAGAGAAGCACCTAGCAAAAAGAAGGAGGTCGGCGTGCAAGAGCTGCTGAAGGAGATTCTGTCACGGTTTGGCCAAATCAGGTTCGGTTGAAGGTGGAGTTGGTTCTGCTATTACATGTATGGTGGCCGTTGTTGCTAGCCACGGTGAAGAGGGGAAGAGTCGTTGGCTATCGACTGGAGGATGGGAGCCTTTTATGTTGTTGGTGGTGAGGAGTTGCTTACCGTGAGTTGAAGGGAAGTGCTTGGTGATGACGGTGGATATATTCTCCATTGTTCACATGAATAATAAGTGGAGAGTAAAATGTAAAAGTATAAAACATTGGATGCGAAGCATAAAAAAATTGCTTCAAACTAAGGTTAAACCTTATTTTTAATGAATTTTATGAACCAAACCATAATTTTATTTTATAACCAAACACTATATTATTGAATTTGAAAAAAAACACAACATCTACTCCTTGGACTAGTCTCCAAGTTTAACTTTCATGAATTTGTATCATGATTTACAAGTATGGGACTTTTTTGTAATTTTATTTTACTTGGGAACTATTTGGTAACATAATCTAAGTACAAGGATAAAACATCACTAATTATTTTAGAAGAGAAATTAAAAGTAACTCAAAACTTGAAACTAACTCTCTTCAAAACTCAAAATCATAAAAACCCTACCCAAGCACCTAATTGAAAAGGAGACCCAAATTCGCAGAATATCAACACCACATTCGATTATTCGAGCCCTAATTCTCTCAAGTAAATCACTTACCTGCAAAAATCTTTTCTGAGGTTTTTGTTATTCATCGATTCTGATTCAGTCTCGAATTAAAAATTGCTTACCTTTTATTGTAAAAACAACGAGCATTACTGGGTTTTGTAATAAAACATGAAATTAGAAATTTTGAAGCAATAATCAGCATTATAAGCATAATTCCTTTCTGGATTTTGTTTTGTTTGAGCTGTTTTGCCGTTTCTGTTTCTGGGTTTTGCTTGACTTGTTTATGAAGCTAATTCTCTCTTTCATTTCTAGGCATTACTATTTTTGGAGGGTCTATCTGAGTGAAAATGGAGGACAAACACGAGGAAGTTGAGGACATTGAGAGTGGTTTAAGTGATTCATTTATTGACGACGACGACGACGACGATTCTGATAATGATGATGATAATGAACCTTCTACATCTGGACAAGATGATGGGACCCGTATTCAGGTTTCTTTTCTTTTTTTTGCTGTTTTCTTATTACTGTTAAGTGTTAATTACACTGCTGTTGATTGATAGTTTTTAGAGTATGCTATTTGTTTATATGAATGTTACTATTTTTGGATACTAGTATTATAGGTTCGAACTCAGAAGTTCGACCTTGTGAAAAAAGAGTCTCGTGGCTATGGATTGTTCAAATGACCAATCTTGAATTAATGAACATTCCATTGAGCGGAAGCCTAAATGAACATGCTTGGTAGAAAAGGCACGAAGAAGAACGAATGGGTTCAGGTTAACAATGGGCCTGGAAAGAGTAACAATAGTGGTTTACCATGGTAGGCCATGACACCACGTTAATGTAATAGGTGGAGTACATCCATTAGAAAAGGCCATTTGAACTCTTGTAAGTTTAAAACCTGCCAATCTTCTAGAGCAAACGGGACGGTTTCATTTTTACTTTCATGGTGCAGGAACCTTTGACCGACCAAGAAGTAGAGGAGTTGGTTGCTGAGTTCCTGGAAGTTGAGAGTAAGGTATCCAAATTTTTTTTTGCTTAACTTTACCATTCTGTTTTTTTATTTTTCAATTTTGTTTTAGAAGGTTTACTAAAGCTTACTTTAGGCTGCAGAGGCTCAAGAAGCACTGGAAAAGGAGTCTCTTGCTAAAATAGAGAGTGATGTGAGAGAGGAGTTGGCACAAAGTCTCCAGGGTGATGATGTTAGTTCTGCTGCTTTCTAATTGTTTCTGGGGTTTTTGTTATATCAACTTTGCCTATCATTTATGCATTTCTTTCTTGTCTATGTCTAGCTGGAGGCAGCTGTTGAAGATGAGATGGCTACTTTCAGGGAAGAGTGGGAAAATGTGCTCGATGAGCTCGAGACTGAGAGTTATCATTTGTTGGTCTGCTTCTTTCTTCAATTTGAGTAAAATTTATTGTTCTTAATGCATTTTTTCGGTGAATGTATCTTGAGGCAAACCAGACAAGGTCATAATTTGCTATATCTCCCATGACATATTTTTAGCAAAAAGCTTCTTTGATACATAACACCTTGCTGCATTTTTCACTGGTTTCTTATCCTTCAATATCCATGATGCAATCCCATTGTTTATGAAGCTTACTCAGGAGGAACTTAAATGCATTCCCTTGTTGTTTCTTCATCAGATTTTGAACTTTATGCATCGGGATATGGCTGCTATTATTGTTTATGTGGCTCTAGCAGATTCCATTTGGCTGGTAGCAGCATGTGCATGGTTCAACTCATGTTTTTTTTACCATTTTGCTATGGTTTTGAGATCATCCATACAAGCAATAAATATGTTGAGCAGAGTCACCAAAATAGAAAAACTGAGCATTTTAATTAGTAGCAAGCAGGTCTGAATCTGTTGTTTGTGATCTGATGGGATGTGAAAACAGATATGGTTTTAAGAACAGTACATTTAAGGTTGTAGTGTATGCAAATGAGTTATGATTGCATAGTTACCTAGAAGTGCTGTTTTAGGAGTGTTGGAGTGAAGGAGGAGGATGCCAAAAGATGTAAAAAAAGTATGGGGAAAGTAACCACAAATCAAAAAGTAGCTTCCAACATTTTTTAAATACGGTCGAATTCTCAAATCAGCTGTTTTAGGAATGTTGCATGGACATGGAGACTGCTCGATCCCTGCACACCCTGTACCTTAAAGCAGCTTTGAAGCATCTCTAGGATTAGAATTTGGGAAAGTAGATAGTTAAAATACTTGACCACAAGACTTGGTGCCTGTTTGTTTAAGCTTCTCAAATCATCCCTTTTCATGCTTTTCAACCTGCTTTTTGTCCAAAAAGCCAGTTTTGAAGCTTAAACAAACAGGTCCTTAGTAAAGGAACAAAAGAAACCCAACTTAGGCCTTATTAGGATATAACCAAGGCCTATTCCAATAAAACAAATTTAAACTTTTGGGTTTAGGATGGATGTTCCTTATTAAGCAAGCCAGAGATGCAACATCAGTTGTATAAGAGCTACCAGGTCTTAGTCATTTTATCTAACTGATCCATTAATCCATGAAGTATGGGCAGTTCATCAGAATTCATATATTAATGGAACCATTAGGTTTTGAATTGTCAAGGGAGCATAACAATTAATGCTTTCTGGTTTAATAACAATATTTATGGTGAACCTAACTGTTCAGGCAACATATGGTTGCTAGCATAAACTGGGCCATTTTGTTTTTGTGAAGTGAAGTGAAGTTTTCTGCCCATCTTTGATCATTTCCCATAGGAAATGAAGTTGTCATGTTATATTTCCATTTTCTGCCCCTAACTCACTTGCTTTGCCAAACAGGAGCAACTTGATGGTACTGGTATTGAGCTGCCAAGCCTTTATAAGTGGATTGAGAGCCAGGCTCCAAACAGTTGCTGCACTGAAGCTTGGAAAAGAAGGGCACACTGGGTGGGAACTCAGGTGACCAAGGAAACAACTGATACAGTAGCTGATGCTGAGAAATATCTTCAAATCCATAGGCCTGTTAGACGGTAAGGTTTTGATTTTTCAGCATGGTGAATTGTGCAAGGTTTGAAGTCCATTTAAATAATATACTTTCTGGGCTCAGACGACATGGTAAATTATTGGAGGAGGGTGCAAGTGGATTTCTGCAGAAAAAACTTGCAATGGATGGAAGCGAGGCTATTGCAGAAAATGGAGAAGTAGATTGGGCCTCTATGAAGAAACTATTCTCAACTAGCAGTTCTGAGGATGTTGCTTCATTTGGCAGCAGGCATTGGGCTTCTGTTTACCTTGCCAACACTCCTCAGGAAGCTGCACTTATGGGACTTAAATTTCCTGGAGTCAATGAGGTGACATTTTTAGCTTGCGTGTATAATTTGCTACCTTATGACATTTCTGCTTTGTTACTTCTGTCTTAAGCATTTTCCAACCACTCAGCAATTTCATGCTGTGTCATTTGGAATGAAAATCGATTCGCAATATTACTGAACAAGGGCTAATTGTTTTCATCTTATTTTGGCTGATCTGATGTATTGGTTCATTATGTTTTGTCTTGATGCAGATTTTCCAAGCTTAGTATAAACCATCTGTACTTTTAGGATGTCTTTTTTATTTTATGGGCATTTCTGTTCCAATTCTGTTTCTTTTCTCTTATAATTCAAAAGGAAGCAATCTAAATGTTGAATCAAGTTTCAAGAGGCATATCGCCTCACCCACTCAGCAAACCTTCTTAGGGTAATGTAGAAACAGACTCTGACATTTTCGAGTTACTAATTGACTCACAATTACTTGACTGTCAGGATTGGTTGGACTTTTGCTTTGTGGTCTTGTTCTATCTGTTTCAGCTGGCCTCCCTTTGTCTCCATTATGCTAAAGTTCAAACTTAACACTGTCCTCTTTGGTAGAAACTTGCAATAGCTTTGAGATTTACCTTATTTCAGGTTGAGGAGATTGAAGACATTGATGGGAATTCCTCTGATCCATTTGTTGCAGAGGCCATAGCAAATGAAAAGGAATTAGTTCTTTCAGAGGAACAGAGAAAAAATTACAGAAAGGTTAGTCGATATTGTTGTATGGAATATTGCAATTTTTATTTCCTTAAGTTTTCAGATTAATATTCTGGACATTGAATTACTTGTTTTAGTTTCTTTGGAGCCTTATTTGTGGTGGTATTAACTTGATTAGCTAGTTCATTAGGACATTATGAACTTACATTTTAAAGCCAAATAGGTCAAAATGCTGCTCTCACCAAACTCCATGCAATCTGATGAGGTGATCAGAGTGACCGTGGATAGTTACGATTAAAGTTCCCATTAATTGTCATCCCCATTGGTGGTTAAGCTGCAGTGTTTCTACTGGTGCTTGATGGATTTGTTGAATTTTTTGTGTTGGTGATTGGGATTTTTTTTGTTTACATTAATTGTCATCCCCATTGGTGGTTAAGCTGCAGTGTTTCTACTGATGCTTTAGGGATTTGTTGAATTTTTTGCGTTGGTGATTGGATACTTTTTTTATGTTTAGAACTCTGTGAATGTAATCTTTATTGCTTAATCCTGAAAATCCAAACCTTCATGGTATCTTGGGATTATCATAGGATAATTTTGCTTTCTTCTTCGAGATGTCATGCTTCAGTTGCTTTCGTGTGAGTTTTGCTGAGGTTTTGTCCAACAAGCTTTTGCAATTCTTTTCAGTCAGTTAATATAATTTTCTTTTATCTAAAAAAGTATTGGTCTTCATCATGCAAATTTGTATGTACTGTAGATTATAGTGATTGTCAAGCTTCTTTGATTCTATGCTCAGATGATAATAAATTGTATGGTTCTTATATTTGTACTTTAAAAGGTCAAAGAGGAAGATGATGCAAAAATTGATCAGAAACTTCAACTTCGTTTGAAACAAAGGAGATGTCTTAAGAGACGTAAACAGGTGAGATTTTTCATTCTTTGTTTTCTTGTTTGATTTGTCTGTCATTTCCATGTTATCTAAGCCATGGATTCTATGTTTTGTTGTTGAATGATGGGACTCTTGACATGAACTTTGAAGTAGGGGAGGCTATCAAATTTTGGCCGTTCAGAGTTTGAAATTGTTCCATATCAAACTAGGTCTCGGAAATTTAATTGATTGCATATGCCGATGCTATCATGTTCTTAAAGTTGAACTGTTTCTAATTAAAGTATTATTGTTTGAATTAGGTGTTGGAAATTTAATTGGTTGCGCAGTGTATGCTTCAGCTATTATATCTTCAATACCTCAACTGTTTTTTTGCAGGGATGCTACAGAGTGTATACTCTCAAGGCAATCCTTCTATATGTGAAGTCATGGTTATTACTGTAAAACTATATGTTTCTTGAAATAGACTAGTCATGTTCCTTTTTCTTGTACTCTTATTTAATTAGGGTGTCAGCTCAGTCGTCCAGGAAATGGGAACAAACATGGCTGAGTCACTGCCTCTGGATGACAATTATCATGAGGCCACATGCCAAGATTTGAAGAAAGACGTGTGTGAAAATTCTGGAGACCTTGATATGGAACAGTTGATGAATGAGAGCAATTCAGTTTTCCCAGAATCTGATGCCTCTGAACCCAGAAGGTCCAAGCGTCCAAATGAGAGTGAGGACCTAAGCATCAATAATAAGAAGATTCGAACTGTTATCATAGACAGTGACAATGAAGCAGACATTTTGGAGGATAAATCAGTACACGGCATTAAAGTTGAGGATCAATCAACTTTGCTAGAAAACATTGGGGACTCTTCTGCTGGCTGCAATCCTTCACTGGGTTCAAGTGAGAAGTTTCAGTGCACTGCCTGTGATAAAGTTGCTGTTGAAGTGCACTCGCATCCACTTTTGAAAGTAATTGTTTGCAAAGATTGTAAATTCTTAATGGAGGAAAAAATGCATTTGAAGGTATGAATTTTGATAATGCCTATGCATTCACCCAAGTTGCTTCAAATAGGTTATAAAATGCTCAAGTATATCATTTCCTTCATAGATATGTATTTAAGCAGTTACCTAGGATTATTGTCGTAACCAGGTTTTTTTCTTGTCAGTCATCATAATAATGTTAATGAGTGGATCAACTTACAAGGATTCTCTTCTTACATACATGATGTACTTAGATTCTTTCTTTTAGTTGTGTTTGATGATGTGATATATAGATAAAACAAAACAGAGTTTCCGTCAGAAAACAATGAAAGCTAAATAATTTTAACCTTTATGGAATTATAGGTGTAACTTTATCCCTAGTTCCTTGAATATCATTTGCCAAGTGATAACAAAAACTCAAGATATGCAAAAAAACATTTACCTCCATCATTACATGCCATAGAAGTCTGATGATTGTAAGACTGCTGGTTCTTACAATTGGTTGTGACAAAGCCTAGTATTTGTCTCTTTTCTAGCACGCTCAACAAAAACAACAACAAATTAGAACTTTTATTGCTTGGAGTCTGAAAATTTCTAAAGTATTGAATTTCATTCTGTAGACTATTACAACTTACTAGGATCATATTGATTTTGCAAAAAGTGAAATTTCTAGCACATCATTGTTTGTTGCTTTTGTTGTTTTTAATGCTTTTTATCCTATTAAGTTTTCCACAAAATTTCATTCCTTTGCTGAACTTGTTGCAGGATCCTGACTGTTCTGAGTGTTACTGTGGATGGTGTGGAAGAAACAATGACTTGGTAAGTTGTAAGTCATGCAGAACATTATTCTGCACTGCTTGTATAAAAAGGAACATCGGTGAAGAGTACTTGTATAAGGTTCCAGTTTCTGGTTGGCAATGTTGTTGTTGCTCTCCAAGTCTGCTACAAAGACTTACATCACAGTTAGAGAAAGCCATGGGGTCTGGAGATATAATGGTTTCAAGTTCTGATAGTGATTCAGACTCTTCAGATACAAATGACGGTGTTACAATCAGGTATAGTGTTCATTATTTTCTCATTCTTTTAGTTTGGTAATTTTTGTTTCCCGTATCCTATTCTATCCAAAAAAATTTATGTTTTATCCCAAGCATAATTCTCAAATTACACTGTATTGTGACAGCTCTAAGAGAAAGAAGAAAAAGAAGATTAGAAGAATCATTGATGATGCTGAATTAGGAGAAGAGACCAAGAGAAAAATTGCTATTGAAAAGGTGCTTTGTGTTTTGAATGCTCGATTTGATCAAATCTGTTATGTCAGTACTGATTATTCATTGTTTACGATCTTATGCAGGAACGTCAAGAACGCTTGAAATCCCTGAAAGTCAAGTTTTCTGACAAATCCAAGATGATGAATTTTGCAAGCTGTAGCGGAAACTTACCTGAAGGTACTAGTGTTGAAGTGATTGGTGATGCCACAACTGGTTATATTGTGAATGTTGTGAGGGAAAAAGGTGAAGAAGCTGTGAGGATTCCTCCAAGCTTATCATCTAAATTGAAAGCCCATCAGGTTCCATTCTATCCCTGTGCAGTTTCCCATACTTCAGTCTAGTTGTCGTGTTAGTTGGTTGCAGCATTCTGTTTCTTGTATCCAAAGTGTAACGACATTGCTTCAAACCTAGCTCACAACCCTTTAGGGTTCTTTGCCCACCAGCTTACTTGAAATTAATATTCAGTTCCCAACTTGCTATCTTATTATTCTAGTGATTATGACACCCAGCACATTTGACACCAGCTGGTGTTAAATAGGTGTGTTTAACTTTAAAGTGTAGGAAGTGAGGACCTGGATAGGGGTCTTATTTGAATGTTCTTTCATATTAATAGTTACATGTCATCACTGATACTGATTTTTCGTTTTTATTTCTATCTTATTATAAACGTATCCATATATTTGCTTACCTAAGTTGATTTGACATTGCAGGTGGCAGGGATAAGATTTCTGTGGGAAAATATTATACAGTCAATTAGAAAAGTGAAGTCCGGGGATAACGGTCTTGGTTGTATTTTAGCGCATACAATGGGCCTTGGTAAAACTTTTCAGGTATTCTGTTCAGCTTCTCTTTTGAACATTCCACTTCTCATTGGTAATACATGAGGGCGTGTATTGTGAGTGGTATTAAGAATGCTTGCCACTAAATCTGGTAAGTGTTAATTGGTGAGTTCTTGCCAATTTATTTCAACTTTCTAGGTAAGTTATTTGCTCTAGTCCTGATGTTTGCAATTAAATATTAACTCTATCTATTCTAAATTATAGAATTTTGTTCTAAATTAGAGCATAGTGAACAATCAGTTTACTGGTTGTAGTTTTAGTGGCAGTGTTAGTAATAGTAGGAGCCTTTTATTGCTAACTGTCATGCCATAATTTAATTGTACAGCATAGTGTTATACTCATTTAATCTGGTTGGATAGTTACTTTGCTTGATTTAACGATTTGCATTACAGGTCATAGCTTTTCTGTACACTGCCATGAGAGGTGTTGATCTGGGTTTAAGAACAGCACTCATTGTGACTCCTGTGAATGTGCTGCATAACTGGCGCAAGGAGTTCATGAAGTGGACACCTTCAGAAGTAAAGCCACTCCGTGTTTTCATGCTGGAGGATGTGTCGAGGTTTTGTTGTATACTTTTTCCCTTTCTTTTTTATTGTATAGCAAAAGAAATTGTCAAATTGATTTTACTCATTAAATTTCAAGTGCAGTATTATCAGAATATTTGTTTTTAACTAAGCTAAAGTGTAACTCCTTTTATATGAATTGTCAATGATAACTTCAGTGCGGAATTTATCCCTTGGAAAGAATGTGGACATTATTGTCAATGAACTAGCAGCAGAAATCATGACTTTTGGGTATTTTCATTGAAAGACAAGATTATTTGATTTTGTAAAATGAATAGAAAATGTACCTGATGTCCAAATATAAGAAACAAAGCCAAGATTGCTAATATCTGTATAGTATCTAGCAAGTGATCAGGCAATGCCATGTATTCTTTACCCATGTTTGAATCTGTGAGCTGAGTACTTTACTTTTCATGCTTGTTTATAAGGTTTAACTTGTCAAGATCCATTTTGTTTTCTTAGAGTTTGAGGGCAATTGGAGAAAGAAATTCAATTTTGGTTGCTCATTCGTCGGAAGAAATACAAAAATGGAAAGACTGACATTTAATTAATCTAGGTGTGGCTCTTGTGTACTTTTGATAGATTAGTTATTCAACAAAATATCCTGAATATGTTACTTAGAAAAAAGGTTTGATCAAGACAGTGTCATTATATCCAGTATATTATTAGATAAATGTTATCTATCTCCCTCTTTCTGTGGGGATCTTCCATTCTGAACTTTTTAATTCACTGTTGGGTTTGCTGGCATCAGGGAGAGAAGAGTGGAATTGCTTGCAAAGTGGAGAGCTAAAGGTGGTGTTTTCTTGATAGGCTACTCTGCCTTTCGGAACTTATCTCTTGGAAAGAATGTGAAGGAACGGAATATGGCTAGAGAAATGTGTAGTGCCTTGCAGGTATTTTTGCCTTAACCATTCAACTCAATCTGTGCTTTGAATCACTCAAGACTAACCATGGATCTTGACATGGACACTTAAACTTTGCATTGATGAAATTTGCTTTTCTAATATCAGGATGGACCTGATATACTTGTTTGTGATGAAGCCCACATCATCAAGAACACCAGAGCTGAAACAACCCAGGCACTGAAACTCGTTAAATGCCAGAGAAGGATAGCATTAACTGGATCACCTCTTCAGAACAATCTAATGGAGTATTATTGTGTAAGTTGGTTGAGATGATTAAAAATTCAGATTTTTTCTATCCACTGGTGTGTCTCTAATAGGATTTATATATCTGAAATAGATGGTTGATTTTGTAAGAGAAGGTTTTCTTGGCAGCAGCCACGAGTTTCGGAACCGGTAAGATTGTCCCTGGCATTTTTCTGGCTGGTTTCTCCTTTCCACTGGTTCCAGCACATCTTAATTGGGTTTTCTCATGCTCGCAGCTTCCAAAATCCTATAGAAAATGGACAACATACTAATTCAACGGTTGATGATGTAAAGATAATGAACCAAAGATCTCATATTCTCTATGAACAATTGAAAGGGTTTGTTCAAAGAATGGACATGAGTGTGGTGAAGAAAGACCTGCCACCTAAAACTGTATTTGTAGTGGCTGTAAAGCTCTCGCCATTACAGAGGAAATTGTACAAGAGATTCCTTGATGTGCATGGGTTCACAAATGATAGGGCTTCAAATGAAAAGACGAGTAAGAGCTTTTTTGCTGGTTACCAGGCATTGGCTCAGGTTTGTTATTGATTATTATGTCTGTCGTGCTTGTTGTAAGAATGGGCATGCACTTACAAATAATGATATCATGTCTGTTACACTCTGTTTGACCTTTTTTGAACATGTAAATAGAGATTGTGAAACTTGACCACATCTGTAAAGTTGATTTGATTTATCTAGACTTTGATTCTTTAAATTTTGGAAATTATGTCTATTATTTCACAGTTATCTTTTACACAGTCAAGACCAAATTACCAAGGTTTTCTTCTCCATTCATTTCTGTTGAAGAATACTTGTTGAAGTTTTTTTGGCTCAGTAAATAGTTTTTCATTGTAAGAGAACTTCAAAAACCAAAAATGGCTCATGTTCAATTTTAATATGCAAATTTTTGTTAACTGCTAGGAAAAAATAACGATCAGCTTATGATAGGTAGAAGCAATGTTAATGGGATGTTTGGATAGTGATACATGGTTTGGTAATGTAATGCACACATATTTATGCATTCGTGATCCATAGGGTAGGTGGTATGCTAATTCATGGTTAGTAGCAGCCAATTACTTGTTATTTTTTGACCAGTTACCTTATTAAATTTTTCTGTCTTAAAAAAATATCTTTCTTAATTGTTTTTTTTCTTTCTAAAAAAAGTAATGCGGTATTCTTTTACCTTTTTCTGGAATGTTTTGGGTCTTTATTAAAATTTGGAAAATGAGAAACAAGTTATAAGTAAATTATAGGAGTAATGAAACCAAAAAAGGATTTAATATCTTGCCCATGGATTAGGATTGTAATAGTTTTTTCACAATCTTTGCTTCCTATTTCTACTGTTTCCCCTTCAATTCTCTATTTTACAAAATTGGAAACAGTCTCTTCTCAAAGGGGCCTTAACCTGATGTTTAGAAAAAAAAAAGCAGCAGGGGAAAAATTATTTTCTTTTTTCTAAACATTAGGGAAAGTCCCTAAATGTACCCCCATGTACATTAACTAACTACCCCCATGAACCACGAATGTCATATGTGCTAATTATATTCTTGAATCCCATACCATGACCTAAATGTCCCACGAATCTGCTAATATTGTTGATGGGCATAACTCTTACCTTGAAGATCTTAACTCAATGCACATTGTGAACCCTTTGCATGTCTCTGTTACTATATTTTTCTGCAAAAATAAGCAAAGATTGTGGTTAGTTTCTTGCATGTAAGATATTTCTATAAAAAATGGGTCATCAAATCTTATGTTCCAGATCTTGCGCCACCCTTATCCGTGAATGTACAAGATCTAGACCATGCATTCCGAAATATAAAACATGATTGATTTTGTGAATCTGGTAACACTGGGAAGAAGATTGCAGTGAGCATTTAGAAAACTACAGGGTGCATTTTTTGTATTTTCCTGCAAGGTTTAAAACAGGTGAAATAGAAATTTTCTACATTGCAATGATTATTAATGCAACAGAGCTTGTGGAAGGTTTAAGTGAATAGGATTCATGGGTGATAGGAATAGTATGTTGTATTATTTGCTACATTCCCTTGATAGAAATTTGCTACATTGCCATGATTATTGTTGTTGCGAACTCATTTTGACTCTTGAAAGATTTTGTGAATAGTTGGTTCTTTTACTTGAAAAAATTATCATCTAATGATTCCAGCAACAAAATATAGTTATATTCAGATAATTATAATCCGGCACCTTTTGTCATTGCATTTGTTTGTTGCTTTAATGTCAAAAGGGAAGGCTGAATAAGTTTTCAATGATGCATGTGTAAATTAATCTATCTTTTTGTTCACTGGTTTTAATGAACTTTTCATTGTTCATAGTAGATATGGAACCATCCTGGAATTTTGCAATTGAGGAAAGGGAGAGAATATGTTGGCAATGTTGAAAACTTTCTTGCAGATGACTGCTCTAGTGATGAAAATGTGGACTACAATACAATTGTTGAAGGTACTCCATTTCACCATTATATCCATATTGCTTGCCAGTTTGACCCATCAGTAGTTGTGCATGCTAGATATATGGTGGATGTATTGAGTGATTGTGGTTGTGGTCAAAATGCTCTAGAAGACAGTAAATTTCATCAGTTAACCTTGAAGGTTTTTTTTTCCCCATCTTTGATGGAAAGTTAATCTTGGAGTTCAGTGTCATGTTTGCTATTATCCTAAACTATTACTGTGTTCAGAATGAGGCAATTCATCATACAGATTTTTTATTTTCAATATGCTGTGTCTTATTTGCTATATGCTGAAATATTACAGTGTTAAAAAATATGCAATGATTCATAGAAGATAATTTCAAAATTTAATGTTTAGGGTCATATTACATATTCAAAAGGCACTTCAACTGTCCATCTTCTTCTCATTGTTTCTTTAAGATTAACCTCGTAGGATGCAGTATACAGAGTTTCTAGACACTAGAAGCCACCAGTGCAAAGCACAAATAATGCATTTCAAGAATTGCAGAATCAAACCTGTAACCACCTATTCAGATTTTACATAGGCGCGTATAATCTGATTACACATAAAAAAATATGATATGACATTAGGAGTGGCAAATCTCTTTCACCCTGAAATTTCTCTAGTGTCCTTTTAGCCTACATGCATGGCTGAGCTGCTTGCACACTAACTTGGGCAATTAAATTGGGAAATTCATTCTCTGTGATTTTAGGGTGAGATGTACTGGCCTGAATTACTACTTTGATGTTGAAATGTGACGCGGCGTATAGCGTGGTCAAAAGTTAGGGCTCTCAAGCCCTAAGGTTACAAATCTAAGATGTAGAGAAATTTAGAGAAAACTCTCTTGTGTTTTATTAGAAGTCTTAATAATAATCTTCTTCTCAAAATAAACTAGCATCCCTATTTATATTAGTCCTAAAATCCTTTAAGGGAAATGATTTTTCATTAAAACTTACCTAATTAATAGAATTGATCTAGCATTAGGATTTTTAAATAGTACAATATTGATTAAATTAAAAGTTCCAAGTTAAATAGGAAAAATAATCCAAATACAATAAGATAAATAAAGGCAATATTACACAATAACTTTTGAGCTTTATTTGAAGGTCTTCCTGATCTCCAAACATCATGAAATTTTAACTCAATAGGAAATAGTGTCTTTACAATCTTTTGTTAAAATTGTAGTTCAATTCAACAGTCAAATTAAAAATTATGTTTGGTCTACCAAACCTTTTCTTAAACTCCTTAAAACTTCAAAATCTTAACCACTAATAAAATAATGCAATAAATATTTTTATGCCAAGAATATAAAAAATATTCCCCACACTAGTCCCCTCTACTTCCAAAAAACTCGTCCTCGAGTTATTTGTCAGAAATTGAACCTGATCACTCCAAAGAAAAAGGTATTTCAAATATAACGTTGTAGCTAGTCTATTCACGAAGTTGCATGTCTTTGACTTGTGAACTTCAAAATTTAATTTATGATGTATACACGTGAAAGAAAAATCCATATCTAATGTTATATTTTTTGTTTCTATGAAGTGCACTTCTTGTTCCTTCCCACATTCTTTTACTTAAAACTTGAGTTCATCATCATCTATGACCTCCAATACTTTAACCGTTGTATGTAAAGGAACACCAAGATAATCTTCCATAATATCTCTAGAAGAATTATTAGGAATTATCATGTTCTTCTTTGCCAGATTTTCATCCATGATTGAAAGGTCATCATTTGCTATTGGCTTCTCTAATTTAAGGTCAAACGACTGAAACTATTTGTCAGCACCTCTTTGGTCACATTATCTTCAACATGATTTGATAACTTTGAAATTTTGCTTTCACCAAACTTCTCCTTGTTTTTCCTCCCTGTCTTTTGAGAAGGTTGAACATAAAGCAAATAATAATATCTTCAAGATAAAATTTAATAATAATTTATTTGCTTATGTCCTTAATATAAAATATCTTCATAATCTCATATAAGTTTCAAAATTAATGATTGTTTTAAACCTCGCCAAGATAAAATTAAAGGCATACCAATACGAGTACTAAAGTTTAAAAATTCGAATCACCATTCTTCAACACCATAAGAAAGTTTGTTTACGACAAGTCTTACTTTTTGATGACAAGGAACCTTGTTGAAATAAAAATAAGTTTCTAACTTTTCCAACCACTTGATAAATCTTTTCTTCGAAAATCTCCCATCATAGAATGGAATCTTATCTAATTTAGGTATAGATTTGGGGTTTTGCCTGCCTCAAGGTAAGTCTCCAAGGAAATTCCTCACCTTTTCACGATTATTGTTTGCTTTTCTCATTAGTTAAGCTAGATCTGATGTGGTTTGCTTTAAACCTATGTTCCAAACAATCTAGTTTTTGCTCTTGAGCCCGCGCAACGCCTTAGAGGGCCTTCACTCCTACAACGAGGAGTGGGTTGCTATCGTTTTTGTCCATCAAAGAGACTAGTCTGCTCCGATACTAGTTGACGTGGCATATAGTATGGTTAAAAGCAAGGGTTCTCAAGCCCTAAGGTTATAGACTTAAGTTGTAGAAAAATTTAGAGAAAACTCTTTGATGTTTTATTAAAAGTCTTAATAATAATATTCTTCTCAAAATAAACTAGACACTCTTATTTATATTAGTTCTAAAAGATTTTTTTAATGGGAAATGATTTCTAATTAAAACTAAAATCATTTATAGGAAAGGATTTCTAATCAATACTTACCTAATTAATAGAATCCATTTAGCATTAGGATTCCTATATAGTAAAAAACTAATTAAATTGAAAGTTCTAAGCTAAATAGAGAAAATAATCCAAATACAACAAGGTAAATAAAGACAATCTCACATGGTAAATCTTGAGCTTTATTTGAAGGTCTTCTTGATCTGCAATTATCATGAAATTTGAACTCAATAAGAAACAAGGCCTTCGCATTTTTTTGTTAAAATTGCAGCTCGATTCAACGGTCGGATTAAAAGTCTGCTTGATTTACCAAACTATGTCTTGGATTCTTTTTAAACTTCTCAAAACCTAAAAATCTTATCCACTAATGAAATAATACAATAAATATTATCATGCCAAGAATATGAAAAAAATTTCCCCATGTCAAAATGTTAGTCTGTTATTATGTTATTAGCGGGTAACATTGATGTGGGAGCAGATTGAAATCAATTTTTTATGGTTATTACATTCCCAAAACAAAGCCTGTTGGCCTGAATCACCACCTTCACAAGGTTAAGCAAAGAGATACAAAACATGGAGAACTAACTAGCACTTGGGAGATCTAAATGCTTCTGTAGTCATTATTTTGTATAGCTGCATGGATATTCTCAAGACATTGCTCTAACATGGTACTTTTGTTGATACTTCATGCTTGTGTTAAGAATGCATGGATATCGTTCTTCTCCTCCACCTGGACCCATGTTAGTTCTGTTTGTTATGATGTGTCTATTATTGATTGCTTTTTGTGCTTGCAGAGAAGTCAAGGAATCCAAATGATTTTATTCAAGGGAAAAGTGATGATGGATTCTTTCAAAAGGTACGGACATAAACAAATGCTGAATGATTATTATTCTTTACTCATTTTCTGAAATTACTGAATTCCCACCATCTTGTTGATATGTAACGTGTTTTTCTATGTTTTCCCCCCTTTCCAGGATTGGTGGAATGATCTTCTACTTGAAAATAATTATAAAGAGGTTGATTACAGCGGCAAAATGGTATTGCTGCTTGACATTTTAGTCATGTCTTCTGATGTGGGTGATAAGACGTTGGTTTTTACCCAGAGCATACCCACTTTAGATCTGATAGAGCTTTATCTTTCAAGATTACCTCGACTTGGAAAAAAGGGAAAGTTTTGGAGAAAAGGAAAAGACTGGTATAGGTGCGCATATATAGCTGTCAACTGCTTTCACTCATGGGTTTTCTGCTTTTTGATGATATAGATTTGAAGTTCTTGATTTGGACTTGAAATGTCTTCATAATTGCAATAAGAAGAATCATAGTTTACTTCCTCTCTTCTGTCCTCAACAGGCTAGATGGAAGAACAGAGAGCTCTGAAAGACAGAGGTTGGTTGAGAGGTTCAATGATCCCAAGAATAAACGGGTCAAGTGTACTTTGATTTCTACCAGGGCTGGTTCTCTTGGGATTAATCTCTATGCTGCTAACCGGGTGGTTATTGTTGATGGCTCTTGGAATCCAACGTATGATCTTCAGGCCATATATCGGGCTTGGAGGTGGGTTCCACCAATTTTTTTTCATTAAGCTGAAACATGTCCTCTTATGTCTTGATTGAACCTAACAGTTACCATTTTTCAGGTATGGCCAGACTAAGCCAGTGTTTGCTTACAGATTAATGGCACATGGAACCATGGAAGAAAAAATCTATAAGCGTCAGGTGATAGAATAACATCTTGTAGCATTAAATTGGCCTGATCTCTGAAAGCAATTTTAATGAAGAGAATGATTTAATCAGGTAACAAAGGAGGGACTTGCTGCAAGGGTGGTTGATAGACAACAAGTATATAGGACTATCTCCAGAGAAGAAATGTTGCATCTTTTTGAATTTGGTGATGATGAGAACTCAGACACACTGATTGACATTGGCCAAGAGTATAGACAGGCAGATACCAGGAATATTTCTTGCCAAACTGCAAATTCTTTGAAACAGAATGCGTCTCGTTCTCATGGAAGCTGTGCTTCTGATAAAGTGATGGAAAGCTTGCTTGGCAAGCACCGTCAGAGGTGGGGTTATTATTTTATTTTTTATATAAAAAGAACTAATAATTTCTTAGCTTCAATCCTTTTTGGATGCTTGCCTTCAACACTGGAATTTGGAACAAGGATCTAGGACTGTCTGATTGAGTATATTTGTAACTGATTTTTGATGTGCAATCTGTATGTTAACATGCCATTGTCTTAATTACAAGTTCTCTCAGCAATTGGAGTGGAATTTTGAATCACTCGATAAAATAGTAACTTTTCCTTTCTAGTGGTATTCTCAATCATATATTTATTTCAATTAATAAAAGCATAGTGTCTGATGTGCTTCCTCTTCTTTAGGTGGATTTTCGATTACCATGAACATGAGACTCTTTTGCAAGAGAATGAAGAGGAAAAACTAACAAAGGAGGAGCAAGACATGGCTTGGGAAGTGTATAAGAGATCATTAGAATGGGAAGAAGTGCAGCGAGTTTCCCTCGATGATTCCACTTTTGAGCGAAAGCCACCCATGTCAAATGGGGCATCTTCTGCCCCAGATGCAAGCAGCATACCTGTGCCAAGCATGGCCCGTCCTGCATCTGAGGCTTCCAATGGAGCACCTTCCCAGAGCATTTTAAGGAGTCGAATGGTGCAGCGGAAATGTACTAATCTCTCTCATTTGCTGACCCTTAGAAGTCAGGGAACGAAAGCTGGGTGCACTACTATATGTGGGGAATGTGCCCAGGAGATAAGCTGGGAAGATCTGAAACGGGAGGGTAAGGCAGCACGGTAAAGACACCATCCCCTGTATTTTGTTCATATACACTATATCTAGTGTAATCTATTTTGATAGCAAAAGGGAAGCAGCTGAAAGTTTAAATTCATTTGTTTTGGTAGTAATATTGGCGGGCTCATTCTGGCTAATCTTTCCGGTCTGTTTTTGTTTTTGAAGGGAGGGGGGTTGTACAGAGATAATGGGATTTTGGGATGGTTGTAGATAAATTGGAGGGAAAGTGTAAATCTCAACTCATATGATCCCTTTTTGATGTAGTAATTGTTATGGAAGCTGTTGTCGTCAAGAATGTAATTCCACTAATCCTTTCAAGATATGGAGATACATGTTCCTTGGTGTTCTTTTCAAATGCGCAACTTGGATTACTGTGCAAGGGCCTCGGTAACCATGCACTGATTACATTTCAGTATTAGGTTGTTTTCTTGATCCTGGTTATTCACGACATGCATGTGATGAAAAGCATGTATCAACCTGTCAATCTAGAGTTTAGCTTGATGGTGGCTTGTTATGACTGTGTTTCACTTTAGAACTGGTTAATAGAATGAGTTTTGAATTTATTATCCTTAATTGAATCAATTTATTCTTATAAAATGATTGAGTCCTTACATTCTCTTTTCGCATTCAAATTAACATAATTAGTTATATATATGACTTAATATTACATAAAAATTGGAAGTTTTGGTAGAGAATGCGTGAGAGTTTCATATGTGAGAGAGAGGAGAAGGGAGAAGAGAGAGGTGTCTTATTAAGACTAAATTCCTTTCTAATCAGTTTTTAAATAGGCCATCCACATCTAAACTACTCTCTCTCTCTCTCTCTCTCTCTCTCTATATATATATATATATATATATATATATATATATATATATATATATTAGTTATTCTAATTGAACTATAACTAGGTTTTATGCTTGCGTGATACCTGGAGAAAATTTCAAAAATAGTTTTTATTTAGTTCTATGATAATTAAGATAAATAACCATAATAGTTTAAAGGGAAAAAAAATATATTTTTTTTTAAGTCAAAGTCTCGCTTCTTTATTTATGCATTTTTCGTGTTTTGATGGGAATCTCTTCTTCTTTTTTTTTAATAAAAACCCAAGGTAGTTAAAAATAAATAATCATAATAATCTCAATTATTTAAATCGAGGACAATGTTTTTTACATAAAACTCTCGTTTGTTTATTATTTTGTTTTTGATAAAAACATATATTTTTTATTCTTAGCATATTTTTTAAAATAAAAAACTTATCATGCAAGTTTTTTAACCAAAAAATCATTTCTTCATTTTTTTATATGTTTGTATAGAAAAAATAAAAGAACATTTAATTCATGAGACCTATATAAAAAATTAACAATAAAAAGTATCTATTTTATTTTCATTAAATATTCGTATGCAAATTTGTTTTATAATTTGTTGAATATTATGCTTATATACAATTATTAATAAAGTTATTACAAATATAATCATAAAAATATCTAATATTATTTAAAAAGCATGGCATAATTGAGTGATTGTTTAAATAGTATTGTAATTGCTAATTTAAAGAAGAATTTATTTTAAATTAAAAAATTGTTTCTAGGCTAGGAGGACAAGCCTGCCCACATGACCCCGTAAAAAAAAAACTAAAGTGTGTAGGAGCTTGAAACATCAAACTCTTGACTTGAGTTTTATTTTAATTTTTTTATATTAAAATAATATTGTTTTAAAGTTTCTATTTTGAAAAAAAAATATATGTTAGATTGTGGAGAATGGATCGTAAATATATGTTAAATTTCTTGAGAATAAATATTTCGGCAATAGTTGTTTATATATATATATATATATAGTTGGGCCAAATAAAGAAAAGAAGAAGAAAATTAGGCTTGTATTAGATTTGTTTTAGAGGTTGAACTTTGCACTAAACTTTTTTAACATTCAGCTCAGAACTTAGTGATCTTGGTATTGGAGGTTTAATTTTGTATATATTTATGAAAAACATAGCTTAATTCTAAGCATAAATCTCCCATAAGAAATTATCTAGGCAATCAATGCCTTAATTAACATATAATTGGTGTTAGAGTCATTAGCATCATAAATGAAGAGATGGGATAAGACGCTTTTCTGATCCCAAGCTTCAAAATTTACCAACCAAAACACACTGAAAGTGCTTGAAATGACTGGATCAGCATGGCTTGAATATTTTTGTGTTTTCTAGACAATCAAACTCTCAAACAAAACAAGAAATGGATAATTTATGGTGGTGCTCCCTTCTCTTTCGGCAAAATTTATTTAACAAATTCATGACGAGGGAGAGACTTATTGACCTTTTAATATGCTGGGGGACATTACAGCCTACAGCCTTGAAGCTAACCATAAAGTCCAAATTATTGTGGTGGATGAGAAAAAAATGGCCTCACCTCATTTCCTGTTGTGCATTAAGGTGCCTCTTTTAGGCCCTTTTCTTGCCTTCATTTTCTTCTCAGACTTGCGTAGATAAGGAGGAGGAGGAGGTACTGAGACCAGAGACTCTTGATCACTGACTGAGTCACGTAGATAACAGGGCGGAGGAGGTGAAGTGAGTGGAAGGGAAGACAATGGATGAAACCCTGAAGCATTCTTTTCTACCCACATAGAAGCACTATATAGTCTACATGGAGGAGGTGAAAGGTGAGTATCAAGAATGATCATACCATTCTTGATCAACTGCTTTCTATGAAAATTTCTATGACAGCCACAAGCTTCACAGATGAAAGCTTCTTTAGTACCTTGATCACCTTTCGGAGTGAACTCTCCACAACCATCAACAGCAGAGCCACCAGTCAACATGGCATGGTTACGCCAGCACTCTCTATACTCGGTGATTGTTCTTGATTCTTCGTTGAGTGGCCTAGATTTTGAATCAGCATTAGCCATAAGAGAGAGTTTGGAGGGAGGAGGGCTGGAGGGGCAGCTGGCTGTGTTAATATGTTAGCGTTTTTCTACGTTACTTGCAAACTGTCATAACTTATAGTTGTAGAGTGTACTTGCTTTCATTTGTCTACATTATGTGTGGTTGGTGCTACCTGCATGGTTTAGAAAAGGGGAAGGTTTGGTGAGGGACAAAGGAATCAAGATGCATCTGTCAAGATCATTGAGAGATAGCTTTTGAAAATTTCTTTGGTTTAATTTTGCAAGTTGTTAGAAGGGATCATCAACCTGCGGTGTTAAATTTATAAACACCACCCAGCATTGGTGCATTTATTTCCCTCTCATTAAGGCTTTCTTTGACAATGCAGCAATCTGTCACTGTAAATCAATTTATACTCGAGCATGCAAGGGTTCTTAGGAGAAGCAAAACAAGCCAAGCAAAGAATACTGGAAATGATGTTCAAGTTCAACAACAGGCTGCGATTATCTATCCTGCCAAAACACTGCAATAAAGATATTTCCAAATATATTGACTAATAGGCTGCGATCCTCATCTTTATCCATTGCAGCAAACAGGTTTGCAAATATATATAATAACAAGCATGGACACTTAGAAAAAACCTTACAAGCACCATGACTTGTTTCAAGTTATTTCCAACGTTTGTTTTGGCTAAGAAGAGATGGACACGCTCTCATTATCATCTCATAAATATGATTGACTGTCCACGGAGCTAAGATGGCAGACTTTGCCATTGCCATTCTTCTTCTTGTTATTACGCCCACCCCAAGTAATGGAAATTTCACATCCGAAACCGAAACATGTAAACAACCCTCCACCTTCTGTCCTCCGTCTATGCTTCTTACGTCTACTTTCCGATTGCATCTTCCGAAGATCACTATCATGAATTGGAGGAAGTTCGGTTCTCCATCTCTCGAGTTTTGTTCTTAGGCCTTCGATACTATCATTTTCGGTCCAATCCTCAACAACTGAGCTCCTTGAGCCATCTTTATCGTGTTGAACAGCATTTGCTGGTGTTTTAATCAATCCTTTAGCAATTGCTGCTGCTACAACAGACGCGGAAGGCCCCACATCAGAGCAAAGTGATCCATTGATCAAGCTACCATTGCCATTGCCATTTCCATTTCCATTTCCAATGCCATTGCCATTGCCATTGCCATTATCTCGTTTTACCACCGAAGAATTAATCAACGAGCCACCAAGTGACCTGACACCACTCTCTTTTATGCCAGATTTATCAGAGATGGTCTGGTCAGTTTGGTAACTCTGCGTGCGACGCAACTTTGCACTCTTTTCTTCAAGGCTTTGACCGATGGTTTTCGCATCAATGAGGTCATCGAAGCCTACTGCAGACACACTAAGTTCAGTGTATAAAGGCATGCTGCGCATCGTTGTGTCCAGCAGCTGCACCCCCAAGTTCAGGATACCTTGAGGCCGTCCTGATGGGCGACGAACCTGAAGCGCTACGAAGCGCATTTTGTTGTTGTTGTTATGGGAAGGAAACAAGTTGCTTATCAGAACATTTACAGATCCAATCTGAACATCGCGTAGCCATGCTGCGGCGTAGACTTCAATCATGATAGAAGAGTTTTCAGCATTTATGAATATGTCATCAACGCGGAACACAAACTTTTCATTCCATTGAGGATTGGTGTGGCCATTTTGGTCAACCTTGGTAGACAGTTTCCTTCCTGGATGCACCCAAACTATTGCATAGGTACGCATAGATTTGGATACAGGAGCCAGATCTTGGCCTGATATAACATTGATTTCTAAAAGCTGAAAAGGATGCGCATTATAAGTCATGTTGCTTGATTACTATGGCGATCGTGGGGCTAGTGTTGGCTGGGGGCAGCAACGGTGGCCTCTTCTCTAAACTTGCTCTGCGCCAGCTTAGAAGGGACACAATGATCATGGATGAAATTGGAGAAACAATTGAAGGAGTTTTGTCGGGTTGAGATTCATGGGATGCAGCGAAATGAAAGGGGAATGTGGTTGTGTAAGTCTATTTTTAGACCTTGATTGTGTTACACTGTGACTAAGAAATGCTTGCGAGTTTGGCTCCCTCTCCAAAACATTTAGATTTTAGACAACAATTCTGACCATTTTTTATCAGTCAATGATGAATAGCTAAAAACAGTAAAATAATTCAGCCTGAAGTGCTCAGAACTTTCTAACCCCCCATATTTAACGAAAAGTTAAAACAAGAGGTGCCATTTTTATAACCAAAGAAAACTATCTGTCCGTTGCTCATCTGAGTCAATGACAGTTCAGCTTAATTTCAATCTTCTGGACCATTTGATGGACATTAAAACTCCATATTTAACAAATCTAAGATAAAACCTGATTTGAAGCATGTGATCATTTCTATTTTATACTCATCATGCAGCTCCTTGTTTAGCAGAACCTTTTACTTGGTGCAAGACATGGCTTGGGAAGCATATAAGAGATCATTAGGATGGGAAGAAGTGCAGTGTGTTTCCCTCATGATTCTAAATTTGAGTGAAAACCACCTATATCAAATTGGGCCCATTTTGCTCTAGACGGGCTGATAACAGCAGCCTGGCTACCTGTGTCAAGCATCCCCCATATCTGAAACTTCCCACCTTGCTACTTCCAAAGGCATTGCAAGGAAAGCTAAAGAACATTGCCCCACGTTTCTGTTCATGTTTTGAACATCTGATGTAATCGAGTTTGCTTCTAAAGAGAAGCAGCAGCTAGCTCAAATTCTTTCTTTTTGGTAGGTAATGTTTGTCGCCACTGTCCTGCCCATTGCTTAATTTTTTTTTTTTTATTACTATAGATATTCAGGTCAGCTTGCGTGTATTTTGACTAATCCCATAAGTTTTGAAGTTAACGACTATGTAAGCCTCAAATGACTATCATATGAATAACCACATGGCTCAAACTTGAAATTACAGAGAAAACAAATTTTTTAGTCCCAAACTTTTATTACTAGCTACTCCTAAATGGTTATTGCCTAATGTTTTTAACTCCTGTGGTAGTGGTGGTTATACCATAGAGAAGTAGGGCAGTGTAAAGTGTAAACCTGAGGTCATGACACGACCCTTTGTGATGTAATTGTTATGGAAGTTATTTTAGTAAAATATTCCACGAATTTCTAACACTAATCCTGTCGAAAAACAAGCCTTAACACTTTCCCTTCCCAAATACGTTCATCCGATGTATTGAAGTTTAGACTGCGGCTTATGATTGAGTTGGAGGTGCTTTTCAAACTTCAGTGTGGTAAGCCTTTCTTTTCATAGATATGGCAAGGTTTATATGTGATAAAATACATCAATCATCTTCACAATCATAACTAACACGTGCACAGCACGGTATCAATAAATTTACTGGTCCCCACGATCCCTTTTCACATAGGGATTGACAAATTCTTCACATTTCGTGGAAAAGGACACTCCATGATCAAACCTGGCTGCACCTCAAACACATTTCTTGCTGCCTCTACATTTTACAAAGAATACCCTACAGGTAGCAAGTTGCCATCAGAAGGTAAATCACACACTGGAAAGTAATGAGTGGACTTCATTACATTGAAGGCAAAAACTAAATCTTTCTTGCATTTGTCACAAGCAAAGCGTGCTAATAGTGAAGTGCTGTGGAAAACGTCGACAGGTGACGGCATTCTGCAAATGCAGACGCTATCCCTCTGAGAACCCTCTATCAACAAGTATAGACAGAGAATAGCACGGAGGCTAGTAAGCCAACAAGTCTTTGTATGGCCCCTGGCTAGCATATTTCATCTCCCAGCCAGTTATATTTTTCCTTCGGTCCAGTTGGCCCCTCCTCGCCATAAAGCTCTGTTGGAAACAAGTCAACGAGGTTCTCCACTGAAAATCGAACAAAAAATGGGAGATGATCCAGTATCTTATCTATTTCAGATCGCGAATCATACACAATGGTTGGGCCCCATTCTCTCATATACTGCAACCAGCATGGTTCTGTAACAACTCCATCGCCAAGATATTCAGCTGCAACAAGTTGATACTTTATGCTGGAATCCACGTAATACTCGCTCCGAGCAACATCATTTCTCACTCCAATTCCAAGCTTTGTTGATCCTTGAAGGTAAGTCCCAGGGTGTGGGAAACTAGCATGACCATGTTTTGAAGAGTAAACAACTGGCCTATTACCTTCAATGAATTCCAAATCTGAAGCATCCACCCATCGACCGCCACTGTGTTCTGAGAAGAAGACTTGCCATAGTTCTCCAGTGAAGTTGCTTACACGAAGGGTGTAGTGCTCCCAGTCACCCACATGTTGTCCTATCTTGGTCATTGGTATAGTCATAAGACCAATTTTAAGGGTGGCTGGTCCATTGAAAGGACAAAATATCCACATAGCAATATCAGTAAAAGTCCCCCCAAATGCTGGCTTTGCATGAACATAAAGCTCAGCACTCTCTAAATCTCCAGCTATGACATCATTTCTAGCAGCATCATCAACTGGCAAATCTATCCAAAATTCACCATCATTTTCCCCTCCATTGGGCAAGTTTGAGCCCCTAAGATCAATAGGTTCACTCTTCTGCCCGCAATCTCGGTACAGAAGGGCTCCATTTTTGAAGAACCATTGCACTGACGAGGGCAAGCAATCTTCGTCCGGATGGAAAAACACAGTAGGGCCATAATGCTTAATTAGTGCATGAACCTGGTCCAGATTTGGCATTGCAGGCTGAGAGTGGTCAAGATTCTTCAAGCATGCAATATCTGTTAGTACCTCATCAGAACTCAAGTAAGCATTGCAGTAGAATGTCCCAACAGAAACACCTTTAGCAAACATTCCCCTTCTGTGGGGTCTTGTGTTCCAAACCTCAAACGGATTGGAAGATTTTGAATCCGGGGAAATTATTCGATTGCTGGTTTCACATCTTTCAGTAAGATCAGCTCGAACACATCTAACTTCTTCAACTTTAGGCTCCTCTGGATTGTTAGTGACCACAATGCCCATAGCCTTATAACCTTCTGGGGGATTTGGCAGCCAAAAGTAACCACCACCACCATTCGTCTCTGAATTCAAACTCCAAATCAAAGAGTAGTTAAGCGGCTTTCTAAGAGGAGAGTCTACCTCTGAGTCATGGATATGGCCAACTTCAGGCTTGCGGGCATTGGAGTCACAACCTACAAGAACATATCCTCTCAGAGGCTGGTCATTGGACTGACAATAGTAACCAAGGCAGTGAAAACCTTCAGGGATCCCAACAGGCCGATAAAATGTGACCCCTTTTGATTTTCCACGTAGTAGACCACAGCTCCAAACACTCTCAAATTTGGTAATCTTGGCGACTTCTATTTCTCCTAAATTTATTCTTCCAGCAGCGAATCCTTGACCTGAGAAAATGAATGCGTTATCATTTCTACTTACAAACAGATATTCTAAGATTCCAGAAAGTCTATAGAGTAAAACAATATTTAGCATAGCTGCAGTAAATATTAATTACGAATTTATGCATTGATTAAACCTACAAGAATTGTTTATTTCAATTTAAAAGAGTTGAGAAAACATGCGACAACACTTCAACTTACCTCTTTTTAAAATAAAATAAAAAAGTTTAGAAAAAGAATAGCTATCCATTCATTATTAATTCAATAAAAAAAGAATCTAGCAATTCCATATTTTGAAAGTTTCGAGCAAGCTTCAACTTTCAAGGCATCACAGGTTATCAAAGCTTTGACCCAAGTTCAAGCATGTGCCAGATAAACTTATCCGTAATAACAAAAGAATAATAATATCAGATCACGATTCTAGCTCTAATCCTTATAATCCTTAGACTAAGTATAATTACATTCCTTCACATGGTAATCAAGCTGCTAGGTAATTGTTTGATACATAACTGGCTAGATATAAAAAGAAACAATTGAGAGGAAAACAAAAGGGAAACTTCTGAGTTCTGACTGGAAGGAAGAAAAGAAAAAAAAAAAAAAAAAAAGAGGAAACTTCTGAGATTTACAAAAGGTTTAGGCATTTAGCACACAAAGTTGATCATTGGTGAAACAATGAAACACTGCAAACTGAGTCAAAAATCAGAAGAAAGAAAGGATCACCAAAAAAAAAAATGAGGGAGAGTAAGGCATATACAAAGCATATTCCGATCATCAATTAACAGTTTAACACCCAAAACCATAATTAATTAACCAAAAAAAAATAGAAATGAAGAGTTGATTTCTCTTCCTAGAGAAACATAGTCAAACAAATAGCTCATCTTTTTTAAAAAAAAAAAAACAAAAAGAAAGTAGCTTGTGTATGGAAGTATTGGATACCTTGAGGCCATTTAGGAAGAGGTGCAGGCAAAGAGAAAGGTTGAGGGTCTGGCAAGTAGAAATCATCATCATAAAAATCTTGGTTGCTCCAACAAAAGCACTCACAGTACCCACCAAACATATCTTGGTTTCCTTTTTCAAGTAGTCTTGTTCAACTTTTTACAACTAAACCAACAGCTCTTTCTCCAACAAGATTCTCAAAAACCCACCAACACCCACAATTTGTTTTGATCTTTCGCCTCTTGATCCAGTAGTCTCTCTTTCTAAAAACCACTGTGCTTGTGTATCCAGGAGAAAACAGAGAAAGAAAGAGAGGCAGGGTCTGGGGCCTTTGAAAACTCTCTCACCCTCAAAGAAGCATTTAAAAAACTGACCCGTGATTGAATTTATTAGAGAGAGAGAGAGTCCTTAATTCGTATTATAGAGACGAGGAGGAGAGCGGTTGAGTTGAGTGAAAGGAGAGGAAGTTGATGTCTTGATGATGTTCTTGCCTCCTTACCTTTGTTTGTTGGGTTTTGGGTTAGTTTTACTTTTCTATTTTTTTGGAGGGTAGCATTTCGGTTTCTTTTCGTTTTAGTTAACTGTAACTTAGTCCTTATAACTTTATTAAAAATAATTAATTAGTCCTTATAATATCAAAAATAATTAATAGTCCTTTTGACCGAACCAATGTTAATTATCCTCGTTAGAACGTGTTTGTTTTGAGTAAAACATTTAATATATAAAAATTGTTTTACATAAAAAATATTTTACAATAAGTAATGATTTAAAAAAAAATAGTGATAATAAAATAATGATAATGATGTATTTATTGTGGTTTCTTAATAATCGTGATGTTAAAGATAAATATAATTATAATGGTAATAATAATGATGATTGAGTTGTGGTGATAATAAAAATAAAAAAATAATAGTTGTGAATGTAATGATTATAGAAATAAGCAAGGAGGCTGACGGACCGAGCCCGTGAAAATAAAAAAAATTCAAGCTCCTCCTTGAACAATTTAAAATTTTAAGGTCAAAACTTGTAAAATTTATGTTTTGGCCTCTCATAAAATCTTTTTATCTAATCTGGTTACTTCTAAACAAATTGCATGGCTCTATTCACACAAATGAAATAGTGGTAAAGAAATTGGTTGTGAGGTTATAATATTTTTTATTATTATATTAAAATAGTTGGATATTATTGTGAATAAATTATTATTTATTAAATATTTTATCTAATTTTATAAGTTAAAAATATTTTTCAATAAATAAATTGATTTTAAAGATTAACAAAAATAATTTTACATTATCAATTTTCTTATGAAATATTTTACAATAAAAACACTAAAAAACCGTGAAAAGTATCCTTTTGAAAAATCTTTCACTTAAAACAAATGTGTTTTTTTTATTTTTTTTTTTTCAAAAAAACTTTGTTGTCAAAGTTTTTCATCTTACTTACATCTCTTTTCTTATTTCACTTTTCAATAAATAAATTTTAAAAATATAAAATTGATAAAATGAGGACTAATAGATCGGTTTTACTAAACAATGAGGACTAGGTTATACTTTACTCTCTCTTTCCCTTTCCTTATCTTTGAACAGAGCACGGTCCCTAAACTTTGAAGAATACGGAGTCGGAGTGCTTGCTCTCCTACTCTCCTTCTTTGGAGCGTGATGTTTAACTATTGCCTCCTTTCCTCCTTAATTTATTTTTATTTTACATTGCAAGTCATATATTACAAGTAATATTGCTTTACTTTTTCAAGTTTCCTAACTCAATACAAAATCTAAAAAACATATAAATTTTTATGAACTTAATTCTCTAGATTCAATATGTAACTACGATATCAAAAATATTAATTTAGACTTAATTCGTGTTTAATATCGTGATGCAAAGTATTTTTTACTTGAAAATATATTAAAAAAAAAATTAGATTTTTTTATTTTTAACATTAACAAGTCAAAATTATTGAAAAACACTAAAAAGATCATCAATTTAATGTTTATTAAAGGAAAATGCATTTTTAAAAAATATTTAAAAGCAAAAACTATTACACTCTCAAACATAATCGTACTAATCTACATGCTAGGCTAGACAATTATAATTAAGCTCTTTTTTTTTTTAGGTGTTTTGTTCTTTTATAATTTTTTTTAAAAAAAAAACACAATGTAATCAATAAATATTTAGATTTGTATTGATGAAACCTCAAAGTTATGGCAAGTTCAAAGTTACAAAATTATTAAGAAATAAACATGTTTGCTTAAAGGAAAACAAACTCACAAATTATATTTGACATTCTTTACATTCTCTATCCTTATTTTGTTTCTTTATCCTCATGGGAGATAAGAGATTTTTATATCAAAAACATCAAAACTCGTTCTTAAATGGTTTATTTCTTTTTTTATTTTATATAATTTAAAAGTGAAGTAACTCAACTTGGTTTAGATTCTATTTTATTCGCTAATCTCAAGAGTATACACATCAAAATTTCTTAATAGGATATTTACCAACCTAATTTGAATGTTTAATGTTTTAAATTATAAACACCATTACATAGGATAACTCAATGATCTTTCTAGTTTAGAATTTATATGAGGAAAAATTAAAAATAATATTTGTTTGCTAATTTTATGGTAACTAGAAACATTAACTAGTCTTCAAAGTTCGAGATTAAGGACTAGTTATGTAATAGAAAAGATAAATATCAATATATATATATATATATATATATATATATATATATATATCTTATCTAAGATAAATTGTACTATGCTTTTTTTAATGATAAAAAACATATTGTACTCTTGTAAAAGTCTGCCTAAAATAATATATATGAAAAGAAAAGGGATCACTAAATCTAAGACAATGATTTGAGCCTAACAAAAAGGTTCAGTTCTCACCTTTAACATATGGATGTTGTGCTCAAGATGATGATCTTACACATAGATTGAACAAAATTTACATTTAGCAAATCAAGAACATTTTTAAATAAAAAAAAATAACAAGGTTTCAACATCAAATTAACTAAACTCATTTGAGGATATGTAAAAGGATCAATCTTTTGATAAAATATATATATATATATATGAGAATGCTCCAACTATTTTTTTTTTAATTTTTAATGCAATTTTTTTATCAATAAAAAAAACACAATTACATATAAAGATCAATTTAAAAAAAAAAACTTTAAATATGAAAATCCCTCAAATAAATAATAAAACGAGAGAAGAAATAATATTTTCACCCTTGAAAAACACAAAACAAATTCTAAAATATGTAGCGCGTTGTGTGCATACATTGAAGTAAGGAAGATAAAAATAGCAGCAACATGTGTATTGCACGTGATGGAGAGCTAGGCAGCTATTGGTAATGGCATGATATTTTTTGAAGACTTGAAAAGGCACGTGAATGATGGGATTGGGTGTGTCGCCTCTTCGTCAACCTCTTTGTAATGGTGATGTAGATCAATGATGTTTGAAACGAGGGCTGGAGCTTATGGGATTTGTTACCTTTCTCGTTTTCTCTCTCTTTAGTGGTTCGCCATCGCTGGAGGTAAGTAAAATTACGTTTCATTGACGATTAGAAGAGGAGCGACTAGTTTAAAGGCTTTTGGGTTGGCATTGGTTATTATAGCCAATACTCTTGCAATATTCTAGTAGTGGAGGGAGTTTGCCTATTTTTCTTCTTGTTTTGGAAGAATATATTTTTTTTTGCATAAATATTTTTCTTCTTTCTTCATTTCCTTTTTCTTTCGGTTTTTTAGGGTTTCCTCTTTCTCTCTCTCGGGTTTTTTTTTTTTTTATCTTGGTTTTTCTCCTCTAAAAATTTTATTTTTTATCTCCCCTTTTTTTTTTCTCTTTGGTTTTCTCTCGTGAAATTTTATGTATGATTTCCCTTGTAGTCCTTTTCATTTTTGTTCTAAGCATTTAGTCTATCTATAACTCCTCATCTACTTATCTCACATTTATTTTGAAGAGGGACTTAAACTTTTATATTTATTTTATAATTTATTTTTAACTTGCATTTTGTTTTGCCCCCAATTTTTTTATTTTTCTTGATTTTTTGAAAATATGTTATAAAATGAAGGGTCAAAAATCAATTACGACAAACACAATAAAAATCATTATATAATTAAAAAAATTAAATCAAATAATTATACTTTAATTCATTCAATTAATTGTACTTGCTCATACAATTGAGGCCATGCGATCCTTAAATAATATGGATAATCCACATTAATATACTGCTACACTTTAGGCGCGTGTCTCAAGCAGGCCAGCAAGGGTATGCTACGTGTTATCGCACGCGCTCAGGATGCGTGGATGTACACTTTAAGGTGAGTTCTTCGCGTCTTTTGCACACCAAAAAAATATGCCTCGGATAAAAATTAGAGAGTGCTAGGTGTATCATAACTATGGTGCTACATCTTTCCCTATCCACGTAGCAGTGACTCGTATTTGTCCCTTTTATATATTATTTAACACAATGAAGAAGTCTCTTGAAATTTCGTTGGGCACAAAAATGAGATGAAATTTGAAGGGAAAAAAAAATCAAGCAATGAAAACCAATAAATATTGAATTGTTAAGGATTAAATTGATTTAAAAAAAAAACAGAAAAAAGAGCTAGGCGCTGAAGGGGCAACTCACACGCATCTAGGTCTGTTTATTTTTTTTATGGGGCGAGTTATGTGTCAATTGTTTTTTCATATTCAAAAATTTATTTTAATTGGTTTTTTTACCCTAAAAATTATTTCATAGTTAAATATTTCTTATAAGTCCACACTCAAAAAGTTACAATGTTTACGCCACACCTTTTATATTTTCTTATAATTATAATAATAAAAAGAGATTTTAGATATAATTTATCCAAAATACTTTATTGATATGTTGAAAAAAATAAAATTTTAACCTTGAGAGGTGTAGCTTAACTAGTTAGGTCCTAAATTTACTTATTAGAGATCACCAATTCGAGTCTTAAAAATCTCAGGGTCACTAAAGATTTACATGATTTTTAATTTTATGGCTCATAATAAAAAAGAAATCTAGTAAAAAACAAAATTGGTTATAATTCATCAACTATTAATTCCGAACATCATCAATATAGGAAGGGCCGGAATTAAATAAGAATTTTGATGTATAGAGTTAAAAATGTGACATTATTTTAATAGAAGGATATAATAACATATTCTCTACTTAAGTGGAAAGGGACCGCCTGCCTATAATGATGCTTGAAAATAGATTATTCAAGCAAATGCTAGTCGATAATGATCCAACATTCCTTCTCGTGTCCTGCACAAAGTTAGGTGTCCTTGCTAGGTTTTTTCTGTCTCTTGTAAACCTTCAAATCATTGCATAATTGTGTTATTAGGTCAAATTTTATTTTTTAAAATTTTAATTTTATATTTTTAGATTGATTTGAAGTGTTGATATTAAAAATATATTTTTTAAAAAATAAAAAATATTATTTTAATATATTAAAAAAAACTATTACATAAACACCCACCTACTCCATCTTTACTATGGATTTATACTCGGGCCATGCAATTGCATACTCTTTTAGGTGTACAGCACAGTAATGCCCTTTCTAACACTTAGAATATTTCTCTTAGCTGATTCTTTTTATTATTAATTAATTAGGGTGTTTCTTTTATATATATACCTCAATTAATCTTATGGGTCCTGAAATTAATAATTATATAAATTTTCAGTGACCCTAAAAAAATTCAAACTTATAATTATTACATAATAAATTCAAAAACTAACTAACTAAATTATTTTTAAAATTAAAAAATAATAATTCTGGTTTCAACAGTGGTTGCCAAAAAATATCTAGTCCGCCGACATGCTTATCCAAAAAGCATATTCCACCACTTGCACTGCCACCAAATGTTTACTTCTAATTCATTTTATGTGCAAAGTTGACTGGATACCTAGCCCAAAACCTCAACTCCTCAAGAGGTTGGTGCAAACAGGAGGAAGAGACGAGGCTATTACTATCAGTGCAAATATCAAAGGTTGGTGTGGGGTTACACCAGGGCTTATAGCCCAGCGGTGACAAGGAGTTTTCTTACCTCTGCATCATGGGTTCAAGTTTTAGTGTGTATACCTGTTATCCCCGCGGTGTCTTACATGTTCGCTAGGTTTGCAGGATGTTCAGTGAGCCGTGTGATTAGTCGTGGTGCGCGCAAGCTGACCCGGACACCCATGTAAATAAATAAATAAAAAGGTTGGTGTGGGGTTTTACGAGATTCGGATTTTAAAAACAAGATTGTCCCATTTTCTCTAGTTCAAAATCAAGTTTTGAGCTTGCTATTTAATAATTATTAATTTTTTTTTTTTAAGAATTACTCAATCATTAAGTTTTGAGTTTATTTTTTAATAATTATTAATTTAAATCTTATAAAATTAATTAAATATACGTAAATAATCCAGAGACATACAATTAAAAAAAAAATTGGCTGTTCTTATCATAATTAATGGGTTTTGTAAGCAAATTTTTGTTACCAAAACAGCTAGAATTTCACCCTCAAGCTACTTAGGAGAATAATTCGTTCTTGTGAGAACATCTTCACCTATGCAAGCGTTGTTAAAGCCTCTAGCTACCAAATTTCACAAGGACAGGGTAATCTTTTGGTATGGTTATCAAAACTTCTTTTATAAAACATGTTTTTATCCAAGAAATATATCAAGATATTGCTGCATTAACAACTAATATTGACCACTAAAACGTTAATTAACAATCATATGCAATTATCTAGTAGCAGGTAGTCTAGAAATCAAAATTGGGATTAAAGGGTTTGCTTTCTTGTAATTTCAGGTTTAAGATTTGTGGTTGCTAATATTGATGGTTACTAAAGGTTTACCTGGTCTTTAAGTTTAGGGCCTGTAAAGATTAATCAAGATACATGCAAGTTCGTTCAAACACTTATATAAATAAACAAAAAAATAAAATCATATGCACAACAAATATCTAGTTCAAAAGTACTTGATGAAAAATCACGGCTGTATATAGCATGGAAAACTTGTTCAGGTAGATTACCCAGAAAAATCACTGACCGATGATAAAGATATTTCATGCTGTAAGAGTGTATCTTTTGATAAATCACCAGTCATACCTAGATTAAAATTAGAGGTTATTATTTTCAATATGGTTCGGGTTTTATCTATAAAAATAATTATATTAAAATTTTATAAAATACAAAAACAAAATTAAAATCAGTTTAAACTGACCGGTTTTGGTTTGGTTATTTTATATTAAAAACCGAAACCCAATCGATCGGTTTTGGTTCTGTTTGGTTCAGTTTAGTTATTTTATATTAAAAACCAAAAACTATATTGTTTTTTGAGGGTTTTTTAGATCTTTTTAACATGGTTGGTTTTGGATTGGTTCGGTTTTTTTTATTTTTTTCAGTTTGGTTGTTTAGTTTTAGATTATGAGATCAAAATCAAACCGAGCTGAATATTTTTTTAAATATTCTAATTGATTTAATCAGTTTTTTTTATGATTTAATTTTTTATTTTTTTTTTTAATTTGGAGCGCCCACATGCCTAGAATTACCCATCAGTTGAGCCTTGATGCTGACAGCTTCCCTAAAAACATCAAAATAGGGTCATCAACCCTGATAATATTAAAATAATAATAATAAAAAAAATGGGGTTGCTGCTCGCTGCCTTTCAGGCATGTCCAAGTGGCAAACAAATGTCATTCAGCAAGCAACCCCATGCTTTTAAAATTGTCACACACAAGGCGGAGCTACTTTCTTTTAAAAAATCGGTATCACACCGTACTCTCCAATGCCTGCATATCAATGCTACGCTACCGTTTTCATCAATAATTATCTCCCTCAACCCGACTCCTTAAAGGTTTTCTATTTTGTCGTTCTCGTCAATTTATCTTTCAAAAGGGCACATTTCTTCTTATTAATGTCTATCTCTCGTTTTCTAATTTTTTATTAATACCATGACAAGACAGAACAATCAACAACTCGACTTTTTAAGTTACTTGCAAAGAAAAGAAAAGAAAAAAAAAAAAAGTTACTTGCAAAGAAAAATAATAATTATTTATTATTACTAATTTTTAGTTCTGCAAATTAATACAGTATAACACTATTTATTTTTAGTTTTGTATAATAATTAAAAAAAAAAAGAAAAAAAGAAAAAATTGAAAAAGAACGAAGCTAATAACAAAATGAATTATATAAATAAGTCGAATATATAATAATAAATATTTCAAGTATAAAGAATAAAAAAATAATATTTATTTTCAAAATAAAGTGTAAAGAAAAGATAAGGAAAAACTACAAAAAAATAAAGATAAGAAAAAAAAAAATGATGACAAATAGGCCAAATATAAAATCATAAATGTGCTAAGTATAGATAAAGAAAGTAAGAAAAAGGTTTTTTTTTTTTAAAAAAAACAAAAAATTATAGATTTACCACCATTACAGTACTGCAATAAAATTAGAAAAAATTTTTTAATTATATCATTTTATATAGTGGAAGAGGGTTTCCTTTTAGTATATGTACAAGTTATGTGACTTGCGCTTCGCTGCAAAACAGATAATATTTTTTGCCAAAAAAATAAACATATAACCATTTCCAACATTTGTTTTACTAAAAAAATCCTAATTATAAATTGAAAAATCTATATATGCATTCAATTAAATAAATCAATAACTATTTGTGATAATAAATGAGAGAATAAGTGTTGATACTTCTATTCAACTTCTCTCTCGTTGCAGATTAAATAATTTTTTTCTAATGCAAAAGAATGAATGAGTAAGTGTTATTAACAATTTTTTTTTTACATAAAGTAAAAAAATATAATAATAAATTAAAAATTCAATGTTTACATAAAACAAAAATCGCATGTGTTAATAAAAATATATAAAATCTCAAATTATTTTTTAATATGGTACAAAAATGAGATAATTTTGCAGTGAAATATCATTTACTTTTAATTTTGTATAATAATATTTCAATAAAAAGTGTAATGAAAAAAAAAAGAAATTATAAAAGAATGAAGATGAGAACAAAAAGAATGATATAAATAGTCCAAGTGTAGAGAGATAAATATTTCAAGTATAAAAATTAAAAAATAATATTTTTTTAAAAGAAGTAAAGAAAAGAAAAGGAAAAACTAAAAAAATTACATAAGAATGAAGATAAAAAAAAAATAGTAATAAATAGACGAAGTGGAAAGTGATAAATATATCAAGTATACAAAAAGAAAAAAATCTAAGAAAATTATTTTTCTATAAAACCCAAAAAATTACAGATTTACTAAAAAGAAATTCAATTATACCATTTTTATAGTATTTGTATAATAATAAATTTATACACGATGATGCTGTGGGAGAGTGAAAATGATTGGTACTCGAGATGGATTTTTGTACAATACTTCCACGTTATGTTTAGCGGGAGGGAAAATCCATCGGATGACGCGAGTGTCGTTGTCAAATGTCCTACTTTTGTGGGGTTGGTTGGCCCAAACTAAGACACATAGCCGCCCCATCAGACTTTTCCCACAATTAAACGTTCAACATTCAGCCTTCCATTTGGACGGCTTGAAAAGACGGCATCTTTTTTAAAGCTACGAATCAAAAATATAATTTGGCTGTTATTTTAGGTGATTAAAAATATTTTAGTGATAGTTTTTTTTTAAGTATTTTTTATTTTTAATATTAGTATATTAAAATTTCTGAAAAAATAAAAAAAATTAATTTTAATTTTTTTTTAAATTTTGGCCACCTTTATTTAAGCCACAATCCCAAATAGAGGCTTGGGGGGGGGATAGATAAAGTAATTTACTGCACAAGAAATCAATTTTTCTTTTTTATTTGATAATATAAAATTATTTTTGAATAAATTTATATGTTAATTGAAACTAATTCTTTTTTCTATGTATTTTAAAAACCTCCAATCATTTTTTTCAGTAGTTATTATTTAAAACTTCAAACTCATTAATTGTTTGTTAACGAGTGGTAAATATTATTTTTAAAATGTTTTTTACTTATAAATTTATCAAAATAATATTTTTATTTTATTTTTTAAAATTTATTTTTAATATTAGTATACCAAAACGATTTAAAAATATAAAAAATAAATTAATTTAAAAAAAATCATATTTTTTAAAAACACGATCCAACTGCAACCCAACAATCTCTTAAGTTAATTATGTTTTGTAGGTATCCAACAATTGTTAGATCAACACACATACAAGAACACACACAAATTGGAAGATAAAAAATGGTTCGAGCAATTGATATTGTTACCGAACGCGGTTCCCCGGTGGCCGGTGAGCCCGTTTCTCTGATCTCCAGATCTGTTTTGTACAATGGGATATGGCTCATGCCCGTTTCCTGGTCAGGTACAGGGAGGGCCTGAGCTGTTCTGAATCCGGCCTCTTTCTTTTCTTTGATTTAGGGCTTGTGGTTCTCCATTGTTGTCAATATCAAATTGTGCATCACCTGCAAATGCTAGACTGCTAGCTCATTCCTCCATATTATCTGGCTTTATCAAAATTACAAGCTCCAAACTCTATGTTGCAAGCCCCATTATACTTGACTGTGATCTTCCATATCCAGACCTTAATTTATAAATAAATGCAAGTGATCCCAGGCTGCTGCTGCTGCTTCTTCTTCTTCTTCTTCTTCTTCTTCTTTTCTCCCCATATCCATTCAACGTCCCTTCTGGGACTTCAACCTGGATCCTCTAGGTGAAAAGTAGCATGGATTAGGTCATATGATCCAAGCACAGGATACATCTGCTGCTGAAAGTTATTGTAAACTACAAATTAAAGTACAAAAGGTTATTTGTTGAGTGTTTATTTGCTTCAACGAATCTGAAATCAACATTTTCACTTACCCTCAAGGGAAAGGTGGAGTGGGGAGAAAAGTCACCTCCTCCTTTTAGAATATAAAACAAGAAGTTTTGCTTTGCATACCTGGTGATATACATGCACAAACTCATAAAAAATTATGTTCTTTGTACTTATTGTAGATATAACTGTTCATGAATGGAAACAGATAAAGAAAAAACATTTTTTTTAAGGTATTTATTTATTCACGTAGATATAATATCTTCAATATATAATTAAACTCTTTAAATCTTTAAAAAATAAATATTACAAATATTCATATAATAACATTAAGAAAGTCTATTAGAAGAATTTATCTACCATAACTTTCATTTGATTTATTACATAATAAAAATTTACACTTATAAACATTTAAGAGGGAGTGTTTTCTTCGCAACACAAAATTAACATCTTTTTTTATTTTTATTTATTTACAAACTACACCAAAACTTAGACAATTCATGCATATTATTAGGTGTTATTTTGGACACACTGAGAGCGACTAAGTTCATCTAAATCAGAATACATCACTTTTGATTGGTATTGTCAAGGGTTGAGATTTTGGTTGATTGCCTCACCTATTGGGCAATTAGATAAGTTAGGTTGGAAAATAAGCTCAAATATTCCCAACTGCCATGGTGGTTCATAGTAGCTTTACTATATGATAGTCTTAATCAATGTTTTATTTTCCTTAATATTTCCATCGATCAAAACCAGTAACACCTAATTAAACAGGATCAACATTGACAAACACCTTCCTCAATGGATTCAACCTCCGTATCATTCTCTCTTGTATCTCATGTGCTAGTTCTCTCAGCCAGTTTAGGGCTTTTACTACCATGTGTTCAATGTAGTTCGGATCTTAGCACCTTGGTGTACAAGAAATGCTCGAACCAAACATACAATGGTTCCACCGAGTCTCACTCACAAACCCTTTCTTCCCTTTTCCAAGAACTCTTGCCACAATCCTCCACTTCCAAGTTCTTTAAGACCACAGCCGGCGACGAAGATGTTGGCATTTCTGCTTTCTTTCAATGCCGGAATGATTTGAGAAACGACGAGTGCTATAACTGTGTAAACACACTTCCCAAGGTATCGAACAGCCTGTGTAAACAAGCTCTAGCAGCTAGGGTTCACCTCGACGGGTGCTATTTCAAGTATGAAACCGATGGGCTTGTCGAGGAGACCTCTACGCGTGAATTGCTTCATCAAACATGCAGCGAAGAAAGGGTGGAGGGTCATGGTTTCGAGGAGGTGAAGAACGAAGCCTTCGCAGCAATGGAGAGCGGGGTGGTGAGTGAAGGAGGGTTCTATGAGACAAATTATGAGTCTTTGCATGTTATGGCACAGTGTCAGGGTGACTTAAAGGGCTGTGATTGTGGTGAATGCATAAGTTCTGCAGTACAAGTAGCTGAAGAGAAGTGTGGCGCCTCCATTTCTAGCCAAGTTTATTTGGACAAGTGCTTTATGAGCTATACTTACTATCCAGATGGGATACCAGGCAACTCCTACCCAGGTAAACATGGCAGAAAAGAGTATCAAATCAAGACAAAAATGTTCATGGTAATTAGTTGTCGAATTATAGTATGAATAAATGCTAAACTAAAGATGATTTGGCCAGGAAAAGAGAGCAATTATGGAAAAAGTACAGGGAGGACAGTAGCCATCGTTTTGGGAGGAGCAGCAGTCTTGGGAGCTGGATTCATCTTGTTGAAGCTCTTCAAATCTTGTGGAAAGAAAGAGGATATATAGTAAGATCGAATCACAGTAAATCTAAGTAATCAACTAATTTATTTCTATTGCTATGATGATCCAGAGCAGTTTAATTTCCTTGTGCAGAAATTATGTAGATGAAGATCATCAAGTTTGTTTTCTTGAAGGATGGGCTATCGAGCTATCTTTTCTGCCTTCTCAATCCAAGAGGAAAAAATGTAAGGGTGGTTGAACTTGAAAAGAGAAGGTGGAGGAAGATTAACTTGCGTACGCCGGTGGGGATTCAATGTCCTTCGCTTAGTATATTATCTTTTTTTTTTTTGGTGTATAATTGATTTTTTTTTAATTTTATTTTTTAATTTTTAATTAATTAAAAATTAAATTTCATAATTTTTCTAAATAGGATATTTTAGGTCGGGTTGTATTTTTTTTTAGATTTTATAATTCTTTTTATTTATCAGGTTATTTAAATTTTATTATCTGAAGTTCTGAATTTGACGAATATCTTGAATTAGCTAAGTTTTTTATATAGAATTTTAAAAGGTAAATATAAGTAAAAATTAATAAATAATAGAAAATAAACATTTGCCTACTCAAAATACCATGTCAAATATAATGATAATTGGCTTTTAATATTCGCTTTATTTATTAAATGGAAGAGTAGTTACAATATTGCCACAATCAATGAATATTATATTAGATAATTTTAATTATTATTTATAATTATTATATATAAGCATTCCTAGCCATTATATAGTCTTTACTAGTCATGTAAGTTTATTAGAAAAATCAACTATAATTTAATAATTAAAAAAAGCTAAATAGCCTTAGAAAAACATTGTGGCTTCAGATTAAGAATTTTTTTAAAATTTTTTTTGCCAATTTTTACGTTACAAGGCGGGCTCATCTAGAAAAAAAAATAAAAAATGAAGCTCTCGAGGATCAATCAAATCCTCTATTGCTGGACTATGCACTTTATATCTGTTCCCACATTAACACATGTTTGGTATTATGTTTTAAACGAGATTAAGTAAAATTTAAAGTTTTTGTTAAATTAATTTTTTAGATATGTAGATATAAAAAAAATTATTAAATAATAATAATAATAATAATATTTTAATATATTTTTAAGTAAAAAATACTTGAAAAAACAATTATTACTATTCTTTTATATAATTTTGCAATTGAAGGAAAAAAAAACAGAAGCATCATTAACTTTATGTTTACAGTAAAAAATAAGGTAAGGATAATTATTTTTTATTCGGTTTTTTTTAATAAAAAAAATAATTAAACTTAATTCTTTTTTAAAAAAAAAAAAATCAGTTTAAACTAACCGGTTTCGGTTTGGTTTTTTAGGAAAAATACCGGTTCAAACCGGTTTGGCTTAGTTTTTTCCAGCTTGGCTTGAATTTTTTAGGTTGGCTCGGTTTTAGCTTGGTTTTTTCTTAGTTTGTCTTGATTTTTTATGTTTTTTTTGGTTTAGATTCGATTCGGTTTGTTTTTTTAGTTTCAGACTTATAAAATCAAAACCGAATCCGATTGGTTTTTTTTTTTAAATTTTAATCGGTTTTTTTTTTACGATTTGATTTTTTCAATTTTTTTTAATTATATCAATTTAATTGGTTTTTTATTTTTTTTCCTGTAAAAAGTTTAAAAATTCGGAAAAGCAAGATTTAGAAAATAATTTTTCGGGAGAGGGAACATCATAGCAATCATGGAAAACCAAGCGTTCCATGAGAGAAACACCCACCCAGATTTTGTCGTTCTGCAATTATTAATGAGAGCCAAGAATTAACCTTCTGTATCATATATGCATGATTCTTTCATGTTGATGATACCAATATCAGAACTTTTGCTTTCAAAATAACAAAATAACTCCCATCCATTCAAAGACGAAAAAATAAAAATAATAAGATGGGATTCCCTCAATCATCACCTTCTTTTTCTCTGTAAAAAAAGAACAGATTCATGTTCTTAAGAGAATATATGGGACCCTAGTTTCTTTTCCTTTTCCTTTTCTTCTTCCACACAACTATGATCGGATAAAAGGATAAATCCTTGTGTACCCACCCTCTAAAAACCTATTTATTTTTATGTTTTAAAAATGCTTGTTTCTATTTAATTTTTGAAAAAAACCAAAGAAACAATAAAAAACTCAAAAATATATTTTTGATATATTTGCATTATTTGCAACACTTTTTCCAAAGAATTTAAAAAAAAAGAGAGAGAGAAAAAAAAATGCATTTATTTTTTTAAGGATCTAATTGTAATTGCGAAAGGAAGAGGACCAATTTAAAAATTGAAAACCTTTCTCACCAAGGAACTCATATTTTTTAATCAAATGATCTACAATCAACTCTTTTAATTAATCAAAGAGTCGATTTTTCTTTGCTTTGTCTTCAAGTTAGGAAATGAATGATTGTGATTTATTCTTGAAATCCAATGGTTGATTTATATGTTCTTACACTAAAGAGAGGGGGGTTGAAAGAGAGAACGAGTTAAAGAAAAACCACTCACACATTCTCTCCCCACACCCACACAACACAAAAAAAACCCTAAACCTATTATACCCGCATTAGCTGTTAGCTAGGTGAAAGGCAAAGAAAAAAAAATACAAAACTGGCCAAATACAACCACTAATCCTCTCCCCGGCCTTGGATCATCCACCATTGTCAATATCTTAGCAAACCATTCAACCTATACTAATCCAGAAATCCACCACCGGAATTGTCATTCCAGCCCCTCTTGTTAGTCTCACAAAAGCAACAGCGCCAAACCTAGCTTTCCCTTTCATCATCGATCCCTTTCTTACCAAACCCATCAGGCCAGTCACCACTCTTTTAGCTAGCGACCATAACCAACATAATAATTAATAGTAGCCTTAATAACCATCCTCACATTGATAACCCCTCATTTCCCTCTCTCGATCACAACTAAAAGTTTCACCATGAGTCAATCAGTCTCTCTCCACCATTAATCAAATAAGTTCAACATTACTGACTGTCATACCCAATTATAGACCTCAGCCTCTCCTCTAGTTTCCCCAAAACTGGCATCACACCAATAGCCTCCACCACCATCTCTTGCAACTCTTTATTTGTCCAAAAACAGTGCACATCCAGCCTTTTTCTCTACCAAAACTAACCCATTATCGACTCATTATCAACATACCCACGGCAAGTATAAGCCATAATCGTAGTCACATAGTGAGCAGTATGCAATCCATCATTGCTTCCTCCCCTATCGTTAGTCATGATAACATAGCTGTTTCCTCTTTCTCCTCTCTTCCATATGGTTGTGTCGTTAGCCTCCCTCCATCCACAACAACCCTAATTTATAGATAATAGTGGAGTAGATATGAAAACAGAAGAATATAAGTTACAGTACAAAAAGAGAGAGGCGAATCTAAGAAAAATACTAAACCCGATAGATTTGTTTGTGTGATTTTTTGGGTTTTTAGGTGGTGGTAGCTCTCACCTCTAGCATTGGAAGAAATAAAAGAAGAAATCACTCATGATCAATCAATTTTCTTGTCTTCACCAATGACGACATGTGGGTTTACGCGCCTCAAGTGGTGGTGGTGCGTGAGACCCACGCGCCACTACTATTCTTGCAACTCAGAAGCTTCCCAACACTGTTCTTGAATTCTTAACAATTTCTCCAGATTGATTTGTGATTTTTTGTAAATATTTAATGTGTTGTTTTGATCATTTTGAATTTTGATGATTTGTAAATTGATAATTGTGGGTGTGTGTGAGTAAAATATAGTAAAAAAGAGAATATGTGTATGCGTGTTTATTTTCTTTTTATTTGCTTTTTTTACTTTGTGTTAAATGAATGACAAAAAAATGGAAAGATAAAAAGAATTTTTTTTAAATATTTTTAATTACATGCGATCAAATCTCTAAAAAATATGAAGAAATCATATCGTTTAGTATTTCTATATGAAAATTAAAAAAATATAGAGGTCGGAAACTTCCTACAAAACTTAGATGGTAGGGATGTTGGTTTCAATATCAAGAGTGTTACGCAAACAAATAAGAGAACTTGGGTACGAGACCAACTAAACAGCTTGGAAATGTAGCTCAGTTGAAAAGAAAGACAATTCTTTTGGATTGAAAAAGAAACTAGACTCCTCTCCTTGCGAAGAGGGACCAAATTCTCACATGTCCATTTCGTTATTACAAACTTCTTTTTGGATGTCAAATACTAAAAGCTATTCATAAATTCTTATTGGATTTTGGTTATATTTTGGCATGCATTTTAAGATTTAATAATTAATTTATTAAATCCATGAGAATTTGATCAATATTTCAATAATCACTACATTTTAATTCATAAGAATTAATAGTTAATATTATGGTATAAAACGTTGGACCTACAAGTGAAACTAGTATTTGAAATATCAGGTGTTGACCATAAAATTTTCAGAGTTATTATAAATATTCATCAATTTTAATTGAGAATATTTTTCACTTTAATACACCAATTACAAAAAAAAAAATCATAAGAATTTATTTAGGTACAAAAGTCCACAATAAATTCTCAACACCAGATTTATTTTTACAAATAAGTCTCAATCCTAAACCACAAATAGACCATTGATCATAAGACTATTAAAACCTCTAAACCATATCAAACCACACAAAGCAGCTTATCTTAGGTAGGGGTACGCTAGGGGTGTTCATAGCTTTCCTACCCGTAACGAGTCCCTTATCCTTAAATCTATAATAAAACCAATATACCCGGGTTTCTTAGAGACTCCGAATCAAACAACTAGGTGGCGACTCCAACGACCTTCCGATGCCACGCGTCCATGTGTGACAATGCTTTTGAAAAAAATATTTTTTCTTTACTTCAAATTATATTTTGGTATTTTTAGATCGTTTTGATGCACTGAAGTAAAAAATGAATTTAAAAAATAAAAAAATTATTTTGATATATTTTTCAAGCAAAAAATATTTTAAAAAACAACCGTTAATACAATATCTAACGAGCTCTAAAAAAAAATCCTTATTTATTATAATTGATTGTACTATTGTAGTTACTTTATATCTTTATTTTCTACTTTATTTATTTAAAGAATTGTAAGGCCGTATGACATTGTGATAAAATCGTATGTTTAAAAAAATTAATTATTTTTTATGTTTTTAAATTATTTTGATAAAATGAAAATTTAGCACACTTTTATATAGATCCTAGACTTTTAGAAAGAGACAAACTAATAAAAGAGAAAAATGTTTTCACAAGGGAATTTTAAATTAGAATTTTACGGTAATTATGTATGTGTTTTTTTTCCTATTTTTTCCATGAGCATCGTAAGCCCACTTACTATTTAAGCCCAACATTTCAAGAATATTTATAAATATACACGCACCTAGTTGCCATAATAATCTGTATTTCACAAGGTCTACTAGACAACTCCAAAAAGAATTTTGAAATCTCGAAAAGGAAAAGGAAAAAGAAAACCAAAATCCCCGAAGTAGAAAAGACATTTTAGAATCGAAAGCTCAGTTTAGTAAGTTAAAAATAGAAATACCTTGTTCATTTTCACGTATTTGCATGTTAAATTTAATATTATCATCGACTCTGTAATTTCTTTCTTTCTTTTCTCCTTTTTTTAATGGGTTTTAAGGTTTATAATAATTGCTGTTCTCTTTTCTTGGGTTTGGTTACCGAGAAAATGCATGCAAGTTTTCCTCTTTCTCGATGACCATATAGAAATCTCGAATATCGTGTTTTCTTTTTCCGTCGAGTTTCGTTATTCTTTTTATTTCGGTTTGTTTGGTAGTTCCGGGTATTTGTGTTTTGCTTGGTTGCTAAGGAAATTTATGTTCTATCTTGTTGCGGAGAAAACTCGCTTCAACATCAAACTTTTGCATGCTTCGTGTTTTTTTTCCCGTGGTTTTTGTTAAACAAACATGATTCTTCGATTTTCGGGTTTTAATAAATACTGGAAAAAAAATATGGCCATGTTTGTGTTTTTGTTATTATTTTTTGGGTTATAAAGTGAGAAATTCTGGGTATTTTAGTGAATAGAAAAGGGTGTTGTTTGGTTGCTGAGAAAACAGAGGAAAATGTGGGATAATTTTGATTCTGGGGTTGGGTTTTTTTGCCCTTGGTTTGTGAAAAATGGAAGTCTCACATTAATTGAAGCTTTTGAGCGGTTGGATTCGAAGGCTTAGTTGAGGTGAAGGGTTTAATTTTTCATTCTCTGGTTTCTCAAAAATCCCAACTCCAAAGGTTCAAAATTGCTTTTGTTTTGCTTAGCAACCAAACAGTGGGTTATGGAAAGCTGAATAGATTCATTTTAGTGGTGGAATGGAATTGAATTGTGAAACTGTGTTTGGTGTAATTTAATTGTTGTATCGGTTGCTGGGAATTTGAAGGAAATAGAAGGTAATAATTGGTTCGAGTCTCGTTTCACATCTTGGTTACCAAACTGTGTTGAGGGTTGTAATTTAAGTATGAGGCCTCTGATAGTGCCAGGTTGATAGAAAACCTGAATTTATGCTTAAGTAGGCCTGTGGAGTTTACTTTGAGGTTGTTTTACATAGATGATTTACTTGGCTGTCTCTGCTCCGTCTTTTTGTTCTTTTTTATTTTTATTTATTGAAAGTTCTGATTTGGAAATTTGTGACTTGAACCAAGTGGAAAGTTTGCTGTTCCTTGTTAGTAGATGTGTCCACCGTGTGGGTTTTTTTTTATAAAGAAAATTAAATAATTACCAATAATAACCATTAGAATAGAAATTAATGTTGTGTGGTCTAGTGTTGAGCAATTTACACAAGTGCCATTACATTTCGAGTTTCGGTTGTAGAATCCTACTCAAAAGATTATAGTTTTGAATTATGCATAAAGGGGATCGCTTTGTTGTTTCTAATTCTATTTAACCTGTTTCTCTTACTCCACCCATCCACAAATGAAATTGTATGATGTTTTGACTATGTGCATGATTATTTTTAGAGACACCATAAACTAGCAAGACTTATCATGTACAACCAAAGTGCTATGGAGTTTGTATTTTGTTAGGGTTTGAGAATGTGTGATTTGAAGATTTGACTTTGACAGTTGAGCCATTTTAGAAAAAAATAGGTGGTCTGAGTAGTTATAGAACTGAAGAGTTGCTCATTCCCTTTAATAGTTATTTATGGCCACCAGAGAGAGAGCTAGCTGTGCCTTCAAGGCAACAAGAGCTCTAGGAATTCGAGATGAAGAGGTGAAGCCAGTGCTGTTTAATCTCTTGAAGCTGTTTGATATGAACTGGGAACTTATTGAAGCAGAAGATTATCGGGCACTCATAGATGCGTATTTTGAGTCGAAGGAAAGTAAGGTAGATTTTGCTCAATCTTTCCTCTGTTCTCATTGTCTTTTTTTAACCGATAAATTTCTCTGGGAAGCCTGTCAGGTTGTCATGCCTGCGAAGACATGATTTACAGTGGTGGTAGCTTTGTTTTGCAGATGATTAAAATCCTCATTCTATGAATTTTTTTTTTCTATGAATAGAGGGGATCAGACGAGAAAAGTCTCATGGAACATTCTGTGTATGAAAGACCCTCCAAGAGACCACATCTTGAACAACAGAAAGATCAGATTTCTTCTTCAACAGAGAGCCCGAGCCCAGTTGAAAAAGAGATTTTCTCTTCGATGGCTCCTAAAGACTCAACTTGTAAGAGGGCATCATGCGCATGTTCTTCTGAACGACTGGCTGTTGAACCTTGCAGTTCTCATACTCGGAAAGAAAAAATGCCTAGTAATTGTCACACCAGAGAGCTTATTAAGCCGAGAACTAAGCAAAGTGTCAGTGATGAGGCAGATTTTGCAGAACCCCCAGCAGCGGTCCATCCAGGTAATGGTAACTCTCTACTTTTGATAATGCCTGTATTAGAATATGATTGTCTCCTTCATTCATTCAGTGTTCCATGGATGATGGTGTGAATTTTGCAATGTAAAGCCTAAATATGTATTACTTGCATGTACCTTTTAGGGATAAGAGTTGGAAATGGTGGTGAAAAGCATCAGGTCTATTTTCTTTTATTGATCTAATATCCTGTTCAGCAGTCAACATATTTGGATGTTATCTTAGAGTTTAAGCCTTGTTCTGTCATCCTCTAGACTAACTTTTAAATCAAGAAATGCAAATTTTAAGTCGAGGATGGGCAATATCTTCTATAGAGGTGGCTGTCATTCACCTAGAGAAAAATTACTATGCTCTCCATTTTTTTTTTTTAATTTTATTTAGATATGGTGAATTTAGATGTCCATGTTATGTAAAAAGCTCATTGGTGTTAGTTTGGTGTAATTGTTTAGATTCATTTAACGTATAGCCCTTTTTAGTTTGGATCCTTACTGTTAAAATCTGATGCTTGGTAATTAATGGCATCTTTTCTATTGTCATGTTCTTATAGAATTAATGCTTTCTTCCAACTAATTTTCACCTTCTGCTCCTGTCAATAACTGTTCTTTTTTTATTTTATTTTCCTGACCTTCTATCTTTGCTTGTTAGTTTTTCGAGGTTCTTTTGTTGGTTCAACAAATGGGAATAATTTGGTAACTCGCCTGGGATCTCAATGTGATGCTTCAAGCTCCAAGGATAGGATGTACTGTAATCACAATGTTCTTATTGCTTCATCGACCTCTGGAGAAGTAAAAATTTCACTGAACTGTGATTCTGCAGTTAGATGTCAAAACTTCAAAGTTCCAGATTTCAATTCAGTTCTTAAGTATTTGGAGGATAAATATCTCAAGACACACAAATTTGTCACACCTGAATTTTCTATGAAGACTTTATTAAAAGATTTGTGTGAATGTTTTGTGCAAGTGGGTCAACTTCATGATCCACTGCCAAACAACAAAGCTTTAAGAATTGACAATTCTGATATGGTCGTGGACAAGAAGGCTTCAAGTTCTTTCAGATTGCCACATTCTTCTAAGAATTTACTAAAGGCTAAGCACAAAGCAACTGCTTGTGATAAGAAGAGGTCTGTTCATAGTCTCAATGATATAACAAAGGGTGCAGAAAATGTCAAAATTTCATTGGTAGATGAATCTGGCAATGAGGATTTCCCAAAGTTCACTTATATACCACAGAATATAATATATCAAAATGCTTACGTGCTAATCTCACTGGCTCGGATAGCAGATGTAGATTGCTGTTCAAGTTGTTCAGGTGATTGCCTTTCTTCTCGGATACCCTGTGCATGTGCTCGTGAAACTGGTGGAGAATTTGCTTACACTCCAAAAGGCCTTTTGAAAGATGATTTTCTTGCTGCTTGTGTGTGCATGAGACAGACCCCTAAAAAAGACCATTTTGTTTATTGTCAAGACTGTCCATTAGAGAGATCAAGGAATGAGGATTTGCCCGAACCATGCAAGGGTCACCTGTTCAGAAAGTTTATTAAAGAATGCTGGAGAAAATGTGGATGTCACATGACTTGTGGAAATCGAGTGGTTCAACGTGGTATTACATGCGACTTGCAGGTAAGATACACTTTGACATCTCTGATAGTGGTTTTGATGGCAAATTGGCTTTCCATTATATCTATACTTGCCCATTTGATGTTTGGACATTTGGAGCAACTTCTGTTAGAATGGCATTATACCATCTTTCTTTTTTAATACAGAAGAAGAAATACTCATCATATAGAAGGAGAAGTATGACATAACGAGACTGGACATCCTTCTGCAACCCTAGCCTTAAAAAATAACAGAATAGAACTAGTGCAACAAAGCTTTCTAATCCTTTTGTATTTTTAAATGCTCCTGAAAAACCTGCAGCACAGCGGTAGGGTAAAAAAAAGCAATGTAATTAGTAGGAATAGTAGATTCTCATCGTGGAAAATTCTTGAATTGTGCTGGTACCAAGCACGCTTGTAATAGCATACATCACATTTCTGCTGCAGCAGCATCCATCCTTTGAACCTCTCAAAATCCCTCTGTAAAAGTACCTCTTCCAGGCTATCAGGGCAGAGACAAAATCTTTTGAAAAATAGAGAAAAGCCAACACAAATCCTCCATGCCATTGAACAGTGGAGGCATGGATGGCTCAGGGTTTCATGAAGGCAAAAAAACACATCACATACATGTTTGGATATAAAACCTTTTTGGGGTCTTTTAATTGTAAGAATTTAGTTTTGATCTTGTTAAGGTCTGTGGACCAAGGTTTAGCTGTCCAGTTCATGTCTCCCTTCATCTGGCTTTCTGCAGGAGTCTCCACTCTCTGCTTCCCATACAAGGACCATGGAGCACAAGATAATGAAGGATGGTTGGGGGGTGGGGGGGGGGGGTTAGATCTAGCAGCACTGGAGAAGACAGACACTGCATCTGTTTCGCATGCTGGAAAGCTTAAATTGGCTATTGAAATCAGCAGTTACCTAGTCCAGTAAGGGCAGCTGGAAGGAATGGTCAGGCTGCTGATACCTATCCATTATCTGAGTCTTTTAGGGGTTATCTTGCTTCAAGAAGCTTGAATTCTTCTGTTTGCTTACCACTGAAAATAAGGCCATGAAGGCAGGAAAAAGGATGAATGGATAAATTGGAAAGGGATTAGATATGGCATCATATCTCAAAAAGAAGTCCGACTTGTCTTGTCTTTGAACTCCATCTTGCATGCCCTCCTAAAAGCCGGTCAATATTAAGCTAGCGAGGAGAGCTTGGGGTTTTTTTTGGTTGGGGGAGTAGCTTTGCTTTGGTGGGTTTTTTTTTTATATATATATAGAGAGGATTTGGACCATTTTTCCTAGTTTCATCATTTTCATCAGAGTCTGAATTTGCTATATCAGTTGCTCCTGCAAAGTTGCTTTGATTACAGAACTGTGCATGTCTTTTAAACCTTACAAACTACCTCTGCCTTCCACATACACTTTTCTAGAGGTAGATTAGGGGATAGTGGAGTGTGGGTTGGGATTATCATGTACAAGGAACATGCAAAAATTGTTTCCTGAAAGTTCTGGTTACGATACTCTCTTGTCCCTTCTAGAGGAAAGGTGAACAGAGTTGAGGATTTGGGTGAGAGAAGCTAACTCTTCTGACTCTTTATCATATTATATTTTCAATATAATGAAGGGTATAATTCTCACTTCCTTGGGATTATTGAAATTTGCGATGGTGGAACTATGAAAATAATAGAAGGGTAGAGAAGTGGGAAAGTAATAAAGAAGGTGGTTATCTCCTTTCCACCGATCTTTTTCCCCTATCTCCTTCTAGCTTCATCGACAACTTAATTAGCTAGAAGTATTTTAACTATCATTTACCTTCTCTAAAATGCCTTTTGCATAGCATCCCTCAACACCACTATTAGTCTCTTAGCCAAGATATTGGTCAAAATGTTATCGACACTACTCGCTACCCTAGTTGATCTGAAATGTTTGACTTTAGAATGGTTTCTAGGATGGGTTCCAGATTAGCTTATATAACTTGGCTTTTGAAACTTCCATGGTCGAAGGCAAGTGAAGACAAGTTATATTTTATTGGTATAGTTACATCACCGGTATTTGCATTAGCATCCTTACTTTATTAGCTTTAAATAGATTGTACTTTTTATATTGATTTATGTATCATTGTGTTTGTAGTTGCATAATTTTGTGAGAGGATAGCTTTCAAAGTGAGTAGTCGATGATCTCTTGATGTTTTACTCCTGTCACAGGTGTTCATGACTCCTCAAGGTAAAGGCTGGGGTCTTAGGACACTTCAGGATTTGCCTAAAGGATCCTTCATCTGTGAATATGTTGGGGAAATACTGACCAACTCAGAGTTGTATGAACGAAATATTCAGAACAGAGGCAGTAACAGACATACTTATCCTGTTACACTTGATGCAGACTGGGGCTCAGAGAAAGTACTGAGGGATGAAGAAGCATTGTGTCTTGATGCAACTTTCAGTGGCAATGTTGCAAGATTTATTAATCATAGGTGATGTTTTCTACTTCACTTGTGTGCATGCATTTGTGTAGACTGGTATTTTTTCTTGCTTTCACCCTTTGTTTTCACATTACCCACTTGCCTCTTATTATACCAGGGATTCCAGTTTTAATATCTAAATATTATTTTATTTCATTAATTTCATTTCAGAAGGGGTTACATTTTTATATTAATTACTTAATCAAACACTGCTTCTGGTACCCGAAATGACACTTGAAACAGTTACAATCCCTCGATTTAGCATCAGTACTTGTGTAACAGACAATATGAATGGAATAAAAGGAAGACCTAAAAGCCCCATTAAAATGAACAGCGATAGAAGCAAAGCAATGAAAAATTTCTTAAAAGACAAAGGTGAGGAGGAAGCAAGCCTACTGTAAGATAAAAAATGAGATAGAAAAAAAAAGTATTTTTTATGACATAGTATTCTTTCCTCTTTTTTTCTTAATTAATTACTTTTTAATGGAAAATATCATAAAGAATCCCATTGTTTGTTGGGGTAAACAAAATTTAATATACTTTTTAATTAATATTTATTCTTTTGATATACATTTTAACTTTTTATTTTGAATCATAAATCAAAGTTATTTTTCATAAATAACTTATTGTAAAATCAATTTAGGTCAAAAGTATGCTCGACGAAAAATAACCCAAAGCTATTTTTTTAAAACAATAGAGATATAGCTGAAGTTAGAATCAATAAGGTAAAAGTTAAAACTTTCACTCAAATTTAGAATTAACCATTCGATTCAAGTCAAAATTTGTTTTTAATTAAACATATATATAAAACTTTTATTTGAGTCGAAAGTTTTTGTTTTTTTGAGAAAAAACAACTAAGCATATCGAACAGAATGTGTGTTGGGTTGAGTTGCTGTGAAATGCATCTTTGGAATGAGAATGTTTTTTTACTTCTTCATTTATTGGTATAACCTTTGTAATAGATGGGGCCCCATTCTTGTAAAACTGTCATAGAATGAAGAAACTCAAGAAACTTCACCAACGCAATGCAATTGACTTAAGTAACTTCGTTGTTTGCTTTTATGATACATATTTGCATGAACTTGAGCAACACTGATTTTCTGCTGCAACTCTAGGTTTGCCCTTTAATTTGATTGAGTTGTGCTCCTCGCTTCCCATGTTTTCGATTTCATTTTCTCTATCATATCATTCTTTGTTTCCTCCTTTTGCAGATGTCATGATGGAAATTTGATTGATATTCCAGTTGAAGTGGAGACCCCTGATCGTCATTATTACCATGTATGCATTTTTGTGGTATCATTTGCCCATGTCTCTTACATTTTTCCTTTTTTCCTTTTCTTTATTTTATTTTTTAAAAGTTTCTTTGCAACCCATTTTTGAAGAGCCACATTTGAAGAGCTTGTTTCTCTTACCCTTATGCAGCTTGCCTTTTTCACTACAAGGGATGTAACTGCCTCAGAAGAACTGACGTGGGTAAGTGGGTTCTAGTAATAATTGATCTGGCAATACTTGCTTATTTCACAAGTATGTTTATGCAAATTTTTAGCCTTCAAACAACATGTATGGTGAGGCATGTGTTTGTATTGTTTCTATGTTTTGGAAAAAAGAAAGAATCAGTAACACATGTCATTCCACACTGATGCACAATAAATAAACGTATAAAAAGATGAATAGCATGATGAATTAGCAGGAGAATTATTTGCATAGATTTTTTTGGGGGGCATTTCTAAAAGAATTTGAAAGAAGCTAAATTCAGTTCCAGTAATTTCATCTTGAGAAAAAAATATTTCCCTTCCCTTGAGCTCTTCTTCCCATCCTTGGTGATGATTGGATTAATATGGCTTTGGTACAGCTCAGTGAGATGCTGACTTATACTTATTTTACTTTGTGCCTTCTACCTTTTGGGAATCTAGGAAAGTTGTATGAAAATCCAGAAATGAATAATCATCCTAGTGAAACTGCCCATAAGCATTTAGGTTTGACATTTTAATCTTCCTGGTAGAGAGTTGGACCAAGAAGATTGTTCTTTCTGTCCGACACTCTCGGTAAAACACTCTTGATTGGCATTTTTTTGTGACTCCTTGCAGGGGAAATGGCACAATCTGTCCTTACATAATTGGATGAGTTTCCAACACGTCCTTATATCCTTAATTGTATGAGCTTCCAATATGTCCTAATTTTACGCATATAAAATGATTGAGTTTCCAATATATTCTTATGCTAACCTTTTCTGTCCAATTTAACGTAACCAATCAAAAAATGGAAAACTCGTTGGAGGAGGAGGGGGTCAAAAAAGAGAGAAAGGAGAGGGGAGGACAAGGAGGTTTTAAAGAGGGAGAGAAGTTTGGTCCAGCATGATCTGTTATTGCATGTTACTGACACGTCCATAAAGATCAAGGTCATTTTCAGTATAATATCAAGTCATGTGCATGGCCGATTCAATTAATTTGGATGGAAAAAGTAAACAAAATGATAGATTAGAAACTCAGTCATTTGTAAGGATAAAATTGACTTGGTTAAAGATACGAACACAGATTGAAAACTCACCCCATTATACATGGACTGATTAAGCTATTTTCCCAGGGTTGCAAGAAAACTTGTGTTAGGAAAAGAGTGAAATAGATGCTCAATTTCTTGTGTTTTGTTCTGTCCCGTCCTTAATATCCAACCAATTTAAACTTTTACAACTGGCAACAGGAGGCCAGTGGTCACTGGTTGCCTCTCCATATTACAGAATGGATGTGTTTGTCAGCATATTTCCAATGCATCTGAATTGACAGAATGATCGATGAATGGTATATAAAGTGTAGGAATTGTCCCTGAGGTGAGAACTATGAACAAATTCTTTGTTTGATGGTTGAGAAAAAACCTTCACTTGCCTAAGACACACCAAACTGTCTTCCATGTTAAGCATGCTGCTATCAGCATGGGGTTTCAACTTTCTAGGTATCATGTGATGTCCATTTTCTTTTTGGGTTTTTTTTTTAATACAAGGTGGTTGACACCAACGCAATGAACTATCCATGCTTGCCGGCTTGAGACTTTGACCATTTTACTCAAAAAAATTTAAAATAGATAGATGTGTACTTCTCTATACAAATACTTGGTACTATTAAGTGATTTATGCCGATGCCCTATTCAAATGATGTATCAAGCCCTAGAAAAAGCTGACCAAAGGTTGTTTGGTAATGGTAGGCATTATCTCGAGTAAAGCTTATTTGAACTCTGCTTCCTTGTTGTTTTTTTGAAGTGTGTTCAAATTGCTACTTTTGCTCAATTCTTATTTCCATGTTCTGATAACAGATAGGATCTGCTTTCATTGTCGATAGTGTCTGGCTGGGCAGATAAAACATCTAATTTCTTTGTTGGAAAAATGGTTTGTGGTTTTATCCAAAGTCTAAACTGTAACATCTCTGGTTAACAGCACAGACAGTCCATTTCTAACAAATGTTTTGGGCTTCCCATTATTATGCAATGTAGAACGCATGTCTCATTAAATACTTTGTCCCTGTTTCTGTATGCTCTGCAGTTGAGTTTTGTTGAATATATCTGCTAAGAAAATCCACACGAAATGTTTTGCAGGATTACGGAATTGACTTTGATGATTATGACCATCCAATAAAGGCATTTCGATGTTCTTGTGGAAGTGCATATTGCAGAGGTATGAAATTATGAATAGTATAGGTTAGGACATTCTAGCTTGATCATGAAGAGGTAAAGGTTACAGTGTGCTTTCAACTTCCTCGACTCCAGCAATAGAAGTATTTTGATATTTGTCTTCTCTGTTCATATAACTAGTATGTATTTTTCGTGCAGGCACTTGATCACAGTTGGATGACCGAAGGACAGTGGGAAACATAAACCGCATTTTTTGATACAGGAGCTTGACTGCTCTGAGATAACAGATGACGAGCAGAAAACTATAAGCTTTTGTTAATAGTTTCTTATGGTGTTTGATGATGAAGACCACACCAAGGTTGTCAATTAATGAATTTTGCTCCCACTGTAGGTGCAGCATTTTTACCAGTTTAACAAAAGGAAGTTTGTGAATATACAGAACACAGGAGATGACCATAGTTCTTTTGTTCGAGTTTTATTTAGCTTTTTTGGCCTTATCAATGACAAGGTTATAGAAGCTAGGAGCCCGCCTTTGTCAGTTTTCAGGGCAAACAACTGCCCTGGGTGTGGACTTCATGTTCTCGGAAGATTTTAAATAGTGACACGTGCATATGGATTCATTTCAGGTTCCTTGTACATTGCCTATTTCTTGAAGCTTGTCCTCAAACCGAAGAAGGGGGATTTTGTATCTTATTACACATATGAGTATTGTTTGCAGGCAATGTGGAAACAGTTTGATCAACCACCAGATCAATGTGTTTTTCTCTTATCTTTCTCCTTTACCAGAAAGATCCATGTCAGAAACACATTTTACTTTCCATTGAGGGCCATCACCTCCCTTTATATGGCTGATCCCACAACAAATTTCTTTTTTTTCTTTTTGTGATTCCAGTATCAGTTACGTCGGAGACTCATTGCCAGTTGCAATTTTTTGCTGGATCGTGGGTTTCCAACTTGTGATACATGTACGGAAATAATTCTTAAACCAGTGAAACTATTGTGTTCTCTCAGAGTCAAACATTTATACAGGACTTCATGATCTCTTGGTCTTCGCAATTCATAATTTGAAGAATAAGAAATATTGATGACTAAAGGGCTGGCACTGGCATTTCTGATTCTGTGGCAAAAATAGGGGATTTTGGTTTGGCGAAGAAAGCTGAGAAGAACAACAAAAGGAAGCATGTTCCTTGTCTCGTGAGGTTTGCTTTGTATATGGCGCCAGAGTCTGTAGTTGATCATGTACAGGAGGCTCCCTCTGACACCTGGGCTCTAAGATGCATGGTTTCCGAGATGCTTACAGGGAAGCCTGTTTGGGATTTGGAGCCTCAAACCACTACTGAAGAGCTTCTGAGAAAGATTGCAGAAGATTATCCTCGTATTCTTCCTGAGATTTCCATGGCGGGATGTCTCTCTTGCAAGGAAGCCAATGTTCAGATTGACTGCTAGTTTCACATCAGGGGAGGAGGTTTCTTCTTTCTCTACATCGTCTTAGTTCTGATGGGTCTGCCACCACTTCTGGAGATGTTCTTGCATTGGAATCTCTAGAACAGGTTTCATCTTATATACACTGCAGCAGTATCCACTGACTCAGCTCCTTCCCTGTTGGTGTATGTATAAAAGTGACATGAATCAATAACTCTCTGATTGCTAGTGTCCCCCACCACCATTGCCGACACCAACCATCGATACCACACAACACATTTTCATCACTTCAATGCTATATTTTTCACATCATTGCTCGCCAAATATTATACATAAAACGAACACCATATGTAAAATAATTATTAGAAACTTTAGGGCTATGATGCGTCCCTTGATTTCTTGGATTTAAGTCTCAAGACCGACGTTTAAAGAAGTTATTTTGTTTCTCTAAATACAATCAGACTGATTCGAGGGTTGCGTTTTTAAATTCATCTAGAAATAGATTTAGTCTCGGCCAGTTTGCTGTCGAAAAGAAAGAAAAAGATTGTAAGAAAGAAGCACCAACCGTCAAGATTTATAGAATGCTGAAAAACCAACTGCCAAAAAACAAAATGGAGATGCAGGGGGATCGAACCCTGTACCTCTCGCATGCAAAGCGAGCGCTCTACCATTTGAGCTACATCCCCTCATGATACTCTTGGTACAATATATATATATAATCTGAGTTGTATTTAGCCAAAAAAAAGTCTTCCTTGCAATATCCCATTTCCATAGTTTATTTCAGAAAATCCCAGGAAGTTTAGTCTATTGTAATTGACTGGCGTTAAGATATGTTTTTTTTTTTTTTTTCTCCCTGGATATGAACGGTATTGATGCTGCTAGCAACTCATTAGCACCTGTTTTGCCGTTGAAGAAATGGGAAATCTATCAAGCTCATCCAGGGAATGACGAGCATTTAAGTAGCTATTGTGTATTTAATGTCACTTTCCATTGCCTTTCTCAAGTTTCTGAGAGTGCATTGCCTTAATTTGCCAAAAACCAATAGTTATAAAGTGGCTTTGCATCAAATGGCGTGAGGATAAAGTCAGATTGCCCTTCTTTTCTTTTACAGACAAGTCTTTTCTAAAACTGAGTTTATTGCATACTTCCATAAACCAAACTAAGAAGTACATTGTTTAGCTGAAGGCACTAACAAATTGTTTTTTTCCAGCTTCACATCCTGTGTTTAAGCACAATTATCGTTAAAAACTAATGTGATAAACTCAAGTTTAACGCAAAGAAAAAAAAAACCCTTCAAGATACTCATTCAACGTAACTAGGCACAACAACTTTATGGGCTCATCCTAAGAGAGAAGTCCGACTCCATGGTCTTATTTTAGACAATGCACTTGAGCTTGTTTTTCATCTTTAATAGACTTGAGCAACTGTCGAGCTCAACATGCAGGTATTTCTGTGTTTTTTATATTAATTCCAATATATATTATTTTGAATAGAATACAATTCAAAATATCACAAGAGTAGAATTATACTTGAGCCCCTTCTCTTCACAATAGAACAATATTTATTGACTATAAATACACCATGAATCTTTTAAACTCTAGGTTCACAATCTTTTTATTCTTAACATTTTAGCACGCATAATTTCAGAGTTTATCTCTTTTAAGTATCATTGTAATTTCTCTCTCTAAAAAGATATTTACTTAAGCATCCGAGAGTCAACAAGTCTACAAAAGAGAACCTTTTACAGATACCAGCCATCTTTGCTTACCAAACACCAGGTACAAGCTACTAACCACCTTGGCTATGAAGAATAAATAAGATTGTTAGAACCAGATTATTAACCGGTTATCCAACACATAAGTCTTGCTCATAAGCAATTCGTATTTTTTTGGATCATCATTAATGGCATCATTTGTGGGAACACTGATTAAAAAGCCACTAGTTTTTGAAAAAAAAATTTTGACATTTCAAGTCATCTTTATGGCAAACAACCAAAACACACCTTGGTTAGAATGTGAGACAAATCTATTTTTTGTCACTAACACTTTTACCCAACTTAACCTTCATCAACTCATCAGTTAGACGCAACTTTTTACTCGGGCCATGTCAGCAAACCAAGAGCAGAATCAGATCTTGTCACTCCAACAAGTCTTGCCACCCTCAATAATACACAACACCTAGCGCCACGGTCATCGGCTATACTAGGCGCTTATAGACGATTACACTACCAAGAGGAGACTAGACATAATGACATTTTTTAAAATTCCTTAATGGGTCACTCACGTCATTGTGATACCCATATACAAAGCAAGTACTCCGAATATACTCTTCCTAACTATCGTAAGATGGACACTAGTTACTATAACCGTAGTTCCATGCCAAACTTCTCAAGCTTCTAAAAGTTTAATATACGAAAAATTAAGAGATGGTCTGTATATGAGCATACTCATGATAATGACTATAGCCCTTATCAGTGGAGGGGTTATCTCTTGTTCAAATGAGTATTGAACACTTAAATCCTTAAGAACTACATTTCCACAAAACCATTTTGTTGTAAAAAATATATACAAATCAAAAAAGATATTTTTGACATAAAAAATACATTTCTCCTTCATAATTGTGTTTGTTGTCTTTCCTATGAAATGTTTATTTTTAATATTATACAATTACAAAAAATAAGGTCATTAAAAATGGTCGAGCCTATGACTCGAGTCACGTTGAACGGTTAACTTGGGTTGAACAAAATCAATTTAAAACATTGTGATTTTAATAATATTTTTTATAAAAGAAATGTTTAAATCAATGTTGTTTTGTATTTTCTTAAGAAGTCTAATAAGATTTTGAACTATCAATCTAGTTGTAGATATACCCCTTTATATCAACTCGGTCATACTAGATTAACTCCTATCCAGTTTTATCTAAAATCTAGCTGGGTTAGCATGGCGAACCATTGATTAGATTAACTGTCAAATACTTTTTTCACGACAAATGCATGAGAAAACTAACTAATATACAACTAAATAAATACTTATAAAAAAACGCATTCATAATTATGTTTTAAGAAACTAGTTTACAAAGTCTCTATTTGTCTGAGCTTGGCTTTGTTTAACATGCATGAAAATTCACCCTTTTTACTTGGCATTAGTTAGTAGGAAGTAGATTATTCTATGGGGTCACATGATATAAAGGATAGATAAAAGAAGAAGAAGAAATATAGAATAAATATGTCTTTAAATATCTTTAAAGTGAATTTTTATTTTTTTTTCAAAGTAGAAGGTACAAGAGAACATATTAATATTATTTAACATTTATTTTATTAGCTTTTTTAATTTTAGAAAAATTGGAAGATTTTTTATTTTTCATTATTTCTTATGTAATTTAAAATGGATTTTTTTTTTTGAAATTTCAGTCACAAATAAAATCTTAATATTAATTTGGATTTCAAACTTAATAAAAAAAATTACTCTCAATCATCAATAAATACAAAAACAAAAACCAATATCATTTTTTTAAAAACAAAGAAAAATATTAAAGAATAACGTCCACAGGAAATAATTGAGAAATGAAAGAGTTGAAAAAATAAAAAAAATTGATTTCCATTAAAAAATTCAAAATCCCTCTATATTTTGAAAAACAATTTAGTCTCCCTCCAAATCGAAGAAATTATCCACAAAAAAAAAAAAAAAAAAAATTCCTCTTCCAACAAGAGTTAATATTCCGTCAGAAATTTAAACGTCATTCCACAAATCCTAATTTAAGCCTTGACTTTATCTCTTTATAACTATTTTGTTTTTTTGCCTAGTCTCCATTATCTCTCCTTTCACCTTGACTTTCTCTCTTTTTTTAAAAAAGGCTGCCTTCATCTCCTTTTATTTTCCATTTTTTTTAATAATAATTATTTTTTAAAATATTTTTCATGTTAAAATATATTAAAATAATTTTTTTTATTTTTTAAAAATTATTTTTAAAATCAATATATCAAAACACTCCAAAATATATAAAAAAATTAATTTTTCACGAAAATCACATGATTATTTTGTATTTAATAGATTTTGGGACAAGTGAAAGGGTTTGTAAAATATGAAGAAATTAAAGTCGTCTCTGCTTACAACATCTTCTATTTTCTTTTGTTTCTATAATTCAGGGTTGCAATATATTTTATTTTACCCAATTTATTTTATATTTGATCGATTCTTAGAGTTTGATTAAATACTCGATACCTTTTCTTTTTATAATAATATATTTAAGCTTTTACGATTTTAATTTATTTAAATACTACACAATGAAAAAAAAAAGTTTTCATATTGTATAGTTTGAAACTTAATATAAAAAAAGGGTTAGATTTTCGTCTTATCATTGATTCTATTAAAATGATGTGCTCATATATATATATATATATATATATATATATATATATATATATAACTTTTTTCTTTTAGTTTTATAAACTAAAGAATCACTTTCATAAAAATTATCAAACACATATAATGTGAGTTTAAGAGTTTATAGATTACTTTATATAAATAAAATATTTTTTAATATACTACAATTTTTATTAATTATTTTATATCTTAAAAAAACAATAATAAAAGTCACTTTTTTTTTCATTTGAGTATATTTTAAAAGAATATTTAACTTAAAAAAAATCAAATTAATATTTTTATAATAATTTTAATATGCTAATATCAAAAATAAAAAAAATAAAAAATTTTAATATATTTTAAAATATTTTATTTTAAAAAAACTAAATTATAATATTTAACACTCATTTACAATGGTAATCAGTTATTAAAAACTGTTTTTACTTAATCACAATTTATTTTACTTTTAAAAGGAATGACAAAATTACCAATAATTTTTTTTATTTTTTTTAAATAATAAAATTATATTAATTTTGCTTTTTTAAAAATATTTTTATTTCATAATATATTAAAATAATATTTTTTTATTTTTTAAAATTTATTTTTAATATCAATTTATTAAAATAATTTAAAGTATATATTTTTTTAAGATAATGCAGAGTAGACTTGGCAAATTAAGAAGTACCAAAAGCAACAGCAACTAATTGAGTTGGCCCCACCATCTTTTTTTTATAGCGGCCATCAAATTCTTACACACCATCACCCATTTTTCTCTTTGCCTTCTCCGATCTCGACCGTACAAACCTCCCATCAATCAACATCACATAAAAACCAAAGGTTGGGATATAATGACCAAAACTTGAAGACATGACTTTGTATTTACCGAACAAACCAGTCACGTTTTCTCTTCTATGATCGAAAGAGATCATAGTTTGTTGAAATTTAGAAGACAAAAGTTTGTGTCTTTTTTCAATATTCTTATTCTTCTTCTTCTTCTACCAATCCATTGGGTTCTTATCCAGTTGTAGCTTCAATCTTTATCTTCTCTCAATTCTAGGTGAGATTCTTATAATCCTGTTTGAGTTAAAAGTTTTGAGCTTTATGTGATATTATCACCTTCTAGATTCTTATGGTATATATTTTTTTTGGTTTTTGCTAGTGACAATTGGTACCCACCTTTTGTTTTTGTTTCCTTTAGTGATTTTGGTTGATTGTGAGTTGAGTTCTTAAGCTTTTTTTTTTTTGTGAGGTTACTTTGAATGTTTTGGTAATGGTTTTTTTATGTTGCTAATAATTTTTCTGTGTGTTTTGATTCATCTTTAGTGGTAATTCAATTGGACTGGGGTGTTTGGTATTGGCGTTTTTCTTTTTATGGTGGGATTATGGTTTTCATGTGTTGGATACCAAAGGATGGAGTTTCATGGTTTAAGATACAGTGGTAGTTTACTACAAAAAATAGCTTCTAGGGTGTCTGTACGGATGCCTTTTGGTTTTGATATAATTCTAAGTGTTTGAATTGGATTGTGTAGTGTGTTTGATTTACAGGACGGTTTCTTTGTTTTTTATGCTCTTTTTTTCTTAGTTTTCGCAGATAATTTCTTTCTCAAGCATTCACACAGTGCAAGATTATCTTCTGAAAAAAATTTCCCGTCTTAAGTCTTTATGCTGTTCCCAATGGCTTGCAACACCTGTTGGATTAAATTGATGAGATGCTGAGACTGGCTGTTTCAATTCCAACCTCATCTCACAGAACTAGCTTGTTTTTTATGTCCTTTAGTAATGGAAAGTGGGCTTTATAATTTTTGAAATGTTGTGGGCTAACAGCTTCTGTGACCAGAATTAATTTCACCATTTTGGATTTAATGTGCCAGAATCCAATTTCACTGCTGGTTTGTCTTCTATTGTTTCCATAATGGGAAACGTTTAAATTTGTAACTAGTGTTTGTTTTACTAGCACGGGTTTCTGTGTAAGTCAGCTGAGTAACTTCAGGGTTTCTGAGGCTATGTCCTCATCTTTTCCAGTTCTTCCTACTGCCGTTGAAGGAAAGAATCCCAATTTGCTCTATTCTTTTCAGGTATCTTTGGCAAGGAAAATGATCAGAAATTCTGCATCTCAGCAGGCATCGCCATTGAGTCCTGGTAACCGGAGTGTTGGGCCATTGTTTTCATCATCTTCTAGATTTTCCAATGATACGCATGTCTCCTCAGTTTCACCACATGGAAGACAGTCTCATAATTCTCCATTCATTTCTCAGTCACTAAGGGACAGAGGAAATTTTACACCAACCCATGTTTCTCATTCAGAAGTGCAATCCACAGAATTCATTTCTTACTCTGATGAAAATAAGGATCTCTCCTGGCCTGTAGATCCGCTTCAGGACTTGCTTGATTTTTCTGAAAATGTCCCTGTCCAAAATGGTCAGGTGGAAAGCAGAGCAGATGTCTTTGCATCCGAGGATCATGCTAGGAGAACAGACTGGCAGGAGTGGGCAGATCAGTTGATCTCTGTTGATGATGAAATGGAACCAAATTGGAGTGATTTTCTGAATGACGTCAACAAGACGGATTCCAGACAGAAGGTTTGTTCTGCTTATGATTATGGTTTTTGTTCCTATGCAGTAAATTAACAGCGTACACAGCATAAAGATGTCTCCTTGGTGTTTAATGTTTGTATTGTAAAATTTCTCCATCTTATGATTATTCTTTCTTTTCCTTTTTTTTCACATTCTCTTGTTACTTTCATTTCCTTAAAACTTTAAATAATGTACCAGGAGTTGAAGCCATTTCCTAATATCTCAGTGCAACAACCCACAATTCATCAGCATCAAACAGTTCATAGAGGAGAAGTATGTGCTGTTGCTAATCCACTGTCTGCTACAACCCCAACAAAACCCCGAATGCGCTGGACACCAGAACTTCATGAGGCTTTTGTGGAAGCTGTCAATCAGCTTGGGGGTAGTGAAAGTGAGTAGTCTTGCTAATTATATCGTACCTTTTGTCAGCAAAAATTAAGTGCATCTAATCATGAATCATGATCACTTTGATTTTGAATTACAGGAGCTACTCCCAAGGGTGTCTTAAAGCATATGAATGTTGAAGGCTTGACCATCTATCACGTTAAAAGCCACCTGCAGGTATGTAAATCCTCGGCCTTGTATTGTTTCCTCTAATAATCTAGTTTTATATTTTACTGATTTAGCTTGTATCATCTTTTCTGAATTTCAGAAGTACAGAACTGCTAGATATAAACCAGAGTCATCTGATGGTAATGCTAACTGACTTCCTTTTCTTTTCTGACATTATGCAAGATTTGCTAAACTCTCATTCGTACTTTATCCAAAACCTTCTGTAGTTGCATGTGTCTTTGTTACCTTCTATTTTTTATTTTTAGATTATGGAAAGGCATGGAAAAACATGTACTATTGTTATTGTTATTTTTCCCCCTTTTCTATGTGGTTTACAAAACATAGCCGTGCTTTTTCAGGAACTTCAGAGAAAAAAATGAGTCCCATTGAAGAAATGAAATCTCTTGACTTGAAGACGTAAGTTATACTCTACCACAAATTCAATTTGACATCAACCTTTCTTCATATTGAATGATTTGTAGCTATCAAACTTATCCAATATTAAACCTTATTTTAATTTTTAATCATAGTAGTTCATCTACATGACTGCAGACTGCGGTTTACATCTGTAGATTTTTAATGATGTGATGTTTAGAAGCCCGTTTAACTTTTAAGTTCTGACTTTGGTTTCTAATATTTCTCCTTCAACGGTGGCTGGTGGAATCTCCACGTGCATTTATGATGAGACAATGTACAATAACTAGGTTTTCTCCAAAAGGAGAGCAGAATAAATAGTGTGGTTATGACTAATGTACAGAGAAGGCCTAGATATTTTTATTTTTTTGTGCTTAAGTTCCCCATATCAACATATTTATGACTTGATAATGCAAAACAAACCAAAAGATGCTCCAAACACCCTTTTTTCTCTCAAATTCTGTCTCAGAGGAGGGGAAAATATAAATAGGTAGAGGTGAAGGAGGAGTTGGGTGGAAAGGAAATTCGCATTTTTTGTCTGGAACATTAGAGATAAAAGCTTTTTCTGTAGTTCTCGTTTTGCTGAGAACTCCTAAATCCTTTGCTGTCTGTGTAGTTGTGAAGGTTTAAACTAGAAAGTAATAAAAACTACCATTTGAACTCTTTCCCTCTGATCTGTCAACCTTTCAAGTTGATTGGGTTTTGTGAACCCTTGAAGAAGGAAGGTGGTATTCTTCTCCTTAATATGCATCAGTGAATATGCATGCGTCATTTTTCCTTCTCTCAGATGTGAACTGGCGTGTTTTTTTTTTTAAACAATGGACTATTAAGTGCAATTTAGGCTGACCTATGGTTCAAAAACAGGAGTATGGGGATCACAGAAGCATTGCGATTGCAAATGGAAGTTCAGAAGCGACTCCACGAACAACTTGAGGTATGCTATTGGTATTTGAGCTTCAGCGTCTGCGGTTTAGAACTTAGATGACAATTTCTTTTACCTATTTAACAGAACTGTTTAGATGTGATGCTAACCATTAGTAAAGTTGGTGACCATGAATATTACATTGATGGTGTGGAAACGCAACATATATGTGCATGGTTTTTGTAACTACAGTTCTGTGGTATGTTCTGATAATAATGTTTAATCCTCTAACAGATCCAGAGAAATTTACAACTGAGGATCGAGGAGCAGGGGAGGCATCTTCAAGAGATGTTTGAGAAACAAAGAAAGATTGAGGATGACAAGTCCAAGGCTCCTTCCTCCTCCCAAGACGACCCTTCCCTTCTACAAGCAAAGTTAGAGCAGTCATCTGCAAATAACAAATTAGAAGCCTCAGAGTTGGACCCTGTCAAAACAAGTAATGAGAGTGCTTTACTAGAAGAAAGTTCCCAGAGTATAAGCAGAAAGCAAAAGGCACCAGAGGAAAGAAACGATCAGGTCCTTGATCAAATTGATGAGGAATCCAGTCCAGCACCAATAAAACGACCAAGAAGAGATGAAACAGCTGAATTGTCTACCGGGGCTGCATCCAATTGAACATGTTTATAACAATAGACAGCTTGCTGCTCCTGCAGATGGTGTGGTAAATCCTGAATAAAAGTTTCGTGTCCCATAAGATGAGGCGCAATCACTGAGGGCCAGGAAATTTTGGAACTTAAAACATTTACGTTGACTCTGCTCATCTAGCCAAGAATCAAATGCTCCACAATGAATCTCTCAACTTGTGACATTTTTCAGTTTAGGGGATTTACTGTATATGCTCGTGCCATGGACTCTACTTTTATGCTCATGCAATTTTAATTATCGAAAGAATTTGTAGCTTACAATCGAACAGTAATTCATGTAAACGGTGACCTTGTTGGTGCATCAATTCAATAGAAGCTCTTGATGGAGTTGGTTATGGAACTGCTAAGAAATTGCAGAAGACCAACTCCATCAGGGTTTTTGTTTTTGTCCTTTCATAAATGTATCTGTTACTGTGAGAAGTTTTACAACCTCCCAGAATCATAAGTTGAAGAAGATGATAATTGCAGACATCATCTGATAGCAGGTCAATGGAGCAAGAAATTGATAGCTGAGCACTACTGAAATTGAAAGAACTCAACAAATATGGTGAGATAAAGCGAAAAATGAGCTTCTGATTAGTTGAAAGAGCGCACTGGTTGGAAGAGCCCTTCTGTTGAGGTGAACAGACACTCTTAGCAATGGCAGAATGACATCATTGGAAGAGGAGGATCAGAGGGCGATCAGCTGAGTCAGCAAGCCATGGACTCATACTGGCCAATGATAGCCATTTTTATATTTTTTATTCCTTTCTTTTTCTTTTGGTAACAGCCAAGGTGTCTCTTCGGAGACATTAAAATTGCAATAATACAAAAAGAAATAAAATACCGAGTTCCCTCGATCATTTGTCGTTTGGCTTGTGGATCCACCATTGCAGCTTCTTGCCACATGTATTCGGTATTATCAATGAGCTCAAGTTGTTTTTATATTTTTAGGTTTAATAATTCTAAAAGGAATAATATAAAATATATCATTAATTTTAGTATTATTAATTTTACACCCACAATAATTTTTATATCAATTTTACAACTAATTTATTTTGATTCCTCTTTGCTAGAATACTTAAGAGAACAATGTTAATTTATCTATAAAATGACTTTTTTAAGGTATAATTGGAATAAAAATATGGACAAAAAACCTTGAGAATTGATTAAAGTTTTTTTGATTCAGATTTAATAAGAATTTAAAGATAAAAACTTGTATAAAAATTATTTAGTGATAACATCTGAGTCTACACGGCTATATACTTGAATAATATTTTTAAAGTTTGTTAAAAAAAAAAATGACCTCAATGGTTATATCCTCAAGTCAGTGACGTTGTTAATAGTGACGAACGTGATTTATTACTTCAGTAGTTATTATTTTTATTTTCTATAAAAAAAATTATGTATACAAGTTTTTTCAATACATTTCTATAATTTTTAAATATTAAGCTCAAATTAAAAATTTAATGCTCACACGTAATCAAATAAGTTGATATATATATATATATATATATATATGATGATACATAAAAATAAAACTTGAAAAATTGAATGAAAAATAAGATATTTATCCGGTTATCTTTGCTAAATTTATTTATTACAATATTTTTTTGTTCAAGCAAACAAATAATAGAAATAGAGACGCAAATCAAATTTATCAAATAAAATATAAAGAAAAAAAAACTATACAAAGATACACATATTAGAAATATTTTTTGAAAATATATTTTTTTTTAATTTTCAAAACTAAAGTTCATCCATACAAAATATATATATAAATATATATAAATGGATACGAAAAACTCTTCAAAAAAATAATATAAGAGTGTAGCTTTAAAAAAACTCAAAAACCCATCCAAAAAACAAAATAAACCCGAAGTCAAAAATCAATCCGAGCTCATATCTATTTTTTCACAAACTTTAAATGTAAAAAAAAAAAAAAACATCTAATATGAACTCTCCTCATCAAATGAAATCATTTGACTCAATCATCGTTCATTTTAGTGGTTTAAATCGGTGTCGGCAATACTCATTAAATGAAATCATTTGACTCAATCATCGTTTATTTTAGTGGTCTTAAATCGGTGTCACCAATACTTTTATTTTTAATCAGTTGAAATCGAGCGATTTCTCTCTCTTCTCTCTTTAACTAGAGACTAAAAAATAACAAAAATATATTTTTATACCAAAATACATTATACAAGTCATGTGATTTTTAAAGTTGAATGATTAAAGTGTATTTTTCATGAAATTTAGAGCACGTCATCCATGTTTAATTTTCTTTTCATTTTCATTTCCCTTCTTTTAATTTTACTTTTTCTTAATAAATCAAGATCAATTAATTTTTAATTAATACTAAATCACCGAGAAAAAAAATGAATATAAAATCAAAAATCAAAAAAATTCTGCACGGCTCATCCACCATAACGTGTGTCAGATAATCAATAAGAGAGCTTGAGATAGTGAAAAGTGAAAACCCAATACCTGTCAGATTTATACTTAATAATTGTTCGAAGTCGCTAAATGATGAAAATGGAAGACGAAGAAGACACCATACGCACATGTTCTGAGACAGCTGGCTGCCTCTTTAAAATTAATATATAAAAAAGAAATAGAGCACGTCTCGGTGCTCTTCCTATTCCAACAACCCCAAAACAAAATATACATTTAAAAAGTATTTCAGACAAGAATCATGGATGGTCCCACATACATCCCCTGCTCTTTTTCATGGTAGGAACTAGCGAGGAAATACACTAGATACGTAAATGCTGTGCTATGTCGCATGCTAGGCTGAATTTTTTAAAAATATAATGTATAAAAAACATTTTGTAACTTAGGTAAGATATAATGACTGGAATATTATATATATATATATAAAGAAAAACAATGGACCGAATTAAACAATAGAAAGCTGTCATGATTTCAACTCAGGAATCACTTGTTAGAAAAGAGAGTAAAGAGCATCACCAAACTCAAATTTGTACAAATTTAATGTTGGAAAATAAAACTGAAAAAATATTAGTGTAAAAAAATAAAAAAAATCATTGTCAATCCAAGTTAACATTTTAAACTCGTGATTCAGATCATAAATCCAAGATTACCCTATCAAAACAATCAGTAAACTCAATTCTTAATTAATCTAATGTTGAAGGATAAAATTAAAATAAAAATTCAATTCTAAAGGACCTAAAAGAAAATGAATAGAAATTAAAAGAATAAGGAATAAATTTAAATAAAAATAAAATGACAAGATAATTTTTTTTTTGGTAAAGCAGCGTGAGTCCGGGGAGAGGATAGAGAAAAAAGAGAGGAGAAGAAAAAAAAAATGATCTGTCACGCACCACCAACAATAACATGCGTTGCACTATTGAGAAGATGTTGTTGCGATATTTCCAACACAACTATGAATGATGTGTTCTGTCATCGGAAAAATCTAAATGCATTGCCAGAACACGATGGCTAGTCTCCACACGTTAGCGCCTGCAACACACACGCTAGCCACCCTGTGTTGCATGTTTATCCTAGCCCACCATATTTGTTTTACATTCAATTTTAATCCTTGACCATTTAATTATTTTATATCAACATAAATTTATTTTATTTTTTTCAAACTGAAACGTCAACTAAGGATCAGGATTTTCCCTCAACATTATGAGTACCCCATCTCCAAATAACCAAATCAAATTACCAAGTCAAATCTAAAATAAAATCAATGTAAGAGAACCAAATTAAAAGAAAAAAAAAGTTAAGTTAATGGAAAAACCATGTGAATCAGTCCCTAATGTTAGCAAACACAAGACATTGAATATTTTTTTTAAGGATTAAATTGAAAAAAAAAAACTTAAGAACAAAATCCTTTTCTCATTACACAAATCCATGATGAAAACTCTCCCATGTCACATTACGTAATTGACGCCTTTTATTCTTTTTTAATTTTTAAAAAGACGACCAAGACTTCAAAAACAAAACAATATTGCAAGAAGACATAGATACGTCGCATGTGAGTGAGAAATCGAGATTGCCTATCATGTGGCAGAGCTCAATATGAAATTAGAAAAAGAAATTGAAAGGATTGGAATCTCTATAAGAGAAATTATGAAAGAAATTCTAAATTCTTATTAGGATTATTCATCTTAAATTATATATTGAATTAGAATGTGACTTCATAAATAGCCGAGGAATATTGAGTGTTCATTAAACAAAAAAAAGAAGAAAAAACAAAATATCAAACGCAGACTTCTCTGAAATTCTCTCTCTTGTCCCTTCAGTTTCCATCACGCTACTAACTTACTTGGCCAATAAGATCATCCCTGTCCTTGCTTCCTGGGCTATAAAATTATTGCAGCAAAACATTCATTCAAGACAGGGGAAAGAGGGGAACGGATAAAAAAGAAAGAAAGAAAGAAAGAATGAAGACAGTAGATACGTTTACTCAATTAGGATCTGTAATTGCGAGTGTCATGTTTGTTTGGGCTATGTTCAAGCAATATTGTCCATATCAGTTGCAAAACTATTTCGAGAAACACTCCAAAAGAGTCTTCACTTTTGTTTACCCTTTTATTCAAATTACGTTCAATGAATTCACTGGAGATCGTTTCATGCGCAGTGAAGCTTACTCTGCTATTGAGAACTACCTTGGTTCTAGTTCATCTATGCAGGCTAAGCGGCTCAAGGCTGATGTCGTCAAGAACGGCAGCCAGTCCCTTGTTCTTAGCATGGATGACTTTGAAGAGGTTACTGACGAGTTCCAAGGAGTCAAACTACGGTGGGCTTCTGGGAAACATATTTCCAAGACACCATCATTTTCTTTCTATCCAGCAACGGATGAGAGAATGTACTACACGCTCACTTTCCATAAAAGACACCGGAATCTCATTCTCGGGACTTACTTGAGTCATGTCTTGAAAGAGGGTGATGCAATCAAGGTGAAAAACCGGCAAAGGAAGCTTTACACCAACAGTGGATCATACTGGAGGCATGTAGTGTTCGAGCATCCGGCTAGTTTTGAGACGATTGCAATGGAGGCTGATAAGAAGAAGGAAATCATGGATGATCTCATCACATTCAGCCAGGCAGAAGAGTTCTATGCAAGAATTGGAAGGGCTTGGAAGCGGGGTTATCTTCTTTATGGCCCCCCAGGGACTGGTAAATCCACTATGATCGCAGCCATGGCAAATCTTTTGAAATATGATATCTATGATCTCGAATTGACTTCCGTGAAAGATAACACTGAGCTGAGAAAGCTACTGATCGAGACATCGAGCAGATCCATTATTGTGATCGAGGATATTGACTGTTCTCTTGATCTAACCGGTCAAAGGAAGAAGAAAAATGAAGAACAGGGAAGGGGAGATGAGAAGGATCCGAAGCTGAAACTGCCGAAGGAAGAAACAGACAGCAAACAGAGTCAGGTCACTCTTTCTGGGCTTTTGAATTTTATTGATGGACTTTGGTCAGCTTGTAAAGGAGAAAGACTGGTTGTTTTCACAACTAATTTCTTGGAGAAACTCGATCCAGCTCTCATCAGGAAAGGAAGGATGGACAAGCACATAGAATTGTCCTATTGTAGCTTCGAAGCATTCAAGGTTTTGGCTAAGAATTACCTTCTGATTGAATCACACCACTTGTATGCCAGGATCCAAGAGTTGCTGGGAGAAACCAAAATGACTCCAGCTGAAGTTGCAGAGCATTTAATGCCAAAGACTCTTCCCGGAGACAACAAGGTTTGCTTGGAGGGGCTAATAGCAGGGCTAGAGAAGGCAAAAGAGGACGCCAGATTGAAAGCTGAAGAAGAAGCTAGAGAAAAGGGTTCATCACCTGAAGAAAAAGCAAAAGAAAAGGGCTCATCACCTGAAGAAAATGCAAAAGATCAAGGAAAAGAGAATGGTTTCTGTGAAAATGGAAATACAGAAATGAATTGTAAGGAAAAAGAGTAGGGTTTCGGCCACTAAAGATCAACACTGCAGCATTTCAGAGAGTTCGGTCTCTTGAGACTGAATCATCACACTGTATTAGTTCAATGACAGCACTGCCATGTAATTTGCATTATTTATGAGGGGAGTAACAGTGTTAAAGATGTTTTAGATTTCTTCTTAATAATTAAACTCGATTACATAAAACAGGTGCCAATTTGCAATGTCCTATCTTATGATGCAAGTACATAGACAATATATTTATGATAAATTAATGTAATCTATGGATTAATCCATTAACTAGAAAGTTGATTCATTAACTTTATAACTCCAGCTTTTTAATCAGATATAACCATTAGTACATTACATAGATTTGATTTAACTATCAAACAATCTCAATTATATTTAATTCTAAAGTAAAAAACACTCATTCATTATATATATATATATATATATATATATAACTATATATAACTGTATGGGTCTTATATATTTACCTAAGTACAATTTGTTTTATTTGATGATAATAAAGTAAATTTTTAATCAAAATTATATATTAAGCATGTAAACACCCAAACAAAGAATAAGGAAAAGCCAGAAATGACTCTACCATTATTGCCGATTCAAAAATTGGCAACAACATAGTTTTTTTTCGTTGTCGATTTTTGAATCAGCAATGGCATAGTTTTCACTGCTGATTTTTGAATCGATAGCGGCATAGTTTTTGCTGCCAATTTCTAAATTGATAGTGACAGTGTAAAACCCAATAAAAAATTAGTGTTGGACTAGCCTATCTTAGGGGAGAATTGAAATAGAAACCAGTCTAAGATAATTCAAAAGAGGAATATGAACAAAGATATCAATCACCCAAACACCCCCTTCTCATTTAAAAGAGGGTATAAATGCAAGGAGAGAGAGAGAGGATGAACTCTCCTCTTCCCCAAATGGGTGGCCAATAACCCTAGACTTCAGCAATCTCCCTCTCTCCCAAAGCAAAAGCAGCCCAACTACATGCAACAAACCCTCTCCTTCTTCCCAAAGAAAAAACCTCCAACCCAACTGCATGCATTCCTCTTGAACCCTGGAGAGGAAATGAGAGTTAAAGAGTACTAAAAAATGGTTGAAACCGTGAAAAAAAAGGGTGTGTAACAGGTCGGTTGGTGCAACTAGAGAAGGAAGGAAGGAAAAATCAAAACCAGAGAGGAAGAAGAAGCAGAAAACCATGGGTAGAAGGGAGAGAAAAACTTGTTAAATCCCTTCCTAAAACTACTAAAAACAGTAAGGTAAGAACCAAATCGTTTCTCCTTCTATTCTTTGGACCTTAGAATTGAAAAAGAGGAAGAAGACTAACCATGAAGGAAACCAAAACTAACTAAAAGGACAAGAAAATAGGGATTAATGGGGACTAAATTTCTAGAACAACTAATATAGAAAAATAAATAGATTGAATGGACATAACTTGGTAAAGGCCGACCATAACTGAAGGACTGGTCAGATTACATGCTGGAACCAAAATTCATATAGATATTCATGCTTGAAAATTGTATGATTTTGTTGGATTCTAAGAATAAATTGTATGTTGGAACCAAAATACATAGATGTTCATACTAAAATTGTATGATTTTGTTGGATGCTAAGAACAAAATATATGATGGAACCCAAATACATGTAGAAGTTCATGCTTAAAATTATATGATTATGCTGGATAATAAGAACAAATTATGGTGTCGGTAGCGAATTAGTTTTGCTATGAAATGGTGTTGCTAGCAGCGAATCATTTTTTGCTGCTAAATTGTGTTGTCAATAGCAAATAAGTTTTCTCTGCTGAATTGTAGTGTCGGTAACGAATTAATTTTCGCTGCTGAATTATGTTCTTAACAGTGAATTAGTTTTCACTGTTGAATTGTGGTGTCGACAACGAATTAGTGTTTGCTGTCAAATTTCAATGTCAATAGCAATTGGTCTTCACTGTTGAATTATGGCGTCAGCAGCGAATTGGTCTTCACTGCTGAATTGTAGTGTTAGCAATGAATTGGTCTTCACTACTGAATTCTATGTCCACAACGAATTAGTTTTCACTATTAAATCTTATGGTAGCAGTGAATTAGTTTTCATTACTAAATTCTATGTCAACAGTGAATTAGTTTCACTATCAAATTCTGTGTAACCAACGGATCAATTTTTGTTATCGAATTCTATATGTCATTAGCAAATCAATTTTGCTGTCGAATTCTGTGTAACTAGCGAATCAGTTTCACTACTGAATTCTGTATGTCACTAGCGAATCAGTTTTGCTTTCAAATTCTGTGTAACCAGTGAATCAATTTTCGCTGACAAACTGTATGTCACTAGCGAATCAGTTTCGTTATCGAATTCAGTATGTAATAAGCAAATCAGTTTTCATCGTCGAACTGTATGTCACTAGTGAATCAGTTTCATTGCCGAATTTTATATGACGCCAACGAATCAATTTCACTACTGAATTTTATGTAACCAGCAAATCAATTTTTGCTGATGAATTGTATATCACCATCGAATTTTTTCACTGCTAAATTTCATATGGCCAGCGAATCAATTTCACTACCGAATCTTGTGACACCAGTGAATTAGTTCGTGCTGATAAATTGTATGTCACTAATGACCTAGTTTTCGCTAATGACTTTCTGTGGCAGCAACAACTTAGCCGTTAATGAATTTCACGTTAGAAATGACTTAATGCTTGTAATGATTTTATTGTATAATTGTATAATGTGTGGAACACTGAAATGTGAACATGTGCATTTTGAAATAAGTATGGCAATAAGTTATGTGTTTGTCGAATGCAAATGTGCTAATTTATGATCATTTGATGTATCAAGTAGTGCGATTGAAATCAAACCTTCGATTGGATGAGTACACTAGTGGAAGGAACAAGTAAGTGATTTTCACCCCTTTTCTAGCATAACATTAGTTTCTAAAGTGAATTTATCACAAAGGATCTATTGTTGTACTATATGAAATGCTAAACACAAATGGTTGTATGAGTATTACAAAGGATCTACTGTTATATTATACTAAATGTTAATTGTCATGAATGGTTGTATGAGTATTACAAAGGATCTACATTACATTGTATTATACTGAATTTTAATTGTCACGAATTGTTATATGAGTATCATGAAAGATCTACCATTGCATTATACTGAATTTAATTGTTACGAATGGTTGTATAAGTATTACGAAGGATCTATCGTTGTATTATGCTAAAGGTTTTTTGTCACGAATATTTATATGAGTATAGCGAATGATCTATTATTGTGTTATACATAATGCTAAATTATTATGATTTTTTGTATGAGTATTAAGAAGGATCTATTATTGTATTGTACTGAACATTAATTGTCATGAATGGTTGGACAAGTAATACAAATGGTCTATTATTGTGTTATATTGGACGCTAAACTGTTACAAAATATTTGTTTGAGTGTTATAAAAGATCTATTATTGTGTATACTGAATACTAAGTTATTACAGAATGTCTGTACGCTTATTATGAAGGGTCTACTATTATGTTATAATGAATGTTAAATTGTTATGAATCGTTTGAATGAGCATTACAAAGGATATATTATCATGTTATAGTGATTTTATAAACTGCATATGAAACATTTTATTGGTTAATGATTAGCTTCGGCTAATGACGTTCTAAAAGGATGACCAAGTTGCGTTTTATGATTAACTATAACTAATGGCATCCGAGAAGGATGATCGAGTCGTGATTGATGATTAACTTTGACTAATGGGAGGATGACTGAGATGAAAAAATGATTAGCTTTGGCTAATAGCATTTAAATGGATGATCGGAATGAATAAATGATTAACTTCGGCTAATGGCGTCCTAAGAGAATAGCCGAATTTAGGAGTGATGAGTTAGCTTTAAGAATTAATGTGTTAATGTGTACTATGTTTTGTATATACCAAGTATATGAAAGAACTACGATTGTTATGCTTTAAACAAAGAATAACGTTAGTTTAGTTAACGATATTTGAGACGAATGACCAGGTTTGAGTATTGTAATTAGCCTAAATAATTAATGAATTATTAAGAATGATATTTACGTAAGTAAGGAGAAATGAAAGAATTATTTTCTTTAGGTCCATGAATGAAATGTAATGTTAATATTGCTTTATTATGTTTTTAAATTGCTTATAATGTTTGAAATTACCTTGTGTTGTAACATGGACATTATACCAACATGGTGTGTAAGGAAATCTATTTCGCGACTCACATATTTTGAAAAGAATTATATATTTACATCTTATGGGTGATATGAATTCTGTATGAACAGACGTGTTAATTGCTCAATTAGTCGTCCGATCCCTTTTTTAAATACTTGTAATGAGAAATTGAAATGGAACACGAATGTATATATGCGAACATATAGATATGATGTGTATGAATATATGTATGTGGTATTCTTCTTATGAGGATGTTATGTTGTGAAATTATATGAGGTCAAGGTAAACGAAAGTACTAGTTGTGTAACTTGTCGTTTGACACTCTTGTATGAACTTATGATGATAACAAGACTAGAACATGAATGTGAATTTATAAGTATGTCAATATGATATAATGTAAACATAAGTATGAAAATATAATATTATGGGCATGTGTATTGAGAATCTATTTTATGAAAATATTGATTTACATTATCCTATGTGAATTGTGTCTTGTTAATGAATGGAATGCAATTCCATCGATTTTAGCTTTGAAAAAACTGAGTCATTACAAAACATGTGTTAAGCATAAAGCTGTTTTCATTTAATGTAGTGCAATATATTTATTAGATTTTTTAAATTTTTGATATGTACTAATTGATTTATGTTAGCTAATTTTAATATCCAAAATTCTCAAACTTTCTTGAAAGAGGAGAAAAAAAGTAAAATTAATTAATTTTTTTATTTAGAGAATTGAAAAGGAAACTAAAAATAAAAATTTTAAAATAATAGCAATCCTAGAATTTCAAAAAGTAGGTATGGTATACATCTTGTCAATACAAATAAATCAAGAAAGAGAGAGAAAAAAAAGAGACCAATTTACCTGAACAAAAAAACAAAACAATTGACAAAAAAATATCAAGAAAATAGAAACTGTTGAGCAAGTTATGGTATTTATCTAGCCACGCCATTTTTTTTGTTTTTTTGTTTTTTTTGGCAAGATATAGACTATTATATTGATATTTTAATATAAAAATAAAGATCATCCCTGTCCTTGCTCCCTGGGCTATAAAATTGTTGCAGCAAAACATTCATTCAAGATAAGGGAAGAGGAGGGGAACAGATAAAAAAAAAAAAAGGAAAGAAAGAATGAAGACAGTAGATATGTTTACTCAGTTAGGTTCTGTAATTGCGAGTGTCATGTTTTTTTGGGCTATGTTCAAGCAATATTGTCCATATCAATTGCAAAACTATTTCGAGAAACACTCCAAAAGCGTCTTCACTTTTGTTTACCCTTTCATTCAAATTACGTTCAATGAATTCACTGGAGATCGTTTCATGCGAAGTGAAGCTTACTCTGCTATCGAGAACTACCTTGGTTCTAGTTCATCTATGCAGGCTAAGCGGCTCAAGGCTGATGTCGTCAAGAACAGCACCCAGTCCCTTGTTCTTAGCATGGATGACTTTGAAGAGGTTACTGACGAGTTCCAAGGAGTCAAACTACGGTGGGCTTCTGGGAAACATATTTCCAAGACACAACCATTTTCTTTCTATCCAGTAACGGATGAGAGAATGTACTACACGCTCACTTTCCATAAAAGACACCGGAATCTCATACTCGGGACTTACTTGAGTCATGTCTTGAAAGAGGGTGATGCAATCAAGGTGAAAAACCGGCAAAGGAAGCTTTACACCAACGGTGGATCATACTGGAGGCATGTAGTGTTCGAGCATCCGGCTAGTTTTGAGACGATTGCAATGGAGGCTGATAAGAAGAAGGAAATCATGGATGATCTCATCACATTCAGCCAGGCAGAAGAGTTCTATGCAAGAATTGGAAGGGCTTGGAAGCGGGGTTATCTTCTTTATGGCCCCCCAGGTACTGGTAAATCCACTATGATCGCAGCCATGGCTAATCTTTTGAACTACGATATCTATGATCTCGAATTGACTTCCGTGAAAGATAACACTGAGCTGAGAAAGCTACTGATCGAGACATCGAGCAGATCCATTATTGTGATCGAGGATATTGACTGTTCTCTTGATCTAACCGGTCAAAGGAAGAAGAAAAATGAAGAACAGGGAAGGGGAGATGAGAAGGATCCAAAGCTGAAACTGCCAAAGGAAGAAACAGGTGGCAAACAGAGTCAGGTCACTCTCTCTGGACTTTTGAATTTTATTGATGGACTCTGGTCAGCTTGTAAAGGAGAAAGACTGGTTGTTTTCACAACTAATTTCTTTGAGAAACTCGATCCAGCTCTCATCAGGAAAGGAAGGATGGACAAGCACATAGAATTGTCCTATTGTAGCTTCGTAGCATTCAAGGTTTTGGCTAAGAATTACCTTCGGATTGAAACACACCACTTGTATGCCAAGATCCAAGAGTTGCTGGGAGAAACCAAAATGACTCCCGCTGAAGTTGCGGAGCATTTAATGCCAAAGACTCTTCCTGGAGACAGCAAGGTTTGCTTGGAGGGGCTAATAGCAGGGCTTGAGAAGGCAAAAGAGGACGCCAGATTGAAAGCTGAAGAAGAAGCAAGAGAAAAGGGCTCATCACCTGAAGAAAATGCAAAAGAGCAAGGAATAGAGAATGGTTTGTGTGATAATGGAAATACAGAATTGAAGTGTAAGGAGAAAGAGTAGGGCTTCAGCCATTAAAGATCAACACTGCCGAAGAAGTTCGGTCTCGTGAGACAGAATTATCACCACTTCTATTAGTTCCATGACAGCAATGCCATGTAATCTAATTCTTATAATTATCTATGATTATAAAACACGATTAAGGACATTTTTCGTCCTGGCTAATAACTAGGAGGAGAAACCTTGAATCATGCTTAGTTAGCTTGCTTCAAACAAAGAGCAATGCAAACTGTTCTTGGCATTGAAATAATTAGACAAGAATAGTACTACATGTTTAAAACAAATGACCTGCATAAGAACAGATTACAAAGCAATAACCATGCATACTGTCGAGCGAGATCCAGAGAGACTTACCTTTGTTATGGGAAGGCGGAGCAAGAAATATGTCATTTGGCCAAAAAATCTCGTTCTGCAGACCAAACACCTCACCTGCAGAAACTCAAATACCAACTCCAACCAGATCAATCCCAGCAAAAGCCAATTAGAAAAGCGACAGACATCGAACAAACACCTATCTCAACTCCTCACCAGAGTAGTTATTATCCATTGTAGCATCCAAGCTGTGATTGTAATAATGCACGCCAATTCGTGAAAGACAGGGAAATTTTTGTAGATATTCACGGGAAGAGTTTAGCTTGTGCCGCCTTCATGGGAGTCACAACCAAATAGATGCCGTATGGCAAGTTCTACCCCAAGTGCTGGACGTCGTTGATCCCAGTAATGATGATGATCCGAATAAACATTCTAGCATAATTAAAAATGATTACAGATGCACTAGCTGAAACTCACCTGCCTTCAATGTTTTATCTCAAGGCTAGATTTTTGGTTTCCTTGTTCTTTTGACTTTCCGCTGAAGATCTTCTACTTCTGCCAGTTCAGAAAATACAGGTTCTGCAGGATACCACTTCTTTTTATGGCTTCCTTATCTTTTTCTGGATCAGAATCACTTACAAGGGCATCTCAAAATCTACCTTGCCAGATATCTCTCCAATGGCTGATCCCAATTCATTAGTTTTCCAATTGAAGTACCTCTAGTAACTAATATTTTTACACCAGATTTCCTATTTAACAGTATTTTTTTATAAAAAAAAATTAGTAGTGGTGTAAATTAAAACATGTAACTAATATTTTTTTAGATTATTAATTATGTTTTTGAGGTTATGTTTTCAAATTAGTAGCTTTCTTTTATAAATAATTGGTAGCAATAATATACAAAAATTAGAGATTAATCAATTTTTTTAGATCCAAGTTATTGAGTTCTATTTATAAATTTATTAATTACTTTTTGAGTACCTAATTAATGAAAATAAAATAACAATTGATTAAGTAAACTTAAAATTACTAACAAAACATATTGAAGCACTATACATCTGCATCTTAAAAATAATAATTCATCCATTAAGTTTTTGTTTGGCACACTAATTAGTTTCTCAACTCAAAATATAAGCCTTAAAATTTTAATTTTTATTAGTTGCCCATTAAAACTTAGATCCAATATTCTCAAACTTTCTTTAAAATAAAAAAGAAAAGGTGAAATAACTCCAATTAAATTTGTTATTTAAAGAATTAAAAAAGAAACTCATATTAAAAATTCAAGAATTATATCAATAGTGGAATTCTAAAAATTGAGTATGACATATTTCCAATCAATACAAATAAATTAAGAAAGAAAAACAAAAAAAAAACCTATCTAAAATTTTTCTCATTTTTTTTTATAGTCGCTAAAGGAGTCTTCGCGAGCCAAATCAGGGGAAAAGAGCTATTTTAAGCCAGTAAGCTCTTCGAGAAAATGTAAAGAAATTGACAAGAAAAAAAATTAACAAGAAGATAGAAATTGTTGAGATATAAACCAACAAGTTGTGGTTCTTTTCTATTCATGTCAATTTCTATTTTTTTGGGGGTTTTTTTTCAAGATATAATTTGTTAAATTAATATTTTAATATATACAAAAATTTTGAAAAAAAAAATTAAAGAGGCAAATGATAATTGGATCTCTTCAAGAATTATCTAGATATAAAGATTATTTTTAACTTTTATATGTGTCTTTTTTTAAGAATTACGTACTTATTTTTTCTATCTTAAAAATAAGAATCAAACGTAATCCAAATGATAATTGGATCATCATTGTTTTTGACTTGCAATAACAAATTATTTTTGCTTTAGGGAATGAAATTGCTTTATTAATGACAAAAACCATAAAATTCACTTCTTATAAGATTAACTTTTCTTATTAATAAAATATATTAATTTCCGATAACCAATATGAATCACATGATGTTAGAAATTCAACTGTTATCATTCATTTTTTTTAAAAAAAGAAATTATATGGAGATTTGTTTTCATTTTATTTTTATATTTTAAAAAATTATGCTTTTGTATTCTATAAATATGACACAAATAAAAAATTTATAGTAAACTAAATGTAATCCCCCAACAAAAAAAAACAAAACAAAAAAAACAATAGTGATGATAAAAGAAATATAACTTTTATTTAATTTTATTTTTTATTTTATGATTAAGGGCATAGGCTAAACTGAAGGATAAGGAAGACATGGTGTCGTAAAATAAAACCTCAAAAAACCCAAACTGAGAAACCGGAAACAGAAACCAAATCAAAGAAATCGAGGAGGAGGTGGAGGAAGAAGAAGAAGAAGAAGATGTTATTTCAAGTAGGAGGACAAGGGACACGTCCCACCTTCTTCGAGATGGCTGCTGCCCAACAACTCCCCGCCAGTCTCCGTGCTGCCCTTACCTACTCCATTGGTGTAAGCTACTTGCACCTCTCATTTTCTATACGATAATTGTTTGCCCACTTAATTTTTCAAGGTTTTAAGTGATGGTAAACTCATGTTTTTGTGAGTTTTTTTTTATTTGGGTTTTTCTTAATGGTCTCAAATTTGGCAAATGAATCATGCCTGATTTTACTTTTTTGAAGTGTTAATAGGGTTTTTTTATCTTTTTTTTTTTTTTTTTTTGCATTGTAAGATGTAATTACTTAACTTACTTTGATTGAAGAGATTGGCTTGTGCTTATAATATAATTTGAATATCTGCGTGATTTAATATTGTGGATTGTGGTCTCGAAGGTAATGGCATTAAGAAGACCGTTTCTGCATAAGGTGTTGGACTATGAAGATGAATTCTTTTCGTTGCTTATGTCGGTCCTTGAGACTCATAGCTTGCGTACTACAGGTTTAATTCTTTTTTTTATGAATAGGTTTAATTCCTTCTGCCTATGACCTTACTGTTCTTTCATAATTTCATTTGCTTTTAAAAAAAAAAAAACTGAAGTGCATTCTAGATTTAACTTTGCCTTTTTTATTTCTTAATGTTGTTTCCATTGTTACCGAGTGGGTGAGGGAGTGATCGAATATGTAGTCTCATATTTCTTATATGATTGGAAATTCTAGCCTTCTGGTTTATATGCTCATGTTTTGTGCAGTTGAAAATTTTATTTTTTATTCTATTCAATTGTTTCTCATAAATTGAATGTTGAACCTCTGCACCTCATGGATTAGGATTTGGAGTTACAAATAACCTGTCTTTCGTGTCCCCGTGCATAGAGAACTAAACCCATTTCCTTCTCTTTTTGAAATGTTATGTGCCCTATGATATCAGGTAACGTGCTTAATCCCTTTGTCTGTCCCTCCCTGGATTAGTTGGGGTTAGTAACCTCTCTTGGAGATATAGAAAGTAAAGATTAGAGAAACTCAATTTTTTTCAAGAATAGATGATGAGGCTGATCCCCATTTGGTTAAATGGGATCAGGGGTGTTTTCCAGTTCACATTGGATGGTGTGTGTGTGGAAGCGTTTAACAAGGCTTTGCTGGGTGCATGGTGGTGGTGGTTTTATTTAATCTTGTATTTTTCATTGCTGTGCTGTATCTCTGAATCTGAGTATAGTGTTTCTTTAATTTGAACTACTACCATTATATTTGTTGCATAAGGATCATTCTTTTGTATTTTATATTCCTCTTCAGATGCTTCTTTTGCTGAATCTCTATATGGATTGCGAAGAAGGGCAGTGAAGATAAGAGTAAAGAAGGAAGATGCACGTCCAAGATCAGGGGATGGAATTCAGCACTCAGGTCTAGAAAAGCACCAAAGAATTCTTTCAGTTGTATTTTTGGTACCATCTTCTGCTTCCTTTAGTTGATAAATTTTTCCTTCCTGAAGTAGTTTTCCTAATAAGATTGTAAAGTGTAGGGAAAACCAAGTTTATAAACAATGGTTCATGAACTGCTACCTAGTTTCACTCTATTAATGGCATCATACTTAGTCATAATGCTTTCAATCCTTTGTGATGAAGGTTAATGACTTGTGAATTTATGTGTCTGATTAGGTTGTGTTGCCTTATTTTAAGTCAAAATTGCATTCAATATATAACAAAGAAAGGGAAGCCAGGCTTCAAGCAAGTTTGTGGGGAACTGGCGATGAAACAGTTGAAGATGCTGAATATTTTAGTGGAGGGGATGCTTCTCTTGTTTCTAGAGAAACATTGGATGCAGAAGCAACTATTAGAGCACGTTTGACAAAGAAAATTCAGAAAATTGTATTTAGTTGCTACCCATGGCTGCATGCTAGTAGTGAAGGTAATGTTTTCTTTCTTTCTTGATTTGGATAGCACTGGTTAGTTTAGTCTTTTAAGTCAGATGTAAGAGCATGCAATTTAGGAAAGTGGGGATGAGTTAATTCGACATGATGATGTAAAGGTTACATGTCTGTTTTATTCTTCTTGGAACATAAACATCAATCATGAATTTGTTGTATTCAAGTTTCACCTATTGCATTAACATTCAGCTTATTTCCTCATGTTTCATAATTTCGTTATGTGTTGATACTAAATAAATTTAGAAGCATGAATGCCATTGTAGCTTTTGCATGTTGTGAGGAAATTCTGATGTTAAGCAATCCAATTACGGTATCTTCTGACAAATTTGTGCCATGTTTCCAATATTGGGTACCGAAGTCACTCTTTATTTTACTGGTCAATTGGAAGGTTCTTTCCCTTAGCTACTTACTGGACCCCTAGTAAAGCTCTGGACCAACAATGCAGTCTTTTCAAATCTAATCTATAGTATGACAGTGCAGGATCCTGTTCATTGATCTAAATTCTGAAATTTCTATAGTCTGCTGCTATGTGCCAAACTGGTTTCTGTCTTCATACTTGGTTGGAAGTGGTTTATGTTTGTCAAGATGTCCAATCTGACGTAAAGCATTGCAATGCAGGAATGTCATTTGCATATCAGCTCTTATATTTGCTGGATGCTACTGGGTTCTATTCGTTTGGACTACATGCACTTGGGATTCATGTTTGTCGAGCTACTGGTCAAGAGCTGGTACTAGATCTGACCAGAATAGAGAATTTACATTTTATTTTCGTTAACAAGTATTTCATTAGACACAAATTCAACCATTCAAATATAGTGCATGCTGCTATTTTATTGTCCTATAAATACCTTGACCAATTATACATATCCTAGTGCTTTGTTCAATTGTTTTGATGTCAAGGCAGATGGATACTTCTTCTAGAATTTCTAAGATAAGAAGCAATGAGCGTGATAGACTTCGTGGCCCCCCATGGCTGAAGGTATAATAATTTAAATTATTTAGTTGCTTTGGGGACTTGATGTGGAACTTTTTGCTATTTAGTACTTGTTTGCAGAAATTGACAGCACAGTTGTATAACTGGTATTCCATTGTAGAATATTGACTCAACATCGTTAATGTGCAGACATTACAAGGTGCATTGCTGAGCTGTGCATATACAATGCTTGACTATGCACAAACTGGCTTAATTGCAGCAGTGTTCATCTTTAAAGTGAGTGTGGTTTACCTACTTCAGGAGTTGTCCACTCTCAATTAGTATTGTCTGCAAAAACTATAAATGCCTGTGGATGATGTTTAATTATATGTTATTCTTGTTGTTGTTTCTAACTGCAAGCAATGCCCAATTCTCTCCCCTCCATTCCCTGATCAACATTTACAACTTTCAAGGATCCTTTACAGTTGCAGATTTTTGTGATCATTTGCTCAACACTGCTATCTGTTTCAAAAAGTGTTACCTTTATAGCCAAATTTTAACTGGATTCTTTTTACAAAACAATGCTTAAATGTTTTTGATGTCAGAGTTCTGCCTTATTTAACATATTTATTCTGAACAATATGAAATTTGACACTCCCTAAAGATCCATTGCACTCGTCTCCAAGTTTTGTTCTTGTTTTCAGCATCCTAACCTCTTAGAACTAAGCTTACATCTTATTATACCATGTTCATTTTAATGTCAAGATTAAAATGAACAATAGAACTGATTTATTGACACTGTTTATGTTGTGTCATGCATTAATTTTCATTTTTCTGTTTACATCCTTCCTCTTTCTTCATGATAAGTATAGACTAGCTTTAACATTTTCTGAATGTGAATGACACAGATGATGGAGTGGTGGTACCAATCTGCTGAGGAGAGAATGTCAGCTCCAACAGTGTACCCTCCACCCCCACCACCTCCACCCCCAAAGGTGAAGAGCTTTTTAATCTTGGATTTCATAATTATTCTCTTGCCAACACACAAACGCACACACTCATGTTAGAGATATGATGTTTTACTGATAGAGATAGTGGAGAATAAAAGGTTGTGTTGCTACTAGATGAAGTTAATCTTTACTTTTCATGTTAAATTTGGAAAAATTGTCAAATAAATTTCAGCTTTTCATGATCTTGGCAATAGATTATGTCAGATGTCAAAAACTCTCTTGATAATTGAACAGGTTGCCAAAGAGGGGATTCCACTGCCACCTGATAGAACAATCTGCCCATTGTGCTCACAGATGCGTGCAAATCCTTCTGTTGTTACAATCTCGGGATTTGTTTTCTGTTATGCTTGCATATTCAAATACGTATCTCAGGTAAGGCATCTAATTTCACTCCATCAATATCCACTCCAAGCTTGGTTTTTCTTGATTCTCCTACCCTACTTGGCCAAAATCTATTTCTTAATCCCAAGATGCCATTTTGTTGCGTTGCCGCAGTATAACCGCTGCCCAGTCACATTGATGCCAGCAAACGTTGATCAGATAAGGAGGTTGTTCCATGATATGTAGAGACCTAGAGATGCTATAGGAGACAATCCATGTATTTTTCACGAAAGAATCAATGAACAAGACATAGATGCAGACAGCCATTACAAGCAGCAAAATAATGTACAATTTGCACCCATTTTGAACCCCGTTCATTTCGACAGCAATCCGTGTGACGGTCCTACGAGGACGGCACTTGACCCATCTTATAGATGTCACCCATTTAAATTTGTACACCAACAAGTTTTTTTCCCATTTTTTGTTTCATTTTTACTCTGGACTTGTATCTCAATAATCTCGTGCTAAACAAGGTTTGATTCTGCATCTATTGATTAATTCACAACCACACGGTTGTTGGGCTTCATCCATATAATCTTGACACGGATTTGTATTATGTCCACTGTCCTCCGGAAGCTAAAGCAGCTTTGTTTTTCCGGAAACTGCAACAACTACCTGCTTTGTTGGGCTTCATCCATATAATCTTGAAAAAGTGCACCTTTTCAGCTGCTTTGATTTAAAAAAAAAAAAAAAAAAAAAAACATGAGGCTCCCTGTTTAAAGGCCTATTTTTTAAAGTGTGGTTTTTTTGAAAATATATGAAAATAATATTTTTTTTATTTTAAAAATTATTTTAAATATAAATATATCAAAATAATTTAAAAATATTGAAATAAAATTAATTTAAAGTAAATACAAAAAATCATTTTTTTAAAAAAATATAAAAGCAATCGAGTTCTAAGTGGTCCGGGCAGCAATGCAATAGCTTGCCTGTCTCCCTTATCCAACTATGTACTTTTGTCGATCAGTTGTCATAATGTCAGACCTCTTTGGGAGTGATATTTGTGAAAATTTATTTTTTTATATTTTAATATGTTAATATAAAAAAAAAAAAAAAAAACTCATGAAAAACAATTTAAGCATTGGATTCCAAGTTTCAAATTCATTCAATTCAGTTTATCTCAAATGAGAAACGAAGTAACAAGTATTTGAATAATTCCTCTTCCTCAACAAAACTACTGTTATTAACAAGCATCTCAGATTATTGCATACTGCAAGCCAGAGTTGGGGCAAAGCCACCACACCTGCTAGACAAATCCACAGAACATGTGCATACATACGTACAGAACATCAAAGCAACAACCAAAATTGCATGAGGCGCCGCCTCCTACACCTGAGCAATGGCTCCCTCCAAAGCTCTGTCCAATCTTTCCTCGAACGGAATAGAATTCCATTTCATCTTCTCATCCTGCAAAAACCGGAAAGAAATCGTTATTGGTTCATGAAAACTATGAGAACACAAAGCCATGAACCTCGATTCAATATTACCTCCACCTTTTTTGTTCTAAGCATTCCTTTGCTGGAAGAGCCTGAATCCGATTCCACAACCCGTCCAGTATGAATCCAGTAGCTTCCAACAGTCCCTGTAAGAGGTGTTTCTACAGGATTCAAACTCCTCGACCGTCTTGGAGTATTAGAAGCAGAGTGTTGTTCAAGATCCTCAACTGTCAATGCTCCTAAAATAGGCCTGTCTTCATGACTTCTTGGCGAGAAACTCCTTGCAGACGGCGAGTTCCCAACAGAACTAGGGCTTCCCTTGGACAGGGGCGGTGTGGCCAGCCAACTTGATAGGCTAGTATCCACTGCAATTTCTTGATCCGCCAGCTTCTTCTGCTTGGGATTCTCTTTTGAATCTTTTCTGTAAAACTTGAAAATAGTCTCCGGACTAATGTTTTTGTCAAAATCTTGCTCTACATTGACGTTTTCCTTGTCTTGATGCTGCCATGGTGAGGTTGCTCTTGCTTTGGCTACTTTCCATTGAGTTAGATTTTCTACTGGAGTCAGAACGTTGTCATCAAACCGACTCATAACTCGAGCATTTTGATTGGACCCCACTAGCTTAGGCTCCTCCTTAGGTGGTGATTCATGTTTTGGCATGGGACTAGTAACCTCCTTTTCACCCAATTCAGCTCCATACACCTGTTTTCTTGAATCAATTGATAATGAAAACAAAGACTCGGACGACTCTTCTTGAATCAATACTTGAACAGCATCATTTAAATCACTAGCTTCCAAGTCCAAATCTTCATAATCTTCTTCGTCAGCACGATTTTGATATCTGTTATTTGGATGATAACATCTGACATTCGATGCAACAACGTTAGAAACTGATTTGTTCACGTTTGATGGTTCTTCTTCTTTGTTTTCAGACTCTCTCTCTTCTTCTTTGTACTCTACTACGTTGTTGATAACTTCTTCATCAGTTGATAAATCCTCGTAGGTTTCGACATTCAAATTAAAAGTCAATTTCTTTTTCTCATTGCAGCTCATTTGCTCCTCAAGATTCTCTCTAACAGCATCAACGAATAAAAAAAATTAATGCATAATTTTTTTTAAAAAAAAAAAAAAACTAAAACCACAAATCCAATGAACTAAATCAAACTACCAAAGATCTCAAGCCAAAAACAATGAATAGCTTACTTTGATTCCAAAATGGGCTCAATGGGCACTTGAGGAACTCCCTCTTGCTTTGTGGGTTCATGAACTTTCGAAGCTTCAGTAGCTCCATCATCCTGCAACAAACCAAGGGATCAGTACAGCTGCTGTCAACGAGAAACTAACTGCTAAATGCTAAAATTAAAAAGAAATAGAAAAAGAAAACATAAAGGATGAAGCTTGAAAATGGCCTTACATGAGGTTTAGATGGAGTTACATTCACCAAATGTCTACATTTTCTATGCTTACAAGCAGTGAAACAAGCGAAAAGGGAGCACCCCATTATTATGCACTATTGACTTGACTTGTATGTAAAAAGTTTATTGCTTTTGTTTTTCAAAAGAAAGGAGAAAGGTAGTCTTCATGAGAGTGAGAGATGTTTTGTATAGGGAGGTTAGGAGGTGGAGAAGAAAACGGTGAGGGAAATTTGAGGAATCTGATTCCAGGGGCTTGAAAATTTGACCGTTAGGATTCTTTTTTTCTTTTGAAAAAATTATGGATTCATCCAGTATTATATTATTGATGGGTGGTGCTGAACTCAAGAGGAGTCGCTCCCTTCAATGATAATAGATTTAAATATACAAAGAGAAAAAAAAAAAAATAATTATTTTATTTGTACCTTTTCTTTGCTTATGGGATACAATTGAAAGATCAAATACAATAAAAACAATGGGTGAATCATAGAAGCAGCGTACTATGAATTGCTTTCTTAAAAAAAAAAAAAAATTGCTATTGAGGTTAATACAATCTTTAAAATAACTAAATTATTCTTAAAATTAAGAATTATTTAACAAGTTCAGGATTTTTTTCTTTTATTTTTTTATCCTAGTTATTTTTAGTTATAATTAAATTTACTAGGGAATAATTTAGTATTTTAATATAAAAAATATAATTTTAAAAATAAAACTAGTCGGTGCGTGAATTGCATGTGTCAGTGCATGCTATTTGTTTTTTCAATTTATAAAATTAGATTATTTTTTTTTAATTTCATCCTTCTTTAGTTTCTTAATTTGTTAGATTTTGTCTTCATTCTTTTAATTATTATTTATTTTATTTGAGATAGTTTTTTAAATTTGATTCCTCCTTTAGTTTTCTTTTCTTATAAAATTTTATCATTGTTTTTTTTTATTGATATTTCTTTACTTTGGTATTTTTAAATTTTTTTTTTTTAATTTTATCCTTCAACATTAAATTAGTTAAAAGTTGAGATTCTTAATTAAACCCAAGTTTAAAAATTTTACAGGTTACGAGTTTGGAAAATTAACCCAAATTTATTTTTTTTTTAAATTCGGGGTTTTCTTGGTTTTTCTTTTTCCTTTTTTTTTTCAGTTTCTCTTTTAGTATTTTATTTAATTGGAGATTGAGTTCTATTATTGTTTTTATTTTCTTTTTATAAGATTTTTTTACTATTTTTAAAAATAACTTAGGTTATCTCAAATCTTTTTATTTGTTGTTCTTCGTTAAATTTAACTTTTTAAAAGCAAATTTGTTTTTTAATTAAATAAAATTAATTGATTAACTATGAGCATAAGATATTCATTTCATGATTTTTGTTTGGTTTACTTTCCAGGTTGTTATTTTAGTGGCACATGAGATCTCTTTTAATATCATCATGTAGCTTTTTGTAGTGTTGTTAGAACAATTTCAGTGAACTTTTTTTTTATGATGGGGTTGTGTCTATAGCAAAGCGATAATAATTCTCGAACGGTCTTTTTTTTTTCCTCCTTTAAAATATGATATTAACAACTTATTTTTTATACTTAATTATTGCTATTTGTTAGTTATTTATTATCTCTTGCTTACTTTTTATTATATTATTAAATTAACCGAGTTTATTGAATTTAATCAAGTCAATGACTCAAGTCTCTCTCTGTATTTTTTTTACTTTTTAAAAAAACACTACTATCATTTAGGCATTTTTTTTTTAACATTAGAAAAAAAATTTGATTCAATCCGCGACATAATACGGAAACCAACCTAGTACATAAGCTACAACAATTTGATCTAAGAGTGGATAAATACCACCTTAAACTCAATTGAATAATATCTCTTTTTAATAGTTGTTTTTTATGGATAATGAATAAAGTATATATATTATCAAACTTAGATCCAAAACCTAATCGAAATATATATATATGTATGTATGGTAAAGTAAAAGAATGGATAATTCATCTAGGCGATAAAAATAAAAATAAATCCAAATCCATTTAGTGACAAATGAGGAGGGATAAAAAGATCCTTTCCTTGGTTTCTACCCTTCTTTTCAGAGGAAAACAAAAATAAATAAATAAACATTTAATCATTCACTTTGTATCCCTCTTTCGTAAAGTTTTACCTCTTGAAAAACACACTCAAAAATAATTTTTTTTTAAATTACAATTAAGTACAAGGTAAAATTTCAACCATGAAAGATTAACTTAGTTGGTCAAAAAATTTGCTTTTTTTTTTTAACTCTAAATATTTAAAAATATAATAACAGTTATTTTTTAAAGTATTTTTTATTTAAAAATATATTAAAATAATATTTTTTTTATTTTTTATATCAGTATATTAAAACAATCCAAAAATATTAAAATTAATTTAAATTAAAATAATAAAATTTTTAATCCATTTAAAACATAATACCAAACAGGGGGCTTTGTAGAGTCAACGTTTGGGAGAATTCATTAAATTTCTTTAAATGCTTGAAAGAATTTAATTTTGATTGATATGCAAGTTATTAACAATACACTTACTATCAAAATAAAAAAATAAAAATAATTAATTTTCTTTTTTGTAGTTTTATCACTAAATGCGCTGCTAAGTACACTTTTAGCATGCACTTTTTTCTATCCACAATTATAGCCAAAGCCACAATCTTAAATACAAACCTAACACATACTTACGGTGCTTAAGATATTAATATATATTGTTTTTCAAGTATTATTTATATTATCATATCAATTTAGAAATACAAAATAAAAAGAAAAAAAATCATTTTAATAATAAAAAAAAAACACATACAACCCCAGCGCTAAACAACTCTTAATTCATTCTAAGCTAATCTGATAGCCCTTGTATCAATGGCCTTTAGCCTTACAATACTTGCAAAATGTACCTCTTTTTCATGAATAAGAAGGGAGGGGTAACTCAATTAGTCAGGTTTTGAGTTTGATTTCCAATAGTCACGAGTTCGAGTTCTCTCAAGATCATTGAAAGCTTATATAATCGTTAACTTTAATACCTATAAAATTAGTCAAAGTACACACAAGTTGACCGAACATTCATATTAATTAAAAAAGAGAGAGAGAGGTCTAGCACCAAAAACTAGGTTGTGTAACATTTATTCTTATGTTGATTGTCGAATTAGAGCAGAGTGAATATAATTTAACCTTTATATTGATAACCTCAATGTAACTTCACCTTTATTTTTTAAAAAATATATTTCTCCAACAAGCCTCTATGATTCTTATTCACATCTTTGAATTGTCTATAAAAGATGGATAATTAAAATTGTGATTGCTCATCAATTTAATTAACATTTTGGCATTATAATTGAACTTGAGCGTGTTTGGAAATGTGGTAACATTGCTTTTTAAAATGTTTTTCATTTCAAAACACATCAAAATAATATATTTTTTATTTTTTTAAAAATTATAATTGATATCAACACATCAAAATGATATAAAAACATTAAAAATATAAAAAAAAAATTTATTTTTTTTTTCAAAAACATTTTCAAAACGCAATGTCAAACACTACTGTAGTTGGTTTAAACATGATTTTAAAAAAACTATTTAATTATGAAAATGGGTAATATAATCCATTTTAAATAATAAAAACTTAAGGAGTATTTGGAAGTGTGGTGGTTATTGCTTTTCAAAATATTTTTTACTTAGAAATACATCAAAATAACTATTTTTTTTTTTTTTAAATTTATTTTTAATATTTATATATTAAAAAAATAAAAATAAAATTTGTATTCTCTGCCGCACTCCAAAACAAGTTTAGGGTGTGTTTGGAATTGTGAAAGCGGTGATGGTTTAAATTGTTTTTCATTTAGAAATGCATCAAAATAAAGTTTTTTTTTATTTTTTAAAAATTATTTTTTATATCAGTTAATAAAACAATTTATTTTTTAATTTATTTTTATTTTAAGCTAAAAAATTTTAAAATTTTAAAAAATATAATTTATACCGTATTTCCAATTACATCTTAATAGCATGAAGTTTAAGCACTATTTAAACGATGGTTATAAAATTGCCAAGATTAAATTTTGGATTTATTCATGAAGAAAAACAAAAAAAAAACCTCGGTTGCCTCCTGATGAGAAAACCAATTTCTCATGATCCAAGAGAAGAGAGGGAGAGAAGACGAATGACTCGAGAGAACATCTCAACTGATGGCCGCCGACCGACTACCTCGGTAAAGTCCCGTGAACTACTTTGGAAATTGCTGGAATCTAAATCCATATGATTGGGCCCTATTGTGTATTCATGATCAGAACAATGAACGGTTCTGATTAGAGAGAGAGCACAGCCTTAAGAAGCGCATCACCACAAGTTCCTATTTTAGTGCTGATAAGAATATATTATTTAAGAGTATAGTTATGATTTTTTAAAAAGTAATTTTTATTTAGAAATATATTAAAATAATATTTTTTTATTTTTTAAAAATTATTTTTAATATAGTATATTAAAATGATCTAAAAATATAAAAATATATTAATTTAAAGTAGAATAAAAATAAAAAAATTTTAATTTTTTTTTAAAATATTTTTGATATAAAAAAATAAACATTATCTAAAAGCCAAATGAGATATCTTCTTCGTTAATTATGTGCCTAATTAATTATTCATAGCTTTGCTTGTCTGCTACTTATTGATCTTATTTACTTTTTGGAGCCGCGGGAATACTTAACTACTCGCTCTAGCAAAGAGCCACGTGTTTCAAAACACTTGTCAAGCTCTAAGATTATCATCAAGCCACGATACCATTATCTATATCTCAACAAACACCCCGTGACAAGGGATTTCTACTGCTTTTTCTTTTTTTTTTTTTTTTTTTTTAATTCTTGGGGGAGTGAAAAATGATTTGGATTCGAGATATTTTTATGATAAAATAAAATAAAATAAAATTCAGCATGTCTAAATCCAAAACCATGAAGCTTTTTGACAAAATGATTTGAGGTTATATCAAATAATTTAGAGGACGTAAAGGAGAAATTGACTCTTCAAATAATTACAGGAAAGTAGTTATTGAATTTGTCTCTAGCTAAGTTAATTTGATGTGTTTTGAACTTGAATATTAAATCTTAGTCCAAATTTATAGGATCAAAACCAAGATTTTTTCTTATAAAATAAAATAATATTATTTTTATTAAAAAATTAATTGATTTGAATTAAATAGGTTGATCCCAAAATCTAGTGAGTTAGGCTTTTTAATTGGCCACGTAATTAGTAAGATTTGAAATTTCCTTGAAAAATCTTAAGTTTAAATATTTGAAAGAGAAGATCAATGAGATTCAAGAAAATGATTAACTGATTTTCAATGATTTAGTTTAAGAGAATATATGAAAATGTAGTGATAATTGTTTTTTAAAATATATTTATCTAGAAATATATTAAAATATTTTTTTATTTTAAAAAAATTATTTTTAATATTATCACATCAAAACAATTCAAAAAATAAATAAAATAAATTTAAATATTTTAAAAATATTATTTGGAATGCAATTACTACTTAAAACTCGTGTATTTTCAGGAAAAAAAAACATAATTTAATAAAAAAGCAATCCGTACATATTGAATGGACCAAACACAAATTCATTTGATCTTTAAGCTAATGAGAAAACATATGTGATGAATGCATGGAAATGATTAGCTGTGAATAATGCTCAAAACACAACATCAATGGTGTCATCATGTGCATGATAATTACATGTAGCCAATAAAAATGAAAAAGCAGCAATCTCCTGTTGTTGATGGGACAAGTCACTCAATCATATATATATATATATAAAAGTATTTTTAAAATACAAAATCAAAAATATTTTTAATGTATATTGCATAATACGAAAGATACATGAATCCTTTCTCTTTTTTTTTTTTTTAAATACTAATAACTAATTATACATATATATAAAAATATCTTCACACACACACATATAGATAATAATAATTTAAAAACTGACAGCTGCAGAAACAGAGCCAAAGGGTGACACAACAAGCGAGCACTTCTGAAAGAAAGAATGAGGGCACCGAACCACAACCATCTCTGTGCGTGTGTGGTCTAAAAAGCTAGTCAGTGTGAGGGAAGGCAAGGGAAAGGAAAGGAAAGGAAGGGAAGGCATGTCTGTTTGTTTCTTGGGAAACTGAAAAATGAAATTTTAGTGGTCAGTTTCCCAATGCACTTTGTAACTCTCTTTCTCTGACAATTCTCTCACTTTTCTTCCTCTTATGGCTTTGATCAGCAAAAATGGCCCTTTTCTTTGATATTTTGTTAGTATCATTCAGATTGTTTGAATTTTGTATTGTTCTTGGAAGACTGCATTTACTGTGTTGGGATTTCTGCTAAGTGTCTTTTTTATTTCTTTTGGAAAACTATTTTTGCAGTGTTTTATCTCAGCATGGCATGTGTCTGTGTGCATGGTTTTGTTTGGAGTGTGGTTTTTGTTATTTTTTAAAGTATTTTTTTTTATGTTAAAATGTATTAAAATAATATTTTATTTATTTTTAAAAAAATTATTTTTCAAATTAATACATTAAAACAATCCAAAAAATATATAAAAAATTATTTTGTATAGAATTTGGTTTATACCCCGTTCAAAAACGGTATGTAATGGGGTTACGTTGGATTTTAATTCTTTAGAATTTATGCCTGTCTTTTAGCCCAAATATGTTTTTTTCTCAGTTTTTCAAATATTTTTGTGCGAATACTAATCAGTATTCTTATTTATTTTGCAGTTGGAAGGGGTATAGAAGTGGACAGGAAAGTTTAGAAAAAGTTACGAAACTGTGAATATGAACGGCTGAGACTTGGGAGGGACAGCTCTCTAAACTTTGTTCTTTCTTGTACAACTTTTAGACAAAGTCCATACCCGAGTTTTCTTGCACGAGAAATTAAAGAAAGAAGAAAGAAACTTGCCATGAGCAGGAAAAGTTTGGTTTAGTAGTAGCTTTTATGCGAGTCATTTGTTTGAAGTAGTTGGTTGGTATGCCACAGCAAAGGTTTCAAGTATCCTTCGAGGCTCTCTAGTTTTGGATAAAAAAAAGAAATGAATACGGAGCCATTGAACCAGAAATCTCTTGAGAGAGTGGTGTCACAGAAAGCTTTACAAATTGGCAGTTCATTTCCATGTCAGATTTGTGTGGTGGGTTTTCTTAGTGGCGTTTGTCTCACCTCTTTGTTTTTGGCTGCTCTTACTTCGCTGGGGACTTTTGAGTTTGGTGGCATTTCATTTTCTTCCATCTCTCTGGGAGATTCTCCTTTGAATTCTTCAAGTTCTGGGTTTATCAGTGAGTATAAGTTAACCCTGTTTGTTCTTCAACTGCTGTTTGTTTCTGGCACTGTCATTTGTAAAATTCCTGCAAGTTTTAACTGGTTTTGGATTTATGAACAGGGTTTTTAGTCCAAAAAGTTTTACTGTTGAATTCTCAAGTCTTGACTGATTGTTAAAGTTGATCAGAGTAATTTTGATTGGTTTTTGGTGAAGACAAGGCAGAAATTCATGCATGAAAAGTAGAGCCAGGAATGATCAAAGGGTGCATGTGAAGCAACATAAACTTCAAGTGACTTGTTAGATACTTTTGTTGGTTAATTCTCCACTTGACCTTGATCAGAGCTTCTAGATCACTGTTTACTAGTGCTTAACATGATTAGTCCAACCACTCGTTCTCTAGTATACTTAGAATTGAGGCCAAGAACCCTACTGTTCTTGAGGTAATGATTAACAAGTTTTGATGCTTTGGAAAGAATTATGCTCTTCAAAAGATAGCCTTCATGACGAAGTGAAGTATCTACCTTGATTCTGTTTTAGTCAGTCTTCTAAACAATCGCTGTCAAGTGCATCCCTGAGCTGTTGATGAATTGTGGATCACATGTAATTTAATGCTTTAATTTTATAACTAAAAGCACTTGGATGGATTTGATTGCAGATACTACAGTTACAAGTGCAGACTGCAAATTTAAGAGAAAAGAAATCTTTACAGAGAGGTGGGTTGACTCGAAGAGAAGTGAAAATGGGGTTGATGATGAGAGAGTTTCATTATTACACTCAGCTTGGAGTGCCTTGCTATCCGAATCAGTAGATGGAGAAATTGCATTCTGGAAAAGTTCTGGACTTAGCAAATCTGCCGTGCCAAATGCCCCTCATTTGGAGAACTGCAAGTTGAGTGAACAAATAAATGAACATCTTGATAAGCGTGCTGAGAATGAGAGGCTTCCTCCTTGGACAACTTGGAAGGGATTACTAACCGCACACCCTGCGTCCATGCCCGCTGAGCAACTGAGGTACTTCAGGCATCAAGCAATGCCTGAAGGTGCTTATCCTCCCTGGGTATGTTTCTGGTGTGCTTGACAGAATGTCATTGTAACTGAACAATTCCATTCATCTTTGGCGAACATTTAATTCTGGAAATGATGCTCAACATTGTTTGGACTTGAGAGAGATGGAGCGAGGTGAAGCAGAGAGAATTTAAAGATATCATTTGTTGAATAATTTGATGAGTAGAGAGGAGAGATTTCAAGGTGGAACATGATTGATTATTCTAAATTCCATTTTACCTTTCGAAATCCTGCTTGAGTTCTATAATCAAACAAGGACACAGATCATAGCATGGTCACACAAACAGGCCATGATCATAGAATAATGATGTATAGAAATTGTCCGCACATTGCATTCCTCTCACTTTGTTCATGAGTAGTGATCTATAATATTGCATCGTACAAATATTTTGATTCTATTTCAAAGTTTTCCATTCTTTCCATCATGATTTTACTTAATAATGTTGTCAGGTTTTAGCTTCATTCCTTATTGTTATGATTCCCAGATTATTGGATCGGATGAAGAAAACTATCCTCTTACTAGGAAAGTGCAGCGAGACGTATGGCTCCATCAGCATCCTGAGAACTGCAGGGATCCTAATATAAGATTTCTGGTTGCTGAGTGGGAGAGGTTACCTGGTTTTGGTATCGGAGCCCAGCTAGCTGGAATGTGTGGGCTTCTTGCTATTGCAATCAATGAGAAAAGAGTCCTTGTTACCAGCTACTATAATCGAGCAGACCATGATGGTTGTAAAGGTACGAGTGAAGAATCAAATCATTCATCTTTCTTCTGATTCTTTTTTAATGAATATAAGTTGTTCTAACTGATAAGTATTTCCAAGTTGTATTACATGGATAAGGATATGATTTTGTGTAAAAGCATCCTCAGATGAGTTACTTGTTCCTTGCATAAAAAGTTATGAATTTGCCCATTCAATGTTTAATGATAAATTCTCCCCCCAAGGAAACTCAAAGCCTCAAGGGGCAAGTGTTGTTTCTAAGTTCTAATCACCTAGTTTTTACCTGGTGTTATTACATGTCAAGAATGTGTTCTTTGGTGGGTAAGAGTTGGAAGATAACCATGTTGTTATTGATAATCAACAGTCAACACTTTGTTCTTATAGGTTCTTTGCGCTCCAGTTGGTCCTGCTACTTTTTTCCAGAAACATCCCGAGAATGTCGAGATCATGCTTTTGAGCTAATGGGTAATAAGGAAGCATTGGAAAGGGGAATTGTAACTACAAAAGACAATTACACATCAAAAGAAATATGGACTGGACGGACTCCAAGGCAAGTGATCATTGCATGTGTAATTAGAATTAACCCTTGGAGATAATCGTTGCTCTTATTCCCAAACGATTGCACAATTTGTATAACAGGGTATGGGGCGAACCATGGAGGTTCTTGCAACCAACAACAGAAATAAATGGGAGTTTGGTTGCGTCTCATCGTAAAATGGATCGAAGATGGTGGAGAGCACAGGTAAAACTTAAAATTTTCCGAGAAGGGAGTGAGGCCTGCACTTTCGTGCCGTTCCTTAGAACTGTTAGCATTCTCAGATTTTACTTTCTTACCACCAGAATTTAAATGCAAATTTGGAACCTTAGCAATTTCATCTTATAATTCTCATTTTACTACTTTGCGGCTAGAGAAAATAGTTTATGATATTAATTCAGATGCAACAAATATCAGTGAGAGATGATTAGCCACAATCATATAGAAATGGGAGTATGAGGGTAATGGAGGCCATGGGCAGCGAGCAAACTTCCTGTATGTGGTGCTATGCTTCTGCTTTTATTTTACATATAGATTTGTTAGAATTAAAGCCTGCTGGCCTCCATGTTCTGGCACCTCAACCAACATGCCATTGGTGCCCTGTATATGCTTCCATGATGTTTAGCAGCAGTTTTGACACCCATTCCTCTCATGGAACAAGCATCCCTCTCCCTCTCTGTTAATGTCAGGCAGATGCTTTTATATTTATACAAGTTTGCAAATGAGACATTGTATAGCTGTCATCAGGCGATACGCTACTTGATGAGATTTCAAACTCAGTATATGTGCGGTTTGATGAATGTTGCCCGAAATGCTGCTTTTGGGAAGGACGTTGCAAAGATGTCTCTTACAAGTCTCGGCAAGGAATGGCCAAAGGTTTTGTTAATCTTTAATCCCGTGCATTTACCTGTTATAGAGAACATTAATCTGAAGTCTTGAACCTCAGTTAGCTGCATTGTTAATCTTCACTGTATCGCCTAAAATGAACTATTTTTCCAAATGATTCTCATAATGAACATGTTCTAATAGGATTTTGGGAACAAGAGAAGGTCAGATATTGAAGAGTTTGTATGGTCCAATCACAGACCATGGACTCCTAGGCCATTGTTGAGCATGCATGTAAGAATGGGAGACAAGGCATGTGAGATGAAGGTAGTTGAGTTTGAAGGTTACATGCATCTTGCTGACCGGATCAGACAGCGTTTCCCGCACCTCAAGAGCGTTTGGCTATCAACTGAAATGCAGGTTTGCGCGCTTTTTTTGTATCTTATTTTCTTACACACACTCCCCCTGTTATCATTATCAACGATCTGATACATTTTCAGGAAGTTATCAACAAGTCGAAGCTATACACGAACTGGAATTTCTACTACACGAATGTAACACGCCAGGTTGGGAACGCGACAATGGCCGCATATGAGGCGAGTCTGGGCAGGAAAACCAGCACAAACTATCCCCTTGTTAATTTCTTGATGGCAGCAGAAGCCGACTTTTTCATCGGAGCATTGGGTTCAACATGGTGCTTTCTGATAGATGGCATGAGGAATACTGGAGGGAAAGTAATGGCAGGTTACTTGAGCGTTAACAAAGATCGGTTCTGGTAGGTATTATCTATCCAAAGTAGGTTTGTAAGTAAAAATGGAATGAGTTCATCTGTAAATGAGTTTTAATCCTTGCACCATAATGTTCCACTTGTACGATGTACAAATAGTAGTGATGAAATAATGTAGTGTTTGTCTGATCAAAGGACGCAAATTTCTGCACTTCAAAACCTTGTTTGTATTTTCAAAAAATTTGATTTTTTTAATTATTTTTGTGTCCATATTAAAATTAATTTTTTAAAAAAATATATTATTTTAATATATTTTTAAATAAAAAATATTTAATACTAAATTTATCTGAGAGTATAATAATGATTATTTTTCAAAATATATTATATTTTATATTGACACATTAAAAAAATATTAATTTAAAAAAAAAAAAAAAAAACCCGAGGAATTCTATTCGAGGGCACCCATGGAAAGCCTGTAGCTTGTGTAAATAATTCTTGTGGGCTACCAAACACGAAGTCTCAACAAGAAAACAAAAACAAGATAGCTTTCTGGGCGTAGCCATCCCAATCAATGGAGGACTGGTGGGAATTTAAAGGAACTCACAAATACCTCACTGCTTCCAAATTAAAAAAAAAAAAAAAATTCCTTGAACGACAAGGATCCCGGCCGTCGAAGAGGGACAAACAGTAAATGAGTCTGAATCATGCGTCATTTAGAGCATTGACAAGTCACTTGCAAGTTAAAACCCGGAATCCGGCATGGACACCATGAACAAAATCAAATTCCCGCGGGCTGCTGCCATCCCGGGACCTACAGGCATCCACAACGGTGGCCTAGGGTAATGACATTGAGGCATGGAAGAGACTGGCGCATGAGGAAAGCTCAAGACAGCCTTTTCTCACACCATCTCCTCGCCAGTGGCCGTGAAATGATGATTGTGGAGTTCTGTTGGGTTGTGGTCACCTTATCAAGCTGGGTGGCCAGTAATTCATGTCCAAAAGTAGCGATCTTCTGCACTTGAACTAGGGCAATTTTTTATTTTTATTTTTTGGATATAGCAATTTGTTGCAAAGGTTCCCAACAAGAAATATAAATATTCACCGGTCCACAATCTGAGATGCAGAATTCATCAGATTCAGCTGTAATCATTCTTCAGAAAAATCAAGAGAAAACTGTGCTCTGAACTATTTCAGTGTATTCGTCAGAAAAGGGGAAGAAAATTAGTGGAAGATAATAATGACAGAAAGGGTTCGCCTACTCCTTTCTTGTCTTCTCCCTCCAAAGTCCAGCCTGTAAAAAGGATGATGCAGCCGTCTAGAAAGCCCAAGTTGCTATAAAACTATTCCTGGCTGGTAAGGGCTGTTTGGGGCGCGTGCAAACGGTATTTTATATTAAAAAAAAACAAATTTGTTTAAAATTAATTTTTAATATTTTTTATTGTTTTGATATGCTGATATTAAAAATAATTTTTTTAAAAAAAATATATATGTTATTTTGATGAATTTCCGAGCAAAAAACATACTTTCACTCTTAAACACCTCCTAAATCTCCATCGACTTAAGGTTATAAATACATAATAGATACCTACCAACAAAGATTCAAGCTGGATTGGAATTTTTTTCAACAAAAAAATAAATATACAAGTTTTTTCAATGTGTTTTTTTTCTTAAAAAAGATTTAATTGTAAATCAAAAGGCTTAGGCATGCATTTAATTAAATAATTGAGAATTATCTATGTTAATAATGAAAAAAAATCTAAAAATCGAGAGTATATATAAATCAAGATATTTGATCTTGTAATATGAATCATGTGCTCGATTTTGTTTAATAACTTTATTTATTAAAAATATTTTTTTAATCAAGCGATAACATAAATAAGCACACATTAAAGCAAATTTTTTTTAATTAAAATAGACACACATGAAAGCAATAAATAAAAAGAAATATATGCAAGGTTGTAGATACTAGAAAACAAATGTTATCATTTTATATTAAAACCAAGTAAAAACTAAATAATATTTAACTAAAATTTAAATTAAAAAGTTAAGATATAGATGTAAATGTATATATATGATCTCGAAACAAAGTTTATAAACTTGATTGTATTTAATAATTTTATTTTTTAAAATAAAAAAGAGGGTATGCATAGAAAAGTGATCAAATAAAATCAAAGGAAATTTTTTTTTAAGTAGGGTTCCGCAAAAAAAATGTCTTTTAATATATAAAAATGTATATATTAAAAACTTATTCCTAAACTAAAAAAAAAAAATCATATTCTATTAAAAAAAAACATCACAAAAATTTTGAAAATTAAAAAAATATTTAATAAAAACCTAACATTGAATCATGAAATTGAAAGGAAAAAAAATTAAAAATTAAAAACAAAGAAAAATCAATAGACTAAAAAAGAGTTTCATGCGTGATAGCTAGCCTGGGTGGTCCAACACTACTAGACTTAAAAATTCATTTTCCATGCCAACTTTTTATCCAAAATATCTATAAAATATCCTTGAACACTTTAATAAAATCAAATATGAACTTAAAAAACCCAAAAACTGATCTAGAAATACACAATAAAAAACCTCTCTAAACTTAGATTTGCCTTCCAAGATGATGGGAAAACCAAAAAATACCTAGTTTAGACTTTCTTTATCGAATGAAATTCATTAGCACCAACTTTGATCATGGTTGAATCGATGTTAATCGAGACTTTTTTATCTTTTAAATTAGACGCTAAAAAAATAAAATTTTGGATTAAAATAAAAAAATTTAGATAAAAAAGCCTGAAAATAAGTTAAAAATACGAGAATCAAAGTAAACTTTAAAATTGCCACCTTTGATTTTCTATCTTTCGATCCTGCCCTTGTTTAACAAATCAAAGTCCATTGGTAATCAAATTTAACCATAAAAAGACTAAATTAAGATGAAAAACTTCTATGACCAAATAAAAAGAAATATTGAATTATGTGGGAACCGTAACATGTAACCACAGTAAACTTGATAAGCTTCAGGAAAAGATAAAATTAACCCAGAGGAAAGGATGAAAAATTGACAATCACAAAAAAGGTAAACTTGATAAGCTGAGGCTTAGATACAAAGATTGATGTCTGAAAAAATAAAGAGGGGAATGAGAGTGAGCTATATATTAAAGGCGAAGGAGATCTTGTTCCTCTCCAATTTCACATCACATAAAAATACAACAGTCTTCCTAATGAAGTAATCACCTACCAAATATCCTGGGATTCATCCACTGCTTCATTCAAACGAAGATTGGTCAATTTGCGAAGCAGAGCCTTGCCCATGCAAAATGATTTTCAAGTGGCAAAGAACCTGGACTGTTTGGTCCATTTATTCTTCCACATCTTCACTCAAATGCTGTGCCCGCCCCTCCTCGCCTCTGGCTGCAGGTTGTTTCCTGTGTTTCTTGTTCTTGGCTTTCTTGGCTTTCATGCGGAGTTTCTTCTCATTGGCATCAACCCAAGTGTAGTCTGCTGGTATGAGGAAAGGATCAATCTCATCCTTGTACCGGTGACTATCACTATCACTCGATTGCCCACCTCGACTCCCCCTCATCCATGAAATCCACGATGAAGCCCCTTCAGATTCCTTGGACTTCGCCTCCTGGAAATGAGCTGGGCTGGAGAGAGGTGTTGAGAATTCTTCTGATGGCTGTAGCTCCTCAAATTTTGTAAAAGTAACAAGCACCCGAATAGTTGGGACAATAGGAATGGCAACCTGCAGTACAGAAAATGAAACATTAATCATGCTCCCAACAGTTAAATAATTGAATGCAAAAGGTATGGATCTATTCATTTCATCCACGCACTGATTTCTTTCTGATATAATTCACATCATATCAGTTCAAAGAAATTTTTCAACAGAAAACAAAAAGGAGAAAGATTCTGAAGCAAATTATTTAGATTCATTTTGTTAGCTTGCCATCAGTTATAAATGCACTAAGCCATGCAATAACATGAATCCGAGTCTCATAAAATATTCTGTAATTTAGATCTTGAACATTTACCAATGACTTAATACAAAGGTATCAAAGTCCAGTAAACATCGGCTAACATGTAGAAGGCACCATTACATTACCACAAGCTTAAGTGCCAACTTAATCCCTTCTACACATAGCTTGTGGTTTTGAGATGACAGACTAAAAATCATGAGAAAAAACACAATTTTTTTATCAATGGAAAGCACAACAACAATAAATAAATCAGGCAGATCCACTGGCCAAATCTGAAATAAAAATGCAAAAAAAATGATTTCTGAAATGTCAAAGTCAGCATAATAACCCATCTTTGACCAAAGCACTTCACTTCCGCCTGTTTGCAAAGTATCTGACATGAAGCGCCTAAACAGAGATTTTATTATGAACTAAAAAAAAGTGCAAGATGCATCGATTAGAATGACATAATTGTGATAATTATTAATTCTATGAAGGATCATTAAAAGCCAAACACCTGCATAGTAAGAGAACTAGAAGCCCTCCTGGACAAAGGATAAAAGACAGGCAATGATGAGAAAGACAATCATATAAAGGCAAATGATTGTTAGATTACTTCAATACAAAACTATTGAAATCTATTTTCTGATTTCATAAATGTAAAGAACTAATTCCATCATAAATTCTAGGTTAGATCTCTATCAGGTCAGCTAGTTCTAACTTTCCCTTTTACTATCTGAAAGCTTAACAGAGTACAATCTAACTCAAGTCTCCTCAAGTTTTATTTTTATCTCCCAAAAATATAAAAGCTTTGCTATGGTAGTCCACTAGTACTTCCTCAGCCTCAAGCCACAAGGAATAGCACATCCCTTTTAACAAGATTTTTATTTCAGTTTTTTTTTTTTAAAAAGGAAAAACAGAGACTTCCCTGAAAGGTAGTCGATATTGCTTAAATCACTCTGGTCCAATTAACTAACATGAATGAGCTTGGCAAAAAATTAAACCAGATAAGCCAATAAAGGGAAATTAAAGCATGGAGAAAAGGCCAAAATGCTTAAAGGAAAACCAATAGAGATTTTTCTGTGAGCCAAAATTGATTATCCACTAACATTTTCAGCAAAAGGAATGCCAAGTCCATTTGAAAAGTTTCAACAATTGAGTTGTTGAACAATGGTTTAGTGCTATTCCAGTTGAATCCTAGAACAAAAGAGCAGATTGCAACCAAGAATCTTAAAAAACTTATGGCCCAAAATTCTCAAAAATCATCTCCTCCTACCACACAAAACAAAAGGGTAACAAAGAAAGCACCAAGGGTAAAAGAAATCCTTGTACTATCTGAAACAAAAGCTAATTTGCTTAGTATCATGACGGAAGCAGAGAATAACATGTGTAAATAGGGGAGGCGAAAATGTAAATTGACTAAATAAAAGATATAAATGACAGTGCAGGATGTGCAACCAATAAAACAAAGCAAGAGGAGATTTGAGGAATCTGACTTACCTTGACAGGAAATGTTCCCAAGGGAAGTTTTGTTGTCAAAAGCTCTCTGAGTCTCCTAATAGCCTTGACTTTGTTGGCTAATATGTCAAGTAAAGGCAGGAGCTCCTCAGTTTTCAAAGGAAAATCTGGTGTGAGCCACAAGACAGGTCTCAAACCCTTCTTGTACTCACTCTCATGCTTAGATTCGCTACTGGGCCCTTTCTTCTTCTTCTTCTTGCTGCTTTTATCTTTTCCTTTCTTGGCATCAGCCATATCCTCCCTAGCAGATTCAGATGATTTCTGATGATCAACAGGTTTCTGGGTGCCACCTTCTGGTGCTAATTTTGAAAATTTTTTCAAGATCTTTGAATCTTCAGGATCATCACTAGTGTTCTTTGAACCTTTGTTCTTCCAACCAAACCAACTTTTCTTCTCCTTAATGGAACCATTAGAGTCACCATTTTCAAAGATTCCTCCTGAGCCATTTTCTTGGTACTCAACAACACTAGGTTCCTCATCATCACCAACACCATCCGAGTTCCCTGTACGAAGTGCAGAATCTAACTGTTTCCTCTCCTCAGCAGTCAACACATCATCAAACTCATCATTTTCAGCAGCATTTCCTAATCTCTCTTCATCCTCCACAGAAAAAAGCTCCTCATCAGTCATAGCACCAGGAACCCGTCTTGACTTCACACTGACCATAACATGAAGCATGTCATAAACTTTGGCCTTCCAATTTCCAACCATTTCTGTCCTCTCTTGCCGCCTCCAATTCAAATGTGGAACAAGCTCTGCTTGAGTGACGTCAATGCCTGGCCTATACATATTAGTTTGAGACATCAAAGCCACTTCATGGGCAACTTCTGCTTCAGTTGGTTGGGCACCAGCCCCCTCCAAAGCATTTGTAACCTCCTTTTCCTTATGGGCAAGAACAACCAAAGAACCTGGTGCCAAAGATATATTGCCGTCCTCTGAAGAGTATCCCTCCCCGAGAAATAGAAACGTTTGATCTGACCTCTGAATGCGAAAACCATCAAAGCCAGCAAGAGTCATATCAGCACGGAGGTTAGAACCACGCTTCCAAATGCGGTAAGTATCTGATGGGGCAATACGACCAATAAATGGGATGACAGAACTCTCAAAATGAAAAGTTATCTCCATATAAAAATCATGAATACGAGCTGCTGAAGCAACAATCCGCGGGAGTCTTCGACACCATTTTGCCCAAGCAAGAGGCTGGTAATGCCGAGCAATTATCATGGCGATTGTCTCCTCTCTCGTGCAAACTGCTTCTTGAAGTGCACTCCAGCCATTCTCATTCTGCAGACTCCAATCAGCACCGGCTGCCATTAAAATCTCAGCTGAGATTGGATCCCGCAGCCTGACAGCAAGGTGCAAAGGAGTTTCTCTGCCAGGAACATCCCGGCGGTCAATGACAGCAGAGACAGAATCCGCCTGTTGCTCAGCAACAAGAGACTCTTCTTCAGTATTGACTTCACCAGCCTTGGCAAGATGTGGGAGGGCCGAGATAATTTGCTTAAGGGTAGCATAATCTCGGCGTGCAACTGCCAAATGGGCAGGACTATGAGCAAACTTGGACAAATCTTCCATAGGTTTTCTCTCCTGTTCTATTTCTCTTTCAATCTCTAAGCTATAAAGTTTGTTCCATTTCAATCTCTATTTCTCTTCCAAAAATTCTCGGGTTTCATTTCACCCTGCACAATTAGGGTTTTGCACGGTTCAACCTTCTTCTTCTTCTCCAACAATAAACTTGTAGCTCTTTCAAGGAGAACCAAAATAACCCAATTGAAAGAGATCAACAAAATTATCAATATTTAGAATACAAAAGATAATCCTGGCTCATTTTCTTGCCCAAATGTCTTCCATTTTCTTAGCTTCCAAAACACCTAAGCCCACTTCAGTAAAACTCCATTATACTGTAATCAATCTTTCAAAAAGCTCAAATCTGGAATAATTTAAAATAAAATAATTAGACCCCAAATTTGATTAAAAATTTCTAGGTTACCAGCTAAAAAAACTAAAAATTTCTGCTACACGTGAAAGATCAATATCCTTCGTGTTTGGCTATGAAAAAAAAAAGATTCCTTTTTTTTTTCTTTTGCTTACTGAAACCTGACACAATCAATCAAATATATAACCGTTTTATAACGAACTCAATTTTATTTTCACTTTCCAACAATAATAAAAAAATTAATAAAATTACAAAAAACTAAAAAATCCAGTCGTGTTTCGTTTTCTCAGTAACCAAACAGTAAAACTACACTCTTTTCACAACCAAAGAGTATAATTACCTGAAAATATCGAAATCACAACAGAAGAAGAACCGGCAAACACGACCCGATCTCTTCTTTGAGTTTTCCGCTTCAAAATCTTTCAAATAATAAACAGCGAGCAAGCGAGAGAGAGAGAGAGAGAGAACTTTTCGATTCAAATTCTTTCAAATAGAAACTGCGAGCAAGCGAGAGAGAGAGATAGGAAGAACCGGACGATTGATATTGATGCGATCTATAGGTTACGATCGACTCTGCCAAACAGTGTTAACTCAGTAACTTGACGTGACCCTTACTCGGTCACGAACTCAGTTAGATCTCTTTCTCTCTGATTCCTTTCTTTTGCTTTGGTTCTTTTAACAGTCTCTCTAATCCGCTATCTCTCTTTTCTCTATCTGTCAAATTTTTTTTCTTCAGGAGGTGAGAATAATACAGCATTGCCCTTGATGTGTTAAAATATTACGATTATGCCATTGCTACCTTTCTCCACTTGGCTACCTGGTCCTTCACTGGATTTTCAGGGTCAAGCAGTTTGGATTCTACTCTTATTTGTACTGTTTTTTAGAGTGAGGGTATGGAACTGGGCTTGACTTTTTAAATATTTACGGTTTTGTGCCACTGTACGTTGTACTAATGTTACTGTTTGAGAGATCCAATGATGCTTGATGCTGACACTGCATTCTGAAGGGCAGCAGTGAAAATGAGATTTTTTTTTTTTTTTAATAGCTTTATAAATGAGATATATGTAGAAAAATCATGTGTTTCTAGTATGGATAGAAAAATAAATTATATAGTAAAAAAAGAAAATAATGAGGGATTTGATAAGACATTAATATGAAAATAAATATTTTTATATTTTATTTTTTTCATATAATTATAAGATTTCTTTTTATATTGATGCAATATTATAAATCATTTTATAATTGCAGCTAAAATATAAATATTTAAAATTTGTTAGGTATTATGGTTCAATTATATTTTTTAAAAAATATAATTTTTTTAGTTTTAAATTTTTTATGAATCGATTTGATGTGCTAATATTAAAAATAAATTTAAAAATATAAAATATATATATTTTAATATTTTTTCAAACAAAAAATAAATTTTACCACATTTTTTTTCAAGTTGATTTTTTTTTTATGATTTATTTTGGGGTGTGTGTGTGTGTGTGTATAAACAACGATTTGGATAACAAATCTCTTTGGAGTTATTAAAAATTATTTAATATTTCTTATTAATCATAATATTTTTTATTTAAAATTTATTGTAAAAAATTTCATATAAAATAACACTTATTTAGTGTCTTTAATAAATATCATTGATTTTTATTTTTTTTAACATAAATCAATAATAAATGAAATTTAATAAATATACTCAAATAATAATTAATGGACACTTTCATTAGCTTTTCTCGTAAAATAGTTGGTTCTAACCGAAAACAAAAACATCTTACTTTCAAAACTTATAAATTTATATATTCTCTCTGTATCCACGACAATTTTTTTGTGGCATATAATAATCAATATCATAATATTTTTATTAACTCTAACTATAACTAAAATTTCAAGTAAAAGCAGCACAAAAAAATAATTAAAAAACATATCATTATAAAAAGATAATATTGAGTAAAGGTAGTCATTATCTTTTTGTTTTCGAATAACTAGTCAGTAAAGATAGTCATGATGCCATAAAATTATTTTTAAAATCTAACTTTATTTAATTCAACAATAATTAAAAAAAATAATGATTTAAATTTGAAAGAGAAATGTATTTTTTTAGTCAAAAACCTCATTTTATTATTTTAAAAAAAAACATATCTTTTTTATTAGCAGCATAATGTTTTTAATAAAAACTCATTACTATTAAAATATATATTTGTAAGAATTTTAATGATTTTCTAAAGAGGAAAGAAACTATAATTTTAAATAAAAAAAATCACTTTATTTATTCTTGTATTTCTTTTTTGATTTGACATAAAGCATGTTTTTTTATAAAAAATATATTTTTTCAACTTAAAAGTTATCATGTTCTAGAAAGTAGAGTTCAATAAAAAAAAATGTCTGGATAATTTTTATATAATTATATTGATAAAAAAAATAAAAAAAATATTTATTATTATTAAATATTCGTGAGGTTTCTTTGTTTTAAAAACTTTGCATCTTAGTTTTCTATACAGTAATTCACAAAGTAATTATTAATATAACCATATAAAAAAAAATCTAATCTAATTTTAACGTCATGCATAATTGGATGACTTTTTTTAAAGATCATCTTGATAATTTTATTTAAAATTCAATTCTAAAATATAATAAAAAATGATTGAATAAAAATTAAAAAAAACTTGTGAAGGGATAAAACAATCAAAAAATTATAAGTTCAGGCAAACATTTTATGTTTCAAACATCATACGGCAATCAACAGTACACTTGTTTTTTTTTTAAATGAGGTGTTTGAAACATAAAATGCCTGAAGTGATCTTATAATTTTTTTCAGACAATACTTAAATTAAATATGTCCTTTTCTTTTTCTATGGAATAAATTACCAAAACTATAAAGAAGATGATTTTGGATGTTATGATGAAAAGTTAAGAAATAACTGGAAAAAAAAAATAGGATAAAGATAATGAAGATGAAAAAAAGAAATTAGCTCAAAAGACAAAAGAAATATAGCAATTAGTGAGAGTGAAAGTACATAAACTATCATGAATCAAGTGCTAAAAAAATATCCTAGAGAAGAAGCATTTTGATAAATTGCAAGGCTTTTCTACACCAATGCAATTCCATTCAATTGTATGAAAAACCCTAAATTCTTAATGAACCTGAATTGGTTGCAAAGCATAAACTAGGTTTCAAGCCTCCATTTTAACATGTTATTAGAGAGAAGCATTTCAAGAAAAAAGTAGATCAAACAATGAATTTATTTGAGAAATACAAGCTAAAATAGAAAAAAAAAACATGTTCAGTAATTTTTGATGAATGGACAAACAAGAAAAGATGTTTTATTTGCAATTTTTTAGTTAATAGTCTTAAAATGAGCATTTTTTTTTTGTCATCAATGGATACCTCTAATATGTCTAAGACTATTAATAAGATAGTTGATATGTTGGATGCTATATAGAGTGGATTAGGGAGGAAAATATTGTTCAAATAATCATTGATAATGCTGTAAATTATAAGGCAACATGACAATTATTGATGAGAAAAAAAAAAGATTGCTTTGAACACCATGTGTTGCCCATTATATCAACTTAAAATTGGAAGATTTTGAGAATAAGCTATAGGTTCGTCAAGTAACTATTGTTAAGAGAATGAGAATTAGCGCATATATTTATTCAAGAACTATTCTTATTCTCATGATAAGACACTTTACAAAAGGAAATGATTTAATTAGGCATACTAACACTCGGTTTGCTACTATATACTTGACTCTAGAATGTTTAAATGATATTTTTCATACATGATACTAGCATGTGAAATCCATAATTTAGGTCATGAAACTAGGATAAATTCATAAAAAAAAATTATAAAATTCAGTTATTAACAGATCTAATGTTAAAGGTTAAAATCAACAGAAATAAATAAATATATGAGACCAAGATAACTACACATAAAGCAAATTAAAAAAAAAAAATACGAAGCCCAATTCTAAAACAACCTAATGTTGAAGAATGAAATTAAAAAGAAAAAGAAGAAAACGAAGGGATTGATGGATGATGAAATAAAAAAAAATCAATTAAAAATGATTTTTTAAAAATAAACTATGTCAACCCTTGTCAACCTATCAAATTTGTGACTAGAATCATGAGATCAAAATAACCCCAGCAAATAAAATAAATTATGAAGCTCAATTAAAAAAAATCAACTAAAAAAGGACCTAAAAACTAAGGGAGATCATTTTCTGTTCGGTTCGGTTTTTACTCAAAAAATACAACCAAACAAAAAAAAAGAGACACAAAACCAACGGGTTTTAGTCCGGTTTTGGTTCGTCTTTTTATCCAAAAAACCAAAGAAACCTATGTGTATTTTTTTGGACTTTTTTGGCTTTATTAGCAAGGTGTCACCATGAAAAAACTAAAGCTTCTCTATTATAGCAGGATGCATAGCAACCACAGAGTTATCATCATTGATCGCCTCGTTAATAACAAGACAATTGGCAGACTTCTTCTGCTCTAAAATTGCAATCAAAAAATCTTTCTTACCACTTTTCTTATAATTATTTACGCATAAACAAGTTTGGTTACTGCACAGTGAAGACACTAAATAAAACCCAGTAACCAAAAACTCAACGAGTATATAGTGCAACGAATCCATTCTCGATTCTTTCAAAACACAGTCAAGGCAAATAAGCTCATAAGAATAAACCAAACAAGTAACAACAATCATTCTTAAAAAAAAAAAAAACCTCATATATTACAAAAGTTAGGGGTTTTTCTGTTTACTTATAAATAAATTAACGATTACATCATAAGCAAAAGAAAAGGGTAGATGAAACTTGAAACATACAGGTCAATAGAAATGGAGGGTTAGCTAGAGCTTGGATCGTCCATTGATTTTAAGATTTTGCTAGGGTTCATGAAATAGAGATTGGTCATCTAAATTTAAATGTTTGATTTTCCTGTATTCTTCTTTCCTAGTGCTGGGGGTGTGAATATTTATATTATATATTTACAGTGTTGGAGGTGGGGTTAGTAGAAAGGGAAAGGGGGTGGCTGGTGCTTTTGCCTTGGCAGTTTGCTAGGGTTAGGCGAGAGGGGGGCAAAAGTTTCTATTTATACTAGTGGAAGTAGTGCTTACTGGTTAGGGATCTTTTTTTTTAGCCGATTCTGTCCGAGTTAACCAGTTTTTGCATTAAAAAACCAAAAACTGAACCGAACCGGGATTTTTTCTAAATATTGTAATAGTTTTTTTTTCTCGATTCGGTTTTTCTGATTAAGTTTTTGTCGGTTTTCTTAGTTTATCGATTTTTTTGAACACCCCTACCAAAAACAATAAACAAAGTTAACTCAAGACTACCTTTCAAAGCCGCGACCCAATTCATGACACGGGATAAGCTCATAAAAAGCAAATTAAAAAAAATATATGAAATTTAATTTTCAACTAACCCAATATCAAATGATGAAATTAAAAATAATATCAATTATAAAAAGCGCCCTAAAAATACTCGAGTCAGCGCACATTAACTTGTTAATCTCGTGACTTGGATCATAAAATTAGGATGGATTCATAAAAAGCAAGGGAAAAAAATTACAAAGCCCTATCTCTAATAAATCTAAAATTAAAGGTTAAAATCAAAAAATAAATAAATTAATGAGATCAATACATAACCCAACAAAAAATAAATAAATAAAAATTTATAAGGCATAACTCTTAAAACAACCATATATTAAATGATAAAAAAAAATTAAAAAAAAGTTAAGTTATTAAAAGATGAAATTAAATATATATATATATATATATATATATATTATTTTAGTTAATAATATTTTATAAATATATCTACCGTGATTTGGCCATACTTTTTAATATTTTAATAACAGTAATAATAATAATAATAATGACAACCTTCTCCGTTTCTTTAGGGGCTTTGTAGTATCTCAATAAAGAACGTCAGTGTACCATAGCAAAGGCCCACTTGATTTCCTTGCTAGTGAGGTTCTGCTCACGCAGTGAAAGGTGTCCCTTCTCGTTTTGATGCAAGTTCTAATTTAGCTCTTATTGTTAAGAAATTACTAAATTAGTCCCTCAGTTTAAGAAATTTCTCTTATTTAATCCTTATACTTTCATTTATAATTGCCACGATGTTAAGCTATTATCAATTTGGATTTTTATTGAAAAAGTAACAAGGTAGTTGTACGACCAAAGTTGATTGTGGGATTATTAATAGTTTTTTCAAATGAGAGGAAATCATTTTTATTAAAGGTTTAGGGTTTATTTTGTTTTTATGTTTTAAAAGTATTTTAAAAAAATAATTTTTATTTTATTTTATTTTTTGCTTCGAATTAATTGTTTTTGGTATTTTCATATCATTTTAATATACTAATATCAAAAATAATTTTTAAAAATTAAAAAAAAATATTATTTAGATGTATTTTTAAACACAAAATACTTTAAAAAGTAAATACTATCACACTCTCAAACACTCTCTTATAGTTTAGACATCATTTCCCCTTTCATGTATTACAATGAGGTGTTTGAAAATATAATAATGGTTGCTTTTTAAAGTATTTTTCGTTAAAAAATATATTAAAATAATATATTTTTTTAATTTTTAAAAATTATTTTTAATATTAACACATCAAAATAATTTAAAAATATCAAAACATTAAAACTTTTAAAAAATATAATTTCAACCTCCTTTGAATAGCAACAAGAAGTCCACCAAATGTGGGGTGCTCTCCTTTGATGGAACCCACACGCGCTTGGCTCTCCAAACTAATGTCCATGGTCCCCTCACACCCATGTGGCCATGGCTCACTAAAGTCACAACCTTTTGTTTGATGAAAGCCCCCACAAACTTAGCCAGCCCTTACAAGCTAAAATTATAAAGACCATGGCATTTCTTCTCTCTCTCGATTCCTCTCTGTAGAAATGTTATTTGGTTTTTCAAATCTTTTTTTCTGAAATATCTTGTTCTACAAGGTCACTATCAAATTCTGTGGCCAGTACTATAACAGTGGTAAAATGAGGTACAATCCTGGCAACTTTCACCATTGATAACGAGCGAACAGATATGGAGATCTAGTGATATGACAGCAAGAAGAATAACCCTAGTTCTCGAGGCAACAAGCAATGCAATGATCTCAAAAATCTCTTGCATTCCGGGGAAAATGGGAGTTTTTTTTAGATAAATCCGTGCCTGTATTTGTATTGTCTATAGCCATGGTGGAACTCCTGCACTCTTTTCGTGACGCCAGAGAGTGCTTGAGAGGAATAGTAGAAATAGCAGAAGACAACATCAGAAGAAGCATGATACATTATCTATAGCCATAATTGTGTTTAGGCTATAGATAATGCTAGGGTTTAGGTCCCAATCATTTTGAGGAAATTAGTTGGAGCATGGCTGGGAATGTAGCTAAGTAATTTAGGGTTTGTCTAATATGTTTTTTAAAATAGTTTTTTATTTAAAAATATATTAAAACAGTATATAAAACCATTAAAAAACACTAAAAATACAACATTTTAATATTTTTTCAAATAAAAAACGTTTTCGAAAAGCATTTTAAAGCAGAAATTGTACCACACACACCCTTGAGCTTGAAATTTGCTTGCTTTCATTAGGGGTCCTAATTCTATCAGATAAAAAAACAGCTGATGATTAAGACGTTGATTAACATTAACTAGACAAGAAAATCCAATTTTTATTTCCCATGATTCAATCGAAAAGCTGTTGTCGGGAGAATCCATAGCTTTCATCTTCGGCCCCTTGAGAACTACATGTAACTAACAAAAACAGTATTAAGATCTTAAGGGTGTGAGGAGCTGCGGATATTTTGTTTCATAGGAGTTGTCTAGGCTTTTTATGTGATGAGACACTTAGCCATCAACTCGGTAGGGTCATTAGCTGTAAGAGAAGACACCAGCTTCTCATGTGAAAGTCATTTTGTCTGCAAAATCGAATAAATTCTAACACCAATGCATAGCTCAACAGCGTTCTTACAAACAGGAAGAAGATACAAGGAGTATGCAGTCTGGTAATTTTTATTTGTTGAAGTTGATTGATCTCCGGGAACGAAAAGAAATCTTTAAGATCCTCCAAGTTACCAGAAAAGAAGATTTCAGAAATTCTTTCATACATCTTTTTATCGAAAATTCATGCTGGGAACTCGGTTAAGAAGTGCCATGATTTGGAAAGATTAAAAAAAAAATTACCCACTTGTAAGAAGCTGCCTCCGAGAGTATCATATGCATTATTGAACAGTTCCATGAAGGACTGACAAGTCTATGATTGTACGGATCCAGAACTGAAACTGGTGGCTCCTACAAGCAAGAAACTGTTCGAAGGACCTGACTAATCATACTATCCAGACCCACAACACTAATCAAAATGTTCAGCATCAACTGTCGTGCTCATCTTCCATTTCTACTCACGGTGTTCAGAACGGGGGCTGGGGAGAAGGAGAAGACCAGAAAATTACTGCATGGTGTGAGCAAGCAATCCCTTCTTCTTCAAAGCTCTGGTTTGAAGCTGAAAAGCTATTTAAAAAACAAAGGGAGCTGACATGACAATCGAATAGGTCCAACTCCCTTATGAACAACTTGCATTGAATTGTAATTCAAAAGGCTCAAAGGTCATTTATTCTTCGAGATATAGGTTGTGTTGTGGCTAGAGTATAAGAAATGCCTCGTCTGCATCTCTTGAGTTTTTACCTTACCCAAATAGGTCTCACAAATGAGGCTCTGACAGAGAGTAAAATCTGGGGAGCAAATATGATTCCAGCCTAGAAATGGGCATGGATCCATTAACACGGGCATCGAAAGAAAGAAATCATTTGAATTGATAGGGTAAAAGGATTGCATTGCATCTTGGTACAAAAATTATGAGGAGCTTTCGATGGACTTTGCGCAATTACATCCCAGTTTATCAATAGATGCCATCAATCCAAATAGTTGGTGGATTCAAAATTTCCGAGCAAATAGTTCACACGTGATTATATTATTCATTGACGCAGCAGAGCTCCCAGCAGCTAAAACTGGAACAATGTTGTATATGGGTTCTTTCCCAACTTGAACCCTCTGGTCCATCTCAGCTAGTTCATTCATAGCATTTTTGAATGCCAGTGACAATGTCTCCAGTGGAATACCGCTGGCTGTTGGGAAGTAGGTCCTTAAAGTCTATAAAAGAAAATGACCGTGTGAGATTACTAAAGCGAAAAGTTATGACGAAGTAAAGGAAAATGAAAACACAACAGTTTTCTCTGGTGCATGTGTGGAAGCGTTGTACTTTTGTAGTCTATTGTATTTGTACAAGCATTCCCTGGTGGTGATTCCAGGGAGCTTCAAAAGTTCAAAAAGAACATTATCATTGCAACATTAGCAAGGCTTTGCAATATATGGTTGAATATAGTAAAGAGCCAAATATCAGAAGTGATCAGAATTAAGGAATAATCAAATGTTTTAGAAAAGAGTACAGGAAACTCACCATTGTGTCTTCCCAAGAAAAACCGTTCTCCATAATCACTTTATCAAGAAGATAAACACAAAATCTTAAAACTCTTTCCATATGCCCCTTCGAGACAGAAGTTTGATGATCCACGTCTTCATCATTGACACCAAGAGACTCAGAACAGATCTTCACAACAACATTTTCTGTAATAGACAAAATAATTGCACATATCTTCCCACTAACAACACATTTCTGAATGCAAGAATCATGCCACTGTGCATGCTGAAATCCCCAGCGATTAGCAACTGTAAAACAGGATGGGTTTTGAACACTTGTAACTGCTGTTTCTGCATCTTCTGGGACGAAAAGAATGGGTTTAACTTCTACAAATGCCCTACAGTAACCAGAGAGGCAATGGAAAGCATTTCAATAGAGAAGCTCATCCAGGTAAATTTCAGCAAATCAAATCCGCACACTATAGTATTGACAAGTGTCAAACAACTGGTGTTATAGTAAATGTTCCAGGTGCCACACATGACATTCTCTAAATACTTTGTTAGATGCTATGATATTCTTGTGTAACTATGTTAAAATCCAATAAAAATATTTTTATTGGCATACAACAATTATCATTTAACATATACATGCAGAATATTTGACATTCAATTTAGTTGTTTTTATTCTATTGCCAAATACAATTAGTAAACTTATCCAAACTTAATACACAAACACACATGCATGGCATTCCTTCCTCAAATACACAAGATACATACAAACTGTTGAAATCCAATACAAAGTTATGTCAATTTAAGTTTATAAAAAGTATACTTGCAAGCTGATATGCTCTCTTTTATTTTCACTCTTCAGGGCACTCTATTGTTCTCAAACAGTTTCAAGGACCAAATTACTTAATCACAATATGCTCAGATTCCAATAGATACCATTTCACATATTTATGTATTCAAATAACTTAACCTAATTCATATTTTTTGTTTCACCAATTTCATCAGGTAAACTATCCCATTTACTATTGTCTGTCACTTTTATTTTGTTCTTTTATTTGTGATACTAAAATTTCTACAATTTTTTTTTAATTTATGTTGAGTTGGTAAAAATAGTTGGCAAACAAATACAAACAACGCAAACATCTGCCTAGTGGCTAATATGTTGGATCAGGTTTCCAAATTCAAAGATATGCATATAAATATGAAATAGCATGACTATGAGATGGTAGATAGAGGCATAGAGATTCCCATTTAAAAGGTCATGAAGGAAAATCAGATGTACAGAAGAATTACCTTTTTGGAAGATCAGGCACAAGAACATAGAGAAATATTGGATCAAGAATTTTGCACTTGCTTCCTTTATCTAATTGCAGCAGTCTCATTTGCTTTAAGAAAGAGTCCTGCTTCTCCTGGATCTTAAGTCTTTCTGGCGGCGGAGTATGTGCTGAACAGTACATGGTAAAAACAATAGCAGAGGTAGATACTGAGCAGTTAAAGACATTTGCCACTGCTTCACTGTTTCCTAGTGCTTGTTCCAGCTCAGCAGAGGGACCTCCATTGCATAGCATCATAGTGGGCGGGTCCAACCCCAACTGTCCAGCCATGTGTAGTATCTCCTTATGCAAGGTTGCCTGAGAGCAAACAGTAAAATAAAAGGATTCAAATCTACATGCGATTATGCAATTATTTCAAGCAGGGTGATAGCAAAAGTACTCAAATACAGGGAAATGACAATTTTGTTCATCTACAAATACAGTCATTGTGTTCAAGACTAAGCAGAGCAATATCAACAGTGCAATCATTGTCTAATCAGGTATGTTCATGATCCTGGAGCAGAGCACATATAAGCAACCTGTCAAGATTTCCCTGCTATCATAAAATCCAATTTCTCGCAATTGGCAATATCTGTCTAAATATTTCTTACTAACAAAAAACTTGAATCTTAGTTTTTAACAAGTAAAATTTTCCTTCTATGTACTATTCAAACTACTTCCACCACCATTTGAGAAAGAAAAATGAAATCAGGGAGCAGGAAGTGTGGCACTACCAACATAACAAATAACTGATAATTCAAAAAAAGTAGTTTATAGTACCTGGCTATACGGCCCAATGCAACTGGGTGCCCAAGAGGAAATGCTTTGCACATGCAACACATTTTTGCTGTTATCATTTGCCACTAGAACTTCAATATAAGCTCTCCCCAAACTCACTTGCAACAAAGGTAGTTCTATCGTGCTGCGAGATGGAACACCAAAAGGGCACTTTTCCTGGGTAATGAATCTTACATATGTCTCATTTACTGTAGCAAACTCATTCATATCAGCAATATAAAGATGAATATATAGGACATGCTCCCAGCCAAAACCATATCCTGCAAGCTGTGATTCAATGTGCTTCAGAACAACTGCTAGATCTTCATGGGAACCTGCCAATAAAAAGCGGTCCAAAACCCTAGAGAAATTGTAGAGTCAAAAGGGAAAGGTGAAAGAAGCTATGGGCATGGGTTAAGATATATGCTTCTGGGGAGTGATGAGGGAAAATGCATCATTCTTCTAATGTTACCTGCTGAAGTTTTGCATGAATCTTGCAACCAGCAACAAATGGAAAATATATTATCCTTCTTCGTTTTAGAGATGTAAATTCTATCATCTCTAACTTCAACTGAATTAGTTGTTTCAGAATTAGACTGCCATGTAGCCTGGCTTCTTTGTGGGAAATCTCCTTGCACTACAAACACAGAACCCTTTTTTTCCAGAGAGGAATCACTGGCTTTGTCATTATCGCTTAATGAAATGACTGTGTCCTTATTTTCCAAATGAAATGCCAAAGGATGAATGACCCCAACTGAAGCTATAGAGCCTGGAGAGTGTAGTACAGTTTGAAATTCATCGAGCACAATTCGGGCATTCTGAGAATTTGAAACAGTTGCAGAAATGATAAAACTTAGTAGGAAAAATAAAAAAATGAACACAAATTCTGTTTAAAGTTAAAACACAAGCTATCTTAAGATAAAAAAAATAACAAAAATATGTTGCATTGCAATAGCATGAACAACTTTCCCTTTGAAAACAGGGATCATAAACCAGAAACTATTATTTTTTGAGAGAAACGACAAAAAATGAGTAAAATGTCACCAAAAGCACCACACACACCCGTCTTATTATCATACAATAAGTTTTCCAGACATGATGAAGAAGAAGAAAAGGATGGAGGGAATGGGATTGGGAATCAATATTACACCTAAAAAATACAAGGCATACTTACTACGAAAAGTGGACAGTCAAGCGTCAGTGTTTCATATTCTCCTCCTTCACCACATACATTTATCCCATACAACCTACCAAATGAATGTCAAAATGAGCAATGCTGGTATCAAGTTGTGCTTAAACAATGGAAAAATACTACAAGGAAGAAGAAAAAATAAAAGCATACTCTTTCAACTTATGCAGATGGGCAGTCAAGAACGCTATCTCTTTGCCCAAGTGCTTTGCAGGGTCTAAACCGATGGCTGCTACCTATGGCATTAGAGGACTATTACCCTTCACATTTGAGTCCACAATTCATCAAAGTAAATTTGGAAAGATGTTTCACTTCATACCTTTACAGTGATAGCCAAAATCCCATTTGTTATCTGGTTGGACAGGAAACAAAATTATCCGACAAGAAGGGCATTTCAGATCTTGATACCACTCATATTGAGAAGATACAATTTACCATTTCTTGAAGGAGCAACGACTGATCTTGTTTCCACAAATACGCTAGAGAAACAAGCCCTAACCTTGAACAAACACTTTCCACTCGTAACCTCTGGTAGTCCGATGCAATAGCACCAGAAGATACTGCCGTAATAGAGGGAATCTGTCTTTTGACTTCATTCAACAAAATGAACATATCTTCGACTTCATCACCCGGCGTTGTCTTGTAGTTAAGTGTTTGATGCCTGTAATCCACAAAACAGCTAGATAATATTCACTCTAGGATAACGATAGAATTTTCAAATGATAGTTTATGTGACTTTACCAAGAGCTCCTAAGCTTCATGCAGTTAAAATATGGTCATGGATAACACCATGCCTCGGAAGACATTACATACAAGCCTAACTCTTGACTGGCATTGCCCAAAATAAGACAAATGTTTTTACCAATAGCATCCTCTAAAAGAGAGCTTGCCTTGTGGATCCTTGTATCCGCCTTCTGAATAATGGCAATCCCATGCATTCTGCATAGCTGACAATTATTTGGTGCCCGACCTGCGAAAAATAAATAAATAAAGTGTTCCAACGATACACTAGAATACATAACACAACTTGCAGAAAAACAAAAGCGAAACAAACACTTCCACGGAATTAAAAACAAGAAACCATCCACTGAGACAAAAATTAACCTTAAGCCTTGAAACAGTTATGTAAAGACAAAAAATACAAATATATATACATATACTTACAGTTTGATACATGAAGCTATCTAACTCATCAACCGAGTCATCAGCAGGCATCAAATTTGCCAATGCAACAATCTATCAAAATTAGCAATTCAAAAAATAAAAACCCATCGAACAAAAAAAAGATAAGTAGAAAAAAGACAGAAATAATAAAAGAAGGTGGTATGTAATATGTTTGGTGGGTGAGAAAGTGTTGGTTTCTCAGGAAACAAACAAGAGAGAGAGGAGGGAGAGAGAGAGACCTCATGGCCAAATTGGATGGACTTCATCATGGCATAACAACTATCCTTGCCGCCGCTCACTAGAGCTACCACCTTCATCTTCGTTTTCACTGTTAGGGCTAAAGAGGAGAGTTGATGGTTAGTCCTGTTTCTTTGACTTCTGTTCTTCTTGACAAACTCTTAGCCATTTGGAGACGCTTCTCACTCATCCTTTCGGGGGATGTCTTTAGCTCATCTCATCTGTCTTTGAAACCAGTGTTTCTTTTCTTTTTTTCAAGAAAAAAAAAATAAGAAAGAAATATTCCCTCGTTTACATTATTATTTTTATTATAAAAATAAATAAATGCCATTAATATCTCCTAACGTCATCTCAACTTTCAAGGGGATCAGTTTCCTTCTAATGAAACTCAAAATATTATTATTATTATTATTATTATTAGAATAGATGTATTTAGAGAGCGATTTAATTTCAGAGCACAAAAAACACTTGAAAATACTCTGAACTATTTTTAAAATAAAATAAAATGGAAGAAGCTTTTCGCAAAAAATAAAAACAAATTGAACTAAAACCTAAAGCATATGGTATTTGGGAAAATAGATTTGAATTTAATTTTTCCTAGTTTTGCTTTTTTTTTTTTTTTTTCATCTAATTATATCCATCACCTCCGAGTCAAAAAGTTTTCTAAAAAAAATTCACCAATTAAAAAGAGGGTCTGCACTCTCCTCTCTCACATAAAAGTAAAATATATACTTATGTCGAAAGACTAAATACAATTCTTAGCATATTTAATAATTTCTATCCAAAAGAAATCCGAAAAGAAGACTTAATATTGACCCAAAAAAAAAAACCTAGTCCAAAAATAATTGTTATCATGGAATAAAAAAATCTAAAAGTGAAGAGAAAATGGAGCGACGAGGGCACGGGTTAATCTAAATTGTTTTCATTTATTTTTTTATATTTTCAAATTATTTTAATATTTTTTTAAAACAAAAACACTATACTCCCATTATTTAAAACCAGTTGAGGTACCGATAACATAAATTCAACCATTCCATTATTTTAAAATTTAAAGTTACAGTGGCTGTTTAAAAAATATATTAAAATAAAAAAAAAATATTTTCTTAAAATTACACGTAAAAACAATAAAAATATATATATAAAAACATTATTTAAAAAAAAATTAAAAAAAAAAAAAAAAAAAAAACCTCAATTTGCACCACATTTTCAAACAGGAGCTAAGAGTCTTCCCTACACTTCACATCTCAACCATTACATTTTTTTGAGAAGAGCTAAAGACACAGCCCCGTGAATCAGCGCAGGCACTCCAAAGTTTATGCAGAGAAGCATAATCTGGAAATTAGTTGTCATCACATCACAAAACGAGCGAAACAAACGAGAACGATAGGCCTGACGAAGGAGGATCTAGGGGATGGATGGACAGTCTAGAGGAAACAAGAACACCACGCTAAAATTTTGGCACATCAAATGAGGAGGAAAACTACGAATATATATGGTAACCGATAAATTGACAGTCCAAAAATTGATAAGCAAAGGAAGCCTACCCCAGCACCACCCAATTGATTACCGTACAGGAAACATACCAAAAATAACCAACTACTAAATTAGAAGACCTCGACAGGGATTATATCTTACAGATTGATAAAATAAATAAAAAATGCAGTAAATGTTCTGAGCTACTTCAACCTGGACTTGATTAATCAACTCTTGGAAACTACCTCTCCTTTACAGGAAGGAAGTTCAGCTTCATGGACCACGGCTCTAGAGTAATTCTCCTTGTTGTTTGTCGAATTATGCACACAAAAGCTTGAATATGTCCCCCCTGCTGGCATTTGAAATAAAAATGCATTCCATCCCGCCAAACTTGGACTCTCTCTTTAAAAAGGTTAAAGAATGATCCTTTGAGTTTACTGTTTACGGTCTCTGTAGAAGAAGAATCTAGAGCTTTTTGTGCAAGCACCTTCAGCAAAAGCAAGCTCGTGAATATAAAGCAGAAATTCCAGCACAAGACCGGGCATTGAAAACTGAGAAAAAGAAGAATGCTTCATTTATGAAGGTTCTTGCTAAATCTCCATGCCCCAACATGCATGTGTAGATGATGTAGTAATTGTATGGAAGGGGAAAGCAATCATTATTCTCACATGTAGGCTTGCGAGTCATTTGAAGAATGAAAAATACAAAAAAGTATGGATGAAGTTTGCCAGAGCTGCACAGAATATGCAAAGCTTGCATGGAGGATATTTGATCCTCTTATATAGCAGAAATTACACAATCTAGTAGAACGATCAAATGGTCAGAAAATCTAGCCAAGGGAGCATGCTCTGCATAAAGCTCACAATGCATGAGCATTGCTGGACTCAAATGCTAAAACTTCATCACCTCAGAAGGTATGTAACAATTTCTAACTTGTGCGACTAGGAAAAAGAGCACAGGGGCTAGACAACACAACAAATAGAATCAGCATAACAAAAACTGAACTGGTTTACCTAATTGAACTCAGAATGGAGCCTCAAGTGATTCATCCCAAACTTCTGCACTACCATTAGAAGCATCTTCAACATCTTCTTCCATTGAAAGCCTAATATATTCTCTATGTGCAAAACGATCCCACTCTGTCAATGTTGGATTCTCACGCTCCTGGTTTGTTGCAATACCATCAAAGCTATCTTATTAATGCTAAGTTCAAATTTCATATTGAGCATAGAGCATAAAATAGGTGTTAAATTACCTGACGAATGAGAAATGGATCGCGGGTTTCAAAGGCCATAAATTTATTGAGGTTGAAAAGGATGTTGAAAACACTCCCTGAAAGTTTACAACCTTTTAGGTCACGGAGGGTGATATAGCCATCATCCTGCAGCAAGAAAACTTGGATGGTAAGCAACCAAAACATTTCCAGATGGTGGTGTGATGGGAACAAGAAGGAAATAAATTGGCACTTGATGACCAATCATGTTTGCTTATGCTATCCCGTTGGGACTTATTTAAATTTGATTAGAGACAGTAATGAGGTGGGAACAAAAATTTAGAACATCATTAGATGTAGTTTTCCTTGAACATGCTTCCATGTGCACTTTAAATACACTGAAGGACAGAGGAACTACCATTAAAATTACAGAAGAGCAAAGGGCAAACCTCTGGTCCAATCATGTCAATTATCTGGCACAATATATCTTCAAAAAGCACAGGCTCTTGAGCCATGCATTCCATTCGATGCAACTGCTCCTCGTAAAAGAATTGCATCTCATTCCGTGTCAGAATTCCATTTCCATCCAAATCTATGCACTTGAACCTAAGAAGAAATCGAACATCACGACTCATGAGCAGTTGATCAATAAACCAAAACACTCCTTTGAAAAAAACATATGTTGCCAAGTACATACAGAGTAACACCCAAGAGAAGCAATAAAGAACCATTATACGATAGATTCTGCAACAATTAAATAAGAGTGATTTTTTTTATCTGCTTTACTAGTATATCTGACAAAGAATAATGGCCAGTAACGAAAACTTCTCTAACACTCTGGCCCTGCCTATCACTCTCACTCCTTGATCATGTCTTGGAAGTTTCGCCAATTCAGAAAAAATTTCCTAAATGGTTTCAATTTTTCTTTTCTTTTCAGCTAGAACAAAAGCACACAGCCCAGGTAGCATTTTGAACAAGGAATATATCAGAAAACTTAATAATGCTTTATTATTCATGATTAAACAGCTTTAATGGTGAAGTAAACATCTAAATGAAACAAATATAAAATGAATATTCCATTACATGCAAATACCAGTATTTCATCAGTGCACAGTTTTAGTTCAAATCCTTGACTCTATAGAATAAGACATGTAAACATACCAATACTCAAGACTAGGCTCAGATGACTTGTCTTCCTCTGAAAGTATGAAATACACAAAATCTTCATATCCCATCTTTCCTTCAACCTTACTAGTAAATTTTCTTGCAACCTGTAAGGCATTTAAATCATAAAAGTTCAAGGAGCACAGAAAATTTATTGCCGTAAAATTGTAGGGTATTTTGACCCAAAAGACAAGCATCATTTGAGTGCCACCAACCTGGGAAAATATTCTATCAACAATCCGGTAGGTAAGTGCATGATTTCCATATCTAATAAGGTTCTCTTTGTCGATAAGAAAATCATGATCTGTGTCCAGCTCCCAAAACTTGCAGTATATCACATAAAAGTGCTCATAAGAAAAGTACCTGCATATGGAATCATAAGAAAAATAATTAAATTGTTAAGAATTTGATACAAAATGTTAAAAGCATAAGTTCCAATCCAATTCTGTAAAACTAATTCTGATTGTCTGAAACATTAATGTTTCATATATCTACAAGTTTATGATTGCCACAAGGTCCCTTTCTGGAAAATCTAGGTCGCATTTGCACAGCTTCACTTACCTCAAAACTTTATTTATGTCCTCTTCTTCATCTGCATGTTGCATTGCATCAATTAAATTCCCACGTTTCAGCTCCCTGAGGGTAAGATGACCATTCCTGGATCTATTTATGTAGTAAAAAATTCTGTATATTACAGTTTCAGCTGCCAATTGCAAAACAAAATCATGTTAAAAATTACACGGCATTAAATGCACAGCAACTATAAGAATGCAAGATACACAAAACTTAAACCCTAGAGAGGCCTATTCAGGCTGTCAACCTCTTGCTGTACTCCATTTTCAATCAATGTAAACAACCAATCAAACAGGCAACAGAAATTAAACGTCTACACACTTAATTAACCAGAAAATATAATTCAATTGATTGACCCACCAATTACATGCTACTCTCAAATGAACACCAAGCCAATCAACTAAAAAAAACATCTGGCAGAGTTTACACATCACAACAACTGAAATAAGGAACAAAGCAAGAGTTTCTTTGCCATTCCTTTATTCCCAAGGTCATGTTCTAAACACAGAAACCAGTTGGAAGTATATAAGAAAAATAAGGAACAGAACTTCATATCTTACTCCTATAACATAGCTTTTAATCCCTGTGTATTCCAATAATGTGCAATGGGTTATACCCAAATCCTTAATGAGCTAGGCAGAGATCTCCATGACTAAGTACATCATAGTAGCTAATCCAACACCAGATAATTTCACCACTAAAAAGCACATGCATCATACAGCAAATTTACTGGTGATTTACTTTCAAACATGTTTTTCCTTTTTGCAACAAGAGTTAGAAAATACATGTCACTACATTTCAGGTGCTTTAGAGCCAATAAATATTGAGCTGTGCCATTTAGTTCATAATTAAATTTTATTGCAGCTCATCATTCAAATGAACCTTCTATAAATTGGCAATTATGTAAACACCTTGCTCCAGGGAAACAAAAAAAAGCAGCATTCTTGAAACTAGGAAGGGTAGCTTTTGAAAAACTTAGCACTAGGTCCATGCCAGCAGCTTGGTGATAGATCCATTTGGTAAAATAAATCCAAAAATGCTCCATTTCCAAGGGACAATCACACACCATAAATAGAATCTCTTTAAAATACCGCCAAGTTCAAGTTTAGATGCTTTGCTATTGCTTGTTAACCAGAAAACAGCACCTCATTCATTTTAGGGATAACAAAATTTTAAGTACTTCCAATCAGAATCAGTTATGTTTAGAAATATTCAATGATAATGCAGAACATTTCAATACCATCAATAACAAGTGCTAAGTTTTGCAATATTCAAGTACGCATTATAGTGGCCAAAGCTTCTCACAAGGTAAAGAAATCAGAAATATGAGTAATTGCTTTGAATTGGAAACAATTGAAAGTAGATCATAGGCTTTAACATACCATATCTTTCCTGAAACTCAGGTGTGCTCTGTAAAAACTCCAATCCAGGATGAGTTGCCAGTAATTCTCGAAGCACAGGTTTAAAGTTTTCCTGTTATCAATCAAAAATCATTTTAAACATGAAGTGAAACAATAATCACAATAATGAATCACCCCTGAAACAGCAGCAATCCAATGATAACAAGATCCAGAAATGATTATCCTAACACACACAAACACCTCTACCTGGGTGAGGTATTTGAGATCTGGTTGCTTTAAAATTGTGAATATTTGGGTAGCTATACCCAATGTCAACATGTTGCCATTTATCCAATAATTGAGAAAAGCATCCCTGCACATAGATTATGAAGAAGTTAAGTGACACGATAATGCAAACACTGTTTTGGGAGGCAGCAACTCCTAAAATGAAACACTATGCACCCTAGAATTACACAATAAAACCTGAAATGTTGATTTATTCCTTAAATGTTGCATAGTTTTTTTATATATAAAAAAAAAAGCTACAACACAACATGAAATATCCCTTCTGTCAAGGTAAAGGGTGTGTGCTATTTTCATATCCATAAAGGCCTTGTTGTGGCCTAAGGGTTTAAATTTGACTTTTGGTGAATATTTAAGCAAGGGACAAAAGGAAATATTCAAATGAAGCCTTAATTTGGTGGGATAAAGGAAAAGATTATTCGTTGTAGGGATTGATATAGGTTTTCCATGCTGTTTTCAGTTCCAGCAGAGGCTGCACCATGTTTAGTTGGTCAGGGGAAATTCTGTAATTTTACAGAATTGCTGGAATGTCAATAGCAGAGACTACTTATTTTATTTTCTGATTCAGATGCTATATATAGTCCTTAAATAAGTAAAGACTTTTTATGTTTCTTATATAGGAATCCTTATATTTTCCTACATGGGAATCCAAGCCCCGTTGGGATTACTAATAATTTAAGCCTAAATGCATATATACATATATGCTTGTTGTCTTTCAATTGGAGTATGATGAATTTATTATGAAAAAAGAAGCTTTTTTACTTATTAAATTGAGTATGATGCTTTCATTGAGTGATTCCTTAAACCCTAGGTCTAAGTTTCCAGATCTGTTGTTCTGTTTCTAATGCGCTTAAACACCATAATCTAAGCCCTAACCCTAAGCATAACCAACTAAAAATGTCCCCCGGACATGTCCAGCATCACGCCTATACAAAGAAAGGAAAAGGAATTGCTTTTTGAAAGTTCTATGAAACAATTTGGATATCTGTCAAAGAACACTCTAAAGAGCCCCCTCAAGTGTATACCACAAAGAATCCAAAAAGATCATCACATCCCAGGACATTTGCCTGGAGAGAAACAAACCTTGAATTCTCGCACTCTATTCCAAACACCATAAAACCAGCAACTGTCCTCAAAATCTTATAATCCCTCCTCCCAAAATCCACAAAATACACCATGAAGAAGTCCACCCTACTTGGCAAAATCCATTGTTTGCCACAATAACAAAAGGCATGTTTCACATCTCCCAGAACTCTACTCCATCCCCAAACACCATAAAAGATAGCACCTCTCCTCAAAATCTTAAAATCCTTCCCCATCCTTAAATCCACAAAATGCATCAAGAACAAATCCACCCTACTTGGCAAAATCCATCATATGCCACAAACAGCAAAAAACATGGTGCACCTATCCTGAACCACTAATGTAATAAAAGGCATCATGAGTTGAGGTAAATATTAAACTTTAAGAAATTGCATTAACCAAATATTAAAAAAAAAAGCCCCTTTTGATCAAATATTTCAACTGTTTACCAAGACAAATAACTGAAAGACTTGAAAAATTCACGGTCATGACTTCAACTGGAACTGCAATTTAAATATGATATTCGTTTTATAAAGATCAATCTACCTTAAAATGTCCAGTTTCTAAAAGTCAAGGACAAATGCACTTGTGTGTGTGTGTGTGTGTGTGTGTGTGTGTGTGTGTGTGTGTGTGTGAGAGAGAGAGAGAGAGAGAGAGAACTGCAAGATGAATTTTATGTGAATAAAAAAGCTACAGAAATTCACATACTAAAAATCCTAATAACAAATTATTAGCTATCAGTCCAATTGGCAGTCTAAAAACTGTATGGCAATCCTTGTTGACCAGCATATAACATGTTAAATTGGTTCATCAATACAATGGAAGGGGGATGGAGGATTTTGAAGGGAGGAGCAATAGACAATGTACTACAGAATTCCTACTGGTAAAACAATAACCAGTTCTTGCATAGTGACTTGATAAATCATGGGGACAAGAGGGAAATGAGAGCTTGGCCATAATATGCCAAAATCAAGGAATTTAATTCTAGGGCTACTATCAAACTAGAAAAGACAATGGTTGGAGAAGTAGGGATCTTGTTTTCTATACCAGCCTCTGATCCTAAAGATAGGGAAGTATGATAGAGACAAAAAAGTCTTTCTCCATGTTTCTACCATAAACTCTCAAACACCACTCAAAATGAAAACTTTTGTCCCCATCAATCTATTTGTCCAAACTTCCATGACAAATCAACCGTCTTTTAAGTCTTAAAATTATTGTTCCAAAGTCAATGACAAAAGTTACAGAAGGAGATCACGAGAGAAACATTTCCAACACAGTAGGAATCATCAGGTATCGAAGAGAAATGCCAGTATAATGACAACTCAATCAGGTTAGGACTGTAAAGTATTTACAATGTGAAACATGATTATCATTTTCATAGGTTCAATAAACTCTGGTTAAAATACAAATTATCCCTGAAACCACTTTCTCTCACTCTCTCTAAGACAAAAGGCACATACCTTGTCACAAAATTGGTGCTATTAACATCAATCCTTCTAAATAGAGTTGTTGAAAAGAATGACGGCAGCTTGCATACTTCCTTAGTGATTGATTTGAACTCTAAAGATACAAAAGAAACAACAAAATGATTAGTTCATGAAATATTGCAGATGTAGATGTTTTATTATTGATCTCACCATGTATCTGCAGTCCATCTGAATGGCCATAGAAGAAGTGATCGATCCGAATCAAGCATTGTTCTTTTAGCTCATTTGGCACTGGACGACCATTTTGAAAATAAAACTACAGCATCATAAGTATACATATTAAAACACATCATCAATGTCACCCAACAAAATCTCGGTAGACAAAACATGAAGAAAATGGTAGAAGTAAAAAATAGTGGACTGGAGAACTTTGTTGATTCAACTATGCTTCAGTTTCATTCCATGATTCATTATCTCTTTTCAGCATGAATGAGGAATTCTTCCGTCTAGATACTATTCCATATTGGGCCAACGCAACAGAAAATTAATCTTTAAAAAAAAAAATGCTTGGGGTTCATCAAACCTGTGGTATCAACTCCTTTATTGGCTCACTGACTACTTTTAGAGGAGAACCTAAATTTGATGGGCCAACCCTTTGTTTTGTCACGCGAGGAGAACCGGTTGAACTTCGGGGGGAAAGAGGTGGTGTACTCCCCGCAGGAAACATGGACGGTAAGGAACTGCCAGTGGCAGCATGTGCATTAGATGTATTTCCAGAGATATTCAAGGGAGCACCTGTCTTGGCATCATTAACCAGGGATGCCACCTAGACAAATAAGAGGGGAGAAAAAAGAATAAGCAATCATATTTTATAAACTCTTTTATTTGAAGAAACATCATCTATAGTAACTTGCAAAAAGAACTGATCCACAAAAAAAAAATAAACGAGGGCAAGAATTTTATAACTTTTCTTCTATAACCAAATAAAAGAACAAGTCTTTGTAAAATAACTCATTAATTGTGTTTCCTTCAACAACAGAAAGTACACAAGATGTTATGATGACATTGTCATCCACAACAGGCAACAGTGAATAAAAAACAATACTTGCAATAAAATGTGTTGTGAATAATGAACTACGTCTCCCAACCTAAACTTGAACTAGAAGAGGAGGGGGATTAAAAAGAAATCGAAAAGAAACTGAATTATTTCCCCTTTCAAATTTACATATCAAACTCTTACTTTTATTAGACTTGTCTTTCACTTTTCTATTAGACTTTTGTCCTGATGCCAAAACCCATATAGGTATCCAGCATTGTTGTTGAGCTGCTTTTCTCAAACTTAGAGAGAAAAATAAAAATCCTCTTTAAAGACATATCAACATAAGACATACAAACATTCATATGAGCATAATAACACAGGTATGCAATTGTATCAGCATTGAGGTATTTATGAATATGCACCAGAACTTTATGCATCATTCGACCTAGCACCGCAGTACTTTGAAGCATTAGCATGTTCATTAAAAACTTCTAAAATTTGAAAAGTTATTTGGTTATCAAAAACCAAAGTTTCTTTTGCAACACAAAAGGAAATCATCAACTAAGTCTGTAAATGCTCATAGATGCTGGGGATCACTAATACAAGCTGTTTAAATGGGAAAGTGCGACGATCATGCATTCATATAGTCCCTTCTAGATTAAAGAGTAAATTTTATAGAACCACGGTTGAGTATGCGATGTTCTACTGTAAAGGAGTGTTACACAGTGATGAAGTTGCAAGTTCATAAAAAGTGGACATTGACATTGAGATTTTAAGATGATGTGTTAAATCACAACAAAGGAAAGGATAGTAAACATGGAAGGGGCTAAGCATGGAGCTAGATGTATTCCAGCTCTCCTCTCTCCCCCTCGAACTTACTATATTCCAGCTCCGACCCTGGAGGTGGCACCAAATGAGTTTAAAGAACACATGGATGCTCCAGTTAGAAAGAGCGACTAGTTGAAACAGTTGGAATAAGTAAGGAGAGTACCGGATCAAAAAATTATATTTCAATACAAATAAATGAAGCTAAATGCTCTCCAGATTTCACCTCAATGGCTCAACTAATTTGAGAGTTAATACCACAGTTGTTGATAGGAAGAGAAGTAATTTCTTCCTCGGAAAACTGTGACTTCGCCAACATTACTAGTTAATTGTAGTTTCACATCTCAAAATTCCTTGGCAGTCAGAAAAATCAAACGGAAAGCTTGATACGGAACATGTGATGCATTTCAAAATTCTTATCAACATCCAGCACTCACTCACGAGGAAAGACATCTTTAACGTAAAGATGGGCAGAATATTTCCAAACAACAGCAACAACACTACCTTCCTATTGAAGCCCAAATTGGAACCTCGTCCCACAGAACTCATTAAATACCAAATCAAGTCAATCTCTATTTCCATCTCCAGTTGATTTCAACATTAAAATCAATAATCAGCTAGCAATCACAAAAAAAAAATCGAAATGAACACGAAACAGCAAATAAATTTGAAAACGCACCAGCTTATTGGCATCAGGAAGGGAGAGCCACTGATCGAAGAGTTTTTGGGCAAAGCCAGGGTAAGATATGAAATCTAAAGCAGAAAACTCTTGTAGCTGAAGCAACTCCGCATCTAACATCGCAACATCGCTCGTCTTCGTTTCCATAATTACTAAAATCAAACCAAAACATAGATCGACTAACCCTAGATTCTAATCATTATTAACCAACCTTCAATTACTAATCCAATTTATCAATCTTCGATTCGGCCAATTTACTAAGCAACCCTAGATCTTTACAAAAACACGAGATTTTCTTCTTGTTTTTTCGAGTGAATAGAATGGATGCGATTCAAAGGGCTGAAAATTTTGCAGCGCGAGAGATTTTTTGGGGGGCAAAGGAGAGAAAGAGAGTTGCTGATTATTTTTTAAAAAATATAATACTTTGTATTTAAACTGGCTGCCATTAAGGAATAACGACACGTGTCAGTTTTGTCACGTGATCGAAAACTCGTGCTGCTTGGCTGATTTATTTCTTCAATTTTAGGTAATTTTCTAAACAAAAAAAGGTTTAGGTAGTTAGAAATTACTCGATTTAGTCCTCAAACTAAATAATATTTTGTCAATTAGATTCTTGGAGGTTCCAATATTTCTAATTGAGTTCATCTATCCATATATCCATCATAGATCTTGCATGGTGAGCACTGCTTTAGCAAATAAAAATAGTCTTAATATAGTTTGACTTTTATTTATTTAAAAATTCAAATGATTTTGGAGACAACGAACTTAATTAATATTCACTCCATGATCTAATTATTAAATTGAGATTCTTTCCTTTTCTTGTAATTCTTTTTTTCAATAAATACATATATAATATTGTAAAATAATATAAATTATATTTTGGGATATCACTTAACAACTTAAACTTTTGGGTTGAATTGATTATTTAACATGGTAATTTGAATCTCACCGTTTCAATTTATTTGATAAAAATTAAGCATAAGGTAATATGAATATGTGCAAGTTTTAAACCCAAAAGACTTTCACTTAGAAAATGTATTGTATAATAATATAAATTATATCCTGAAATCTAATCTAACAACTTAAATTTTTGAGTTGAATTGATTCTTTGACATATAATAAAGTTTGAATTTTATTTATTCAAAATTTCAAATGATTTTAGAGAAAACAACTTAATTAATTCACTCCATGGTCTAAAGATTAAAATGAGATTCTTTCCTTTTCTTGTAACTCTTTTTTTTCAATATAGATATATACAGATGAACATGGAAACAATGAGGGTGAGTTATTGAGCTAGTGGTATTTATATTCAATATCAACTTGTAACTTTTTCATGAAGTAGGTTTGTGATGGTTCAAAATTCTTAATTGATTCTATTTCTCCACATCCATTGGTGGATTTCATCTAAAGTGTGTATTCTTTATGCTGTAAAGTCAAACTCTTTTTAAGGGATTGGGTTTTTTAAAAAAATATAAATCTAAGATGATTTTGAACAATAAGATTCAATTGAGATTTCTTACAACTTTAAGAACTTGTTAGTGAGAAATTTTTTGAAAACTTAATTGAGATTTACTTAAAGATGTTAAAACTAGGATGAGGCTTTGTGATTTTTTTATTTTTTTAAAAACAATGTTTATTTAAAGAACAGTGTAAATGATTAAAGAATATTAAAAGAGTTTGTAACCCATTAGAAAAACATTGTAGCTCTAAAATTAGAAAATTTATTTGCTTGAATAGTGTAATAGTGTTTTTGTTTTTTTATTAAGGTATTATTTGAGATTGTAGCATTGTTTGCTTTTCAAAATAATTTTTTTTTAAATTCGTAAAATAATATATATTTTTTAAAAATTTATTTTTAATATTAGCACATAAAAAAATTAAAGAAAATCAAAGAAAAAAATTCAAAATTTTTTAAAAGCATTTTTTGACGTAAAAACAAACACACTTTAGAAAAAAAATCAACATTAGCTTCAAGGGCATTTAAGTATTTTTATAGGTCCATTGGTCATTATTAAATTGATTAGGAACAAATAAATCTTTTTCAATTATAAATTCACATTGAAACAACCAAAAATACCATTAAAAATAAAAAAATGAACTGGCATTAAGGGATATTGTTGTATTTTCATAATATTATTTTTTTTGTTATTATAAAGTAAACAGAGGAGCAATTTAATATTTGACCATTCATAAAAAAAAAAATTAGAAACTAAAAGGAACATTGAACTAACTAAAATGTTCTTAAAAGCAAAAAAAAAAAAAAATTAAAAACAGAGTTAAGGATTTGTTTTGAATTTTCATAATAATGTTTTCATTATTACGAAGTCAACTTAGAAGAAGTGTGGTATTTAACTCTATGTGTGTGTGTGTGTGTGTATTGAGCGCCAAACACGCTTCCCAACACATATAACGTCTTTCAACATAAAAAAATACCTTCCTAACGTGTAACTAGAAGCACAACAATGCCTTTTGCTTGTGCAGCTAGGCATGTCAGCTTTAGTAGTATGGTTTGTCGTGGTGAACCTTTTTTTTTTTTTTATCTTTCTTTTTCTTTAAAAATTACAACTTAACCCTCATAATTGTTGGTTTTTCAACTTTAATCTTTATTTTTTTTATTTATAATTTTTTTTTGACCATTTTATAAAAAAAATGATTTATTTTTAATTTTATCATTCCCTTCCAATTTTCTATATATATATATATATATATATTTTTTTTTTTCCAATTCAATCTTTAATCTTTTGATTTCTAATATTTTTTTCTTAGCTCTTTTATAAAACTTTTATTGGTTTTTAATTCCATTCTTCAATGCAAATTAATAGTAATGTTTTCTAATTTGGTTTTTATTATTTTGATTTTTAATTTTTTATCAACCATTTTATAAAAGTTATTATTCTTTTTGATTTTACACTTCAATTATTTTTTTTAATTAATTTTGATCCTCATTCTTTTGATATATTATGTTATTTTGCTAAATTAATTTTTCTTTTTAATTTCACCCTACAATCAAATTTAAAATTTGTTTTGACTCTTATTCTTTTAATTGCTATTTTTAATTATTTTGTTTAATTGAAATTCTTTTTTTTTCAATTTTATTATTAAGTATTTGATTGATTGAGAATTGAACTTTATGATTTTTCTAGATAGGATATTACAGGTCTAATAACTTGAGTCACAAGTTTGAAAATCTAACACGTTTTTTTTTAAAAAAATATATATTTTATAATTCTTGTTATTTTTTTACTGGGTTATTTAAATCTCATGATCTAGACCGCAGGTTTGGTGAGATATATTAGGTTGGTCAGCCCTGACTACCAAAGTTATTTATGTTGACTCGAGTTGACCAATATTTTTTTTATGTCTTTTTTACTATATTATGCTCTTCAATATCTAATGAGATATGAATTGAGATACATTGCTTGCTCTTATTTGAAAAAAAATGTTTTCTTTCTAATGTTTTCTTAATCACTGTTTTTAAAAAAACTTGATTCATTTATTATCATTTTGTTTTTTTTATTTAATTAAAATAAAATCGATTTATTTGACCCAATTTAACCTGAATCCTATATATATGTATATATTTGTAGCAGCCAATTATAATTTTTAAGCAAAACAAAATAGCCTGCCCCGCGGCTAAGCACTGGCAACTCTATTTATATTCGCTATCTGTTAATATTTGATTTACTATTTACCACGTATCACTGCAATCGTCTTCCGTGATACGTGGTAAAAAAATTAAAAAAGTTTAATGGTTTAAATTTTAAAATATGAAAACAAAAATATTATTTAATTTAAACACCTGGAATTTGGTATAATTCCTAGCTAAAATTGATATATATATATTAACAGGAAAGATGTTTTGAAGTGAGATGTGTATTGATAAGTCCTAGCCAGGGAAAAAGTTGGACATGACAGGCAAGCTTTTTGACAAATTCAGCAACTCAATTTTTATATGGAGCTAACATTTTAACAAAATATTTTACTGAATTAACTAGTTTGTATCATCTGAGGCCAGTAACATATCCAAATTAGGTTTGGAATTTATTGTTAATATTTTATTTATAGTTATTTTCATATTCATTTCCTAGTTAGTTTATAGCTTTTAATTTATTTTTATATCAAAGTTTTATGAGTTATTTATTAAATTTTAAATAGATTTTTTCTACGGTTTAGGGTTATAAGATTATAGTTTAAAAAACCCTAGTTGAATTTTTCGTTGTACACTCACGTAGTCATGTTGCCCAAACAAGAAGTTTCACGATCTCTTAAAATTGTTGCTCCATTAAACAAGAAATTAACAAAAAATAATTCCAATGATCAATAACAAGCTACATCTTTCTTTCTTTCTTTTTTTTTTTTTTGCAGTGGAAACAACTATATTGCTTGTTCTTTTGTTACGAAGGATTTTGGTTCCTTTAGAAATTGCGATGTGTTCTGTAGGAGCTCCTTTTGTTAAAGTAATAAAAATATTCTTATGTAGGATTTCTCTTTTCTATTTATGTTTATCTATTTTTTTAAAGTAAATTTTATAAAATAATTAATAAGATGTAACTAATTACTCTATAAACACTATAAAACTTCTCGGTTTTTAATAAAGATATTAATATTTTAATAACATAAATTACTTATTAGTAAATTAGTTAAATTTTTTTGTGTCTATAAATGTATATTCCACGTGGCTTTGCTGATTAAAAAAAAAACTCTTTGGTTCCATGTACTTCTCCATAGACTTTAAGAACTCGTTTGATATTATAATAGTAATTGTTTTTTAAAGTGTTTTTGGCTTGAAAACGCATTAAAATAATATATTTGTTTTATTTTTTAAAATTTTATTTTTAATATCAGTGCATCAAATGATATTGAGGAAATGTTTCATCACTTAATTAATGCTTTTTTTGATAAAATAAAATTTAATTTTATTGATTTACAAAAAATTAAAGCTTCAAGCATATAGAATTTGAAGGTTAAACAAATGTTCAATTCCTTTTTGGCTAATATCAAGGGTTAATTTACACGGGCAGGGTAAGAGTTCATGTCTTTTTCTATCACTTAATATCTTTTTCTTTTTTTAATTCAATCCTTTCACATTATCTTTATTTAGGATTTGAGTTAATAATTTATTTTGGTTGACTACACATAAATATCTTGCAATATCAATGAAAAGTTTTAGTGCTTGGTTGATGTTTGATTTGGAAAAATAAAATAAATTTTTATTGATGTAAAACAATTAAGCTTAAAGGATCAAAATTTAAATTAAAACAAATATGGTGTGCTAATGTCAATGGACAGGGCAACTTGACTAGCTTGTGTATCACATGTGCTAGCATGTGGAGGAAGATATCGGTTTCTAACGCTTCATGCAGCTTCCCCTAATGGTGGAACATTGACTTCCTTATTGATGTTGAGAGCGACGTAACGACAACATTTCAAGTGAGGTGAAATATATCAATGGAGGAGTGACAATAAGAATATGAAGACATTTTTCTTCTTCTTCTCCCCCTCTTAAGATTCGCACTAGTCTAGCCAAACCTGAAGGGTGTCTAGTTATTTTATTTTTAAGTTAAATTCGATTCTCATTCTTTTTATTGTTATATTTTTTATTATTATTTGACATTTGGTTGGTTAAGAATTGGGCTTGATAGTTTTTTTATGGGGTGATCTTGGTCCCATAACCTATGTCGTGAGTTTGAAGTGTTGCGAGTTTGAAATGTCAACTTGGGTTGACATAATTTTTTTCCTTAGATATATTTTTACGTTTATTTTTTTTTAATTTCATTCTTTAACATTGTATTTGTTAGAAATTCAGCTTCATTATTTTTTTTTATTTTTTTTATTAAGTTATCTTGATTTTAAGATCTAGGTAATGCTTTTTGACAGGTTAACTGAGGTTGACACGTGTCTTTTCTTGGGTCATTTTTTTAGATTGAATATTTTTTTAGGTTTTGTTATTCAACATTTAGTTGGTTTGAGATTTGAGCTTTATAATTTTTCATATTTTGTTTTATATCAAGTTATCCCATTTACATTATCTAGCTCACAAGGTTTAACGAATCTATTTTTTTTTAATCATTTTTGTTAATTGATTTTTTTACTTCATCATTTTTATTTGAATTGTTAAGAATCAAACATTATAAAAAAAAATTTATTTGCTTTCTACATGGTTATTCCAGCCTCACGATCCATGTTGTAGGCTTGATATACTAACTCAGATTGACTTGAATCGATTTTTTTTTGTTTATTTTTGTTTATTTAATTTCATTATTCAACATTATACTGTTTTCAAACTGAGCTTCATAATTTTTTCTCTCTCTTTACAAGCACTTTTTATATGTAAGTCATCATGACCATCTTTTCTTTTTTTTAATTTAATTCATTTATTATTATTATTATTTCATATAATTAAATAAAATCAATTTATTAAACTTAGTCAAATTGCTATCTATATGCAAAGCAGATTACCATAGAGAGAATTGCTCATACAAGACTCAAATTTAGAATTCTAGGTGTTTGATAATTATTTTTTTAAAGTGTTTTTTACTTAAAAATATATTAAAATAATTTTTTTAAAAATAATATTTTTAACATCAAAACATAAAAACAATCTACAAACATAAAAAAATAAATTTTAAATAAAAAAATAAATTTTTAAGAAACATGATCTAACTATAAAAAATTAATAAAAAATTATTTTAAACATGTTCTTAGTTTTAAAAATTTAATTTTAAACAAGATCTTAGTTTTGCCTTTCGAAGGGAACTTGCCAAATCCAAAAACGAGGAGGACAAATTCTTGAAAAACGAGAACAAAGAGTAAGATTTGGAATGTCCAATCATCTCCAGAGAACTTATTATTTTCTTCTTGGTTGCTTCACAGAACCACGTCGAAACAAGATGTACGACACCCGGATGGTGCACATGCAGATTTCTTAGAAAGGCAAAATGCATCATAATTTTATGAAAACGAAAAAGCTTGAATAAATATGCGTTACATGCAATGAAACAAGAACACATGTATTGTCTCATCATAAATAAAAAACACCATCTTTTACTAAAAGTAATGTAATAATGTTCATTGCTTCCTCTTCTGTGTGCCAATGGAAAGATTCTCAAAGCTTCGAAGATGGCCATCACGAGTGCCTTTTGAAGGGGTTCCATGAGAAACTGACGCCATTTTGGACTCAACTCCAGAACGGGTTTTTTGGGTGGTGGGCAGGCGATTAGTATTCGAGAACAGCCAACTTGATCTACTCTCACTAGCTGAAACAGTAGTGCCTTTTCTGCTGCTAGAAGCAACAGCCTTTCTTGACACACTTCCATTGTGAGAGAAAGAAGCGCGGCCTCTATCCAAATCAGATCGCTGGAGAAGATGAAAACGTATTTATAGCAGAATTTAACATCACCTACGGGGAATTCTAGTGTTTTTGTATCTACCTCCTCAAAGTGGTAATGTTACACGATAGGAAAAGGTATTAAGTGTAGCATTTTCTGGATGCCATTACTTACCACTTCCTTTGATGGTGAAACATTCTCCAATGGCCTGTGCTTCGAGCGATCAACATTAACATTGGAAGCACTTCTTCTACCCAACACTTCAACTACACCCAAATATCTATCATGAATCTCTTTTCCCACTAGTTAAAACAAGTAAATAGAAACAAAAAAGTCATTTCATATTCCGAAAAAAGGAAGTTGAAAAGGTCTAATTTAAGGAACAAAGCCTCAATGGTAATCACTATAAATTTTAATCTAGCTTATAATTGCAAGTTTATCATGTAATTAAGAATTCATGTTTTTATTTCAACACAGTCATGCACATAAGTTTTTATAAACAAAACTAGCTTAACATTCCTCTCTATACCTTCCTAATTCGAGAAGGAACACACCTGGAGCCTTTTCTGTTTTTTCAGTAGATGGTCGAAGTTTTGAACCTGCCTTTGCACTAGGCTGCTGAAACATACAAAATATATTATAAATATCAAACAAAGAAAAAGTCTAAACTATAAAAGTGACGAGCATTAACCTTTTGTCTAGAATTGGAACCAATTTGAGGATACTTCAATATTGTCCAATCATATATATAATCAAATTGATAGCCTGCACAAATAATCCATGTCAGGATTTGCATTGCTCAGGAACCAGGCAAGGCCAAACAACTTTTATAGCCTGCACAAAATCTGTTATTCTAATGATGTAGGCCAGTGGAGTCACACTCTGGAATGCGAGGGGTAGCAGTCATTACCAACAGGAAGAGACAAGAAAAAATAGGAAATGACTTGTCAATCAAAGCATTCCTTGCCCATGTTATATTATGGGAAGATAAACTAAATTAATAAACACAATCTCCATGTTTTACCTTCTCTAAGAAATAAGTCACGAAAAAGCCTCTTCAAATATGAATAATCCGGTTTGTCTTCAAATCGTAATGATCGACAATAATGAAAGTATGATATGAACTCTGATGGATATGATTTGCAAAGAACCTGTCAAAAGATTATTGGAACTTTAAGCAATTGTCTCTTCTTTTTTTTTCAATTTTGCAACAAGATAAACATTGACAAGAGAAAAGAAAAGAAAAGAAAGCCGGGTTTAAGAGATCAATCAACACATTCTTCCATATTAAAATAAAACAAACATAACATGAAATGGTATGGTTTAGTAGAAGAAGGTGTCATGTTGAAACATAGTATTACCTCTATAGGAGTTAAGGTCTTCTTTTCACTGATTTTATCATACTTCTGCTTTTTTGTCCCTGCTTTAAGACCCTGCCACGGAAGGCTGATGCCAACAGTTCATGAAACTTAGAATATGATGCAAATCAACAACTTGTATTTGATCCTATGAAAGACTCTAAAAGCAAAAATTAAATAGGACTAACATAACATTTATTATATGTTCAACCTTCCCCTGAGGAAATACATAAGCACATAACCGAGAGATTCCAAATCATCTCTTCTACTTTGTTCTGTTAACCAAGCAACACAATAATTAGATGCATAAATTAATCTAAAACTCTGCCAAGTAATAAAATCAACAATTGATATAAGACTTTACTTACCAACTCCAAGGTGAGTGTTAACACTAGCATATCGAGCTGTGCCGGTAAGATTTTTATTTTCCCTGAGAAGATACAACAAATTCACAATTATATAAGCAATATATTACAAGTCTAGTAATAATGCCAAATGGTGGTTTGCATGGGAATGGAAACCAGTATTTTGGTAAATCATTTCAATATTGAAAAAAAGAAAATGAAACCCTAGTGATTTCTGTTTGTCGTTGAATTGATGTGTTGTATTAATTAAAGCGAGAATTTGTTATGAACCAAAGTAAAATTAAATACAAGAAAAATCAATCCCATTACAACTAATTTTGAGCAGAGTTTGATACAGATGGTAACATCCAATCCAATCAGTTTATCTGAATGCTCACCAAAATATTCACTTAAGCACTTTCCAAACGAGTAACTGGCCTGTTGCTCTATAGGAGAATGAGTTATTAATAAGAGAGATTTAAAAATATTATTTTTTAGCCCAAGTGAAAATAATATTCTTTAATACTTTTGGTCTTTTAGTAGGCTTGTATGTTCCTTTTGCTTTCATCTTTGTATTTGTTTCTCTCCTCAAGATAGACCCATGAAGTAACTATTGATTACTTTTGGAATACTATAAAATTTCTCTACAAAAGAGAGGGAACACAATGTAAAGGAAAAATACACAATGTAAAGGAAAAATACACAATGTAAAGGAAAAGCATAGTAACTGAAAGTACCTGTATGGTATGTGCTTATGAGTTTGAGAATCCCTATACTTCTTTGCAAGGCCATAATCAATAATATAAACCTGGCATAATTACTAACAATGAAATAACCACCAACTGCAGAAATAAGTAAAGAGGATGTTCGCACTCTCAATAAAATCAGGACTTTCACTAGGGAACCAAATTCCAGTTGGACTTCATAATTCTCTTCAGAAAATAAAGACAAATCAATTTGAGAAATACCAAATGTCTAAGGGTGTTTAGTTATATTTTAACAATCTCATCAACTAATTTATATTTATTTTAATAGTAGCACCATATTATTATGGCTTCACTATGCCCAGCAGTAAGTGAAAATATTTATCCTTTAGTTAGGATATTCATAATAGATATCTCTCGATTACAACTACAATTTTTTTGTTATTTTACTGTTATATCTAATACACTAAGCATGCAAATGCATCACAATAATGAAGTTTAAAAAAAAAAGGAAAAAAAAGTCTTGGAAAATTGCAAAGAGGTAAAATCCATAGTTGACAACATCCCACTAAGATATTTAAATTGCAAAACTATGGTTTAAATAAGACCCTCTAATGTTTTTAACTGAACCAAGATCCACTCCAAAATTTTAAAATTTGAAATTGCAACTGAAGATAAAGTTAAATATGCACTGCAGCATATTAATATACCTGATTGGCTTTACGTCCCAAACCCATAAGAAAGTTATCAGGCTTTATGTCACGGTGAAGAAAGCCCCTTGAGTGCATATATTCAACCCTGTTAATCTAAAATAAACAACTAAGAAAATTAATGATCTAATCAAAGAGGAAACTCATTGAGCCAAGGGAAATAACTTCCTCCAAGAGAAGTAGACACATACCAATTGATCTGCAAGCATCAACACTGTTTTCAAAGAAAGCTTCCGATTGCAGTAGTTGAATAAGTCTTCAAGACTTGGCCCAAGAAGGTCAATAACCATGATGTTGTACTCACCGTCAACACCAAACCACTTGAGTTGAGGAATTCCCACTGCATAAAAAATAAATGAGATAATCATTCAATTATAGTGCAAAAATGACATCTATCACTTTATTATAGCTTATTGTACCACATTAAGAATAACAAGGACAGACAATGAGGACTTACTTCCTCCTTGAAGAAGCATGTAAATTTTAGACTCATAGTGAAGCTGAGGGTGCTTGCTCCTTACAGGTTCCTTAAAATTAACAGGAAAAAGGAAATATATGTTCAGAGCTTGAGAAAGAAAAATGTGTTAGATAAAACTTAAGATAAATCAATAGATGGATCTCAATTTGTTTTCTTGATATTCAGTTACATACACTTCATCAATACAATTACGTGACTTAATTTTTCCTTTAAAAAACAATGCCTTCTTGATGACGGTAAAGAAGAATCTTATAAAGTTTAGGACTGGCTGAAATTCTCTACCAAATTAATGCATGTCACAGTTCAAAAGCTTGTTCATGCCATAGCAAGAACTTATGCAGCTACATCACCTTCCATGCAAGAATTCTTGCGTTTGTATGCATTTTTTTCTTTTACATAATTCTTGCATTCAAGTACTAATGGCACTACCAAAATAAACTCAAATCAAACAGAACCAAGCATACTCTTTCAGAAAAAGAAAAAGGAAAAAAAATCCAATTCAAGGCACATTGCACATCTCATGCCCATTCAAAAGGCATTGATCAGAGAGAATCATCAGTCCTAAATTTCTTACATTGCATACCCCTCTTTAGCAGTCAATGCCCAATACATTAAATTCCAATAAGGAAGATGAAAATAAGGTAAAATTTCAAACAAAAAATGAACGTTATTCAAATACCAGCTTTATGCCAACTTCCTCTCCATTCTGCACATCAATCCCTGTACAAATTAAAGCCATAAGCGATATTCATTAGTTTAAACAAAATTGCAATTACATAAATATAATGAGAAGAAGAAGAAGAATAAGAAGAACTGACCAAGAAAAATCTCCCCAAAAGATCCTCCACCGATCTTTCTACCCAGTTTGAACTTTCCCCCAACAATATGATCCATAATTTATAAAACCAATTGAAATGCTCTACAAGCCAAAAATTTTCTGAATGCCAAAATTTTGGAAAACAATCAATTAAAAAAATCCAAAGAAAAGAAGAAATGTTTAGCATGTATCAATCAATGTAGAACAATTTACTCAAAAAAGAAGAAGAAAGAAAAATATATAAGCATCAATGTCTAAGATCATGAAATCAAAAACATTTGATAGGAAAGAAAAGCTAGCATGCTTCGAATTTAAAGAGAAAAAAACAATGGGCATAACTCATAGGTGAAAAAGAGATTGAGAGCTCTGTAGAGTAGAGTTTTGTTTCTGGACAATCATCATAAAAAATCCCTTTTCATGATGATGACAAAAAATCAAGAAACCATCTCTCTCCTTTTATTTTCTGTCAATTCATGGCTAAAAGATTTCTCAAAAAAAAAAGAAAAAAAAATTCATGGTTAAGAGAGGGAGGCAGGCTAAAAACACTCGTAAAAGCTCCTGACGCGTGTCTATATTTTTTCTATTGAAAAAAGGGTCTTTTTCCATATGTCATATAACAACAGGGACCAGAGTGTAAGCTGCAAAGTTTTCTTTTTTGCTACTACAGATGGAAGCGCCTTTTATTTCTCAGAACAAGTGAAGCGTAAGAAATAGAAGGAATCACCGCTGCTCCAGTTACAGGTACTGTTATTTCCACTTGCGAAGTTCAGTTCTTTTTCATGTGGGTTCCTTTTGTTTCACGTGAAAGCTCAAAACCTGGAAGAGGCCTAAGATTTTACTAAAGATTTGAAGTAGATATCTATGATCACCATGGACTATGAAAGCTGTTTTATTTTATGGAATCCATAGATGGTATCTTATTCAATTGTCACAGTTGCTTTAAAATGATGTTGATGTGTTATTGATGAGAGACATTTGATAATTTTAGTATACAATTATTGATTCCAAGGGCAAAATGCTAGTAATTTGAAGGGTAGAGATTGAGTTAACGGGTCAGAGGAGAGAGGATCAGGGTTTCCTTGTTTTTGGTTCAAATAGGGTTTTTGACTTCAGTTTTGGGTGGGAGCTCTCTGGTTTTGAAAATATTGGGGATTCGTTTTCCGTGAGGGCTTCCTGGTGGTTCTCTTGGTGGAAAAGATTGCAATTCAAAGGCCTGGTTTTTTTCTTTTTGTTTAGTGTGGGGAGCTGCCATTGTGAGTTGAGAAAAGGGTGAAATAAATAAAGAGAAAGGCAAGGAGTCCATACCCTATAGGGGCTGTTTGTCTTGAGTTTTCTCCTTGAAGTTATAATTCGTACCCTGCTTTGCTTAGTTCTTGAGCTTGCATGTCATGTACTTTGATATAAAAGTTTGGTGGTATATTCACGTTTTTCTGGGTTTGGCTCTGTGGATTTGGATTGATTGGAATGCTCATAATACCTGCTGAGCCCTGTATGGAGGTTGAAACCAAGTTTTGATTAATCTTGCATAATCAATGGGTGATAAGCACCTTTTTTTAGAGGCATGGGTTTGCTAGTCCCCTGTAAATCTGCAGGGAACAACTGACTAAGGCTGCAATCTTTTCTTTCTTTCTTTTTTTTTTTTTGGAAACTAAAGGTTTTTGCTGGAATGCTTTGCTGTCATGTTAATCATCAAAGAAGTCTAGCTTTAGGATTTTGCTCATGCATGTTTGTTTGAAGCTCTGGGAGGGACTGAGTTCTGAATGTCATGACCACTTTGCTAAGCCCCTAAAACCAGGTTTATATCCTCAGTCAATTTCCTCCACATGTCTAGGTAGTTGTATAAATAGAGAAGTCTTTTTTTCTTCTTGAACATGAAGCTGTTTTACTGTTATTGGGCGTTTGACAAAAAAAAATTTTTTTTCTCTATTTTTGAAACAGTTGTCTTCAATTTTCTCGCTTTGATTTTTCTTTTAATTTCCTTGTTGTACCTGTGACCTAGTGACTTCAGTTCACAAAATGTATATCAATATACCCATCAATTTGTAATTGCCATTCTGCTACTTTATGGCAGTTTCCTGTCAACTCAGCAGAGATGAGAGAAGAATCTATGATTTTGAAAGGAAATAGTTTGAGTCTTTTGAATGAATTTGAACTCATTCTGGAGTCTGATCCTCTAATGTAAGAATTTTACAAACACATGTCCATAAATGTTTGACTATTTCGTGCCTTTTCACACTATGAATATGCATTTTTACATTGTTGATATTCTTGAATATAGTGATGAAGTAGGATTTATTCACCCATCCCAATTTGTCACATTAAATAAAGAAGCGAGCAGCTCCTTGGAACATGAAGATGCAAATTTTTGGAGCAGGGATCATAAGCTCGCAATTTCGACAGATGTTCTCCTTCCTTTGTATAAGGCGGTCAAAGATGTGTTTTTGCATGCAATTAGCCAATATAAGAGGCATGAGAATCTATCTGATGCATCTTGGGATGAGGGTAATCTTGAAAGTGAGGTCATGAAGCACAGCAAGGCGCTTTTATTGTTAAGCTGTGACTTTGGGACTGCTTGGAATTTCAGGTATTTCCAGATTTCTGCTCAAGTTTATATCGATATGTTTGTGCGCATCTGTTTCTCCATTCATTTAATTATTTTCAGTCTTGCTTATCCTTACCATGAACCCATGACCATGATATTTGTTCCTCGTATTTGTCATGCAGGAAGTTAATTGTGTCAAAGAAGCAGCATATGTTGATATTTTTGGATGAACTTTTCTTGTCGGCCCTAGTCCTTTCATACTCTCCCAAAAGTGAAAAGGCATGGTGCCACAGGTAACATATATAAGCTATTCTTTTTTGTTTTTAATATGATGATACCATTTATTTTGTGTTTTTTATTTTCCACCAAGCTCTATATGTAATTCAACAGTTATAACTGTTTCACCGTAACGGGTATTTAGGCATAATTCTTTTCAAGCATAAAACCCAACACTTATGGATGTATAAATAAATTGGCAGGCGATGGGTGATCAAGATGATTGCTGGAAAATGTTCAACTATGCAAGATATTGTAGGGAAAGAATCTGAGCTAGTGGAGAAAATAGCTGAGGTTTAAATTCAGTTCTGGATGTTGATATTATTAATAGATGAAGGTTTATATGATATTTAATAGTCGAAACTATTATATTCTTTTCAGTTGCATTTTAGTTTGTTTCTTCTAACCCTTCCCAGAGACATCAGAAATAATCTTCTTTTAACGGTTCTTGATTGGGCTTCCTATAAAATTGCGGTCAAACTAATGATTTTTGGCACATAACAGTTGATGAGACATCCCATAAACTATGTGATGAGGAATGCACCAGTGAGGTGTGGTCTTAATATGATTTCCTGCCCACTTGTTTTGCAGAGATCAAAAATGAATTATCATGCATGGAATCACCGTTGCTGGTTAGTTTCATACATGACAACAGAACAGGTCATTAAGTGTTTGCTTTGTATCAATGCTTTAGAATGTAGCTGTAGCAAAACATTTTCGGGCCAACCTTGCCCCCTTAAATGTGCATTGTAATACTGTAATCTAGCCTTCATAGCTTAGATTATCACTAGAGTAAGCTATATTGGCTCTTTTTCCTGGTTTTGAATGGTTTCCTGCTTAGTTGTTTTTGTTAGATTTGTAAACTATAAATTTTTAGTTGCTGTATGTGGTTTTTTTGAATTATATACGAATCCACTTTGCCTGCAGGTGCTGCATGAGTTGAAGAAATCCAGAAACTGGGCTGGATTACATGTTGCTGATAATTCTTGCTTTCATTATCGCACTGTGAGTTTTCCTCTTCAAACTTTTGAGCCTGATATTGAAGAGTTCAAAAGAAAGATAAACCCCTGAAAAAGCAATTAAATATTTTTTTTAGGGGGGGACTTTCATTGCTCTTCTAATGAAATCCAATGCCTATTTGAAAGGAAAAAAAAACAATGTAGAAATTTATTGATGAGTTTTCATTAAATGCAGCGGCTGATGCTCAGGGTCAGGGAGGATCACTGCCATAAACTAGAAGATGGAACGTCTGATGGAAATGATGAAATTTATCGAATCTGGCAGGTATAACGTTTCTGCACTGTTCATCAATCACCGCTTATTTTATGAAGGCTTGTCTGCTCTGTTTTTGTGTTTCTAGTGCACAAAAACAGCTAATTTGGTATTGAATATGGGAATGGGAATATTATGACCTTTTCTTTTTATGTTAGATTACATTTGCCTCAAATAAACCTAGCACTTTCCTTTGATTTTCTTGGTGATTTGACTGCATTGTTGTAGTCTTACGCAAAATAATGGGTCAAGATGTTGGAGACAAGCTCTCTTTCTTTTATTGGACATGTGATAAGAAGATGGTGCCGTGGAGATCAAGGAAACAAAACCCCAATTATCAGGATTAGCTTTCTAACGTGGGGAAGGCTAAGATTTCTTGTATGCTTGATGATTAGCTTCTGTTAGTGGATAAGCATTAGGCTTTGTTAGGAGAGTTAATTAGCTTTCTGTTAGTTTGTTGCATGGATAAGCATTAGGCTTTGTAGGTCCTTTAATTTCGGTATTGAAGTCACAAAATGGGTTTGTATATAACTCATGCATGAGAATAAAGAGAACAAGCATCATTAGCCCGTCATATCTGTAGTTTGTTCTCACCCCGAGAGAATAATCTTTTCTATCAAAATTCCATAGCTTTGATTGGGACCTATCAACATTCAGATAACAAAATAACGTTATTGAAGCAAAATCCTTCTTTTGAGGAAAATCCTAGTGCAAACAATTCATAAAATGTTTTTGTTCGACTTTTAACTGGGTTTTATTTGATATTTTGATTGTTACACTGTGGGTATATGACAGGAGGAGCTTGATTGGAATGAAGCATTGATTAAGTGTTATGTAGGAAGAGAGGTACATCTAACAAAACGTTGCCCCACAGGTTTAAGAAATTCATTATTGATTCACTTGCCGTAGATGTTTTATCTTTTCTTTTTCCCCTCAAGTAAAACGAAGATATCTAATTTCTGTGAATTGCTTAATGGTTCCTAAACACCTGTGGTCAACTTCCAGCCACACTTCACACTGTATCTTCTTATACTTAATTTTATCTTTTTCAGGCTTTGTGGCTTCATCGTCGTTTCCTCTCCTTGTCTTGGATAAGGCATTTCATAACTAATCTTGGTGATACATCTAACTACCATGTATGTAAATCCAGCATAAATGCTGACATTGGTATCTTTATGGATAATGAGTTGCATCTCGCAAATTCCTGCTCAACAATACCCGATAATGAGTTTGAGGATTTTCAAGCACAGGCAATATATTCCGCAACTTACATACTATGGCTGACAAAGGTAGTAAGTAGTGTGTGTCTTCACTTTCACATTTTGCAACTGTTTAAATGGCCTTTCTCAAATTGGTCGAGTTCTAACACAACTTTGTTCTTTCACCAGCAAATCTCCGATTCCCAGGGAATTGAGCTCCAAGAGAAGCCAAATCTTGGAAGCCTGAAGACCATGCTGAATATGGCATGTCCTGAAAGATCGTTTCTTTGGGACATCTCAACAAGGATAACTGGGAAGTGTGACGAGGGTTTGAAGGAGAATAGATCTCAACTTCGATAGATAAATATGTTATACAGTGTTTGGACCATATTCTTTCTACGTTGCCCAGATGGTAACTGTTGTATGCTCAGGTCGGGACTTCAAGTCTTGAAGTGTAGTCTGTGTTCTGAATTATTGGAGGCCGGCACGCTATATAAAATGCGGGAGTGCAAAACCCAGCCAGATTGCCAACTATAGCCTTCCAGGCTTCCATATGTGATCATAACTACGGCAAATCCTGCTATGCCTCCTACTAAACGGGAAGCCATTCCAAACGCAATGCCTTTTTTTTGTTGATCTTTTCGGAGTTCTGTGTCTTTGTGAGAGGTTTTCATTGGATTTTGGAAACCACGTAATGCCATTACCAAACTAGCATCCAAACTCAATGACTAGGACGTTGTATGTGTGGTGTATATCTTATTTTTTTTTTAAAAAAAAAAAAAAAGTCATTTAAAAAGAAAAATTGTTTTGCTTTTGAAACAAAACAGTATTCTTGTTTTTAGACAAAACCACATTCACCTATTATGTGATTCATTTTTTTAATTAAAATAATAACTTTTTTCATTTTTTTTTTTAAATTACACATCAAGTATACTTGTGGTTTTGCATAATTCTATTTCAAAATATTTATATATATATACATTGGTTTTATTAAAATGACGTGTCTATATATATTATCATCCTATTCAACTTTTTTTGTTCAAAAAAATAAGAATTACTTTTATAAAAATATGTTTCTGTTTTTGCCAAAATCTTTCCATTTCCTGAGCCAAGGCTTTGTGGATTGGGGGTGGTGGGAGACCAAAGAAAATGTAATGACATGATGTTTACGATGATGTTTGAGAATACGTAATAGTTGTTTTTAAAAAAGATTTTTATTTGAAAATATATTAATTTTTTTAAAAAAATTATTTTTAATATTAATATATCAAAATAATTTAAAAATATATAAAAATATAATTTTTAAAAAACATGCAAACAACTACACCAACTCAAGTAACGTGTAACTTTTTTTTTTTTTTTTTTAATACCATAAACAAAGACAACCATCTGTATCCTTTGGGGGCTCTGGGGCATCTACGACCAATCATCCCAAGACCTTGCACCCATGCTGTCCCTTATCCATAACGTACGCACTGTAATCGCATTGACAAACTACATCCTTAAAATTGCTGTGCAAGACTCAGATGTCCGAAACACATTCACCGGCAATCGCCAAAATTTCAAGTTTCTCTCTTTTTCCTTGTAAATTTACAGGTACTCTCTATACTTCTCTGCCTAGCTAGTTCTTTTGCAAAATGACAATTCATGAACATTGAACGAAACCATTGACATGACAACATTTTCCACTGAGCTTGTCTCTCACAATTATAGCTTTCCCTTCACTAGCAAACATCTAAAACCTTCTTTACTTTCACTTCAAAGCAATGTAGTTAGCTGCATAAACCCTAACCATAATGCCACTATCCACCACCTAGGAAACCAACCAAAAGTAAGGAGTGTTTTACCTGAAACAAGACCAGCCCTTGCTTTATCTTATGATTTCGAAGAAACCCATTTGATGAGATTGCTTAATAGGTCTTGTAAAGCAGGCAAGTACAGTGAGTCCCTCTACTTTCTTGAGTGTATGGTTGCTAAAGATTATCAACCTGATGTTATTTTGTGTACTAAGCTCATTAAAGGGTTTTTTAATTCAAGAAATATAGACAAGGCTACTAGGGTGATGGGCATTTTGGAGAAGTACGGTAAACCTGATGTTTTTGCTTATAATGCAGTGATTAGTGGGTTTTGTAAGGCTAATCGGATTGAAAGTGCAAAAAAAGTGCTTGATAGGATGAAAAGAAAGGGATTTTTGCCGGATGTTGTAACTCATAATATAATGATTGGGACTTTTTGTAGTAAGGGAAAGATTGATTTGGCTTTAAAAGTTTTTGAAGAATTGTTGAAAGATAACAATTGCAAGCCAACTCTTATTACCTACACGATTTTGATAGAGGCGTACATTCTTGAAGGTGGGATTGATGAAGCTTTGAAGCTTTTGGATGAGATGTTATCAAGAGGGCTTGAACCAGATACATTTACTTACAATGTAATAACTAGGGGGCTGTGCAAAGAGGGGAAGGTTGATCGAGCTTTTGAGTTTGTTAGGACCTTGAATTCTAGGGGTTGTAAACCAGATGTGATTACATATAATATATTGTTACGAGCATTGTTGAATCAAGGGAAATGGGATGAAGGGGAGAAATGGATGAGCGAGATATTTTCAAGAGGTTGTGAGCCTAATGTTGTTACATATAGCATCTTGATTAGCTCGCTGTGTCGTGATGGGAAAATTGAGGAATCAGTGAACTTGGTGAAGGTTATGAAGGAGAAGGGTTTGACTCCGGATGCTTATTGTTATGATCCATTGATTGCTGCTTTCTGTAGAGAGGGAAAATTGGATATGGCAATTGAGTTCTTGGATTGCATGATCTCTGATGGTTTTTTGCCAGATATTGTGAACTACAATACAATAATGGCCGCTCTTTGTAAGAATGGAAATGGTGATCATGCTGTGGAAATATTTGGAAAGCTAGATGAAGTGGGTTGTCCTCCAAATGTCAGTTCTTACAACACAATGTTAAGTGCATTGTGGAGTTCTGGAGACAGATATAGAGGCTTGGGAATGATATCACAGATGCTTAGCAAAGGAATTGATCCAGATGTGATAACTTATAATTCACTTATTTCATGTTTGTGCAGAGATGGAATGGTGGATGAAGCTATTGGGCTGCTGGCAGACATGCTAAGTGGAAGGTTCCAGCCAAATATAGTCAGCTATAAAATTGTTCTTCTTGGGTTATGCAAAGCACATAGAATTGATGATGCTATCGAAGTGCTAGCAGCAATGATTGAAAATGGTTGCCAGCCAAATGAAGCTACTTACACGTTGTTGATTGAAGGTATTGGTTTCTCTGGATCAAGAGCTCAAGCAATGGAGTTGGCTAATTCTCTTTACATTATGAAAGCTATTTCTGAAGATTCATTCAAACGTTTGAACAAGACCTTCCCTTTGCTTGATGTTTACAAAGGCTTCATTTATTCGAACTAGTTTCTGTTGTTCTTGGATGGCTAATGACCATACCAGATGTTCTGAAATCTGGCCTATGTCTTCTTTGTATGGCCTTAAACTTACAAGGAACAAAATGCAATAAGGATTTCTGCAACGAGACACCTGATGTGTTGCATATTTTCATGGTATTTTGAGGAAAAAGCATTTGTCACTGGTTTGTTGAGACATAACATTAGAATCCACAGTCGCAGAAGTGACCTATCAGGTACAACATAAGAGCTTGAGCCTTAAGGTGATCTTCTGTATTCTTTCGACTAAACTGCCACATTGTACCTTCAACGCCAGTAATTTGAAGAGAAGATTCATGTCTTGAAGAAAGAATACAAGAGAGCAATACTGTAAATTGTTACACGTGTAGATTTCTCTTTCTGTACTCAACAGGGGATTTTACAGAATGTGCTGGTTACAAGCTTAAGCATTTGTTCTTCGAACTTGTACCTGATTTTTCTTATTATCCTGTCAGGAGGAAACTCGATAGGTTCCTAGTCCTTGTTTCTATTTTACCCATTTAAATAACATGTTTTTATACATGATGAGCAATATCTTCTGACCAAGTACCTTCACGTTTTCTTCTTCTTCTACTTCTTTTGTGGGGTAGGGGTGGGGAGACTAGAACTACACGGATTGATATGATTGTGATGATTAGTGATGGGGAAAAAAACTTATTTACAGGCATTATTGCATTGCCAATAAAGGCTGGTTTTCAGCAAATCCAAAGCCTAAATTTCGCGTGCCTTGCTAATAAAAATGTACTCTCGACAAAAAGCTAATTGGGCTAACAAACCAGTGGCCTATATATTTAGTTTTGGCTTGTGAAATATGGTGAAATCCCATTGGCGACTGTCAAATTTGCATCAGATTGCTTAGTTAGCAACTGAACACGATGATTCCACACGAGAAGAAAGATTGTTCATGGACATAATATTACATACTAAAATTAGAGGAGGATACCCTTTGTGATTATATCAATCGTCCATATACCAGCATGAAAGATACTCACGGAGTCACACTGGATATTAGCAAAATCATCAAGGTTTGGTTCCCTTTTGTTGATATGCTTTATCACCTTTGAACTGTTAGCAGAATTGGTTTTTGTGATGTTGAAATTTCTTTTATGGCACCCTCAGTTTTTGCAAGCACACCCACTTCAGCAAGCACATGCACATTATACATGTAATGTAAATTGAATACATGCTCACACATTCTGTGCTTGCTTGTCTAACAATTTTGAACCTGCAGATGAACCAGGCTGTTGTTAGCATTCATGGAGTGGATCTGCAGCTCTGTGGAGTCAATTTTCCAGAATTTTTTATACACATAATTTCTCAAGTTATTTCATCTTATGATCATCTTGTTTCAGCCGTGTTAATTCATCTTATTTTCTTAATTTTTGGTACACATAATTTTCTTTCCTTGAAAGCCTCGTGTTGTACTTCCATAAAAGAAAGAAATAAAGCACTCGAAAAAGGGGGCAATGCATCTAAACATCTTTGTGCGAATGAACAACTCAAATCGCTAGAGACCTACATATGTTTCCATTGTGCAATTGAGCTGTTTAGAATAATAAGATCTATCACGTAATTTTACAACTGCTTAGTTTAACATCAATATAAAGGGGCTTTAAAAAAAAAGGGTAGAAAGGTACCACCAACACACCCATCTAAGGTGGCATGTTGCTTTGCGCATCACAAGATGTCATCACACTTACTTGTGCAATATGCTCTTCTTCGAAAGCTTTGGTTTCTTATGATTGTGGTTCTGCCACGGTTAAAGAAACAAGATTTCAACTTGAGAAAACGCGAGAGGTAATGGAAGAAGATATACTGATTAAAAACATTAAAAAAAAAAATATATATATATATACACACCTTGTGTCTATCTAGTGCTCCATAATCTGTCCTCTCCTTCCAGTTGCTCTTCCGTAATTTGATGGGCCGATTTCCAACATATTTACCTGAAATCAAGGTTAAGAACAGCATCAACATGCTAACACAGCTCAATCCATTAAGATTTTAATATTAAAGGACAACAAAATTTAGTTAATTTCATCACTAGGAAAAAGGAATTAAAAAACTGAAGGAAGATCAATTCAAGATCTACCTGAATTCAATAACCAAGGATCGATAATGCCCAGTGATCACCAGGTACTTACAAAAGATTAACTAGTTTGATTTCAAATATGATAAATATCTCCTTTTCGCATTATCATCCATATGCATAAGAACAAAAGCTGGGTGATAAAATTCTAAATTATTAAGCAAGACACGGCGTCTTCTCCTCATTAAATGTTTGGTTCAGTGGCTGAAAGCTGATCACTTACCCATTGCAAAGTTAAAAGTTACTAAACAACCACCCTTCAGCAACCTTGTTATATTGAAAGCGAAATAACAAAGCCACTGAGGTCAGAGGTATCTATAAAATGGCCCAAGCACCCCCACCCATTTTCTCTTCCTTGTAACATAAACAGAGACAGCTGCTCAGACCAAAAAAAAATTGAGAGACTAGCTGACTCACCATTCATCTCCTTAAGTGCAGCAGCGAGGTCAGTAGGGTTGGCAAAGCTAACAAATCCATAGCCCTTGGTCTTACCACTCCGCTTATCCCTGACAACCTATTATGTGAGAAAGCACAACAGCATATGCATATAAGGTAACAGTTACAGCTTCCAAAAAATATAGAAATAAAAACCAGAAGGAAAGGGCAAGAAACAGAAACACCCAAAACATGATAGCAAATGCATGCTGGGTGCCCATGCACAGGCACACAGAAGAAACATGCATTTTCAACATAATCACAGCCCAATTCCCCAGCCAACCACGGGCATTGCAGATGAGGTAACAAGGACTAAACTGAAACAAGCAGAGGCATAGCATCATGAATCAAGTCCCCAAGAACATGATTAAGATTAGTAGGTTATTTCAACAGCCAAACTTCTATGAAAAACCTCCTTTTTAGACTAATACCACAAGGGCATTTCAGAAAATTGAAGTCCTTACGGAGATCATTGCAAGCAAATGCAAAAAATCTACATTGAATACAACTAGTCAGGCCTAAATCAATCCAGATACTGCTCATTTCAGATGAATCTCTGAAAGACTTTATTAGATTGCTCCATCATACTAATAAGACAATAAATTCCACATAAATCAGTTCAAGAGAAAAATAGCGAAGCAGATAAAGGTTGCTTGGTAACTGAACCAAAACCACAAAACCCAGGCACTCTGGAGAACCTAGTCAGATCTATTGACTGTACCAGATCTTCAAAAATTCATCATCTTATCAAGATCAACTCAAACAGAAAAACATCTAGGGAAAAGCACCTGCATGCTTAGAGGTTATGGAAATTTTGTGGTGAGCAAAGGATCCTGAAACTCAGGTTTCTAACGAAATCAGCACATGGAACCCACTTAAAAATTATAATGGGTTACTAACCTGACTCCAACTTGTTCAGATCAAGAAAACCAGCAATACGACTCACTTAGTCTGTGAGTTACGTGAAAAATAACCTACACAAGCTCCAGATGTCAATTCCAGCTGTCCACATCCAATATTTAATGATCAAACCTGACCTTGTCTATCCTGGTTATATCGCACCCAGAGAACAAAATATTTAAAAAACAACAGGTTTTAAATCCTTGCTATCAACATATGACCTAATATATTGACTCTGTAATTTTAGAACAAAACGGGAAAAAAAATCTTAGATTATTGCATCAATTTGCAACTTGAAGGTAATTCACATGATCAAGATGTCCAAGCAATATGTAGATTGTTGACAAAGCCTACCTTAGTACACAGAAAAATACAGCTCTGTGCGCTTCAAAGAAAAATCTGAACAGGAAATGGCAAGGTTTCACAGACAAGGCAAACAATACAAAAGAAATCAGGAAATGGAGTGAGACAGCAACTTACTCTGGCCAAGTTAAAAGAAGGAAACCTCGAAAATGCTTTTGAAAGAACATCATCATTCACCTCATTACCGAGATCACCACAAAAAACGCGGTAGTCATCTGTAAACAGCACAATTAGAACACCTTAGATAAGAAACACATGAAATACAGTGAAGAGTGAACGAAATTAATATCAACAAAATAAACATTTTATAAGAATGTTTACTTTATTAAAAAGCTCAAAAAAACAAGATTGGGTTAGAGAACATACTTTCAGGCCATTCTGCAAGAGTTGGATCCTCCCATGTCTGGCCAGCAGCTTTACGAGGAACTGCTTTCTTTTTAGTTTCTGCTTTATGTTCAATCTCACTACTCGCAAGGGCTGCTTTTACACTCTCAAGCGCTTCAGGTGTAATCGTTTGTGCATCCCTTTGAAATAATTGTTGCGCCTGTTCAAAGACACTACAAAATCATTCACCCTAAAAAGCAAGAACACAAACAAATGCACTTGCGGATAGATAATAAGACAGTCTAATCAAATCATTAAAATAAAAGAAAACATCAAACCAAAATCAATCCATGGATACAGCAGCCCAAATTAAAAAAGATAAATTATCATTTCAAATTTTCGTTTTTCCAACAATATCAATTCTGAACCAATTAAAATATAATCTAACTTATAATCACAAATTCACAACTCAATTTTCACATTACCACAAAAAACCCAATTAAACCCTAAAATTACCCAATTTCTCCGAAGCCCAAAAAAACCCACTTCAAAATACACTACAACAAACTTTACACAAAACAAATAAGAATTTCACAACCACAACCAAATCACTCAATATCAAAAAACCTTAACCAACATCAATAAAAAAATCCCAAATACAGCAAATACATATACAATTGCTGACCTGCTGGTACTGGGGGAGAGTGTAAACGGGTCCAATCTGTGAAGGCGGGTAAACGGGCGCCATAACGGTAGGAGGTGGGGTGACATATGGTTTTGGGTAAGGGTCCGATTGCTGTAGGTGAAAAGGGGTAGGGAAATACGTGCCGTTTGCTGCTGTTGCTGTCGCTGTTGCGGATGTTGCGGATGCTGCGTATGTGAATTGCTGTGAAGTTGATGAAGATGGAGGGATCGACATTGGTCTTAGGGATTGAACGAGCTGGTTGTCGTTTGTATGTCTTAACGGGATTGATAGAGCTGGAGGATTTTTGTGTTGGTTGGATTTGAGAAAAGGAATCTTCGGGGGATTTATTTGCTTTATTTATTAATTTGATGACGTGGATTTTCTAACTGGCTAAAGTCGTGATCGGTCCTTCAACTCTTAAAAATCACAATTTAAGAAAAATTAACTAGAATTATCTTGACATTTCACTATTACAATGGCATTTCAGTCTGGCGATGAATAATTAAAATAACAAATATTGACTTAATTAAGAATTAGCTACCTTGAAATCCTTGCTATCAACATATGACCTAACAATTAAATGATAAATATTAGGCCATACAAAAATTATCTTTACATTTCTAAAATCTTAGATTATTGCATCAATTTGTAACTTGAAACATTTTATTTTTTTTAATTTTATTATTCAGTATTAAATTAATTAAAAATTAAGTTTTATAATTTATTTTAGTTTATGTTCTACCTTGATCTTATGACTTGGATCATCAAATTGATCAATTGACTTAAATAGTTTTATGTGTTATTTTTTTAATTATTTTTTTAATTTTATTATTTAATATTAAATTAATTAAAAATTGAGTTTCATAATTTGTTTTTTATAAGCTTATCTTGATCTTATGATTCATGTTTGATAGGTTAACCTAGGTTGACTTGGCTTATTCTTCTAATTGATTTTTTTTTTTTAATTTCATCATTCAATATTAGATTGATTGAGAATTAAGTTTAATAAAAAAAAAAATGATTTGTTTTTTATTGAACTATTAGTGTCACATGAACTAGGTGATGAATTTAATAGGTTAATTTTAGTTGATTCGAGTCGATTTAATATGTTATTTTAATATATATATATATATATATATATATATATATAAATATCATTTTGATTTTTTTTAGTTAAATTATATTTTTATTTTAACTGTCAATTTAACTAGATCATATCAGTTAATTTCTATATAATTTAATTTTTTTGTTAAAAAATATAATAACAATATCTAGATATTTTTATATATAAAAAATTATTTTAACCTGCAACAGTACAAAAAAAATATCTTTTTAGAGACCATTTGGTATTATTTATTTATTTGCATTGTATATCATAAATAACTTGTTGAAGTAAACCTTGATTTGTAGAAGTAAAAATAATAGCAAAAACGATCACAACATAGGTTGACAGTATAATCTGACAAGGTGCGGAGCCAAGCATGTCTTTGTTTCTCTGTGCATTTCTCGACACATCTAACACGAAATTTTAACTTCATGAGTTTGCACGTCACGAGCTCAGAAGGCATGGTCATCTTCAGACGATGATCTTTATTTCAGGACTGGCCGCTCTGAAAAGTTGTTTCTTACTGGTTATGGGTTTTCCTGATCTTTGAAAAAAAGCAGAGTGAGGTAAGCCTGCTTAAGCTTCCTTCCAAAATCACGGTGTAGCTTCTTCTACTTACCGCCTGGATCTTCTTTTCTTTCTTTCATTTTCAAGGCTTGTGAAAGCATTTCCATTGGTGACGACAACAACCATTGATCGGAAGTTCGGCCGACGGAAGCAAAGTCCAACAGAACGACGAAAACATTGCACTTGGTTTTGGAGGGGTGCGCCAGGCCAGTGCAGCAGTGCAACGCAGAGGCGACGCTCGAGAACGCCAGCAGCAAGCTGCTGTTAAAGGCCCTCGCCCTAGAAAAATAAATTTAATATCGAGCCAAAAGGCCAAAAGGTATGAGCTTAGCCAAAAGGCCGAGAAAGGTATGAGCTTCATCGTGGGAACGAGCTGGGTTTTATACTTGAGGTTTTGGTCCAACCTTCACTTCTTTGTCGATGTGGGACGTACAAAACAGGCCTTGAAGCAGGACAATAAAGTGCGACCTCGTTCCCTGTACTCAGCGTGGTGGGTTTTTCAACGCTACTATTATTCTTATTTCTCCACGACACAAAATACAAGACTAGACAAGTTAATATTTATCATTGCCAAATCTCAGCAGGTGGTCTCCAAAAAGCCCTGGAGAGCGTTAACTAGCTATGCTTTGAAGAGCCAGTTTTGAAATAGGATGTAAATTGTGTTTTTTTTTTTTTTTTTTTTTTTTTTTGTTAAATTTGTTATACTTTCCACATATTAGGAGTAACGTAGGAGACATCTCTATTTTTTCTCCGGGGAATCTTTTAGAATTCCCACTACTTAGCTTTCAATTCGTTTGACCATCAAATGAAATGTGAATAACCCGCTTCTCTCTTTTTAAAACAAGGGGCTTCTGGTTCTGTCGGTGCTAGAAAAAATTTTTCTTCTCCATATTACTATATTTCTAGAGCAAATAATTTTATATGAGGAACTATTGAACTCAATTACTTGCTGCTCTTACATATATATATATATATATATATATATATATATATATATATATATATATATAATATTATGATTGTAAAAATATTATTTTAATATATATTTAAACAAAAAAATATTTTCAACTAGCTACCATAATTTAAAAAAGAACGCTGAAACTTACATTTCCTACTCATTTGAGCCAGCCAGGGGGGCAAGGAATGCGAACGGTGGAGGCATGACTCCAATGAAGGGCCAAGAATGCCGAAAACAAGGCGTAAACACAAAAGAATAAGAGAATGGAACAGGTTATTAGATCAACATCTGTTTTACTAGAATTGGACAGGGGCCGCGACTTGCGCAGCCCCCTCTAACACAAATTTTGACGTAGGATCTCCCTCTAGGGGAGACCTTAAACCAGCACCCCTCCTGGGTGCAATGGAGGTCACTGATCTAGACCATGGGCATTCTTGATCACCCATTGATCCCGTCCAGGTAAGTATGTTTAACGTAGCCGTGGGTTCCTTATTTATACACGGCACGCTCGTCTGGCCTCTAGTTTTTCCTCCATGTGGGATAGTTAAGTAGAACGCGAAGCCAGGTCTCCTTTCGACCCTACTGCACCTTGACAAACCTTTCTTGCTCCCATGTTTGATTTATTGACTGGGAATCAAATCTAACAGTAAGATTTTACTTGGGACTGGAGACTTGATTTCGAGCTGTGAAGCTGAACACCGCTTCTTCACAAATACAGAATGGAGGACCAGAGGAGTCCATCATCTCTCTCAGGGATCAAGTGTCAACGAATTAATGGAAGATATATATATTAAGTATTTTCTCTGTTATTAATATATTATATTATTATATATTATTATATTATATTATATTATATTATATATATATATACTAACTGTCTTCTTCTTTTTTGTTTTAAATTTTTTTTTTTTTAATGAGTTAATGTTAATTTGTTTTATATTTAGGTATCAGACTTTCATGATACATATCTTTTTAATAGGCTTAACCTGGTTTGACGGGTTAACCCGGAAATTATTTTTCTTTTTAATTAAATTTTTTTTATATTTAATTATCAGACTTTCATGACATGTATTCGAGCTTGACAGGTTAACTTGTTTAATGGGTTAACCCAGTTAATTCTAGGTAAACCAGTCAATTTTTTTTATATTTAGTTATCAAATTTTCATGACGTGAATCTCGGGTTTAATGGCTTAACCTGGTTTGACGGGTTAACCCGAAATTGTTTTTTTAATTAATTTTTTCATTTAATTTAGTTTGTTAATGTTAAATTTCTTTCTATTTAATTATCAGACTTTCATGACACGTATCCCAGGCTTGACGGGTCAACTTGGTTTGAACAGGTTAACCCAGTTAATTCTGGGTAAACCCGTCAATTTTTTTTTTCTATTTAGTTATAAAACTTTCATAACCCGAATCTCAAGGTTTTACGGGTTAAACTGGTTTGAAGGGTTAACCTAATTAATTCAATTTTTTTTTTTTTTTTCTTTTTAATTAATCTATTTAATTATCATACTTTTATGACACGACTTTATAGCCAGACCCACATCCAATATTCTTGGGTCCGGTGTTGCAATCAGGCTCACTTAAACTTGGATCATGTAAGTTTAATGTTATTATTAATATTATAAATATTACTCTTAGATTAGGCGTTCCAGCCAAATTCAAGACTCTTGGTATATACTTTACAAAAAAAAACTCTAATACTTTTAAATTTTAGTTTTTTTTAATATTTTTTATGTAAAAAAATAATATTGTGGCATCGCGCGAGTCATGTAACTAGTATATATACATGTAGTGTGTGGGAGTTCCTAAGCTTTACAGGATTACTGTAATGAATTGTTGCATTCTGGAAGAGTTAAAAACAATATTATTATTTTTTATCCTCGATGGTGAGAAGCATGGCGCCTCAGGTGGTTTAAGCTTTCAGGTTTATATAATTTTTCGGCCTGGTATCATAACTTCGTAACTAAATAGTTATATTTTTGAAACATAAATAACTTTTATTCAAGAATATGTTAAAAGATAGTATAAATTATAATTTAAAACTTTACTTAATAATTTAAATTTTTTAATTGAGATAGGTTATTTAACAAATTACTTTATTTTTTATTATAAAATTCACAACTTCAATTAAAAAATAATATAAATCATATCTTGAAACTTTATCCAACAGTTTAAGTTACTGGGTTGAATTGGTTCTTTGATATGATTTCAAAGCATTAATGAATATGCAGTCACGAGTTTGAATCTCACCATCTCTATTTATTTGATAAAAATTAAGCACAATGTTATGTGATTATACAAGTTTTAAGTTTAAAGAATTTTTAACTTGAAAGAGAATGTGTTAGAGAATAATATAAATCACATTCTGAAATCCTTATCTAATAACTTAAATTATCGGGTTCAGATAATTCTTTGACAACTTCTACTAGTATTTCTTTGATGTCTTGTTTTCTGTTTTGATTTTTTTTAAAAAAAAAAAAATTCATAACTTCTACCAATATGCCATGACATCCTAGCTTGTGTTTTTCTATCATGTTGCTTAATTTGGATAGATTTTTTTCTTTTATATGAAAAGTTAGTCAATCAATCTATCTATCTATGAAATTTGAGAATTAGATCCACCACATGAGGATAAATGGAATAGCTTAGAACCTGCCAGGGACATTAAAATTAAATACTGTAAAATCGCATCTACCATGAATTGAGTGAAATCTTGCAATTATCCAAGAAACTTCATATTAGTATTATATTTATCATACTCTTTTTAGATGTGGTTAACATTAATAGAGTCAATTTATCAATATTATCTCAGATATTTTGGTAAGATTTAAAGAGTTATTGAGTTTTTCCTATATTGTTTTTTCTTAAGTTGATATTTGATAATATATTTAGCAGTTGTATAAACACAAACTTTACAAGTGAATATATAATATCCGTAAATCTACAGGAGGTAGACCCGTTTAACAATTGTACAAGTATTACATTATTTTTTTGTTGATAATTAACAAAAATATTAAAAGATATTTTGTTTTATTTTATTTTAGTTATCCGACATTCTTTTTCTTCGATTGCATTGTTTTATAATCAAATTAATGACTTGATTTCATATAGTTTATTGTAGCAAGGCACAATAAAAAAATAGAAGATTAAAGTATAAAACATAATAAAATAACGTGGTCTATCTAAAACTCATGCGGAAAAAAAGTTGTCCTATTTATTTTGTGGTAAAACTGTCCTCTGTTAAAAAAAATTGTTTGTTATAATTTATTTTGTGGTAAAAGTAGATTAGGTTGAGAAAGGATTTTATTTTTTATTTGATTTTGTGTTTTTAGAAAATCTAAGGGGTGTTTTCAGTTGATTTATTGACATTGAAAAGATACTTATTATGTATTTTTAGGTGAAAATATGCTAAAAAAATAAGATTTTGAATAGAAAACCTTAACCTGATTTTTTAACCGCTCTTTGATGATAGAAAACTAAATACATAAAAAAAATGTTTCTGCTACCTATATTTCATGTTTTAAAAAATAAATAACATGTTATTTTTTTATTAAATATAAAAAATAAAGAAAAAGTCGACATGTAGACCTAACCTTTTTTTTAAAAAAAAAAAGTGCTAGGCGCTAGCTTTTTTTAACTTAAATCACTGAAATAGTACATTTAACATTGTTATATACCTCACATTTAACATTGTTATATACCTCCATATAAAAAAAATGGCTATATATGTCCAGTCCCAAGCTATAATTGTTTTTTCTTTTCTTCTTGTTGCACCTAACTAAAGCAGCTCTTTGTTGGTCATTAACATGTTGTTGGCGGCGGGCCACAATATTAAATACAAAGTTGTTGCATCTCATTTTTAGGTTTCAAAAGTAAGTCACGTTTCTTTTTTGTTTTTAAAAAATATTTTTGAAACAAATGATTTTTTTTCTTTAATATTTTTTTGTGTCGTTTTGATGTGATAATATTAAAAATAAAATTTTAAAAATAAAATAACATTATTTTAGTATATTTTTAAATAAAAAATACTTTAAAAATAAAAATAAAAAACAATTAACTTCCCAAAATGAACAATTTTAATCAAATGAGGACTTTTGAGAGAGAGAGCTCATGGTTTCTTTTCCTTACTAGCCATCGGTAATGCTAATCCATACCAGTTGGTGTATTTGATATTGTAATAACTATTATAGTTGTGGTTTGAAAAAAATTATTTTATAAAAAGTACATTTAGTTGAGATTGATTTAGAAAAATATATGTCTGATTAAAATTGAAGTTGAACAAAAAGTAGTTTAACGTGTTTTGTTGAAAATGCTTTTGAAATTAAGATTATAAAATAACTAAAAAAGATATATATATATATATATATATATATATTGATGGTTTTTAATTGAAATATTGTTGATTTAACTACTGTTATTACATCATAAAATAAACAATACTTTATATAAAGTATTTTTTATTGTTCCATTAAATTATTTGCAATTCTATCACGTACGGAATCAATCTGACAAGGATTACAGTTTCCATGGCTTCCTGAGCGTGCAATAGCATCAAGTAAAATATCATCAAGAATAAAATTAGGATTGTGATCAAATTTTATAAATGTTACATCATCATGCGATCTCCAACTAATATAATTATATTGTGTTGTCAAATAATGTTGAATACTAGTTTTTCGAATAAAACACAATATCTGAGAAAATTTTTTGGATTTTTTTTATTTTACGTGGGCGGGCCCGATCCAATATATTTAGGTTCGGGAACAGTGAAGACACTCTTTACTGTTCACTTTGCAGAATAGTGGAGAGTTGCTAGATGCGACAGAAGAAGAAGAAGGATAAAGAGAAAAGGAAGAGCAGGCACTACACGTGCAGCGATGTTTGGCTAGCAATGGAAACAACGGAGGCAGGTGGTGAATTGAGGGAATTGCTTGTTCACTGTCCTATAATGTGAATAGTGGAGAGTGAATAATTCACTCTCCACTGCTCACTTTGCATAACAGTAGAGACATGAAAGTGCAGAAGAAGAAGGAGAAGGAGATAGGGAACAACCGGCTACCCTGCGCGGCAGTGATGTCTGGTTGGCGGTGGAAACAGTGGAGGGCGATGGTGAATCGAGGGAGCTACTCTCCATTGTTCGCTAATCTATTTTTGCTCTTCTTCTTGCAGCCTCTATTTATAACACAATTTGCAACTCAGCACAAAAAAACAGCTTGAAGTTGCTTTTTGTTATCTTGCGATTTAAACGCAAATGGTAATGGGTTCATGAATAGAAAATTGTGTTTAGACCGTAACCAAACACCCGACAGTGATGTTTTTCTGTAAACACAACCAAAACGCCAAACATGCATAACTTGGCTAAAAAGAATCGTTTATTTCAGCGTCATGCCCTGGCCCTCCTACCATCGACAACATAGAGATAAATTTGTGAATTGGACTTTTAAATCCTCAAATAATTATGATCATATCAATAATTTAGAAATAAATTACCATGCGTGGCAATTATAATTGATGAAATATATATATAATAATAATAATAATAATAATAATAATAAAAAATAGATATTTATAATAAGTATGGCAATGAATAAAATTATAAATGAGAAATATATATTTTTGATTAAAATTATCTTTTTTAATTTGTGTAATCTTCTTTGTTTTGACAACAAAATGATCTTTTTATTAGCAGCATGATCCATTAAAAAATAATAAAAAAATACAATTAAAAAAATACTTGGAGAAAACTATGGTGATTTAAATTAAAATGAAAAAAAATATATCTTTAATAAGAAATATAATTTTTTTTTAGCAATTTTTTTTTTTAATCTTCATGAGAACATGCTTTTTTATGAGAAGGATTATTTTTTAAAATAAATTGTTATAATCATCAAAGTATGTTTTAATTAAAAAAATAATTAATCGGCCATGTTTAGGCATACATATAAAAAAACATGAGAATAAAATTTTTGAGAAAAATAAAAAATAAATGCTTTATTCTTAGTCAATGTTGAACGAGTAAATTATTTCAAAAATTATGCATATAAGGCTGAACCATATTTATTCATAAAACAATCAATTACACCAACATAAAAATGCCCTTATTTTCTTAAAAACAACAGCATAATAATTTATTAGCGGCACATTTCTTGAATAAAAAGCAGTGACAATCAAAATTAAAATCTATCAAAATTTTCAATAATTTAAAATAAATAGAAAAATATAGTCAAAATTTTATTATTATTTTTTAAATATATCTCTTAAATTTAAACTCATTTTTCTTATTAATGCATGCATTTATTGTTTTAATGAAAAAAAAGTTTGTTTTTAAAGCACGGTTATTTAAATAAAAACTTATTATGATTTCAAAAGCAAGTTTTTTTAAAAAAAACTAAAATAATACCACAGTATTTTTTATATGATTGAAGGCAAAAAAATAATTAATTTAATAAAACCATGTCAAAAGTATGCTAAAAAAATAAAAGAAACAAAATTTTAACTTCATTGAATGTCCTTGATCATATATTTTTTGTATACCAAGCATGTGATAATTGAAAACAAAATGATCAGCATTCTTATGAAAACTCATATTTAAGAATTATGTCAAAATTTAAAAATAAATAAATATAATGCTAGTTATTTTATTTATAGTGTATTTTAATAAAAACTAAAATAAAATAATCAAAGAAAAAGTCAAACACCTTAGCCCGCACATGTGAGCCAACAAGGCCTAGACCGTAGGTATGGCCTCCCTTGATTTTTGTATACGGTCAATGAACGTACAACATATCGTTAATCTTTTTATTTTTTAAAGTTAAAATAGATAATTCAGAGCGTGTTTGGCAGTGTGGTAGTGATTATTTTTCAAATAACTTTTCGTGTCGAAATACATACTAATAATTTTTTTTTTTATTTTTTAAAAATTATTTTTGATATCAACACATCAAAACGATCTAAAAAGTACAAACCACACTCAATTTTAACAAAATAAAAAATTCTAAAATTGATGGGAACGCTGTTTGCACCGCGTTCCCAAACATGCTCTTATTGTTTATTGGTTTAATTTTTGTTAGGAAGGAGGTATTCAAAAAGTCTTGTTGAGGTTTTTTTATTCAAAATATTATAATTGATTTATTTTTATCTAAAAATAAATAACAAGTATATTAAAAAGCTTAATGAATCAATTTTCAACCCCAACATCATTAAATTAGTAAAAAAAAAGTCTAAATCAATTTTTTTTAAACCCCAATCTTTTTTTAGTGAATTTAAAGTTTAAAAACACCTCAATAACATGGTTGTTATAAAAAAAAATCTATTAATACCAAAATTATTTTTTTTTTAACAAGAATAGTGGTCAATTAAATCTTCCCTCTCATCTCTCATTTCCCACCAGTTTTCTCTTTCGTCTCAAATAATAAAGTATAAGAACGGAAAGTTAAAATCCCGAAACACAAATACCAAACAAAAAGAGTAGAAGATCAAAGTGGATTTTTATGCGCATAGTAAAAAAGGATTGATTCTTTGTTTTTGGGTTTATTTGGTGTTATTGTTGAGCCATTGTTTCGTTATTTTTTAAAAAATAACTGGTTTTAAATTAATTTTTTAAATTTTTTAGATCATGTCAATATTAAAAAAAAAGAAATAGTATTTTAATTATTTTTAAATAAAAAATATTTTAAAACATAACTTACATCGCAATGTTGAATTTCTTTTCAAAGTTGGCCCCACTAGCAAACAAGCATTCCGTTTTAAAGTTGGCCCCGGACTCGCATGTCGCACTCCCGTGGCTTGAAAATTACCATACCTCCATGTTTGTTGCCTCGATAATGTCAGAGCTCCATACGTGCCCCCACCGCGCACAGCCGAAGCCAAAAAAAATCCATGGTATCCAAAGAAGCATTCTTGCTCCTTTTCAGGAAAACTGCTTGTAACTTCACGGGGGGCGCCTGTTGATTCTCTTCTCTTCTTGGAGTTTGAACTCACGAAACAACACCCCTCTCTGATTTTCTTCCCTTTTGATCTGTCTGTCCCCTCTAGCCCACGGTCTCGTCTCCTCATTGGTTATGCCATGGCAGACAGTAAACTCCTCAACTTAGAAATCATACATGTTAAATACGTGGTTAATTGGCCGGTTAATTTGAGATTTATTTAATTCCGGGTTTTGTTCGAGTTTCAAGGGCATGATTGAAAATGTGGTTGTGCCGTTATGGTTCCGCTGTTATGGTTGTTTTTTAAAGTGATTTTCGCGCTGAAATGAATTAAAATGATATTTTTTTATTTTTTAAAAATTATTTTTAAGATTAACACGTCAAAATGATCCAAAACATATATAAAAAATTAAATTTTCATAAAAAAATTGAATTTGTTGGAAACACGGGTTGACCCGCGTTTCCAAACGCGGCCTAAATAATAAAAACTTAGTTTTGTAATTAGTTAGGTGAAACTCACTATTTTTTTTTATACTTTTAAAATAAATTTAAAAATATAAAATTAATTTATTAATACTTATCATCATAGTTTTGAAATCCGACTTGACTCGACAGGCCGACTTAGGACCGGATCCGGGCCGAGTTGAAAAAAAATAGGGGAAAGAAAAACCCAATGCGACCAGGTCAAAAACCTGGTTGCAATCTGGTGACTTTTTTTTTTTATTTTTTTATTAAAACTACATCATTTTGATTTTTTTTTTAAATTAACCCAGTCAAAACTCGCAACTCAGGTCTTGATCGGACTGACCACTAGATCGGGTCTGAAAAATATGCTTATGATCATATATTTTTTTAATAACCTATTTCCAAGTGAAATATTTCTTTAATTTATAATTTATGTGGAATGTTTCTCATTTTTTTTTTATTTGAGATAACTATTTCTAATTTTCTATAGTCTTTTCTAGCTACCCCTTGACCTCTTGCAAATCCCATTTAACAACTAGACAATGCATGGGAGAATGTTTGGTATATGTTAGATAAATATCTACCGGACATAATAATTATTTTATAAAATTATTTAAAGTATTTTTATACAGTATAAAAATTAATTTTTATTCTATCTAAAACTATTCTAGGAAAGAAGTTTTTTTAAATTTTCCTAATATATGTTCTGGTCACGTCATTTTGCATGTAATATATTTAAACATTCATATAACCATAAATGTACATGAATTAAATAATATAATTATTATATTAAAGACAGTGTTTATGGAAATTAATTATCTCAAGACCAGCTATAGTTAAAATAATAAAAAAAGATGATAGCAGTTTCTAAAATTATAAAATTTCTTTATTTGTTTCTAAATATAAGACGCCGAGACACCTAACCAGTGGTGAAGCCTCATAGGATATTAAGGAGGCAATTGCCCCTTATTTTTTTTTAATTGTTTTGAATTATTTTTTAATAATAAAAATTGATTTAATTATTTTAAATTAATTAAAAATTATATTATTTTTAATTGAACTGGTTATGGTATGAAATTAAATTTTTTCATGAGATAAATAAATAAATATTTCAATTATTATTAGTAAGTAAAGATTAATATTTGCAAAATTTTGGTTTTTTCTTAAAAAAAAAGAAAAAAACTATTTTTTTTTTTTTAAAAATGATTTATCATGATAAATTTAAACTATCAATCCTTATGTATATCCATGTATTATATACAGCATACTACATGGTAATGAGATGTGAAATGGGTTTTAATGAATTTACTGTTTATTTTATTATGAAATTTTATATGAAAAATTTATAATTGTTATGTAACTGAACTGAATTTTGTTATCATGAAAACTTAAAGAGAATAATTATAATGTAAGTTTTCTCATTTTAAAAATATTTTCAAATTAATTTTATTTTATATAAGTTAGTATATTTGTTTCAAATTAATTTTTTAACACATATCTATATAATATAGTATTTATTAATTAATTTGCCCCCTCAATTAAAATAGTCTGAGTCGCTGCACCTAACCTAAGACATAAAATACCTTTAATTGTGAAGATAGAGACAAGAGTTTCTACCTCTATTTCTAGAATAATTTTTATTTTTTTAAATAAATTTCTTTTTAAACATTTCATGATATATATATGTATGTATGTATATGTATATGCACATGTACGTGTCCGATCACATAGAATTCTGGTTTTGTACTAGGTTTCTAGAAACTTCAATACATCATTTTCTTTCCTCTAATAGAAAATTTATTATCCAAGTAAAAAAAAATCCTAAGATTATCTTCCAGATTTACCCTTGTCTGCACTAGATAATTCAATGAGCGCTTGATTTTATTTTGTTTGTTATTAAAAAAAGGTAGAATATAAAACAAATGGATTTTGTTTTTGATTTGATTGATCACTGAAACTGAAACCTGAAGGAAAGGCGTGTTTGTGTGGGTCTTGTTTGTAATATTTTCTTTCTTGTATGCTCTCATTAAATAATAATAAATTCCCGTTGAAAACAAAACGCGTGTTTTGCTTTCATGGTTTAGGATTTAGGGTTAGGGTTAGATCTGTAACAAATCAGATTGTGATTTCCTGTTTCTTCCTTTTGAATTTAGGGTTTCAAATTTAATTTTTGTTTTATTTTAATGATTTTGACTTTTTATTTGTAAATTCGGGTGCGGTCGGAGAACGTATGTGTGTGTGTGGAGTTTCCAGCTGCTTTGACTGAATTGGGAATTACAGATTCTGGATCAAGATCATGTAAGCCCTAATTTGATTTTTTTTACTAATTATTTATAAATATCTTTCTTGAATTCTATGATTTTTCTATGAATTGAATATCTCAGGAGTTTATTTTTAGTATTTTTTTGTGTTTGGCTATTCAGTTTGATTTTATTAATGATTTTATCATGGATTAAGTATTACAGATTTTCTTATAGAAAATTGTGATTTAGGATTTTTTCAGTATATAAATTTGATCCTGTGCATACCTTTTGTTTTAATTGTAAAATTAAGTTAATATTTTTTTTTGAAGTAGAATTGTGGAATTGAGGAGGGGAAGTTGATGCTTCCGTGTTTAAGATAGTCTGGATATGTGATGCTTGAGAAATATAAATTTGCTCGTGTCAAGAAGTTATGATCCTTTGAGAATGTGAGTTGGTGTTTGAACGGCAAGGAGTGATAACATAATCTGCGCTGTGTTTTCTGATAAGAAACTATAAATGAATCTGTTACAGGCTATAGTAATTTTCTGGAAGCCCAGGAAAATTTAATGCAATGAAATGAGGCTATTGTTGAATTGGACTTTTGGTTGTTGGCTGTTAGTAACATGCGTTGTAATTAATCTGTTGATTATTTTTGTTTACAGTCATAATGGGAACTGAACTCATTAGAGTACATGTTAAGGAGGAGAATGATGATATCCCATCAGTTCCACCTGGTTTCGAGTCTTTTGCAGCTTTCACCTTAAAAAGGGTGCAAGATGGTGAAAAACAAGAAAGTAATGTAACCAGTTGTTCAGCCACTACAAGCGCTTCTGAATCACAGTCAGTCAAGATGGACACAGACTTTGAGGATGAAGCAAAAGTTACGAGGTCCCTTCGACGCAGACCCTGGATAAAGTTTGAACATTTGGATAGCTGTTCAGAGGACGAGTCTGATTCTGTGAAGCTTAATCAAGTTAGTTTTTAGTATCATTTTCATCGTTATCTCTTTGAAAATGATGAGCAACGGCTTGCATATCTAGCATTTGAATTTCTATTTTCCCTTGCAAGTCCTTTATGTCACTCTGGATGCCTTACATCCCATTTTCTTATAGCAGAATCTCTCCTTAAGGTCTCGCCTTCCCAAGGGAGTGATCCGTGGATGTCCACAATGCAGTAATTGCCAAAAGGTTATTTTATTTTCTTCTCCTTTTTTTTTTCTTGCATACTTGGATTAGCCTTTCATGCAGTCTGGTTTAATTAGCTCGATTCCCCTGTAGCAATTTCCATGTCATTGTCTAGACAGCCATCATTATGTAGCATCCACAATAATTTCATTTTCAAGTTAATGGTTGGCACTGCCCCTGCATATATGGCTGCACTACTAAATGGTGGATTCTTACTGTAATGTAGCTTCCTGTGGTTGCTAGTTGCAAGGGTCCTAGAGGATCAGAACTGTGTCTGATCTGATGTTGTGTTTAGATATACTCCTTCATGTCTTTTATCATCTGTTCCAATGTTATTTGGTTGATAATTGAATATCTGGTACAGGTCAGTGCAAGATGGCATCCAGAAAGTGCCCGTAAGCTTGATATTGAGGATGCTCCTGTATTCTACCCAACTGAAGAGGTCTACATTTTTTCTTGTTATATTTTGCTTGTCTTAATTTCAAAAAAGACATTCTTCATATTCTGGTTTCGATGTGCAAATCTGTGATTTACTTATGTTCAATTATAAGGATCTGTGAATGTGCATGCAATCGTTTTTCCAGGAGTTTGAAGATACTTTGAAATATATTGCTAGCATACGGCCTAAAGCTGAACAATATGGAATCTGTCGCATTGTTCCTCCTCCTTCTTGGAAACCTCCCTGTCTCCTTAAGGAAAAAACTATTTGGGAGGGCTCTACGTTTGCAACTCGTGTCCAGAGGGTTGACAAACTGCAGAACCGGGACTCTATGAGAAAGAGGTCAACGATGTCTAATCATACAAGGAAGAAAAGGAGAAGATGCATGAGAATGGCAGTCGATTGTGGTACAGATATTGGAAGCATCTCAGGGTCAAATGATGCTGGTGTTTGTGAAGCTGAGAGATTTGGGTTTGAACCTGGCCCACTGTTTACTTTGGATACATTTCAGAAATATGCTGATGATTTCAAGGCCCAGTACTTCAGGAAGAATGAGAATGCTATTAATAAGGGAGGCGATATGACAACGTTTCAGAAGACTTGTGAACCTACATTGGATAATATTGAGGGCGAATATTGGCGAATTGTAGAGAAAGCAACTGAAGAAATTGAGGTGTGTTTTGTGAGTGGATATGAGCTATTTGAATGTTCATTTTCTTTTTGTTGATTAATTCACTTATTTGTGTTGCTCTTCTTTACAGTGTCACTTGTCTCCCTTGTTTGCATGCAATATGAGTCGCGGAGTGAACTAGAGTTGTTACATTTGCTTTGTCTATTGCAGGTCCTTTATGGGGCTGATCTGGAAACTGGGGTTTTTGGCAGTGGTTTTCCAAAAACATCTAATGAAGTTGGTTCTGCAACAAATGATCGTTATACAAAATCAGGCTGGAACCTGAATAACTTTCCGAGGCTTCCTGGATCCGTTCTTTCCTTTGAAAGTGGGGATATATCCGGTGTTTTGGTGCCATGGCTGTATATAGGGATGTGCTTCTCCTCCTTCTGTTGGGTAAGACCTTATGTCTACTGTTTTATAGATTATACAAAAAGCCTAGCTTCAGTCCTAAATAAATAAATAATCATAGGTAAACAAATATATTATTCTGTTATGTTTCTTGATGAATGTGTATGGAGTGTACTTTTTATTGGTAGCTTGTATATAACTGAGCCTTGACGTCTCCATCTCTAATGATGGATAATCAGTTCAGTTTTAGGTTTTACAACTTTCTTTTTTGCAATTTTTATAATAACAGCTCTTATTTGTCTTATGAACAGGCTTTGGCATAGTTTATGCATTTGTTTTAGAGCCTGATTACTTATTCTTGTGTTTCCTTTTTCTTTCACATGGTTGAGAACAGCATGTCGAAGATCATCACCTATATTCACTGAATTACATGCATTGGGGCGCACAAAAGATGTGGTATGGTGTGCCAGGGAAGGATGCCATTAAATTGGAAGAGACCATGAGAAAGCATTTACCTGATCTTTTTGAAGAACAACCCGACTTGCTTCATAAGCTGGTGAGTAAACGTTCTTGCACTGTGCTACCATGTTAGATGCTCTCATAAAATTATGCTCTTTTAGCTGTTGTTTGGACACCATTTGTTGAGTTGCCAAAAATCACAAAGCCAATCATGGTCTTTGTTCACATTGTTGTCTTATGGAATCCTTCACCTGGATTTATAAACTTGGATTACAGTGGCTAACCCAAGTTCTCTGAATCTTTCAAGGATTTTGTGCACATTCCTTTTTTGGTTTCTTCTTTTATCTGCTAAATGTGTAATAACCTTTGTCACCAGTCTGCAATAATTTGTTTCCAAAAGTGGAGGTCTTCTGGAGAAATGAAGTAAGAAAAAAAAAATCAGCTTAGTAATCTTTGTGGTGAGATTTATAAATCTCTAGTGACATGGAACTTAGGCAGGAAACTTCAATTGCAAAAGTGCTCTATTCCATGGAATGCCGGATGCCTTATGTTTTTGTTCCTGAAATTCTGCGATCATTGGCACTTCGTTCCTGGCTTTCAGTTGTGTCAGTTACAGAGGCTTCATTTTTAGATGACCTAGGATGGCATTGATAGAACTGATTATTAACAGATGGTAGCTTTCCTCCTATTTTATAATGACAACCATGCCTTGAACTTGTTTTTCCCTTGCAGGTGACTCAGCTTTCCCCCAACATACTAAGATCTGAAGGAGTGCCTGTCTATCGTTGTGTTCAGAATTCCGGAGAGTTTGTGCTAACCTTTCCTCGAGCATATCATTCGGGGTTTAATTGTGGTTTCAATTGTGCGGAGGCAGTGAATGTAGCTCCTGTTGACTGGTTGCCCCATGGACAGACTGCTATAGAGCTGTACTGTGAGCAGAGACGGAGGACTTCCATCTCCCATGATAAACTGTTGCTTGGGGCAGCAAGGGAAGCAGTCAGAGCACATTGGGAACTGAATTTACTTAAGAGGAATACCTTGGATAACTTAAGATGGAAAGACGTGTGTGGAAAGAATGGAATATTAGCAAAAGCATTCAAGGTAAACTAGTTTGTCTCTATGAGACTATCCAGCTGATTTTCATACTGGAATTCTACAGTTTGAAATATATTTTGTCACAATGTCAGTTGTCTCAAGTCAAATTGATGGCTGTTTGAAATTTAGCTTGGCTTGCCTGGGTTCAAGGTAGTAATTCAAACATGCCACTAGAAAAATATTGGAGTTGTAGGATGCTGCCATTAAATTGGTATTGGTATATGTAGATTGTGATGACTGTTCTAAGCTTCAAGATGCCATCTCAACTCCATTTTTTGGTAAAATTTTTATGCAACGTGGCTGTGTACTGTTCACAGAACAGGCAGTCTGATTTTGATTTCCATTATTTTAATGAACGGGGAAGTTATTACTTGGTTTACTTTTCAGTTTTCACTATTTTTTTTTCTCTGTCTTGCATGTTTTGGTGTGTGCTGCAGGTATCTTATCAGTGACTTTTTAATATGCTTTTTTTCAGAAATCCTAGATGTTAAGTTTGAAACTTGAAAGTGTGTCATTATGTTAGCAATAAAAGTTCTCATGGGAAAACTTTGGTGCTATTCCTTTTCCCTATTGACTTTGGATGTTCTTGGTTCAGGAACGTGTGGAGACAGAGCGTGTGAGGAGACAATTTCTCTGCAACTCTTCCCCAACATTGAAGATGGAGAGTGATTTTGATGCCACAAGTGAGAGGGAATGCAGTGTTTGCCTTTTTGATTTGCATCTGTCTGCAGCAGGGTGTCATTGCTCTCCAGATAAGTTTGCATGCTTGGCTCATGCAAAGCAGTTGTGCTCATGTGCTTGGGGTGCCAAATTTTTCCTGTTTCGCTATGATATCAGCGAATTAAATATCCTCCTGGAGGCATTGGAGGGAAAATTGAGTGCAGTGTACCGATGGGCAAGACTAGATCTTGGACTCGCTCTGACGAGTTTCGTTTCCAAGGACAACACGCAAGATGTTAAATTATCTTATTCTCCAATAAGAACAGCAACTGAACCTGTGAGATCACACACACCAGCAGATCCTTGTAGAGATTTACCATGGAGAGCAATATCTAGTGATATTAGAATGAATTCATCTGGGATCTGTAGTCAGATAGCATTGGAAGAAGAGAAGAAACCACCTGAAGGCACTCCTTCAAAAGATGTGAGGGCATCATCTGTATCTCATAGTTCTTTTCAAGGAATTGAGAGGGACAATGACAATTTGAAGCTAAACCAAAAAGGTTCTAGTCTTTTGTCTACCAATTTAAGAACGCTAGTTTGCCTGTTGTCTCAAGAAGACACATCTTATGCTGCAGGCCTGGCTTCAGATAAATGTGAAGGGAAGAAGCCTTCAACTTTGGGTAATAACAATGTTATTCTTCTTAGTGATGATGAAGGTGATGAACAGAAGCCAATTTTAGAAAGGGCAAAAGAAAATGTTTCCGGGAAGCTATCAATTTTGCATTATAGTTCATGTAATGACAATAAAGATTCAATCTTAACTGTTCCTGTGGTTGATGGAGCAGTTAAGAGTGAAAAGAATGTCAGTTTGTTTCCTGATGAACAAAAAAATAATTCTTCATCTGCTCCTGTGGTGCAAGTGAAGGATGGCTATCATCAAGATGGTGGAAAGGTTTTGGAATTTAATCAAAAGAATGTTTCTTGCCACACAGGTCCTAGCACAGCAGGATTTGGTAGGAATGTTCAGAATTCCTCAACTAATAGAGATACCAGTAGGGATAACGGAATGACAGATGTTGGGGGTCAGCATCCACAGCCATGTGGCATTGGAAAGCTTAACAATGCAGACAAGATGGGAGGAAATGCCACCTCAACTTCATTGGACAACTCGAGAATTATGGCAGGTAGCCCATCTTCCTCACAAAATAACTTGGAGAGACACTACCGCCAGAAGGGTCCCCGAATTGCCAAGGTAGTGCGAAGGATCAATTGCAATGTTGAACCTCTGGAATTTGGGGTTGTGCTTTCTGGAAAGTCATGGTGCAACAGCCAAGCAATTTTTCCCAAAGGTATCTTGCATATGTGTTTTATACAAAGATCATGAAGTTAAAGAATAGTCATGCTAAGGAATAGGAAGAGACATGTATTTATGCATATTTGTTCTATTTGATGCAGGATTTAGAAGTCGAGTTAGGTACATAAGTGTTCTAGATCCAGCAAATATGTGTTACTATGTCTCCGAAATACTGGATGCAGGGCGAAACGGTCCTCTATTTATGGTAATACCAATTTTTCCTTTGGTCAGGATTTAATACTATAGCATCTTATCATCCATCATTTTGATTGTTGCAAAATATTCTAGTTATTTATTTATCTTTGAATATCTTGAGAGGTCATCATTACCTTTTTTCTTTTGATCCTTATTGGAATTCTAAGCAACTACAGAAATTTGGAATGAATTTTAAGATTGTTGCTTAGTACTTGTCAGATGCATCTGATGGCTGCTCTTGTTCTCTAATACACTAAATTTTACTGATCATTGTTATGTAATTTTAACAGTGTTTGAATTCTGACATATAATCCCCTTGTATATAGCAAGCATTAGCAGGGGTAATGTCTCGTAAAAAATTTAACTTGCTGGCATCATAAATTACCTTTCCTCCTATAGAGTTGTGATATAACTCTCCTTGTTCATCATGATTGGTTTTGTAGCTAGTTTGAGGGTAGAAGTGATATTAATGAAGCACATTGAATAACCCAACCAGGAATTGGTCCAATTATAAATAACTCCATGCCGTGCTGAAAGTTGAGTGATGGGTGCCCATATTTGAATAAAAAGACTGGGTACGGCAATGGAATCTTGAATCTTGCGGATGGTTTAGATTTAGACAGTCGAAGTTCTTCGCATACAGTAGTTTTGAAATACTTCTAACCTGTGATTGAGACTGTCATTGGTCATTGCATTTAGATAGATATTTCACGTCTAATCTGTTGTGCTCTGGTATTTTCAGGTTTCCTTGGAGCATTGCCCAAATGAGGTATTTTTTCATGTTTCAGCAGCCAGATGCTGGGAAATGGTGAGAGAGAGAGTGAATCAGGAGATCACAAAGCAGCATAAATCTGGAAGAATGAATCTTCCTCCCTTACAACCTCCTGGAAGTCTTGATGGCTTTGAAATGTTTGGGTTTTCTTCACCAGCAATTGTGCAGGTAAATTTCCAGTGTGCTGATTTCCCCAGTTTATTGGTTTTTTAAATAATAGCAAGGCAAAACTATCCCTTTGCCCCATGTGTTTGTGGCAAATGGTCTCTTCTTATCTGTGTTTCAAATTTAGCTGGTTGGTGCCAAAATTTGACAAAATGTTGGCCAATTGGCTCCAGTCAATAATTGCCACAAAGTAAGCTTTGGAAGGGTCCACATTGCAATTTTCAGAACTTTAGGGACTGAATTGAACTTTTTTCTGAAAAAATCCAGTAGCCTCAACATTGGGATCTTTGCCATCTGGCCACCATCAAGGTGACATGGTGTTTAGAATGGCGGTGAGTGTGAACAGCAGGTGTTCATTAAGAGGGAAATATTTCAAAAAAGAAAAATCAAATTAACTACTTCTATGTTTACAAGTGCAATTTAGTTCTTTTCTAAGGGCCTCTTTTTAATGAAAATTATTGATTGGGGTAAATTGACAAACATTTTATCATTTTGGTGTTAATAGACTAGGTTTGAAACACAAGGGTAAGAGGACTATTTTTGCCTAATAAAAGCCATGTACTGTTGGTCCTTTATAACATGTAAACATCGTGTAAACTGCTCCTGTGTGCTTAATTTTCTAAAAAAAATGAAAGAAACTAAGCTTCTTTAATACACAACAAATATACCTTAAAATTCATAGGTTTGTTTATATATATATATATATATATATAGCATCCGAGTAAAAAAAAAATGTCTCCTCATGGCAAGAGTTCGATAAGCTTTCCAAAGACACTGATAAACCTATTATATTCATCATGCTGTATCAAACCTGGCCTAAGTTGCTTCATCTTTGGAACGGTAAAAAATCCCTGTTCATGTTTTAATATACATGGTTCCACACTGCTTACAATTCTGAATTTTGATTTTGTTTTTCTCAGCTTTATTTGTGCCAAATGCTTTTTACATTGAATATAATTCAGCCCCCCCCCCCCCTTTTTTTCCCCCCTATAAACAGGCCATAGAAGCATTAGACAGGAATCGAGTTTGTACAGATTATTGGGACTCCAGGCCATATTCACGGCCACAAGGACAGATTCCGCAACATTCTCAATCCATAGTCAGTGCAGGGCATTCCCAGGGAACACATGAGGACCAGACTATTAGTAAAGCCCCCGGGAGCCAGTTTTTACCAGTTGAAGCTGATACGATTCTTAGAGGTCTATTCAAGAAGGCAAGCCCAGAAGAATTGACCGCACTGAGTCGTATTTTAAGTGGCAATAAGCCAACAGCTAATCCTGGTCTAATCACACAGCTTCTTAATGAAGAGATTTGCCACCGTCCTAGATGATTCATTAATTTGGTCTCATGAGGATTGAGACTGAATTCCGTCGCAATTTTTTGACACTGTAAATTCCGAGTTCTCGGCTCTTATGTTTCCCATACGTCTTCATTCAAGCCTCCCATTCTTTTAGTAAGAGGAAAAGAAATGAACTAACAGAAAAAACAGGAAATTTATCCTGCATGATTCTTCTTTGTAGGGTTATTTGTAGAAGAGAATCTGGGAATTTGCTAGAGTGGACACTCCCACGTTGCTATATGGCGTCCACAATTGGGGGATGCATTCCATCTCTAGATTTCCTTTTCTTGGTTCCTAACACAGATTCTTTTAGTGTACTGCTCATGGAGCTTTTGACAAGTATAAATCAATCATTCTTGCTGTCTGATAAGGTGGAACACTTGCAGATTCATGGTGGTTATACTTTTATGTGTTGGCTCGTTCTTTAGGCTGACATAGCTTTCATGTTAGAGGTGAAGTATATTTACAAGGGTGCTCACGTGACCTGGAATTAAAAACCTGTTGGTCCTGATACTGGTAGAAATAGAGTGCGGATGGCTAGGAACTTTGGCTCACTGATCAAAGTAGATTTACCTCTGGTACACTGGTGAGGAAGATTTAGCATGGATGGTTTTCTTGGCTAATGCCATCGATGCAAAGAATGGGTGACCAATCATGGAGGACTCGTTGTAGCAGTGCAAGACTCTTGGATGTTCTATGGCTGTTAAATATAAATTGAAAAGGAGAGATGTTTTATCAAAAAAAAAAAAAACTATTATCCAATCTAATTACTCAGTAATTTTCGTGTCCTTTATTTTTATCTTTTTTTTTTTTAAATAGCATTATTAATAATAAAAATAAATGATCCCACAATCGGCTTTACATGAGACTAGAATGATTTAAAATTCAAGTCACAACAAAGTCTAAGTTATGAGTTGAGAGGATCATTAAGAGGATTGACTTGAGCTGATTTTATTGTATTTTATTTTTAAAGTTCAAAACTACATTATTTTGACTAATTTTTTTAAAATATTAATGGATTTTGATCAGGTTTTATAGCAGGTCAAACTCAAGGATTTGATCATGTCAAATCAAGTTAATCCTTTATTTTTTTTTTAAACTTAAACCGGTCTAAACCATGGGTTGGTTAGGTCCTGAATTAACTCATTACAACTAGAGTTATTATACTATCATTAATTTCAACACTTAATATAAATTAAAGTAAAAATATCTAATTATTTTTAAAATATTTAAGTTTGGCAATAATATATATTAATAGTAAAATAGTTTTTTTCTATTTTATTATATCTTATTCATTATTGATATATAAAATAATCACTCAAATTTATACACAACTATTAAATATATTTTATTTTCATTTTGTCAATCTTTTTTTATCGTCACTGTGCTTCTCTTTTGTCTTGAAACAATAAGAAACTCGTATCCAGACAACGTTAAAAGGTTGCCTTTATTAGGGTAACATCAAGAGAGGGGGAAAATGGGCCCAAGCCTCTGGGAATATAGGTATAAGTGTATAAATAATGGGCCAGATGGTGGGCCTGGGCTCAAAAACCTTTTAAGCCCTCTCTGCCTACCCTGCGCCAGCTGCAATGCCCTTGTTTGTTACCCTAGCTAGATTCTTTTGCCCCCTCGAATCGTCTTCAAGGTTTTATAGCTCGTAATGTTAGATGGAGAATGGCAGATACTCTGTACCTTTTCAGATGTAATTATGCTTAGTTTGGCTGATAAATACATACCTTTTATATTACATTCAAATTTTAAAAAGATGATAATACAATATTTTTTATGAATGTACTGATAAAACTTTGAGTCTACTTAAATTCTAATGGCAAAAAAATTAGTTTGAATGCGTAAAAACTGGTGTGAAGATATCTTTAAATTGCATAAAAATTAAATTGGATTATTCATCAAGACTTGAGTGCACTTTTATTATTATTATTATTACAAGCATTTTTTTAATCCCCTTAATTGACTAATTGAAAGCAAATGTGATGCATGTATAGCACAAGTTCGCATCCTCTTGCCTCCAGAAAACTATAGCACAAGTAAATTAGATTTTGAGTTTTTTTTTTAATAATTATGAGTTCTACTCCTCTTAGAGTTATTGAAGATTTACATAATTACTAATTTTATGATTTATGAGATTAATCAAGATACATATAAATTAATCTGGACATTTCATGTTAATAATATCGATACTTATATTAATAATAGTAAAAAAAGATTATACCACAGGATGGTAATTATTGGTAAATTTCTAATTTCAGAGTGGAGGGCTTAGTTTTTTGTAATTTTGATGAAATACCATTATTATTTTAATATCAGCATGAGTATATGTGGCCCCAAATGCTCAAAAGAAGGTTTAATCGTGGAGGGCCTCCACCCTACTATTTAATATTTTAATCTTGACAAGGGATTCTGAAAATGATCATATAAAATAAATCTAAATGTATATTCATGGATGGAGGAAATATAAATTTTAGTTTGGGAGTGGAGATATATTGATACAGGTAAAAACAAAATTAAATTTCATTTTAATAAGCTGAATAATTATAAAAAATAAAATTCTTAATTTTCTTATATATAGTATTATATTATATTCCAATAAACATTAAAAAATAAAGACATTCAATATAAACATAAAATAAATGAAATAAACAGGCAAAAACACTCTGAACCAAGTCATCCTCGATGATCTTTTATTGAATAAAACTCACCCACAATCATATTTATTGTGAAGTCCATAACAATCTTTTTTTCTATGTTGACAACTGAATTGTCGGCAAGAAATCATTATTTATTTTGTTATGGAGCCTTGTTGTCACCAACTTCATAGCGAGAAAGCTCATTTTATAGCTATCATAGATATATAATGCTGAACTTAAATTAAAAAGCTCAACTATTTGATCATAAAAATCAATATTTAACTTTTATAATTGGAAAATCAATTGTTGTTTCAAATATATATCAATTTTAAAATGATGTTTAAAGTTATAAGAACTTCACTTTGATGACAATACTTGTCACGAGCTCTTGTATAATATGCTTTCAAATCAAGAATATTAATATCATTTTGTACATAAAATTCTTAGATACTATGAAGTAAATGTTTCAATCTATCATCCCGTAACTTTTGAATCAATAAATTTGTAGTTAAAACTAAACTCATGACATTAACAAAGTCTTGATCTTAATAATAAAAGTCAAATTAAAAAAAAAAATTGATAAACAAGTTCAGAGACATCAACAAGGGTTAATTTTAACCTTTAGCTATCCAATTTACATGATAAAAAAAATAACAATGTTTAAAAAAAAAGTTTGAAGTACATTCCACTCACCATAAATCTACAATACTTAATTCTCAATTTCATCATCAATCACTCTTTTTACATTACTAGTAAAAATATTCAAAATTTTCTTTTTAATTTTTTTAAAAAATATATTTAGCCCTTGGCGGGGAATGTTTTCTAGAACAAGCCTACCAAGTTTCATTCAAATGATTGTTTCTTGTTTTTGTGAGCAGTTGATTTTTGTTTGTCAAAGCTCCATCAAATTACAAGGATTTTTAAACATTATTTCCATTGCAAAAACCCTAAATTAATCTATAAATTAAACCAATTAAACTCTAGTTAAAAAACCCCAGATTATATACCCATAAATCTCAAAAACCCTAAATGCATTGATTGGGTAAGAAAAGTTATCGGGTTTGAGTGAGCCGTGAGGAGGCTGCTGTCAGTGCGTTGGTTGAATAGGTGGCTGCCGGAGTTGAGAGAAGAACATGAAGAAAAAACAGGGTTTGGGCCTCCGGGGCATGAGAAGTCGAAGGAAAATGAAGAAAAAGGAGGGCTGACACAGTGCTTAGAAAATTGAAAGTGAAAAGTGCACTGGTTGGTTGACTTATTATTTTAAAAAAGAAAAGTCAAAAGTATATTTAGTGTTAAGTAGAAATCGTTTCTATATAGGTTTTTAGTTTTTATTCCAAGTGCTGGGATGTGTTTTGGCTCTAAGAACATATTTAATTATGTTAGGCGTTAATAAATAATTATATAGTTTTGCATATACGTTACTGAAAACTCTATCTTGTATCTTAGTTAAGAAAAAGTTAGAATTTGTAGTTTTTTTTAAAAAAATCTGTTTTGTTATAAAAATTATTACAAGATGAAATACACACTAGATTTCATTTGGTTTATGTGAAGTGGGGTGGTGTGATCTGTATTTTATTTCACTGTATATTAGAAGTATTTGATTGATTAATACACATTATAATTTTATATGAGTTTCACTCAAAATTTTCTTTTAAAATTTTAATTAAAAAATAAGTAAAGTTTATACTTTTTTAAAAATTTATGTTTTTAA